>NW_026138082.1:13835000-15087903 GCF_025592945.1 Manacus candei | reverse complement strand
TAATTATGAATCAATTATAAATTTGTCAGTACTGAAAGTGTGTTTGCATTCTCCAATAAAATCTATGCTAAGCTGTATGACAATATTCAGTATATATATCAGTATTTTAAGATACAGAACTGTTTACTTCGGGTTGCCCAAAGAAGAACTTTGATATGTAATAATTCAATCATGTTGCCTTATATTGTTGCATATTAGGTTAAAGGCTCAAAAACATAGGATTTCTTCCTTGGTTTTCTTCTCCCCCAGTATCCAGACAAAGCAGTGTTTCTTAAGTGTACTTTTCCATAAATTAGTTCAGAGTTCTTTAAACTTATCTGTATTTTTCAGTAATGTCTGGTTTTGAGACATGCCCCTGTGGTACTCTAAAATACTAAATTAAAAATACTCATCAACAGAGATGCTATCCTACTCCCCATCTTGTCCGATACATCATCATCAAACAATGCCTCAGAGGAAGGTACCGTAAGACAGACATGATAAAGTACTTCAGAAAAGCTCCTTATTCTGTTTTCTATAAAAAAAATTGAAGGTTGTAACCACAGTTCAAGATAAGTAGTTCTTATACGAAGTTCAATGTACATTTAGATTGTTGCAATAGGAAGATATAAGAAGACTCAAATGACTAGCTTATTGATGTTTATGCAAACAAAAGGCTTATTTCATAAACAACACATTTATGCCTTTAGAAATACATAAACTTAACATAAGGAAATGCATCCACTATATAAGTACTACATCTGTGCTACTGTTTATTTATAAACAAATAATACTTAATAAAACAATGCTCTATAATGTGGTCTTCTGTCAGAGCTCTGCATTGGCAGACAAGATTTTAAATTCAATTCTAAGCTTTCAGGCTGTAGATTTTGAAGGGTTTCCATGAAGAGTTTAATTATTTCAACGAGACCTCACTGAATTATGGTGGGAAAAATAGTCAGTTCTTAAGATTTCAGTAAGAACTTTGGAGAACACTACAACTACATGTACTTCAGGTTTTTGGGCTAGGCTTTTTCTTCTTTTGGGGGGTTTTATTTTTTGTTTTGGATACGCTGGGTTTGTATGGTTTTATTTTGGTTATTTGGCTGGTATGTGGGTTTTCCTTCTTTAAATACAAAGGGATGTCTTATCAGTTTCTGGAGTTGAAAGTAATGCATTTACGGATTATTTTACTATTTTCTAGGCACTGCACTAAACTGCATTATTTCAGCTGTCTGAAAGTTCTATGTACCACTGTCTTCAGAGTGTGAAAGCATCAAAACTGGTCATAATTACATCTTTTAAGCATCCTCTCTATAGTTTCATACAACTAATGATTCAGGTGTGCTAGGAAGTACCAGCTTTAACGCTGCAACAGACTTCTGCCAATTTATCTATTATAAACCCTGAAAAAGCACATTATTTGATAATACCATGGTCACTATGCACACATCACTGGTAAAATGCCTGTATTGCACATCTGGCTGACAGGTGACAAAAATGTCAATTAATATTTGTTACTTTTGCTATGTTTGCATCTGAAAGCCAGTCTAAAAATATTGCAAGAAGTGAAGGTTACTCAAGCAGAAATCAAAGACAAAACTAACACTTTTTGCTACCAGAGCCAAAGAAGGTCTTTCATTCAAAAAATTTGCTCTAAGCAGCTTCATCCCCATATCCTTGGCTAGGCAAAGCAAGATAACAAATGTTAAGATATATTACCTTCAGATGGCAACAAAGAACCAACTGTTAGACATATCATTTTACACTTCTTAATAATTTATTCACACATTTATTTAAAACTGCTTATGTTCACATATCCCACAAGATAGCTGGGAGGTACCCTATTTTGTTAGGCAAACATAATTTACTCTTCCATCACTCCCACTACATGTTTACAATGACTTTCACAAATATCTTATCATGATCCTAGTATCAGAACCCTGCAACCTCAAAATGAGAAGGCCTACCAAAATAACCTTGTCATCCCATATAAACACACCCCAATTCAACAAATCATCACACTACCACACATTATGGCATTGTTAAGTAGCAAAACACAGACAAGCCTTTCCTTGACAAAGGCTCCCCCTTCCACTGCTGATATACCTCCTACTAAAACATCCCAACCCAATTCATCTTTAGGCTCAATTCTGTTCTAAAATCCATGGATTAGCAATATTCAATCTACTACAGGATGCAGTTCTGAAGTAAGGTTTTATCCACATAATTTTCAATAACATAATTTATCACCACAATCCACAGACCAAGAAGAGCCACCATCCAAATGTTAGTTTATATAAGGTAACCAAAAAGTTATCATGAATGTACAAAAGAATTGTAGATACATGTGACCTGATCAGTCTAATGCTTTGCAGCTGTAAGGTTTTTGAAGAAATTACTGTTCATTTTCAAAAGTTTTTATTATCTGAATAAATGTAGAACTTTGCCATGATTACAAAAGCATAGTATGCAGATGTATCTGCCCATCAATACTTTAAGCCTCAGCTGACACCAACTTTGTATTCATAATTAATGTATCATAACTTCACAAAGTAGAAAATAACAATGCTTTCCTCTGAATTGTTATGTATCCAAAAGAAAAAGATAAATAAGAATTTATCTTACAGGAGGCTTCCTAACTCACATTTCAAGAAATCTAGAGTCCTTGTACCTCAGAGATTAAAAAATATAAAGGCCAAAAGACCACCCCAAACCCTTCTTTTGCATAACTTTAGCAAAGATATGAGAGGTATGGGCACTAGTTTAAAAGAAAACCCCCAAACCCACAAACATTGAGCCTTGATTCTTGTTAATATCATTACAGTTATATTTCACAACTGTAGCAAGAAGAGGAAAATTACTACGAATTAACAACAACAATTCCTATATTTAATGTTATTTAAAAATCAAAGTGTTACCTAAGGCAATTACCTTGCAGCCTTTTAATATCTACAGGGAAAAGCCTAAGGGAAAATAATTGACTTTGCTAATTTTACCCTTGGCAATTATAAAATAGCTCTGCATTTCATTACGACTACAGAATTTCATGTCTAATTGTCAGCCCCGAGAGAAGCAGAGAGATAAATGCATCATACACAAGCTCAGACGAGTTTAACAGCACAATAAAATTATCTTGGTAGCAGTGAGTTCAGTTAATGTTAAAACCCATTTTAATTTAAATTCTGGTTTATGCATGTCTATGGAGGTTATAGCACACCATGGTCACTGCCATGTACGATACGATGCTGCTCATTTCATTAGCCAATTTGCTAAATGCCAGCAAAAAAAGCAGTACTGTGATTTTTACCTTTTACATCACAGAACACAAAACATTATGAAGGAAAGAAGTCACAGTTATTTCACACTGCTAAAAAACAGATGCCAGATTCGAAAATTCATCATTTACAAAAGAATAAATACAGTATGTTTAAATCATTGCACCTGTCAAGAGATTTCTATAGCTTGTACTTCAATTTTTCTTACTTTGCTAGTAGGGTTAGACACATGAAAAAGAATCATTTACTAAGTCAATCAGTTTCCATAATGGCATCCCACTTATCGTATGTAGAAGCTACGAAAGTATTTAGATGTCAGAAAAATGAAAAAAAGTGCTAAAATGTTTTGGCAGAATTTTCCAACATGTAGTATAATGACTGCTTTTAAAAAAAAAAATTATTTCTTGTGCTTCATTTCACTGTAGGCTTGCTTCCTGGCAAGTCTTCAGGGATAATACATTCCTGCTGCAGTACTCACTGATGTACTAAATGCAAAGTAATAGGTGCTATGTTTTATAAAAGTTTCCTCTTATGTTGAAACAAAAAATTGATGTAGGGTTAAATCCTTTGGTCTCTCTTGACAATCTTACAAAGTACTAAAAAAAATGAATTTATACAAATCAATAATAATTAGTAAAATCAACTGCACCCCTTTTTGGTTATGGTATGCACTATTTAAAACTATTTTTTTTTAGTTCTTACTACCAGTTGTCGCCATAATGGCTTAACCCACTATTCCAGTAGACTGACATCTAATTTTCTGTCTCTTCTCTTGAATCTCAGCTCTGTGTTAGAAAACGACACCACTTCTGAGAGAAACTGTCACACTCATGATCAAAGGAGTGCAGAAATACTCAACTACCACCATGAGGAGACTTAGCATAAGAATCTAAAAAAAATAGATTCCTTAAACTCATGATTACAACTATGCTGATTATTGACAGTTGCACAGGACAAACATTTATTTTACATTATGATATGGCAGCAATCTTCAAATGTATAAAAAGTACCTCTGCAAAAAAGTACTGTTTCCTGTTTCTACCGGAATGGCACACGAAAGTCTTCAACCATGCATGTTAGTCTAGCCACATTAGACTGGTACAGGGATGCCCAGGATTCTCTCCACCATGGGAGGTTTTAAGAACAAGCTAGACAAATGCATGTCAAGAATGTTTTGGAGTAGCTGATCATACCTGGCAAAAAGAAGAACTGACTAGAGAGATGATCTCTTAATGTCTCCATCAGTCTCATTTTCTAAGATAATACATATATACAATTTGTTTCTCATTAAAAACATCTCCCTGTAAAGTTTCAAACAGTTTGTATGAGCAACTGGATTGCAGCTGTCCTGTAGAAGCCAGTACATATATAGCAATAGGGTAGTCCAATATGCAGGGACATCCAAATGCCTAACAAAGTAATTTTATTAAGAGCAAAAAGTCACCTGAGACACAGCAAGAAGGCGTTTTCCCCCAAGAATTCTCTAAGACAGCAAACCTTTCACAAAGCACAAGGTAAAAGAAAATAACAGACCAAACATGTCTTCAGCTGGCAGTTTGCCAGTGGCATTGTAGCCTGACATGTCATAAAGATGCCACTGCATGTATCTTCAATTCACCCAAGTAACCACTCACCCATTACTACAGTGCTTCAGAATGTGTACTAAAGATATCACCACAGTAATTCCATAGGAGAGCGGTAAACATGCTCACAGCAGCAGCAGCCTGTCAGTACATCCACAGCTATATTGTAAGTATGCTGATTTTTAAATGATGCTCCATACATACATACAAAACTGCTGATTTTTTGGAAGGGCCTCTCTTTCAAAAGATTCACTCATAGTTAGTTACTTGCTCTGGCAGTAAAATCTTTTTCTTTTTACCTTGGTGTTCTGCAACTGCGCAAGGCTCGTGCAAGCATTTGCTAGGAGAAAATCTCCACTCAAAACAGCCATTTTATTTCCAAACTGCATATCCTTCAGTGGGCCGTCACAGGACTTGAGCTCACCAATGTTTACTATACCACGATGCACCAGAAAAGCAGTGTGGATCAGCTCTGTAATCTCAGCCAGACTTCTTTGACTGAAAGAAAGAAAGAAAAAGGACAATTATTTTGATGCTATGAATAGAGATTCTTAAAGAAAATGGACAACCAGCCATATGTACTAAACAGATATTTTATGAATTATTGTGTAGCTCTTCTATGTACTGCTAGAAGCCACAACTGGGAGGTGTTAAGCATAGAGAACTGTCACTAAGTACTTCCAGGTAAGCAGCTACCCTTTGTTTGAATTCTAAAGCAAAATAATCCATACAGTCCTCATGGTGCTTTCTTCTTTTGTTTTGTCTACCAGAAGCTTGAGGGACACTGACATGAAGAAAATGCCAAGCAGAAAGTACTGATGGGAAGGAACAAAGGATGTATCAGCAGGGGAACTGCAAGCAAGCCAATATGAACACCATAAGAATGCTGCAGTCAATGACTGCTCAAATTAGCGTTTAATTAATAATAGGATACCTTGCAGTTCAATACGACCAAGGGGGAAGAGTGCAGGCAGAAGAAAAACAGTTGAACGTTTTAGAACTGTGTACTAATGATTTTTCACTGATTGTTTCAGTCAAAAGCAGCTAAAGCAACTGTCCAGCAAATCCCTGTGAGAGGTTTTCCACAGAGCTTATTCCATAGAGGCTTGCCCTCTATTTTGATTTTTTTGGAAAAGACAGAGTCATTAGCACAGCCCTCTCCTCCCACAGTCCAACCCTGTAGCCCCAGACAGTTAGTGACTGTCACTCCAAGGAGCCCAGAGATGTGACCTTAGCTCAGAACTACAATGAGGTGTTGAACTGACATAACCAAGCAGGGACAAGGAGAGAGGGGAACAGAGCCATGCACTGGAGCATCCTTTTAACACTGCAAACCTAGATACACACGGGACCCCCCCCCCCTTATGAAATCTGCAGCATATTCACATCTTTTCTGACTCAAGCAGTTCCCTTTATGCCATGGAGACTTCACATATGAGCAAAACCACAATCCAGGCCCTCAACTAAACAGATGACTAAAGGCAGTTCCAAATAATTACAACATAGAACAAAGGCATGTTATGCTTCCTGTGCTTATTCAAAAGTGGCCTAGCGCTGATTCATTGAGTAACCAAACTGCTCCTAACCTTCACATATGCATATACCTGCTGATACACGCTCAGGTTAGATTCTGCCTCAGTACTAACATAATACTGAGTAAATTAATTCTCTTTCCTCTGGACAGTGCAGATGTGTTGCAACTGCCCCACACCATATTAATCTAAAGTAACCTTCTGCCCCAGATATATGTGACCTGTGAAGAGCCCCAGCAGCAACTGTTTCAGGCCAGCGATCTGTGCCAATTAGCAAGAGAGAAGAGCCAGGAGAGTCACATGGCCTGGGCAGGCATGCAAAACGCAGATGAGCTTGGGGGAGAGGATAAATAGAGGTTCCCGATGTATTTTGTCATGCACAAAAAAACTAAGCTGTTTTCAAAGCTGCCTGTATAATTCACAATTTTTGGCTCCACGGAAAGAAAAAGAATCCAAAAACCAAACAGCTAGCCATTCTCCATGTAGACAATAAAACCGAAGGTTGATGCTGCTTTTCAAAGAGGTGAGGGAGAAACTCACATAACCCAGCTGCAGTATTGTAATCACACTTGCCTCAGCTCTAACAAAGGGTTAATAAAATTTCAAGCTCCAAGAAAAAGACTAACAAGACATCCTGATGCTCCTGCTGTCATTGTCGGGGCAGCCCTTGGAGGATATGTCCATATCAATTCGGTTTATCAGATGGACAGCTGATCAACATTAAACAGACTTGCTCTGGGCAGATTGAGCCGAGCTACCTGTTACGAATAGCAATGAGAGCCCTCTGCTCCCTGCTGCCGAGCTCTGCCATTTCCGACTGCCGTAGATCCCAGGACATATGGGGATCCCTAGTGACGAGCACATAAAGCTGCAGCTAACTCAAGCGACGGCTCATTTCCCCCAGCTGAAAGCAGGCATTAATATCCTGAGGAGACCAGGCCTGCCTCTGTGACCCCCAACTATTGAAGCAAAACGACGACTGTCCTATTTCTTCGTTTAATAAGCTTTTAATGAAGGAAATAAAAATCCCCTCTTTGACTTCAGCATCGCTCTTCATGAAAAGGTTACACAAATACATCACCGTCATGCTTTCCAAATGCTCAGGATCTGGATGTTTTCATTTCTTTTTATATAATTCGTTTGTTCTCCAAGAGGTATTCATATTATTTGTGCTAACAAGAACCATATTACGCAGATAATCTGTGCCTAATTCTGATCTTACAAACTGCTCTTCCACCCTCTCTCCCTAGCAAACTAAAAATACAAGAATCAAAGCTATTGCAGAAATCCCAGGCAATGTATTTCTGAATGCTTTTTGTGATAATTTCCATAACACCCAGGCAGAATAAGAAGTCCATGGGGCTGCTGTGGATACAGGAGGATCCCTGACACAACTTTGTAAAGGCCAGTATCCAAAAAATAAACACCGCTATTACAAAGTTGCTATTGAATGGGTAAAGCAATACTATATACAGCTTTCTCGATCCAGAGTACAATTCAGTGACTAAATAATTTCATATTTGAAAGCAGCCAATCCTAAAACACAAAAAAATAATGTTTATGCAATGCTGGACTTAGAAACAGGGTGATGAGATTACAAACTCTGACTGCTTCCATCCTGTTCCCACTCCAGAGGCCCACATTCACACAAGTGGCTGCCACAAGAATTACCTACATAGCAAAGGAGGACTGACAAAATAGTCAACATTTTTAAACAAACAAAATTCCTAAATGGAAGCAGGCTAAGAATCAGGAAAACTTTTTCACCAAATGCTAACACACTTCCACGCCTTTCACCTCTGAAGCAAGAAGGCCCTGCAAACCACCACCAAATGCCCCAGAGACTCCACTTTCAGGCATCAAGTTTCAAGAGATGATACTATTTTGAGCTCCACACACGACTTAACCTGCTTTTCTTTCTCCCCCTTTCAAAAATCAACCAACATGCAGAAATACACAAAGAAATGGTTGTTCCAAAGAGAATGGTACCTGGGGGACCTTACTAAGAAATTTTGATGGGTCACAGTCTGGCTATCATGGTTTAACACATGCTTCTGACTCCTTGTTCCTGCATTTTCAGTACCAGCGTACCTAATCTAAAGCTCTGTTAAATGCTTGCTGTAAAGTATCCCTTATATTATGGGCTCCTCAAGCTGTAAATGGCATTCTGGAAAGACAAAGGAAAAACTAACTCCACAAGTAATGAAAAAACCCTTCAGCAAGGTCCTCTGAAGCTATATTGACTGTAGGACTGTGAAACACCAGCTTGCAGGAAAACACCAGAAAAACAAAAATTAAGTTATATGAACAATTAGATCCTGCAACAAAAAAAACAAGTGCGATTTCTATTCCCTCTCTTTGCTCCCACCCCACAATGAAAGCACATAGATCACTGACATTTAAGTATATTTTGGTGAACTTTGATAAAGTTCTGAGCAGACTTTAAGAAATCTTTTATATTGGCCCACATAAACTAATGCAGTAGCTGCAACAACCTGCTACTGTGACACCAAAGTAAGGAATATAGGTTTTGTAGAAACCTCACACTCATACAACACCACACCTAGAGAGAAAAATAAAGAACTAATGGAGAAACTTTGTAAATATGCTTCTATCTCAAAAAAAAATGCATTTCACAGTTTTGTTCTGGATTAAAATTTCCAATCTGTGGGCCTTGCAGTCTGCCTCATCACAGTATCACTGTAATGGTCTTATAGTGATGAACATCTCATGCAGAATTCACACAAATGTCAAAGCCTACAAAAAATGTATGACAGGATAAAGGGGATTGGCAAAATAGTGAAACAAAATTCTGTGGCAACAAAATAGGTTTTGATTGTAAATTTCCTATGTAACTTCTAAAAATTTTGCAGTGTTTCTTCCTGGCATCCTGAATACGTTCTTTGTTGTTTGCATTACCTTTAAAGACCTGCGGCTATGAAACACTAACCAGTACAATCTCTGCAAGAGTTCTTATAAGTGACTTCAGTTCCTAATTTCAGGTCCTACTCTAAAAAGAAATAATAGCATTTTGTAAAATGTGATAAACCAGAAATATTAAATAGTGCATTTTATTGCTGTAAACGAAAGAGAACTTCAGCTTAAATACTCCTCTGAAATATTTGTGATGGAAATTCAAGTTCTCAGTAACATCAAGAAAACTTGAGTCAGTTTACCTTTCATTATCAGCCAACTGTCAGAACTACACTGGGCCTCTCAAAGGATGACAGGTTACACAAAGAAGCATTTAATAATTAAAAATGTTATTACTAGGCATAATATTTCAGAGAAATGGGCCAAAGACTTAAATTAGCCACTAAAAACCACATTCAAAAATTTTTGAAGTAACTGCAATGAACAAAGATAATGGAACTGATAGATCAAAAATTCTTTAAGAACTTTTATCATCAAACCTTTGAATTAAAGTGACTAACAGTACACACCCAAGACTTAAACGTTTTCTTTGTGATTGTCAACTCAATAGTTTCTCTTCAATACACAAAGGATTAATTCGGATGAAAAGCCTTACATTTGGGATTTAAAAAAAAAATAAAATTAAAACTACCAACATCCATTCCATTTCAGTGACAAGCATAATAATCTATATATACACACCTATGAATCCGAAAAAAAAAATAGTTCTTTAGTAGAAATTACATATGAAAAAACATTAACTAAAGAATTAAAGTAATAATCTCAGGTACTGACAATGTATTTGGGCAGAACTCCCTGTCCAATTTTACTTGTTTTTTTTAAAAATTAACAGAACGAAAAATTTTATAAAGACAAGAAGGTGCACACACTACATTCAGTTTGACCCTGTATGTTCTGGATACTATCTGGTGCTGCACCAAGATAGTCCACTTAGTTACACAGCAAGAAAGGGCAGTGACTTTTACAATTCTTTTTCCCATTCACCTCTCAAAGTCTATGCCATGGTTACTAAACCATGATTAGAGGAACAATGTATAGTGAGTAACAAATAGCATCGTGGTGATGGAAAGTCTCATTCTCATCTTGTGTGTATAGTCTCTTCTATAAGAAATTAAAGGGTAGGGGAGAATGTTTAGCCAGTCAACATATGTGGCAGGTGCTGTGGTTCCACTAACAGGAAAAATCTTCAGGTTAAAGCAGCAGACTTAAGCAGAGCACCAAATATTCACTGCATTACCATGACTCATATATCTGTAATCCAGCAGAAAACATCTACCCACTGTTATTCCTTAACAAGGTCAGAGACCAAGACTTCTCTGCTTTCTTCTATCTTGGTCACTTAAGCTATTGTTAGGGGTGCCTTTCATCTGAGGGATAAATGAAGTTGAAAGATATCAGTTCTATGAAATTTGTTGAGTATGTTGTTTAACTGCATTCCTAACAGCCAGTTTGTTTTTAAACTGGCTATATATCTTACCTCTTTTCATATCCTTCTCTTCCTAGCATCACAAAGTTTTTGAAGTAAAACTTTTACTAATATTCCTTCACATGTTTTCCTTCTTTATTTTGGAAAGATCTTACATTTTCATTCTGAATCTCACACACCACTGATTATTGCTCAGGTTCTTTTCACCGTAATTTGTCTTAGTAAGATCTTCCCTTAGCCCATTACAGGTTTTGAAAATGTTTTCTGATTTTTAGTGGGCAGACATTCACTTCAACTGGAAAGCCAGTTTTCCTATGCATTGTGGGTGGTTGGCAGCAGAGGGAGAACAAGCCCTTGAGGTCAGGGTCCTGTTCCTTTCTTTAATGCAGGAATTAGGAAGAAGGGTTTTTGCAGGTCTTGACTTCAGTGTTAAGTCTACCACGGAACAATCAGTGAAGTCAAGACCTGCAAAAACCCTTCTGTTAATCAACCTGTATCAGTTTCCAACTAGTGCCACTGATGTGCCAAGACAGCCACCACTGTGTCATCACAGTGTAGCCAGGAGTCCTTGAGCCTGGGAGCCAGCTGCCTACACTAGACTGCAAGCAATCCATATTTGCATCATCACCCCCAGCAAAACAAAGCCCTAACTGGTGAACTTGTGTCTGAAGGCTCTGTGTGGCTTACTCCTATAATCAGCATCAGTGGTCAAAGCATAGGGATCACAACCTACAGCACAGTTTTCTTGGGCTGGATGGCATCATCACAGCAATTCCCTTTCCAAATTGCACAGCCTAAAAGAAAAGTATTCCCAGCCTAGAAGCAAAAGCATCAATTATGGGAACCAGGTGAGAGAATCTAGACAAAGACCTGGTAAGACTCACTATCTCAAGTTCAGTTTAAAAAGAAAAAGTGTTAATCAGAAAAGTCAGAAGAATAATACCACCAGAATCACTAAGTCAAGCTGATGCTTTCCAGAGGCAGGCATGTAGGTTGGGACCAATAAAGAAGGGAATATGAAGAAGAAACCTGCTTAGTAGGAAATATCTAGCCACTTTAAGGTCCAGAAACCAATGACAATGCAGCTGTGTAAACAGATGAGGAGCAGGTGGGCTGGGCTGACAAGGTAAGAATCCAGATACACTCGATGTAAAGACAAATCTTGTTGTGTTTGTCCTTTGCATCCTTCTTGCTATTAAAGTCCTTTCTGCATGGAACAGGTATTAAAAGAACATTGGCACTGCTCAAACTTGAGATGTGGTGGCAGGTCTAGGTATGTTTTTTAATCCCCACTGACCAGAATATGAGAAACTTAAATAGCTTTGTATCTTACTTTAGTTACTACAGATTTCATAAGCACTAGAACTGTTAAAAAGGGAGATATCAATTACCTTTCCTTTTCTTAGAGACCTTTCCTACATTGCTAGAGAAGAAAGAGATTCTAGACATGAGCCAGTACTTACATAAGTTTTCTTAAAAACAAAATGGCTTTACAGTTTAGGTTTTATGGCTTTTTTACTTTTTAAAGGAGAGTTGGTTAGCTTGACCTAATAATTTTTTCTTTACATATTCATGTTAATACTCTTTGCTTTTTCCATTGGTTTGATTAGTTAGGTTATCTGGAAAATGATTTCTTTGATTACTTGAACACTGATGCCAAAAATAAATCATAAAATTTAGAGCTACTAATTTATAAGCATATTGTCAAATTTATAAAATCACATATCATAATCTCATTTTAAAATCACTGGTTATCCCTATGGGAATGTTCATATTTCAAAAATCATGTAAAGCTGTCAAATGTTATATTGTGTTTTTATAAGGCAATTATCAAGATTTAAACTTTTAATAAAAGGCAAGTTGAAATTCCAGTTGGTATCTGCTATAGACTATATTAACAGCTATGTAGACCATGTCAAATATTACATAAAATAATAACAAGAGCTAAGATGTTTACTTCTTTAAATATCTACTTTCCTCATTTTGTAAATAATGATGCAGGTATTCAGAGTGTTCAGTATGCTTATGCAATAATGTATATTGGCAATATAATGTATTGACACTAGCTCAAATTTCTAACAGGAATTTTGCTTGCTCAAGAAATGTTGCATTCAACTTGAATTCTCTACATTAAAAATTCAATTTGCTACAAAGAGTTCATATCACAACTAAAAGTATAGGTAAAAGTGAACATGAGCTCAATACATTTGTTACATGAAAACAATATAATCCAAACCAGTATAAAAACATTCCTTACAAATATGACAGATAATATTGAGAAGCATATAATATTACACATGAGCAATATTTTCACTGATAAAACAAGCTGAATCAGTCAGATAAATTAAACAGAAAAATGTGAAAACTTTTTGGAAACTCCTCAAGAGTATTTTTTTTTTTTCATATTTTGCTATGTGACCAAAAAGCCAAAAATCCTCAGTTAAAAAGACTAATCTGATTAAAAACAAAACAAAAAGCTAAAAGATCGTGGCTTAGACAAAGCCAAACCAGCTACAGTTCCTTCTCTATCTAGCTTAGACAAACTGGAAAACTGAGAGCAACAAATACAAACCAGAGAAACTAGTCAAGGAAGAAAAATGATAAAGGACTGGATGAGAAAACGCAAAGGTGGACTGGGAGCTGAGCAAAGACAATTTTAAAAGGATATACTAAAAACACCTCAAAGCCAAGAACTTTAGGAACTGCATTGGTCCATTAGGCAAGGTTGGGCAGAAACACAACCACATAAAAGCAAGGGATTTTAGAAAACCTGCTATATTTTTAAGGAATGTATTAACACAAGCAGGTATTTATATCTCCTAGTCCAACAGTGAATAATGCTCATGAACAGCAGCAGCGGGTAAGATTTTACAGTTAGTAGGTACAGAGAACTTGCACTCAGGAGAGAAGGCACCTGAAAAGGAATGACACAGCTGATAAACAGCAAAGAGAATTACTCATCCTCAATACAAAGTCAACTGAACTGGTTCAATATGCTTTACTCAAGTAAAAATATGCAATGCAAAAAAAGATCAATCAAAAGATCTCAAAGCAGACCATACACATTCAGGACAAGGGACTCTTTCAAGAAGAAAACACCCAAAGTTTGGAAAAGGGTGGAGTGAGGGTGAAGGAACAGATCATCCCAGATAATCAGTTAAGATACAAAATGTGACTGTATTCAAACAGACCAGTAGGATCCACTGATGATTTAAGGGAAGAATACTAGCAAAACTAGTGTTTTGATCAACCCTGAGTTTCTGATACCAGTAAAAATTATTACTTGGAAACTTCATTCAGGAAGAATTTGGGAAAGGAGAAAAAAGTTGAGAAGAGTCATACTAACAGTCAAAGAATAGAAAATAGACAAAGTGAGAAACCAAAGCTATTTAATGCAAGGAGAAGGCTGATATTCAATCAGTACATTTGGTCACAGCAATTTAAAGAATCTTTAAGTATCTACACAAGAGAAAACAAATTCAAGATAATACGCTGATCATCAAGCAAACATAAATTAAGATCCAGTAGCCTGAACATAAGCAAATCCAGAAGAGAATAAAGTGAAGGCACTTTCCAAAATCTATTACAAAGAGCAATGATCTTTGACTCTCCATCAACAGCACAATTGAAGGCAACACCTGATGATATCCCATTGCACAAGCGTTAAAGCTGATTAAAGTTGGGGAAATCCTATGTTCTGTAGTGCAAACATTCTGACTGTCAGAATGATGTCTCAGTTATTCATGTATTAATGAATCATAAAACCAAGGAAAGGAAACTTTTTGGAAAATAAACAACAGATAACTTAGATTTGGTAGCAGATAATGCTGGTCCCTGCATCTGAAACTTATTATTGGCCAGAAGGCCATTTTCTTTTAAATAGGTATGAATACTTTCAGTCACCTTCTTCAGGAGAAACATCAAAACCAGAGCCTTACAGTTTCCCCCCATTCCCAGCACAGGAGCATACAAAGTAAACAGCAGGTTGGGAACCCTTCCATTACCACAGGTATATTAATTCCATCTTACAGCACATAGAAAATATATATTTCAACATTTTTTTTGCAGCAAGTTCTGCAAGAGGAAATTACCTACATTCAAGATTCATGTCTGTCTTCATATATTTAGGTATCCACACTGGTAATGCAATGTATTTGGCGCAGTACTAACCTGGGAATACATACAAGTATTCCCACAAAGAACAGGACATAAAGAAAAACAGAGACCATCTACAGAATAATTTTATGGATATAAGGGTGTGTATTTTACCTAAGTATACATATTTTCTTTAATTACAGTTTTCCATATAACCATTAGGGGGTTCTAGCCATGCAAGTCACATTTATTAAAGGCAGCATGTCAAATAAGAGTTGACAATTACAGGCTATATCAATACACATTATGCCAGATGGTAATGAGCTGCACACAAAGGGCCAGCCATCCAAAATAATCACACCATTTTCCATAGAAATGTTGAAGAGGTTATGGTTTATTACACAGTGCTCATTAGATATACAGTGGCAGCATTAGCAATTTTTCCTTCATTTGTGTCTCATTTAAGACTCTGCCCCCACAAGCCCATTCCAATTAGTACACAAGGTTAAAACCATTATGGTCAGTGGGAAAAAAAAATTAAGTTGTATTTTTATTTTACAGTAATGGTAGATCAAAGGTCCCTTGAATCTATTATTCTCTCAACTATTATCTAACACAGGATACTAAAAAGAACTGTCATTTGCCATGAAGGAAGATAGATATTTTTAATAGAGTTATTAATTAAGTAATATTGAGTTTGCTCAAAGTGAAAACAACAATTAGGTTGTGACACAAAGTGAAAAAAGTCATAAAACTAAAAGTTGAAGCTGAACTTTTAGCCTTGGATTTAAACTTTCTCATCTGCTTTTCAATTTGCTGCTTTAACAGCATGGAAATATTTAAGTGTCTGAAAGGCAACTAATTCTTCACAGCAGGTGGAAAAACAGTTGTTTCAAACAACCAGAGTGCCATCTCTGAGGAAACACCTATAAGATGATTTAAAGTACCTTTCTACCCAGCTGCATACACTGACTTCCAGTTAGAAAATTGCTGTTGGAGACATTTATTTTCCTGTCTTTTTGTGTTTATAGATGGTCTGTGGGTGAAAAGATGTAACCAGGCAAATGTGAAAATTTGTCAGCACAAGCAAGGACATGTTTATCGCTTATAAAGATGCCAATGTCCCCCCAAACTCCAAGTGACAGCCAGCATTTGGAAGTCATAAAACTGTGAGAGAGAGGAAGAACTTGAGTACTGGACATGCCTCCTGACAGCATGATTGCAGAGAACCGATTTTCAGTCCAAGTTCTTCTTTTGAAGCATGCAGTGCATCACTTGGAAATCTGGGTATCACATCAGAGAGCCAAAGGGCTCTCAAGGCCAGGGCATCCTTACACCTCCTTCCTCGGCCACTCCTGCTGAGTTATTCTGCCGTTACACAAAATGTTGAATCATTCATTCAGCCAGATGGCAAAAGAGTGAAAAAAGTCCGTCTCCAGGAGATTATAGGAGGGAAAGGTGGGACACCTGGACTCCAGATCCTGCTTCACAAAGTTACTGGGAGAGAAACAACATTACAGTCTTGGGCATTCCTGACCTAGGTGTCCTATATCCCCCTGCAAAGAGGATTTATCTGAAAATTCAGACTGAGGAGTACTAGGGATTTGCATCCTAGAAAATTCTTGAGGAAGCCAAAGCTGGACTTCCTGCATCCTCAGTGAATGCTTAGTCAGTGGCTAAAGAACACAGACCATTGTTAACAGCATATCTCCAGTTTGGTAATCCACTTAGAAAATTTTCTAGTTAAAAAAAACAACAAATACTATTGTGTTTTGCAATTGGTTGAAAGATAAAAAAACATGTTTTATTTAAGAGGGTCTTAGAAAAATGCTTACAAAATTAAAAAGAATTCCATTAATTCCAGGCAATGCCAGTCTATGACAACTGAACAGGTACTCTGATAATGAAATACAGTAAACAGTTTTCTATCAACAACAATATATTGCATCAAGTTCATCCTGCCCTTTTTACAGTTCATTTTATTACTGACAAAACTACTTATCCCAACAAGGTGACACTTTTGCAAGCATACACCAGCAAATATGAAAATATTGTGCAATGTGAAACAAACCCAAGTCCCTGATTCATTATTTAATCCAAAGGGCATCAGGCTAATTTAAAGGTCTAAGTAGAAAATAGCAAATATCATGCTTTAGTTTTATATAGTTATTTCAATGCTAAGTTTCCAGACAGTTCAGAGTAAGTTTAAATTGTGTAATGTTAATTCAAAAAGTAAAACGAATAACCAGCTCCAAGAAAGCTGATCACAAGCAAGCCCACCTCTGCATAACTACCACAGGTCTAGAAACAACAAAACAACTACTGTTGCCTTAAAACAGCAGTACTACATTTTTAATAACTAAAGGTTATTAAATAAGGCATTTGAAATTGATGGAGTGGAAGAAGAGCAAGCCAAAAGAAGAGTTTACAATGGAGCTAGTATAAAGGTCCTCTTTTTGGCTTACTGAAGTGAGTGAGTTACAGGTATTGCAAACAAGAGTCAAAAAAAGACAAGAGAGAAGGTAATCAAAAGCTTTGGCAACAGTTGCTGTAGCATGGCCTTGGAAAAAAATGTGATAGTAGGATACATCATACAAGCAAAGACAGTAAAAACCAGAACTGCATAAGGTATGTGGACCAGAAACCTCAAAAGATGAGGTATGAACTAAAGGATTAATTTGTTGATTGGATGCCTTTGCTATCACCAAAGCAGAAACCAAAAGGAACACAATAATGGAGAAAATCACATATTTTGTTACAGGAATGACGGAGATTCCTTCCCATATGATGGCAGCATATGTCAGCCAGACTGCTCGTGGGCACCACCCAGGATGCCCATCCATCCAGGACTACTCAGATTTCCTCTGTAGGCCCTCAACAATATGTACCATCCAATTACATCTCACGCATCTATTCCATAACAAATTTCACATCATGGTTTAAAAATAGTTCTGACTATTCTACATTTTATTTAACCAAAATATTTAAATGCTTGCATCAAAACTAACTGCAAGAATATGAAGGGAAACAAAAATTTTCACTTGCAGGTAAATGGAAGAAACAGGCTACTAACAATTAGTTTTATGACCATACTTCCTCTTACCTTTTATTAGTTGTTTCTCAGCCCTCCAAGACTCTGAAGCATGGTTATCATTTTATTTGTAATGACTATGGGAGACATTTTGATCCAACATAACAGAAATTCCCATTCCTGTGTACTGTCAGCTATGCTGAGACCACCAGCTTGACTTATTACTTCAAATTTTCCTCTGAAATATCTCTGAAGAATTTGTCTGTAATTGTATTCAATGTAGCTGAAAGATAAGGTGCAGTAACCTTGACATTAAATCTCTAGTACTAATGACACCTGAAATACAAGGAATCTTTTTATGTGAAAGTAAAGAAGGTAACCTTTTTTATGCAGTGAAGAATGAACACTTGATAAATGAGCAGTCCTGTTAAGGGAATAGATTGTTCATATGTCTAATGGCACAGGAAAAAGGCATTAAAAAATAAAATGTGAATCACTGGAATGCAGTGTCCCAGATAGAGTTTATAAATATATAAATATATTTATTTTTAATCTTTTTTAAATCAGGCTTACATAAAAATACTGTATATTCTGAAATACCCATAAATATCCAAGATACAGAGGGGAAAAAAGTTTTCAAAACATATACTGCTTGCACAACCACAGATACCTCGTACTATCAAGGAAACCTGTCCTATTCTGAACAGCTGTAATGGCATTTCTGCTATTAAAAGTATGGTTATCACAGGTGCTCTCCTCTCCTCTCTGAAGTTTCCATGTTCCAAACTGGATAGGGACGTTAATAGCATATATTAAAATGGTTTATTATAGGAATGCTTTTGCTTTTCACAAAGCAGAAGTACGCAGCAGATGGATATTGCCTGCCGTGTACAAGGAAGGAGACTAATAGCTAAAGGGAGACAGCAGCCTTCTCGGAGACCTTGGCCCTTACACCAGGTGTGTTGACAGAATCGCCAGCAGGGAAAGGATAATAAACCTTTTGGAGCAAGGCAAAGACTGCTGCTTCTGGGACCATATCAGCATAGTAACAAGCATTTGGTGCTGTTGAGGTCTGCAAAGTTTTATCATTATTATTCATATATATTTTATGCAAAATACCGTGTGATTTTGAGAAAAATGTGTCTTTTGATTAAAAAAATGACTTACTATTATACCACTGGCACAATTTCCATCTATTTTTACCTTATTAACAGCAGTTCTATAAGGTATCTGAAAATCTCATGCTTTCATTTTTTGGTTCTTTCATCCCAGAATGATTCAATCTACACACTTTAATATGGGATAAAATGACATCAAGCAATTCAAGCAACATTAACCCCAAGTGAGTGATGATAGAGACAGCTATATGCTAATAAGCCACCTTCAAGAACAAACTTTATTTCTGCAGAATTCCTACCTGAGTCCACAAAATAGGATCCTTTTTTGACTACAGTTACTACTGGAGCTTTGCTAAAAATTTAATTTGCCAACTGGAACAGCATAAGAATTTAGCTGAACCTTTTGTACTGTTTTGTTGCATGAATATCAAAAGCCAGAATGAAATTTCAGCTATAAGAGACTGAAGTAAGCTTTGTAAGTTTCTGAAGTAACTTTCAGAACACTGTCTTGGTGAAACATAACAATTACGAGAAAGAAATCAGAAATACTATACAGTATAAAATAAAATTTTGTTATATTTCTTCCCTTTCCAGCAACAATAGATGCATAATTTATTTGGCTGCATTTTTTTACACAAAAATGTACACAAATTTGATCAAGTCTTTGAAAAAATTAAAATCTACAACTGCAAGTACTTAAATGGACTTTAAGAGCTGAGCAATCAAGCTCCCAAAATCTCACATGTACCAAACATGCTCCATAGTCATGCTGGCAGTGCTGATCAGAAGTTTTCAATTGCTGCAAACTCTAGAACAAAATCATCATCTTTTTAATTTATCTTTTGACTGCATAAGCACCTTCTCAAATACAACACAGTTAGAATACATACTGTATTCATATTCTTACAATCTTTATCCCTAATTCTCCAACTCCTTATTCCTCTTCTCAAATCACTGATCACTGTCATCGTACATACTTCTAGTAACTTAAACTCAAAATGCAACCATTATCTCCAAATCTGGATTTGCTAGTCTTGCAAGCCATCCATACCTAAAATCATTTATTAACTTAAGTAACAATTTAACTTTCCTCTTAATCTAATAGCCAAAGAAGAACATAATTAGGACTAATATTCTCCATTCCAATGTACTGAAATGCCCTCTCATACCCATTGAAAATGCTTCTGTGAAGATGATTCATGTTTATTAATGAGTCATTTCCATTAGGTTAATTCTAGCTATTGTTCCTTAGTAATTTGTCTTGCACTCATCATCATCATCATCATGGCTGGGCTTCGAACGAAGATTTGGGAAAGGCTCTACCCACGTTTCTCACAAGCGCGCTGGTGGCTAATAAGGCCAATACAAGACAGATTGCAAAAGGCACAGCAGGAAGACTCCTTAGGTGGTAAATTCTGCAGGGCACGATTCTTTCTGCATTGTCTTTTCTCCTCGAGAGTGATCCTGCGTGCGTTCTCAAAGGAAGTAGCAGCGTTATAGATGGTGTGTCTCCAGGCCTCCCGATTGGAGGCCAGAGTAGACCAGTTATGTTGATCAATATGGCCAAGGCTGAGATGTTGTTTCAGGGAGTCCTTGTATCTTCTCTTCGGGGCTCCTCTCTTGCGGCAGCCAGTGGCAAGTTCACCATAAAGCAAGATCTTAGGGAGGCGGTGGTCCTTCATCGTTGAGATGTGCCCTGCCCAATGCAGCTGTGTTCTCAGTAACATGGCCTCAATACTTGTGACTGCTGCCTGTTCTAGAACAGATGTATTGGTCACATAATCTGACCAGTGGATGTTTAGGATTGTACGGAGGCAGCGTTGATGGAAGCGTTCTAGGAGACACAGGTGGTGGCGGCAGATGACCCATGATTCGGATCCATATAAGAGAGTAGTCTTACACTTGCACTACTGAATCAAATAAAAATCCCGCTTTGCTTGAGAAGATCTACCATAAGACATCAGCATACACTTGATTTCACAGTCATTGTCCACTTAAAAGGGAGTCAGTCCAAAGATTTGTTTCTCCCAGCCAAACTGTCGCCTCCAAGAAAATGCAGTTTCTTAGGTCAGGAATTTTTTATTTTAGATTATTTTCCAGAATTCCACTGAGTCCTTTCTCCCCACCTTCAAAAAAAACTCAACAAACAAACCAACACACCACCACTACACAAAAGCTTCTCTTGCCTCTCTTCCTTTTTTCATGCCAAATTTTTTACTACCTTTATCAGTCCTGGCTATAACACTACAGCAAGTGGTAACTTCTCTCTCTTTGCTTGTATTTTCTTTATCTCTGTGTACTCACACACCCACCTTTATACTGGAATATATTACAAACAACCAAGTTTCTCTGTCCAGCAACACAATGCCCTGTCTACACCACTCGCAATAATATACTGTCCTTATTTTTTCTTACTGTTTACCCTAGAAGCATCTCAGAGCTGTCAAATTCCACATAAAAATCTACTCAAGGTTAAAGGCCAGATACCAATGAAGCAGCAGTAAGAAATATTCATTCGTTTAATGTATAATGTGATCAGGGTCCAGAATATGCCGTTATTGTGAGGGGAAGAGAATGAATGCTGCATAGTCTTCATACAGTCTCATATTTTAATATACATGTATTTGTGGAGTAAAATGAAGACCTTCTCCTCAACTCCACTCCAGGAGATGAAAAATTCTGTAATATCTTCAGTTACATTATATCAGAGTACTGACTGAATCATATTAAGAAAATAAATTAATTGATACAGTAAGTCTCATAATACTTCATATTGCTACAATTTTCTGAGTATTGTAGAAAATTGTATTGAAACTGCATAATTGCATTGTAAAATTTGTCAAGGGAGAAGTTAATGGGTTGTGTTTGGAACAAGGACAGTTGGTCCTTCAGCAGATGGAAAAGAATGAGAGATATTTTGAGACTGTAGGACAAATGAACTACATAGGTACAGTTACTTTAGAACTTGCAGTGAAGCAATTGGTCACATTGATATTATCATTCTGAGGGATAAGCAGTCCCTAGAGCTGTTGTGGTACAGCACTGGATTGCCCTTAGGTGATGGTTGGAAATTTCTCTTCACAAATACTATTTTATCTTTTTCTTGTAGAGAAACGTGAAAGTTCTCAAGTAGAAAATTGTGGCAAGAGAAAGATTGTACAGCAGACCACCAAAGCACAGCTCTAGTGTGTGGAGATGCCATGACCCAGAAAGGTTGTGCTAGATCTTGTTACCCACAGGTCACCTGGCCCTTCTTCGAAAAGCTCCCACTAGGGTGAAGGCAGGGCTTTGTTGCTCCCACAGCTGCTTGTGACCCACTGCAGAATTCCATCAATGCTGCTCTGGTTTTGTATGCTGTGCTGCACATCGTGGCGGTCCAGGTCTCACTTCACTGGGAGGAAGAAGCTCCAAGAAAAGGGAGGGCTGGACAGACAGAGGCAGCATTATGATTTCTCCAAGGTAAGTCATCCCTACTGTGCTTTCTTTGATAGTGAAAATCGCTTTCTTTTTAAAATAGAAAACAAAACTCACTTTGCAATGCACATACTGCTCAGCTATCTAGTGCTGAACAGACTTATTCTGAACAAGACTTGAGCCCATATCTCTGCACTGTCTTTGATCAGCTCTAATGCAGTGCCTTTTTATTATTTTACAACATAAGGAGAGGACTTTTTCCTATTTGACGTAGAATTGCTGTATTTGCACATGCTATGTATGCTGAAAACAATAAAAGTTAATGAAGAAAAGTACTGGTTGTAATGAATTAGTAATATTCTTAGATTTGTATTTGGAGTTGATTTTTATTGTTGAGGATGCAAGATGATCAATAGGAATATGTAATCAAGCTGTATGTGCTTTTCATCTCCTGAGACTCGTCTTGTAAATGAGATGAAGAATCTCATAGGATTAATCATGGAGAGCAAAATCTAAATAGAATAATTTAGAATAACCGCTTAGATTTCCTCACACTAAAAGCTATGGAAAAGCTACCAGGGATTGGGAGACAAAATTATATATTTCTCAAGGATTATAAAAGACATCACTGCTCATATTTTGACATACTTTTCCCATTATCTTTCAAACAGTTTTGTCAAGAGCATTGTACTTCTTAATGTACTTAGATATTGAATATTTTAGGATCATGCATTTTCTCTACCAGTTAATTAGCTAAGCTTTCAAAGTACATGCTAGTTGGGATACTGTACCTTTGCTGAAAGCCAGCCTTCCAGAAGATAGGAATAAGAACAGTAAGTCCCAGAGGAAATCATTTTTATGATAAAGAGTCCTAATGTGCCCCAGTAAAGGTGAGGATAGATTGTTATGGCCTATTGTTACTATAATTAGAAGTCAAACACCAATTAGCAGTTCCATTAATAAGATTAATCTCTGCAATATCTGCAGCTGAGACCCAGGGCTTGTGCACAATAAGCCAGTGTGAATTTAAAGTGCAACAGCTATTCTGCACTAAAACTCCCAGTTTGAATACTTACATCACACAAAAGAAAAAAGCTTTGCCTTCTTTGAGTTCCTACATACACTATTGATCTTACTACATTTTTCTCATTTCTTGCTTTATATTTTGTTTAAACATATTCACTGTGATTTATGTCACTGATAGGAAGAGGTGCAATGTAGCATGAGGTCTCCTAAACTCTGGTTCACAGCCACTCCCTCTGCATTGTACCAGGTCAGGGTAAATCTTAGTTTCCATTAGTAGTAAACTCAGAAAAGTAGTAATGGGGAAAAGACCCAACTTCTTACAAATACAAAAGTACTCTTCACATGACATGAGTTCATGATAGAGTTAGAAATCATTTATTTACTTCAAAATACGAAGGTAAGAAACAGTCAAATCTAATCTCCAAAGTTAAGACACTGTACAGTTCAGAGAACAGAAACTGAAAAAAAGGCAAGATCTGAAGACAAGGTGAAAAGTCACACACTTGTGCTCTTTGTATTTTTGTAGGTACCAAAATCATAATTTGTATGGCTTTCCTTTGGTTTTATTTCATTTGAGTTTTGCCTTTTACAGTAACTCTCAAATAGAATTTGTCCACAGATAAACCTACACCATACAAGGTAAAAAGAAGGCTTTTGTAAAATGTAACAGCAAAGAAGTCAAAGCAACCTCTAAGTGTCACACTGTAGCAATACTATTGTATTGCTGTACTGTAACCTCACCATCTGCACCAAAATTTACTCATGTTTGTCACGGCTTATTAGCTAAGATGCTTTGTAATGGATTCACTTTTTCCTTTCTTTCTTTTAAAGGAGAACTATCTGATTTCTTTCCATAGAGCTATAAATAATCAAACACATATTAATATGGAGACACACTTCAGTGAGAAAGTATTTAAACAATTATTTAAAATTACAAACATCTTTAAACTTGTCTACAGTAGAAAGAATCTGCTGGCAAAACTTTACTGCTGAGCTGAGCAAGAGAAGATACAGCTTACACAGTAAAAGACCACTTTCGCCAGAGTAACAATGACCTGTTCCTAAACCAGAAGGTAGTCCTTTGCTATTGTAGCCATCTACTCCAACTGGAGATGCAACAGCCATCTGTGTCTGTTTGATTGTATTCACAAAGACAGGACAGAGGCTACTTGCCAACAACTGGAGCTCTCAGGGAACACAGAGCCGAAGGTGCACATCCTTATGCAGTATTTATTCCACTTTTCATGCATTTTGGAATTCTACATTCCAAAAAGTAGAACACCTTTTATAATTTCTCAATTTCCATAGGTGTGCTCACACCTCATATGCTGTTATGCTAAATACATAAAACAGAGTGTTGCCATTTCAGATTCTTCTCAACCATAAAATTCCAGTCCAACAGCAGTCCAGGCCACATACATAAGTAAAGTCAAGAAACCAGTGTTCATTTGTGCAAATTTGTGCAGACTGCGAGTCTCAAAAGCACACTATAACCAGTATATTACCTCTAAGCTTTTGACTACCCTAGTCCATATTTTTCTTTGCAGACTGAAGTTGTCCAAGGACCATCATCCACATAACCTTCAATTCCCAGGAGACAGCCTGAGTGCCTTTCATGTATACAGCAATAAAGACTGCATTAACAAGCACAGCATCACCTTTGTTACAGCTGCCATGAGTTCTAGAGAAAGAACAGAGAGAGCTGCAGATGGTGAGCTGTCACCTCAAGAAACAGAAGAGATTCCTAGTGTCCCAAAAACACAGAGCAATTTGTCCCTAATACTCAGTCACACATCCCTAAGAAAGACAAGACCTTGATGTTTGTGTTTTCATAATAGGCCTTGACACAGTCACCATTTCTAATTCTGAAAATCTTGGGATGGAAAGTTCTTTGGATACTTCAGCTTTCAAATGACCTAAAGGACACCTAACAGGCTAGATTACGCCAACATCAATGTGGCCTCTTGTGAGCTACATATACATGAATGCACACCAGTGACAGCATTAAACACAGAGCATGAGGCTACAGGCAGGGTTGCAGAACATTCACTTATCTGTTTAAAACACATCTTGATTATCAGCTTGGGAAGACTATGTTCTTGAAAGACCTGACCTTTGTGAAGAAAGCTAGATGAGTCTGACCTCATTGCTGACTCCACTTGCAGAAGAAGGTTGGTCTACAGACCTCCCGATATCCCTTACAACTTCAATTATCCTGTGAACCTGATGTGCTACCAACAGCATCTGGTTAACCCTAAATGAGGTTAATGGAAGGTCAAACTTTCTCCGAAGATGGTACAAAGCTCTTTGGAATACAGGGGAAGAAAATTAAGGCAAAGCTTTGTTTTCATATCTAGCAAAAAATACCGGAAGAAAGCTAGGTGGAACTGCGAAGGAACACAGCTATATGTCCTCTGTCCTTATGGACCTTAGGAATATACCTAACCCCTCCTGACTTTCAGAGAAAAAGTAACCTAAGGGTGAATGGTTCTCTGGTTAAGATCTGGATTTCAATTCAAAAACAGTGTTCCTTTAGAGAAGGTTAGAACAACATGACTTTGGTATAGCCACAATGACAAAAAGCATGTGAAATCAGACTGTGTGACCCATGTGTGTGTAAACCTCCCAAAAAGGGTACCCTGGGCAATTAATAAGTATTACTACTGGAATACAATGAGCAAAAGACCCATCACCATAACAAGGAGTTGGCATCTGCTGCTTACTTACTCTTAAATCAGGCTTTTATTGGAAGCAGCATCAATGCTGGTTCCAAAATCATTACTAAAACACTAAGTAACAGGAGCCTATGTTCATGATTCCTGTCACTACAGTATTGCCACTACTCTTCTAAGCAGCAGGAAGGATTCTGATTCAGAGACAAGTTTATCCAGTGAGTACCTTCTTGCAGGAAAGCATGTTCATCTTGCAAAAAAATGAATTCCCAGAGCTAAAAAGACCAGTTGCATCATTCTGAAGAAGGGCAAGGACAGAGCCCAGTACTGATAGTCCAAATCCAGCAATCTACTGAATTTACCAGGTGAATTTATCAGGTTCAGTATCAGTATTTTATATGTCCCCATCTCCAGTAAGATAGACACAAACGCAGAGACTGGCAGAATAAAAAAGTCTTTGCTTTTCAATGACCATAGTATCCACCATTGTCAACGCATCAGCAGATTTGACTGAAAAAAGGATTATTTTTTTTGTTTAAATCTCTGATAAGCATCCAAGGAAATCTGCAGAGCTGACTCAGTGGATGTCAGTACTAGAGGATATTTTTGAAATTGGCACTAATGGCAAAAAAAAAAAAAAAAAGGCAAAACATGAGAGAGAGAAAAAGCTAACTTATTGTATTAGAGCCAAGGATACTGAGTCCTGAAGAGACAGCCCAAACCTGTTCTTTGGTGTCACTTGCATTTTAAGCTGCAATATAGAGGCTGTGTCAAGAATTCATTGCTCAATACAAAGCCAAGGTGATTCCTCAGTCTCCAGCCAGTAGTGTCTGGTGGTGCCAGACATGAAAAGAAAAAGATACCCCTTTGGGTACTTAGTGAGAGGATCCAAGCCAGTCTTAGTATCTTCAGCTGTAAGAATCTAGCTCCAATCATGAAGTATAAAGCTGTCAGTGTTTAGAGACCACATGACCCTGGAGTTCCAATTAAAAACCTCACTTTCATGAGTAAAGTAAAATAACAGCAAGCTACATACTTGAGGGAGTATACAAGTGAGTTTTGCTCTGACAGAAGGCAATGTAGTGTCAGGCTCTAGTATAATCATCTGTTAGGAAATGCGTCTCAAAGCTCTTATGAAGCTCTAGCCTCCTGTGTCTCATCTAAGGTGTTCTCTGATACCATTCATGTGATAAATTATTGTTACTTCGATTCTGCCTAAACCCAAATGGGAGTTCTGCTTTCTCTTCAGCACAGGAGTAAGGAGTTTCAAGGGAATATAGGATGCATACTTTGCTTGACTACAGGCAATGACATCAACCCTTACATGACACTGCTTGCATACTCTGTAGTGAGCACTACAATTCATCCTTATATTTGCAATGCTTCTGTAGCCAAGGAAATATTTCCTTTAATACTAAGAGACCAGCAGAAAGTTTCAACTTTTGGAAATCTGTCCAGCACCTGAAATAGAGCTGTTTATCATTCTGCTACTTCTCTTCATCCTCTTTTGGGATTGCTGGTGCTGAGCTGGAAATAAAGCCAGGTTCTTTTCCCTGCCAATAGGAATAAAGTCAGGTTGCTGCCAACATGATAGGGAGGTGGCTGTACAGAGTAAAGCATGCCAAGCAGGCTTTTATAACATTTCCTCCCTTATCTTCAGCATGGCTCATAAGGCAATATCCTTGCATACAATGACCCCCATGGCCCCAGCTTAATGCAGGCAGATCATGACTCCTGCAAATTATGAAGTGCTAAAGCTGGAGGCAATGCTGGCCAGCGGCAGCACCATTTAACTACACTAGCCCTGTTCCTGTAACTACCTAAATTGTAATCCTCATTATTCTGGAAAACGTTGCTCTCTGGTAGCAGCCATCAGTTTTGTTCCATTATGTACCAGTGAAAAACAGATGTCCACTAAGAAGCTAGATAATCTATTTTTATACATTTAGGTCAATTGTTCCATGAATTGACATTTCTAGAGAACAGGATAAGAAAAAAAGTTTTTACTATTCCAAATTCAGGTCTCAGTGTCCATTTTAATTATAATTATTGTATTGCTTGTTTATATTGCCATTCAAGAACATGAAATACAGAGAGGAAGTTACACAGAACGTGCCAAAACCCAGGATGAAAAAGTCCACCACGTTTTTTGTGGTTTTCTAAGTTAAATAATTTACTACACTGTTACACCTTCCTGGTCACACACTGTACATTGACTGTAGCACCAGTTACAGGGGACTGATGTAACCTGGCTATCTGCTGCAGAACAAAGTATTTAAAGACAGTACAAGAACTGGTTCCAACACAAACACTGGGAAAAGAAAAACTGGGTGGGTGCAGTCACTGACAAGTATCGGAACAACTTAGCTCATGCTCAGATTACAGAAATGTAATTAATTAATCACTGCTAAGTATCCTAAAATCAAGTGAGCCATATCCCAGCTAATAGTCCACAATATAATGTTCACAGCACATAAGTATCAGGCAATAAAGATGCTCATTACAGTGCCAGAAATAATATTTCCAGTAAAATATTATATATAAAGATGAAGTAATTATATGGCATGGCAACAAAAAGAGCTGTATAGTTTACAGTTGAGCTGAAAATCTGTAAGGATCCATTTCCAAAAAATGCTTTCCAACGTTGGAGACTTGAACAATAAAGGATTAAGTGTATTTCTTCACTTCATATCACTGAGGGATATAGTTTGCCTTTGATATATATGTCCAATATACACACCATATATAATTACAGTGCAGCCAAGATATCACACAAAAATGTACTGGTGGAAAACAATATCTTTTTGTTCTTATTCAGAAGAAAGCAGTTTGTAAAACAATATTTGTAATGCATTAAAAAAAAAATCACAAAAGCCCTTTAAGATGACAATTTTACAAGCTGCTTGTTCTCTTAGCTTTATACAATGGAAAAATGAAAGTCAGAAATAAGATGCACATTTAAAAGTGTAGTTGCAAAAGTACTTTAAATAAAGAAAGAAATCCAAAGTCAAAAATCAAAGCCCACAGTGACTTCAGTGTAGGGCAAGAACTGATCACTCTGGCACAAAACGAAACAACGCAGCAGCAAGTTTGCTTGTATTTACACCATTCTGCAGACTTAAAGTGTCATTGAAAATCCATTTAAATTAACAACTCCACAGTTATCACTTCTGCAGACAGTAATGAACCTTGAGTGAACCTGTGTGGGCGTATTCAAAAGTGCTTCATTTTTGGAGTACCTTTGTAACTCTGAACTAGATATTATAATGGCTATTGACTTGCTCAAACTTAGATTATTAGGCTAGATTTTTGGCTGGTTGAACTGGCATCATTCCAATTATGTCCATTTACACCAAATGGCTCATTATTAATTCAAGGTCTTATTTGCTCCTTAATGAACACTTCCACTAGTCACCTTCCCAACGGCAGCTTTAAATGCTCAAACGTTTCCTCCATGGTCAGAATCATCATACTCAAGAACTTACTTATCAAAAAAATAAAGCTTTTTCTCTCCTTCTATGAGGCACATTTAAGGTAAACCTTTTTATTCATTTACAAAACAAACTAAAATACCTCCTGTGCCATAATTAACTAACTAGAATTATGGTTTCATACAGCATCATTTGCATATAAATATAAAAATTTTACAACCCTAAGGGGACATTATAGATGAAACAAAACAAGAATCGAATTAAACAGCTAAAGGGACAACAAAGTCTTCCATAACAAGCCTCTTTTACAGCCTTGTTCTTTTTCTTACTTATTGTTATTTCTGTCTGTATTAATTCATACATATTTTCCTTCTCTGCTATTTTAAGATACTACATATATTTTAACATCTTTGTTTATTTGGTCTTTTCAACTCTAAAATACTACCTCCGCATTTTAAACTAAATCAGGATACAAACATGTCACTAAGTTTGTGCATCTTCATTTAATATATCAGTGGTCAGAAATACAATTAACATATAATACAACAGTCTTGTTTCCTCAACCAAGCAGCACACATGATTTTTCAAAAGGATTTTAAAAAATTCAAATTTTACAATTTTTCAACCAGATCTCATTACTTACTTCAATGGAACAGTTCACTGTCCAATATACAAAGGACAGCAATCACTGATTTTGATTACTGTTGTTACTAGTTTTAAGTATCTTAGCTTAAAAACTTAAAAAATATTTAGGAACACAATGAAGCGGAAACATCTCAGTGAAAGCCTGAGGAACAGTAGTGGTAAGTTCAGTAAATCTGCTGTGATATGCAAGAGGTAAAAGCTTTATTCTGTGCTGCTGTTTTGTGGGAAAATATCCTTCAAATGGGCTATACAAAAACTTATGGGCTCAGTCAAACCAACTGGTGTCCCACAAGGCTGGATTCTCACTCTGAAATTTCTAGTAAGCACATGTACCCAAATAACATCAGAGTAAACCAAAATGAAAATACTCTAATTAAAAACATTTTCTAGCATCTTTGGTTTTTTTAATTCCAAGTACCTCTTAACATAAAATTGTCAGCTGTCTTGACCCAAATGGCCTCAATTTGGTCCTGCCCAAAAGCCACAATTAAGATATGAGCTAGACAAACAGTAAAAAATGGTTTTCACTGTGGAAAGCTTATAATAAACCTGAAGAACCAAGTTTTGTGATTAGGTAAGTACTGATTTTCCTGAACAGCTGAACAGGCCACTTAAGATGTTTTGATACTACCATGAAAATGCCCACTAAATATACTTTAGGGTATCATGCTGAAGAAAGTTACTACATACCTGGAATAAATTCCACTGACCATGTTGTGCTGGAAAGAGAGCTCTGCCGTGCTGGGTCCAGCAGCTTTGGAAATCAGCAATATGACCAAACCTCGCATTTGTAAATTGTTTCGGCTGTCATACACAAAACCCCTGGAAAAAGGAAAGAAATAAAAAAAAAACGCATGTTTTCACAACCCATTTTCACTGGTCATACCAAAGTGGAAAAAAAGAAAGACCTCAGGCTGCCACCGCTTCATCAAGTCTTTAATATTCATGTTCGCAAGGAAGTAAGTTGCAATTATGAATCATGATCTTCTGTCATGCCTTCCCTGACACTTACAATGAAATACTGCTATTGCAGAGAAAAACAAGTATTCAGGATTTAATTAAACCTTGATTATTTTCAAGGAGCAGCATGTCTCTTGCATTTCACATCATGTCATGACAGGAGTATTTCAAAATAATTCACTGTGATCTACTCTAACAGGAACATAAGAGCTTTTGGTTTCTTGTCTGAAATACAAAAAAGCCAAAAGAAGCTTTCTACTTCATAAGAAGAAAGGCAAAGGAGGAATGGTACAACCAAAATCTAACCTGCTGAAAGAAAGCTGTTTAGATCAGAGCGGTTATGAACAGAGGGCACAGTACATAAAACAGGTTTCAGTATATTAGAAATAAACTTTGCAGAAACTGATGAAATATGTACAATAGAAGTTGGAGATAAATGAAGTATAGATGGACTGTTCTAAACAAAAGAACTGTTTCAAATGCTACAACTTTAAATTTGGGTTCAGAAGGAAACTACCCACAAAATTGTATTTGTTGAGAGCAATTCTAAATGACCACTTAGATACACCACCTCGGAAATTAATTTGTTTTAAAGTGAGCTTAGCTTTCCTTTTGGACTGCAACGTCTCCAATTGTATTCTTCCTGTTCTTCTCAAACTACTTTCTACTTCCTACATTCATCAATATGGCTAAATACCGAGACAAAAGGACAATACATTCCAGACACTATTAAATTTGTAAGCTAATTTTCAATAAATAAGAGCCCATACCTCTTATATCATGCAAATATTCCTTAAATAAATCATATGAAGAACCACATTACAAATTACTAAGCACTTTAACTCATTTTATTCCAGAGTATAATTTTAGCCCTAATAACTGAAGGAAATCAAAATGGAACTATCCTTAAAACAGCTGAATGAAAACCTAGGATGTTCATATTGCAAGTTTGTTTGAATAAAGAAAACAGTGGATGCAAGATAAAGTTTCATTTGGCATTTTGTCATTACTCCACAATGCAAGAATATATTCTGTATGCTACTTCATTAACACAGACACAAACATGAAAATAATAATGTACATAGCACCCTTCTGTGTGAAAGGTCCTGTGCTACTGCAAATAAAATCCTGACTTCTTGAGTCTTTACAGCCCATGGGGCAGTGATGGGAAAATGGCACAAAATATATCCTCTAGGAGGAGAATGAGCAGAGATCCATCTAGGTAGCTGGTGCTTGACAGCTACTTGATCTTCACACCCGTACTGATTCCAGGTTAATATTTCTCCCTGCAGAGAAGCTTCTGAGCTCACACTCAGTGCAGCTGCACCCTACAAATGCCATGATCAATTAAGATAATAGGAGGTCAGTATGGCTTTTTACCACAACCCACAACATTTTTAGCTCTGGTGAGATCTAACTAGCCAAATGAGGTCATGACTTCTGTGCCTCTATAATCTGCCCACGTGCTATTTGTTTCACCTGCAGGCTAAACAGGCTGGCCCACTCTGGGCAGGTCAGGTGTGCCCTTTGAGCCTGGCAGCGTGACACCCCACACTCACAGCAACCCTGACTAAAATAGCACAAAAAGCAGTGAAAGGAAGATACTGTTTAACTTCCCCAAGCAGAAATTACTTTTTTTTTTTTTTTGTTCAGTCCCCAGCACTTTCTAGTCCCTCAAATCCACAGAAGTTTGCACAGCTCAGATCTCTTCACACGGGCACACACTGTGGTTTTGCAATGTGCACCTTTATTTTGTTTAGAGGGTACATGTAGTGAGGGATCTTAAGGAGCAGGGGACAGCTGCTTGCCTTCAACACTCTGAATTTATAACCTGCATAACTCTATTCTCACCAAGCACATAAATACATAATTCTTTTCTTACCATGCTCCAATATACAGTTAACAGAATGCAGTCAAGACAGTCATACACTTAAAACTCCACAGATTTCCAAAGTCAGATCCACAATGAACATTAAACCACCCAGGGAAAAACAGAAAATACATATAATGAATAATAAATAGTGTGTACACATCCTGTATACAGAACTCGTAATTGTTTGTGGTGGTGTAAGTACTTCTCTGGCTTGAACTTCAGTTGACCACATTACTCACAGCCACATAAGGTACACAGATGATGCAACTAAATTTAAATATATCTCCTCAACACTATTTACAACTCTATTTTTGAAGAAAATTGGTTTTAGGAAAATAATTGCTTTTTTTCCACATATCTGGTAAAATCTGAGTAAATTATTAAAGGCAGGATTCCATGAGAAATGAATAATGCCTTTTAAAAAAAGCATAGCAAATTGTAGTGATACTTTTAACAATCAGAACACTTTGTGCTCTACAGCTTGCCATGGGACAGGATATGACAAAAGTAGAGAAAAAAGGTGTCTATCACAGGATTATGAACTGGCCTTTAAAAAAGCCACTGCCTAGATAGACACTAGAAGTGAAGCACTTTTACCTGATTCAAACTAAGTGAGGAACAGAAGAAGAAAATTACCTGTGCTGAAAATACTTGAACAGGTCCACAGCAATAGCCAAAACAAGTGTTCAGAGCTGTTCAGGGGGCTTGCAACACAGCTAGCAATGAATACCTTGCATTCTTAACAGAAAACTGTTAATGAGAAGTGCAGCTGGGGGGGGTTGGGGGAGGGAAGAAGAGGACATAAAAATCAAATAATAAGGAGCAACATGTCTATCATTTCTACACCTAATCATACAGCCTATATGTTACACATGGTTTGGATGTACTTTTAGACAGGATATTCTGTGAATTACCAAATCAGTAGTCAAAGTCTAATTCCATTTTCAAACATGACTGAAGTTGTGTTACTGACACATAACACATCCACACTAAAGCAAACCACATTACACTTGAAACAAATAAAGCCTATGGTGATCATCCTTTAGACACTAGAAACTACTGCAGCTACTTGACATGGCTTCAGGGGTCACATTCACATTCTGAATTAAGCTCCCCAGAGATACCCTGCACAAGTAACAGCAACACAAAAATCTTCCAGATGGTGCAATTAGTCTTGATGGGTATGTGGCAGGAGACAGGTGCCTCCAGGGAAAAAAAAAAAAAAAAGGTGAACTAAAAGCATCACAAATGAAACTGTGCACACAAAAAAAGATGCATCAAGCTGACACTTCTGGAAAACCTCTGCTGAACACCACAAGTGCATGCACAGGGCACCCAAAAAACCCCCAACTGTTAGCACAATTCTGCTTCCTGTAAGTTACAGGCTGGGTATCCTGCAAATGACATACTTGATCCTCAGAGGACTGCGTACCAAAAAAGGTAGGAAAGTCAAACACCTCTACAATCCAGTTTTGCAAAACATTAAGAATTAGGGGAGGGAACGGCAGGGAGGGGGGAGGAAAGGAGGGAAAGGCATTATTCTAGATATTTTCTGTGTCACAGAATAACCCATTTGAAAACTGGCAATTCACAGTTTTAAATACAGAACAGTGTTCACAAAAAATGCATCTTACAGCAGAGGGGAGAAGTGCCTGGCTCTGACACATGCGCAGTGTGACACTGTACATGCACCCGAGACTCACACCACCCACTCAAGCAATGACATGGCTAATAGCTAATGTGCTGCAAATTACACCTCCTACTACCAAAGTCCGTCTGCTGCAGAGAATAAATCAAGCAAACATGAGCATTTCACTTAGTGCTTTGTGTATTGCTCCACGTGTGCACCTATTCCAGTAGAATTTTAACCTCCAATAATTGTCAGGTTTAACTCCATTGGTAATTTACACTTTCATTAAAAAAAAAATCTGCTATTCATTGCAAGCATCATTTGTATTTTTGAGCAATCCTATTTAAATACCACAAAGATTTTAAATTATTTGCATGAGGCAAAGCCAGGTTACATTCTTAACACTTTTTTGCATTACATTAACCTGTGAATTTAAACAACAGAAAGGAAACATGGCAAATGTAACAGTTACTGGACATGGGGGTGATTTCATGGTACCAAATGGAAGAAAAAAAAAAAAAAAGAAGCCATACTCGTAGGCACTAGTGCTAACTCAAATTTAACTATGTAGAATACAGACCAAATTTTGCATCAAAACTGATGCGGTAATGTATTTTGGAATGGACATAAAGGGGGTGTTAGATGTTCAGATAAATGTTGTCAGTCCCAAATGTTGTGCTCATGACCGAAGGAAGCAAGAGCTGCAGGATTTTCAGCTCTGTCCTCAGTCACCCCAGAGGAGCCCCTCCACCATCACCCATGTGTGTGCTCCAGCCACAGGTCTGCTGGTAGGAGTTGAAGTGAACAGATCACTGTCCTCTTCACCTCCTCTGGTGATTTTTGCCCTTCCTTTCCACGCATTTTATTGAACGTGTCCCACTGACAAGATCAATCATCTGTGTAGCTACAAGAGGAAGGAAAACAGCGAAAGATTCCATTCCTCTATATTCCCACTTCAGTTGTCAAGCGAATGGAGGAAAAAAATCACCTGTTCGCACAGCTCCAATAAAAAGCAGCTGAGAAAGTGTAACACAACCAAAATCAATTACGTTGATGAAGAAGATTTATAAGCCTAGGATAGTGTCGTTGAAAACACAGGCTAGTTTTAGGATGAAAGACAAACTATTCTAAAAAAGAAACCCCTCTGACAAATTCAAACTGACAATCCCAGATGTGACAATACAAATGCAGTTTTGAATAATCTGTAACATCTCAGGAAAGTACCTTCTATTTTGCTCAGTATAGAAGGGTTATCAGGAGGCACTCATGGCTACAGGTGCAGATACATTTAAAAAATAACCCACTTTTTTGAAGTCAATTATAACTGACAATTCTATATCTAGCACTAGAGGTAAGGCATGGAGCTACTCAGCAAGATTGTCAGCTTCCTTATTAGAAATGCAAGAAATACTGGCCTAAGGGCTTTTATCCAATTTGCTTCATTAATGACTTGTCAGAAGTAAATAAGAGAAAACTCTCAGACATACTCAGTTTTTAAAGAGATGTTAAACCACTGCATATGCACACAGGATTCACCATATGACCATATGATCACACTCAAACACGCATATGATGACTCAGAACATTTAATCTTACATATGTGGTATATGCTAACAGCAGTCCACAGCAACTTTTTTTCACCTGCTACTCAAGTTTCAAGTATATATTCAATACCCTTCTGCACAACATATCTCCAGAACAAATTAAAAACCCCAGTCCATTCCAACGTCCACAGCCAAATGCGTAGAGAAGAATCAGCCTTGACATGACATGTGCTTTGAGCATGGGCAAAGGGAGGGATGCTCTGCAACCCACATGCCACCTCATCTTAAAAGCTCACTGGAGCTGCAGAAGAGAACATGTGTTTTAGGAACTTATTCCTGGACTTGGACAACCAAACATCTCTTTGCATATGGAAAATGAGTACTGAGGCTGGGGGAATTTCTTTACCTGAAAAACCAAGCTGTGATGGGGATGGGGCTCATCACCATAACTATCATGTAACAGCCTGGTAATTAAAAGGTTTATCCAGTAAGAGCAGACTTGTCTAAGGTGTCAGACCAGGCTTGGAGGAACTGATGTTCCCGTCCCTCTTTGTGGGAAGATCTTATGGCATGGTACAAGGGAGTCTTTAATAGCACTTCTGCTCTCCCTGTCTCCAAGCAAATGAGGGGTCTCACCCCATTAGTTTGTGAAGCCAATCACAAAGAAACACAAGATTTCAGACAAAAAACCCAAAAAGGACTCTGGTATGTCTGTGCACTGGATTTTCATCCAAAGCAACTTTTGAATAACTTTGACCACCACACAATGGGATGCTTGTACAGTTAAAACTAAGCCAAAATGGTAACTTAGCCATGTGCAAAAGAAGAATGATTGTGGTCCAGTGAGAAAGTACTTGCTTCAAAATTGTGGGCTCACAATTCCATCTCTACAGGCAGAGTCACAGAAAAACTTATGCAGGAAACGTGGTATCTGTGCTTCCATTTGGCTATCTTGAACTTAGGGATACTTGGGAATGAATTGCAACCGAGGCCTTCAATGAAAAACCAAGGCCTCAAAATGCTCAGTTCCACAAAGGAACTCCATAAATTTGGGTACCTTTTCTTCCATTTATGAAGTCTCAGACACCTACTCAGCTGGAGAGAGTGGCTAAAAATCACTCAATGTACAATTAAAATACAGTTTGTATGAAGTTTAGGTATTCAAGAGTCCCAGAAAGCCACATAAAGTGTGTCTTAAAAATAGTCTTCATAAACTAAATAGAAATGTAACAAAGACGATCTTCATTGCTTTATTTTGGAAGAAGGTTGCAAAAGCATACCTTCTTCAACAGAAAGCTCCTGGAGGAGAGCTCCTAAGGTCCTTTCCAACCTGAGCGACTCTAGCTGCTCAATTTTCATGCAATATTGCTTACAAAGAGAAATATTTTTTAATTAAAAGTGAAAAATTTCAAAAATTTCATCACTCTATTGCTTACTAAATGTGATCTTCACAGGGACTGGGAGTGTAGAAAACTAAATTTCCAGGCAGGTGGCACACAGAATTGAGAGTCAATTGCATCATTCCCAGAAGTAATTTATAACAAGATAAATTTCTAGGAAAAGCCACAGCACCCTTCAATATCAGACGAGAGACTGATCCCTTTCTGCAGCTGCTACATGCACTCATTTCTCCCAGCTTTGGTATCTATCCCACATTATTGCGCTACTTTCAAGAAGAAAATTCCAAGAACCTTTAAAACACAACAATGATCACAAAAGAGAGAACCTTCTAGGAAAGTACAAAAGCCAGAAGGTTAAATAAAATTGTGGAGATTCAAATGGGCAAGATCCCACAAAAATCAAACCTTATCCAAAAGATGAAGTTTAAGAAACGACAGCTTTTTGAGCAGGTACAAAGTAAATACAGATACTGGGCCTTGGTAACTTGGAGTTCACTGTAATTGAGCATTTACAGCTTCTAGAAATCAATACAGCCTTTGAATTCTTGAAATAAGAAACCACAAAATTTCCCCTGGAGACTGTGGAACCCTATTTAGACACTCATATCAGTCTACCATCCACTGCTACTAGGTTTATTTGGTTTCCCAGAGGCAGAGGTTATTGGAATCATTCCCCATTGAAATCAGCTACATAGTTGCATATTATTTTACAGGGGTTTTGATGCACTAATTTCCTTTAGGACAAGATAATCTCTAGGATCAATGGGAGGAGTTGCTGTTAAAAAAACACACAAACAAACACCCTGCCAAAGCAACCAACCAAAAAACCCAAAAGGCACTCAAAAAACCCCCCAAAACAAAGAAGCCCATTTTCCTACAAAACTTATGACCAGTTGAGGACAAAGAGGAAAAGGTTTTGCTTGGTGAAAAGAAGGGAACCACTATCTTTTTCATTTGAATCAAGACGGAGATGCACAGCAACAGTTTGAAACTAAAGCTGAAAAAAGCTGTTTTGAGGTTGCATGGTCATTTAAGATCTGAAAACAGCCTACAATGGATACCGAAAAAAACCCACTATAAAAATAAAGGGCAGCTATAATCATAGAAGCTATAATCAAAGACACTGATTATTCAAAAAAAGAGATTATTTACTACTACTATTATTATTATTTTGAATCATTCTACCCTTTATCCATCATATCTTATAAGTGGTAGGGGTAGGGCAAAAAGGACCACCTTAAGGATGACACTAAAGACACCACATAGAAAACAAACCACCAAAATGTGGTTTTAAACCAACTGCCAGTCTCCGCTGGTTTTCCTAGTCAGTGTTTGACTTTATCTTGGAATGCGATGTGGGTAGCAGGCAAATTAATACCAAAAAATGCAGTTAGTGTCTGAATGCAATTACTCTGACCAGGAGTAGCTTGCAGGTCTGGCACCCTTATTTTTCTAACCACAAATACTTAAACAGAAGCCTAATTTTTGTGTGTCTGATTTCTCCATCAATATTTGCTTTATTTAAACTTAGTGGGAGGTCGAGCACCCCACTGTCGACCAATATCAACAGGTTTACTCAAGCACAAGACTACCTTTCTGGCAACAGACTCTCTCAGATGCAGGAATATTCTGCTAAGTGAAAGAAATACAAATATTTTGGAAGAGTTTGGAGAACGACAGAAAGATGATTAGCTTCACGAGGCTAATGAATTCAGACACCTCTGGAGGTCCAGTGTCACTTCAGCAATATTGTAATTATAGAGCCTGTCATAAAAATGCATTTTGCATTAAATGAACTTTACTAGGAAAATGTAACAATGAAATAGGTCAACTCTTGGCCATTATCTCAGATTGAAATGCTCACAGCATGTTTTACAAATGGATGAAGCATAAAAAGGCAAAAATGTTGCAATCTGTATTGCCATGACAAAATGATATAAAAAGTTCTTTTAACCTTTTGTACGCAACAAGATTTCTAGATAACAATTTAACTGATTTTCAGCATTATTCAGATGAATTAATTACAAATATTTCTTCCTTAAAAACACTGAAGGATCTTTACTAGTAGTGAGAAAGAGGTTCCAAGTTCTGTACTTCAATGGATTGTTCTCACTTTAAGTAACTCAAGCCAAATACACACCAACAGTCCCACAAATAATAACCTTCCTTTTAAATACAAATAAATGAATTGGTTGAAAACCAACCAGCACCATTACTCAAAATGCAGCACCTCTACAGTGGCACTGCCTACTAGAGTTAAGTGGTCCATACACAGCAGAAGCCTTTTGTAAACTGATGGGGGGAAAAACCACCTTAAAACATAGTGGGTAATTAGGATAAAATGCAAGGCAGTAATATGTACATAAAGTAACAAATGAGAGGAAATATAAATATTCCTACATTCTATGACAAATGTAGATACTTTTCAATACTAGAATTCAGGGCTTTTCAATAGTTCCAAGGAATAATTAAAAAAAAATATTTAAAAATTGGTTTCAAGCCAAGAGTGGAGACCACAGACAAACTTAGACCACAACTCTTATCAGTATTACCTTCATTTGCTGTTTTTCTCTAGATTTCTGATTCTAGAGAGTCTTTTATTCTCAGTGAGACCCAGGTGGCTGACTCTGATAATCAAGATGAATCTGGGTTTTTACTAGACTAAGAAGTACTTTCAATGCAACCTCCACCCAAATTCCATATTTGTCACGCCGCTGTGTCAATACCACAATTGGGCTTGTTCGTCTGAACAAAAAACCCTCATTTTACAAAGATCAACCTAAAACCCAACAAGTATCTCTCCCCTTTTCCTGGATCATTGCTAAGCATCAAATAAGCTCAGTAAGTTACCAGTGGCATGCTTTAAACTTCTCAAGTCTTCAAAGAAGATACAGAGCAAAAATACTGAAAGCATTTTACAATAAAACAACTGTTAGGAAATAAAAATCACTGGGAAACTTTGGATATTTTCAATTCTTTTTTCCTCAGAAAATACAAGACTTTAGAAGGCCTGAGATTTTAAGCAAACACTTGTGGTTTTGGAAATGCTGGTTTCCATGGCAACCAGTAAGGTCTTCTTTATATAGCATTATAAACAGATGGTAAAGACCAGTCATGTTTGCTTCTTTGCCAACATATCAATAGAACTGCTGTACTACTCTATCTCTTGTATTAGAGTTATTAAGTAACTTGGATATTTGAGCAACAAAATCTGCAAATCAGACTTGCTCAACTAGTAAGTTGGTTTTTTTCCCATAAACACATTCTCAACAGTAAAGTCACTGTACTCTATATAGGCAGATTTCTTTGGCAAAGCTTTTTATAAATGTTTTCTCAGCACTTGCCATGCAGGGTCCATTACTACCACAAATATGAATCTGTCAGGGATTAAAATAATGAATTCAAAGAGGAAATAGAAATGTGACTGTTTACACCCACTGGTAATAAAGTGTACTTTAGAATTGTTTTTGTTGTATTTAATTTGGAATTATTTAGAGAAGATGTAGCAAACCATAAATTATGTAACAATAAGCAGAGATTATTCTTGCAGGTGATTTGTAAAATAAAGAAAATCTCTTTGAATTTTAATCTTTCAGTTGTAGCTATGGTACATCACATACAAGCCTTTCGGGGATTTTCTTCCGTAGGTGGCTTGAAGTATCAAGAGCATTTGCTTTGGTACAGCATTTGATTGGGTACCTCCCTGGAAAAGTCTGAAGTACCAACTACTGGCAGTGCAAGCTAACATAGATTTTTGCCACTAAATCCAACTTATCCCTCCAGTGGTTTAGCTGCTTAACAAGTTTTGTGCCAAGAATGAGGGGAAAAAGATAAATAGTCAAGGAAAGGCGGAAACAGAACTCCCATCAGGTTTTTCACTGCATGTCAGGAGCCCAAGTTACACATTTCAGACTGAAGCATCGCCTGTATTCTAACCAGATTACAAACTACTTTATTATTTAAATACTATAAAAATATCAGTATTTCTGATCCAACTTCCACTGAAATTCATCCCATTTCCATCAGGAAATATAAACTCTCCATTGCTTATTTTTGGTAACTCTTTTGTAGTAACTTTGTGGTCTGGTGTTTTTTTCACTAAGCAGTAGTATCTCAAGGACAAATGTACTACCTAAAACCTTATCTTTACCCCAAATACAAATTTCAAGGTCCACTCCTATCCAATCTGCTACCAAATCACAGCAGTTATCACTAATAAGCTTGAGATTCAAAAAAATCACCACATAACCCAAAGTTCTCAAAACCCACTCAACTTCATAAAACAACCAATAATACATTTTGGAAACGTGTGAACTACTAAAGATGTGAATATGTTTGGCAAAGATCAAGAGGATAACAAGCATTCAGTATGCACAGAGAAGCCAGAAATGTGCTCGGGTATGGATGAGAAGTCTTCCTGCACATCAAATGAGACTGCATTAAGCAACACGTTCAAGAGATAGATAATCACACACAATTTTTGTGTTGCTTAGTTTTATGTTTTTCTGTTTGATACCATGCAAATGACACAAAAGTGCAATTTAACAGCGGGGTCTGTTCTGCCAAAATCCCAACAGTTTCCAACAGTGCTTAAACTGTAGATACCAAACACTTCTTAGCATAGGTCGGTTTGGTTGCACAGCCTGTTCAGAAGTACATGTTCACATGACAAGAAGTCCCTGTTGTTGTCTATGCCTTCAAGGATCAGCCCACTGGCCACTGCCAAGATCAACATTCCAGCAATCCCAAAACACTAGTGTCATTTTAGGATACTGTTCACCTACTGGCTACACCAAAACTCACCATTTCCATGCTCCAGGTAATTTAGCTCCATGATAACAAAAATCCAGTTTAATATCTATGTTTGATATATAAACTTGATCAATAGCAGGTGGAGGAGGATGAGGCTGTGGAACATTAAATAAGTCAGATGCGCACAAGTCAATGGGATGCACCCTCAAGTGCTGAAGAAACTACCTGATATTATTGCCAGGTCACTCTATGATCTTTGAAAAGTCCTGGTAATCAGGGGAGGTTGCCAAGGACTGGAAGAAAGTGTCACTCATGCTCAAGAAGGGCAACAAAGAAGCTGGAAAGCTACAAAGCAGGTAGGGTCAAATCTTCAATTAGCATTCCAAATAAGTGAGGCTTTAATTTAACAGAGCCCTTTTAAAAGGGGTGGTAGACCAGAACAAGCAGTGTGTGAAGGGTCTGAGCTTCTGTTTGGCAAGTATATGGAACAACACTAAATTCGGAATGGAGTGGGGAGTGGAAGGCAAAAACATGCTTTTTATCATTCCAAAGGACTACAGACTACACAGTCCTCACACCAGCTGCTTTATTTACATAATACAAAAAGATGGATTCCAATTTCAAAACAGAACATCAGCACAAATAAAGAAGAGATAGAGCTGCTGTACTAAACTTACGTAGTTACTCAAGAAAGGTGTTGGTGGTACTGACCACCTCAGTTTTTTCTAGACTGCCAGGTGCAAGAATCTGGAGGGCAAGTTAAGAAACTTAGTCCAGAGGAATTGTTGGAGTCCACAAGAAAAAAAACTGGCAAGAGGAAGTAATGCTGAATAAGTAAGTGAATAAGGATCCTAATTTCTCCCCACTGGAGCAACCTTGACTGCACAGCAAACAAGTAAAAGGCAGAACTGCTAACAGAGGCATAAAACAGCCACTCTAGAACTGCCAAAAAGGAGAACACCTTACCAAAATGTCATACTTGGAGAAGAAGCAAGAGTGAAAAGAAAAATGAAAAATGAAGGACACGTCATGCTTTGTCAATTTGCTGCGAAGAAGTGTATCTACCACTTCAGGTACCTACAGTACAACAAAAAATGTTATTCATTATATAAGTCAGGCAACCTTGGAAAACATTGGAATAGGAAAGGTGAAAGTAGAGGAATCTTCTTCAGGTAATCTAAAAATAAAGGTTTTCCAAGGGCTACCACATAGGGAAAACTAAAGAGAGCTCAGGGTGAAACTGCCAGGAACAATTATCCCAGAATTAAGAGTCACAAGGAAGGAAATTTAAGTCACTGATCTGATCCTGCCTCCAAGAGATACAGAGGCCAGAGGCAAATAAAAACAAAATGGCAGGTTCTGATAAAGGAATACAGCACTGATACTAAACCTTTGCTGAGACAAAGTGTAGTGGAAGTGAGGAGAGAGAAACCTTTGCCTGTGACATGCAGGGAGATAACTAATGTTTTTTTACACGTAGTTTACATGTAGTTTTTTGTTATTATGTAGATTAGCCAGGTGTACCTGATATTTTATTCTAACCTGGCACACATCTTGCCATGTAGCTCACAACACCAATAGTTTCTGCTGACAGTAACTCAAAATAGGACCTGCATTTTCAGCAGCAGCTTAATCTTAAATAAATGATGATAAAATTTGTTACATGAAAAATGTCGACTCAAATTGCTACTGGAAGTCCAGCTTATTTTAAAATGTATCTATTTCTTCTCTAAAGACCTGAAAGCATGTTTCCACTTAATATTCTTAATAATCTTAAATCTTAAGATTTCTAATTTGTCCAGAATGAAGATCAACAAAGTGCTGCTTTCAGTCATGCAACGTAACTTTATCCAAACCAACACCACCCTACTGACAAAAGAAAACAAATCTTCTTAATGTAATTCTACATGTATTTCAAATATTTTTTAGTTATACCAAAAGCACACTCTTATTACTGTCAATGGCAAAAGGCACCCATGTAAAGCCGTAACTCACTGAAAACTATGACAACTCCTAGGCTTTTTATTCTCCTGAGTGTACTGACATTTCAGGGAAAGAAAAAAAGAGCAAAGATAATTATGAAAAAAACCACAATGATTTCCAGTATTCAATTATTTTATCTTTTAGTTTTACAGTTATATAAGAATGAAATACAAATACTATTTCAAGAGTATTGCTTGCAATACACTCAAAAAATTAAAGCAAGACCTTAAGAATAAAAGAAGAAAAACAAAACAAAATTAAAAAATGGTTCAAACCACCACCACCACCACCTTGTGAAAAACCAGAAATGTTCCAGAAAACCTGTAACAACTAATGCACAGAACTGGCAGTGCTCCGTCTTGTCTGAGAAAAAAATTATACAAAAATCAAATCTCAGATTTCAGTATCTTTTTTAAATTTTCACCCCAAATTTATCAGGTTCTATGAAACAGTTTTTCCCCAAATGATACTTTGGCAATATTCATGGAGTGCTGACTTGCAGAAACAAGTTAATGAGTTACCTGTTAAAATCAGTTTTCCCTCCACCAGATCTCCAGCTCTTACTTTAGCTAAAAACCAACTATGCCTGACCTCAGCTCACATGAGACCATGGAAAAAAGACAAAATCCAGTATACACATTGCCTGATGTGCCGTGACTTGATTAATCACCATAGCAATGCTAACTACATTCTGCTCATGACATGTAACTACAAATGTTCCCATAAGTAAATATGAATGAATGAATTTGAGAACTACCATCCCAACACAACCAGATAGACTTGGAACTCTTGCTTCAATTTCTACATCATTCTGTAAGATTTCAATAATAGCCATTTTGTACTGCTTACACATAAAATCATTGGATTAACTGAAAAGTTCATGCTTGATACAATGAATGAAAACCTCTCTACATAATTTCAGTCTGGAAAAAAACCCATTGATTTCATGCTCGAGATTTTAAAATTATGATGAGCGCTAGCCTGTTCTATTCTTCTATTTGTCTGTCTTTGGTCAAAACAATACCACGCATTCAGATTAAATTTTCTTAACACTACACTTCACATAACAGTGCTGTTCATCAGCTTTAATGTACAGGTGTCTAATTACTAAGTTTCTTTTAGAATACAAAAACCAGGGTAAATACTTCCGCAGAAAATGCTTCTAAGACACATGAATTACAAAAATAACATGTTTCTAAAAAATTAAGAGATAGAACACGACAAAAGTGTTAAAGAACTTTTTTTTCCTCCTATGTTACCTTACATCTGAAGGACAGAACTTAACTTCAGATCACAGCCAAAGTACTTCTAAGTAAACTTGCTAAACTTTCACCACAAATCTGATAGTCCAGTTATATTTTTACTGCAGTTTGCTGGCAAGCTCTCAAGTATTACAAACCGTGTTCCCTACCATGCCAACAGCAGGATACATTTTAATACTTTGAGGAACCATATGCACTTTCCTTGGGATTTGTTAACACCAGAAAAAAAAAAAATCAAAAAGGTCGTTCTCATAAGCGAGCCTAATTTGCACATACAAGTTTGCAGCCAAGGAATAAGTTTGTATGCTACAACTCTTTTTTTTCCCCATCCCACTAAACATTTTTTTTCTGCACTCAAGTTAAGCGCGCTCATCTGTGATTTCAATTTGCCATTGAAAAAAGCGTATGTAAGACGAGCTGTAAAATTACAGGATCATAAATTTAAATGTCAAAATGTAAATGAAAAATGTACAGATATCCAAGAAGCATGCCACTGGAATCATGAAGAACATTAAAAAAGAAAAGGCAACCAACCCAGTACCACTACAATTATAATACACAGTGCTCTCAACAATTTCCTTTACCTATCATCTTCGCTTTTTGCCAGTTGGCAAATACTGCCTTTAGCATTGTCAGATGCCATTCCAAAAAAAGTTTTCTCTCCTCACCAGACTAGGAGGTAGCCAGCTAGAATGCTGGAACCTTTCAGAGACTGTACTTGTGCTCAGACATCTCCTTTCTGTCGATGAGGCCAGCCACAGCGGATCCTGAGGTTTCTAAAATGAAATGTGATTAGTATTTTGTGGTGAAATGTGAGTGATGAGAAATAAAGAATAGGCAGAAAATGAAGATATTGGATTCTCCACTAAAAGCCAGTATCTGTTTCTATGTTTTATTCTATTTTGGCTACTCATTCCTCTAGAAAAAAATTAAAGTCATAAATGTCTTTCTTCTCACAACAAATTTTTGCAGAGACATGCAAGCCTGCTGTGAGGGAACTGAAAACACTTTACTCCACTGAAGAAAGTAGAAACTGCACAAAAAAATCTCCAGGCACAATGAACAGTCTGACCCAGAGGTAAGACATAATTCACAAAAATGTCTGTATATGCACTACACTCTTCCTTAATAGTAAGCCTCTTGAGAGGTCCTCATGTGGAAAGACAAGTGTGGATCCACTGCCCCCTGCCACAAGCATTATTCAGTCTCTTAGAAAACACCCAAGAACACACACACACAGTTTTTTTATAACTCAGATAATTCTTCAGATAAACCTGCAAAAGTCAATGATAAAAAAGGTCATCACTGTATATTGAGGCTTAGCCTTATCTTTCTGTACAACCTGCTAGGCAAGCTTTCAGTTCAACCCCCAAAACACTAGAAGGTACTTCAGTGTAATTTTAATTCTAGGCTGATAACACTACAGTAAACTTTATTCTAGATTTCAGGCTTACCATCTTCCCTAACTTTCTCTAATTTTAAAAATTCAAAGAATAAACCTGTTTCTTTGCACAGATCCTCACTTCAAATGGTCTTCACTTCTAGAAGCAAACTTGCAAGAGCTTTGTTGAGTCAGCAGATCAGAGGCCAGGCAGTGCTCTTCTCAGCTCACCAACTTGCTTCCTCTTTTACCATACTATAAACTACAGAAGAGTAGGCTCTTAGTAGCAAGCCACAAGCTAAAAAAAAAAAAAAAAAAAAAATCAAACCTCAACCCCCAAAATGTTGAAACCAGTTACTAGTCAGGTCTCCTATTCTTTCAGGACTGGAGCAAGAGAGTGAAGGAGATAAAAATCAAATCGGATCCTTCAAGCCCACATTGGGATGTGCAAACTTTTAGAAGACCACAGTCCTGTCTACAGAAATACAATTCTGCTGACTACTGCTACAGGACAGAACGACAGTACATTGGTGACACTTCTCAATAAGAAGGATAACTCTCAATAATAACATCTTTGGAGAGAGCCACTGTTTTGCCCATCTTGGACAGAGAACAAATTCCAGTTTACTCACAATCTTATCTCACAAAGAGGACTGTATGGTCTCATTAACTTACACAGAGCAAATATACAGAGAATGATCTCCTTAAGCAGAAATATTTCACATTCTCAACCACTGCAAATACACACAGAATCACCCATTGCTTTGAAAACAAAGTAACTTCTGAGGGCACTTTAGCACTATAGTAGGACCTAAAATGACACATGCTAACTAAATTTAATGACAACAGTGGTTTCTAGTTATATTCACTGAGCAGAACTTCAGATCAAATCAAAGTATGTAGTCTTTAAGTAATCAAATTCTTGTTCTCTAGATTTAATGACTGAAAAAGATAATTCAACTGTCAAGGGTGCATCTGACAGTTATAGGTAAGTCAGCCATCTAAAAATAAGAACTTGTAAATGTTAATAGACTGTATATAGAAAATGTCAATCCTGGTACAAATTCTCAACAAGTAAAGTTTCATTAGCTCCCCTTTATTGACCTTTTTAGAACTGACTCCATGGAGCCTATTTTGATAAAAGAATAAAAACAGTGCATTCGGTCTTCGTATCAGACAGAAATTCAGTGACTCTGTCAGAGGAAATTTCTAATGCTCTCCAGAGGTTTGAATGACCAGTCATGATTTAATGTAAATGCTTCTTCCAGGCAATAAAAGAGAGGATATGCTAATTTTTGGTGTGTTTCATCTGCTAATTTTAAGATGAAATCTACTAAAATATACTGCCCTTGACCAGAGTTACAGTACATATTCATGTATTAGGACAAACCTTCTTTCCAAGACTTCATATTAACATAAGCCGGATGTTCCTCTGTCTTTAGCTTATATTTGCAATTACCATGTGTGAAAATGATTTTGTAGAATTGGTGTTCCATTCTTATCAGATCTATTATGCTTGCAGAAGCATCAAAACTACAAAATTTTAAAACATTCTTTCTGTAAAATAATACAAGAGGCATATGACAGCATTTATATAACATCTGAACATGGAATATCTTAATTCTTTTTTGTCAGTCAATAATGCTGCATCAAATTTACCAAACATATCTTCAAAATCCACAAAAACAAAGACTTAGGAACTTTTAACACTTTGATTTAGCTCTGAAGCTGAGGAGCATTTGAGACAGTGCCTCAAGCAGAAAATTCAAATGAGCTAGTATAAATGACAAGTAACATATATAATCTGTAATTCCAGGTATATCCAAAGTCATCAACATGTCACACTGGTGACTTATTCAACTGAACAATTTATAAAACAGCACAAAGTCTTTCTTTTTAAATAATGTCCCTTTTTCATCATATAGAAATCATGCAGTAATTTTATATTTACATAGACTATGCTTGTTGTATTCAAATACAATAGTAGCCATGAACATAAACACTCAGAATAGAGTTTTACTCTTGCACTATATTCTCTTATTAAAACCGCTGTAGTAAATATACAGTGCGCTAATGCAAAAAGAACTCATCTTGGGACTTTAATTCTTCCTTTGAATCAATGATCTTCCACCATTTTCACATGAAAAATGGCTTGTAGTGATACTGCAATGGTTTCCAGTTTTAGGACTGCACAACTGAAGTTCTTCAACAGTCTCTTAGAATTATCTCTCTTTTTAGTGAAGTTTTCAATGTAACTTACAAGATGAGCAGAGATGGGAACAAAATACTCCCTTGCTCACCTTGAATTTCCTTCCAATTTTGCAGAGATAGTAGCTGTACAGTTGTGCTTCTTTGCAGGACTGATTTAACTAGAGGATAAAGTACCATTAACAGAAGAAAACAAGCTCTTATCTCAAGTGGCAAGGACTCGGTGCTTCTGGTACACTCTCTTGTTCTTGGGGATCTGCTGCAATCCTACCACTAGTCTGCTGCTAAAAAGAATACCAGAAACATCTGTTGCAATTTATTCCTTCATCTAAGAGGGTACCAGGACTATTCCAAGAATATATACAAGACTACAAACACAGCATCAGCACTTCTTGAATGTTAAATGTCCAATCATGTATCTTATTATTTAAAAAAAAAAATTACACGGAGTTTTTTTGAAGGGTAAGATAGACATCAACAGGAAACTGTTCTTGTAAATAACATGCAGTAAAGCATGTAGCAACTCGAATTAGATCTCTCCCAACACAATCTACATCTAATAAAAGAATAATAGCTAATGCAGCATCATATAAACAATGGAATGAACACTTCTACTGTGTAATATAAGGTAGTATTGCCACCAATATCAAAATGGTGTTGTTCTACGAAATATGACTCAGAGTCTAATTGATTTTTATTTAATAATAATTACTATTGTTGTTGCTATTATTATTTTAGAAGGTAAAATTGTCTTCCATCACCATCCCTTTCCATCACATCCTCAATCCCTAAGAAATACTACAACCTGGTTTAGGGTTAACAACTTTTTAATCTAGGCTACAGACACTTTTTGGAGGCCCTTGTAACACACAGTCTGGCCAACTTGTGTGGCTGGACCAGAGGTCTGGGCTACTCCCTCACTGACTTTTTTCCAGTGAATCCTGCAGTAATGTTGGCTCCCAACCTCCCCATTTTTCATCCACATCATATTAACCTTGTTCCCCCTCGCCGCACCAGCTACTGCCAGACATGCTAAAAGCTCCTGTCCTTGCTCTTACAGCCCAAGGATGGGAGACAGGACTGAAAGGAAAGCAAAACGAACGGGTAAAGCTAGGCTGGTGGCTGTCACAGATCACAGCACCCATTGAAGCTGCTCTTCTTGTGGTAGAGGTTACACGCAGGTAGATTAGCAATCACTAACTCCTCCAGAAACAACCCAGTCCCACGTAAGCTGGAAATGAAGGAGGAGGTTGGCTGATGAAGCAGCACTGAAGATCCTATTTCCTCTCAGAAAAGGTGGTAATTACGCCAAATTGCATTAAGCCAATTAAGTTTTACAGTCAAAATTATTACATCCAGCACATAGGGAAGGGAAAAAATTGCACACTGGAAAAGGGTGAGAGGTAAAAACTGCATTTTCCTTTAGTAACCATAGGATATAAGTGACTGAGGTCCATCACTACTTCTTGTACCTCTCACATGAAATTAACAGAAAAATCTGTATTTGAATACATTCAGTCTCTGGCATCTGTTACATTTAGGGTAAAACTTAGCTTGGGAAATGCTTTCTTTTCCTTTTCCAATTAATATACCTTGCTTTCAACTGATTTAGAGGCAGGTTTTCTCCCTTGGTTATTAAGGTTAGTGAAAGATAATGGTTATTAATAGTCTTTCAGTGGAAAGATCTTTAAACAAATGTTTCCATTATTGTCTAGGAACAACAGAGCTCCAGAATTTCCCTAAATCTCCTCTGGAATTGAACACCAAAAAGATCCAGAGCAAGAACACCTCAGTTAACAGTACTTGGTTTCTATTTTCACCTGTCTTTCCAAGAAGCACAATATTCTGGAAGAGCTCAGAACCTATCCTTGGGGTGCCCAACAGAGAGGAATAACTGTTTCTAAATCATTTGTACTGGGTTCTGTTGAAGAAAGAGGATCAAAACCACCACACAGTGCCAGTTACAACTTCTGCCATACCACAACAAGCAAGATGAATAATCCTTTACAAAGTTATGCACAGATATAAGCAGTATGGGCATGGAGATCTCACATGATTTCATAGTCAATTAATCATTTTGAATGCCTGTAGAAAAGTGCCTTCATCTAAAACCTAGAGTTATGAATATTCAAGGATGTTGGCTAATATTACATGCTACTGCAGGTCAGTGATCAGCAATCCCATTTCTGTGCAAAATAATTAAAATTTTTAGAGATAGGCAGCAGTTAAGTGTGTTCTTAAGCTCTACTGGTGTGGAATGTGGAATGTCACCACCCTTACTGTCCAAGAAGTCAGGCAAACATTTTTTTTTCAAGGGAGATCAAGACATCCATTACCATGAGGCACAGCTGATGTTCCCCTGTCTTTCCTTGCTTTCCTCCTGAACCCTATTCACAGCATCCACTATTCACCAGGGCTTCTTATACAGGAACATATGCAGAAAGGATAAATTCAGTTAGGTGTAGGGAACTACATACCACATCCTGAGTATCACTAGACATCAACTGAAAAAAAGCCAACTATTTTGTCTTACAAGAAAACAGAGCAAACTGAAAGATGAAGTTTATCCCCAATAGCTAGAGAGCAGCGATACAAAATATTTGCTGACCCAGGAAAAACGTACAGCAAGCTGGTCTGCAAAGTGTTATGACAGTAAGTTGCTCTCCATGTCAGTATAGCAGTGGCAACATCAGTTTTACTTTTCCTTTCCCAGGGGTATAAAGAATCATATAAGCAAATATTGTGCACACGATGGTGCTTGAGGACAACAGCTACAGGTCTTTAAACTACTCACATTCACAGCTATAGGCAAACACCACTTAAGAGAGCAATTTTAAATAAGTGCACTGCTCAGAAAGGACCACAATTGTTTTGGAATACAACCACTTCTACTCTGTAAAAGAATCTACACCCTGCTCCAGAATAGCTTCTTGTGCTATAGCTATGCCAGTCCACTGCTGGGCATAGACAAGGCACCATTGCTTTGAAGGTTTCTATTAAAAACCCACCAAAAATCCACCATCAACAAAACATGCACATGGACTACTGTTTTAGCCTTAGGTAGGGAGGGTGGGTTGTGAATAGGTCAGTTTTTTACTTAAACAATGGATAGGCTGATCCTTCTGTCTCCTAGGACAAGGGCAAAATACTGTGTATTACTGGGTGTACTGTACACTGCTAGGTCAGTTGCAAAGGGCAACAGGAATCTTTCCTGATCCAAAATAGTATGAGCAGAATTTAGCTCAAAATTGTTATTAAAAGTGTCAGGGTATGGGCTTACACCACTTTTTCTTCAGCTATAGACCCTATGTAAGTCTCAAGAGGTGTTGAAAATACTTTCAAGTAAAGCTGTTTCAGATGAAAACAGAAGGGTGGGGGTTTTTTGAGTTAGAAGGAAAAAAAAACCAAACCTGCAACAAAACTGCAAGCGTACTGTAATTTAGACTTCACTTACAGTTTTACAGAAACTTTATTTCTTCAGGGTAAAACTGGTCGTTTTCAGACCAAAACTATTTTTGCAAAGCAAAGTCAAGAAACAGGATAACATGGATGGGATGCTGACCATAACATTACAAGGAAAAAAGACTACTGTTTCTTCAAAATAAAGCTAGAATGTTTTTCTGAATCTTTTCAACAATTCCCCGGGGATGCTGTAGCTGCTGCACACATGGCAAGTGTAGCATTAAACCATCCATATCATGTTATGAAAAGTCTCATATGTCTAGAGATACAAGAATTTTCAAATAATTCATGGCAAACTTGCTGACATAGTTTTGAAGTCCAGTTATCAGTCAAGACTTTCCTACCTCACTTTTCATTTTGTTACAGCTACATGAAAAGCTATGGCATAAATCCATTCCCATTTGGAGGCCGTTTATTTGGTGTATTTATTCCTAACTACAAAAACTAGACTGAAGTGTTGGGGATTTTGAACCACACTCAAAATAAAGGCATGAACACACTGAGAATACCTGGTATATTTCATCACTAGCTGAACTAAGTTATTTGTAAGTGTGGGTTAAGCTTTACACAGTGAATTTTTAAATAACTTGTGATATCTCATTTTACCAATTTAGAATGCAGCTGTATAATTCTTAGTTTCATTACCTTACATGTAAATCACAATGAGGTAGTCAAACTCCTGCTTTTCAGCTACACTGGCACAAAAATGAACTTCAACAATTTGCACAAACTTCTGGATGTGACTTGATAGTATGAGCTACAAATTTTTCAACTGGTATCTCAAGCTGTGATGACCCCTCATGCGGAACACAAAGCAAGAAAAGCACATACCATTCAAAAAAAGAAAAAAACTACTAGTCACATTTTGGAAGGGAAAGTTCCAAAAGTGTGTTGCCATAATAGCTACCGCAGCACACCACTGAGAGTTTACTTCTTAACCCTATCTAGAGTACTCTCTGAACAAAGTAACAAGTTTATGAATTTACAGAACACAGAAAACACAAATATCTCAAAACTGGCATTTCTTTGTTCTAAACTTTCAGCCTGTGGAGCAGTGAATCCACAATTCAGTGACCTTATTTGGAGTCAGTGAAGAAAAGAGACTTATGAAACGAAATCACTTTAATAATTGTTAATAAAAATTATACAAATTTAAAGAAATATACTTAAGATATTATATATACTTAAGATGATACTTAAGATATAGTTCACTCAATACCACAAAGCTAAACAAAATTAAAACTTCAGATCTTCACTTTATACACCCGTATGAGTTTACACATTTACAATCTATCTTCATTTTCTCACAGTGTCAAACGGAAAAAGGCAAAAAAAAAAAAAAAAAACACACCAAACAACACTCACTAAAAGAAAATCCCTGTGCTGCTGATACAAAGTTACTGATCCCTTTTTATTTTTGGGATTGGTCCTAAAACTGTTTGAACTGTAAGTTACTGAAGACTGCACAACACCCAGCAGATGTTCAATGCTGAACTTCAGTTTAGATTTATAGTAGGTGACTCCCACTGCCGCTACAAGCATTTTTGGTTTGTCCTCCTTTGTTCTACCCCCAATTCCTTAACCTCCCCCCTAGCAGCACAGAATGTAAACACAAAAGCAAGTTACTAAGAGTTAAAAAGTTTCTACTCGGTCAAACTGTGATTCCTGTCCACTTTAAGCCTGAGGCAAATCAAGGATAATTAGAATCAGGTTAACCTGCAATAAGAAAAGGTCAATCTACATTGCATTATTTTGCATTTGCTTTGGGCTATGTGAATGCACATTACTCAGTGTTCACAGATGAGCAGTAACCTCACTGCACACCCTTGATAAACAATTCTGTTTTTAAGACTCAATCACATGTGTTGAGATAACGTACAGTTACGGTACACTACCACTGGCAATACAATGGACAGAACCCGAAAATTTAGCACGTGGGTTTGCTTTTCCGGTCCTTTAAAAAAGGTCAGTATTGTGCAGCTAAACATATGCTAAAACCATGGAAGGAATTTACAGAATTTTCACTCTATGGGCCATTTGGAGTCTGCTTAACATCTGCCCAGTTCTTCTCATGTAGCATTTAAATTAACTTTGTTGTTGGATTGGATACAAAAATGACACTGTTTTTGTAAGTGTAGATTACCATTTCAAGTGAGATATTCCTGCAATCTGCACCCAAATGAACACCAAAATTAATTTCATAACAGCTTGGAAAGATTCAGTTCTTACAGAGAACATCCTTCAACTCTACCAGATCCAAATGTCCATTTTATAAGTATTTTAATCTGCATGGATCCATACACATCTTTGGAGGTCCCAAGATAAGCACAGTAGTCCACAACCAGGAAAATCTCCTCTGCTCCTGGTGAGAGCTCTTCATTTTTTTCCTTTTGGAAAGCTGTTGCAGAAACCTTTTGAACAATATGCAACTGTTGAACAGCAGAAGGTGCTGCAGAAAGAAGCAAAGAAAGGAGGAGAGGAAAAAAATAGGGGAGGAGTAAAAGGTGTCCTAAGGGAGTTGATTCCTTCTCTCAAATGACATCTCTTTTTACAAAAATGCAGCAAAACATCATCCCAGTAGGCCACAGTTCTGCAGTACAGGGTCTCTTTAAGGGTTCTAGACAAAGTAAGAGGAAAGGGGAACGCCTTAATTTACATTTTAACTAGGAATCCACACAGAGAAAGTTTTACAAGAAAAGACAAAGAGGGAAATAACGACTCAAAGAAACTAGGAGATGAAACCAAAACCTGGAACTCAAAGTTTACACAGTCCAGGTAGTCTCTTCCACAACCACGAAAAGAAGAATAATTTTTTTTGGTCAAATTATTTTATGAGGGTTAAAGAAAAAAAAAAAATCTCTTCTCCCTCTATGTTCCTGCCTTGGAATAAAGACATCAAAATGTTGACTATTTAAGCTGTTACATAAGCACTCTACTGTATGCATTTTTTTAAATGTCACTTCATTCGCTGCAATCCGAGCACAGCACAGAACAAGTAATGACTATACACGTAAAGCTCACTTTCAAAACATGTAATTGGTCCTAACAATGTCTACAGCAACCCTCTGAATTTCTCGCAGGTTGCCCAGTAGGTTCATACCTTTAATAACTGATGTGATGTGACAGACATTCAACACGATGCATGAGGATTTAACTACGCCATTCCCAGTGTGAACAGGAACTCATTGTTGCACTCTTGCAGGCTGCATTGAAAACCTTCCCCACCGTGTCATTGTGAAGGAATAATCATGTCAGTTAAAACTGAGAGGAAAGCTCTTCTAATCAAGGATCAACTTTGGCATCTGCTTTTACACTCTCATGAGCCTCGCTTTTGGTACGCACACATTCATAGGCAAATTCTTTTTGAAGAAAATAATTCAAATTAGAGGAGAATCTGGGCCAAAAATACATATGTTTTCATTACAAGAGCTTGCCTAATGAAATTATTCTTTTCTCCACAAGTCTTTGGAAATAAATTGAGAGAGAATTTATATGCATACATGTTCAGCTAAAGAACAGTGCATATACCCTTAAACAATGAAACACCTTCTGCTATACCCAAACTGCTCTACTGATCTCAAACTGTTTATGATTCCCACTTATTCTAATAAGCAATAGCAAACAAATACTGATTTCTTTTGGACTTTTAAAATATTTGAACGGACTTTTTTAAATGAAGCAGAACTTACGTCACATACTACAACCTGCTGTTTGAGACCATTCTTTATCCCTGTATGCTTTCTAAATACCAGCAACATTCTGAACAGAGATGGAATCAAAATAAACAGGACACAAGTGACAAGAAGAGTCAGCATTATCTTGCAGATTAAAATACTACTGTCACAAATAATGGATTGATGCTTCCTTCTGTGTGGAACACACATGCTCAGATGAGCAGACACTTGCCTTTCAAATGCAAAGAACGACAAAGTGCCCAATGGTAACATTCCCCTAATTTGTTCATTTAGCATCAGCACCATTTCTACACATCCTTGCTTTGTGATAATGCCTTTTTAACATCAGAAGTTTGCTTTCATATTTTATTCTTAAAGAAAAAAGGACAGAATAAAAAGCATTCCTTGGAGAACTCAAGGCCAGGAGTCTACTATTTTAAAGTGCATCTTAACAAAGACTGTGTACGTACAAAACAGCTAAGATTTCTATTTGTTTACTTTCCTCTGCTTTCTTGTAGGAGCAATAACTCACTTTGGAACTTCAGTTTTAGTTCTGGCTCAAGCAAAATAACTGATTCAGAATTGCAAAATTCTTAGAATTCTGAAACAGATTAATCAGGCCAGAGAGGCATAGTTTTTCAATAACATGCACATAACAGTTCCACTACAGCTTTTTCTTCTATTATTTTTAAACAAGCAAAAGCTTACTCAGTAAGAAGAATCTTACAAAGTAAGGCCTTTGCCTCTTCCTATCCCTGGTCTTGGTATAGTACTTTTTTCTGGCTTTCATTGCCAAAACAGCCTCACGTGTAAAAGACACTCTTTCAGTGCTAAAACCACTTTACTAACCCAGCTTCTGTTGTGCAAGTCTTGGTGCCTTTTCTCTGGTGGTGCATATATTTGGGGAAAAAAATCTGCTATCCTTTTTTAAAAAGAAAGATTAAGAGAATGTCTCAATTCAGGTTCTCACGAGACCAACCCAGTATGCCTGACTTACCATCATATGCCTGATCTCCAAAAGTCCTTGATGGACTTCAGGTATTTCCCTCACATAGTCTCTTCCCTATACTGATCCAAAGACTAATTCAAATAAAGTGACTATTGAACTTCAGCGACTCAGTAGAGATGCCTGTAGACCTGAAACACTGTCAGCATGCATCATTCACTTCCCTCCTGCATAGCTCTGCAAAAAAAACAACCACCCAAATTACTAAAGTATCACAGCACAGGATGCCACAGACTGTGCTTTCTGAAGTATTCATTTCCCTATGCTCGTTATAAATGCTGTCCACAGCAACAAGCTCTCATACAGACATTGACATAGTAAAAACTAACTCCTGATGGACACACAGGCTGATGCTTTTGTTCTCCAGTCCATGATACTCCAAAAATTTACATGATTAACTTTCTATTACAACAGATGCCAGAACACTGCCAATGTAGGCTTAAGAGCTCCTTAGACCCAAAGGGACCTACCTCTCTGGTGAGGGACCAGTCCTGGAGAATGTTCTGCTAAATATGATTTTCACTCCAAAAGGGCTCCAGTATGCAAGAAAGCACATCAAGCAACCACAGCTTTCCCTCTGCAGCTTCTTGCAGCCCCTTACACATACTGAACCTCAAACAGCAAGCACTCTGAATATTATGGACAGATACCTTAGCCTGCTGTTTTGCAGAAAGTCAACATAGAAAGAAAGATCCAGATTCACCCTGTGGCAGCCAGTGCTGCCGACATGACACACAACAAGACCCTAAACCAGCTAGAGCTTCAGAGGAACTGCAGGCTTTATGCCCAGGAGTATCACATTACAATAGTCAGGAGAAAAGTGATGAATAGGTAGGTAATTGAGGTCAGGTCGGCCTCTGACAAGGGAGAGTTTCCCGTCAGGGAGAGGCACGAAAAAACATTCTTTGTGAATGCTAAGCTCTTGCAGAGCAGATGGGAACACTCCTGACAGAGCCACATGCCAAACAGCAGGTATGTACAGCAACTTCGAAGGGCTTAGCAATTTTCCAGATACCACCACCATTGTCACCTCCATCTTACCCACATTTGGTTTCAACTTTCACTCCCTCTTTCCCAAAACCCCAATTTTGATTCTTCTTGGTTGTTACTTATGCCCTTTCATGTATACATCATTTGCCTACTGCCACCACACATGTCTACAGTCAGCTTGCCTAATGGTCTCTGGAGAAAAAAATTCCCTTCTAATACCACAAAAACAGACGTGGTAGGGGAGCTGCAGATCTACATCATTATTTCTGATAGGTACATTTATATAAATGTCTATGGAAGGAATATTAGGAAAATATTTAGGGTCCAATCTTCCTCTCTGAGGACGCAGTTTTCAAAAAGGAAGCACAGCCAAAGGGCCAGTTATCCCAAAAACGGTTCCCAGTGGATGTATGTTTTTACATGATTGATATTTCTTTCAGGAAGTGTAAAGAAAGCAAGCTTGGTTAAGCCACCTGCTAGTGCAGAAGCAGAAAACAAAATGTGTGGAGAAACCTCACGACACAGTGTATTCCCAACAAACCTCATGCTGCTCACAAGCTGAAAACAAAGTGACGCATGCATTGTTATGTAATTTAGCATGACAAAGAAATTGTATCTTCTCAGGTTTTGTTGGAGGTGACACTTTCTTGTTTTCTCATCAAACTCACCCAAATTTCTGTTCCCCTACTTACTCTGCCTGTTCCAGTGGCAATCCTGCAGATGGCACTAGGGACCAAGAAACGTCTTTCATATTTTTCTTGTCGGAGGCTTTTACACTGCATTCATTTCCTCCTCATTGAATTGTACTCTGTAGAACTCATGTTTTAATTATCTTGATTATTTCAAACCTATAAAATTTACCCTGTCCTCTTGCTGCACCTTTCAACTCTTCTCAGAAATTTCAGGAAAAAAAAATCTTTATACAATAAATATTAGGCATGTGTAATACATTATATAAAATAATGGATAACACCAGTTATTTAAATAAAATGACACCTTTAACAGAGGAAACAAAATCTATTATCAACATACAAGGTCGAATAACACATTCACATAGCAGACAAAAACGTGACTTTAAACTTAGGATGGTGTGATGTTGCTCCTTTGAGATACTCAGAAGCTGAATTAATTCCATTTCATCTTTCATAGATTTTACTCCTATAAACTTTAGAATTCACTGTTCCCATAATCATCTGTGACTTGATTACCTCACAGGATGCAGCAGACTCATCTGAATTGGAAAGATACTTTCTTCTTGCTCGGTTCACCTTTTTTAGCTAGACAGATGGTACAGCAGTTTCAGAGTTAAGTATCTGACAAACAGCTGGAAGATTTTAAGTATCCCACCTACCCTGTCTGGGAGGGTAGCCATTCTCATCTCAGCTTATCTGAGATTCTTCAGAGAAGATTTTTAAAAAAGAGCATTGAAATGCATTTAGTTCCTAAGGCAAGTTAAATTTCAGACAACATATAGAGGTGACTGAGTGTGACCTTGGCTATCCTTGAAAGGAAAAGAGATCTGTAACCTTCTCTTCTTATGGCCAAGACAAAATCAGTTGTTAAAATATTTGAGGCATATTTGACATATATTCACCTCACAAAACTAGACAGTCTGTGAAGACAAATACATCCTTCCCTACACTGAGCTCTGTATTAAGATGAAATTATCGTGAAATAGAGCAGGATTGCTCCTACCAGATGCCACTCCTTTACTAACTCAATCCTGAAGTGAAGGGGTAAACAGAGAAAATCTAGACACAAACCTGAATTCATGGCTTGCTACCACTCTTCATTGCCTGTTTGCAGAACTACATCCATAAATGAAACCAATGTCTAATAGCAGTAACAGCAAAGGACAACTACAATATGCAAGGCCATTCATCCATATTTAGGAATCAAGGAGAGAAACTGAGAACTGTTAAAGCTTTTTTCATTTCAGCTAAAGGAGAAACTAGCAGAGAACTAGAGGAACCACATGTGGTGCCACATGGAAGCTCAGCTGCTATTTCAGACACTGGAACAAGAGTGTCTTTACAAATTGCCAACACCAAGAGGGAAGCAGTCACTTCTCCACAACAAGGCAGCCTCTCTAAGGAACCTAAATATCATGCATTGAAAGAGAGTGAACATTAAAGCACCTCCATATCAGTGAATCAGATCAGCACAACAGAAAACAAACCAAAAACAAAGAAAACATCCATTTTTCCCTTCTGGATTAACAAGTTACACTAGTTCACAGAAAGGCCAGACCCACACCACAGCCAATGTACAGGAAGCACAGGCAAGAGCAGGGAAGAAAAGAGCATCATCTCCCTTGCAGCAGCAATAGCCATCAAACCAACTCAGCTGCTTGTGAAACCACAATCCAAGATCTCTCTGGTTAATCTTGCATCTTCCACCCAACACAATGAGCCTTAAGTCACTTGTTAAAACTATCCTACTGCATCACTTAACGGCCAACCAAAACAAGGAGATTCCTTTCACGCTTTCTGAAATAACTATGCAATATATCCAGAAAGATTTTTAGTTAATAAAACCATTTATCCACAATTTTCTCCTGAACCATTAGAAAAACAAGCTCACGAAAGTATTAGCATCATCCTGTAGGTACAAAGACATTTTTTTCTTCCACCTTAAAATTTTTTCTTCTCAAAAGAGGCAATTAAAATTGAAATAACAATAATACATCAATAATAAATATCTCTTATGTATTATTCCTATACAGAACAAATGGTCTCGATACTAAACTGGGAAAAGAAAAAAAAGTGGTTTGATTTATTTCTGGATTTTAGTGACTATATGGGTCACTGACACAGTGACAGACACAGTGGTCTGACACAAACATCATTTTCCAAAATAATTATCAATCTCAGTAAGCTTTCATTTGTTCTCCAGGAAAAGGAGATTCACATATCTTAGGGATTTTCTTGTTCTCTCTCATTTTGCTACAGATTTTTTCCTCTTCCATAGAGCTTTTCTGAACTAGAATATTGAGAAGCAAGAATGTAATAACTAAGGCAACAGGAATAAAACTTATCAGGGTCCACCACAGCCAAGAACTTCCCTTGCCAAAGGAAAAGCTTTGCAGAGTTTTAATGTCTCTACTCCAAAGATTCAAATAGCAAGAGTTGTTACAAAAGTCAATGCAAGATTTCAGATTAAGTACTAAATCCCTCAGCAAATCATGAGCCTAAAATTGAAGTTACTTCACTATGGAATAGAAATCTCTTACACTAAATATTTTTAAGTCCCAAAAGATTAGGAAAGCATTTCCTATTCCTGCATAAAAATACATATGCAACACGCCAATGCTCGGTCATTAGCCTGCTCAAACAACACCATCACTTCCATATTTTTAATTAGTACAGGTTCTTCTTCCCTATAATTCTACAAGTATATTATTCACCTGAAGAAAAGTACAAAGATCAGTGTTTACAGAGCCATTGTGCTGTCTACTCTCTTCTATAGATCTGAATCATGGGTCATCTACCGCCACCACCTGCAACTCCTAGAGCGCTTCCATCAATGTTGCCTCCGTACAATCCTAAACATCCACTGATCAGATTATGTGACCAATACATCTGTTCTAGAACAAACAGCAGTCACAAGTATTGAGGCCATGTTGCTGAGAACACAGCTACGTTGGGCAGGACACGTCTCAAGGATGAAGGACCACTGCCTCCCTAAGATCTTGCTTTATGGTGAACTTGCCACCAGCTGCTGCAAGAGAGGAGCCCCGAAGAAAAGACACAAGGACTCCCTGAAACAACATCTCAGCCTTGGCCATATTGATCACCATAACTGGTCTACTCTGGCCTCAAAGCCAGAGAGAGGAGGCCTGGAGACACACCATCTATAACGCTGCTGTTTCCTTTGAGAATGCACGCAGGATCGCTCTCGAGGAGAAAAGACAACACAGAAAGAATCGTGTCTTGCAGAATACACCACCTAAGGAGTCTTTCTGTTGTGCCTTTTGCAATCAGACATGTCTATCTCGTATTGGCCTTATTAGCCACCAACGTGCTTGTAACAAATGTGGATAGAGCCTTTCCCAAATCTTCGTTCGCGAAGCCCAGCCATGACGATGATATTATTCACACACCTCTTCAATTAAAAAGTCACATTGCATTCCTTTATGTATCATATATTCTCTGAAGATTAGTATTAAAAACACCAAGTATTTCCAGTTTTACTTGACAGGTACACACTGATACTGAAGAAAGGCTGTCAGACTGTGTATGCACAATACAGACATGCACTGCAAGACAAATGAAGTTCATGAACTGTTGTCCATAAGGGGAGATGCTTGTCTGCTGAACTACATCTTTCTGTTGGTTTCAATTTAAAGTGATGAAAAGAACATACATGGTGCTTAGCTTTCAAAAGCACTACGCAGCCAAAAACCTCTTGAAACTACTGGATCGCTCTGGATGCAAACTGGAATTGTTTCATGCACTTCTATCTCACTGTGATTAGCCCTCAGCATGCACACACTCCACCCTGACTCCTCTTTAATCTGACTTCTGTAACATACCCCTATTTTTTCTTCTGAAATCTGTGGGTTTCTTAGCATTCTTGACTGCTTCCTCCCTCACTAACTGTTTCTCTAATAATGTAGTGGTTTCACTCCAATTCCCCACTTGCTAGGAAATCTGTCAGAACTCTTTTCCTTTGCTTGAAAAGCTACCTTGCCCCTGGCTTGGCACCCTTCATCCAAACTGCATGACGTTCTTGCTGTTATCAAGCAATCAACTGAACCTTACTATTGCAAAAACTAAGGACCAAACTTCTTTCCCAGGCAACCTTACACTTTTTTTCTTATTCTGTGTAAAATATTTCAGCTGTTAATTGAATGCAGTATAATTAATAGCAAATTAAAAGAAATAAACATTACTTTAAAAAAAAAACAACACAAAAAACAACCACAGAACAATGAAATCAAGCACCTTTTCAACACTTCCATCAGCAAACAGAAGTCTGCATCTAGTGCAATTCAGACCATTTGCCTCAGGCAAGTAAGACCTCTGCATGGTATGTCATCATTATTTTGTGCTTTAAAAACCATCAGTAGGGAATGCATTCTTAAAATAGCACAGAATATTGTTACCTGGAGATTATTGTCTGCCTCAGCCTAAAAATGTGTTAGAACCACTTGTATATGAAGCAAGAAATAAATCAGACTGGATGTAACTTTCTTTACATATGAAATAAACAAATACTTTTTTTTTCAGTATCACAGGATGCCAAATAAAAGTTCCCATTTACTTAGCATTATGACTTGCAACATTTCTGTAAATAATGTTGTCACTCTTTGACATCCCCAACTGCAGTTATATTAATAACTTACATTTATATTGAATTTGTAATAACCAAAGCAATCTTACATAATTTGTAGTGAAAAAAATTAAGCATTTGCCAAATTACTTGCCAGTAGGGTTTGAATGGAGGACTTCACAATAGCTGATGGTAAAAATTAAAAGACAAAAAAAAAAAAAGGCCAAAAAATCCAACCTGCAACAAAACTGAAGTATATCAGTTCCAAAACATCATGGCCAAGTTCTAATCACTTGGAATTAGCCACATTCAAGTTTTTCGTAAACTTTTCTGTTAATATTTCAGCTCTTGCACCCTGGTAAACAGTGACTCCAGGCTAGGGCATTTTTTTTTTTGCCTCCCCAGGGGGATTTCCACAACACACGGAGTGGGAAGCAGAACGTACACATGTGTTCTGAACTCAAGGTATCTGGGGTGATATGTTCCTACCAGGCTCTGAATCCATACTCCTAAATGGTGCTGTGCACATCAAGTTGCCACAATTTGCCCAGAAAAAAGACTTGCCAACAGTCACACGGGCAGAATGAAGAACCCAGTCTGGGCCTCTTATGCGAAAGGGTAGCACTCCAACCACTGAACACTGTGAGAGCACACCAAATTCAACAGCCGAATTTATCTAACTCAGCATTCCACTTTCAAATATATGAAAATATATGAGAAAATTTTAATTACACAATAATTTTGCTCTCTGCCATTGGCTTCAGGCATTGAAATCTGGTATTCTGGGAGATTACTAGGAAACCAAAAATATTAAGATTTAAAAAAAGTATGCAGACAGGGGGATTTTAAAAGAGTGTTTCAGTGATATCTCTCCCATAAGATACTGTAAGAATGTTCTCACAAAAAAGTCTTTGCTTAAGGCAGTTTTTCCTCCCTCTTGATTCTGCTCTTCAATTGGCCTCCAAAAGAATTCTTTGAAGTAATTAACACAATTAAAGGCACAGTAACGAAAGCTAACTTAAAAAAAAAAGTTTAATGACTGAACTCTTTACCCTACCTTATTTTATGAATGTAACTTTTATTGTAATTTAAGACACTACAAAATAAATTGCAGTTTGGCTACAATAATCACACATGGGAAAGCACAATTTAGGTTTGTTATTCCCCTGTTTTCATAAATCAGTCTTGGGCTCAGTTTAAACACATACCAAATATGACCTACATGTATGACATCTTCAACAAGTAATCATACTCGAGAAGAGGAAAATATGCATTGGTTCAATCCCCACAGCCCATAAACCAACGATTAGGTTACCCTTTGTAATTGTATATGGTTATACATGTACACAAAAAAATAGCTTAGGCAAAGGGAATATGTACTGAGATCAGGATATGAAACTAACATCAGTAAACCTGTCTCTGTATTTTGCCCATTGTCTACTAAATTTTCATATATGCGGTTATCAATGCCTCATTTAGTTTTACATTAAATTTCTGCAGTCTCCTCAACAACTTCACAAAGCAATATATTTCAGTGGGTCCTAATCTTTCTCTTCTACAGCAGACAGGAAAATATGTTTCTGGTGATATCTACTAATTGTCCAAGCTGATCCCTGAAATGCTGGATACAGACCAGAAATCAAAAGCAAAACATCAGACTTGTTCAACGGAGCAGCATACAACAGCCCATTAGAGAATTATGCAGCAAATATTATCCTTCTCCACTGCTAACACAGTAAAAGCTCCTCAGGGAACAGCTTAACTCACCTGTAACTTAATTTAAAATTTAAAGATTTAAAGCCTAAAGTAATTAATTAAAATAATCTAGATCTCTTGTGAAAGAATAATGCATCATTCACAGGGAAGAGAAAAATTTAAAATTATTCACATCAACAAATGATGATGGTTTTGAGGTAATCTAATGCAAAATTCAGTTTTTAAATAAAATACATCAGGTACAGAAACACAATAGACTATCCACACCAAAAGCAGCCTGCAGGTTTCTGCCTTTTGTGTCTCAGTAGTAAAAATAAATAAATATTCAATGGTTTGTGAATTCATAAAAATCATAAAAGGGGAATTTGAAGCTAAAAGAGAGGCAGCTTGCTCTTTCTTCCTCTAACTCTCTCGAGCCAGATCAGCTCTGAAATGTTTATTAAACACTCAAATGAGGAATGGATTTCCCATTCTCGATACAGAAGTGTAAAAATATCTCCAAATTACTCATAATAAGGCCAGGATGAAACATATATAAGTTTTTGAGCATCTGCTGTCTTTAACAATACACATTTGGAACTAGGAAACAAATAAAACTTCCACTTCATCGCTCCCTGAAGTGGTGGGGGTTTTTTGGTTCATTGTTTTGGTTTTTTTTTAAATGTGAAGCATACAACTACACTCAGAAATTAGCAACATCATTCAAAGGCTTCATACGTTTGCACTCCACTCTGTACCATAGCAACACTAATTCTTATGCAGATTTAAAGCATTAATACGTCTACAATCTTCAACATACTTTCTTGCTTTCCTAATATTTATAAGGTCTTATATTTGTTTGTCTCCAGACTGAACACATGGATTACAGATTTCTAGAGCAAAGATACTATTTTATACAACATCAGACTTTTGCTTTTGAATTCCTTTGAGGGGAAAAAAAGTTTGAAAAATGTTTTATGAGGCTTTGTGACAGTAGTTGGTAAGCACTTAAGTTATTCAAGAACCTCAGGACAATGGTTCTTCCTCTCAATAACACTCACTACTATGGTTCCTTGTCTACCACTCCATTTACCATAGCCAGAGAAAATCAGGACAAAGGCTTAAATGGCAGATTTCCTAAGGCAAACTGGTGTGTACATGCTTCCCAAACTGCTCAGTAAATAAAACTTGTTTACACAGAGCTCCACCACATGACAACATGAAAACATCTTTCAATATTTAATACCTCCATGTACACCAAGGTAAGCTGAAGCAGTGGTACCACCCAGGGACAATATATTAATTCAGACAATATATTAATATATTAATCCAGATATTTCTAGGAAGTAAGTCACCTAGCAATTACAACAGAACAAGGAAAGAGAAAGGAACAATTCTAGTTCTGAAGACACCTCAACTTCTAATTACAATGCATGTTTACTGTAACAGTTAGTTGAAAAAGTTTTTTTTATAAATTAACTATTAGGAAGATGGTGTATCTGAAAGAACGCTGTAGACTGAAAATGAAACCTGTCTAACAGAAATCAAAGCCCTCAATGAAAATATATTCCAAGGAGCTAACTGCAAGCACTAATCTCATAAAGAAGAACATCTGTGCAAGCAGAGCAAGACAGCCCATGCCATTTCTGGGTCCGCACTTTGAATCCAACACAGAGCTGTCCTGCTGGCCACTTACGTGCACACAGTACTAGACATACACTATGGTCTTATAATAGATCTGCAGAGCCTCAGCTGGCACTTGGGTAGAAAGTGAGCCTGGCTCATCCCCAGGGAGCAGTTCCTCCAAGCTCAGAGTCCTGTGCACACTCAAGGTAGGAGAGGGATGCACAAATACCCACTGCTGTTGCTCTGGGAAGCATCAAGATGTCATGCTGCAGGATGGCATCCACCAACAATGCTATTTTGCATTAATTAGAAAAAAACCCAATCTCTTGAAGTTTCATTCTTAATGTTTTGCACTAAAACTTAATCATTCCCTGACAAGTCCTGGTAAAAAACCCCAGAAAGATTCAAGGGAACTCAAAGTCTTAAAAGTAGAACAGCAATCAAGAAGGTGAATATTCAGTTAGTACTTTATCTGAAAATAAATTCAAAACAGGAAAAATTAACTCAGCTCTTTCAAAGTGTCACAGGAACAAGGATGGCCAAAAAAAATATAACCTCATGCATCCCTGGAACGAGCACTATGTGTTAGGACATACACTCTGGCTCTGGCCCCACTCCTCCCCAAAAATCTACAGGCAGCAATGTGATCTCAAGTGATTCACAAACAAACAAGCAAGGCCATGTTTCTGCTGTTATAACATAACACGTAGTACATTTTTCCCCCCTCTGATGTAATTTTTGCAACATTATTTTGGAATCTGACTATTTTAAAACTTGGTTGCTATGACACATTATAGTCATTACATGGATTCATTCCCTACTTTCCAACTGGCAAGACTATTTGTTTCAGTTTTATGAAGTTATATTATGGACAAAAGACACATAAAATATACCATAAATTCTACCAACAGAAACTCCTTTAATGCCTTCCATTCCTTAAATAAATGTATATTGGAAGCACGGTTGCCCAAAGGTCTCCGTACTTCCAGCTTTCTCAAGTTTTCTGAGCTACTACTTTCTCAAATAGTTTCTGAAAAGGATTTTTTCACATTATTACTCCTACTGAGAGATGTCATCTGATTTCTTCCAGAGCCTGCCAATGACTCCCATACTATCTAAATTTACAAATAATCAGTAAGCGACAAATTCTTCCCGTGGACAATAAAACATGGAGTACAAACCCTCCATGGTATTTCTGGCTTTAACAACCAGGGATAAAGAACAGATGATTAATTGATCTCCAGCCTCTTTAACACTTCAGCTTCACCTCCACAAGGCAACACAGGTTTGGGGAAGATACGATTTCCTGCAGAATAATTTTTAATTACTGAAATATAGTCATACCAGACAGATCACATTCAGAAGTCAACTTCTAAAAGAATGATCCAAATATGAAATTCATAATGTAGCATTAACATACTACATAATGTAGCATAACAAATATGCAAACAGTATACCTTCATCTTCACAAACCACATTAAATAGAAAGCATTTAAGAGTCAGACACTGGAAGGTTACAGTGGTAAAAACTTTCCCCCGTATAAAAGCATGCACATGAGCAGCACTGACACATTATAGGAACCTTTAGTTTCTAGCCTATGAGAACATATGAATTTCCATACTAGGAAAACATGGTGGCTCTGTAATATTCAGTCTCAAAGTTTAACACTAATTTAAACGAAAACACAAAACATCATGTATGGTAGTACAGTCACTTTTCAAATGGGTAAAAGAGACAATTTTTCCACTTGTGGCTTTGCTCGTGTATTTGGCCTAACAATTATTTCATTAAGTTCTTAATGAACTTTCTGTAAAGTTTGACTAAAAGCAGTCTTACCAAATCAACTAACTATGGTGCTTCTGCTACTGGCTAATCATTCAGATGACAATCAGACACAAAGTACGTTGGCATAGACCATTACCCTCAAATTGCCTAAATCGGGACTATGCATTTGCAGGATGGCTCTACACAAGTTCATCCTGTTACAGACCCAGACCTACCTTGTGACTGAAACACAGAATTTTTCTTTCTTTCTTTCTTTCTTTTTTTTTTTTTTTTACTTTTTTTAAGGTGAAATATGCAAGTTATTTCAAGGACCACAACATACATATAGAGGTATCAACCCTTTGATTATGATGATTTTGTGAAGTGTGCTGAACGGGCAGTTAACAAAAAAGATACCTGTCACTCCAGCAAGTTTGCATAATGAGTGTGAAGATCTAGAAAAGAAATAATGGGAGCTGTTACGGAGAATGATTTTTTCTTTAAAGAGTTCAAATTCTATAAAATGAATTAATTTAGTGACAGCTAGGAAGTCAATCAATTCATGTTTATAGGATCATTTAACTAACAAGTAATCAAAAATAATTTCCTCTTGTTTTTGAAGAAAGCTCCTTCTAAAGGTGGTACTTTTTGAAACAAATTGGGAGTAAAGGCTAAAGGATTTGCTTGTTCATATTTTTAACTAGAAAAATAAAGCTAAATCAGTAGTTCCTAGATGTATGACTTCCTTTCCTAGCTGGGAAGAACAAAAAGTAGATGTAACAAACCATAACAAACAATTAACTTTCATTTAATTAAGAAACAGAGGATTACCTGTAGAACTTTGTTTTTCCCCAAAATGGAAGAGCAGCCATGAAGAACCAACTAGGGCTGTTTCGAAGAAAAGAACTGGGGGAACAAGAAGGCAAATGGGAACAACCATCACTAGTAATTTAAGTGGAAAAGAAATGAGAAAGATGAATGCAAAAGCTAGAGGTCCTGATGTTTCTTTAGGAACAGCTGATGATTGAAGAAAAGATGACTGTGGCTCACCTGAAGAACCTCCAGCAGGCTGAACAAGTCCTAGAGTTTCTCAATTAAGTATTGAGGCAAATTTCTAAGCCTTATCTATCATTATAAGTAAAGTCCAGGTAGCTCACAGCATATATTTGATAAAAGCTCACATATATAATGAGTCTCACCAATTTCCCTATATGATCAGTTTTTTTTTCCTTAAATGAAATTCTGCTGTACAGCAAGAGAGAAAAAAAAATTAATCTAAAGTGATTGTCAATGCTAGACAATTGGCAGGGACAATTCAAGGACAGCAATGCAGCTGCTACAGATTTTAAACTTATTTTTTGTAATAGATCAGATTTTTAAATTCCTAGTGCTCCTTTATAGTCTGTCAGGTTTTTCTCTAGCAGTACTTCCTTTAGGGCAAGCACTGCAGACAGTCTGCCTACCCTAAGGGAAACTAAGACACTCAGATGTGGGGTAAAGGAAAGATATTAATAATTTAAGACAATGGTCTGCCGCCCCTCGGAGAAAGCAATAGTGTAAGTATGGAAACATCTACTCCCGAGCTTCCATTCCTCCTTGATGAGTTTTGTGCTTTCCTCAATAGATTATGAAGTGCTATAGAGGATACAGTGTTACCCACAGTCTTTGGAGGAGCTCTGAATACGCTCGTGGTTAACTGGGTCTCCTGCCAGGTCTCACTGCCAGGACCTCCAAAGCAAGGAAAGAAGTCAACTGGGGGGCAGCATCAACAGAAAAAGGCAGCAGAGCAGGAAAATATCTTGAGCAGGGGAAAACACTATCTGCAAGCTACAAAATATAGACCTCAGAAAGAGAAAAAGCTCTAGGAAAAGTATTTTTCCCCTTATTATTGTAAGGCAAAGAAGTTAACTTATCATAGCCAAATAGAAAATTCACTGAGTGAAAACCACTTCCAGTAACCCAAATATTAATTTTGATTACTCTTTGACATTGGTTCTCATTTGCACTTTCTAGAAAGGCATATTTGGCAACTCTTTTCTGTGTTACAACGAATTCTTTTGAAACTATTTCCACTTATTCAGTATTCTTTTCCTGCGCAGAGCAAACATTGACCTAACAGTCATTCACTAGTACATTAAACTTGGTATTCAATATTCACATGCACTACAAATCAATTGTACTTGAAAGCAGGAAAGAACAGATGTGAACTTTAAAAAGTACCTTCATTTTAGGCTACTGCAAGCCCAAAGTAAAGCAAAGTTTTCTCTAGGTGTGTTATACTACATCCTTTCAAGATTGACAGGCACTTGGATCTGTTCATTATACATTCAGTTTCTTTGTCACATGCTTGAAACCCAAGCTTAAGAAATTCCAAGGTCTTTCACTTAATCATACTGAGTTATACATGAAATTCTGCTGAAATCTTCAGATTGGTATTCCCTATTAAAAATACCATAACTTACCAACATCAGGACACCATATTAGTTTTCACCATAAATAATTCCATCAGAGAATCCCAAACAGAATCATCACCTACTGAATACACTTTGCTTACAAAGACCACCCTACATGCTGAAATAATACATTCTTCATAAGCACAGAAGCCTGGATTCAACATAGATATTTAAATGAGAATCATTGCAAAGATATTTAAATGAGAATCATCGCAAAAAGCAATTATTCAAATGCAAGAAAACTTAATTTGCAGCCTAGCTTTTGCACATCCATACTGCAGATTTGGTACTTGATCCTACTTTGCTCGTGGTGGCAAAATATTCAGCAGAAAATTGTACCATACAATTAAACATCCTTTACATAAATTCTTCCATGCAAATACCATCAATGAATGACAAGAACTCAGCACCATTAGAGGTGAAAACTGGCTGTTTAATCATCAGTTCAGCCTCTCTCAAAATTTGTAGCAAACTCACAATCATGACAATGACTGCCTTTACCTCTTGAGCTAGGGTTTACTAATGCGGGGGGGATGGAGAGAGAGGAATGAGTCTTTGAGAATAAAAGCACCAAACTTGAGTAAATACTCTTTTTTTAATATATCTATACACATACACACGACTGGCTAATATGTTTTACCTTCAACAACGAGATTATCACTGCCAAACCCAACAAAATGTAATGTTTAAAATAACCTAAAACAAGAAGTTAAGGTCCCGTAAACGTGAACTGTGAACCTCAAGCCCAAGTATACAAGTTTTGGTGCAACTCTTCAAAAGAGCAGTAATAACTCACAGATATGACCATTTAAGTATATGAATGTAAAGTTGTTGGTGGAGAAAACTAAAAAAAAAACCCCACTGGTGAAACTTACCAAAGAATAGAAAGAAAAAACAGAATTTGGAAAAAAGAACAAACAGCACACACCTATTCATCCCATTCTACCTTACTACAGCATAAAGGAAGAGTGTGACCTATAAAAAAGGATTCTCTCTTCCTCTTAACTGTACAAGACAGTATTAAGTGGTGGCTGACTAAGAGCCATACTGAAGGCCACAGGTACAATGAGTAATATGGAAATAATCAAAAGGAAGTTTCAGTCCCTATGTGAACCTACAATGATTTAACTTCTTTCATGTCTTTTTACCTTCCAAAGTTAACTTTTCTGCAATAGCTCTTTGTGAGTTCATTCAGTCAAAATACACAATCAACTGGTTTTTGTGCCTAAGAAGGGTTTACTTGATGGTGAGTATGGTAACAGAAACCCCTACGGAGTACCAACATTTACAAGAGATGTAACATGAAGGTTTTGAAATTACTACTCAAGTCTGTCCCAGCTGACTGGGAGATATTCACAAAACCCAATTTAGCTAAAAGGGACCAGCCTTTCTTGAAAGACAAAGATTTCTTGATGGGGTGAGTCAAAGCAAGAATTTAACTCTGGTACTTCAATCAACTGGAGCTTTCCTGAAAACACCTGTTTCCATCAGCTATGCACAAGGCTTCGGGAAAAAGTCTTCCTAGACAAAGCCAGACTTCCTATAAGCACCTTCCTATAAGTATTTTGGTAATTTTGCAAGTAGTATCAAACACATCAAGAAGAAAAAACATTTCCGTATTTCTAACATCCCTACTAAGACTTTCTGCAGAAGTGCCCTGCAGGTCAGCTGTGGTGGTCAGCGTTTCCACAAAGTTACAGATCTCTGCAGCAAACATAGGAAATTCCACAACTGCTGTATCATAGCTAACTTCACAGGCATTATGATCACAATCATAAAAATTACATCCTCTACCACAGAAACATTTTTTTACAAAGTGTTAAAGCAGGTTGAAAATACAATAAAATTTAGTGAATGCAAATGTGTTTTAACTTCTAATCTGGCAAGTGCAGGAGAGGGACTTTATGACTCCAGGCCCATTACAGATTAGGCAACTCAGTAAAACTTACAAGATTGTAGTAAATTTTAGTAGTTCCAAGTTAGCCAGACCCTTTGTTTTTTCACTTTGAGTGTCCAGCTGCCTGCTGTTTTCAGAGAAAGGTACCTCATTAGCCACTGCCAAGTAAACAAACACTATCGTTTTTCTAGCCCAGAAAAAAAATAATTAATATTTGAAACAAGTTGCTAAAAAGCTACTCAGAGTCAATCACAGTACCTCATCACCATCATCATGGTTAGGCTTTGGGAACAAAGATTTGGGAAAGGCTCTACCTACATTTATTACAAGCACGTTGGTGGCTAATAAGGCCAATACGGGATAGACATGTCTGATTGCAAAAGGCACAGCAGAAAGACTCCTTAGATGGTATATTCTGCAAGACACGATTCTTTCTGTGTTGTCTTTTCTCCTCGAGAGCAATCCTGCATGCGTTCTCAAAGGAAGCAGCAGCGTTATAGATGGTGTGTCTCCAGACCTCCCGCTTTGAGGCCAGAGTAGACCAGTTATGTTGATCAATATGGCCAAGGCTGAGATGTTGTTTCAGGGAGTCCTTGTATTTTTTCTTCGGGGCTCCTCTCTTGCAGCAGCCAGTGGCAAGTTCACCATAGAGCAGGATCTTAGGGAGGCAGTGGTCCTTCGTCCTGGAGACGTGCCCTGCCCAGTGCAGCTGAATTCTCAGCAACATGGCCTCAATGGTAGTGACTGCTGCTTGTTCTAGAACAGATGTATTGGTCACATAATCTGACCAGCGGATGTTTAGGATTGAATGGAGACAGCGTTGATGGAAACGTTCTAGGAGTTGCAGGTGGTGGCGGTAGATGACCCATGATTCGGAACCATATAAAAGAGCAGACAGCACTATGGCTCTGTAAACACTGATCTTGGTACTTTTCTTCAAGTGTTTATTATGCCAAACTCTTTTATGGATTTTTCCAAAAGCACTATATGCCTTTGCTAACCTGTTGTCTATCTCTCCGTCAATCTTACCATCTGAGGAGATGAGGCTGCCTAGGTAATTAAACCTACAATTATAAAAAAAGGACAGCTTTAAGGTCACCATTGTTCTAAGGCAAAATACAAGTTGGCAGTAACAATTCCAATAACAATAGGCCGGAACAAACCCCTAGGTCTACTCTGAAATCGGTCACCTACATAGGAAGTCAGAGGCACATCACACCTGAAGTTACAAGACCTGTTACTGAACTAAGCCATTGCAAGCTGACAAAGAAACAGAACTACCAGGAAACCAATGTTATCAGACATTTGAAACAAAAAGCGTGTAATCTTGAAGGTCCTCTGGATCGCACTTTATGTTTGGTGCTTAGAATGGGTAGAGATCTACACTGAGCAGACTACAACAGAACAAAACCTGCTCTAGCTAGTCTTTTTATTTCTGTAATAATCCAGGAAAACCATAACTAAGTCTACTTAAGCATTTATCACCAACAAACAATTCTGACAGAACTAAAATATAATCATTCCTCCCGCAGGCTAATGAGAGAATGGCTGGAGCTAAATGGTATCCCATAATAATTTTACGTGTATGAAGCGTTCCATTTCATTTAGTGATATTATAAAAGTGATGCATTGGCCATAACATTTACTGTTTACAATCTGCAGCAAGCTATACCCTTCTCAAGGGAGATTAAGTAATCAAGAAAACATTATTCACACTATGTATTTGAGAAAAGTAGATCACTCTGCCAATTACAGAGTCTTTCCTATATTAAGAAGGATGTATGCTAGCCTAGAGAGAGGGGAAAGAGAAGACTGGAGATCTGTTTGCTTCTCAACCGAAAAGGAGGTCATACGTTCACACATTAAAAAAAGTTTTCCTTTAGTCCAGCAACGCCTGAAGAGAAAAAAAAAATAAATGCTGGTTTTGAGTAGCTGCTGAAGACACTTCATTATAGTGAAAGAAATCTTAAAACTCTGACAAACCATACAGTGACTCACAGGACTACAAACAGAAAGATCCAGAAGTAGTCAGATTGCAATTTTGTTTCCAGAGTATCCATTAGAGGCAAATATTTTAATGATAACATTTCTTTTGTTAATATTGCTTATGCACCATTTTCCACTCAAAGATCACAGTGATCGATACAGGCTGTAATGAATGAAGTGTAACATCTCCAGAAAACAGATGCTACATTATTCATTTCACAGATAAGTAAATGCAAGTATGAAAAATTAAGTGACTTGTTCTAGTCAGAGAGCCAAAAGCACAGCTGTGAATCTAATCCAGATATCCCAGCTTCCAATGATCCATTAACCACTAGACATTAGCCCTTCTAAAACAAAATGTAACCTTTCCCTCACATTTCACCCTCTTTCTAACAGGTCTGGCAAAGCTAGTACTAAGGATGTTCACTTCATGTGGCTGACTTTTAAAAAACCAAAATATTAGAAATAAAGAAACCAAGCAAACAAACAAACAAACAAAACCACCACAAAACAAAACAAAACAAAACCCCCTCTACTTCACTGCATGAATTACAGAGCTCCCAAATCCTTCACCGTAGGGCTCAGTTACCCATCTCTGCCCTCCCAAGAGCAGAGTCAGCAATAGCTCACAGATTTAAAGCCACTGGTCAGGCGCAGGCTTGGTAGGAGGTATCAGGGTCACACATCATCCCAGCACAACATCTGCTGCAGTCCTGATTCACGGCAGGCACTTATACCCAGGAGCTGCCACTGCTGCATCCAAACGAGAGAAAGAAATGGATGGGATCATCAGAGAAACATACACTGGCCCAACAGCTGTTTCTCCACATGTCCTGTCTCACATGGACAGTTACTTATCGTTCAGCTGCCTTCTTCAAGGCTCTCAGCACAGACATTGTGCAACAGCCTGGTGACCCAAAGCCCAGCAAAATTTTAAAAACACTCATCAACACTCCTGTTACACTAAAGGCTTTAGTGTGGTGGCACTTATGACTTATGTTGTCTCAGATCTGAACCTACTCCGTGCAGGTGAGTATTGGTAGAAAACTCTCTGCTTTAAGAAATCCCTAATGGTCTCAGGAAGACTTCAAAGGCCAGCAAAGCCTTTAGGAGGGTAGACACAAAACCACTGATGACAAAACACCACCAGTCAAAGAAGGTTAAGGAGAATGAATATTATTTAGACATGACAGCAAACAATCACAATTTGATTGTCACCACTTATAACCTCAAAAACAAATTAGGAGAAACTTGAGAACAGCACACACAATCAATTTTACAGCACATATTTTTCAGATATTTCATAAATACAAAAATCTCCTTAAGTGTTGGAGTACTTATCAGACGTATGCAGTATGTACTCACAGTCTCCAAGATTAGATTTGCAGAACGTATCAATCACTTAAGTATTTAAAAAAAAAAAAAATCACCAAATATTTCAGATATCCATGCTTTAAAACGTTTGTCTGAACACACAACAGGAAACCTATGTTACTTTTTAAGCATAAGTAATGAGCCAGAGATTTAAAAGTATTGAAAAAATCCTAGTATTGAAAAATCAAGAGCTGTTTCCTAAATTGCTGTAGTAAGTTAGAGGACAGATCTCAGACCCAAAACTAAAACCACTCATATTTTCATTCAAACATACAACACTTAAATTTCAGAAATAAATTATCAAGATTATTAAGAAAGAACAAGGTCAAATTTTACCTTATTGCAAAATCACACCATAAAACAAGGTGAATGAGGCAACAATTTGTGCATTGCTATCGGTGTACTACAACTTGTCAGCAGGACATTAACTCTTCTTATAATACAAAGGTCAAGGCCATTGGAAATGCAACTGCATCAAAGCCTTTGGAAATACCAGCGAAGTAAATAAGAACACTCAAAGGAAGGGTACAGGGTTTCAGTTTTATGTGAGTAAATACTTTTTGTTTCCAGCATGACACATCAGGTTAGTCAGTAGTGTACTCTGCAACATATATGAATTTTAAAAATTAATGGATTTAATCCTGCTGACCCTGGGCATGACTATATTCCTACTGGTGTCCCACAAGCCACAGGCTTACAGAATTAAGCCTGAAGTAGCCCACTTAAAATAACAAAAAAAACCCCTACCAACAAACTCTTACATCACAGCTCCACCACAAAACTTTCCACCAGTCCCTAAAATGCTGCATTTAAATTTAATTCACAAATAAACCAGCAACTACCACACATTGAAGAGACACTCTAAAGCTAACATTGAAGCTTCACTTTAGCACTGCAGATCTCTATGATACTTCTATGACTGTGGTGGAAACTTAAGAGCCCAAATATATTGTGCTTTGGTCCTCCTATTCCCTTAATTCCATCAACTGACCTCACAAAGACAGAAAAACATTCTTCTCTTGTCCCTCCTCTATATCATAATATCACAACCTCCATTTATAAACAAGTCAACAAATCCCCTCCACCGGCATTTTCTAAAGTCAGGTATTTTCCATTTTTTATTGACAAGTTGATTTGTTTCTTCCAGAAAAGTCTACTTAAATAAATAAATCACCCTTGCTGAAAATCATGTTTCTTTAAAAAAGCTATGTTAGTCCCCTGTACTCATTCTCTTCGCTCAATACAACCAGATTTAGAGACAAAGAGCTTGGAAAACAAATCTTGTTGTTATATTATTACACTGTAATTGTGGAGTTGCTAAGGACCACTACACAGCTACAATTTCTGTTCTTTAAAAGAAAAGCAGAACACCTGTTTTAAAGAAATGCTAATTTTCCTCTTACACCTGTTTAAAAATACTATGCATACTGAACTTGGATTATATTAATGCTACTATACTTGCAGTTATAGCAAACACAGTTCTATCAAACAAAAAACACCAAAAAACAATCAAAACACTCAAATCCACAACCAAAAAGCCCTTGGAAAATTGCGCTTCTTTTTTTCTCTTCATTTTGGTAAGCTTCTGGAGTTTTATTGTATATATAAAAAACCCCACTGCCATTCAGTTCTTGTTTTACAGTCAAACAGTTCTTGTTTTACAGTCAAAGAAACAATCCCCGTTGCTCAACAATCCCCGTTTCTGCTTATTGGCAGGAATGCAAGTCTTCCATTAGTTTGCCTTAAAAACTGAAAGAGTGGATAAAGAGCTTAACAACCCTAAAATTCTCAACAACATAAAAAACTCGCAGCTCCCAGCTGCATATTCCAAAACAGAGAATGCTTCCTAAAGCTCTTGGTAACAAAATACACAGTTCAGAGCAGTGCCATTTTGAGTTTTTAAGCTGTGTAGTTCCCCCGCTTTTTTCCACCGTTTTCCTTGCCATATAGTTCTTCATATTAAAAAAAAAAAAAAACCACACAACTGTTTGGGGTTTTTTGCACCGCGTGGGGAAGCATTGCACGTGGCGTCACAACGAAGCAACTTCCGAATGACAGCGCATAATCGCAGGGAAAACCTGTTGCGGTAGGGAAAGGAGGATCCCGGAGCGGAGGCGAAACCTCACGGCCCCAGGACAGCGCGTCCCCAGGGACATCCCAGTCACGGCCCCGGCTCCGGGCGCCGTGCGGCGATACCGACCGCCGACTCCCGACAGCGAGCGGAGCCCAGAACTTCCCCAGAGCTTTGACAAGCCTCCCAGGGCTGCGGGCGGCCCCGGCCCCGCCGATCCCCCCGCTTCCCCCGGCACTCACCGGGCGGTGTCGAGCAGCGGGTGCTTGGTGCCCACCAGCTTGCGGACCTGCATGGCGATGTTGCTGAGCTCGTCGCTCAGCAGGCACCGCAGGCTCATGAAGGATGTCGGGTAGCCCACGATCTTCTCGGCCTCTGACACCACTTGGCTCCAGGGCGGGCCGCCCGACGACACGGACCGCAGCCCGCCGGTGCCACGGACCCCGCTCCGCAGCAGGGCGCCCCACATGCCGCCTCCCCGGGGAGTCTCCGCTCTCCAGCTACGAGCCCCGGCAGGGCCCCGCACGCCGAGCGGGCACGGACGAGTGTCCCTCGCGGAGAAGCGACCCGGCTATGTCCCGGCCGGCCCTAACCCGCATTCCCCCCGGCGGCGGCCGGAGCGGGTTCATTTTGCCCTGGGGGCGGCCATCTTGGGCGCCGCAAAACGCGCTGGGCCGCAAAGCGCGGGCGGCGGGCGGGGCGATGTGTCTGGGCGCTTGGAGGGGGCGTCTCTTGTTGTCCTGCATTCTCAGCCCGGGCGGTGGGGAAAGGGACAGCGCTTCTCTGACCCATTCTAGGCTTGTCGCCTCCCGGAGCTTCTGGAGAGGGAGCTCTGCCCGCGCCTGGCTCCTGGCTGGCTGGACGCGTCTCACAGAACTGGATGTGGTCAGTCTGCGCCCAGGGTTGTGTAGAGAGATTGGCGGAGAAGAGGTTCACACCTAAAGTGTTCAGCCTGTAGTCCTTGGCCACACAGTCATGTTTTCTATAAAACTTCTTCACTTTTAGGGCCAGGCATTGGAATAGGTTGGAGTCACCATCCCTGGAGGTGTTTGAGAGGCGTCTGGATCTGCTGCTGGGTGATGGGGTTTAGTGGTTTAGGGGTTACGGTGGTAGTACTCAGTTGATGGTTGGACTGGATGATCTTAAAGGTCTCTTTTGGCCTTGATGATTCTGTGATTCCATAATTGCAGTGTACAGGTGTTCTTTTTTTGTCTCTTCCCAGAGTTGTTTGGGATGTGGCACGTTACCGCGTGTTCTGCCTTTCCTTATGGGTTCATTCCATGGTGCTCCACTGGGACACAGATGAGGGGTTTATGAACAGCCTCCTTGAGAGCTGAAGAGGTACTTACAACTAAACAACATCAAAATTGGCAGCTAATTCTGAAGACTTCTGAATCCCACAATTCTACAGTATGGTCTGCACTGCATGGTGTGTCATGTAGCGTTTCATTTATTCTGAGCACAGCCATCACGATGCCTCTTTGCATCGTGCAGCTACCTGCACCCAAAGCTTTTGTGAATTCAGAGTCTGGATTTTCGGTACCCCAGAGGAGGAAGACTCACTGGCCATCTTCAGAAATTGGATTTAAACAACTTCCTCAATCCCACAAATACTTCAGCAAGAATACGATCTGTTCTGTCTTTACAGTCACTTACATTCCTCCTATAACTTCAAGGCTTTGTCACAACAAATCAGGCAGAGTTCTGATGAGAAAATTGTCCCATTGACTACATTCACATGAAAAATGAGGGTGTTACATTTCTTATCTTTATCAATACAGGAGACAGGTCCCTTTTATTTTGTTTGCACTGTTCCATATGATTAAAGAGAGTTACATTGAAGGATACTGCAAAAGAAGATGCAAATAGAAAACAATTGCATCACAAATAAAGATGTCTGGGGAAAGTGCAAATAACTCTTGGAGTTACAAGGGGGAAGCTACTAAAAAGGAACACCCTTACCTGTTTTTCAATGGCAATGACAAGGTGTTTATTGTTCTCGTGCCTGAGACAATTCCAAGACTTTAAAAGGTACTGTCCTAGGGAAGAGGCTTTGACTGTGGAGTCAACAACAACTGGACATGTCTGTGGCATTTTGTAAATGTCCTCTCCCAAACTGGAGAGAGGCAAAACTAGAATAGAGAAAACTTGTGAGAACTGGGAAGGTGACATATGAGTTAAGGTTCTGGTGTCAAATCTTTGCTTTCTGTGCTGCCTGTTCACTGAGACAATAAAGCTTTTCTTTGAAGGAGCTGCCATTGAGGCAGTTTAGTTAGCTGGTGTCACAGAACAAACTGTTGCTAAATAGGGCATTTCAGCTCACAAACACAGTTTAGAAATGACAGAACGCAGTGGCATGTTTCTGTGCAGAAAGAGTAAGTTAATGAAAATTGCCGGAGGGATGCACTTAAGAGTTGCTACTAAGACACCTCATCCTGTAATGGTGACAAGTTCCTTGATTCATTTCCTGAGCCATATCCATTCTTGCACTTAATGTGGTAACTGTTCTGTGAAAAACTAACATGATTATGCAATTAAAGTCTGCTTAAAATAATGCATATAAACTGAGGAGAATTAGGGTTCTATGGGCAGCAAACCTACCATCTCCTAACGTGTGAGACTTTCACTTTTCCAAATTTCTGTTCCTTGTGTTAGTCTAAAAAACTGAACACCTCTGCAAACTTTATGTGGAACTCTTCTAAGTCCAAATGTTTTTGGACTAGGGAAAGACCCTTGATATCCACAACACCACACACTGCCACTACAACTTCCTCAGGATTCATCAGCAGTAGGTTGATGTTCTTTAAATGCAGCAATCACTGGAGAAACAAAGCAAACACTTTGTCAGTGAGTTTTATAGCTTTTTTTTTTATTAGTTTTTGACCACAGAGACTCTTTGAAAAGACTGTGCTGTAATACCCAAGGACTTTCCGTCTCCCAGTCCAATCCCTTCATCCCTTTCCCTTCTCTTAAGAACCTGAGAGTCTTAATTCAGTAGTTCATTTTTAACTCCTGGACCATGCTCATGGTTTCTTTCTCCTAACATCCTCATATCTTTGCCTCAGTCCTACACACCATCCTTACAGGCTACTGCTCTTTCATTCTTGTCACAGCCTCATCATTTTTTGCTCATTAAGTTCCACTCATCCTCTTGTCTGCACAGCTTGCATCCTAATAGTGGGCTCTTCTTATCGTACATGTTTATGGGTGGTACCCATCAAATCCTTGGCAAATCCTTTGCCAAATTTCAGGTTTAGTGCATGGAGAGTTTCTCAGTCATGCAACCCAACGACATTTTTTAATGGAAGAAAAATGTATTTTTTTGCCAACGTCATTTTGCAAACTGACTGAACTATTTTAAGAATTAGCTTCAGGCTAACACACCAATCACAGAAAAAAAGTCATTACAAATTAGCTAATATTTTACAGATATAGGCATCAAAAAACAAGGCTGTATAATGGGCAATGATGGACCAGCTTACCCATAGGCATTACTGTTTGCACTGCCTGTTCCTGAAGCCGAGTTTCTCAGTTTTTCTCTCAAAAAAACCATCAGGAGCAAAAGTATCAAAAGTATGATGTACTTACCGTAGTTGTGGACAAAACTGCATGCTTTTTTTTTTCTTTCCTTCTTTGCTCATTTCCCTGCAGGATTCAAGAGAAAAACCCACACTATTTCAAGAGCTTCAGTGACTGTACAATAGATGTGTCTATTTCTTTAGGGTCTTACGCAGAGAAAAAACCTGAAACTCTTTCTTTTCTCTATCAATTGACTTTTTTAAGCCTCCCCGGGAGGAGAAAGAAGCCACTAAAGGGGGCAAAGTTGAAGAACAAAGATAACAGGTCAAGAGTCACTTCTGTTTACATCAGCATGCTCTGGACCAATGTACCAGAGAATACATCAAAGCCACTACTAATGCCAGCTCTGGATAGCTTTTCTAGCAAATGAAAGGTGGAAATATTTTTCTGACTACCATCTAAATTAAAACAGTTGCAAAGTGTTCTCATTTGATTGGGAACGTTTGACCTTCCAATATTTTGTAGTTACCCTGGCCTTATCCAAAATGAATGATGTCCATAGGAGAATGAGACTGGCAATGTTAATATATTATATTAACTATACCCTGCCTATATAACCAAATCCTCTAGCTGTTGCTTAATTTTTTAACGTGTTAATACTTAGGTGCACTCTAAGGCTGTTTACAAAAATGCATACTAACAGAAATATGTCTGTTCCTTCCAAAGCATCCAGGTAGTTTTTGTTCCCACACACCTCCTTCCCCTCCCTTCCCCCTTCTCTGAGAATTTATTTACTCCATAGCATCCTTGGGAAGCAGACAGTTATGTTCATTTCCATTTTGGAAGTCAGGAGGTTTAGCAGAGAGGTTGTGTGATTTGTCCAAGGCTTTGCAAAAGCCCGAAGGCAAACTGAGAAAAGAATTCACTTCTCTTGACCGCCTTGTCTGTGTCTTGTCTACAAGGCTCCTTGTCTTCCTACCACCTGACAGACTACCGACAAGGATGAAGGCCTTATTGATCCCATAGTTAGATGCTGAAAAAACACCACATTTAACATCAGTTGGTTTCAGTAGGAGTCATGTCCCTTGCACAGAATTTGACACTAAAAGTTATTAATTTTTAAGCCTACGTATGCCAATATGAGAACATGCTGGTTAATAACTAACAAATGCATAACTATTTTTGTTGAAAACAAATAAATAAATATAGATGTGATATATAGGAATCCTTTGAAAGAGTAGGTGTATGTTACCCTTTGCACACAAAACACAGTGATACAGTAGCTCATCGGTGCACAGCGCAGATGAGAAGCCAAAGCTCCAAGTAGCTCCCAGCAGTGCAGCACAGGCAGTGGGACATGCCCCTCCCATGCTGCTTTCTCACAGAACACAGTTCCCTCTGCACTGGCTCGTCAGTCAGCACTGCAAAAATAGCAAAATCAATTGAAGTCGCTCCATTTCAGCAAGCTGAGTATGAGCAGGGGCAGACAAGTGTGCAGGCGATCACACCCCTCCTTCGTAGAGTCACTGTTTTTTCACCTCCCAACCCAATTTCAATTGTAAGACAGCCTCTTAGGCCATTTCCCCTGACAGGCGGAATCCCACTCAGGGGAATTTGGACAGAGACTCTCAAAACAGCAGCGATTTGGAGCCAAGTAATCTACAGAAGAAGGAGGAGGGAGATAAGCACATTGTTAGTTCTGGTCATACGCAATCGAAGCTGACAAAGCATCCATCATCCTGTACAATATTAGCCTTTAAATATTCAGCTTTATCAGTTCGCCCATTCCTAATCCATCATTAACTACCCCATGAAGCTTCAGCTGATTAGCCCCACCTCTGCAGCTTGGCAACCCATTAACTATTTATTATTTGTATTTAATTGAACACTAGTAGCAGTGGAAAACTCCAGCCAGACACATATCAAAACCAGAACAAAGGAAATGATCTCTTGCCTAAGGAGTTCATGTTTTGGGCAAGAGCGAAATGACAGCCATGCTGAACAAAGGCTTACCTATGTGCCCATTACTAAACTCTGTTTAGTAATTTACCTCACAAATCTGTGGATTTTCTATGGATTTTTTTCATCTCATATCCCTTAAAATCATAGAAGACATGATTTGGGAGGGTCCTGCAGAAAAAAAAATTAGGATTTTGTATGTTATGTGAAAAATTGGTTGCAAAACTCTACCTGAATCATGTAATAGTTACTAAATAATGATAGAACCCAGGGATTAAAGACCTATAATGGTCAGGAAACTGGCAAACATACACAACATGCACATTTTACATGGATTTAAATAAATAAATGGAAAGTTTTCTCCATTAAAGTGCTTACTTCTCAGGGACTAAACATACGTAATTTATGAAGTGTTATTTATATTTTGCTGCTTGCTATTCACATACATAATCAAAACACAGATGTAATACTAAATGTTCTTCCTGCTAGTAGGGCTGGGTTTGTTCAGTTTTTTATCATTCTCTTTTTATGAGGGTGGAAGGTATGTATTCTCCACCAAGGCTGGCTGCACACTTCCTCTGAAGTAAACTTTGCAGAAGTCAACAGTGCCTTTGTTACGTCCACCCGGGTTTCTGTACCTTTCTATTTATGAGTCCCCTTTGAAGCATGCCTGAAAGATCCAGTTCCCAAGAAAGCCACTACCCACTCCCTGAGCAGTTCTGCACAGCACGAGTGCTCTGCACCAGAGATTCAACACTGGCTTGCTGTTTACTGATCAACTTCAAAGCCCAGAACACTTGAGAGAACAGTTTTCTAGGGGACTTTTCTCCCTCTGTCCCCACTCGCTGCCTTGCTACCACGTGGACAGTAATGCCAGTCTGGGAACCAAGCCTCAATATATGAAAGTGAACCTGGATGATAAAGAAAATGGTTTTTCAATCTGAGTTAGAAACCCCAAGTTAAACAAAACCGTTTGAATCTATCCTTGTAATTCTGTAATTCTAACCAAAATAATCTATTTCAAGTATAATTACATGGCTTTGGGGAAATTAGAAGGTACTAATCTGTGTTATACTGTACTATCAACACACTCTCCCCCAGTCTAGGTAAAGCCTTCTGTTAAATATAGGTGGTTGCCAGAACTATTCCCTCTGCTTTTGAATCTATCCTGATGTCAATCCATTGGAGGCGAAGAGTGATGAATCTCAGAGTACCAGAGGTCATTCATTTTTATTTACCTGGCACTCGACTCACTTGCATCTGTTCTCCCTTTAATTCCTGTATGTAAAATGCCTGCCCTCCTCTTCAGTACGTGCTCTAAAATAGTTAATATTTGGACATTATAGAAATCATAGTCGCTGCTACAGGAGGATAAGAGGAAGAAAACTTGATCTGGGCCAGCACAGTTAAGTAACCTATAGAAGGGAAGTCGTAAACTACTAATGCAAAATAGAATATAAGAATATTGAGTCAGATTAAAGGAGCATTTGCAGTAGTATACCATCTCCCATAAGAGCCTGTAGGAAATGCTTAAGGGAATAGAATGAAAAATCAAGCAAGTACAGAGAAATATGTCCTGTGGTATGTCAGTCCAGCTCCCACCTGACTGCATTTTAGAGGCTTCTTGAGCCAGATGCCCTATCAAGTCTATCATGTTTAATAAATGAAAATGGAGCTATTTCCCAGATCTTCCAAGTCTGTCTCTTCTAAGCTCTTCTTTGAAGCTGTTTAGACTTTTTCTCCCCCAAACATCCTGTGGACATGTGTTTCATAGTTTTAGTGTGCATTACGTGGAAGAATCCCCATTTCATTATGTTTATTTTAAGCCTCCTAACTGATAGTTTGCATTCAGAACTAATGAGGTATGCTCAAGCTAGTCTAAAAGAACCTTGAATACATCTCCATCCATTTCTGTTTTATTAATTTCGCACATCTTCCTTCTTTCCTCTCTAATTCCCTCTTTTTTTATCCTCATTTCTGGAGGATGTTACAAGCTATAAAGGCATCTGATTTACAAATGCATGCCTATTACATGCCAAAATTCAAATGACCGAAAGCATGGCAGTCCTTCAGAGACCCACCCTTCCACAATGATGTCACTTACTTGTAAGTTTAGCCTTAAACTTCGGCGCCTCAGTTCCTTTCTGAGCTCTTGAGTGACAGTGACCTGTTTTTCAGAGGTGCTTATCACCCACCACCTCTTGGGGGGAGCTGCAGGCACTCCACGAGCACCAGAGAACACTTTTATGCAAAACATCTGCCTGGCTCTGGGCACTCAAGTATTAAATTGTTATTCTGGATACAGCTTCACAGTATAGTGACATAGGAAATTGTCAGCCCTGGAGTGAAATTAAGAGCCTTAGGACTGGCAGTGCAACCCTTACATATGGTGATTTAAGGTAAGCACCACTCGTGAAATAAATACTACTAAATGTGAATCTTGCTATTTTTTCAGTATCAGTGGCAATTGCTACAGAGGAGAATCATGTTACAGGTTTTGTGTACTATAAATATATACATATTTGCTACATCAGGAGTCCTGCTGGGACATCTGATTTTCAGTTTTGTATCTGTTTCCACAATAAAACATACCAAAACTTTAACTTACATGTTCACCTGCACAATCACCTAATAGATACACTTCCCTTTTGGCCTTTAATTTTTCCTCTTTCTCTGTTCCTCTCTTGGAATTTGCTCAGACCTATTCTCTAACCAGAAGTGGGCGGGTTTTTTTCTTCAGTGTACTCCTCTTTGCATTTCTTTTTACTTCCTCGCCACCTTTCTATGTGTCAGCCTTGTTCCAGTTCTTCTCCGGAATGGCATTCAGAACTCCTGCTACTTTTGTACACTCTCACCATTTTAAGCTGCTTTCCCACATGCTGCTTTTCACGGAACACCTTCCATCCACTGATTTCCGAAGCACAGATGCTTGTTCGCTTACCGCGATGGCAACAACAGCCCTAAAAGAAACATGTCGTGTCTTCTCCTGCAATTCATGCACAAATGCCTGACATGTTTGCCTGGAGAAAACCTTTCAATTTCAAATTTCCTTGCTTTTGTGGAATCTGTGAAAAAGCCTGATAAATTACAGCTTTGGCAGTTATTTCAAATCACTTTATTTGCAGCCAGCTGAGGGAAAATCTGTCTATGGTGCCATCCCTGTGTTCTTTCAAAGGTCATCAGTGTTTCATGAGGGAGCTCAAAGTCAAACCGGTTCAAAGGGAGGCTCACATTTCATTTTTTTCCAAGAAGGTTAGATTACATGTTCTAATGGTGACAGGACTGTCCTACAAGGCATAAGAGCTGAGTTCTAGTTGAGGCCACGAGTCTCTTCAAGTACATGTGTTTTGTCACTTTATCTCTCTCCTGATTATTTCTCATCCGCAAAATAGCTGTAATACTAACTGGCAGTTGTAATATTAGTTGACAACAGACAAAAAGACCCCAACTAATCTTATGGGTGAAAACATTTTGAAGTTCGCCTTGGACCTTGTTTTGGTGTTGGCAGTTCAGGCAAAGCCAATAAACCTCAGTCCTTGCACCAGGGCTCAAGAGACATTAGCTGTGACACACGTACAGTGTGCAGAAAGCAGTTTCTCACTTTGTCCTGGGGGATGGGAGGAAGCAATAATACAGAGCCTTGGCTCTGCAGGCCATTGCTGCCTGAGATTGCAGGAATGGTGAGGCACCTGGGGACCTCTAGTGATACTCAGAATAAACCCCAGTGTGGCAGGGTTTGTCGTGTTTATGTGGGCAGGATTTCCATGCATGCTAATAGAATTGGAGTTCCTTACCCTATACTCCCAGAACTTACCCAAAGGTGAAGTCTCATGGCAAGCCTTTGCTGGGCCGTGTGGGTGGGATGGAAATTGCATGTGACCGTCTCCCATCTGCACCTTCTGGTGACCTGAAAGGAAGTGGTGAAGACATGTCAATTCTGCTTTAACTAGTAGCACTGTGAAAAGAAATCGATAACCACACTTGAGTTCAAGAATCTTGGATGGAGACAGATACATACACTGATCATGTTTTAAGGCAAAAAATCCTGTCTGTGTAGAGAAGGATTCTCAGGACTGTCTTTAAGCAAAATCTATTTTTGGTTATGGCGGTAAGAGACATAAATTATTATAATTAATGTTACATGCATGATTTAATTAAGAAAAGCCACACAGTTCAGGAAAACGAAATATTTCCAGATAATAGTATTACTGATTACTTAGAAGATCATAAATCAAAGCAAATTTAATAAGATGCAGAAGAATAGGCTGAAAAGAATCTTATGAATTTCAGCAAAGAAATGTAAAATCCTGCACCCAGATCAGGGCAATATTTGTAGTAATACAGGTGGGGAAGCAGCTGCAGAGCAGCTTTGCAGAGAAGGCCCTGGGGACCCTGGCATTTAACAAGCTAAATATGAGCCAGTAGTGCAGCCTTAAAGCAAAGAAGGCTGGGGTGTATTAGGAAGAGAACTGCTGGCAGGCTGAGGGAAGTGATCCTTCCTCTCTGCTCAGCCCTGGTGAGGCACATCTGGAGTACTGAGTCAAGGTCCAGGCTCTCCAGTGTGAAAGAGACATGGACACTCTGGAACAAGGACAGACAAGGGCCTTGGAGATGATAAAGGGACTGGAGCATCTGACGTCTGAGGGGAGGCTGAGAAATTTGGCACTGTTCAGCTAGGAGAAGGGAAGGGCCAGGGAGATGTACAATCAATGTGTATAAATGCCTGACTGGGGGGAGGCAAGTAGAGAAGGTGGAGCCAGACTTTTTGCAGTGAAAGGACCAGGCACAAATTGAAATACAGCGAATTCCACATAAACATGAGAAAAAGAGGTTTTTTACTATGAAGATGTTCAAATTCTGGAACAGGTAGCCCAGAGATGCTATGGAGTCTCCATGCTTGGAGATATTTAAAACATGAGTGGACATAGAACCAACCTGCTCTGCTTTGAGCAGGGAGATGTCCAGAGGGCCCTTCCAGTCTCTGCTGTTCTAGGATTTGCTGAATATGTGCCCCAGTCCTGAATGTATTTCTGCATTCCCAAGATATGTTTGGATTTTTTGACAGACTTTTCACCACAGAAATGTGAAGGCATTGCCACTATGTATTAGGATGTGTAAAATGAATGTAAATATAACTGAGAAGATCAAGAGATTGAATCACACCATGTAAGATTCCAGGGAATTACTGGCAGAAAAGCAAGCATTGCACTAGAAGAGCAATTGTCAAATAATGACATGTCAAAGCACAACTTTACCCAAGTCTAAATCATTTAGTATACGTCAGTGTAAGTACCTTGACATGTTTCTTTGGGCCCAGGAAACAAACGAATAATACACTGTATCTTGTATATGCAATGCAGGGGGTAATTTAGACAAAATGATGTAATGTTTTTGAATGCATGACAAGAAAATTAAGGACGAAGAAACTCCGGAATGACTTTATGAATGAAAAGAACCTGCAATTGTTTTCCAACATTGACAGATGTTACTTACACTGACATACTATGTCATGCAACAAAGCTCATAGGGGAAATGCAGGATTAAGAGAAAATGTATAAACCAGTATTGTTATTGCAAAAAATTCTTTTATTCTTCACAGAAAGACAAAGACACAAGGGATGACTTTTAGGAAGAACTTGATGTAGATTACTGTAACGATATTTTCAGGAATCAGCACAATTAATCTATTAAAAAAAAAGTGAAGTTAAAAAGAAGGGAGAACTTTCTGCTGTATCCCAATCCTACACAACTTCTCCCCCTTGCCTTCTGTCATTGTAGCATCCGGTAGACTTACACATTTAATAAAGTAAAACAACAAGACTCTCTCCTGCCTTTTACTGCATGGAGAAGTAAAAGAATGGGAAGGGGTGGAAACAGTAATTCTAAAAAAATTATAGGTGAAGAAATGAATGTACCTTGGCTGTAAATATTCTCAGTTCACCTCAGAGGGAGCTTTACAGCTGTAGGACTGCTACAGAGGGAACAAGTCTCCACCTCTCGCTGGTTTTGCTTTTAAATTTGACAGTTCCCTGATTTCAATGTATGTGAGAAACAGGGGCACAGCACACAGAGAGTAGGAGGGTATCTCAGGTCAGAATTCTGGGTATCAGCCACAAGGAAAGAAGGAGCCCTTAAGAAAGTAGGGCTTGGTATATGCTCTTATCAACCTGTATGACACAGCAAGCAGACCACTGTTTTGGACCAAAGGGACCTTCAAAAGATTCACAAAATCTCTTCTGCAAAGATTCATTTCATTCTGAGGTATAGGCCTTGATCATAATGGAGTCTAGAGGATGTAAACCCATAGTTTGTCACAGCAAAGTTATAATGCATCTAAGTTTCTTGCTCATCCGTGTGTCCTTAATTTCCTTCTACCTGATCTTTGGCATTATATTTATTATGAAAGCATCACAGAAGAGTCACTGAATAACCGTAGTGATAGAGCGTAGCAGTAGACAGATGATAAAGATTTTTCCCCAAAGTCAATACTGATGTCCAGGGCATATTTTTACTAATTTGGTTTTTAATGCATTGCTACCTTTTAAAAGGTTTAATATTGATTGATTTTTAATGGTGTGGGTGTTTTCTGATGCTAAAGACTTCTTCTTGCTTACTTTGGGTGTGGGGAACATGAGAAACTAAACAAGAAACAGAAATGCATTGTAACAGAAGACTTGAAAATATTTAACAAAAAATCAGAGCAACAAGTTAACATTTCTTTCTGTTTATCAAGTTATGTGAAGATTCAGGCCAGAAGAGCAATTGTTATTAATGATTTCATGAGTTAAATAGTTTCTCTCTGTTTGCCAGAACTTTAAAAAACATTAACAGTATTAAGGTTCTGCCTTGCCATTAAACTGTACAGATCTGACACTGATGCCCTAAAGGAGCACAAAAAAATGAAATATTAATCAATATTAAAATATCTCCAAACCTTTCCAAACCTTGGTGTTTGGAAAGCCACCACAGCTCCCATTACAACTGCTATACTGTGTCTACTTTGGAGAGGCTACCTCTTGATGTTTTGCAGAACAGCCTCCAATCGTCTAAGAAAACTCTGGATCGAGATTAGTATCCACAGCAGAAAGGAAACTACAGACACTACTGTGTGTGAGTAATGCTGTGGGCGTTCATCCAAGCTCAGGAACGAGTGGAATGTGCCCCTTCTCAAAGGTATGGGTGAAAAAACATCACCGAAGTGGAAGTGGGGATTGGGTGGAACTGAAACAAGGGAGAAGTTCACATATATGCTTTCCATGTGTACAAAAATGGCTGGGTGCACTTAAAAAACCCTCCCAAATATTGGGAGCCAATTTTTTAATTATTCAGTGCATTTATTTGCTTCTAATGGCACAAATAATCTATCACCTGAGCATGCTATACAAAAAGTCAGAGGAACATCTCCACTTCAAGTCAAACGAAAAAAAATCAGCATAACGGAACTTTTCTGTGAACAGACATAATGAATTTCTTTGTTAAATTAAACACTCCAGCAAACCAAATACCTGAATTTAAATTGCTGTTTATTATGGCTTCCCCTCAGATACAGGTGAAAGAATGCATAGACATATGTTTTCCATTCTGACTGACATCACTAAGCAACCTGATGGAGAGCTGACAACACCCTGGCAAGCAGGGAATAATAAGGTAAATTATCAGCAATATTAAAAGAACCCAGTTATGAGCCGCACCTTTACTTTGGCCTGCAACGTCTGGGGCTGTTACTTGGGGAAGAAAAAAAAACAGAGAGAACAGCCTCCCTTTATACCATCAGCTTTCCCCCGTGTGTGGGAGTGTACGTGTGGGTTTATACGTGCATAAACGCACGCAGACTGGTGCTTAAACACGTTTCGGTGTCCGAGGCTCCATGATGCGTTTCCCACCGTGCTGAAAAGGAGCAGGACAGGAGGGGGAGCTCTCGCCGCGGCCGCTGGGATGCAGGGATGCTGCTCCTCGGGCCGGCGGCGCTGGGGCCGTGGCCCCTTCGCCCGCCTGCCGCTCCCGCCTCCCACTGGGCAGCACCGCGGCTCCGGGAATGACCCCGCTTGTCCCGATTTTGCCTCTGAAACCGTCACGTTGTTTCCAGTGTGCTCCCAGAGCGCAGCTTGTTTGTTGCCGTTGCCTCCTAAAACCTTTCTCTTTGAAGGCGTTGTGCCGCTTTACATATTTACCAGCTGGAAAAATCAGGCCTGCTTGTTTATCTCATCCTCTCCAGCAGGCAAAATCGAGAAGAAATATCTCAATAATAATATTAAAGAGACTTATACATTAATGAAGACCAAATTGAAGAACTGGTAGCAAAGTGTTGCTTTTGTGTTATCTAAAAAATCAGCTCTGGTGCTTGGGTAGGTACCCTTTAAAAACATGTAAATACTAATAAATAGGCATATGAATAATAGAATATAAATTAAACTCAGGATGATTTATTTTAGGCAACTCATTTGCACCTGTCATTTTATGAACTATATTTGTTTTTCAGAAGTTCAAAGTACCGTACTTGCAAAAATCCAAGTGCAATTTCAGAGCTGGAAATGCAAAGAACAAAAATATGGAGCTTGGCAAGGTGCCTTGGGTGTAAAACATGTGCTTGGGCAATGGAAGGAAAAGCTCAGATTCTTGCCATGACTCAGACACAGCAGGGTCCTGAACCTCAGGCTTGCAGGTGACTTACAGACTACTGAAAGGCAGAATCCCAAAGTTTCTTCCCAATGTTGAAAGTGGCCAGTGAGCTAACCAAAAAAACCAACCAGCTTCAAACCCTTGAAACGTCAAGACAATGAGTAACTTTCTCTGTTGCACTGTGGTTAGAGCATGCACTCTAACAGATTGATTTAAAACCACCCTAGAAAGTTCACATGGAATTTGGTCTCATTAATCTCAAGAGTAAAATCTTCACTGATTCCCACAGGACCGAGATTTCATCTTTGGCTGCAAAATGCTTATTGATACCACATACCCTGGTATCTCTCTCAGGTAGAATAAATCTGAGCTGTTCTGTTGTTCCAATCAGTCGCCTTTATTCACCTGCTTAAGATGTTTGCAGAATCCATACTGAGAACTACTGAACCAGGTTTCTTTACCAGAATGACAGGTTTTCACAAGAAATACGTACTGCCACAGTTCAGTAAATGTATTTAATGTTAGGGTAATGTAAATACCAGATTTATTTTCTCATAGCTTTTTGGAGATGTTCAAATCAGTGCCATTGTATGGCTGACAAATTTGTGGCTTCCATAAATTTTGATATTCTGCCTCCCCTTATGAATTCATGAGCTACCATTAAAACCTGAAAGCATTCCTTTTTGTTGGTCACTCCCTCCCCAGTAACAAGTGGAATAATTAGATGGTTTCCAAAACTTATTTCAGTACCTCCAATGTGTGTCAGATAACATCTGAGCACTCTAAATGCATGAACTTCTCTGTTGGCAGTTGATGGTCCTCCATATGCTATCACTAGAAGAACAACACTTCTGCAGTGTAATAATATGCAATATGTAAAGGTAATAACAGCTCTAGAAAAGCAGGAATCGTGACAGTTGCAGAAATAACCTGCTGTCAGATGGAGATATTATTATTAGGACAGAGAGGTAGAACTTTTGTATCCATCCCAATCCTATGTTAAATACTGAGAAAAACAGGATATGCTTTAAGACTGTGGCTTTCATCTGGTGGTTGATGAGATACTGGGGGATTGGAGGTTCTTTTTAAAGAGCTGAGAAAATGAGCCTACTGTTAGGAGAAATAAGTTCACATCTCCATTCAAAAGTATGCAGAAAAATGCTGCGAAAAAAAACCTATCTGAAAGCCACTACTTTACTTTTGGTGATCAAGTGAGAAACGGCATTTAGAACTGGTAGCAAGGGGGGTGTGAAGTGCTTCAATTTGCAACAAAATTGGCAGATGTTCCTCAGGAAAACTGGACTGACAGATTTGGTGCTGAAGACATTGATTTTGGTCTACTCACTATAACCCACTGAAGTCAATTCACATCATCCAGGCTTGCAAATACAAAGTATCTTCCAACATTAAAGGAAGTTCTGTTTGTGCTGGGAGTTTGAGATTAATCTTTTTGATAGATTGTCAACTCAAATCTGTTAAATTTATGCAGCCAAACAGTGCTTTATTACAATATACATAGTAGGTGTTGAGAGGTAGTCTTCTGATGTTTCACTGAACAAGAACCATTTGAGGTAATACTCTATTTAAGCAGAGTAAAGTTAAGGTTTTCATTAAAATTCTTCTATCCATTCTATAGAGAAACTGTATGAACTGTATCAATATGTCTAATACAAGAATTAATTTTGCCTTTTCCACTTGAATGACTGGATTTATCAGCAGTGTGGTGGCCATTCAATGCAGAATAGTTGTCTAAAGTTGGCTTGCCTTTTCCAGCCAAAGGTTTCAAAGAGCCACGTGAGATTGTGTTTAAAAGCAACTTCCCCTTGTGCTGCCTGTCTTATCCCTATTGTATGAAAGAATACATTGAGATTAATAGGAATATCTTCTGTACTTGATGAGAGCTCAACTGTACCAATTCATTTGTAACAGAATACGGTGAACAAAACATAGAGGTGAGGTTGCTGCTGCTGGTGGTGGGGCACAGGAGGGAAACCACCCTACTAATCCTTTGGAGATTACCTGTAGGCACAAGTTAGTTTCCACAAGTTTCAGAGATCACTGTATTTTAAAATATTATAAACAAGAAAAAAATAAACCTTCGTTTCTTCTCATACTTGCTGCTGGTGGGTCTGAGCCCAGACCTTGTGTTCCTGGGGTTCGCAGAATGGACAAAGCCCACAGCACAAGCCCTGCTGCAGCTGTACTCCTGCAGCTCTTCACTGCCAGCAGAGCCTTCTCGAGGGTCTCTGCGAGGTCCTGCTGCTCTGCGAAAACAAACGATCAAGGTTGTTTTTTTCCCAGCATCTGCCTCATTCTTTCAGGCAGTGAGGGGAGCGGCATCACCTTCGTCTCACAGCAGCCGTGACCTTACCGGATGCGCTCTAGGATTTTACAGACAATCCGATTGCTATCTCACTTTTGATGCTCGATGCTCTAACAGCTAAGACTACGCAAAACCCCCCATTTCTTCTTATTTTCAGCGTCCCGGGGGAAAATGTGCCTTGTGTCTCTAATCGCTCTGCCATCTGAAGCAGGCAGGCAAGGCTCATTTTAGTCACGAAATGAGCAAAGTTGTGCTCAACTTTTCATGCTGAAAAGTACCAGTGATTTAAAGCTTCGGAAACAGAGAATGTAAATTAGACATTGTTGTACGCAAAACGAACTTGTCTTTGACAGGCTAAACAGATATTTTTATGGGGAGCCTACTCATATCCACATGGAACTCAGTTTATCTTTCGACTGTGGGTTTGGGTGCTTTTATAAAAAATGTATCATTTTAGGGTGTACCGCAGTCATAATGAGAAGCCCCCCACGATTACAATGTAGACTATCGGAACAATGGACACCCCCGCGCCGTACTGTGTTGTACCGGGTAATGAGGGACTGCCAGGGAAAGCGGGAAAGCACAGCCCAGGAATAATCAATGTATCGCCCCCAGTGTGCGTCGTAACCCGGCACCTCCTCGCTGAAGCGCGTCCCACCAAACCATTCATCCGCACCTCCCCTGCGCAGATAAAGGGAAAAACAGGAGTAATCAGGCGAAGAGACCCCCGGCTGAAGGTGGCGGGGACGGGACGGGACCCCTCGGGTGTGCGTGGGGGGTACACGGTCCCCCTCCCGCATCCGGGCTGGGGGCGGGTGCGGGTGCGCGCCGCCCCCTCCACTCCGCTCCTCTCCCTCCGCTCCGCCCGGTGCTCGGCGCGGCGCCTCCCCCCTCCGCGGCTCCCATGGCGGGCAGCGGCGGCCGATTCGGTGCCGGCAAGCCCCGCCCGCCGGCGGTCCGGGGCCGGCCTCCCCCTTCCCTCCGCCGCCCCCTCCGCGGCAGCCCGCCAGCAGCGCCACAGCAGGCGCGGGGCCGGCTCGCTCCGCGCTGCCTCCCGCCTGCCCGCCCCGCCGCTCCCATGCGGGCCGGCGGCGAGGCAGAAGATGGCTGACTCGCCGGGGCACCCGCGCCCCTGCCCACCCGCGACCCCCGCCCGCCCGCCGCCGCCGCGCTCCCCCCGGGCCCTCCGCGGCGCCGCCCGCTACCACTGAGAGCCGCCGCCGCCGCCCCCCCGCGCCCCTCCCGGCCCCCCCAGAGCACCAGCAGCCATTTCATCTCCACCACCACCACCAAGTAGGCGCAAAAAATGGCAGAAATGGAGAAAGAAGGGAGACCTCCCGAAAATAAAAGGAGCAGGAAGCCGGCTCACCCAGTGAAGCGGGAAATCAACGAGGAGATGAAGGTAGGTGCCTGTGATGGGGACGGGAGCGGGGTTCCCCCCCGCCCCCCCCCGCCTCCGAGCATGGAGATGAAATAAGAAAGGATCTCTTGTCATTTTTTTTTTTTGTAGGATGCACTGAATGTGTCTCAACTCCGCCTCCTGGGCTGCAAACAGAGACGAATTCACAGGCTGCAAATCCTGTTCATTGACCAGCTTTATTTATTTTTTAAAAATAACTCTCCCTCATTGGGCTTTTAAGCTCCTCGGGTGCCGGTGATGAGCCTATTTTTTTTTTCTTTCTTTCTATAGCCATCCCCTCAGGTAGCTGGGAAGCCCTTAAAGTTGGGAAAGAAAGGGACCTCTTTTAAACATTGTATTTCTCTCTTTTTTTCAATAGCCAGCTGCAACTATGTAATTAAATTGTCAAAGTGGAACGTTGCGGTCTGAGCCGCGCATCAGTCTCGCACTTGAGCGTGGAGACCCCTTTTCTCTCCTTCTCCCTCTCGCCTCCTTCTCTGCTGTACCGCTTCACTCCGCGGTTCATGGCAGCGCAGAGGTGTCGCTGGAAGGTGCCTTGTCCGAGGGCTGTTTTTGATGGAAGTGTATTTACCATGAGGAGGGCCGTCCTGCCCGATGGGAACGGGTGCTAATCCAGCTGTGCTCTGGCGGCCGCTCCAGATGTTGGGATGGCTGCGATCACACAAAAACGTTATTCTGGGACTTTTTATCATTAGGTCGCTGCTCTAGGCTTGACCAGTCTATTTTTTGCGCCTGTTTTCCTCGTCTGTTCCATGTCTGTTTGTTTTACCTCTCTAATTCCCCAAAGTTGGTAACGATGTATTGCGAGACTTCAGCTGAACTTGTTGTTGTTAAATACGCAGATAAAGTGACTAAAACAGCATAGTCTGGCTACGAGATAAAGCTGCTGAGATTTAATTTGAATATGTCATTTATTAAAAGGCTGATTGTAAGTGGAAGACTGCCTGGAAAATGTCACACGTTCTCATAGTATGTACACTATATAGCCGGGTGTATAAATATGCATGATGCCTAGTGAAAATATCTTTGCTTTCTGGAACATTGATCTCCCCACATAAAATTAAACTGGAATGCACAGTCCCCTCTTCTCTCCCCTCTTTTGCACACCACTAATTTCAGTTAGGTGCCCTTTCCTGCCTAAGACAGGCGTTCTTGCTCCTGCTGCCTGAGTAATGAATGTGTACACGGTTCTGTGTGTACATCAGCTGGAAATGTGGACAAGAATAGTATTGGGGAAACGAACAAAATAATGTCTCGATGCATCTCTTTGGAAACAAACTGTAGTAGTTTCAAGTCCAGAGGAGTGGTATTATTCTTTGTGAGATATGTGACACATCCTATTTTCAGAGAGGGCTCTGTGCAGGCACCGGAGAGTCATTGCTCGTTGTAATCCCACATAATTTTGAGGACTGCAGAGGTCTGTAGTACAGGACATTGGCCCCTCAGAGCATCGCCTAATGTGATCTATATGGATTGCAGCTTTTAAGTTTCATAGGTTCTAGAATTACAAATTAGCTAATTTTAATCAAAACATGTGAAATGTTATCCTGGCTGGATATAAAGGCTGACTGTGCTGGATCCTCTGGGTTTGTTTTGTTTACTTTGGCTGCAGGCACACTCAGCGGTTTGGGAGATAGTTGTTCTTCTACAGTATAGCAGATGTTTGTCTGAAAGGGTGAGGAAGAAACAAAAACAACATTGTGTGAAGGAGAAAAATTACATAATTTTAAACTAATGCTTTGGTATTAAGCACTGGCATTAACCTTTGAGTAGAGAGTTTCTCTTTTTTTAATCGTGCGTGGCTCCTTAAGGTTGGGAACCTCAAGATTTCAGATGACTTCAAAACTAAAGGCGGGTAGAAATGGCGTTTTGAACACATGTAATTTCTGGTTGAGAGTGAGACAGCTGATGGCAGAACCTTTCATAGCCTACCTTTCAATGTAAACTATGCTATATATGCTATGCATTTTTAGTAGGACAGTTGGCTGCTATCACCTAAGAAGGGGAAAGGGTGGGGGAGAAAAAAAAAAGTGGTTTGACTTTTTGACTGGTTGAGAAAGTTTAAATCCTGTGGTGATCATTTACCCTTTTTCTTTACCAATGAATTAAGACGTCTAGTTGTTCTTCATAAACCCAAGGAATACAATAATGTAACAAATTGCTTACAGTGTGCAAAATGTTTGCAGTGAAATGACAGAGGGAGCACAATGTGCCCTTGTGTAGGTTCGTATCTGTAATGTTCAAACAGGCGACTGTTTCCCTTCATCTGAACTGCTTTCATCTGGACCAGTGTAAAATAAGCTCTGGTAAGTAATCACGGCAGAGCAGAAAGAAAGGAATGTATACAGCAGTAGACAGCCTAAGCTGTAAAAACTGTAACCCGAGTATCAGCAGCAGATCAGATATCAAGGCTTTAAGGTAGGGGAAATGAAAGAGATGAAGGGGAGGAAAAGACGAGAGAGGGAATGGAAAAGTCAGCTTGGAAAGTAAAGGAGAAGTAGGAGGGCCCCCTCAGGGAAATTTGGCTCAGGGATTAGGGAATTTTATCATGGTGTACAGTGACCTACTCAGGTTTCAGCCCACATTGGATCGAATTGCCTCCCTTAGCTAGCAGAAAGAAAAAAGACTGGTGTATATGTGATTCCCCCCCCCTCGGATAATAAAAAGGCCGTTGGTACAAATGTCTATTTTAAGTACAGCAAATGCAAGGCACTATGAATGAGCAATAATATTACCTCATCACAGAGACTTCCTTCGAGATTTGCTGTTTGATACAGTCAGATATTTGCTCTAGAAGGATCACAACACCCAACTGCTTGGTTTGGTGTTTTCCAACAGTAGTGTCATAGCTCAGTTTTAACATGACCGTATAGATATTCAGGTTGCTCGCTCTTTCCTTATGCCAGATATTGAGTTACATTTTTGTTATCGCTAACCTAACGTACATGATGGTTATAACAAATTTTAATTTGATACAATGTTGTGTGCAAAAAGTACATGACTCTGCACAGTTTTCTGATATTACGTTTCAATGAAAAATATATTCAGGAGGAAGTGTTTTGTTTCCTTTCGCTGTGACCTTTACAGCCACTCTTTCTTTTTTTCTAGTTATTTTTTCTTTTGTCCCCCTTTCCATTTTTTTCTTCCAGACGTAGCATTCACTTCGCGCTTTGGAGGAAGAGCAGATAATTATTCTGAAATTCAGTTCAGTGCCATTTCTCACTTACTGGTGGATAACAGCACACCTAATAGATCCAAAGCTGTCATCATCAGAGAACCCAGTACTATTTTAAGACGAAAATATTTTTTACAGTTTAATTGATGAAAGCACTCGTCGAGGCACAATGATGGCTCGACAATGATCCCCCATGTATCCCTCCTCAGTTTATTTCCATTTACCATCCTGCTGCCAGGAAGCTTAGGAGGAACAGCTAGGTGCTCTGAAATGTTGTGAAGTGAGGTTACATCCAGTACTGGATTGCACTGGAAGTTCTCCCGCACAGATGAGACAATGTATCCGTGTGTCTCTAACAGTTGAAAGGCAAGCAATTAATTTGCACTGTGATTTCACAGGGCTGCTTCATGTGCCCAAGGAGTTTACCATCTATGAATATTCTCAATAACTAATTTGTATCTAAAATTGGGCTTCGTTCCTGATGCCTAAAGCTTAGGACAGCCCCATCTGTTATCATTTAATAGTAAACTCATCAGAATATCTTTCAGTTTAGTGTTTTAATATTCCCCGTTTGGCATTTGAAAGTACTACTGTCAGAAGGAGGAAAGCGGTGAAGCAGGCATAGCAGCCTTGCGCCTGGAGCGAGCCAGTTTGCTCAGAGTGCTCAGTAGGTTCCAAGGAAACTCCTCCCTTCTCTCCTGAAAAGCAAAAAATGTCTTTGGGAAAGTGAAAAAGCAGGCAGGCTTTATCAATTGCATTATTTCAGGTGGAGGGTTTTTCTGTGGAGTCTTCTGTGGAAGGGGTTTTTAGGGATGGCTGCAAAGGGAGTTGCATTGTCTGCACAGGGAGCCTCATCTGCCAGTGTGTTGCAGAAATGGCACTTCCCTGAACAAAGTGGGTGAAACAGAACCAAACATGCACATGGGAGAAAAAAAGAAAAGTAAAGCATCAATGAATTTTGCTTTCTGATAGCATAAAGGCCTAACCGTCAAGTTCAGTGTGGTGACAACATAAATAAGCAAAGAATGTGAGGGCTGGAAAAAAGAAAAGTTTGTGTTGTGACTATAGAACCATTTTTATTTCCTTGATGCAGTGAAAGTGAAAAGTGAATTTGTGAGGCTCTGCACTGAGTGGGTTATGCAGGCAAGGAAATGGAATGGAGCCACTGTGCTTCCTCCCAGATCTGAAATAAACATTCAGCAGTAAAACCTAGAAGAAAATGAGTCTGACAGACTCATTCTCCCCTGTGTTTCCTGCCTCCGTGTTTGCCAGGCCTCGTTCGGTGAAGCCAGGCCTTGCCCCCTGTGAATAAGGTTCATAGAGAAGGAAAGACAAGAGATCTAAGATGGAAAGAGAAGCATGGCTTAGTTTCAGAATGTATTAATTAGCAAAGATTTGGGAAAATGATGCATCGTAATGTAAAAAATCAAACTGTAGGTGTACTGTTACGATGAAATGAATCCTAAAGTGGGAAGAAATGTGATTATATTTTTACTGCCTAGCATATAAGTCAGTCTCACATAGGAAAGAAACCACAGTCTGGCAAGTCAACACACTCTTCTTCATCTTTCATGTGAATAGGAAGCAAATTCAAGTAGAAATACCAACAAGCGTAATAGTTATCCTGGCTCTTCCAGGAGGGACCATATTTCTGTGTAGTACAAGAATAGAGAAATCATACAGTTAAAACATGCAAATCACACATTGCCCTGCAGGGGTGATAAGTGATTTGGGATTTATCAGGGGACAAAACCCAAACTGCTATCCATTGAGAAGGAAGGACTTTGGCAATGGCGCGTGACTGGGGCCACCAGAGCATTTTTGGGCCAGTTTCTTTGGCAGGGATGAGCTGGTTGGGATGGCTGCAGCCATAGTGAATGCTCTGGCGGTTTGGCAGCTGTGATGGTGCGCTGTCAGCTAGAGGAGAGCAGGAGGTTTGGCTCTGGCAGAGTGATAACCAGCTGCCTAGGTGTGCTGGCAGCTGAAGAGGTGGTTGGTTCTTCCACTGTGGTCTTAGAAGCTTGTCTGCTTGGTGCATGCAGAAAAGAACTGAGCTTGGCATGGCAGAGTGAGCACAGAAGGATGTGAGATAGGACTTCTGTGGTTGTCTTCTCAGCTCTGTCACTGACCCACACTGTGAGTGGCAGCAGAGTTTGGTCTCTTGGTTTCCCCTCAGGGGACTGAGCATTGCCTCCCTGTCAGGGTGAAGTTAGGTTCCAGTGCTGTACATTTGCAATGAACTCTGCAAGCCCTGCAGGGCCACTGCTGCTGGGAGGCTCCCTTTGGGCTCAGTGGAATTTGCTCTGGACTTAAGGGTCCCAGCTTAGCAGTGTGATTGCTTACTTGGGATTTTATTGATGATGAGCAAGGTTTTCCCTGGCGTGCTGGTCTTCCACATCATCCCAGCCCTCTGCAATGACTGCAGCGTTGAGGTGGCAGCCTCCATCCTACAGACACTCTGCATCATTTTGGGGAATGAGTCTGAAAGTAAACATGGACTAGCTCAGTGCCTCTGCTGTCCTGTTCCTGCAGAAGCCTTTGAATTGCAGCTCCTTACACATTGTCCATCTGATCACCCACACTCGCCTTCACATCTCCTCCCTGGTCTTTGGCAGGTCCATTATTTCTCAGTTCCGCTGGCTCCTGCATAGCTTGCTTCATCACTGCTGCTTCTACTTTTCTGCTCCAACCTCGGGTCCCACATTGTTGCTTTTCTCAAGCCTTGATGTTACAGTCATCACCCTTCCTTTCACTAAGCTTTTGAAGCTTGTACATCTTTCAGTGAGATTTTTCTCTGTATGTACAGATTGTGTATTAATTTGCTTTCTTCCTTTCCGTAGCTTCATCAAGAACTTTTTTCTCTTTTTTTTTTTTTTCTTTTACTGTTCCCCCCTGTATTCACACAGAGAAAATTATCTCATGTCGTCTCATCATTTGTGTTTTGATTATGGCCACCACACTGGTCTTTACAAATCCCATCTTGTTACCTTATCTTGAATCCATGTAGGTTGTGTCTATCATTGAAATCAAAGAAGTGAAAATACATGGAAACCCTGAATTAATAGTGGTCAGCTTCAGGACAGTGGCTTCAGCAAGGACGTGGCCTGTGTGACCATGTTCTCAATTGTCAGGATGTTAGACATCATTGTAAATGCGTATTGTAGTCAGGAGTCTGAGGGAAGGTGATGTTGTTCTTTGGATGCCCATCTATGCAAGAGAGTTAAAAACACATTTCTCAGGTTTGACTGTCAGCTTGCTGTGGATGGGGTCATCCTTTTGGTTTGCTGTGTATGAAGTGTGGTGTAATGAAGCTCTGGCAGTTAGTTACTGAATTGTATTAAGGGTGTTCTGCATCACTGTAATAGGTAGGATGAATTATGAGGGAGAATGGCTTAATTTCTTTTTTTTTTTTTCAACCACACCACTCTTATTGAAAAAGCATGGTGTTAAAATGGTGTTTACTTTTGTTACTGCTAATATGCAGCTCATTGTACTCTCGCTGAAGTCAGTAGGAAAGACCACAGTGATTTACTTTTTTATGAGAGAGTCAGGTCTCTATGATGGGTAATTTCAAAGTCCGGTGTATTTCTTGTCATTGTGAACGTTCATTTTCTTGTATCACTTATAACTTGAACTTTGTGCTGTTACAAACCCAACTATCACTTTGGTTACTTTCAGAAGAGACATACACATGCATGAATTTTCAAGAAAAAATAAACATATATACAACCTTGCTTACATATTCCTTGACAAGTAATTAGAAATTACTCATTGCCTGAGTTGATCAACAGTGCAGATAAAACACAAAGCACCCCCAGGAGGCAAATTTAGAGCTACTCAATTAATTTGGTTGCATGGGATTTAAGTCCGTAAGACTTTGTCAATTGGTCTCTACCTTGCTAGATTAGTCTCTAGGGCTGTGTCTCCATAGTTGAAATTCAGCAAAGCAAAGGAAGCTGGCAGATCTTTCCTTCAAGCTTCCATAGACCCTTTCAGGATGTTCTGGGTGAGCTGCAGTGGTGAGATTTCACTCCACAGTTCCAGGTCATTTTGTTATTGGGTTCCCATGGGTTAGAAGCAGTGTTAGTGCATTGGTACTCTTCAGCACTAGGAGAGTTTTCTAAGAAGCTAAGAAAAAAACAAAAAAAACTTCTAGAAAAATTTCCCATTTTCGCTAGTTCTTAAAACACAACATTGCATCATTCAAATGAGAGTTTAAATATATATTTTAGAAATAGGTAGGTGTTAGCCACATTACACTGCATTGTACTCTTTAAAAACTGTAGTAGTGACATAGGTCAGATGTAGTGGGCTGTTGTACTTACAATGCTGAGTCTGAAAGTAGAGTTGGAATGATACAATGTTTTCCAGCAATTCAGGGCTGCACAGGAGAGCCACAGAACTGTGACTTCCATCAGATGGTCAAGTGAAAATGAAAAGGGGAAAAACCGAAAGGAAATTGATGCTTCAGGGATCTGCTGTGGGGTTTTGTTTTGGGTTTTCTTTTCCTAAAATATGTTTGTAGCACAATTACACAGATAATACTCTTGGAAGAGTACAAATTGCTTGTATTTATTGCTTATAGGTGCCTTACAGCACTCGTTGAGTGATAGGAACACCTATGTAATCTGGTGTGATGATTGAGCCAGGAGCAGTGCAGCGCTGAGGTTCTGGAGCACAGTGCCTGCTGTAGCTTTGAATTTGAAAGCAGTTATCATTTCATTAATTTTATTTATTTGTTTAAATGACTGGAGAATTGCTGTGTTCTATCATTGGACTTGCTCCCACTCAAAAATTAAGCTAGAGCAGTTACTAGACAAAATCTAGCAACCTGTGAATTTGACATGTACCATTTATTTTGAATCGGCATCATATTCTCCTTATTCCTTTGCTGGTAGCCAGAGTCCTGGGAGGCAGTGCTTATCAGAAGCATTATTTTAGATGTCAAGATCTTGCAGGAATATGAAGTTAGGAATTTGTTTTAAAAGAGTGCTGATAAAAAAAAAAAAAAGCAGAGACCAAATGTAAAGGCTTTGTGTGTGGCTTTTTCATTTCAATTTATAGTTGTCATACTACTTTAAGCTGATCTTTGCCATCACAATAATTCATTAGCTGGTTTCCTTTGGTAATTTTCTAAATCCATAAGCTGTAGAGCTCCATGGCACTATTTGGTCTCAGAAAGCTTTGTTGCCTGGCTGCAGATTTCTTAACTTACTCCACTAAATCTCTTGGCCCAGTAATGAGTGTTTTCTACAGAAATATTTTTGCCATATGACCTAGAGGACATATTTTTAATAGAAATTGAGGGTTATAACAGTCATGCTCCACGCTTTGCATTTCCGTACAGACACAACCACTTGGAAATCAGTTTAAAAATAAATATGGCAAAATTGAGAAAGGTTTTCTTAAACAAATATGAGAGATGTTTGTATGAAACATTATGGTAAAATGCTTTCACAGTGAAGAGTTTTTAAGTGGTTTGACTATGTGAGGGCTTATAACTGAGGAAAAACTTCTTTGCTGCGATTTTATTTGATTTGGTTCATGTGCACCTTAAGGAACTGTAATTGTGTCAGTGACCTGCTCCAGCTGAAAAGACTGTAATACAGTAAGATTGATTAACTGTTGGTTGAAAAAAAATTCAGGTTTTCTGTTATTCTCTTGCTGCATTCTTAAATATTTTATGGGAACAGAGACAAGTTGTGTGATGAATGTATGTTAAAATATTTCTGACATTGAATGTCAGAGCAAAAGTCATAAATAACTTCCCTTTTAATTTTCTTTAAATTACAGACGTATGAGTCTTTGTCATAATTACATGTGCCAGTTGGAGATTTAAATGCATTTCACTTTATGCACTTGACTTATGAAATGAACATTAGTCTTTGAGGAGGTGGGCCAAACCTGACATTCCTCATGTAGCACAGATACAGTTCAATTTATGCAGTCCTTCCCTTCCTTCCAAATGGTTATTGATTACATAAATAAGTAGGTAATTTTTCTCTTTCAGAACTTTGCAGAAAACACTATGAATGAGCTCCTTGGCTGGTATGGTTATGATAAGGTTGAATTAAAAGATGGAGAAGATATTGAATTCAGGAACTACTCGGCAGACGGGGAAAGCCGCCAGCACATTTCTGTTCTCAAAGGTAATGAGACTTCATGTTTCTGTGTTCATGCGAAGAAGAATTAATAGCTCAACTGTCTGAATTGGTGTGGATTGGGAAGCACGTTGTGCTACTTGTGTCTTGGTTGCTTTGCATAAAAATATCTGAGAGTATCTTGTGGTATAGGGAAGCCAGTAAGGTATGAGGAGAATCACTTAACAGAATTGCTGTTGGTAGGCACTTACTGATATATCTTCACAAATAATGCCTTTTGTGAGTCAGTTGAAAGTCATTTATCTGTGGTACCAATAAACTGCTCATGAAAAGAGGGAGCCCTTTCTTAGCAGAGTGGCTTTAAGGAACCCTTTAGCTTTCCATACTAAGGCTGCTTTTAAACCTCTTTAAGTGTTGAAAGATTTTAAACTGGAATATTCCCAACACTTGTAGGAATGAGTGTGAACATTCACAAAAGGCTTCTTATCCACCTTTGTAACATACTGTCTTCTGCAAGTGTAGTAGAAATTTTCCGGGGATGGAATTTGTTTGGGACAGTGCTGAATCTTTGTGATTCAAAATGTAAAGGATGAGATCCTGTCTGTTTGTTCCGTCATTCAGTTTTTGCCTTCTGACACCTCAGTCCCATGGGATGGGTAGGGACTTGTCATCAGAGTGAAGAGAAGAGTAGAAAAATACTGCATCTTGACTTACCGAACAGGAGTTCCACAAAGGTGAGGTAAAGAGAGGAAATTGCAGCAGCTCTTATGCTCTTGGAGTGCCTCTTTTCACTGTGTTCATGGGCAGCAGTGTTTTGGGTTTTCTTTCTGATAGCCAGGAGCAGCACTGTATTCAGTGAGTGTTGCGGTGAGTACTGATGCCAGAGAGACCAGTACTGAAGGAGAGATGACTAGAAAACAGGTGAAAAAATTAGAGGTAATGGGAAACAACCTAATTGTGTTAAAATTGAATGTCTGCGGCTTGTTAGTTCTATAGCAACATTGGTGATCAATAATTATTTTTCATTTAAAATACAATGGTGTTAAGCTGCCTTTGAAGAAACTTGTACCTGTGTAGCAATGCACTTTGTTTATTTATGTTTTAATAAATAGATCTTTTATTGAGTGACTTGTGGCTCCAGTCTATGCTTGATGAAATTTGTGACATACTTTTTTTATGGGCACGTGATACAAATCCTATGTTTTATGTACCACAGATGTCGAATGTCTGTGCAGGTAGGAATTTTTGGTGTGTGCAATCTATGAAAGGGAAAAAAGTACATTTCTTGTTCTGAGAGATGGGAAGAGAGGGAGTATTGAGAATTAAGTCCTGCCCCATAGCTGAAGTGTATGAGAGAAATTCCTACCAATAAGAATCTTGAGGTGATTTTTGGGATTAAAGAATTAGATTAATAACTGTCATCATTTCATGCACACTTTGCTGTGATTTCAATATTTTGTTAATTTCTTTAAATCCTTTTCATTATTACTACTCAGAATTCTTTTCCTCTTCAGTTTATGCTTCTTGCATTGGTGAAGTCACAGTACACTGGGTGTGATCACCATGCAAACAGTAGAAATAAAGTACAGGAATAGGATGCCATTGACGAAACAAGGCATACAAAATAATCCTACCTTTTACCTTTTGCAAAAAGAAAGCGTGAATTTGATTTAAAAAAAAATGGAGCATTTCTGAAGAATACTGGAAAGTATAAATTTCTATAAAAGGGAAAATGTCTGGGGTTTTTTGTGCACTCTTCTTGTGTTAGGGTAAGTAATTTAATGAAGAGATTGGTGAAACTATGTAACGCCATTTAAGAAATATATGTGTCATACTGTACAATGTGTTCTTTGTGTTTTACAGAAAATTCTTTGCCAAAACCAAAATTACCCGAGGACAGTGTTATTTCACCGTACAATATAAACCCAAGCTACCCAGGGCTTGCAACAGGAAATGGACTATCGGACTCACCAGCAGGGTCGAAGGATCATGGGAATGTACCTATTATTGTCCCATTAATTCCACCACCTTTCATAAAGCCACCAGCAGGTAAATCCTAATGAACATTTTTTAAAAGTAGTTGCTGTCATTGACAATGTCCTGAGACTGCTAGATCATGATGTCTTAGCAAGAGGGCTGATTTTGAAATGATTGAAATCCGGTCACAGGGAGCTTTAAAATGGAGTGGAAGAGTGGCTTTAGTTGCTTTAGTATTCTTGAAAAACTTCTGCAAATGCAGTGACAACAAACTTGCACTGCTTGTGACATTTCTCATGCTGTATTATACTCTCAGCACTTCAGTAGAATCTGCTTTTAGAAAAAAAAAAAAGGTTTTGTTCTGGTGAATAAAGCCTTTAAATAAATTAATGGAAGATTATTAAATTGAAAATAGGTTTCATGAAGGAAAGAGTGAGAGAGACAAAGCCATCAAATCAGTATCATATCTGTATATCAGGTTAACAAGCTCATACTGGGAAAACTGTCTCTTGATTTCCATTGAAATCCCTGACCATTGTCTCTTGAGGGTTTAATAAGATCTTCACTCTACCCAGGAGACTGTGCTGAGATGTTTTACCTTTTCATTAGATTTTTATCAGGAGTGATTTTATAATATGCCATTCCTCAGAGTTTGCATGAAAAATTATTTATTCGGCTCTGCATGCTGCTTACTGTAATCTGTGAAAGGAACTCTTGCTGCTACACCAAGGTGATTAATTGTTGTGTTATTGTTTACTGCTCCACACAGTGTGATAATTGGTGAATCTAGATAGGAATAGGCTCAGTCCTGCTTCCATGGATGTCCCTGGATGTTGTTCTGGTTGCTCTTGAGTGATCAGGGTGACATGCAACACCTACCCTGTAACAGTAGCTCTCTACGCACACAGGGAGGCACTTTGGCTAAAGAGTCCCCACCGGGTGCAAGGGTGCCTCTGCACAGGCAGAACAGCTTGTAGGATTAGGTCCTGGCTGTTAGATGGTCACCTCTGCCCTTTGTAGCTTTTTCAAAAGGTAACTGTAAAATACTGATCAGTCCCAGAATGTGTTTGCCTGTTGTCAGTCATGTACAGTTGCCCCCCCTAAATTATTGTTATGCCCTTGAGTTTTTTCTCTATAGAAGTATACTAATATGCTATGAATAATTTAAAAATGTTACTCAATATTCATTCCCTGCCAAAAACTTTCAATCTATTTTATATGGTATTTGCTAATTACCAAAGCTATTTGGGCCCATTCCTGCAACCTTTACACAGCTAAAGACCTCGGGCCATATGGGCTGGATCCTCAGCCGTTGTTGATTTGGCCCTAAAGCTTTAATCAAGGGCTTGTGCCATCCCAAGCTATTTTCCCCTCCAATGTGAGTCACAAATGAATCCAGAATGCTGAATTTGTGGTATGCGAACACAAGGCTATAGCATGCATTGTGCAAATTGCCACAGTTGCTGGATTTTTATGACATCAAATAAGCAGGAGGAGATGGAACTATGAAGTAGAGAAACAAATTACTGCAACACTAGTTAAATGGACACAGGCTAGTCTTGGCCAAGTCAACTGCCTTCTGTTCTTTGTCCATCCACCTATGGTATATGATCCTGTGTTTGAATGTACCACTAAGGGTAACATGCAGAGAAGGCTTTTCATAAGTATTTTTCAACTTTACTTTTTAAAATCCATTAAATAATAATGATTGTTGTTTTACCTACATAGGGGATATAAATGCATAATCTCTGCCTCCTCTGACTTTATCCCATGATCAGTAATGAGCACTAGATTACCATGACTTCTGAGCAGATGAACATATTTATCTCACTTTTGTTTTAGAGAGCAAAGCTTGGGAGGACTGGAGGGGGAGGAGAACCACAACCTTTGTGGGATTTGCAATAAGCATGGCCAGTAATTGTTTTGTTTTATCTTAGGGCGTAGGTGCCCTACTCATGATCACTCCAAAGAACCTGGCAAGAAACGACTGGTGAATACAAGTAGAAAAGGGAGTACAAAGGAGAGCCAATGTGCAAGGCAGTGGTCTTGGCACTGCACTTTGACACTGTTCTGTGGGCACTACATCAAAGCAGAAAACTTCAGAGTGGTACAAAGCCAGACAAGAGTAACTCTGGGGATGTTTTCTTGGAGTCCCTCGCAAACACAGGGGATGACCTTGGAAACAGCACAAAGGTGCTTTTTGAGTTGAGCATGCAAATGATTAGACTCACGTCATTAATTTTCAACATGGGGGACAGACAGACTATGACTGACCTGTGACAAGAACAGAAGCAGCTTACATTTGTTTGAGTTAATAAATGAAGTAAGACGACAAGAGGGAGAGGCAGAAAGAGACCAAGAAAAAGGTTCGAGGTTGAAACACTGGGCAGGAAAAGGGACATTTACAGTGTGTTTTGAGTAGACACACATAGGACAAGGTTACATTATGGGCCAGAGAGAAAACCAGGTAGTAATGCACTGTAGTGACTGATATGCTAAGAATTGGGATGCGTCCAGACTTTGTGAATGGATGAGGAAAGCTTTTAGATATTGTACAGGAGAAAAATCGACAAGACTTAAATATAGCTCGAAACAGAGTGCCCATAGGTAAAAATGATACCTAAATCATGAACCTGAAAGACAGGAAAGATGGTGCAGTCCAACCTTATTGAGCAAATAATATGGAGTGAGCACTCAGGGAGAAATTATTAAGACTTTAATTCTTGCTGTATTGATCTTGAACAGAAGGGTCAGCATGAGTAAAAAGGTGTCAGACAGGCTGAGGTATTCATTTGGACAGGAGTGTAATGGTCTGAAGAGGATAAGCAGATCCAAGAAACAGTCACAATGAATTATTAGTTGAATAATTTTTGCTGATAAAATTCTGTTCAGATAAGAGGGAGAAGAGAAAGAGCAGAGCATGGGCGATGCTCACAGAAGCCTGAAGGGAGAAATGGGAAGGATACTTGGCAATGTGCACTGATGTAGCAATTGTAGAGGTAGAAGACACTGGGGAAGACAGTCAGGAAGCCAAGGGAAACAGGATTTCCAGGGAAGCAAATATGACTCTTGATATCAGAAACAGCTACCAGCTTGAGCAAGAGGGGGAAGTAGTGCTGATCCTAAACTGTGTCTAGGAAGCTGTCATTGAAGATTTCAGCAGATTAGGTTTTCCTTGAGTGTGCTGAAAAACTCTGAACTGTGTCCTATCTGCATTCATATTTTGTACAACCAGGCTAAAACCTTGAACATTTAACAAAATTACCTTTTTTCCTTACGCCTTTGCAGTAAGGTGTTTTGAAAACTAAATAATTTTGACTGATCTGACTAAAATTTGTCTCCAAGCTGTTCAGATTTCTCTTTTAGTCAAATGAAATGTTAGGTACAAATTGGCTTATATGATCCTGGAAAACATTAGGGGTCTACCTAACCAAATAGGTAGATCCAGTAAAGGCACTCTCTCTTTGCTGTACCTCAAAATTGCACCCAAAAAAGGCTGAGTTAAATGCATGGGCCCTATGTGGTGCACTGATTGTCTACAGACTCGTTATAGCATGTCAGTGGAGGATGCTAAATCCAGTCATGGGAAGCCTCCACCAGAGGGATGCAAATTACTCTGATGTGGAGGCTGTTTGCAAGACCATTGCACTGATTTGTACCACCAGGCAGGTAGACCACACTCAGGCAGTCTCAAAACAAATGTGACTTTAAAAGTCAATGTCAGCCATCCAACCTGCATCTGGAAGCAAAAAAGAAGTCAGTGCAGCCTCCAGAGAGCTGGTGTAAGAGTCTCCTTGTGGCCAATAACCGTCTGTCTTGCCCGGCAGGCTGGTCACTACGTTTAGAATTGGCAGGAGATTCTGCGAGATCTTCAGGGTTAGTCTTGAGTACAGCTTGTTGCAAATCATTGATCCTAAGTTTATTTCTACTTAGTGTTAGAAGATTCTTATTTTCTCCACAGCAACGTAAAGAAGGTGGGTGGGGTTTTTTTGTGGGTTGTTTTTTTTCCAATTTAAAAATTATATAGAAATAGCAAGGAACAGAAATGCAATAGCCAGGAATGATCTAGAACTAAAAATTCTACCACAGTTGTGCAGAATAGTTGACCTTAGTATGTTTTGTGCAAACCTTTTTTATTCTGCAACCCTTAATGACAGTAAATCTAAGAGGGCACTTAGGGTGACTCTGCCCTTTTGCTCAGGCAAGTTTGGACAACTCTTGTTACATGGGATGAAGGAAGGCAAAAATCAAGACTAGTTAAAGAAGAATGCAAAAAATTCTTTCAGTGCAGGTGAGAACACGCTGCCTCCTCCCCCTGGCACCTGCTGGAGGCTATGGTGTCTCAGTTTTCCCATTTCTTTGAGTGCTCTTTGGCTCTTTGACTTACTTTATCTTGGGATCGCAATGGCAGTGCCTTGGTAGGGGAGGTACAACTGCTGCTTGGTCTATCCTTTGAGCATGGATGTTGGCAAAATCTTTCCCTTTCCTTCCTCCTTCTGTGTACAAGCAATACACAGAGTGCTTCTGCTCCTCTGAGCATCCCAAACAAGAACCAGCTCCCTGCCGTACTGAGCTGCGAGGGGAGGTCACTGCCAAGGGACACAGTGGAAGAGGAGGCAGACAGGATGATGTTATGCAGTTGATTGAGCTTTTCACAGTGGAAAGAAGTACAAGGGGAAAATTATGCTCCCTCCCAGGGTTTTCACAAGATACTGAGTACATTTGGAAAAGGAAAGGATATTTAAAACTTACAACCCACAGATCAGTGTCTCTACACAATGTTAGGTTCAGTGATTTCCAAACTATAATGATTGGAATTGTACCAGAAGCTATCAGAAACTCAGGAAAGTAAAGAAGAACTGGGCTAGAAGAACTGTATCTGGTGAGGCAAAATGTCTTAAAGGAGGAGCAGAAGCATTTCCAGTTCTGACTACCTTGTAAAATAGACTCGTGACCTAAGCTGGCGAGGAAGTGTCAGATTCAAATACTAAAGTGAGTAATTAGTTATTTTATAGAAAGGAATGAGTGATTTTCTGTGTTATGTCTTAATATTACTTTAGAATTAAAGTTTATGGGAGATTTTGTAAATACAGGTGCACATGAGTAACTTTGTGCAACATGTGGGAATAAGCAGAGTCCCTGCCCTACAAACATTCTGGAACTGCCTGCTGAAACCTCTCTCAATATTTATATTGTATTCGAGGAATCTGGAAGCATCAAAGATCTTTTAAATGGTGTTTAGCAGGGCAGTAAAAATAAACTTCTAGATCATCTGTCAAAATTCACCAAGGAATTGGATCTACGACTGCATTACTAAGAAGTTTGATTCAAGGTGGAATACAGTGGCAGTTTTCCTTAAATAAAGACCATACTATTAGATCTAATTAAGTCTATATATTGAGGAGACTTTCATTTTACTACGCTCTGGATCCCTCTTCAATATTTCACAAATATCTTATTCCAGTTGCTGAACAACATTACAATTTCTCTAACTACAGGTTTAGCTCTCTAATAAAGACCACTGCAGCAAATCCTGTAGTCACTACTCTTCAAATTATTTCTCTTGTTTTCAGTTTGAAACTAGTAAGTAAGCTTACTGCTGCCTGTTTTTTTTAAATGCTAGTGGTTGCCAGGATGCCTGCCCCATCTAGCCCACTGTTGATATCTTTTGCTCTGTGTAGAGGGCCAAGTGTTTCCTTTGTGCTAAAAACAAAATCACAAATCCACACATTCACCTTAATAGCATATATTCAAAATACACAGGGAGTTCCCCCTCTATTAGCTGAAATAGGTACTTTTTTCCACATATTTAAAACCTACCTAAATGCCAGCTTTTGTGTTGTGTATTCAGTCCTTACTGAACTATGCATAAGAATGTGCCTAAGCTCATACATAGAAAATGTAGGCAGGCGGTGGTTCCCCAAAATGATTTTTTAAAAGGAGCTGGGACATTTTGCTTTATTGGCAGAGTAGTGAACTTCGAGACTGGTCCTTAAAAGGAAATGCATTGTAGAGCCTCTGAGGTATTTCCATAGTGATGGCAGCAGCAAGCTTTCTATTGTCAGCCCTATTTTTTAATCTTCCTCTGGTAATTACTTTTTCTAAGGTACTTTTTGTACCTTAAGTTTGTCACACCCCCCATCTATTTAGAGGATCAGCACTTAAGTGATATCACAAGTGGATCTACAACAATGTCTCAGGAGTTTGTTTCTTCATTTTTTTTAGTTTGAGATTGATTTGGTAAATCATTTTGGGTGTAAGAAAAATTACTGTAATGGTGCTTCTGCCTTGCTTGGGATCAGCAACATCAGGAACCGCTTTGGGATGAGAAGTCTGAATACGTGCTCTTTGGTTTTCTTCAACAGCGATCTGGGGTTTCAGAAGCAGCAGGCGGGTAACTCGGAATTAACCAATTCTGAAATCCTGGCACATCCCAGTGGAAACAGTGAGCCCTTATTGTTATTGCTGCAGATGCTAGAGTCAAGTTAAGATCTAATGTCTTTATAAAAGGAAGTTTTGCAGCTTTTCATTAGAAAGTCGTAGAGAAAGCAGCTAAAATATTTAATGATTATATACCAGTTTATAGTTTACCATCTAAAGGTAAAAGTGCTGTTTTAGCTCCCTACCAAAAAAACCTGGAATCTGCACTGCCTGTGTGAGGGGGTAGAATGCAGCAAACAGAAAAAGAGAGGAAAAGTGGAAGAAAGCAGTAGTGGGTAGACATGGCTTCTGATAGTGTGGTGGAAGGAAACTAATACCAGAGTTGGATGGTTGGGAGACACTGCGGAGGGATGGGATGCCAAATATTTGCTGTATCAGATCACAGATACAACCACAGACAAGGTACAGGTTTCATACAAGCTCATTCAGTCCAAGTGCCATATTTGAAATCTCAATCCCAAACCCTGTGTCCTCCTGGTCTTCCTTCTGCACAACAGAACTTTTTCAGTACTGTGGTTGGGCACCTTCATTATTTTCCTGACTGAAGAACTGAGTATCTCCTGCTGCATTTCTTGCAAGGAAATGTGGAAAGTAAGGTTTTGAAGTACCTGCTTATGGATCATAATAACGTAAAGGATTAGAGCTGTAGCTGCATTTAGTTTCATCCACCTTTTTGAAACTGGAGTTAAAATTGAACATATGTATCAGATAGTTCAAAATGGTTATTAGTAGATATTGCAACCTAAAACTTAGTAAACCAGTAAGCTGATCAGGATCTAACTCCAGAATTGTAGGGATTTTAGGAACATTATATTAAACACTGTAGGTCATGCTGGTTTGCTTAGATAAAGACACAGGACTGTACATGATGCATTTACTCTGTTGTACTCATTGCCTTCCTTCACTTCCCCCCACCTCTCCAAATTATGGTTCCGTATAAGATCGATTAATGTAAACTGCTGCTCTTTGGATTTAAGAGGAACAATTTTCTGCAGCTCCTTCACACTGGTTTGAAAGGAAAAAAATACCAAACATTCCGCTTAATTAAGACCTAAAGAGGCGGTGCAAACTTTTGATGATTAATTGAAGCATGCTTTAGACTGATGCATATTTAGTTATTATAATGTGATAATTTTATCTTGTTATACAAACTACTCCCTTTGGGAACATGATTTAACACTGCAAGCACTCTGTGTTTATTGCATTGTTCATTATGAAAAATACACAGGCTAAAAACCACAAGGAGATGTAACTGAACGGTGTCTGTGTGGTGGGTGCAGGGAGTAATTCTTCCACCTGTAATGACACGACCTAGGGGCAGAAAAACACAATATTGTAACTCCCACAGTAGCTCTTCTTATGAAGAGTTGAGATCTCAGAAAAGTAGAGGCTGGAAATTTAGACCTTGTAGAGTATGTGGAAGGAATATATCTTTCTATTACGTGGTGTAATTACAGAGGACAGCAATATGTACGTTCTGCTGAATATTCTCCTGTTACTATTCAGTTGTGTCAGTGCCATCTCCTCTTTGTCTCACCTGTATGAGTGCCCATGCTACCTGTCATAAGTGTGACAGATATGAGAATATGCTAAACACTTTGCAAAATCAGGTCATAAAGTTGAAGGCCCAGATGGAGGAAAAAAAATGCAGTTATTAAATAGTATTTTCTTTCACTCGGGATGATCAGTGCCAGGACTTGCAAATGATATTTTTGTACTTTACAAACATGTGTCAGCATAGCTATGTAAGTCCTAAAAGTGATGGTGAATGATCTTCATCAGAAGATCTGCTCCAGTGAGAGTTCATGTGATGGACATAGACATAGTGTCATGTTACTTTAAGTAGATATACTAAGCCAAACTACCAGCAAAAGTTTGACTATGAGCAAAGGAGAACATTGCCGATGTAGTATACTGATGTAATTATTGTGGAGAAGCTTTCTTAGTACAGTTCTAATCAGAAAAATATTAGAATAAAGACTGAAGACAGATAAGCAGTCTCAAATTGCTGGATTTGAAATTCCTACTTCCCTCTGAACTTGTTGCTTCAGGTTCTTCTTGCTGAGTGTTCTAGGGACAGGAATTTGATACATTTTTCCTGAAAGAAGCGCGGGAATCTGGTAAAGTGATTTTCAAAGAATTTGGCCTTGAAAAACGAAAGTCTGTGAAAAAGTGAGAGGAATTTTATCTTGAATGGAATGGAAGATTTGAATTTTTGGTTTCATATTATTTCAATTTGTGTTTAGCAAATGACAGCAGTTAAATCCCAAGACTCTGGCTTTACGTATTTCACACAGTCTTACTGTTTTGAGTCTAAGTTTTTACTTCCGATTGCTGGTAGAAACACACGAAGTATCACTTTCTGTTAACATTACAGTCATCTTTTTTTGATCACTAAGCTTAATACACTGTAACAAAACATCCCTATTAGTTATTTTCACAAGGCCTACTCAGATCTCTGCCACAACTGGTGCCAAGAAGGAAAGCACACAGTCAGGTTCGGACCTTTATCATTGTCCCCACCTGTCATCCACACCCATAGGCCATAGGTCATAGCTCTGTACCTCTCCTCGGCACAAAGCCTGGGACCTTTTCTCTGCTATTCTTAACTTCACTTGAAAATGAAAGAAAGGATTTGATTTTAGACAAAGTTTTCCTCCTGGACAGGGCTCCTACTGATGGTCCATAATTGTGTAATACTGGATATTTTCTATTTCACTTGATGAACTCTGTTACAAAAAGTTAGAAGTGCATCAAAAATTGACTTGGGCAAACCTACACCTGAGGGAGATTACTTAAATAGTGATGTATTAGTGTACTGTCTCAGGAAGTGCATGCTCTAAACCGTCTTCTGAAGTACTGGTGTTTCCTGGCTGCCTCACGTGGCCATGCTCGATTAATCCTTTTGTAGCATGTTCCTGAGTCTGTTAAATGAAGAGGCATCTAGTTTTATTATTACTGTTACCATGAAAAGGATTATATTGTATGTGACCATTGTTTGATGACTAGGGTGAGAAGGGAGTAGAATAGAGAAATAATTGAACTTCTATGTATTTAGCTAGACTATTTTTCTCCCTTTCTCCCTTCTTTCAAAATGATGAACATTTTGATGACTATTGATGATGACTCCTGGATATCACCTGTCACTTCCAGGAAGTGCAGACAGTGACTGGAAGTAGTAGTTTGTAGACCATTCTTTGCTGTTTTATTGACTGTCAGATCCATGGACCACAAGTGAAGCAATGCTCTTCAAAGGAGTCCCCATGAGGTGGTGGTGAAGTTTTACTGGTCAGAGCATGGCAAGATAGCAACTTGACATAGTAGGTCCCTTTCCCTCTTTCCTCCTCTCCTCTCCTTGCCAGGATGTATCTTAGAGAAAGTCTTTGGTAGAAGGAGGTGGATTGAATCTTACTGGCCTGCATAACCTCCTGCAGAAAAATGCATAATGTGGCTTTTCCATGTAAACAGCTGCTGGTGGGAACCTGTGTAATTGAAAACAGACAATTGTGTGTATCTTTCTGATCATCCATGAGAGACAGCTCATGAGTATCAGTGAACAGGAGTTGAATGATAGCTGAGGTGTTCTCCCTATCAAGTCGCTCATGAAAGCCCCTGAGAATTCCAGTGGTGAAGCTCTGTGTTCCCCCTTAAAACTGTGCCCCAGACAAGACAACTTGCTTCAAAAAGAGCTATTCCAGCACCTACTTTGCCAGTGAACTCTCTTTCAGCTCTGTAATATTCTTTTTTCATTTAAGAGAGTTACTCTCACCAGAAATGAAGGCTATTAGAAAGGTATCACTGGTAGATCTTCTCTTTTGCAGAGATAAAATACTTCTTATCAGTAGGCGAATAAATGTTGCTGTTATCTGAAACAAGAGTCTGCCGTCTGGTTCCTTTGATTCAGAGGATCTTCTGTTGCCCTGATACATTCAAAGGGGCAGGTTCAGTCTGTAAGGAATTGGTTTATTATGGTGTAAAAGTAGCTGAATCCAGGTCCCTTTGTAAAAGCTTAGTATTTTAAAATGGCTCAGGATAAAAATGGGAGGAAGAGCTCTTGGTCTGTGCTGGAGTAGTTAGCATCCTGGACAAGACTTGTCTGGAGAGAAAGCTGCAATGACCCTGTGCAACACCACTGTAGCAGCACCCTGTGTGCATGGCTGATATTACAGTCAGCTCAGGGGCAGGCTTTTTGACCCTGTAGATGGCTCGTGATAATTTTGGCAATAGTGTTTTGATTTCCCTTGATGTGCAGTATATGAAGGTATTTATAATATTGGCAAATCCCACACTAAAGGGTAAGTGATAAAATACATTAAACACAAATCTGTGTTATAACTTAGCCTTAAATATTGGTTTAAAGGTAGACAGTCTGATTAAAACTAAGAGGTCATTATTTTACATTGTAGAATTTTATTTGTCGCTGTAAATCATAACACAATTTGTTGAAGGAAAAAAAGTTATTAAACTAGCAATATTTATTCCAATAAGGTGAGTAAAATGCAGCACGTAGTTCTGAGTTATGATAGTCAGGGAAAGGAGCCAAATCACTCTGCTAAAAATTAGTTTGCCAATAATTTTACAGAACGATGACAGCGTAGCTTCAAAAACAAATCCTTTATAGGGAAATAGGATGGCTGCATGACAGAATCTCTGAGCTATGAATTCTCCACAGCTCATGGATCAGGAACTACTTTAACAATTAGTCTTCAGGGATTTTTTTTCCAGAAGTTAGACAATGGCTGCTGTCTGTAACTGAAAGGTCACTCTGTATCATAAACTGGACATGAGAACTGAAGAATTCTAAGTCAGAAAGATTCCTGCTAACTTATTACCTTGATCTGTTCAGTAGGCTTAACTATTCACTGCCCTTGTCTGTGAAGCTGAGGTGGGAACGATGACCACACAAGGATATTGCTGCCCTTTAGCAAATAAGTCCTGAGGTCTTTTTACATGACAGAAGGCATTACATGCCACATTCATAACACACGTTAGAGAAGAGCTTGAAAGAAGCTTGGGAACTCTACCTGAAATAAAATTTGACCGATGAGCATAATGACTGGAAAATAACATGGCAGATTTTACCACAGTGCTGCATCTTCTGTTTTGCTCAGGTCTGTGTTTCTGTGACTGTCAAATTCACACAAAAGCTGTTTTACGCTAGTCATTATTTCAAAACTGCAGAAAAGGGGCATTCCATGTTCCTTCCTCCTATTTAGAAGAGGGCTTGTGTTAGAGACCTACCTTGGTGCAGTCTCTTCTAGCTGTGTTTTGTCACCAGCTTGCTGAGCAGAACATCTCAGGGGCTCACTACTGCAGACTGTAAGTAACAAGAACAAAGCAACAATACTCAGCCTCCAGTCTTGGTTACTCATTTAATAAGGAGTTGTGCACTCTTAAACACACAAAAAATTTCTTGAGATTTCCAGAGGTTTTCAGCCATGCACCATTTTTGAAGCTAATAATCTTTTCCAGCCATTTTAGTAGCAGGTTTTAGTCTGCCAAGGCTGGCTGGTATGGGTCTCCGGCTGCCTGAGATGAAACTGGTGATCACAGGCATGCACAGTTCTGCTCTCTGACAGAGAGGAAGTTAGAAATAAGATGAAGCAGTGCTATTTGTATCTAAGAGTAATTGTGCAGATGTCTGAGGAAGGAGTTTGTATCTCATGTAAACATTGTTCTTATATTTTTGTTGTAGAAGATGATGTGTCAAATGTACAAATAATGTGTGCCTGGTGCCAGAAAGTTGGAATCAAGCGCTATTCCCTGAGTATGGGAAGTGAAGTGAAATGCTTCTGCAGCGAGAAGTGCTTTGCAGCTTGCCGAAGAGCATATTTCAAGAGAAACAAGGTAAGAGAAATAAGGAAAGATGCAATCTACATAGACATAGCTTTATGACCCAGCTTGGGTCTTATTTAGCATCTAATAGAAGCTTTTTTCTTTTGTTTTTTTTCTCTTTCACTAATCCCTCCACTTTCCATCTGTATTGTCTTTTGGACTGTCAGCCCTTTACTAACCTTCTTTCTTTCAGTTTCCTTCAGCTTCATGCTTGAGTTTTGTGAGAGTCAGGGAATTTAAATACTGATAAGCATTAATATGACTCCCAGTTTGGCTTTGAGGTCCCAGGATACTTGCTGCATATACACAACTAAGAGGAGGTATCACGGAAGTAGAGTAGAGGGGGGTTGTGTATGACAGTGTTACCAAGTCCCAGGGCACTGGAATCATGACCAGTGGGTAAATGCTTTCAGGGCCTAAGTCTCGGTCCCATCACAATAGTGGACATCTTTTCACTGCTGCTAGTGAGCTCTAGTTTCATACTTTTAAAATGTATCATTTCTAATAAATTATCAGTGCTGCAAAATTCAGACACTATGCAGCTTTTGGGTTGGGGTAGGCAATGTTAGAACATCTAAAGTAACATCAAAGTCCCTCCTACTCAATTTAAATTTAACTCTGTCTAAAATTAGAATTCAATCCTAATATTGAATGTCTACAAAAATTGCTGTAATCACTGAAGTACAGTGCCTGAAAATGCCCTCTAGGTTGCTTCAGCAGCTGTTTCTGTATAGCAGAATGTGCAATATGTCATTTAAAGAAAAATAAAGAAGAAACACTCCAATATTTTTAGTTGTTTAAAAAGTAGCTATGTCCTTTTGGTGCTAAATATTGTGAGACTTCAGGTAGCTTTATTGTCTTAGAGATGTTTATCATTCATAAAACCCTCTGCATCCTAAATGATGCCATCTTCCCTCATGCTACACAACATACCAAGCCTGCCAAGTTCAAATTGAATTCAGGTCTCTAAATCTGGTCTTTTACACATATGATAATAACAAATAAATACATATGGATTCTATATTCAAGATGCAATGTTATAGCAAATTAACCTCCTTTATAAATTTGGGTCACATCATCCTACCAAAAAAAAAAAAAACAAAAACGCCTGAAGAATTAGGTTGCAAAAATCAGTAGAGTGGAATTTTAATGGCAGTCTTGGAGAATCAAGCTCATAGTGTCTACTGGAGCAGACAGGCAAGAAAAAGTCACATGAGTCTTCTCTGAAGTGTTGTTTACATTCTTTTTGTCTAAAGAAAAGTGTAGAGGAGGGAAATACATGCTCCTTAAGTACTCCTCATTCGAAAATAAACTCACATGGATGTAAGTGTACGTGCACACACACACACGTGTACGCACATGCAGTTCAGTGTGCGTTAACAACGGGTAAGACACAGGCTAGAAACTCTAGGCTGACAGGATACAGATCCCTGTCAGCTGAGTGCTCCTATGACTTCCAGTCACAAATTTACATGGGTTAGATAGTTAAGATAGTTCATAGTAATGGAGGCATTATCAGGGATCCTGCTTAGGTGGTACTGTGTGTTCAGAATTGATGAGTACCAGATAATTTGGGAAAGCTTGGAGACGCAGATGAAAGAACAGTAGTTCTTAGTGGATTCTTCTTCACCTACATCTTAGATCCTGAAATAGGAGGTTTAGATCCCCACTAAATGAAAATAAATACATGTTAACATAATGCATAGGTGTTCTTCAACCTTCTAGTAACCCATTAATAGCAGGGTTCAGTAATAGTTTATGACCATGAATTCAATCAGTCAGGCAGGATATGAAAAAGTTCCCCTTTACCTGATTTATTATTTATTATGCTTGTGCTTTATTGGAGGCCTCCTTGTCCTTGTATTATGAGGAGGGATGAATTAGAGCATCTCATTCTCCTTAGTTCCCTTTCCTACACCTCTGTTAACTTCTTCTGAAAGCTAAACGATGCTGAATATTTCCATCCAGAAAGCTCTCTGTATTTATAATTTTTTTTGTGTGTATATGCATAGATATATACACACACATATATATATCTCATAATACAGTAGATGTTCCTATCATATACCATCATATACCAGTGAAATGTCTTATTATTCACTAAAAGGGTTGCAAACTAACAAAATGCCATATAGGAGGACTTGGCAAAACATGGTGAGATAACATTTTTGATAGCCTGTTTATTGGTACATTGGCTCTGCTTCAAAGCTAAGCCAGTGAGTAAATTTTTTTTCCCCTTTGGACCTGTGGAAACCTGGAATTGCACAGGATCTGAGCAAACAGGGGAAATCTGTAGCTGTAGCATGTGTGTTTATGGCACTAAATGATCAGGGGACAGAATATTTAGGAAGTGCTGCCATTAAATTAAGACAAGTACAGTAGAATTCAGCAGACCCTCATGCTTCTTGTTTTACATCTCACCTGTTAGTAATAGAGTGGAACAAGAGGAACAAGATCAAAGGAACCAGGCTGCAGTAGTTTCAGATTTAACTGCTGACCTTTAATCTATAACTTCTAGCCCAACAGCGTACCTGTCTTCTCCATGAGTCTAATGCTTATTTATGTATTTAAGAAGTTATACCACTCCACACTTTCTCATTTTTCAAACAGAGAAGCAAAATAGTCACATTTCGCCTGCCTTATGTATGTTTTAAGCAGTGGATCTCCACCACAATATAGTGTTGTATTACATTAAATATGTACAGCTGCTGTGTTTCTGGGAGCTGATAGGACTTTGTGGTCACTTTATTTAAGGCTTGAATTTCCTAATGGATCTTGTTAAGCAATCTTCCCTCCCTCCCCTAGATAAGAAGTGCTGTAATAAGCACTTGCTTAAAATGATAGGACTGTTTAAACAGTAAAGAATAAGTCATCACTAATGTCTCAAAACAGCACTAAGTAATATTGCAAATTATCCATCCCTGAATGGCAATTGCTGTGTTCAGAATTAGGACTTTTGTCATCATTCTAATGAAAAGAATCATCTCCTGTATACAGGACAAATGCACACTGCAGTGCTACATGCCCCACAGATTCCCAGCTGGGAGAAGGTTTGACAGGAGACCACGATGAAGTGCCATGAAAGTGCTCCAGAAAGCCCCAGGTCATCTGGGCACTGACTGCTCCCAACTTCTAACTCCTTCCCAGCCCTCTTCTGCAGTAGGTTTAGCAAGCATAGCAACACTGGAATAAGCCGGTAACTTACTGGTCTCAGGAGCTTCTGAACTCAAGTAGTTTAGGCAGAAGTGCACATCAGTCCTTCCTGCCTTTTGTCCTGGTGGAGTTGAGTTTATTTGTGCTCCAGAAGCTGTGCCTTGTACCCTGCATCTCTACATAGCCAGGGTTGTCAGGGAGCTGCATGGCTGGGATGAGAAGTTTGTAAGGAAAAGGACTTCTGCAACTTTAAGTTGCTTTTCTCGTAAGAAATGCAAATATTGCTCCAGGTATTTTGAAGTCATGACCATTTAAAATTATCTATATCAGCAGCCATGCCTCGCAAGAATAGAAATAAATATGTTTTGAAATTATAATGGCTCTCCCAATAGAATAAGTTTGTCTAAATTACCAGAAATAAATGAAGAAAAAATTAAGAGTTTTACTCCATTAAGTGAAACTTAAAGTATTTAGACTAGATCAAATTTAGAAAGAAACCTAAAAATATCACCACTGCCACCCCCAAACAAAAATAACCCAAATCTGCATTCCTGCTCCTGCTTGGTCTATTTTGCATAGTTAAATACACATAACAAAATACTGTAGAATGTGTGTTGTGCATAATATCAATTAAAAGGAACCTTTGCAGGAAAAAGGAGAATTTGATACTAATGTTTGTAACTGAAGATTTAAGATTTGGAGTTGTTCTGATGCTCCCTTCCTTGGAGATTTAATTTTATGGGCTATCTAATATAAAGTTAAGTACCAAAGAGTCACATAACAGCAAAAAGCACTAGACCACCAAGTTTCAGAATATTAAATTTAAAGGGAATGATTGGCTTCATAATTGGATCCAGTGAGTTTGAAGCCTGAAAAGATTAATTTTGAAATTAAGTTTATTGACTCAATGGGTCAGAAAACAAATTTATTATGACCAAATAGCCAAACATGGAATGAGAGCTGAATTCATAGAGGTTATAGGCTCTGTTCACAGATATATTAAAGGATAATTTACTCGATTTGACTAAGACCTTGGAGACAAAGTGACTGCAAGGTTGTCAGCCAGTATTTTATACTTGACCTTGTTCCTGCTTTGCACTGCCTCCCAATCAGGAAAAAAAGATAGATGCTTTTGATTACAGTGCAGTCAAATTTCATTCATACTAATAAACAAAGAGGCATAAATCAAAAAGTAAAAGTAAACTACTCTTTAGCACCACAAAGATGTAAACAAAGGTGGCTTTTTCTCCCTACAGGATAGTAATGGACAGCACTGTGTTTAAGTTGATAGTGCAGACAGGGAGTGTGTTTTAGGGTCTTTTATCTGACCTGTGTGGCAAGAATGAACGTGAACAATCAAATGGAGCTGTGAGAAGTCACACATATTTGTTTAGTCCTAAGTTCTGTTGCATTAGACAATTCCTTACATTTTCAAATTATATTTAAAGATTATAAAAGTGCATGCAACATCATCAACCTTTAGTACTCCTGCCTGCATAGTTTTTTGCTTAACTAATGTATATCACTGTGTGATTAATATGGACATGTATATACAAACACAACCTAAAAACTGGGAGTAAACAGAAACTATCATTCCCCAAAATTATTACTGAGGCTTGTCAGAGAAAGTTCTCTTGATTTCAAGCTTAATTGTGCAACCTAGCAGCGCATGAGAAATATTTAACAATCTCACTGTTAAGTCAATGGGTAATGGCAAAAAAAAAAGCTTCTTTCATCTCTTTCTTATGCATCTGCAAAATTTAATTTGTAAAATGATCATCAGTCATTGAAATTGGGAAAATTGCTTAAAGCATCTTGATGCATATAATGCTTTTGACAAAAAAAAGAAAGAAAAAAAAAAGCTCAGCTGTTCCTTTAGACTCCCTTTCCATAATAAGTTTGGAAGCACGTGGGGCTCTGAATAGAAAATCTATTTCTCCTACAGATTTAACTTGCATTAATCATGTGTTCAGAAAGGTCAGCGCAGAGCAGCTGTCCTACCTGGATTGTACGAAATTGGCTGTATTTGGTTCTGTGGAGCTGTAGAGAAGCAGGATTTAATAAGCAGTTCACAGAGTTGCTCCTGCTGCTGAGGGTTTGCGTAGAACGTGCACACGTGTGTTTATGTGTGCCTGTGTGTGTCTGTGCACATCTGCACGTGTGCGTACGCGTATTTGCCACAGCAGCCAATTAAAAAGGTTTCTTGCAAATGCTTGAAGGTGGAAGGGAAAAAGACAACAAACATCTCCATAGCTGTGATTGCTTTGTCGAGTTATAAATGAGTGTTGATGAGTGAATGCAGATGAGACACTGAGTCTGCAGAGGAAAGAGCTCAAACGTGGGGCACAATTGCAAACTTCTTTTAGGAAGTGGCTGGAGAAAGTGGAATAAGGAAAAAACCTCCCTTAGAAGATGTTCTTAAAGTTTGTGGAGGGTGGAAGGCTGCAGATAGTGACCAAGAATCTGAAACAGACACTGAAATATCAGGAAAATCCTGAGCTGTGAAAGGAATGGGTGGCATTGATTGTAAAGGAGAAGATTGGCATTGCTCTCTAGCTGTCATCAGCTGACCTTGTTACTTACAGGATGCTAAACCCAGAAATCTCATAAAACTCCCTCCCTAAAACAGACCCAGGATTTTTCATGATTAGAAGAGGCAAATGAAATTCCAAATTAACCTACTGAGATCATGAGTTAGAATATCTCACTGCTCACCCAGAGCAAAGCAAAATGTATTGCCATTGCTAACAATGAAACAGGCAGCAGCACCTGACTGATGCCACCAGTGACTTAATGAAGGGATCTGACAACCCCATCGTGCTTGTCAGTTTGTAAACTCAATGGACACTTTACTGTCCATCTGTTGCCATTTAATACTATAAATTTGAATCAAATCCCTATTGTCTGAATTACTAGCAGGTATCCAATCCAATTAAAAGGCGTGTTCACTTTTAATTTTAACCACCATGTCACATTACATCAGTCGTGTTGCATTCTGCCTACTTTGGTTATATCAAGATGAATATGTTAATTACAGCTGCCTCTTGGGCAGAATGCATTTGATTGAAATGAAGTGACCAGTTTACGTGAGGTGTCCTCTCATCAGTTCTGGGCAGCTTCAGGGATTGCATTTTTCCTTTTTCCCAGAAGTAGGTTTTGTTTACATACAGATGTTACAATAAAACATTATTAATTGTGTTAGTACTTGACTAGAAATGCTTTTAAGGTTTTTGAGGACTAGGTGTATGCAGTTTAGAGCAATGATTTGGATTTAAACAGATGTTATGACACTTTGGTATTGGACAAGTGAAAGAAGTTGCTACCTCCAGACTGACTGAGGGAGAAATATGGCTGGTAGCCATTTTTCTGGAGGTTACTAAGAAGCTTTACTGAAGTCTTAAATCACTTAGGATGAATTTTTGAAGGGGAGAGGAAGACACTAGGGGATAAATAGACATTTTACTCCTTTAAAAATTTGGCAAGATAGACTTATAATCTGAATCTAGGACATTTTTACATCACCAAGGGATTTTTGATTAAAGTGTTTAGATGCATAACAATGATGCAGAAAATGAACAGATATAATACACATTATTACTTTACCTCTGAACCCCTTTGGCTCCAACATATGTGAGCTAACCAATTGCTCAAAAAATATTGCTCTCCTCTGTGTTCCATGTCTCAGCTCAGGTTGTGTTGATTAGCCCACATTGCCTTGGCCTCATATAAAATTAGGCATCTTCCAGCTTTGTTTCCACATGTTCAACACAAAATGAGCATCAAGAACAGTCTTTATTCTGTTAAAAGCTTGGGGTAGATCTCCAAAGTGAATCTAATTTGCACAGATTATATTTGGTGCCACTTTTTCCTTTCCTAATGAACACATCAATCATTAATACTAATATGAGCTGAGCAAATAAAGAAATGCATATTAAATGTTTGTTCAAAAATATCATGACATTTGAGTAAATTATTGCCTTAATGCATCTGTTCACTTATCAGTCAGCTCATTAAGTCAGGAAAATATTGAAAAAGGAGGTTCAGTATTTTTTTCACTCTATATGTTTTTATTTGAAAACCAAAATTAAGCAAATATCGTTTTCAAAAATTTGTTTGCATTAGGAACTATGTTGTGAGCAACACCCTTTGTGCACATTTCTGAAAGGATGTATGAATACAGAAATTGGAACTAATTGCATAGTTTATTGGGGTGAAATTCCTCCCAGGCAGGGTACCATGGTGGGCAGCAGTAGAAAATTTGAGGGGCCCAACTGAAGGTAGAAGGTCATTTTTAGTCCTAGAGTGTCTCAGGAGCTAACCTTGCTGTCACATTTCACAAGTGGTGAAGTAATTTGTGCAGGTGAGGCAGCAATTCAGTGGTGTTGCGACATTTCTTGTCAGCTGATGATCTGTATTTAATCACTCTATTACTCTCCCAATGTGGTGACTTTCCCCTCCATCAGCCACAGAAATCTTGCAATAAATTCAAGGATGAAACTGAGTCAGACCAAGGGAGTAAATCACATTGTCTATCTTTTTGGCCCCTTCTAGGTAGGAAAGTTTCATTGCTTTTAGGTTTGTTTGCAAACATCTGCTGGTTTATGGGAAGACTGAAGAAACCCTTACACACATTAACCTTGAATCTGGCCTTGTGAGTTTAAATGAGGCTAGGAGAGGCCAAATGGATATAACTTATAAGCTGCTGGATGAACAGGAAAATGTACTACTGGGGATTGTTAGTTGAAGTCAGCTTCTCGCAGTAAATCAAGCCATGCTCAATGTGCAAGTGTTAAACTTGCTGGAAGAATGAGGGGGGTTTTATAGGGCAAAAGTCTGAAAATGTCAAATATCTTTTTTCTAGAAAATCGTTTCTGCAATAATATTAGATAGCTTGCTGGCCAGCTAAGTTCAGTGACCGGCTGTGTTCTGTCAAAAACCCAAGCATTTACAACTCACCCGTTTGAATTTAAATTGGGCAGAAAGTAAACATGTGTTGTGACTTGTCAGCCTCGATGCAATTTTGTGTCTAAAATAAATGTACTCATCTGTTTATTAATATTTAGAAACAGTCATAAAGTATTTGATGGGCTTGGGCGTGGGAGGGGTGTGTATGTGTGTGAGTGTGGCTTCAGATGTTTTTGGTTTATTTACTCTCCAGCCTAAGAAGCAGGAGGCCAGACCTTGCCTCTGTTGCATGGAGGGCCTGGTGGAGATAGTCACACAGGAACCAGTCCTTAGGTTGGCACACACAGGAGGAGAAGGAGATGTGTCTCTGTTGCTGTACATTTACTTTAAAAGCAGTGCAGTGCATCTCTCTAGCACTTCTGTGGGCTTTGTGAGAGGAAGGATCTTAAGATGGTTATGGTAGCCTGGTGCAGCTTTACTGGGGAGTATGTGAAACCATCAAGGACTCAGCGTCTCCATTAGCACTGGCTGAATGCAGTAATTTTCCCCTTATAACATAGATGGATGCAGCACTGCAGTGTCCAGTATGCCTGTGGCCCTTCCTTCCCTTGAAATTCGGAGTGTCCAGTGAAAAGGGAAACCTGTTGAGGTAGAAATCAAACAACAACTCAGTCTAAATTGCTCTTTTTATTTTTAATTTAGCCCCCAGGCTTTCACAGTTGTGGTGCTCAGTGCTACTAAAAATGAGGTGGAAGAAAGCTCATAGAACTAAATGTAAGTCTTAAAAGCTTAATCCAGAGATTAAAACAGTACACCGACATTTAGATATTTGTGAGAAGATACGTTTGAATAATTTCATTGTGTAGTAGTAGTAATGGTCAACTTTGGCTATTGTCAAATGGCTCAGTCTTGTGCCTCCATTTGCAGAAGCAACTTATCAATATCAGTGGCTTGATAAGGTAACTCCCCGCTGAGTTTTGACTAATGCACAAGCATTAAAAAAACAGGTAGCCATACTCCTGACATCAGTGTTGGAAGATGCTAACGTCGTGAAGGACGTGAAAGAGAGGGCTCAAAAATACCAAGGAAAAAGGTTAATCAAGAGAAAGTTTAAAAGGGGGGGGAAAAGAAGCCTTGAATCACTCTGGAGGCTATTTAAGAATACCATATTAGATGCACAGATGGTATGTATACCTCTGAGCAAGGAAAAAGTAGAAAGGGGAAAGTAAATCTGGCATAGTTAAGTGAAGAAGTGCATAAGCCTTAAAGGGACACCGTCAACTTAAAAATCACACTTTTACTGGAAAATTTGTTACCTAGTACTGTTACAAACAACACCTATGATTAGTGTAACTGAAAGATGAGACATAAAACTCCCTCTGTTTTTTTGGTGGGCTTCCTTTGAGCCTAATCCAGATTCCATCAGCCTCAGTGGGTGACATCCCATTGCCTGTAATTAGCTCTGGATCGGGCCCTGTGCATATTTGCCGTGTACATTGTGTACAGGCAATTTAATTGTTTCGCATGCGGTCTACTTTCTTATTGTTTCTGTGGTTTTTCACACAGCAAGAGAGGAAAAAATGATTTTTTTCCAAATTGGAAGTATGATTGTTAAGTGATGGAAATGCCAACAGGGTTGTAGGCACTTGTGTAGCAAAAATACCAAATGTTTTGCTTATTTGAGACAAAGCTTTTCCTTCAAAAATTTTGAAAACACGATCAAGGCAATTATAACTAAAGGTTCCTAGATGAAGTTCAGAAATAAAAAGACAAGGAAATTGTCTGAAAGGTGTAGATTCAAGGCACTGTAGGAAGTACAAAAAAAGTGGCTCTGTAGAAAACAAAATACCACCTGTAAGTCCCTTGTCCCTGTAGGCCACCCAGCCATAACTCTGCCCTCTTCTGAAAAAGTGGAGCAGCAGAGAAATTAAATTAAGTGTCCCGTGTCCATCTTCACTGCAGAGGATGATGAGGAAATTCCTATCCCAAGGACACTTTTCACAGGAAATCAGTGTGGCCTTATAACAGAAATTGAAGTCTCTTAAGAGGAAGTTATGGAGCAACTTCAGCAACTTGAGAGTAGTTAAATCACCAGGAGCAGATGGTACTCAGCCTAGTGTTCCTAAGGAAATAAAAGTGTGAAGCAACAGAGATATTGACAAGGATCTGCAATATATCATCAAAACCAGCAACTGTTCCTGAAAATTTGGAAGTCATTTGTGTGGTGATTAAGAAAAAAAACAAACCACCAAAAAAAGAAAAAGAGACATAAAAACGTTACTTTCTTCTTGAGCATAGGAAATGAAACTGGTAGTTCCTAAGGAATTTTTATTTAATTTACTTAATGGCAAAATAAAGTAACTTTCAGTTAGGCATGACCTGGCAGGTTGTAATATTGTAAAGAGCAGCTGGGATATAATTTTTATACATAAGAACTTTTAGAAAAAGATATTCATGGGGTTATTTGGACTTAGGATCATGTTTGCTGGATAAGGTTAGTTGTTTTTGATGTGTTATTTGATGCCTATGGATAGTTTGATGCCCTCCACGGAAACAGTGAATGCATTTTTGGCACAGCAGCATACCTCAGTCCACATTTTCATAGGAAGTTGGACACTGAAATAAGAAGCTGATTGTATTGCAAAGGATCCAAGTTTACTGCCAACACAAAAACTACTTTATAATGTTGTGGAATGTTTTTATATGTGCTACAGAAGTTTTTAATTCAATTTGCTTGAGAAAAACTAATTGTTATTTTAGAAAAAAAAGTTGAATTTTTCAACAAAAAGTAGGTATTCAGTGCACAAACCCACTCAACCACATCCTTGTCTTCTGCAGTTATACCATATGGGCAAAGAGTAACAGAGGAGTATAGAGGTTTTGCCAAGCAAACACAGCTAGTATGTACACATGCACACAAATCAGCTGAGGGAGGCAAATTAGAAGTTCTAATGGATTTGAAATTTAGTAAAGCACTTGAAATGGCATCTCATGAAATCTTACCCTCAGAGTAAAGCAAATTACTTTGGGTATGAACACTGTCAAGTGGCCTGAAAACAGGCTCAAGGAATAAAGTAAAGGATGGTGATAAAGAGCAGCATATCAGGTTGTGGATAGAGAAGTGCCAGAGGGACTTTCGTGAGGTTGGTCTTGTTTCATATTTCATTAATGATCTCCAGGAGAGAACAGAGAACAAGTTCACAAACTCTGCAGCTGATACTGAACTAGGAGGAGTTGCAGATACCAGACAGGACAGAAAATAATTCCCTGGAAGAATTAGAAATAATTTAAAACCCCAGCTAAATTACTGGTACTTTTACAAAAGTGAGATAGTATGTCTAGGGGGAAAAAAACCAACCTGAAAAAAAATATCTTAGTGGAACGAGTGAAGCTAGACAAGAGCCTGAAGCTGAGGATAGGGAAGGACAGTAAGTTGGATGGCGCAGATATAATGGTAGTTAAGTGGCCAAATCTAGGGTCTGAGGTAGGGCAGTGTTGAGGAGGATAGTTGGGTGGTTGCTGAAACATGAACAGAGCAAGGAGTGGTAAGATTTAGAGAGAGTTTGGATAGGCAGAGTTCTCCAAGAGCAGAGTCAAAGATGATTTAGGAAATACAAAAGTGTTAAGCCTGTAGAGAAGGAGAAGGCTGGACAGAAGTTTGTCTTTTACAATTTCAATTTATAATACTTGATGTGTTAATGCTTGTAACTAGGGCCTGAAATGAGCTGCTTTGCTTGGGACTGACTAAGCTGGAACAAGCAAACACAAGTAAACACTGAAGCTGTCACTGGCAGAGGGCATGCATACACCATCCTCTGTGTATTTTCTGTCTCCTGCAGGAATGAAAGGATAGCCTACTCAGATTCAGTAGGCATTATTACTTCCCAAAATTACACGGCCCATTTTTAGACTGAACTGTTACAAATAGTAGTTAAAAGCCTGAGCCACAAGCCACTGAAATAAACAGTAGTGCTCTGCTTGGAGTAGCAGTTGAACTGGATCTTAAAGTAGATGGTACAGTTGCAGAGATTTGATAAAACTGATTATTATTAGCAAAATATATAGCTAAGCCAAGTAAAAGAGCAATGGAAACCAAACCTCATTCATGAGAGATATTGCCTGCTGTGTAAGCCCCAGATGCATCCTATAACCGTGTAGATTATAGGATATTTTTCATTCCTTCCTTCAGGTATTGGCTATTGTCAGCAGCAATTTGCCAGATGAGATGAACAAATGGGCTGATCACTATGGCGAGACCCGTCTTCCTAATCAGAGCAGTTGCACTGATGGCATAGCAAGCGTGAAGGGCTCTGTGACATAATCCAAATCCAAATTGACGTGTCCCATTTGGTTGGGCAAATACATAGCTGGTGTAAGCAGGCGTAACTTTATTAAAATAAATGGGGCTACTTGCATCAGCTGTAATTTTGGCCCAGTATAGGAATTGTAATAGCTCCATTTAGTTCTTTCTGGGTCTGGAGGAGCAAGAGGTTTGCTACAGTGCTACTGGAAAGTTTTTTTATTATTATCATTCAAATCAAAAGGTTTTGTCTCACTTTCAATTATCCACAAGATTCTCTTAAAAAATTTCAGCATTCATAACAGAGTTGTCAGTGTCACCACACTGCTGTTTTGGAGTGTTTTGAAAATGTCAGTGTTTTCTAGTATTTACTGTTGGTGAAAATATGGAAGGTGTAGAAGTCTTCTCATGAAAAGACAAAGCAGTATATGAGGTTGTGTTCAATCTCACATAGTAAGGACTGTTTTTAAAGAAGTGTCATGTAGAGCTCTAATTCATTATATCTGGGCATTTTGGCATAAAATGTGATGTGTAGCAGCTTCACTATGCCAACTTTTCCAAAGAACACAACTAGAGATATTACAGCATATAATCTTGTTCATAAATTGTTTCCTAAAATTGGTTTCTTAAAGACAGCTAACAGCAAATGTGGTTATTTTGTGCTTTTGATTTCTTCAGCCTTGAATTCAGGCTTGAATAACTCAATGCAAATTGCAGAACATAATATGCAAAAAGGTACTGACCACCAGTTTCAAAACAAAGGAGGTATTTTGCTCTTGGACAATCAGGGACAATATTTACAGTGATGTCAGTAGGATGAGATCTGCCAATGGTGGCATTACAACAGGAAAATTGAGGAATTAGATATTTGTGATCTACAACTACCAGTTTTTGCCGATAAAGATGTATAAGGTATTTTAAATTTAACCTAATTTATATTAAATAAAATAAAGCTCAGGTCTGCAGCAGTTAGGCTGGATAGCTTTTTATCCTCCAGTAGGCCAGGGCAGGGATGAACGTTTTTCCTCCTTCACCATTCTGCCTTATCCTTTCCCTTGCTTTATTAAGTGGAACCTTTCTAGCCTTCACAGTACAGCTATCAAACTTTTAACCTCTCTCTGGCTATGTCTTCCTACATTTCCTGACTTCTTTCTGCATTTTCACTGGCGTGGTTAGGATAAGATATAGCATTTTCTGTTCCCTGTTGTGTTCTCTGCTTGCAGCATGTCTTGTATTGTCTTATGGATGTTTTATTAGGTTGTGGTTTTTTTTCAGTGAAAGGTATTGAGGAGAAGAGATTCTCAGTTGTTTTTTCTCTGTGCCCTTAATGGAGTTTAACTTACCACCCCATTAAACAGTCATTTCTTACGTGCAGTTGTGATTACTGGAATGTAGGTTGCTATTATTAATCATCTTTCCATTCGTACTGTTTCATTAATCATGTGAGGAGACACCAGTGTAAGTTTGGATCTAACAGGATGACAACTTCTTGTTCGTGGTAATCCGAAATTCAACCTGTGAAGCAAAGAATGACTTGTAAAAGTCATTTTAATGTTTGCTAATTTTGAAGGCAGCTCTGTGCCATTTTGCAGTACTCCATGCTAATTATGACCTGTGTGGATATAGGGATTTCATGAATAATACAAGAGACGCAGGAGCAGTTGGAAAAAAAAAGCAGTTTCGCATGTTGTTTGTGTCAGGGTTCGGTAATGGATTTACCCTCGAACACAGTCACCGCTAAGAAGACATTCTGGTTTCCAGGGCCTCACACTGTGCATGCAGGAGTCATTTCAGTTTTGCACACACGGCTCTCTGGCTGCTCTCCCTTTGTTTCCAAATAGCGTGTGCTCTGCTGCATATTTGTGCCCTCACATATTCCTACAGGAAATCTACTTTCACGCCCAGGAGGAAGAAAGTCTAGCACGTTTTCTGCAAATAAGCCTGTTCCTTCGGGGAGCATGCTTGCAGATGAGCAAAGGGGACAGTACAGCTGTAAACATTCTGCACGGAGATAATCAGTGCCCCAGCAGGAGCACCTTCCCTGCACAGCTGTACAATTCCCTTTGCTCTCTAGAAGGCACTGCACCCTACGTGCAGTTTCCAAGCTACATTTAACACAATTGCCCATCAGCACTTAGGAAGCAGTTACCACAGAAACCCAGCAGAGACCAATTAGTCACATGATTAAATTAATTAAAATAACCCAGAGTATCTGCCATCTTGCTGCTTTCTGCTACGCATAGCACATGACCCAGGCAGAGCTGTAATTGGGTAGCATTATTGTGCCTTTTAATCCTAGAATCATCTTCATACTGTACTGGAGGTGGTCTTTGATTTTTCCTTTTCCACGGGTCTACATAAATCCCTTCCCAGAGATCCGTGTTATTCCCTTTCTCTGAGACGCATTATTCATTTTCTGGAGATCTGTGTTATTGCACAAAAAAAATTCTCCAGCCCCCTCAATAAGCCAAGTAGTATCAAATTTACAAAACATCAGATTTAACAACAGCGAGATTTGTTATGTTTGGGATAAGAGGATTTGGAAACATTTTCAATTGCACAGCTAAGACTTTTGGAGGTCTTTAATGACAGCTCTAACAATACTTGCCAGGGAGAGCTCTGTAATATGTATTAGCACTTGACCTAAGAATTGTAAAGCACTAAGAAAAGGCTGTATGTTGTGTCTTCATTTCACAAGTAATACTGTTACTGCAGTGGGGCGCATTTAAGTGGAACAAGCTGTCTGCCTACTAATACTGCTTCCTGGGAAAGGCAGGCAGTTTGGTTTCCTCGCTCATTTTTAAAACCTAGAAATGTACAGTCATATTCTAACTTAGTAAATCAGTGCTTTGTCCTTGGTCGTTTGGCTGCCCTGATAATGGCATCCCCTGAATATACACGTCAACTAGAGTTTTCTTCTATTATATCGGTGTTGTACTTCTGCATGCACACAAATCATCTCTACCTGAAATGGCATAAAACACAGAATGTTGCAATTTCCATCTCATCAGAGATTTGCTTGTGACTGCTCTGAAGTTACCTTGGTCCATGGCACCAAAAGAAAAGAAAAATTAATACTATTTCTGGCCCCAGAGTAGAGAGCAGCTTGCCTCTCCAAAGAAGATTCCATACAGACTTGACAAAATAGCATGCATAAATTACACGGCTCTGATGCATTAATTCGCGCCTAACAGAGCAAGTGGCAACAACACTACTTCTACAATGGATGGGTATAGGATGGAAGAAATGAAATCTGTGTGTTAATGTATAAATAATCAACTGTTACGGAATTTACTATTATGGGAGAGAACTAGCGGGTTTTGCGCACACTGTATTACTCAAGTGCTGTGCACAAACACGTTTGCTAGGCTTGACTGGCTCTGAGTAGCCCATCAGGAAGGATGTACATGTTTGGCAGTGCTGAGGCACAGATGCTCCAATATGAGTTAGGGTCTAGTTGTGAAATGAGGTCCCTTTCTACCAGAGTAATGTCAGTGGCAAAAGTGAGCCTTCACTAAGTCATAACACATTTCCCTAGGTGAAGCAAGCTTTGTGCCAGGTATAATGTGGGTCTATGTTTTTATAGCAGTTATCCCCAACTGACCAACATCCCCTGCATCCATAACACATGCATGCACACATTCAGGTGTAAATGAAACCATTGCTCTGAGTGTTTCCATTTTTCTTGTGTTTTACTTTTAAATCATTATGGGCTGCTGCAACGTGTATACCTGCTGAAAAATCCACTCTCATGCTATGTTTGATCTTGCTATTTTTGCAATAAGTAACAATGAGAACTGAGTGACAATTGCAACTGAGAAAGAAATTCTCAGTGGGATCACCCTGTTTTACAGTGTAGTAGTCCCATATAAATTGGTTTAATTATGTTTCTATAAAACTGCAGTTAACGAGTGGAAAATCTGGTTGGAAGATTGTAGCTGCAGCAGCCATGTGCTCTTGTTTCCAGAAAAATAAAAAAGTCCCATGAATAAACTCATTAAAAGAATCATGATAAGAAAGATTTCTGTTTCATATTTAAAGTGCTTCCTGAACAAACCTGCCTGCAAAGTTCTCAAAGCTTTTCTTCCTTTATAACACAGAATAAAAAGCTTTTTTTTTCTATACTAGAGCAATGAAAAGTTTTGACTGTGTTTTCTTGTCATGCTATGTAAAACGTGTCTGAAAGCAAAGATCAGACTTTTCTTTAACAGCTAAAGTGACAGCAAAGGCTGAGGTGGCTGTTTTGAAGTCATAGGAAGGGATGGATTTTGCTTTGGTGTGCAGGAGCTCTATATTCTTGATACAATTTTCTTGGTATGGTTTCTGGCTTTTCCCAGGGAACAGACAGGTCCCCTTATCTGAGTATTATGTGTGTTGTCCTTGCAGTGGGGTTCATAAATGAGAGAGCAGGAACTGAAGTGTGGGTCAGTTCATATCTCTGTGCCATATCGGCATTTGAGAGAGATGTGCTGACCTCTTCCCAAAGCAGGAGATGGAGCAGTTCATAGGGACACTTCTGAGGTATGGTCACTGAGCTGCTGCTGGAAGGGTCACTCCAGGAGCAGACAGATTAGTGGTAGGGATTACAGAAAAAAAGAAGTACTGGGAAGTGAAGGACATAATGTTTGGGTTGTGGAGGTGTTGGGCAGGACCAGCAGGATTCCAGGCTTCCTTTATGAAAAGGTGAATAAATTATATTTGCTCTCCTTGGAATAAGAAAAAGGGAGGATATAAAAGAAAACAATGAAGTGCAGCAATTTTGAAATAGCTATTGAGAATGAATGTTCCAAATGCACAGTGAATTGCATGCCAGAATAAATAAGAGCAAATCAAGATAGCAAAAGAAGTTTGGTGGAATATTTTCTGCTTACCACACTAGCCAAAACAAGGAATAAAGAGCCATATAATAACAATTCAATTTTCCTAATATAATATATGTATCATATATATATCATATCATATATATAAATGTTATATATAAATGCATATATACATACGTGCACACACACATATATATCTCATATATCATATCATATCATAGAATATCATAAAAAATTTATTTTGTTGTGAACACCTCATCTTTCAGGAACCGTAATGGGACTTACAGATAGACATCCGTGTCTCGGAAAGTCAGGTCATCTTTAGCCTGTTTGAAGGCAGGCTGAAGCCAGTAGGAAGCTTGAGCTGAGTGGCAGTAAGTGATAAACATTTGGCTTACATGTTTTTAAACAGGAGGAATGGATAAAGCATGTACTCCTGAATCATTTATGTATGATTTTTTTTGTGGGGCAGAGGACACGTAAGGTAGTCTTTAGGCCTATGCATATAGTCTGATGCATCACATGAGAAGGAGTGCCAGTGAAAGAGAAATGCAGTGCTCTGTCAGAGTCAGGGAGAAGGTAATATAAGTGATAGGAGGCTAATTTTGGAGGATTCCTTTTTGCAAGAAATCGCTGCTGCCAGTTTGGGAAGAGCTGGCAAACCCACAGCAGTCTGATATCCAGGATTCATCTATTCCTAATCTCTCCACTCATTTGTATTCCTAAAATGGCTCTGACATAGAACTAGATAGGGCAGAAATAACCTCCTGGAGGTCATCCAGGCATTTCCCTACAATGCAAGAGGGTTTGTTTATTTAATCCTTGCCTATCCTCATGGCATGATTGGACAAAAGCATATAAAAAAGAGTCTGAGAGACTGTAAAAAGGTACTTTCTCTTTTGATATATTTCAGTAGCTTTCCTCAACTCCTTGAAGTCCAGAAATATAGAATATATTTTATATATAGAATAAAACAGAATATATAAAAATTCACAAACTTTCCCAGATTGTGTATAGTATTAACTGTGTTAGCTGTGGGGTTGAATTCTGGTCATTCTGATCAGTTTGTCTCAAGTGATTTCAATGTAATAAGTATTTTTTTTGGAACAACTGTATTCACAAGTGGACCATTGCTTTTAATATGCTGTTAATATGAAGGATGTTGCTGGTATTCTTGGCTAGAAACAGCATACAATTTTGGATAAATGTCAGGTGAGAACTGTCTAACTAAAAGCGGGGGACAGTTTCCTAGTCAGCTGGGATAAAGGAAGGTCCAGGTGATTTCAGTTTAGACAGATACAACTTGTTCTGCGGCCATTTGGTTAGGACCCAGTTTCCATATCCTCTATGGCTTGTACTCTTCTTAAGACTTTATGTGATTTGGGGGAGGAGGAGTCATTCTGCTGTTGTCTGTTTCTCAAAAATTCCTTTATCTGAAGGCCCAATTCTTTTTACTTTTCTTGGAAGCATTTCCATTAGTCTTGATTTCCTTTGCCCATCCTTCTCTCTCTCCTGCCAACAGCTTCTGCTTACTCCCTCAAATTTTCCTGTCTGTCATACCTGCTCTCATCCATCCCTCATGGATCCTGGCACTTTCTATATGCCACTGACACTGCGAACTCCATAAGAAATCATAAGAAAACTATTTCTAAATTCCATATAACTAAGACTTTTTTCCCCAGAAGCACTACATTGTCTTTAAACGTATTCCTTGTGCTAGGAAGTTATAGTATCTGTGTCCCTCTTATTGCCCTGGCATTGCCAGTGGATTCATAATATGATGGCAAAACAACATGGCTCTGCCTCAGGAGCTGACTGCCACTGCAGGTGGCAAGGGCAAAGGCCAAATAGGTAATGCTTTTATATATGTGTTTTCAACAGATTTTATTAGATTTTCCCTATATTTCTGCAACAAACAACTGGTCCCCATGAGGAACAAAGAGTGACTCTGGAGAAAATTTTGGTTTATGAATTTAGTCTGTGGATTGCCACGTCCCTCTTGCTCTCCAGCTGTCCCTTCTGCTTCCCATGTGCCACCCCTTTCCTTTTCACAGCTCCCTGAAGTCTAAATCTTGGCTCCTTTGAAAGTCAAAGGTAAAACTTATTTGGTTACAGAAGGGCAGGATTTTAGCCCAGCCACTCTCATTGAGCAGATGCCTGTCCCACATTGTGAGTGGGTGTGTGTGTGGCTCTCTGTTGGGATGAGGCAGCAGCATAGCAGGCTCAGTCAAGGAAGAGGATGGCAGTGAGAGCCAGAGGAGAGGTGGAGGACGCTAACCCAAGATGCTATTATCTCTGCCTTTCTGAGCTGCTTACAACACTGCATGCTCCTCTGTCTATTCCACTCAGATTAAAAACCATGGTGAAATGTTCCTTTTTGTGCTTCTGAATGGGAAATCAGAGATAACTTAGATACCTAATATGTATCTGAAAAGATAAGTGGGGTATTTTTTTCCCCTCCTTTGAAGAGTGTGACAAAAAGAAACAGTTGTCATGAACTATCTGTAAGATGGTTCTCTTCTCCAGAGAGTTTATTAGCCTTCACCTCTCATTACCCTAAGATATTTACAGGTAGTGTACTCATTCCCTTGAACATTCCTGCATGCTTGTATGAGCACATAGCCTACAGATGCTTAAGAGACACGTTCTTTAGTGCCCAAAGACAGGATATTCTCATGTACTGTGTTCATTTCACTGCACCAAACTGTGGAGCTGCAACATAAGCAGCTTTGGACTTATTTACTCAGCCTGCAAGACAGCGGCAGAGACAGTTTTGACCGGTCACATTACGCATCATGTTAAAGAGCCTTTTGTCTCCATTCAGGCTTTCTGAAACAAGACAAATTATGATATTTTCCTGTTAATTTCTGTTAATTTCTTTCCTTAATGAGTTTCATTAAAATGAAAGCTTCCGGAAGACAGAGCCACCACAGCTGTCTAAAGACAGTTTCACTTGCTATGGGCTGTTTGGGTTGAATAATTATTTCAGCTTTGTGAGGATTATTTCTTTAAATAAGAACAATGATGCTCTGTTTGGGAAGAGAAACATGCTCGGAGTGGTGCAACGTAATTTCATAGCGCTGACTTGTAGTACTCAATGGCTTTCAGGAATACCTGGGAAAAACACATCTCTCTGTCTGACACCTTTCTTAATGATTTCACTTAAGGATACAAAGGCAGCTATTTCAGCTGGCAAGAGAAAGAGGGCTTTGGCTTTTAATGAAGCAAATCAATTCTCTGAAAGAGAGAGAGGCTTATTCTTTACTCTTGCATTGCCGTGAATGTGACCCAAGAATGAAAAAGCAAGCCTTTCTAGCTTGCCATTCATAAAATATTCCTGTGAGTTGAAGGCCCGATACTTTTATAAGATAATGGGAAATATTTAAGTTCTTTTGTATTACCAGCACTGTAAAATCTTAAAGATGCATTGTGTGTTTTACATCTATTGCAATTAAAAAAACAAGGCTTTTACAAGATAGTTCAGTCTGTTTGCTGAGCTGCCCATTTTCTTTTGCCAAGGAAATTCTTAAATCAAGGGGTGGGAAGATGGGAATTTTGCAGTAGTACACTGCTTCCCAGTCTGAACTGGACACTCACCACCTGTTTTCACGAGCTGTTGCACAGAATTCCTTGTCAGAGTTGCAGAAAACCCGGCTGGTTTGACGGAGCTCATGTTCCTATTGTGAGTCTCCTATTTCAAGACCTGAATAGTAGATTTTTGTTTAAGGAAAGTGAGCATTTTCTGAGATTTAGAGACACTTTCTCAACTTCCTAAATCCTTGTTCTGTGGCCCCTGTATCTAATCCTGTATCCTTCCTGGTGCTGATTTTATCACACTACTCTTATTCCTTGAAGAATAGAGGACGGTGACCTCTGCTTAAAATGAGATTGTAGTTAAGAAAGTGGTTATTTAGAAATGGCACCTTCTTGTTTAACAAAGAGAATCTGCGTGCTCAGTATGCTTCCTGTGTTGACCCAGATGTATCTTGTCCCTGTCAGTGTGGCTGGGGAATGACTAGATGACTTCCCACATCAGTAAGCATCGTCAGGGTTACGGTCAAGAAAGCCTGACACACAGATTTTTTATTATCAGGAGTGACAAAACACCAAAAGAACATAGCTTAATTTTTGAGTTACAGGTTGATTTTATAAGACAGACAGAAAAGCACAGCCCTATCTGCCCTCAGAAAGCCACTGCTGTAATGAAAAACAAAGCCGAGCGTATCTGATGTAGTAACTGTCAAAAGGGAAGTCTTTCAGGGCTGGTCTGAGACAGCAGCTGCTGCTTGATGGATATTTGGGACACAGCATGGGTCAAAGTGTTTAAGGTAATTGTGAACTGGCCACTGACAGATGAAGATCTGCAGTGAATTTAAAGCTTGGACAGTTTCACAGGAAAGAGCCTCTCCCACCAGCAAACTGCTACATATCAAGAAAAGATGGGTTTCTGCCATTTTATTTTCCTTTCTGATTGACAGCTGTAGCAGTCAGAGAGGTGCATGCTCCCATCAGGAGAGGAAAGGGACCCACAAAGGTACAGTGCAAGCCAGGTGGGTGCTCCTGCACCACATGAACCCTTTCCTCCATGGAGCACTCATGAAGGAGGGTGTCCTGCCACCATACAGGGAGCACTACGCCTGAGCCCTGATGTAGCTGGGCATTTGTGACCTGTCATCATCACAGCTCTGGAATGAGGAAAAATGTTTCCTTTGCTCCTTTTGCCATGGCTGAGATTTCTGAAAACATGGGACCAAATTAAGCAACCGATTTCCCTGGAAAAAAAGAAAACAATAGGCTTTGTTTGCTTAACCTATACCAGGTCTTTGGAAAGTCCAAGCCCAAGTGACCTTGTGAGAGGGAATTGCATGGGCCCTTGACTCTGAAACTGTTGTATAAATCCAGAACCTACATTGTAATCTCCTTTTGTCATGTCTTAATTACTGTTGTGACATACTATTAATGGGAAACTTCGTCAAGAAATCAGTCCCTCTTAAAACTTTCCTCTAAGGAAAAATGGGAAATGCATGAATGAAAAATATTAGCATCATGAAATCAATCATGTGCAAACACTTTTCCAAAGAGACTACTGTCTTTCCAATCAGTTGTTGGTTTGTTTTGCTTCAGTTCAGTTCTTTGCCTCTCTGCCTTTGCTGTTTCATGAAGTTTCATTGCAGAGACTTGATCTCCAACCGTAAAAGCTATTTCAGATTTGCTAAGAGCCCCACAGCTTCTGTGCCCTGGGAGCCCATGGAATGAAAGCCTTTGGGCATGCAGTGGGCTTGGCTCTGTCACTTTCTGCTCTGTGGCTAAAAGTAGTTGGCGTAGAAATTTGCTGTCTTTCTTATTGAGTGGCGGCTTTTAGAAATCAGCCCATCTCCTGCATGTTAGATGTAATGAGTATAAAGGAGGCATGCGCTTCATTATCATAGCATTGTAGTATGGTTTGAGTTGGAAGGAACCTTCAAGGACATCTAGTTCCAACTCCCCTGCCATAGGCAGGGACACCCTCTGGTTGACCAGGTTGCTCAGGACCCCAGTCCAATCTGGCCTTGAACACGTCCAGGGATGGGGTGTCCACAACTTCTCAGGACAACCTGTTCCAGTGCCTTACCACTCTCACAGTGAAGAATTTCTTCCTAATATCCAATCTAAATCTACCCTCTTTCAGTTAAAAACATTCCCCCTTTATTTATGGAGAGAGGATGCCCTTGGAGGGATGTTTAGAGTTTAGCCTCCTTACAAAACTGTTAGTCACTTTTCCGCATTAATTGCCACTGGCCAATAGCCAGCCTGGCAGACAAACTCCAGAAATCTGTGCTTTTGGTCTCATGGGTGAACCTGGAACACAGGTAGTGTGTATGGATGTCTCAGTGATGTGAAAACACTCAATCGAATATAATCCTGAAAGATTTATTCTCCTGATTAGCTTACTTGTGATTTTAGACTCATCAGATTCCAGCTGTTGCTTAAATCCATTGAGCCATCAAGCCTGTCAGTTTTATTGTGAATATGCCAGGTCTTTTCCCTGACAAGGCCTAGACAAGGCTCTCTTATTATTCTGCTTTCCATTTAAGTCAATCTGTAGGATAACACAGGCCTTTCCTGGTGGGGGTGTGTGTGTGTTTGTGTGTGCATGAGCAAAAATGTGAAAAAATTGGAAGTTGGTCTGATCTAGCTGATCCAAAAAGGGTGGTTTAGAAGCCCCTTTTCAATTTTGTTCTAAGTATCTTCTGCTTTCTGCAGTGATCTTTCTACGGTAACCATCACTTGGTGCCCAAAAGGGATGAAAAATGATTCAAAAAGAAAACAAAAACCATATAGGCTTTTGTGAGCTCCTGCATCATTTGCTCAGCCTCAGTATGTGGCAGTTCCACTCTCTCATGAAGTAACTTAGTTGTAGTTTTAGGATGTTAAGGATTGACTTTAAAGTTTCCAATTACTTCTCATGAGTGGTGGAACTAAACCTAGAGGTTCATGCTCATACAAGCTTTATGCTCATAGTGAGGTCACTGTATCTTTTCTTCAGAACCGTCTAAAGAAAAATGGCATATCTTGGCACAACCAGTAGGTTTTACTTCTTTTCCATATACTACATTCTCCTTTCTGTTCCCAGAGCTATATAAATGTTTCCATTCTATCTGTTATCACAGAAGTGACTGACAGTAGAAGGAGACTGGAATTTGTGATCTCGCAGAAACTGATAGAACTACTGAAGGTGATTTTGAGAGTCCTTTACAGCTAGTAAAACTGTAGTATGAAAGATGGTTAAAAATGTGTCCAAGGCTAGTATTATTTATTTATTTACTTTATCCCACTTTTTAGTAAAGAAAATGTTAAAGGTCTTGCTGAGGGTCTAGACAAAATCATTTAACGTCTCTAATTACCCTTTGCCTTCCTGCTCATATGTTATAAGGAAAGTGTCTGAGTAGTTGGTAATACTTGAGCAAGCTCCCATTCCAGTAGTGGTATTCTCTAGGATGCTCATTTGTAATTGTCTGAATTCCTCTGAGCAACTCTGCATTCCTTAGATTGAGAGAGAAAGATTTAAACTCCTGCTGAAAGCCATCACGAGAGTGATGACATTTCTAGTTACTTCGTGTATTTCTAGGAGTACAATCTAAGTTGGCTTCCTGGATAACCATGTAATTGAACTCAGAAATGCAGGAAAAACAGAAGAAAGAAGAATTAGGAGCCAAGGGAAATTTTTCTCTGTTGTACTTCTTATATGTGTATGATTTCATGTGGATATTTACATGTTTCAGGTCCATTTTGGCCCAAGTTAGGATATTCAAAGTTGTTGAATTTCAAGAGTGCTGTGCTTCCTCATTATAGGAGTAGACTCCTAAAAATTTTTTTGTGGCATGAACAGGTACTTGGAAGGCCAGAGAAGCTGTGACCTCCTGGCTTTCAACAACAAACCTTTCCTAGGACACGTGTAAGAAGAAAAGCTAGTCCATGTCCAGTACCATCAGGAGATACCCATCTGTGTTTTACCCTTCCATCTCTCAGCCAGTGTGTAGTGTAACCAGGTGTGTTTACTAAAATGTTAAATTCAACTCCCATCTCTAAAGTCTCATTTTCAGATGACACCAAGTTGAGGGGCGTGTTGATCTGCTGGAAGGCAGGAGGGCTCTGCAGAGGGACCTGGACAAGCTGGAGAGATGGGCTGATTCCAACGGGATGAGGTTCAACAAGGCCAAGTGCCGGGTCCTGCACTTTGGCCACAACAACCCCCTGCAGTGCTACAGGCTGGGGACAGAGTGGCTGGAGAGCAACCAGGCAGAAAGGGACCTGGGAGTTTGGATTGACAGGAAGCTGAACATGAGCCAGCAGTGTGGCCAGGTGGCCAAGAAGGCCAATGGCATCCTGGCCTGGATCAGGAACGGTGTGGCCAGCAGGACCAGGGAAGTTATTCTTCCCCTGTACTCAGCACTGGTGAGGCCACACCTTGAGTGCTGTGTCCAGTTCTGGGCCCCTCAGTTCAGGAAGGATATTGAGGTGCTGGAGCAGGTCCAGAGAAGAACAAGGAGGCTGGTAAAGGGACTCGAGCACAAGTCCTATGAGGAGAGGCTGAGGGAGTTGGGGTTGTTTAGCCTGGAGAAGAGAAGGCTCAGGGGAGACCTCATCACTCTCTACAACTACCTGAAAGGAGGTTATAGCCAGGTGGGTGCTGGCCTCTTCTCCCAGGCAACCAGGATAGGACAAGAGGGCATAGTCTTAAGCTGTGCCAGGGGAGGTTTAGGTTGGATATTAGTAAAAAAATTTTTTACTGAGAGAATAATCAGACATTGGAATGGGCTGCCCTGGGAGGTGGTAGATTCACCGTCCCTGGAGGTTTTTAAGGTGAGACTGGATGTGGCACCTAGTGCCGTGGTCTAGTAACCGTGGCAGTGTTGGACTTGATGATCTCAGAGGTCTTTTCCAACCTGGTTGATTCTATGAATCTATGATTCTATGATTATCTCATCAGTCTAAGAAACAATTTAATTACCTTTTTCTGGAGGCAGAAATGATAGCCCCAATTAATTTCCCTGGGTTACTTTCAAGGTTTGAAAGCAGATCCAGAGTTGCCACATCCAAAATCAATTCCTAGAGCTTGACTGCAGGGAGGCACAAATGTCCAAAAACTCAATCTGAGGTCAACCCTGCACTCTGCAGGCCAGACTCATGGCTCTTTACATCAAGGTCATCTCTGTAATAGTTCCTTGGAACTACTTTAGTGTGGGAGTTCTTGTACCATTGTTAATAGCTAATGAACATGTCCTTCCAGAAGGCATTACTCTCCTCATGGATTTGTGCGTGGTTGTGGCCTGCAAACCACCTAGCTTGATGACTTGTTCTGCAAAGAGTTATTTTCTTTCATTTGTTTTTGCGCATTCGCTGAACATTTATTGAACTTTTTGCATTGCAAGAAACAATGGATAGTTAATGGATAGCTAATAGCCAATTCTGTTTTGGTAACAAAAATATGGGAGATTTTTTTTTGGTAGCAAAAAAATAAAATAGCTTACATAGACTACTATCATATTTATTCTTTTTTTTTTTTAAGTGGATAAGTTCTTGTTATTTAATATCTTACATAAGAGCTATTTCAAACCTCTGATTGCCTTTCACTGATACTATTTCCTTTAGTGCAGACCATGGCCTGGTTTTAAGGAGGAGTCTGCCATGTATTTAAAATAACTTTTGGAAAAGAAGGTTTATCCAGTGTGGAGCTGCAATTAAAGTCCGTTGTTGAAAATGAACTAACATCAGCAGCAACTGGTGCTTGAGGCAAGAACTTGCTATTTTCCCTTTTCCTTGCTTCTCTTTTATTTTCATGTATTTGGTAGGAGACGTGACAAAATGTCTGGCTGAGCCTTAAATTGCTCTTTCTTTTCTGTCTCCCCCCCACAAAAGTGTGACAGCCATGTCTCCCTTCCCCTTTGCCATGGAGTAGCCAGGGTGTCACCCCCAGGGCTAAGGAAGAAGGCAGTGGACATACAAAGCCATACAACTCTGCTACCATGAGGCAGACAAGCTGAACTTAGCTGGGGGTTGTATTCCGTGCCCTGTGGTGACACGCTGTGCAAGGCAGTCATCCTCCCAGGGGAACCCCATGGGCACAGGGCTGTGGTGGGAGTGGGCTGAGAGCCAGCGCCCTGCTACAGGACTCCTGCGATGCCTTTTGGGAAGCCCCAAGGAGCAGCTAAGTTTGGGGGTGCCATCATAACTGTATTGGAGGAGGGAAGCCCCCTGGGAAAAGGCTTCTTTGTGGAATGCCTTTCTCCCTCAGCTCTAGTTGACAGGATGGTTTAGCTCTCCTTTCCTCTTGGAATCAGGTGGGCTCCTGCCTGAGAAAATAAGTTTGCGTGAGGAGCAGAAAAGTGTGCAATTCCCCTGGCTGAGTGCCTGTGGGATACCAGTGTGCTCTCCCATCATAAGGTGCTCTCCACAACCTGTGTCTGTCAAGGAAGCTGCTGGACTCAGAAGCCCACTTTGAGACTCGATATCGTCTCAGGCAGCAGTGAGATTGGATGGGGGGATTTTTTTCTCCAGCCGAGGAGCCCTAACAGCATGCATGGGAAGCAAACAGGTCAGCCCTGACAGATCTAGCTGCCAAAGGAGTTCATTCCTATTGGATCAGGGAGCAAATGTGATTTCTCCGGTCTTGTGCCATCCCGCCTTGCATTTCCATTCTGTCTGGCTTACTCACCACACTTCCTCTGCCTACACATACATGCACATATGGAGTCTGTCAGTAGGTAGAGAAAGAGATGAACTACAATCTCACCTAGCTCAGTGCTGCACCCTGAGATATATGTAAAAAAAGTCCAGAAACCATGGACATACAGGCCAAACTCACTTATCAAGCCTCTTACACACCTGCTCCCACTGCCCTCAGGGCAGGTCTGTACCCCTGGAAGGACTGGTTACCCATTGTTCCTCCAATTCTGCTCAAGAGGGTGGTGCTGGCCACTACTGGAGACAAACATGAGCTGGGGTACCTTAGGTCTGTGGCTGTTCTTACTCGGATTTAAATAAAGAGTCCCTGTTTCAAGGTCATGGTGAAAAAAATCTACCAGACATTTGCTCCAACCAGTGCAGGAGAGTTTCCTACCATGTGTTTCTACTACCTTCAGTCCAATTTGCTGGGGGAGTAGGGAATGCAGGACTGATCCCAGCTTGAAGGTTGCTGTGATGGGTGAGAAAGAAAGGCACAATCGCTTTTTGGCTCTTGCCCACCCCTTCCTTGAATCCCTTCCTAGTGCAGGCTGCCTGCGAGCACAGTGGGGAACAAGGGGGATGATTTGCCTTTTTACTTCAGTTGCTAGCTGGAAGCCATGCACCGGGATTGGGAATCATTGTCCTACAACAAACCAGCGATGCTATTTGTGACCTGTGGCAGCGAAAGTTCGAAACATGAAGTTAGGGCTGACACTCCCTCTTTAACTTGAGCCACTGTGCTTTTCATCACGATGCCAGGAGTTGTCAGCTGTAACTCCGGCTTTTTTTGGCTTGTGTCACAACCTAATAAGTTATAGGCCAGCTTCTCCTGTCGATGTTTTTGCTGCACAGAAGGCTTCACATTTTGTAAGCTTTTACAGCACAGCTGTGCTCAGAGATAAAACAGAATGTGTATACAGTACAGTATGCATTCAACTGATGCACTAGATTCTTCCCACCATATGTATGGAGTGGTGTGCATTTCACTCTGATACCTCACTGCCAAAACTGCCAGAAGCAAATAAACAAATGGCGGAAGAGAGACACCATATGAGGCAGTGCCAGGCACATGACCTAGACTTTCAGAAGGAGACCCTGGCTGCTTTTAAAGGATTATAGTGGTCCAATTTTTTTAAACCTCACCTCCTGCCGTGTGAAATGTTCTGCCAGTGTATGCTGAGAAGTGTGCTGGTTGTTAAAGAGCACTCATAGATTTCCCCTTCCTGCTAAGCAGCTGATGTTGCAGCTTCTTGTGCTCAATACTCATGTCACCTTTCTTCAATGCCAGTGATTCCCCATCAGGTTTCCAAACTGAAAGAAAGGAACAATGGAGATGTATGAAGCAATCTAATTCTGATAGGAATGCTACTGTAAAAAGGCAGAACACATGTAATTAGGATAATGAGATTAATATTATTAGTAACAATTTAACGATTAATATATTAACAATGCAAGTGAGACACATGTTTGTTCCATCTTATTCCCTACAAAAAAAGTCACTAAGTTGCGTTTCACAGCATGAATGGTGAAAATGCTTGTAATAAACTGACACAAACATTCATTACATAGTTAGATGTAATTAATTTAAATTGTAATTTTATTCCTGGAACTCACGCTCTGAGTATGAATAGATGATTCCTCAGCTTCTTTTCTCTCTGACCAGCCTATTGCTAATAAAGAGATGATAATGGCTACCAGCCCAGTGCTCTTCCTGCTCCTAGTACTGGGAAACAGTGATGGATTTTCCTGTCCACTGGCCTCAATCTCATGTTAGGCTGAGCATCTGTCACCACCCCAGTGGTTATCTTGCTGACTCCAGTCTTTGTCTAAGCTTAACTTCATTCGTGATTGTGTGAAGGGCAAGCAGGTGCTTTCTTCACTTTAGAGTATCTTTAGGCACAGATGGAAAAAGTGCACTAAGAACAACTGAGGTCAAAACCATTCATGCACTTTACAGAGCTGATGCCCAATGCAAAGTGGCCTGGTTGCAGACAAGAGAACTGGGTCTTGAATTTTGCTGGAATCAGGTATGGAGTAGAAAATTATGTGAAGTTTTTCAGAGAGCAGCAATATTCAGTAGAGGAAGAATGTGCTTAAAGTGTTTATTTAAATCTGGTTCTTTTCTTGATGCATTTGTACTTCCATGTAGTGATAGTAGTAAGAGCACTAGTTTCCTTCAAACTTTGCTGCCTCCTAGTGCAATGTACACTGTGACCAAGACAAAGACCTCTACATCTTGGTCAAACAATGGGGAATTTCTGGAGCTTTGCACGGTGGATGAAAGAACAAAGGCCACATTTCTACAGGTTTCTCCAGACTTTGCTTAGACAGGCACATCCTTTCAACTCTGCCCTAAACTGAGATAGGTAAGTCCCTGTGCTGGCAACAGAAGAGGCAAGCACTTGATTTACAGCCTGAGAGTGGAGAAGCATGAGGAGTACTTTGCTCTTCGAATACTGCAAAGCCCACCAGGCTGCTTCAAGCCCAGCCCTTGAACAGAGGACCCAGGGTCACTCATTGTGCCAGAGGTGTGATTTTGACAGCTCCCAGCTCTTTAGCCTTGGTACCAGCTTTGCAGAGGAATGTCATAGCTGCATCTTTTTTCTTCCCTGTGGAAGCAATAGCTCCATCTTTGAGGAAAATGAGGCAAACCTATGGCAGCAGACCTACTGTACAGGCCATCAACTGGGCTTCATCAGGCTCAGGAACACAATGGATGACACATTTGAGGTGACACTAAGTAGACCATTGAACTGTGAGGAAACATTAAAGAAGGGCAGAGCTGTAAGCAAGGTTATTGGCTAAGTATATGCAATATATATGGGTAAGCAGAAGCTATATAAAGGGCAAACATAAGAGTCTGGAATAAACACATGGAAGTTTTAGAAGTTGACAGTGCCTCCCTGAAATGGTAGGGGTGGCATGTAAATACGCATGCATACACCTGAGGAGACAACAGTGCTCTCTGGGAGCTTGCAGGAGTCTGGTGAAGCCTTAAAGGATGCTTTTCAAGACAGGAGCTAAGACTGAAAAGTAGAAAAGAGAATCATAAAATCATTAAGATTGGAAAAGACCTTTAAGATAATCAAGCTCAACCATCAAAATTGATCATCAAGTCCAACCATCAAAATCAGGATTACAGAAGAGGTGGCAAAACATGCAGGCTTCTGTTGTGTGGTAAAGGGCCCAGTGGGTCAGGGACAGAAGTGACAAAAAGGCCATTTGAGTGAATGCAGAAGACAGAAAGATGGTGAATGTGTTTCTGCCTGCTCCTTTTTCAAGTGGAAGCATCCCCATTTTTTAAGTCTATCTTTAAGAGTTAGAGTAGTATTGGTTTTGGTTTTTTTCTGTAATAACAATGCACAGAGTTGAAAACAAAGGTGCAGCCTGATAAACCCTGAGGACTGAAGTAAACTGCTGGGAATGGTTAGAAGTGGATTCCTGTAGACTCAGAAACTTGGCCAAGGATCTATCCACAACTGCTCCCCATGGAAGATGGTAGTGAAACGAACTGGGAAGACAGAGGTGTTTTTCAGCACATTTTATTTTATTGTGACAGAAGGGAGAAAACTCAGAATGGGACTTCTCAAATCCCAAGGCGAGTTGGGAAGAAAAATTAGTCAGTTGCCTCCAATTGCCTGTAAAGCTCTGTGTGCTCTGAACTTTCTTATGAGTTTGAACAGTTTCCTGGTTTTAGACATGATATATGTTACTGGAATCCCTCCAAATGACAGAGGGTTGCAGTGGGCAGTGGAGAACACAGGCATGCCACTGTGATTTAGGAATAACTTTCTGGCAGTGTTGGGAGCAAGCTCAGAGGTGTTTGGATTAGGTCCCATTTGTCAGTGAGAGCGTGGCATCCCCCATGGTCACGACTTCTTGTTTAAAGAAGAGTGGAAATCCTGGAAAAGGAAGGCTACCTCACTTAGACTATATCAGCCTGTTACTCTGTGAAATGTCTTTGAAAGTAAAACTTTTCATCAAAAAAGGTGGCAGGACACAAGGGAGAAAAGGCAGTGGCAGTACTGTGACCTCGGTCCCTGACCTCCAGCTGGGCTGTTGGGAATTGTAACAAATGCTTCTCACCACTAGCCAGGTTTTACTTTTTTCCTGCTTATATCTACCACTATCCAACCTTTTATTACAGCCATTCATCATTGGCAGAAAGACTGAGAGATGATATTAAGGTTGTAGGATGTGTCATTTGTATTAAAGCTTCCCCTCCTTTCTTTTCACCCTCTCCTTGCCTGTTTTCTTGCTTACACTCCATTACTATTGAGTTTTACCCCCCTCTCCAGACCAGTCATCCCTTGGCCCAGCTCATAAATGATTGCTTTAATAATATTACAGCCCCTTCATTTTCATGTGTGAATGGCACAAATGACATGTCACTTGTAACCAGAGCAGGAAGAGATTTCTATTTTCACCCTTTAAAAGGCCACAGAAAATACAGAACATAGGATCCTGCCTGTCTTGCGCTGACCTCAGACAAGCATTTATTGCTGTGCAGTAGTGTCAGACACAGCCCATTTGAGGGAAAGCTTTACCAGCCAGACCTGGTCATTGTTTTTCCTTCTCTGCATTTATTCAAGGTGCAGAACTGTTTATATGCCTCAGAGATGGGAACTGAAGAAAAACAGTAGATGTAGAATTTACCAGCTGTTTAAGTCTCATTGTTACCTTCTGTATTGATCAAATCTGTTGGCTCTTAATTGGATATTGACTGTTGTGAGGCAAATAAGGCAAGCTGTCGGAGAGGGGAGGGATGGGGCGAAGGGATCTTAATGGTATGTTGATCATGACTAGTCTATAAAAGCCAGTGGGAGAGGAGTTCATTAAACCAGCCTGCAATTGCCTTAAAAAAATATGCTCCAAGTCAAGATGATTAATCCTATATGTGACACTGCAATAAGAGAAAATCTGCGTTGTTGCTCTGGTATTAACAACACCAAAGCTTGAAATAAGCAGATGCATTGAAACAAATTTACTAGGGACGGTGATTTGTTTGGTCTGTGAGCCTTAGCTAACCCTAACCAACATTTGAGGGGGTTTTTTCTGTTTTGTTTGGTTTTTTCTCTGTTTTTTTTCCTTCTCCTTGGTGTTGTGTTTTGTTTTTGTGTCTCTGTGCTTCTCTGGCAGGCTCATTGGAAATGTTTGCTTGCCTCGTGCCTAAGTCTTTCATCTGAGCTGGGGAACCCTTGTAGAAATGGCAGCAGTGAAAAGGGATATTTGAACTACCTGACAGTGAAACACACAGAATACTTTGGAAAATGCTTTTATCTCATAAATTATAATAATCGGGGAATGTGAAGAAAGAGGAAAAGCTTATCAACTACACTGGTGTGAGCTACCCATTACAAAAATGGAAGCTATCAGGAAGTCTGTAGTATATTTTAATTTCTTTCCTAGCCGTATTTTAGGCTGTGTATTGACTATGTTGCAATAACTGTCAGGCACAGTCCATAAGTGTCTCTAGATCAGGCCTGTCATGAATCAGGAGGGAGATTACTAGTAAAGGTTCATTTTTATGAAGGTCCCACATAGCTGTGACTGGTTTAAAACCATTCGAGGGGGCAATAAACAAAGTTTATTTCAAATTGTCTCAATGTTATGTGTTTATTATCATATTTATTTTTTGACAATTCTGAACTGGCTGTTAAATATTTATGATATGGTTAAAGGTTTGTGCAATTTGAAAAATTAGCTTTTAAGGCAGCCACCTGAAGACTTCTCATATATTACTGTGCCATGAACTGTCAGGGAAAGTGTAGCACAGTCCTGTGGAAGGCAGGAAAGCCGCAGAAACTGCCTGGGTATTAGCTGATAGAAGAAGGAAAAGGCCTGTAAGTCTGGAATGCAATGGGAATATGAGATTGAATGCAGGGTTTTTGCTTGAGAGCATTAGGCAGTTCCCTGCTTGAGCAACCGGATTGAGGCTGTACCACCTTCGCTTGCTTGTGAGCCTGAGTCCTTTAACATCTCGGTTCTTTTACTCCTCTTCCTATAAAAATTAGAAGAGTGATCCAGGGCAGTAGACACTGCTATTTTTGCTTCAGTTGCTCTTTCTGGGTGTATGGGGAAACTGAAGGTGATCACCAGTTTTTCTCTAGGTATTTTATGACTGTGGTAGAAAGGGCTATAAATGTACAGCATTGCAAATAGTATAAAAAAAAAAATCCTGATTTTTGCCTGGAAGAATGAGAAGTCCAGCAGGGTTCTATAAAATATATGAAACAAAACTGGGGGAAAGGTAGAAAAAGATTTATAGAATCCAAAGCTGAATTCCTTTTTTTTGGTCTAAGTTTTCAGTGCAATAGGATGGAAGTTATTACTTTAGCAGGCACTAAAATAGTACTGTTATTAGTATTTTCTTTTGATTCACCTCTAATATTCCTTACATTATAATAAGAGTTTGAAGTTTGTATTTTAAAATAAACTGTAGGTAATTTTATACCATGAAATTCTGAGTGAAAAATAAGTTCATAAAGGTGGACCAGTCAGTGCTATAGCCTGTGGAAGACAGGCATTAAAAAAAGAATAAAAATCCTTAGATAACTGTTTTTCAGATTTGCAGGCACATTTGTTTGGATTTTTTAGTGTGCTTCAGTTATGCAAGAAAATGAATGTGACAGTCCTCAGTTGCTTTGACAAGTATAATTTCAGAAACATTGCCCTATCATTCCACAGATTGGCACCTTCTTTGTTGTAATGCATTTATTCTGGGTTGGCTTTTCTCAGCAGAACTGCCTGTTTGCCAGGAGATTTTACATGTGTTCAGAAAGGGACAGCGAGGTGGTGTGTGTTGGGTTTAGTTAGAACAGGAGGTTTGACCTGGTGACTTTATTTTTGAAGTCAGTAGGTATTTCTTCCATAAGCACAATGGAGAAGTTTGCAGGATATTCAGAATCATGTATTTTCTCTGGGCTTAATCACAGTAGCCAGATCGCTGGCTCCTGAAGTCATTTCCACACCAAACCTTCTCTTAAACATGTGGACTCGATAATTTTTTTAGTCCAGTTTACCATTAGTGGTTTAGTGTTCAGATTTTGTATTAGCTTTTGAAATAGCAACTGAAATTTGAGCAAAGGTTGGAGTTTGGATTTAGGTTCATCACTGTCTGTAATGGGCAGGTCACAGTAAGACATGAGCAGCTATGAGCAAGGGATATGACAATGAAAGGGATCTTTGTCTTGTTGAGGATGCCTGCGGGGAATTGAACCTCGAGCTCTGCTTAGGGACTGCACCTTTTCAGGGACATCTTTGCTCCTTCTTGGGGACCATGTAACTTCACTTTGTGAAAGGGACTCCACAGTTGTGGAGTCTGTACTGTAATATGTAGGAGCCAGGAGCAGCTGAGTGCCAAAGAGAGATTTCAAGGAAGTCTGTGGAAAGACCACAGGCAACAAAATGGCACAAACCTGTCACCAGAGGTATACCCTCTTCTCAGGACCTGGGGAGAGCTGCACATGCAGTCCCAAGGTTTGGCTTGTCATGGTGATGTTGTTCTGCTGGTTCCTATCCACTGATGACTGCTTCCAGCATAAATAAGATCTCAGTTCCTAACTTAAATGGTGGGTGGAGATCTGCACATGTGTGTTGGTACATGTGTTCGTGTGAGCATTGGGGTGGCATGTTTGGCGAGAGTAGAGGAGGTAGCAAGTCAGCCAAAGCCCTTCTGGTTTTCCTTTGCATACTTAATAAAGAAGTTATAAGAGGGCATATTCCCAATTTCTTTTTAACTTTGTAGATCTCCTCCAGTAGACAGATTGTCTTGCGGACCACTTCCCCTCCCCTTGGTGATCAAATAACATTCCTGTGGTGACTACAGCAGTTGCTTACATGGAAAAATAACATTAGGAAAGTATTTAATGTATTTTTAGCTGTCTTTAAATGCATTTTAGCAGCTGGAAACAAGGGGAGTTAGTAGCACATGACCTGCAAGCTCTCCATAGACCACCACCGAGTGTGCAGAGAGCCACTACCAGTAAAGAGACCCCAGGCTGGAAAATGTTGGGTAGGGTGTTCACCTATAACCTGGGCTAGTCACAAGAGGTCAGGCAAAAGGGATAACTTCAACTTTCTTGGAATGTAAGTTATAATGATGTGATAAACAGCTAAGTGTGATTTTAGGTCCTTTCTTTTCACTAATCTGATTCTTGGGAGATTTTATGAAACATTGTTTTGACATGTTTCAAAATACCTGGGACTTTTTCAAAAAGCTTGAGAAGACTTTAGAGGCTTGGAGTGGCAAAATGTTACACCTGTAGAGATTAGTGAATAGAATGCAGCTAGAGAGGCAACAAGCTAATAAATATGACTTATTGCATCACTTTGTGATTCAAGAAAATCCTGAAATTCTTGTGAAGAGCAAATCTGTCATCAAACATTAGTGGGAGCTTTCCCTGAGGGAAGACTTTCCCTGAGCTGAGAGTCCATTCACTCCTATAACTGCATGGCTGCTGAACCAGGGGACGTCCTCTCTGGACCATCTTCCCTGGCCCTGCTCCACTCCCAGCACAGAACCACCATGCAGAACTCTGATACTGGGCTCCCCCACCACCCAGCCCACAGCAAGTATGTTCATATTTCTGGGAAGAATACCAGCAGGTGGAAGTTTAGTATTATTTTTACTGTTGCTGGTATAGTGAATGTAGAGAGCATGATAATTGATTATGTGGGACAACAGAAATGCACAGGAACTAAAATTTCAAGGATTAGGGTCTCCCCGAGGATTTCCTTCAAGTTTCGGTGAAGGGAGAGATAACCTTTGTGGTGGAAATGGAAACACAGCTTCCAGTTCCTGTCTGCAGCCAGCCTCTGGAGACAATAGTGCTAAGGGTGATGTGGACTTCCTCTGTCCGTCGCTGTGGGACAGGAGCCTTGACGCAGTTATCTGCACTTCTATAGCAATACTGTTCAACTCCTTGCAGCTTATTTTTTGTCCTACCAGAGACATTCAACTAATACCCGCCTTTAGCGTGTCTGGGGGTAATGGTCTCATATTTCATCTGTTTTAAAGGACGTTTATGGAAAGTAGGTGCCAATTTTATCCTGAGTAAGCAGGCTAATATTCTGTCACTCTGCATTACTCAAGTGACTGTAGCTCTTAGAAAATAGATATTAGGTGTTTTTGGTTAAATGGCATTAAAGTTTTGTGGACTAAGCAGTAGGATTTCATTGCACATGCATTGTCCCATTTTAGTGGAAGCTTTGCATTAACAAGTTCCATCTTAATAAATTATTTGGTTCAACCTGCCTTGTGATTTATCCTATCATAAGATCCTGCCCTTAATATTAAAATGTAAGCACAGATTTCCTCTCCCAAGGCTAAACCTACACAAAAGGACTTACACTGAAGCTCAGAATTTCTCTGCCTGGATCAAGATAATTTTTCTCTGAGAATAAGGAGAAACAAATATCCACGCACTCTGTAGAGAAGGAAATTCTGCTGTAGGTTATTCTTCCTCCGTTGTGTTAAAAAAAGGAATCTTGACTGAATATATGGTTTGTTTCCAAACTATTGGCATCTTTCACAAATGTAGGCTGGCTGGCTTATGCACAAAAAGCACAGTTTCTGTAGCCAAAGATAGTTGTCATCATGCACTTATTAATGAGTCCGTGTATATCTGAACATCAAATGCTGTCCTATTTCAGAGGTCCTTTCAGATCCTGTTTTCTGTTCTTTTTTTTTTTTAAATTTTTTTTTTCCTTAATCTCCTGCCATTTTTTTTCGAAGCTCAGTGGTGGAAAGCTTTGAAAGGGACCTAGGAAAGGAGATGTTCTCATCTGTCCAGCTTCCCCACATCAGGAGCTACTCAGTGCATGTCATTCTTGGCAGATGTTTGCCTAATCTGCTCTTAAAAAACTCCAGTGATGGGGCTTTGACAGTCTCCTTCGGCAATCTGCTCTGGTGCTTTGCTATACCTGTCATTAAGAAGGGTTTCCTGATATCTAACCTGCAATTAAAGGCCATGATTTCCCTTGCAACCCATCATCAGGCTGACTTTACAGCCAAACCAGCTCCACCAAGTCAGCTGCAGTTTCCTCACTAGGTCTTCCTTGCCCATACTGCTTCTTGGGCAGTGTGCTCTGTTCTGGCTGTAGTAGCTGAGGTGGTGTGTGTGCCACTGCTTTTGTAAGTGTCCAGCCTGGTGTCCCAGGAGCTGGCAGTGGGCAGGTTTCCCTCTCAGATCCCATGCAGCTGACAGGAAGGCGGCTGCCTGTCAGTAGAGGGTATTGAATTAGGAGATTCAGTAAATCCCGGGAGAGGCACTGCCAGAGTGAAGTTGCAGCAGTTTTGTACTGATAAAACTAGCCGCACTAACCATGGCTCCAGGCCTCAGAACATGAGCTGAAGCCTTTTTTGTCCTGGAACAAAATGTGCTGTGAGAGCAGTTGTACTACGTATTACATATATGCAATCAATCACATCTAGCAGTTTGGACATACGTTTTTTGATAAAAGCATTTCTATAATGATTTTAGCAGTTTTAAAGCATTTTAAAAAATCAGAGTGATCCCAGATTTGGCTTTTAAACAATAGCATCCCATGGCGGCCAAGCCTGATGGCAAAGCTGTAGATGCCAGCCTGCTGTGAATGAGCTCGAGATCCTGGGGAACTGAGGCAGTCATGATTGAGAGTGGGTCAGTGTAGGCACAGGCATATCACAATATTACCATTGTGAGATAAACTCCAGGCCAGTTTTTTAATATGCTTAGAACAGTGCTGAACATTGTAGAAGTGCTTTCTTCTGCAAATTATTTGCAACTGGAGGATGGTAGTAATGAATTACTGTAAAGTAACTGAAGAATTTTCCCTGGCTGATCAGAATAGGTGGTTTTTACAGTGGAAACTAGCTAGATATATTAGATGTATTTCTGCTGCCTGAGTAAATTATAGCAGTATGTAGCTAAACAGGTTTTGAGACTAGGGAATTTTAGTGACATCCAAAATAAATAAAGTAAGGTTTGGATCAGTAGGAACAGGGGCATGTTCACCCCTGGCTGTTGTTCAGCAGGGGTGAATAACCTTTGTGTAACTGGCAATTTTGGTAAGCGTGTCAAAGTCAGTGGGGTTTGTCTCTGTATTTTGGCATATGCACTACAAACACCCTGATATCCATTTCATTTTATAAGCTGTGTGCGTGCACCAAGATAATGCTCCAGAGGGTCACTGGCAGGGTACAATGTGCCAGCCATCACATGCACAATGTCTAGCATGGTACCAAGGTAGAATTTCAGGGATCTGGAAGCACCAACAGCATTTGGAGCCCTACACAACACCTGTGCCCCACCAATATCTCCCTAGCTGTCCATCACTGAGCATCCCATTGGCATCTGTGATCCCGAGCTGATATGTCTGTTTCTATTTGAGCAAGGCTCTATTTGAGCACACTGTCTTCTAGATGACCTGGAAGAGCTTCAGCGAGTTACCCATATTCCTTCTTCGAGGAAAGGAAAGGACAAAGTTTGTTTTCAGAATGAGATTTTGGTTTTTCTTTATAAAACACAGTCAGATTTGGACTTTGTATTCCACACAGCATGGAGGTAGATTTATTGTGTAAGAGAGGTTTCAGTTTCAAACTAATAATTAGAACACATTTGTCAATATAAAAGTGATTTCAGGTGCTCAGGAATCTTCTACCTCTTTCTTGTGGTTTTAAAGAAAAATTTTAAATATTTTCCAACCTGCAACTATTGAGGGCAGTGAGAGAAAATAACTATAAGCTGCTAGGAAACATACAGAATAAACTGATAAAGTCTCCCACTTCCTGCTTCTTGTAATAATCGTCAATTGTAGGTGCTTCTCAAAATACACTTTTTGACAAATTTTGCACTGTCAAAAATGGTATTTTCTGTTGGGCAAACTGTGTTCATGCCCCATGGCTGACAAGCAGAGGCCTGAGTCAAATCCTGCTGGAGTCAAGGGGCTTTCGTTGAGGTGCAGACCCTTCATGTTTTCCTAAAAATCAACAGTGCTGTTAGCCCACATCTCCCCTTTCCCATCCCATCTCCTCGGGGAGAGGCAAAAGCCTGTTTGAAGACAAACAAGTCACAGAGCCTACAAGGTGTAAATATCTTTCATAAATGCCAACACTGAAAAGCCTGGGCGCTGAGTGTGTGACACATGACGACAGGCAGTTCACGCTGAGTGAGGGGTGAACAATATGCCAGCGCTGCCACAACCACCGAGGTATGCCTGGATTGCACCTGGGCATCCCTGGACCCCCTGTCCTGCCCCACCCCGGGGACACATATGGGATAGCAGGAGGGAGGGGGAGCGGTACTACCTGCTCCTCACCCCCATTGCCTCTGCCTGCTCCCCTTGCCCCTGATCTAGTCACGCTGCCTTTGCCCTCCTCCTCTCCCTGGCTCCTTTGGGCACGGGCTGATTTAAATGGGTTGGCAGGGAGCCAGGAGCTCATCATTTTAATGCAGTGTAAAATAGAATGTGCATAATTATATGCAAGCCATATGTGAGGGAGACAGCTCAGCTGTGAATTTAGGGAGGCTGTGAGAGGGAGAGAGCGAACAGTCAGGAATCAGATGAGATGGAGCAGAACGGAGTGCAAGTGTCACTCAAATGAACAGTGTAATGAGCGTATTGCTGACACTCCTCCTTTCACCTGCTTCTCCCTTTTGCTTTAACTCAAAAGCAGAAAACGCTCTAGATGAGAAGGGAAAAATACTGCATGCAAGCAGGATTGCTAATGGGCTCTGGTAATGTCTCCGTTTAAACTTCAACTTTCTTAATAACAGTGTAGTTCCAAATAACCAGTAACTTTTAATGCATCTTTGTCATTAAATATTTTGATCGCATGGGATTGAAGGATCATTGTTGTCTCTAAATGATTGCTCCTTTCAAAGCTTCACTTAAACATGGAGGGGGAATCAATTTATTTATAATAGTGTTACATGTAAATTATGAGTATGAAAACCTTTTTTTTTTGGCCTTGCTGTTAAACTAAAAATACAAGTACATTATCTAAGGATCGCTTAAGCATGTCAAAAAGTTTAAACGAGTACATATGTAATGTAATCCTGAGAAATGCAATGGAGTAAATTGAAACCCTGAATTACTCACAGTTTCCAGCTCAAATATTTCATTTTGGGTTTGTCTTTTGTTGTTTTAATTATTACACCACAATGAATTTGCATGTTCAACCTAAGCTATGTAAGAAAACAGCATCCCAAGTTCTCATATCTAAAAGGTATACTGAATATTTAAAGAAACTTTTTAATAATGTTGTATTTTGGGATTCCCGTCTGTTTTAATGATCTGAGCTGTTATGCTTTTAGCTATTTTTTTCCTTCCATTATTTGTAAGTCCCTAAATAGGCCATTATATTTCCCTTCAGGCTAGAGATGAAGATGGACATGCTGAAAATTTTCCCCAGCAGCACTATGCTAAGGAAACTCCAAGACTTGCCTTCAAGAATAACTGCGAACTACTTGTAAGAATAACATACTTACAACAAGTCTAGATTGTTACTTTAGCACAGTGAAAACCGTTTTTTTTAAAGGCTTTTGTTTATTATGACATACATTATGAAATATGATAGGTTTTTTTTCCTGTTTAGCATTCTAATGCTAGTTCTGCTATCCATGAACAGTTTAAAATCTCAAATTGCTTGAAAAATCTCATATATTTGATGTCAGCACGTGAATGGCCTTGTCATACTACCTTGTCTTGCACTGGTAAATCAGGGAGAACCATGCAGGGAGTGGCTGATGATGCACGAAAAGCCCCTCCTCCCCCCTGAACTGCTCCAAAACTCACTCTCCCATCCACCTTTTAGCTTTGTTTTTGGGTGGCAGTGCTGCATTTTGTTCTGCTGGCAGGCAGTCCTCCCTTTAGCACTCACCTACTCCACCCCTTCATAGCTGCATGCCATCCGGAGCATCCTCTCCTCTCCATTCCTCTCCTCTCTATTCCTCTCCTCTCCACTCCTCTTCTCTGCTGTGGGGAAAGAGCGAAAGCTAGGAAAGCTTGCATACAAGGAGCCTGGAGTATTTACAAGCCATAAGAGAGATGATATCAGCTGTGAAAGAATCTCTGTTCCAAGGCAGGGTTAATTTGCTGTTCATTTTAGCATTTGCAGCTAGGCAAGATTAAAAGCAAGCAGGAATGCCTATTATATTTCTGTTAAATGAATCTTTTGGGACCTAATGTTCTTGATTAGCTTGTGAAAATGAGTGCTCCATGATGAGTTTTTCTGTTTGCCTAAAGTAAACAGAGGATGAATTGTAATACATTTAAAAGAGATTCATGCGTGGCTTTCGAAAAGGGAGTTTTAGATAAGTAGATAGATCTCTCCCTTGCATTCACCTTTCTTCTGGTTTGTACTTAAGTAAAATCTATCATTTGGCTAAATGGAAATATTTGTAGAGAGTCAGGACACGAGGTTAGACTTTGAAACAACAACAACAGCACTTTTTTTTTTTCTTTGTGACTACAGAAGAGGCGGATGGCAGTGGAGGAACATGCTGTGTTTTATCTGCATTAAAGCCTGTACCTGCCTTCCCCGTAGAGAATGCAGGGACAAATGCTAATCCTGGTGTCCCAGGTGCAACAGCCACTGAAAGTTGACCTGTTAAGCTGACCTAACCTGGTGCTGAAGTTGGCCCCCAGGTTCAGTCAGCTGATCAGAGAAGGCCACACCTGGGGCAGCAGCTCGAGGGATGGTGGCCAGTCCTCACTCCCAGCACTGGCCAAAGTGCAAAGCATCTTGGCCACACCTGCATTAGTGGGCCCACAGGCTCTCCTACCCCACAAGTGTCTCCTGTGCTGAGCCAACCCCTCGTTAGGTAAAGACAATGTTTTTAGAGCCACAGGTGTCACTTGGAAGGGTCAGTTTGTACCCAGCCCAGTACCCAGTCACAGTACATGTGACCCATAAGATCTGGTCTTGATTCCTCTTAAATCCTTTGCAAAGTTCCTGGTGATTTCAGAAGAAGCAGTGTTACATCCTAAGGGGAAAAAACTAGACAAACACAGAAAGTGATTCCCTGGTGTACTCATAATTCTTGTGCCAAATAAATGAAACTGTTTCTTCAAGGCCATGCTTAATTACTGTGACTCTGGTCAAATCAGGTCCGATGAACCTAGAGCTGGGAGACAACTTGATATAAAATAAGTAACGTATTAGTTTCATTGAAAATCTGCTTTGTTTTTAGCGTAAGCAATCAATGAACCAATTAACCCACTTTATGCTATTAAAATCAAGCATTCTTTTAATGTCCAGTTGCTTATTCCTCTATTAATACATATTTAAGTTTTTGTTATATTATATCCCCCCTGTACCTGGCAAAATCTCAAGTCATCAAAGTTAATCTTTCACGTGCTTTTTTGGACAAGTTTCAGTTCTTGCTTAAGGAAGTAATAAAAGCAATTTGTTATAGTTTTATTTTTCCTATGCTATTGGAAACAAAATTGGCAGGGGTGTAATCTGTACTCAATTTATGTGTGAAAAAGAAATAGTAGACAAATAATGAATATGTACCTCTACTACCCTTAAAGGTAGTAGGAACTTGCAGTGAAAATATGATGTTGGGCGTAAGTTGGGGTGGTAGGGGAACTAATGTTATTCATTGAAGTTGCTACACGTTTCACAGAGAGGTAGTGGTATTCCTTCTATATTTTTACTTTTTGGGAAGCAATGCTATATTAAAATGTGCTCAAGTGTAAAGCAAATTTCACCAGAACTGGCCATTTGCACACCATCTTTCTCTTAAAGACTAGTTAGTATTCTTAGGGAGAGGAGAAAAAAAAAACACATGAAAGAAAGGAGTGGGGACACCTGACCCTCTAAAAAAATATTTTCCCAATGGTGAAAACTTACCCAGAATCTAACAGCACAGGGCAGATGGTGCCTAAGTGAAAAACTGAGATTTTTTAAATGAAAGAGAAAATGAAACTTGTTTGTGCTTTTGAGAATCAGGAAATCCTTGGAGTTTTCTGAGTGCAGTTGAGAGTAAGAAGTGTAATAGCATGTCAGGTGAAATTGGAGGCTTTGGCTCAGAAGTGCCTTCTTTGCTTTAGGGTTCAGCTGCCATTTTCCAGTGAGGTTTGTTTCAGCAAGTGCAGGCTCTTCCGTTTGGGAAATGCTCGTGCTGGGAGAGTGCTGCCAGGCAGGATCCAGGGGCTGAGTTGCTGCTGCCTGGTCTGCATGCCAGGGCTCTCCCGCGAGAGTCAGGCTACACTGACTGAATCTTAACATCCCAGGTCACAGGCACACAGAGCAAACTTTAGCTCCTCAATACTTGGAGAGATTTTAAAGCATAGTAACACTGATTATTAAAAAAGTAACCTAGAGTATTACAAACGCAACATAGAGTATTACAAATTGTATGTTTTCTTCATTTCTTACTCCTCAGAAGAGGAGATAATTTGGGTGGTGAGGTACAACTCAGCTATTCTATTTGTTTGGGGTTTTTTCTTTTTCAAAAGAGAACAAGTTTGATAGAAAATAAGAGGAAGAAAGGTATAATTTAGGCAGAAGAAACCCCTGAAGTACTTACCGTAGTTCTGCTCCATAAGAAAAGCAGTGATAATTAAGTATTTTGGTTGGTATAGAAAACCATTGTGCAGTTATAGGATTAGGATAGGGTATTCATTTCACATGCTAAATCCAGATATGTTTTGCCCTTACATTTGTTGTAGGGCACAAAAACCAGAGTGGTTAAGAGGCTCCAATCGATGAGCACATCAAATTTTCCCTTTGTACTTTTCAGTATTTTTGAGGATCATGTTTTCTTAAGTTTAGCTATCCATGATAAATATTGGGAACTACAGAAAAGAAATCTATTTTTAAGGAGCCAGGTCAGCATGCTGTCTTGGCCAGCCACCTATTCTTCTCCCATAGATGCTGCCTCAGGATTTGAGTTTCTTATTCCATGAGTGGCTGGAAGCTTTTCTTTCAGGCACATCTCTTTGTTTCCAGAAGGAAAAGGCAGAAATTAGTCCCCTCTCTAAGCTGATTGTCAAGGAGCGGTACAGTCCAGCTAATTGTGGATGTGAGGAGAAAAATGGGATTAACTGTGGAGAAAGGGGAGGCTGGAGTGAAAAGGCCAGAGAGAAGGCCACAGCCTCAGCTCTAGCCAGATGAAATTCCTGAGCCATTGCCTAGAGAAAGGAAAAATCCGTTTGGCATCTACCCAGGTTAGTCAGGGTAGGAAGAGTCATGCTTGGTTGCCTTTTAACAAAAGTGGGAAAGAAAAACCTACTGTTTGTCCTTCCTCCCCCCATTTACTCAGAATATCAAGTCAAGGTTTCAGATTGGCATGCTGCTGTATGAGGTAAGGAGGGTTTGATGGGTTAAGGAAATTAAACACCATGTTGCTTTCCAGATCATTTGTTTATGGAGATGATGTGAGTACCACCCACCGCTATGGGATTATATGTAAAGCGAACAAATAACAAAACATAAACACCCTGAAAAAAATTTCTTTTCCAGTGTTAATCCATGGTTTTCCTGCAATCAAATCATGATCTTTTCATCTTTGAAATAAAAAAGTCTGCTCCTAGTAGTTCTGCTCTGAAAGTATACATTTGTGAGTGCGGTATGCGATGAATTATGAGTTAGTCCTGGTGCTTGGAAGCTATTATGTAAAAGACACAAAATAAAACAAGCTTGCTATTGGATTTAATGCAAACTCACCTACAGCCAGTTATCTTTAATCATTGACAAAAAGAGGCAGAGAAAGCTCTGAAAACACCTCTACTGAAACATGAAATGCAAAATGTTCTCCTATGAGCAAAAGGCCTCTGGGGAGGCTATGGCAAAGCTGAGATGAGCCAGAGCTACAGCTAATGCTTTTCTTGAAGTTGTGTTGCTCTGCTCTGCTGTTCCAGCACTAGAGGCACGGTCAGAAAAAATGGCACATGTGGGGCATCCAGACTGGCAGCAAGGATGCAGGCAGGTTAACTTCAGAACTATGGTACTAGAATGTGGGAAAGGTTTCATACCTGCTACACTGATATTAAAAAGCACAGAGAATATTTTTCATGAGATGAAGCCACTAGGTTTTGCAGCTGTAGTCAATTTAAGTGTAAATAGGCATATTGGTATCCTTTGAAGGCCATGAGAGTTTTGGTTTCAGAAAATGAGGCTTGAATTCTTTTTGGTAAGGTAAGTGACCTGCTTCCTGTGCCCCAGGATCAGACCTCCTCCCTGTTAGTGCTTCAGCCCTCTCAGTCCATTTATAATCACAGTGCCTTCAAAGGAGGACTGAATTAGGGAGAGATAGCTTTGCTCATCCCCTCTCTTGCCTTTCCACCCTTTTTGTTTCCCATGCTGTCTCCTTATTCCTAGCAGAGTGGAGAGTGAAAGCAAATGCACTTCTGCTTTTGCTCTCCCTGGCTCTTCCTTCACCCTGTTAGCTGCAAAGAGGCAGAGGGAGAAGGAGAGCACTTCCTTCATCCTGGCCCCGGCTTGGGGATGCACAGAGCTTTTGGCCAGAAAGCTGGAGCGGAAGTGTTGCCCAACAGCTCTGAGGGACGTAGGGTCACATCTAGCCTTTTAGGTACTAACCTTGTAGTCAGGAGGCAATTTTGTCACCACAGAGAGGCAGGAGGGTAGAGGAGGAAGAGACCAGTGACACCTTGCAGAGTTCCAGATCATAGAGCTACCAAGCCTGATGAGAGTTTAAAACTTCCACATCCATGCTTAACGCAGTTTCAGCATCACTCAATCTTTGCTGCATCTCACTGCTGGTGGTATTTTTTGATGTTCTTCTGATGGATTTCATCGGTTCCTTGCTCAGTTTTCTGCTACAGTCAGTTGCACTGTGGCATGTGCAGTGATTCAAGCAGATGACTGTGCAAAACCCATAACAGCCATCGGAAAGGCCGCTGTTGGCTTCAGGAACTTTGGACTAGGCACAGAGAGCTGTCAGAATGGCGGTTATGGCCCTGGAACAAAAATATGGAGAAAAGCAATTGTAGCAGTGAATTGATACTGATGTTCTTAAAACCTCAGTAATCTTGGTCACATGAAATTCAACCTTTCTTGTGACTGAAATAACAGTGACGCTTAGGTCATATGGTAGACTAATCGCCTGTAACATTTGATTTTCAAAAACTAAATTGTCCATGAGCTATAGCAGAATATTTTAAAAAGAACATCCCCAAAACCCCACTAAAAAAACTTGCATTCTGTTTCTTTTCAAGTAAGGGCAACAAACCAGGCAAAATTATTCTATAGGGGTTTTTTTGTTCTTAATTGCTGCCAGGCTGAACGAAGGGCTACGTGGTGTTCATCTTATGCAGTCTTCCTGAAAGACTGTTGAAGTCCATGGGCTTCAGTGAATGCACTGAAAAAATGAAGCGCTCAGCCCACGGGCAGATTTGCAGTCCTGTGGGGAGAGGGAAGCCCTTACACCTGTCTCCAGCTGACCCTCTCTGCCTCCTGCCTGCCGGCACAGGTAGGCACTGATGGGGCACTGGCTTCCTTGGCATCTGTGCCCTGATCAGCCTCTCTCTGGGATAACACAGGCCCACAGAGCTGCAGCCTGCCAGCTGCCCCATAATATGCTCTCCACAGGAAGTGGTAGTCTCTATGCCTGTCTGCACAGATCTGTTTACTAGTTTAGAACAAATGCAGCCACTGTCTTGCCTGGCACCCAGGCTGTGTCCTTCTTGCCCTGCTTTTCAATGATAAGTTTTTCTATCCCATAATGGAAGTGAAGACTGTTGCTGACATTACAGCAGCATGGCCTGGGCCTGGGAGATTTGGATCCTGTTCCTGGGGCCAGGAGAAAATCTTGGGGGTCTTGAGAGATTTCCTTGGTCTTTCAGGCCTTCCTTTCTCTTTCCCCCATCCTGGACCACCATGCTGCTAAAGTTATGTGCTTTTTTTCTTGACTTACACCATGTGTAGGACTCCATAACCTCTGATCCAGTGAAATCAAGCCCAGTGAAATCAATAGGATCCCTCCTGTTAACTTTAGGTGGGCTCTGACTGACACCCTGTGTTCTGTAGACAAAAAAAGACAAATAACTGCTTTGAGACATCTCCGTCCTCTCTGATCAAAAATTGCAGTAGGCAAGCTAACAGCTAATTTAAAGGTAAAGAACATGATCTTTATTAATAATATTTAAGCTGAAGGCTGCAATCAGAGACCAGTTGTCGGAACACTAATAGAAAACAAAACCTTGTCATAGCAAGTCTGAGATAGCAGCTCTACTGGAAATAAGACCCAAACCTCACTCCTTTTATACTTGGGATTAGCAAGTGACCATGACCTATAGCATTAAGGAGGATGAGAGATACCGCATGCCTCTCTCAGAGGTGGGCAGGGGCTGCCATTCAGGCAGCAGGGAGGGTAAGTCTCTGCCAGTTCCCAGGGATGCATTAAGTATAAGGTATAAAATGCACAGGAGCATGGGGAGCAGGAATAGGGAAGGGAAGGAAGGGAATAAAAGGAACAAAGCTCCCCCATGGCCTGAGATGCAGCTTCCTGCACAAGCAGGCTGGTCCCACCAGTAGCTCTACATAATCCCCACCTTTTCGGTCCAATGAACCGAATTAAGGAAGATGATTCAGGGACCTAAAGAGATGGAATAAAAGGTGTGACAGTGAGAGGGGAAGGCAGCATGGGAAGATGGACAATGGGAATGGAACAGATTTGGGAAAGACCATGGCTACAGACGGTGGGTGTTTGGCACCCTGGAGCCAAGAGTGAGTCATATCCCTGTATCCCACTGCAGCCAGCTACAAATAGCAAGCAACTTTGCCCTAGTGCCTCTAATTTAGCATTTTCCTTCATATAAACACAGGAGCATTATTTTAGGATGTGGCACTTGACACTTTGTGAGCACAAGCCTGCCTTTCCTCAGAAGGAGGCATATTTTTCAATTTTTAACATCACCTTTATTATTTCGAAAGAGAAGCAGAATGCATTTGTTAAAAAGGAAAATAATTAAAATCCCATTACAGCTCTGAATCTGTCATCTTCCTTCCCAGAACAAGCATTAAAATTTTCATTAATAAATCTGCAATTACTGGTGACCTCTGAATAATTTCTCCAACCTTAATTTCTCCTCACTGCAATGCTGTGTTGTATTACTCTACTTTTACTCTCTGCTTTCCTTACTTGATGTGTTTACTGAAGTTATAATTTTCATATTAAACATGTTCTCATTGAAAAATTTGGGGTTTTTTTCAATATTAAAAAAACTGCCACAATCTCTTTATTGATTGCAAATTTAAACATGTAAAAAGTTAAGAAACTGTTAGATGAAAATGCATTTTTTAGCAGGCTACTTCTTAATAATGATTTCAATAAATTTTAAAGTTAAATAGCCTGGAAAAAAATTGTCAGCCAAGCCATCCCTGCACCCAAACCTCTATAAATCTAAAAGACAAAAAAAAAAGAAAAAAGGGAGATTTGTATCTCTTGGAAAGAAAACCAGTTGTGAATCATGGTTTTGCTTTATGAAACTGGCATTCATAACCAATTTAAATAAAATTCAGACAGTTTTTATAGAATGTTAAAGAATAAAGATATGCCTTGTTCCAAAGGAAGGGAAGTGCGGTGAAATAAAATTCGTCGGATTTCCTTCCATATAAATTGGAAATAAAATTTCCAAGGCTATAAATATTTTCTTCTTGGATTCCGTGCAGGAGATGCAGATGACTCAGTAGAGCTCGTGAGGCACCTGGGAGGAGCCGTACTTTGCACTGCATCTCACCACCACCCTACCTTCAGCATAGGGTCAGGCCGTAAAACTGGCTGTGGCTCCCTGGTGCTCAGGTTCTTTTGCACCTTTGACCCTGGCTCTCAGTCATGCAAAGTGTTAATTAGAATGGGTTTTGTCAGGTCTGAAAAGATGCTGACATGAACCAGCATGACTTTTTGTAACAGTGGAGTTGGCTCATGCCTCATCTTGCTGCATGCGTTGTCTTCCCCATTGAAAAGGAAAAGGGTTTGAAGGCTTTGACCCCTTGTAGAGACAACATGCAACAGTAATAGAGTGGGCTTTTGAAAGTCAGGAGCCTGTGCTCTTTTTATTTCTCAGAGTTAAGACCCAGCCCTTGAGAAGGAGGGCTGGGAAAAGCTTGGCCACTGTTCAACTGCACTGCTGGGTGGTTTGGGGGTGCTCTGAGATATTGAGCATGTGACTCCATCTCTTTGGGAATCCCTAGAACTCTTCAGGACTTCCAGGAATGACATCCCAAGAAGGCAGATTAGTGCCACACAGTTATCTGAAAGCACACCAAAAGATCTGAATGCAAGGGGCGCATATCTCACTGCTCACTGTCTGTAGCAGACACCTTTTTACATCTCAGCAGTGACGTGTATTATATTGCTTTTGGGATGGGAAGGAAACCCCAAAATATAAATCCTTCATTTTATTATAAAAGTTAATACCAATAATTACTTAAAATCTAATGAATTTCAGTTCTCAGTTAATTGCTTTTGAGTAGTTCACTTAACTTATTAAAAAGAAGCAAGGACATATTCATTTAACAAGCAGCATCAGCCTTGGCCTAGCATCTGCCTACATTCTCTTTTCAATTAATCAATTATAGTCCAATGGTGTGTAATTACACATTAAGAAAGTTATTGGATATCACAGCATGGCTGTCCCAGGGGGCTCATGAATACACTAATATAACACACCTGTAATGACCTGTTCTCAGATCTGCAAATTGCTCCCATTTCTCTCTCTCTCTCATTGCTAAATGAAGATGAGAGCAATTACCATTAACTTTTTGAGTCAGATCTAGTCAATGAGAGAGAAAAAAGATTGCTGCTAGCATTCATAATAAATCTGTCTGTTGGTACTTAGTATTTTAACTGTACCAGGCATTGAGCTGAAGGCAGTAAATGTGCATGGGGATTGTGCAGGGTTGTGGAGATCCTGGGGTCGTTCTGTCCTGATTACACGCTTCACCTGTAGATGAGAGAAATAGGCAAGCAGGAAAATCTCATCAGATCACATCCAGGTGTACTTTGCCTGGCTTGGTGCAAATCAAACCAAACTCTGGAACTGATCCCTATGCAGTGGCTCTAAGTCTTTGCATAGCAACTAAGCCGTGTTGCTGTTGTGTTGAGGTTTATTTTGAATGCAAGAAAGAACAAAATTTACTATGTAGTGGCAGAAAGGCTTTCGTTGTATGAGAGGGTACAGTCACCAATGCTCCCTTATTAATGCATAACAAATGAAACCAAGGAGAGACTCTTAATCTGCATAATGAAGTCTGACAGATTCTGAATTGGTGATTTACTCAACTAAAGGCTCCAAAAATGCTCCATGGAAGTGAGCTTTTGATGGCTCCATAAGTCAAATGGGGGACGATATGTATCAACATTTTTGTGAATGTTGTATTGCACAGTGTGATTTCTATGTGCTGTTGTCTCTCACCCTGCGAAGAATTGTGTGTTTCCCTAGATGAAGTTTTCTGATTCCTGCTTTTATTTGCAGACTAGGGTCTCTCAGATGGGTGTACATGCAGATCAATGCACAGCAGTATCTTGAGCACAGCTTTTTGCTCTGAGTAACCTGAAATATTCCCATGCTGTACAGCTTTCACCGATCTAGCACTGACAATTTCAGTAAAATCGTCATCATGCCTGAGGTGACTTCCATTTCTGAAAAAATCGTCATGTCTCCGGGTACTTGATATCCCTTAGGATAACAGGGTAATCCTGTGCAATTCAGGTGATCCAATGTTGTTGTTAGTTGCATTCGCAGTAAGGTGTTTCATTCTGAGCTTCAGCTATGTCCACATCTCACTCTGGTTTTCACCAGTGCCATGTTTCTTCCGAGTTCCACAGCCCCCTTTTGTTTAGGACACAGTTTGGATGCCTAGCTGTAGCATCTCAGTATTTGGCATCTGGTTTGAACTCTCTCTGTAGGTCCCACAGTTAACAGGCAAGCATTTATAGGGTGTGGTTTACTCAAAATAATTAGACGTTGATTTAGAATTGGTTAAACTACCCTTGGATGTTCACTTACTAGATAAATACCTTCCATTTAACACCTACATTTTCAGCACCACAGTCATCAGTTGAACCGCATATTCCTGCATGTGTCTAACTTCAAGTTTGCAGGTAGAGCCATTCAATTCAAGCTTGAAGTTAGGTATCTGCTAACTTTATGTTTAGATGTCTGGTCTCCAGCTTTGAAATGGGGATGCTGTTGTTTAATTGCCTTTGCATACAATTTGAGTTTAAAATGTTCAAAGTGAATAAATGATATTTCTTATTTAATGTTGTGTTATAGTTCAAATAGTGAACAACAGCATCATTGGTATTTGCAGAGAAGTTCATTTATTATGAATTATTATCTGACATAATAGAAGAAAACAGGTTCCAAGATTTACTTATAGGTATTTAAAAACAGTTTGATTGCCCAGGCAATGCATAGTAACTGAAGCAAGCAGAGCAGTGTGTGTGGATCCTGCAAAGTGATCAAAGTGTGCATGTGCACAATGTTCTCAAATTTTGCTCAATGCACAGCTTTGTTTATGCTCGGGACCAAAATTAAATTCTGTGCCTTTTTTTTTTATTTTATTTTTTATTCAGTGCCTGAATGATCAGTTAAAATTGTTTTAAACAGAGAAAGGAACACAGTTATAGTCTAGAGCTTTAATATACAATACAATATTCAGTTATACAGGCTAGTTAAATATTAAAATACCTGTCAATTGCCTCTCCAACTGTGTAGTTTCTGTGTGTCTGATGGAGAGGAGGGTAGTATTTCACTCAGTTGCAAGACTTCGTTTCTAACTGTATTCTCTGCAAGAAGCTCTCTTTGCATGTCACTTTCCTAATTGAGCTATAAACTCTGTATTATATTAATACATTTTATTACGGGAAATAAACATACTTCTTCTAGACAGGCAGAGGAACAATTGACCACCTGTGGCCTGTCCCAAATGAACTGCACATACCGCTGAAATGGATGTCTCCTTAGTCAAGATGGGAAACAGTCATTTTCTGAGAGGTTTTTTTGTGGTTAGTAAGGTAACACATCCTGATATATTTCCACTTTCTAACAACGTGGATCCTGACTGCCAAGGGAAGAAGTGCTTGGTGTTCACTTGGTTACCAACCCTCTCTCTCTGCTTTTGGTGTTCAAACAGCAGCTTCATTTGTTACATACATTAAGCAAAGGACAGATTCTGCTCAAGACAGGGATACCTTTATATCACTCTGGCAATAGAAAGAAGTCTCAAAAGTTGGTGTGCATATAATGTACTCAGGCAGCCCCTTTCAGCTGCCAGAGTGGTGCAAAGGAGTCTCAGAGTGGATAAGAATCTATCCCAAACATAGGTTTATGTAATGCCTGAAGATAGTGCTGGGACATTGTGTGGTGTATCATGTTACCAGTACGTGCTGAAGGATGCTGGAAACTAAAATATTAAAGAGCTAAGAGATTGACTCCATAGGTAGAAATAACTGTTAGCAGTTATTTTTCCCTTTATGTTAATAAATCTCTGGGATAGTATTTTGTGTAAAATCACCGGATCCTACAGGATTCAGTCTCTTCTTTAAACTGGAAGCGTGGAATGCCATGAGAAAAGCGTGCAGGTGAGACTCTTGGGTATGCATGCACCTGCAGCATGCAGGGCCCCTCCCAGAGCACGTGCCCAGGGAAGAATGGGGTCCTTGGCAGGGGCACACACTCCCTTACAGGCACAGGGGTTGCGCAAGGCCTGGAAAATGTGTTCAGTTTTATCTTACACGTATCCTATTTCTTCCTTTCCGAGAGATTTCAGGCTGTGTTGATCAAGTGCTGTTCTCCCCAGTGGATATGCTCAGTGTATTGCCACAGGGCTCTGGCAATTGCCACTGTGCTGTCATCCTTCTTAGTCACCACATCGCACTCATTTAATGAGGGGTTATAGCTGATGTGCTTGCACAGTCCAGCAGTCCAGCTTTAGGTCCCTTTTTCCTCCAGCACAAACTAGGGCTGAAACTCTCCCCAGCAGCAAGGCATGGCCAAGGACCAGATGAGTGCAAGCTGTCCAAAGTTCAAATGAGATTAGCTTGAGATCACTGTGGTCAGTGAAAGGAAATAACCAGAGGGCCTGGCTGCTGATGTACTTCCCTGCATAAATGGAGGTATTTGTCCACAGTGGTTATCAAAATCCTTCTGTGGGGATTTTGATTGCTGAAATCTCAGCTGGCCTAAGTCATCACACAGCTGCAGTGATTTCTGTGTGGTAGCTTTTCTCTCCAAGGCCACCCTGGTGAGATGTGTGAGATGTGTCCCTTTGGTATCCCTGAACTACTGGTAGGAGCTGAGGTGGGGGCTGAGAAGACCACAGCAACCTGCCTGGGGAGCTGCAGTACCTTGCTTGCATACTTGGAAAGCTGGCTGTGCTTGCCTCCATGGAATTTACTATAATCCCACCACTCTTTGCCTCCAACTCAGCTGTATCAGTGTATGTGCTGGGAGTAGCCCTGGTGTAGATGAGTTTGGTCCAATTTCCCCCCTGTGCTGTTAGAAAAACCTGCTAAAAGCAAATCTGATTAACACAGCAGACAAAGTAGCTCAGCTGTAAAACATTGAGTATTGCCACTCGTGCAGGAACGTTGTGTCTAGAAGGCAAAATGCCTTTTTGAAGGTTTGTGGTCTAATGGGCAGTTGGTGGTCTTTGCTGTCTGTTTGTAGATTCCTAGGTGCTGAGCTAGCAAAATCGTGCATGGTGTTGGAAATACACCTTTTATTTTCAGAGCCACTTTTTGGGTGGCAGAGTGACAGCACATGGTGCACCAGCACAGCAGGAGTGCTGTGGAGGTACCACATCCCTGGTGTTCAAAGCCCTGATCCTGCACCAAAATCCATGCAGATACTTATGCTGGAGGGATGAGCTGCTGTGGTCACTGGAACCTCCCAGTGCTCTCAGAGTTCAAAAACTTCAAAGAGGGCAAATAAGAAATATCCTGGACCTTGCTAAGTTCCTTCAGGAACTCCATGTAGAGTCTCAGAAGAGGGATTTGGAGAGTGCCTGGATTGCAGCTCTTGGAGGAAATCAGAAGTGTTTAGATTTCATGTTTTATATTTTCTCATTGCTGCTTGTTTCCTGGGTGGGATTTGCTCCTTCTCGTATCTGTAAACACAGCGCCTAAGTGAGCTCTGGGAGGTGCCTGATCACCCTGAGTTTAAGACAGATGCTTCATCTGAATATATATGCAGTGAAAACCCAGGAATAGAAAAGTTCAGTTAGCTCCTCCAGAGAGTGCTTCGATTCTAAAGCACATCTGTAACATGCTGTAGGCTTGCACAGGGGGAAGAGAAAATCACTCACTTTTCTGTAAATGGAGAAGCAGTGATTATCACAACCTGGTCTGAAAGAAACCGCTCCGCAGTGTCCATAGTGTGTGCTGTCTTTTAGACAACCTCAGTCTTCAGTGAAGGCACTGGGGGCATTTTGAAGCTGTACCTGGCACCTCTCACCTGTGAGCATGACAGAGAAAGAGAACAAGTGAGAGGAGAAGAGAGAGAAAAGGGCACAGCCTTTTGGTGAGGACAGAGAAGTGATTTCAGATGTTTGTGACACCACATGAACCTTGTGTAGTTAGTATCTTCCTGAGCACGATATACCCTGGAGGGTGGAGAAAATGGTAACAGGTGGAGATGTGGTGGAGGGAATGAAAACTACCTGCAGATGTGGCATCTAATTAAATCGAAAGACAACGTGACTATTTTTAGCAGAAGTTCAAACAGTGATAGATGCCGTAGGGCTTCTGCCACTAAAATTTGTCTATAAGCAACATATTCATATTTAAACAAGTCAGCTTTGCACATTGAAATGAGCAAACACTGTCTCTGTGCTTGTTTGTTTGTTGTGCAGAAGCCATCAGCTTTCGCTCCTTATCCCTTCACCGTGGTGGTGGTGATGCAGTCATGATGATGGATTGGCTGTCTAGCTTATCTGCAAGGCCACAAAACGTTTATATCTTTTACAGCATGATAGGCTGTTCTCATGCAACAGTGGAAAATAGGAATTTTGGGCTGCCCTTGCAGAAGCACCACCTCCTGCACAACATTGCCATTCTGGTAAGCTCACTTGGCACAGTTTGTACAGCTAAGTACACCCACTGTGAAACATGACACTGGGATGCACATGAATAAAATCACACAAAACTGGGAGAGGAGTGAGCATCAGAGAAGCTTTTGAACACAGGGGGCAAACCAGCAAGGATGGAGTTCCTGCAGTTTCTCTCCTGCTTAGAGAGGGCCTATGTCACCTCTGGTATAAGGCCTCCAGCTCACATCAGCCTTATACTTGGCCAATTATGTTATTTAGGTATCTCATATATATTTAGGTCTTGAAAAAGGTCAACCACAGAGCATGGCTGGGCAGGGTTTTTTGAAGCTGTAGGACTGGAAGCTTTTCTTCTAGCATTGTTAGAAAATAATTGCCTATGAATGTTCTGTGATTTGAATCTACATGTTGGAACTTTATAAAAGGAGGGTAGGAAGGTTTAAAACGTTATTGAAACAGCTAATGCTAATGTTACACTTGCCGCAGATGGTGAGCAGGGAGCAAGTGGAGCTCACTGGGGAGCAGGGCTGCTCCCCCTCACCTGTCTTGGTACCCTTGCACTGGGAGCCTGTCTCCTGAGCTGCTCCACTTGTGACTGTCCCCAGCACAAATGGGCTCCTCTGTTCAAGGTTCACACAAGCTGGTATGTGTTTGTCAAAAGCTGCAGTGAGGCAAGATTGTCCCTGTCAGCTGAGCTGTTTTCACATATGTATATCTGCTATTCTTCCATTTTAAATTATTTTTGACCTTTGTTTTTGGTTTTCTGCTCCTTGTAGTTTTATCCTTAGGTCTCTCTCTTCCCCTTCTAAATATCTCTCTTTCCCCATTACTATCTTTCTTTCAGTTTAATGATCTTCTTCCTCAGGTCCATGATAAATCATGTAACTTTTTTTTTATGCCCCCACTTATTTTCAATCTTCCTATAGTCTTCGGCTTCTAAGCACTGTTAACTGCAGAAAGTCCCCTTCCCTAAATGTTGTAAGGCCTAGATGTTACTAAATATGATTTTTACCACTTAAAACCCTGTCAGTTACCTGCAACTGCTTACAGCTTGATTTTTCATTATGACCAAACTAGGTAGGTCTCTGAATGCAAGCCTTGCGTTTCTTGTAAGGAAGATTGCCCCAATGTGTGGTATTAGACCAGTCCTTAATGAAGTGTCTGTTTGCTCCTGGACCCTGTTGCAGGTATTCCCTGTGACCCTGACCAAGTCACTTTGTCTCTGCTTCCCATTCATAAAAATGGGCATAACTGCACTTCTGAAGCTCATGTGGAATTGCAGTGATGAGTTCCTCCTGCCTTTACCTCATGGCTTTTGTCGGCACAATTGTCAAATGAGATAAAACGTACTGAATCAGGGTTAGCCATGGTTAGCACAAAGCTCCAAGCAGCTGGCCCAGCCAGTCACCATATCCCAATAACACTGACAGCAGAGAGCCAGCTTTGTTACCTTCTGCATAGCAGTTCTGTGTGCTTTGAGGAGCTTCCTATGCTCTCTGTGAATAGCCAAAAGAGATGTTTCCAAGGCAGGGTGCTCAGGAGTGCACAGTGGTTTTTACAGGGCAAAGGTATAAAATGGCTTCCTTTGAGGGCTTGCTCCACAGGATCCTTAGCAGGAAATGTGGGGCCTTGGAAGGACCAGAAGGAGAGGGAGGGAGGGAAAGGGAATGCTCTATTTAAAAACCCTTCTAGTTTTCATGCCTGTTGTCCAGCCTCTTTCCCTCACCCTCCCCAGTTTAGTTCTGTGACAATAATGAAATAAAGGAATGCAAAGTAAAGGCAGGCATCCTTAGGTCTGTCATTGTTGTCAAGTACTCCTAACAGCACTTTCTCACATACCTGCCTCTGAACCCTAATGTCATTTAATTATTGTGATGTTGCAAATGAAGCTGCTCACACACAAAATTCCATATGGATGTAATTATTAGAGGTGGAATGTCAATTAAGCACACACCAAAAGCGACTGGTATATTTTTGATTTATCATTTGATTTATTGTCATTTACCTCACATGCCTCAGACAGCACCATGTGAGTTGGGAGCAGACAACCAGCCCTTTCTATGTAAAGCTTGCTTTTACATCTACACTTCACAAGATAGCAGCAACTGACATAAAACATCTGTTTTTAAAATACAACTGGGAGTGCATTTTTGAAGCATTCTCTCCATCTCAGGTAAGGAACACAAGAGAGGTATGACTTTTGGTAGACAGATACATATCTCCAAAAGAAAGCAATGCATACAATACAATTCACATACAGAACATATGTCAAAAGGCCTTCAGTGAAAATCCAAACTATGCAGGGAAGAAAACCCAGCCTGCTACGGGTTTAGACGTGTTGGCCAAGTCAGCTGAGAAGACCTCCATGCTTGTGCTTCAGCAGCCAGGACCACATGGTCTGCCTACCATGTAATTACCGGGGTTTTCAATTTTTGGGTATTTCCTAGCATTGCATTTTTCTATTCCAGTCACTCACCCTTGCATTTTGAGGCAAGGAATACAATGCTAGTGAGGCATCCTGCCTTGCTGTGCAGTCTGGACACATTTATCACGTTCTCCTACTCTCCCAACCTGTAAAGAGTCCCTCTTTGAATACTGTGCACTGCTCACCATGCAAGCGACTCATTATCTCAGGCATTTCAAGACTACTTTATAGGACATGTGGTTAATTTGCATAAGCCATCCAGTACACAGAACATGTCTCCACAATAAAGTAATATGCCAAAATCAGGATTTATGTGAAAACACGAATATAGCGGGGGGGGGAATGGGACAGCACACACAGTGACATTTTTAGCTCCAATATCTAAACGAATACCTCTGATAAAAAGTCACAGAATCCTGCCTCTCCACCTACTGTATGTGAAGCTCCCATATAATTTTCTGCTTTGACTCTTGCTCATCTTTTTGTTAAGTAAGATGGGTTTTGATCCTTAAAACAGCCTTGAAATATGAATACTTGGCACTGTTGGCTTTGTTTAAAAAGGAAACAAAATCCCGCAAACTGAATCCAAATCGAGAGCTGCACGTTCAGCTATCGCGGCGAGGAGTCTCGCGCATCCGCTGCTCTGATTATTACCTTGACACTAGAAACAGGAGGGCCTGTAATCCTTGAAACAGCTGACATCTGAAGCACTGATTCTTCCTGTGCTTTGAGTTAGTCGCTCCTTGATCTCCGTGCCTGGCATGCAAGCCTGGCTTTTACTGAAACCTGACCTCATGGTCCCTTCTTCTGCAGCGCTGTTTGTCTTCTGCCATTCAGAAATGTGCAGCTTCTGTCCTCAAGACTCTGAATTAGAGCTGCACAGGTCAAAGGAGCAAACAGGAGAGTTGTCATTACTGGATCCAATGCCTGCTCTTCGTTTAGGTGTCCTTGCTTTGGTTTTTTATATTTTAATAAGAATTACAAAATAAGAACATTGCGAGATATTTTTTAAGCAAACCTTTCCTCTGCAAGGTGACACTGGCTTTCTGTGATCTCCAAAGCATGACTGCTTCATCTACAGGTACAGACGTTTTTACTCACTTCCTTGCAAAACCAACCTGAGATTTGAAAATCAAGTTGGTTTCTTTCTTCTCTCCCTAATATGTCTTTTGCCATTATGAGGCCTCTGAAGAGCATATTAAGTCCATATTTACCCCTGTGCAATCTAATTAACTTCCAGAATTACTGTGCAGGTGTAACTGAGATCTCAGTCTGAAGGCAGCTTTGCTCCACTTATAATTGAAGGAACTGTTTGACCGGCAGCATTTCTATTAGTAGTAATGCTGTTTGAAAAGGAAATAACTTAGTTTTGGACTGAATTTGTAGGAACACCACCTAGAATTGCATAAGTGAACGAATATATATCTGTGTACTTGTAAATAGAGGCTAACTGGAGCTGCAAATCACATGTATATTAAACATGTAATCCTGATGCCATTCCTACAAATTTTTTTCCCACAGCAGAGCTGTGTTTCAAGTGCCTTTTTCAGTGCTTTATTGTTTTGAATGTTTGAACAGTGTTGGTTCTTCGCTTTGGTGCATCACATGTAGTTCCAGTTAGGTGAAACCTGCTGGGTATTTAATGGCATGTTCAGCTTGAACTAGAAGCAAGTAGAGGGAAATAATGTGTTGTAGGAAGAAAAGGACTCTACATAGATTTTGATTTTCTTTTTTTCTATTCCAAGGTCTGTTACTCTGTTATATCTATTATTCTAGGCATTGAGATTAGTATTTTTTAATCAGACTGTACTACAGATTACATGGAACTGACAGCATTAGCTTGAACATAATGATTATGTGCAATAAGAACAATATATGCAGTTTTTCATTTCTCTGTCTTCCAATTTGAATCACTTTTTACTATTGTAAGATGTAAGAAGCACATTTTTTTCTTCTGGGGATTTACAGTTTCTCTTAGTGTTCTGATTACTTGAGAATAATTTGATAAAAAAACTCCTGTGATGTATAGCATCTAGGTTGGATTTGGCTTTTGACTGATCCCTAATAGCTGAAGTTACTGTATACAACAAAAAACATTTGTAATGCTGTCAGACAGGAACAATCTCTCTTCTGCAATTTGACTCAAATTTGTTATGTGTATAGCTCCGTGAAGTTCACTAGATGTAAATACAGATTAATTATTTAAGAAGTAATAGGAAGGAATGAGCTTCCAAACATGTAGTGTTTAATTATTTAAAATCTGTAATGGAATTTCAACCCTTGTGCATACCTCAGATCTCTCGTTTGCTTGGACAAGTGCCTGAGGTTAACCGGCATGTCCCCACCTCTGCGTCATATCCCCTCCTATATCACAGGGTGACAAATGTGCCTGGAAGATGTGAAGAACAGTCAATATTCTCAGTCATGTCTAATAGTCAATACACTATGCTTAACTCCATCTTCCTTTCCCCCAGTACTATATTGCATCCTACAATAAGCCATTCCATGTAACGTTCCATATAACAAGCTGTGTATGAGTAGCAAGTGTGCAAATGTCTGTACTGAGTGACAGAGGACCCAATCCTAAAGCCAGGACTTGAGCAAAGCCCTTCATGATTCCTGATCCTATAGAGTGGAAAGAGCCTCATAGTGATGTTGCTCTTTGGTCATTTGATAGTGGTGGATCAAGGCACCCGTGGTATGTGGTTGATTGTACTGGATGTTGTACACACATGTAAGAAAACCTGATGCCTGTTTGAAAAACCTCATGCTCCAAGTAGGCTAGTCAGACACAGGTAAGCCTTCTCCAAATTTTAAAAAGAGGATCAAAGATACATACTGAAAATAAAAAACATACAAGCCTCCTGACCTTAGAGACTTGCCTAAGCTTGCTCCTCCTTCACTCCTTCAGCAATAGATGGAGAGAGAAAGAGAGAGTGTTTTGCTGGAACTAGTTCAGAGCCTTAGTTAGATTCCTGCCATGATCCACCCTCCTGAGATCTCTACCTCTATTTGCAAAGTTGAACTGGACAATCAAAGTAAATACCTATGATTGTGCTGTTTGTATTATTTCACTGTCTACCCTTCCCCTTGTCCGAAGTTACTCAGGAATTTTGTCTTTGCAGAGAACGACTAAGGCTGATCTGGCAAGTCCCATCTCAGTGCTGCAGCTATGTAACCTTCCTTTTACTACTGCTCTAAGTCACTGGATGAGGAGCACTTGACCCAGGATGGGTGTTAAAATAAATGTAAAGGAAGGCCCTTAAAAGAAAAGCAAACACTCCAGTTGCATTGAACAAATACACCGTTAGGAGTCTTTGTATGTGATGGCTGCAGGTCTTCATTTGCCTGCCAGATCTCAGCTGATCTGATGAGGAATATTTCAGGTAGTGCTCTACCCTGTGAAATTGTTGTCAGAAGGAGTTTTGTGGGAAGACCTAGGGAAGGAAAAGGGCCGGGAGAAAGCAAGACAGAGTTAGTCCTCTTTGAGGAGGAATCTAAAGAGCATAGCATTCTTAAGGGTCTTGCTTGTGATACACGTGCAAGAAGAGATGGGAAATATAACAATCTGCACATCCTTCATCACTTGTAGGGTGATGGTTTAAATACATTGATTTCTTTTGTCCTAGTGTGCCACTTCCACATAGCTGATTTGTCGTGCATGTCATGCAAGGAGAAAATCATCTGCATGGTCTTGTAAGTATGAAAGGGTTTGCCATGATGCATTTACCTAATAGAATCTGTGCGGTTGCAGTGTGCATCGTACATCCAGGCAAGGAATGAGTGCCATCTACAGTAACACAATGCATTGCTAAAGGCTCCTCTGTGATTGTGTTCTTTACTGAACAGTGCATCTGATGCCTTCTGCTGTAATGTGTCCTCCTCAGTGAGAAATTAATTCTTTGTGCCAAATTCAACACTTGGTTACATGATTCAAACTGGAAAAACAACACTGGCTTCAGTGGAGTTATCCCAGATTGATCCTGGGGTTACTAAGAATAGATTTTATTTATCTAAGTAGCTTGGTGTCAGGTACACTCTAGTGCTATACACTTTGTAAACAGAGGGATAGGTAAGACCTTTTCATTTGAGTACGAAAGACTGGTTTTTTCCACTTCCATACCCTACCTAGAAAGAGGTAGGTATAAATCAGCAAGGAAGAAGGCACATTTTCCATTCCTTGAAACCAGCAAATGTTTTGGGCCTGACAAAAGCACGACAGTGCGCAGTAGGGTGTGTGAAGGGCTGGCCCTTTCTCCCTCAGGTGTTGCACACAAGTTGGTTGCTGCCCACCACCCTCACAGCTGTTGGGTCCTGTGGCTTCTCAGCAGGAATGTTCTTAGTGAAACAAGAGGAGCATCAGCAGAACAAGACAAGGAAGTTTTCACACCCATTAGTTCACCATATGTTTGGCTCTAGGCTGCAGTTTCAGACCTTTATAACTTCTCCTTTATTATTTTCAAGGTTAAATCCTGGAAAACTATGCTTTAAGATAGCTAGGGGCTGTAATAGTCATGGTAAATCCTACCTACCTGGGACAGAGTAATCTTTTTTTCTTTTCCTTTTTAAAATTCTCTTCTGGATTTTCTCCTTCCCTCCCTTCCTCTCCCCTCCTCTCTCCTCCCTTCCCCTCCCTCTGCTCTCCTCTCCTCCCCTTATTTCAGTCTTACCTGCTCCATATGGGAGTGCCCAAGAGTAAGCCTAACCAGTGAGCTCATAACCAGCCTCTCTCTACTGGTGATTTTGTGCTAATTGGAGGGGGAAGCGGAGCCTGGCCTGTACCAATGGGCTTTGGGTTTCAGCCAGGATCACTGCCTTGCAGTAAGTAGAGGACTCAGAATGCTTCCTCTGTGTGCGGCAAACCAATTTCCCTTGCTTAGCTTCATCTTCTCCAGCCCTCAACTCCAGAGGAAATAGGAAAATGAATTCCACTCTCTATGCCCAATGTGCAAGAGATGTAGCATGTCTCAGTCCCAGGCTGAAACTGATGTGACACACTTCCCTGATCCAGGCAGATTTTGGATCTGGCCCAGGGTTATTCTAATCAAATGTGGTTTTCAGAGAGAGGCTGCTTTTTAAACTGAACATACTCTGGGACATAGGGTGGTGTGTACCATTACCATCAGGGAAAACAGCAGCCCTCAAAGTATGAATCACATGTGTTCAAATCTCAAACAGTTTTGACTCCTTTCAAAGCTCTATAGACTAAAACTCAGCAGCTCCTCTCTTGAAAAGTTTTGGGGTTTTTTTCATTCATTTTTACTAATGGTCAAATCAATCTTTCCCTAATCAAGTCAATATTTCCTAACATTATTTTTTCAGATCAGCAGCTGATACAGTCCCTCTAGGATTTTGTGTGTTTGGGAAAGGTGGGGAAACATATGCAGGGAGTCTGCCTCAGGTAGACTGTGAGATCCAGACAGTTCTGCTGCAGCTCATGCCATGGCCATGCATGTGTTAGAGCACATAGTGTAGTGAATTCTGGCCTATAAATATTATTGCATGATAAAGATTAATATGTAATAATAAAAGTATAGATCCATGACCTATATAAATGGGGGAAAACACACAGAGACATATATATATGTATTTCAAATTACCCAGAGACTTCTATTCTGTAACCTTCTTGCTTGTACAAGCATAAATCAGAGGAAGCAACACACAAATCTGTGAGAGTTATGCCACTGTAAAATGGCAGAGGTGCGAGGAAGAAATTGGACTTGGAAATAAAGATTTCCTAAGGTTTCAGGTTGCATTCTTGTTTTCTGTTCTATGGACTAATGATATTTTGAATCTGGATTACAGTATAATTCTCTAGACCCAATAATATTACATTTAACTCCAAGTGATTTAATGACTGTTCAGTGGTGATTTTGGTTTCAGGTGAAGCGATATTGGCCTCCAGCAATGCCCTAGGCTAAAAGCATCATATGTTAGCAAAAAACATTAACTTGCCCCTCAAACCTCCTCATTATTACACTTATAGTCCTGTCAACCAACTTATGAGCAACTGGAATCGTAACAGAGGGGGTTTTATTGTTATTTTTATATTCTCTTGAATACTAAAAAGAAAATATACTAGGAAAAATACATATAAGATATTACTAGATATAAATTCTAGACAAATGGGTTATTTCCCACCTCACAATGCTTGCTATATTATCAGAATAATGTTTGGATCAGTAAAAAGAATGATACTGCATAAAAAAGTGAATTAATTAGAGAATGTAAATCTTCGTCTGGTTTCTGAAGTGATCTGCAGACTTGGTAGGCATGAGATTCCTGAGGGTGCAGATTTCTCATTTGGGGAGATTTTGGTCAATCAGTGAGATACCGCTTGAGCCTAGTGCCCCTTTCATCTTTTACCTTTAAGCTTTCCTTTGCTTAACTCCATCCACATTTCTCAAAAGAATTTGATAGAAAAATTTACAGTGTTAATTGCTCTCAACTCCCCTTTCTTTTCCCCATTGCTGGGACTAGATGCAGGGAGTGCTGCAGTGCCTAGCGCATACAGGCTCTCTTTCCTCACTGCACTGTTTGACAGCTGCTCTGCAGAGGAAACCTGTGGCTGATGTTTGGTCCTGTTCTCATGGGGAGCAGGATCTCTGCAGCCCCTGTGCAGGTGTGAGGATTCCTGGTATGACAGCCGTGCTGGCCCTGTTGATTGTCCTACGAAGTGGTCCTCAGCCTAGGTGCTAGTGGGACTCCACAGCTTGGGCACCCCAGGGATGGAGAAGCTGTTCTGCTGCCTCCTGTAGCTGAACATGTGGAAATGGAAATTTTGCAGAAGGCTCTCCAAGGACATGGAAGTAAATGTCCTCCTGAGAAAAGAAGTGCATTTCTATTCTATGAGGAATAGGAAAGAGGGGATTTTACTAGTGCGACCTTCACCTGCTACCCAAAGAGATGACGGGGCCTGGACACTGTGAGAAAGTATTTCTAAGCCCCAGAAATGTTTTTTTCAGCTGCTAGCTTTGATTTCTTTCTTATGGCTTCCCAAATATTCAAAACCAATATTTCTTGTCCTGTTCTCAAAGTCTTTACAGCGCTTCCCACTGCTGATAATTTGCACGGCTTTAGTGACAGCAGTTTCATGAATTTCACTCATGTTGTCTTTAGAAAGTAGTAAAGCTCTCGCTGGGGCACTACAGCTAAACCTCCTGTTGTGGGAAGGCACATGCTGTAGTTCACCAAAACTCCCAGCTTCACCTATTCAATGTACTTCTTATTTCTGGCTGCTGAGTTGTTTCCCAGACAGTTTCAGAGCCAGGGGAATTTTGAGAATGCACATCATGGGAAGTGTTAGCCTGGAAATCAAGTGTTGAACATCAAGGTGACAATTCCCACATAACCCAAATCAAACTGCCTGGCTGACCAGCAAATGTGTTTGTGCCACTGCTCTGCCAAGCTGGCTTCTTGTGCTGCCACCCATCAGCTAAAGGCCATGAGGAGCATGGTGGAGACACTCAGTTGACTCCACAGATCCCTACCCTCAAATTAGTCCCACCAGGAAGGTGGCTACAGACACACTTGAATGATCTCCTGTCAGACTAGGCTAAGCCTGGCAGAGGAACTGCCTCTCGGCCTTTCTGTGTGGGCAGAACATCATGCAAATGCTGGGCTACTGCTTGCTGACCTGTGGCCACCGTCTGATAAGGCTTGATGGGAGCTCTAGAGTTGAATGTAGGACTTGATGTCTTGAAGGGTGGTTTGCTCTGCCCTACAGCCTATTGCATGACATAGTTATGCTCAAAGACCAGTGCACTTGGTGTGGGATGAGGTTTCCCAGAGCCTGCACTACCCTTGGAAAGGGCATTCAGGCTGAGGTGGTGTTCTTTAGGCATTTCTGAAATGTGAATCTTGGTGAGACAAACAGTCTGACCTGCTGAGGGCATTTAACCCCCACTTCTCTGTACTGCTCTTACCCTCCTTTTATCTTCTGCATCGTATTAATTTTATTTAGAACTTCTCTCGCTGCTGCAGTGGTGGACTAGGCCAGTACTGAAACAGCAGTGCAGATGTGCCCTTTAATCAGCTCTTGTATGGTACCAGTGTAAAAACTTCACATTAAAGATTTTAGGTTTAAACGCTGTTATTGTCCCATTCTGTGTTATTTTAGCCAGGAACATTTCTAGGGAGAAGAACTTCCTTCTTGGCAAGCCCCACTTCACACTATATTCATTTTCCCTGAAGTTTTGCTCACCATATTTTAGGCTTTACCAGTGGTTTCAGATCCAAAGTTCCTCCTGTGGTTTCAAAGCCTCAGACTGAAGTTGAAAACATGGAGCTCAGCTGTTTATATACAAAATCAAATATGTAGCCACTCTGATGAAACAAGACCCAACCTATATTACCACCAGACATTAGCATAACTTACATTCATTCCTTTTGACTGGAAACATTAAAAAAACCCCAACACAAAGAACACAAGGGCTTTGAAAAGACTATGTTTTAAATACCACTGATGACAACTGCAGTGATTCAAAAAATGGAATCAATTTATCATTAGCCATTAATTACCAAATAACTCTATTTTCTCCTTATGCTTCATGTAGCTTAGACTTCTGCATAATTAGGATGAAAAATGGAGACAGAGTGGGTCTTGCATTTAAATGACATAAAGTCGGTATTCACTCAGAAAACTGGTAAAGATTTTTGGGAGAACAAGAAGTTTAGGAGGGTTACATCAGGGAAAGGAAAAGCAAGCAGACAGACAAGCTTTGGTCTCTTTTAAACAGAGAGAAACTTGTCACAGGACAGTTTTAGGTTGTATGCAACTGCAGTGTTCTGTTTTGTCAACTGTTTTTACACAAAGCTCCAAACATTGTAAAAATCAGTTTTCCTTCACACCTAGCATTGCTACAAGCTATATTGTAACCACATTCACAGTGTGTTAGAGCCTGCCTCGGGGTTCCTTCGCAGCAGGTTTCAGCTGGAATGATTCTTTTTGTTTTTTATAATAATCACTCCATTCAAATGGAACAATCAGTATGAAGAAATTATCACAAGCCATCTTGGATAGAAAAATCCTGCTACAATAAACATACTGAATGTTTTACAATAAGACATCAAAAATGGTGATCGAGGCTGAATAACTGCTTAGAGCCACACTTTGGATTATGCCTGTTACAGCATTGTTTGACATTTGGTAGTGAAAGAGCAACAATTCCCAGTCATGACAGCTGAGGCAGGGACTTAGTCATAGTCGACTTCAAAGTAGATGCTGTGAACTGCCCTTCCCCTTCGGGGACAGTCTGCATCCCTGCCAGACAAAGCCCCCAGCCCCATAGGCTTGCATGCAGTGCTGCAGTGCTGGACACACAGACACCTGCATACCCTGCTCAGGCACTGGCTGTGCCCCAGGCTACCCAGTCCATCTCAGGAGGAAGCCTGAGCAGATCCAGTGGGAGTTTTGGAGGAGGATCGGGTAGGGAAACGTGGGACACCTTGGTGAGCGACAGCGGCTTCTGCGGCTTCTGGCAAGGTTGCACCCACTCTATCGCTTGGCGCAGGGTGCTGGCAGCTGAATAGCTTTTGTGATAACTCAATTAGCTGTGAAAAGAGCACACAACAGCATTAGGATATTATGCTGATTATTGCTAACCTCTTAAAGGAGTTTGTCATTTGCCATCGTCTCTGGGTGGAACACGTTCCCCCCCTCTTCCTCACTCTGACCCCATGCTTCTGAGCATGGCTGTGTCCTTTTGCAGAACTGCAGTGTTTCACCTGCACACCCGCTGTGTTCCTACCTTACAGCACTTCTTAATATTTGTCCTTTTTCTGAGTTGAGAAAGGGAAATTCAATGCCTTGGAACAATCTTTATGTCAAACAAGTGTGTGAGTCTGTGCTAAGAACTGAACAGCGCCTACCCAGCCCAGTGTGAGCTTTGGCTCCTGAGGGGCAGTTCCACAGGAGGTGAAGAGTTAGTACAGACCTCCAAACTGATGTTTATAGAGGAGTCAGTCTGACCAAGAGCCCCACTGGGGACACATGTTCTCTGTGCTCACAAGCGTTGAGAAAATTAACACTTGAGGTTCAGTCTTTGCCCCAAAGTTTCTCTGTGCTCGATCAGGCAATGGACTGTAGAAACAAGGACATTTGCAGGATTAGCACCACAGATGGGATCTGTGAGTGGGATTACCTTTTACATGACCTGCTCTGAAGAAAAGCCTTGTTGATGGCTAAATGGAGAAAAGAAGGGAGGGAGCAGGTAGCCACATTGCCCAATAAACCTGGGGAGCTGGCGAGGACAGCTGAGAGAGGTTTCACATGCCTTTGCCCCTTAGAGACAGTTAGGCACATAGTTCCCCAGGACACACAGATCTAGGTTTCTTTCCTTCTGATAGACTGAATTAGTGTCCTGCCAGGAGTGCTCACAGCCTTGTGAGGGGGCCCAGGTGGCAAGGTGCCTTGGTGCTCACGCTGGGCAGCATCTGGGTGTTCTGGAAAGGATCTGACTGAGCTGTGTGTTAGAGGACTAGTTGTGACTCATTTGGCCGTATACTAGAAACCTCTGTATGTGTGCTTCAAGCCACTACCTAATTTCTAAATTGTTGCTGTGTCCGATGTTTGGCAGGCTTCAAAAAACTTGAGCCCTTGCTGAAAAACATATGGCTGGTGTGTCAGGTTCTCACTTGGTTGCAAGGGTATGCAGGGGAAGGGGCACTGTCTCCTCATCTTATGGCTTTTGGGATGGGGTGAGAGTCTCTGCCTCCATGCCTTGCACATCCTGGCTGGGTGGCAGGATTGGAAACTTCCCAGACCATTCTGGGACCCAACCTGGGCTAAAAGGAAAGGCAACCAAGGCCAGAATGGGATATAATAAATGTGCAGTAGTATTTGTGAAGTCAGAACATATGCCTGAGTGTTTATAAAGAGACAGCAGTTGGATACCACAGTGGGAAAAGGAAGTAGCAACTAGTCGGCAGAGTTGAATACATGGATTTTATGTGAGGCTTTTATAATCTTCAGTCCCACATTTCAGCATCTTCAATAAGAGCCTGGTCCTCAAGATGCAGCCCTCCCTTGTGCAAGGTGTCCCCCAGTGGTGTTCTCCTGAGCAAGAAGAGGAGTTTCATCAGTCACCCTCTGGTTCTGGAGAAGTTGAAAATGGCATCTTTGCCCTAGTGACCCCTTTGTGTCCTCTTGCTAAGCTTTACTGAGGGGTTGATACTAGTCCAAAGCATTGAATATAAGGCACAGACTCACTTTTACCGCAGCAGTGGTGGGTGTTTGCATGCTGGTTTCTCTTGGGCTGATGTAAATACGTCTACAAACAGGTTTTACCAGATGTATTTCTTAATGAAGTAGTGTCTGATACTAGATTGTCCTTCAGAGGCTAGTGGTGGACTGCACTGATGTATGAACTTCGTGCCTGCATTTGACAACTGATTGATTAAAGTATTAATTACCCTGTGCCTAAAGCCCAGGTGTGGCCCTTTTAAACACAGTAGAATCCTGTGTCGTGCTACAGGGCAGCCTCATAGCCACATCTGGACTCCACTTTGGATATTTCTATCAAAATAAAGATATGGATGCCAACAGGAAAGGCTTTATTCCACCTCTTTGTATTAGAGAAATTGGAGTGTTACAGGATCTCTTGGTCCTGGCTTCCTTGGTGTTCCCGCATCTGGCACGAATCGTGTTTCTGCTGATGCGGTGTCTTCTGAGTTGTCTCCTGGTGTAGATTGCTGCGTGTTTCCCAGGAAAGTGGATAAATGATACCAAGTCATTCAGCTTATAAGTAGCACACTGGCAACCCGCCACTAAAATATAAATACATTAAATGTACTGAAGGAAATGTTCATTCTGTTGTTTAGCCTTGGACATGCCCCAGTTAGGTAAATTTAATCTTCTTGAGGGTTGTTGCGTTACAGCTGAATGAGATAGGCTGTTATCTTATTACTGATCTTTCTGTCATTCAGGGTTCGTGTTCTGGCATTCATGGTGTGAAGTGTACTTGCCCAAGAGCGGTCCTAGGAGTGTTTTCCAAGGGAGATGAAGGTGCGTAGGGGATCTGTTAGCACCTTGCAAGTTTTGACCCTTTATCTTGGTAACGTTCGCACTCCTTGTCAGTCACACCACTACTGGTTCAATCTCCTGTTGGGTAGAAATGTACAAAATAGTGGCTTTGCCTACATTTGTTAGGAAATGTCTGAAACTCAGCCCCGCTGCATTTATTGTCTTCATGGGTATTCCTGCCTCAGTTCCTTCCAAAATACCTGGCCGTGCCTCTGCTGCTGTTGAGGTCAGGGACAAAGCTCCCACTGACTCCATGGTGAGCAGGGCCCAGCATTAAGCAACAGACCCAAAGCCGATGGATTGCATTAAAGAGGAGTCTCTTAATTGTTTTCCACTGGTGCTGGGTCAGACCCACCAAACATGATCCTACAGCATTAATGCTTGTGACTAATCGCACTGAAACCCAGGGAGCTGCCCCATGTGTGAGCACTACCAAATACAATGTGCAGCGTTGATAAGCACTCTGCAACAGTTTAGCTCTTCTCTTGGTTGTACTATGAAGGGACAGGATGAGGCAGGAAAAGGGAAGTAGAAGTAATGCATGAACAGAATGATTCTGAGCTGGTTGTGAAGAACAGTGATGTTATATCTGGAATGCAAGTACTTAAAAAAATAAGACATCAGCTGTGTGTTTTACAGATAAGAAAATGTTATTTTATTGAACGGAAAGATATATATGTTTCACCTATCACATCTGAACTAATCAGTGTAGGCTTTTAGAAGAAGTCTGTAATTACTCTGAGCACGTCATTAGTTATATATAAAATGAATGATATTGCTCCGTTTTATTACCTCTAGTGATATAGCCATTTGTATCATAAATTAATTGACCTCATCTTAAATGATCAATTCTGCAAGACAGACTTGATTCATTAATTCTTAAGTGACATTTTTTCTCCTCCAGTAATTTCCTCTTCAATGTGGGGACTGTTTTTCTGCCTTTTATTATGGTATTATGAGGCATCATATTACCTGCATATGACATGCACTTTTTATCCTTTTATCTTAACTAAGCAGCATAGACTGATTGCTTATGTAGGAAGAAAGAAAGGAAGAAAGAAAGAAAAAAGAACGAAAGAAAGAAAGAAAAAGAAGGAAAGAAAAAAAAGAAAGAAAAAAGAAAGAAAGAAAGAAAAAGAAAATAATGAAATGCATGCACATAGTAGATAGACATTACTCACTGATATTAGCATCAACACTTTGAGATGTTGCATGAAATCAATGAGATAGTTATTGGATATTTGGTCTCTCCAGGATATTCAGAGGAACAGATTTGCTACCTTTAATTTCTGTGGCTTTAATTAATTTTATCTAGTGATAAAATATACAGAAGGGTCTGTGATCAATATATGAGTGAGGCGGGCAGACTTCAGAGTTTCTTATTCCTCAGTGAATTATTGAAAACAGGAGAAATCAGTAGAGAATTTCTAAGCAGGACTTCTAAATATTTTACCAAGGAAGAGAAAATATTTGTCTAGCCAGGAGAGATACAGGAGCCCACTGGAGATAAACAAATCAATACAGCAATAATGCAGTGAAGTGTTTCAGTGAATTTTTCAAGTGATAACTAATAAAATTAAATTATTAGAAAATATGTAACAATTTGGGGGGGGCTGTATTTCTCTTTCAGTCTGTTTAATTAAAGTCATTGAGGGGGCTCTTCCTAGAAAGATAAGGAGGCTGGATTTATTCTCTCATATTTCTCAGTTGCTTCTTTGGCAGTGGGCTTACAAGGTGGCTTGCTTCCTTGGCCCAAAGAAAAGGTAAGTCTTCACTGCAGCTGCATCTGAAGTCCTGCTCCATCCCTTACTGCAGGCACCCCTGAGGTCAGTTTACTCCTTGTCTTTCCCCTGCAAACAGACAGTGATGGGCCAGCGTGGACTTCAAACTGCACCAGCCTGCCTCAGGAACTGTCTGGGAGCTCCTGGTACCTCTTTGTGCAACTCCTAGGGTACATGTGGAGACCCCCTGCCTCTTTGCCAGGCCTTGGGGCAAGAGTGTACCCTGCAAGCGGCAAGAGGAGGGCGGTGGAGTACATTCTGATTCCAAACATTCAAAATAGATAGCATTTTGTGGCTACAACAGTGAGCTCTTGAACAAAAATTACTTTAAAGAAAATTCAGCAGCTTTACTGAGTTAAATAGTACCTTATTAATGTGCAGTATAGAGTCACAAATTCCCTTTCTGTCTGCTTGAAAAACAGTGGCAAGCCAGAAAATTTTAGGAGGTCGATTAGAAGATGTTTCCATCATGTGTGCTGACTTGCCAGATGGGTGGCAAAACCCATACCCGTGCCAAATACCCAGGACGGTTCAGTGCTCACTGCTGTGTGTTTGCACTGTTTGCAGTGATGGGTTGCTCAGCTTCAATGCTGTGTGTGATGGTCACTAAACCTTCCTGTGGAGAGCAGAGAGAGAGCTGATGCCTGGTAAAATCCAGGAGCTGTTGGAAGTGGGGATGCTCCTCTTTGCCCTGCTTGATGCACTCCTACTTTCCCATCTGCCCCACACCTGGGGGTATGCACCACCCTTCAGTGCATTTGACAGCCTTTTTGTCCGCATATTTGAGGGTGCAACATCATCACTGTGTGCTCAATGCAGGGCTGGACTGGTTTGTAATGCACTGGGAAATTTTCTTTCTTACGTGGGGCATCATGGTGGAGATACACCCTTCCTAATGCCACATGCACTGAGCAGGACCAGTACCCCCTGTGCTTTATCTCACAGGGCACAGTGTTTGTGTGCCCAAGCTAAAAATCTGTGCCCTGCATTCGTAAACTTCAGGGATGACTTAATAGTTGCTACTTCTTGATTGGTACTAAATTGATTTAGTTTGATTTAAAGGTTGGGATAAAAGAGAGGGATTGTGTATATGTGTGAGTGTGTGAAGAGGGGGGGAGGGAAGGCAGGAGGGAATCAAACAGCAACCTGACTGGAGAACCAAAAGGTTGAGAAGTTAAATGGGCTAATAGCCATAGCATATAGTGTGTGTGTATGTGTGTGTATATATATATATATATATATTAAAGATATATTACTGAAAACTCAAAAATGTCACCACTGTTTATATAAAAGGAAAGCTGAGAGTTAAATGAGATGAGTAATCAGATGCCCAACATATGTTGTTTTGAATTGTTTATATGGCCAATAGTTATTAAAATTAATTATCCTTTTAATGCAGTCTTTTCACAATCATAGTGTTCTTTGGGGTTTTTTTGGAGGTTTTTTTTTCTTTGTACAAAAGATACGGTCATTTCAAAACAAGCTAATATGAGCTATTTGGAAAATGCAGAACAAATAATACCAGGATGTATTCTGACATGGTCATAGGCTCAACATGCTGATAGAAAGCACTAAAAGTCTCTGTCAGTGGAGTATTTTGAGAACTAATGTAAATGACAAAAATGGGGGGTTTTTGTGTGTGTAAAATTCTGTCAAAAAAGTGAGGCACTGCAAAATCTGACATCTGTTTATCTGTTTATAGCTATGGCAAGATTACTCATATTAATTCTTGTTTAAAATGCCATATGAAGGAAAGGCATTTGTGCAAACAAGAGTCATATTTGAATTGTAGATCATGTCTTCACCATCTGTGAGAGCTGTTGGTGTTGCAAAATTAATGTGTTAATGAAATCACAATAATTTCTCTGAAGTAATGGATTCTGAAGCCTAGAATGACTATTTTTTGAACTTTAGTGTCTAGTGGCTTACAACTGGGAAAACCTTTCACAGCTTAATTAGTTCTGCAGCCTTATTTAAAAAAAAATTGGCTATGCCTCCACCACACCAATAGTAACACAGAAGAGGATTAAATGAAAAGCAGAGAAACAAAACAAAAATGAGCCTGCAGTGCAAACTTTTCGCTGTAGTATTTGAAAAGTTGCTAAACAGGTCCTTGCTTGCCAAGAAGTTTTACTCAAAGTGACTTGTACACAAGAGTGGGCAAACAGCTCAGAAAATAATTCCAGCTTGCTGAAACATCACAAATTGGGACTATTTGAACCTTACACAAATACCCTGACTTTTTCCAACTTTCTGCTTGGAACAAAGGGCAAGGAATGAATGATGCTTTTCGCTTTGTGATGCCATTTCAAAATATCACACTCTTTCCAAGTTATTATTTGATACCCTGAATAGAATGCTATATGTTACTGTGTCCTGCATTTTAGCAGAACTGGTTTGCATTAATTTCCAGCAATTTTCTGAGTCCTTTTCCAGTTGTCACACTCCTTGTATAATATGGCATCTCAGATGGCACAGGCATGCATAGTTTACCACTGAGAAGTAATCACAGCCATACTCATATGGATTTTGCATACATACATATGCATGTTATAACAGTTTATACCAACTGAGGATTCTTCTCTGTGAGATATATAATGCATTGTGTAAGGTAGAACTGAGATCATGGGAGCCAGAAAAGGGAGTGGCATTCAATTTCACCAATATGTTGGAGAAAAAAAAAAGTGCAGTTTTCAGAAATGTTACTTTTTTTCCTATTAGAAAAATAATGTATTTAACTGAAAAATTACTTTTAAAATAATGCTGTGAAAAGAAGATTGCTTTTCTTACCTGATTTGATTTTATTACTGTGTTTTAGGTATGTGACTGGTGTAAGCACATAAGACACACAAAAGAGTATCTGGATTTTGGGGACGGGGAAAGAAGGCTTCAGTTCTGCAGTGCAAAATGTCTCAATCAGTACAAAATGGACATTTTCTACAAAGAGACACAGGCCAATCTTCCAGCTGGACTGTGCAGTACATTACATCCTCCAGTTGAAAATAAAGCAGAAGGCACTGGAGTGCAGCTGCTGACTCCAGATTCTTGGAATATACCACTAGCAGATGCTCGGAGAAAAGCCCCATCCCCAGTGTCTGCAGCTGGCCAAATTCAAGGTCCTGGACCATCAGCGTCTACCACTGCCTCTCCGTCTGACACTGCCAACTGCTCTGTCACTAAAATCCCCACACCAGTTCCCAAACCTATTCCCATCAGTGAGAATCCAAATATTCCACCAGTTTCTGTCCAGCCACCTGCTAGCATTGTGCCTCCAATTGGTGTCCCACCTCGCAGTCCTCCGATGGTGATGACGAACCGTGGGCCAGTTCCTCTGCCCATATTCATGGAACAGCAAATTATGCAACAAATCCGTCCACCATTTATTCGTGGGCCACCTCACCATGCCTCAAATCCTAACAGCCCTCTGTCAAATCCAATGATTCCTGGAATTGGTCCCCCACCAGGTGGTCCCAGAAATATGGGTCCCACCTCTAGCCCCATGCACAGGCCAATGCTTTCCCCTCATATCCATCCTCCCACAACACCTACCATACCTGGGAATCCTCCTGGCTTGTTGCCGCCTCCTCCTCCTGGAGCTCCTTTGCCCAGTCTTCCCTTTCCCCCTGTCAGCATGATGCCAAATGGTCCTATGCCTATGCCACAGATGATGAACTTTGGATTGCCGTCCCTTGCCCCGCTGGTGCCACCCCCAACTCTACTAGTGCCATATCCTGTCATTGTCCCTTTGCCCGTTCCCATCCCCATTCCCATCCCCATCCCTCACATCAATGACTCCAAACCCCCCAATGGCTTCTCCAGCAATGGTGAAAGCTTCATTCCGAGTACCTCCAGCGAGACGCCTGGGGCAAAGCCAACCAACAGCTCTTCATCTCCTCGAGAGTCAAAGCAAGGATCGTCTAAATCCTCTGACTCATCGCCGAGCTGCTCGGGCCAGTCCCTTAATCAAGCTCAAGTGCTTCAGGAGCACAGTAAAAATGAAGTTGTTGACTTGACTGTCAGACCTAGTAGTCCAGTGAACAGTAAGTTTGGTTTCCCCAGTGTGCTACAGGGTCCACAGGACGGTGTGATAGACCTAACAGTAGGCCACCGGTCTAGGCTGCACAATGTTATCCACAGGGCTTTACACACCCAAGTGAAAGTTGAACGTGAACCTAATAGTGTTGTAAATTTGGCTTTTGGTAGCTCAGACAAAAGGAACTGCAGTGACTGCAGGGACAACTGCAGCCCGGTTGACTCAAAAACATTACCGTGCAGTGATGGAGCTCACTGCTGTCCCGTCTCCTTGGCATCTGGCACGCCGGGACTGGAAGCTAGTGCAGCGGTGTGCAACGTCATTGTGAATGGCACAAAGAGCACAGAGGGTTCCAAGAACCTGGAGCTGCCCCAGGAGCCAAAAAAGCCCCAGCCTCCGGAGGAGCTGGTGGTGAGTGAGCTGGAGTCTGTTAAGGAGAACAACTGTGTATCAAACTGCCTCCTCGAGGGAGATGCTGGCAAGAAGACTGGGGAAGAGCCCCTTGCTGGGGGAGACAAACAGGACCCGAACCTTAACAATCCAGCAGATGAGGACCATGCATATGCTTTGCGGATGCTGCCCAAGACAGGTTGCGTTATCCAGCCTGTGCCAAAACCAGCAGAAAAGACTGCTATTGCACCATGCATTATCTCAACGCCAATACTCAGCACAGGGCCAGAGGATCTGGAGCCACCATTGAAAAGGAGGTGTCTCCGAATTCGAAATCAGAATAAGTAAAGGTTTGTGTAATCGCTACTGCCTTCTGTGTGAATAGAATTGAGTATTTTCAGGTATGAGGTCAAACCCGTGTGGGTGTGGCTGTTATGAAACAAAAAGATACAAATTCCAATTTATCAGCACTTTCAGAAAACTATTGGTTTTTGTGTTTTAATATTGTTCTTTGTGTTGTATTGCATCTGTACTTGTCAGTCCTCCATCCATCAGTAGCCTCATTACACTTTTGCTCACAGAACATTTCATGATGGTGCTGGCTGTGAAGTTATTGTGCTGTGTATGTCAAAGTGAGTGGTTTTCTGCCTAGAATATGGTTTAGGTCTGGGCCATTAATCTGCTTACTTATTCCAGCTGAGTTACACAGCAACTCGAGCCTTCATGATGATGATTGAAATTGCCCTGCAGCGTAGCATAGAGCAGGACACTGCAGCTGCTTCCCGCTAGCTCAGATCCAATGGATTTAACAAATGGTCATCTCCAGCCATCTTACTTTGGTCTGCCTCCAGACTGCACCCTGGCCTTCTGCTGCGCTGTTCTCTCTGAACAGCAGTCAACCCCCTCTCCCTGTACTTGCCTTCCTCATATATTGGTGCCTAGGGACTGCCTGCTGTTTGGGACCTGCATGCTGTAGCTTATGGCAGGAAAACCTCTGCCATGGGGCTTTACTCCCTTATCTAAAGTTCCCAAGGCCTTGGGTGCAAATCTCCTACCTTAGAAAAGCAGCTGAGGTTTCCCCCAGCCCTGCAGTTGGTATGTGTGTGTGGTTCCTGGTAGGGCTCCAAAGCAAGGCAGAGATATTTTAATATATACCTGATGCTTCAAAGTTGTGAACAAGAAACTGGTAAGGAAACTTCTCTGTCCGACCATCCAGGAGTCACTCTTGCAGTCACCCTTGCAGCACGTGAGCTGGGATCAAAGTCTCTTTGCAGCTACACACCCTACACTCACACAGACCAGGTTTCCTTACTGGCTTGACCCCATGTTTCCCATAACTGAGTCTCAGACATCCAGATCCTTAAAATAATTTAGTCATGGTGCAATTTCTAAGTAACAAAATAACAGCTCAAGCTGGGTGTTTCTGAGGAGGGACCCAGAACAAAAGAACCCCTGGGCTTTATACTCTTGCAGTCTAAACGCGGGAGAGTCTGGGGGTCATTGGCTCCTTCTGTGTCTCTGAGTGTCCTGTCCCTGGTTGGTCCTCATGTCTTGGTTATACAAAGGGTCGGCAGTTCATGGCCTCTTGCCTGAGGCTCGGGCTCCTGACGTCCAGAGCGTCCAGAGCTCAACCTGTGGCTCACCCTGCAGCTGCACACTGTGCTACCTGCCCTGAAGGTATTCTTTAACAAGATAATGTAATTGCAATTGTTTAGATTCACAAGCACAGGGAGCTTCTTTCAGGAAAAGGGGAAATAGTGGGTGTTTCAAGAAATCTGTTCAGCAGTAAAATACTGATGGCTTGCCGGATGTGGCTTGGTGACATGCCAGATTTCATTACAATCCATGAAATATTCTGCAGCCTCCAGTAAATCCCTATCCCTGGTAGCACAAATAGTGACTGCAGTGGTGCTTTGGCACCTACAGCCATAGACAGCAGCAGCATGCAGTGGAATCTGGGCCATTGTAATGTCTCCCTGCTTCATCAGTGCAGGCTAATTGCACCATCAAAATATATAGTATAGTCAGGACTCTCTTTTTATTTGTTAACACCACATCCCCTGTGCTGGTTGCAGTGCCAGAAACATTGCTTCTCTTGATCATAAACTATTTATTTTCTTTCTTTGGTGGAACACAACCATTATTCTTTGCTGTCAGCATGTGCTGACACATTTAAAAGATACGTTAGTAAGAGCAGAGGACATAGTTATAGTTAACATCCTTGGACTAATAACCAACATATACAACAACTCAGTAGTCAAATGGATATTTTAAATCGTTACACATTCCTAGGTCCTACTAGTGGGGATCCCTCTACCCCCAGATCCTGAGATATGGATGGACTAAATGTCCCTCGGCAGTGAGATCTTTATTGCAAACCTCAGTGTTACCTCTGGAGCTTGAAAGATTCTCTTCATAAATGTACGCACTCTTCTGTCTAGGAGTAGTGATTTGATCTGGTGAGAAGGCCACTATTTGGCTGTATCCCTTTTATTTAATTTTAGGAGAGCCATGATTAACCCTTTCTTTCCCATCTTATTCAAGCTCCTCATAGCTCTTTCAAGCCAGTGCTAGGACACTTGCACATTTATGTACTTATGGTGTAGACAAAGACAGGCTGGTTCTAAGCATCTATTTCTGCTTGCCTGGACCATCCAGACTGCAGCAATGCTATTTTGATGAGGTCCCAATCCCAGGAGGAGTTTAATGTTATTCAGAGCCAGAGCTTAAAATCTCAGAGAGAGTTCTGGCTTCACCGAGTTATGTATTTTTGCCTGTTGATGTGATTATACACGACATAACTTCACAGATAGTATTTGACAGTGAAAGTGGGCAAACTGAACAAGCTGCATTGGAAAGACAAGAAGGATGCTTTATCACTCAGTTACTGTCCTCAGCTCTTTGTATTCTCTAAATGTCAATAACTGCCACTGTGGTTATCCTCAGGAATAACCATTTTCCCATTCACCGAGAGTTTTACATATTCCTTTGTCTCAGTGTGAGGGTTAACTTACAGGAAAGTTTTCAGGTTGCCAGGTAAGATTAATCTGACCCAATACAGACATCTGGAACAAAGACACAGCTGAGCTAATTGTCTAAATTCTCTTTAAAATCAACCTAGAGAAGCAGGCATTTCAAGAGACAGCTGAGCTCATCCTGAAGTCAGCAACTAAGACAGCTCAGACAAATTGTGCCCTAGGAATGCTTATTTCTCCCTGCTGTGAAGGAAACTTAGGGTGACTGGCATAGACATAGATGTCCCCATAGACACTGGAAGTTAAAAAGCCCAGCCTAAGTGTCTGCCGTACCTCTGGGGTTTGTGCAATAGCATAGCATGGCACGGTGATGACTATTAGTTAGTCTGCATTTGTCCCCTCCTTCCTCCAGTAAAAGAAAAAAAGCAGCCTCTAAGCAGAAGAGATGTGAGATCAGGTCCTTACGTGCTTCAAGGGAAAGAAGATACCCCAAATACTCTGTAGAAATAAACAGCATGGTAACCATCTCATTCCAGTGGGTACCGCAGTGAAACGTGGGTCGGTTTTGAGCCTCTCAAGCACGCACAAGTGATTTATGCAGTTCTGATGACTGATTTGAGGTGGGGACTCTGTGGTTTCATGCAGAGCCCTCCTTTCACTATTGCTGGCCATAGCCAGTCTGGGGGAGCAAAGGGGCTGCTTAGATTTCCACTCTCCCTGCCTGTTAAAACTGCACAGCACTCAGACCTGTCTGTGTCTACGCAGAGGGGGTAAGCAGGGGGAGGAGAACATTGGTGCAGCCTCTTGCACTGCAGCTGTGACCTCTGCTGTGCCCATGGGTTAGTTCCTCCTGCCAGGAAGCATGGAGGTGAAACCCTGCTCCTTGGGCTGTCCGGATGTGGGGAAGATCCCTCAAGAGAGACTCCCAACCTCATAGAAATTCTGATAAAATACAAGGAGGGCAAAAACTGCACCAATAATTGTGTTGACTTGGACCCTTGGAGGTTTGTACTGGTTGCACTGGCCACACTAACCTGGGAGAAAAAAAGTCCAGCAAATTCTCTTTTTCCCTCTTGCCTACCCTAATTGGAATATCTGAACATATTGCCCTAATGTGCAACTTTTCCTGAATTTTATTTCCCATCAAATTGTATGACAAGAAGGAAAATAGCCAAATATTTTTATGCTAGAATTCTGGACAGACAGATTGAATTCATATAGTAGCAACATGGACTCTCTAAAAAGGAATCAAAGCAAGCATGACCTTTTTGGGCAAGTCGACAAACTCTGGATTATTAAATGTACCAATTACTTGATTATTGGAAGTGCTAATCAACAACATAATCCTTGATGTTAAAGTTTAGTCTCTCCATCAGGATATGGACTGTCAAGCTGATCTTGCTTGATGCAATTTGAGGAACTAGCAAAAGATGTCTCGGTGCCAAAGTCCTACTATGATAAAGGAATGAAGCTAGGGAGAATATTCTGTTGAGTGTTATTTTTTCAAGTTTGAGCAACGTGAGTTTCTAAAATTAGCAGTGTTAGTGTTGCCTGCTACATGCTTTATGTCCTGACGGGATCAGTTTTAACCCTCCAGCTTTGATGTCGAGGTTTCCTAAAGCAAATAAATGAAAACACTGACATCTGCTTATATTTAACATGATAGTTATGATAAACTGAATTAGAAAATCAAGTGGCAAATTGTAAACTCACAACTAGCTTCTGTGTATGTGTATGTGTGTTGGCTAATCCTACTTTGGGGACAGAAGGGTAAGAAAAGGAAGGAATTTTTCTGCTTGTGTCAGCAGAACTTCTTCCAGAAATAATGGAAATAGTAGCCACCTGCAGAGCCAACCTGTATGTCCTGGGGTCAGCATCTGCTGAGTTACAGAGCAAACCTTCATCTGTCTAGTCCATGCATTGTAGTCGTAAAAATATACAACATGCAGAACCACTCTAGTTCAGGGCAGAGGTAATCTATATCCCACTGTGAGCTCCTCTGCCCATAATGGTCCAGCACAAGATTTCCTGCTCTGGTCAGGATTCCTGAGGCAAGGGGCATAGCTATTAACCTCCTTTTCTGCCCTAAGAGACTTCTTCTCTCCCCTGTCACTGTAACATCCATCTACCAACATCTTACCCTGCCCTGCTTGCTATGAACAGGACAGAATTTGACCTCAAAGATATACTTGAAAACAGATTTTCTATATTTAAACATATTTCTATGCTAGTCATCGTTATTGACACAGTATTATGGGCCAGAGATTTAGCTAATTTTAACCGAATATGATTCCACTGATGCTAAACTAATCTAAATCAACAGAGTAATTGGACTCATACACTTAGCACCTATTCTTCTGCTTCAGAAGTTTTCCTTCACCTAGCTTCTTATGAGGCTACAGAAATTTTCCATTTATCCCAAGGGGGAGAGGAGAGACTGCTAACACCGCTAAGTCTTAAACACATTTGCTGGGAACTGAAGCTTTGCCCTTGGGAGCTGCCTGACTCTAGCAGTGTGATCTTATGTTTCAAAACTACCTGTGTACCTTCTCAGATATATTAAACCAGAAAAAGGATTTCCCAGGGAAAAAAAAAAAAAAAAAAGGAAAGAAAAAAAAGATTCCCAAAATGGTGAAGTATAAAATGACATACTTCCAGTGTAGCTTTCAGCTCCCACATCTTGCTGCCGGGGTGTGGGAGTGCTAACTTCCGTCTCAGTGGCAGTAAATAGCAGGCTCGTGGTATGCTGCCATAGATCACTGCACACTCTTTGAATCAAAGGAGCAAGGACTGATTTCTGATGGGCTCCTCCTGCTTTTCTATAAAACCTCCTAGGGCATGTGTTTCAAATATGAAATCTGATTCTTGACCCCAGTTTAGAAAATAACTACACCTGGTCTGATCTGTAAAGGTAATGAGCATCTAGGGCTGTTTGCAAAGAAAACACATGGCTAGAACTTCAGACAGCAAAAATGATCATAGCTCGATTGACAGACCCACAGAAATCTGCAGAACCTGTAACTCCTAGAGACTGTAGCCTACCTGACAGCTCCCAGGACCTGAGACCCCTGACTTCAGAGATCATTTTGGTGCTTACTTGCTGTGATTAGTTTTAATTGTCTCATGAAATTAAAATTATTTGAACTGAACTAAGCATCCAATCCATACCATTCCCTGAGCTGGTACAACCCACATTCATTTGAAATGATGAGTTACTCATAATACTTTGCCAGGCTTTAAAGACTAATCAGGCACTTTCATACATATATGGTCTAATGCTCTTCTTGTTTAAGTTGTTTCAAGGCAGATTTGGCTGTATTCAAAAGTGTTAATATTGAAACAGCAATATGGGGAGACTCTAGCTCCCCCATTAACCTGTTCTTTTGCCATCTAGCTACTGAAGTCAGTGGCCCAGGGAAAGTTTATAGGGGGGAAAAAACCACAACTCATAATTAAATACAGAGTCCTTAGCAACGAAGACCATAGTAAAACAGACAGGCACTCTTGTAAAAACGTCATCTAGAAAACAATTGGTTTTACATGCAGAGGCCAAGATGCTGGACAGGATGTTTCTGATTGCCACTGAAATCTGGTAAGGAGCTAAGCACCCCACAGTCTTTGTGAAGCTTGACCCTGAAACATCATGGCCAACTTCAGTGCAGAGCAGTGAGCTCTGAACAACTGTGGGAAGCTCATAAAGTATTTCTCAGTATTATGAGCAATGAAAGTGGGAGAGAAAGGAACAAAACACTTTTGAGGACTGTGGTTGTGAAAAAGTTGGACATACTCAAGCAGTGAGCCATAGATTTTAAGATAAAATTAAATTCTTGTTAAAAAAAAAACGGTGGAAGATTGAAGCAAAGCAGAAGTGAAATTCTTTGAGTAAGAAGTCAGGAGGAAATTAGATGATGGCAAGCAAGCCTTTCTGAAGCAATTTTTGTTTCCAGATTACCTGCTGAGCCTCTCCTGAATCTTTTATAGGTCCTGTAGAGTAAAACAGGCAAGTTAAGCATGTGCCTGGGTGCCCCCATACGTCAAGGCCTCATGGTTGAGACCTACTAATCATGACCTTATTTATAGTATTTTGATAAAGAGCTGCATTGCACTCCTGAGACCGGAGGTTATGTTTGGAAGCGTGTGATCATCTCGTGAGAGCCGTGAATCAAAGTAACCTCTAACATTTTGCAGAACCCTCAACTATTTAATGTTTGCTTCTACCGTGAAAATTACAGCTGATTAAATATCTGGGCTTGGTCCTGTTCAGTACTGGGTGCACTCAATGCTCAGTGCCTTTAATGCAAGTTGAAGGCCCTCGGAACATTCCGGATCAAGGTCCTGCCTCTGACTCCTTTGCATGGCTTTACTTCCCCAGACACAACTTTGGCTTCTGGAAAGAATGGTATTCCTGTACAACATGTGTCTCACTTTGTAATGATATCCACCCTGCAGCTGGCTTGCTTTTCCAAGTGTTTCTGAAACATTGCTGCCTTAAATTCGAGCCAACCTTAAATAACAAATTTTCTAGAGGTAAAGAGGCTGGACTGCATTTACCGAGAGGAGACCCATGCTCTCTGTTGGGCTCCATCTTTCAGTCCCAGTTTTGGACTCTCATGCTGTGTAATGTAATCAACTTCCATTGAGGGACACATTAAAAAAAATAATTTAAAAAATAGGAGGTTTAGGGGTTGGGTAGTGTTGAGTGAAATAACTATGGAGTTCCAACCTCTCTGGAAAGATCTGCATCCCATCATCAGGCGACTGATATTGAAACCTATGGTTAGAGCACTTTTCAGCTATTTATTTGGAGCCCATATGATTAACTGTAAAACTTTGTGTTGTCTGCTTATGCTCCAAATATTTATAAGGTTTCGTGAACCACTTATGCTGCCACTTGTAAGTTGTGTATCCAAAAGGAGGAGAAAAAGAGCCCTTTCCCACAGGAATTCTCCAACAGAGAGAAACTTGAACATGATGAGAAAAGATACATGATGAAGTCATTGAAAATTTGAATTCGGACCCTAAATTTCACAGATCAATTAAAATGCCAATTCAGTTTTATTTGAAGCAGTTTATCAATTATTGCTGAAATGTTCTTCTTGGTGGTAAACAGTATAGTTCCTGTTTTCTTGAGGTGGGAGACAGAGAAAATCTAAAGCAATGGTTGGGTCCAATGCAGGTCTTTCAGTATCAAGCAGTGCTGGTGATAAGGGGGATTCTCTAAGGTGCCCAGCACTACACTGAGGTCTATGACAGGTTTCATCCACTTGCTCCCTATGTGTTCTGGGGGTTTCCTTTTCCTTTCCCCACAGTATAATCTACATGACATTTTGACCACCTGATCACGCCCCCTTGCCTTCGGATGAACCTTAGACTTAAAAGGAACCAGGATGGGGGCTGTGAAAACCAGGGAGAAATGCCACAGAGATGGTGCCAGCATTCAGTCCTGAATGGTTAGGGATGGAGGGTTCCTTAATGGGAAAATGGGAAAATATTGATTGCTTCCTGATACATGATGCTGAAATTTGCAAATGCTGATTCTGAAAAAAAAAAAAAAAAAAAAAGTATGGTTACTATTGTTGTAATTGTTATAATTTTGTGACCCACAATAGCATTTCAGGTTAAAAAACCAGGCCCAAGTGTAACCCAGGTGAGGGGGAGGACTCTCAGAGGGAGGTATGGGCTGTGGCTCAGCAAGACATCCACCCTCACCATCCTCCATACCACTACCAACAGTTAATCTGCCTTTTTCTGGCTATTTAACTGGTTTTAGTGGAGAGATCAACTTGAATAAGAAAATTGAGAAGCACCTCAGAATAGCCAAAAGCCTAGTGGTTTGGGCCCACAGGAGGCTGCTGAAATTCAAGCTGAAGTTTCTATTCTGATTCAGACAAAATCGGAGGCTTAAAGAAGGGTTATCACATCACAGTGGTTGCCTGTTTTCAGGAAAGGAGAGTAGAAACTGTCTGGATTTGGTTTGTATTCTGTTTCAGCTTTTATGTTTTGAGGTTAGGTGTTTTTATTTTGTTTTTGTTTGGTTTTGTTTGTTGTTGGGGGTTTTTGTTTGCTTGGTTGGTTTTTTCGGTTCTATTTTGTTTTGATTTGGTTTGAGGTGTTTTTTGTTGTTGTTTTGGGGTGTTTTTTTGCTAAAAGATCCTTGCAAAGTTTCAACTCTGTTCGAGCTTAGAATGGGAAACTTTGTTGGAAATTTGGCTTGTTTTTTTTCAGAGGAAAATCATATATTCTACTACACATCAGTGGGGCAAAACAAACTAGTTACCAGGCTGCCAAACATGCTTGTTCTGCACTAACTGGAGGGCGATGGGCTGCCTTGTTTTTGTGGAGATATACCCAATTATCCTAGTGTAGATCAGGACTGGCCCTGGCAAACTCTGTGGGCCACTGTAGTGGTCTGCTATAGGGTACACTCTAATGCAGAGATTAGAAATCCAGAACCATGGAGGAATTTTCCACTTTGCATGACCCATGTGCATATCTCAAAGTGCCCCAAAATATAAATCAGAGACCTCCTGTCAGTAAAAGCCTGGAGAAAGATGGTGTCATGAGACTGGGCAGGAGGGTCTGGTTGACATTAGTTTTGCCTTTAGTTCACACTGAAAATGAAGGAGATTTTCATAAACTCACTGAGCAATCATTCTACAAGAGGTTAAACCACATGAAACTTCTTTGATATGGTGAAAAATTATATGAAGAGACTATTTAGAGAGGCTTTCAGGAGATTGCTACTTTGAAAAGAAGAATGTGGTGTAGACAGGGAAGGAAAGATGACAACAGCAGGGAAACCAGACAGCAACACCGATGCTGGAATCTGGATAACAACCCAAATGCTCATCTTAGCCTACCAAGTCTGGTCTCCTCTGCCTTCCTCCAAAGCTGGTGGATATAGAGACTCTTACTAGATGTGTTTCAGAGCACTGAACACAGTGCCTGCTCTGGAGCACCCCAGGCTGTGGAAATGAGAATGAAGACACTGGTCCTCTCCTGTTAAAATTCCCGAACCCCTACCGCTGCCCTACCTGTAATGCAAGGAGAGGAAGGGTGAAAGCAGACTGATTCAGTGTTGATCTGCTTTCCCAAAAAGCTTGGAAGTGATGTGAACATGAGGAAGTGAAAATTTAAAACGCTGTGGCATGGGCTCCTGGTGGCAGCTGTTCCGCCCAGGAGAATCCAAATCGAAAGGGGAGAGGAGGTGCAATGCCCCTTGGGTCTGTGCAGAGCAAGTGGTATGGTGAAGCTGTGTTGCTGCCTTCTGGTACAGGGAGGATTTACAGCAACCCAGGCCATTCTCCTCAAGTATATGTCTGGTCTCTGCTGAATTTGGGTAATTCTATTTCCACTGGTTATGAAGAAGAGCTGCATGCTTACCAAGGCTCTAGACTGTACTCCTATTTTGTCTTTATGGAAATGTATAATGGAGGAAAGAGACTCCTTTTCCCTTTGCCTTATGCTGTATCCCTATCATGGAGCCTGAGGCTGGAACAAAGCAGTCAAGAGCAGACTCTGCTGTTATATACCTGGGGTTTGAATGATGGTCACTGTTTTTGAAAGAGGCAGAGAAAGCTCCATTTCTATCTTGTTTCTTTTCAGTGAACTGGCTGTCTGGTAAATCCAGAAGCATGGACCCCACATTTCCTTGGTGACTCTCAGAGTCTCTTCCACAGTCAAAATTCCTTTGGTCCATCTTTTTGAGAGATGATTTTCCCTTGGCCCATGCAGGAGCATGAAGAAGAGCCTGGAACTGTATTTCCACCATTTCCTTGCTACATAACAAGGTCATGGTGGCATACATCACTGTTCCTGACTTCACCAGCTAGTTTCAGGGTTCAATTTAACATGCATTGAATAAGTTTAGTGAGAGATGGTCCTAACTGTACCAGCAAGGAGTGGAATGTAGATGTAAACTGGTGAAATTTCCCCAAAAGCTTTTCTAGGAACTGATGCAGTAAAGCAGGAGTCAGCATACAACAGACCTTTTGTTTTCCAGTTCATATTTCTCTCTCAGGGTCCTTCCCTGACTACAAGGCAACTGTATGCAATTGCAGACATGGTGCATCCCTGCAACAATTCAGTCATAGAGCTGGGGGCGTCCTTACTACTTCTTCTGCCTAGGCATAAAAGGACGGCAAATCCCAGGGCTCTTCCCCAATGCGTTTCTTAAAGTCACAATGTCTGCTCAGTTTACATCTCATGTTTCAGTAGGTGGGAGAGCCTGAGTTTAATAGCTGACCCCAAGCTGAGGATTCTTAGCGTACAAGTTCAGAGCAGAAGGAAATCACCACCTTTGAAATCAAGAGTTGGTGCATGAGGACTCTGCTTCTTTTCCTATTCATGCTAAAGGTCTCCCCTGACTTTTGCAATGTGGCATCCTTTCAGTCAGATCATGGAAAGATAAATCACAGAGTGTTGAAAGGGGAAGGTTTTAATGAAGAAGCTTGAACTGCTTTAAGAATTGCTAAAAAATAAAAAAAATAAAATATATTGGAGAACTATTACAAGTAACAGATGATTCCGGAGTGTTTCCAGGGCTGAGCTTGCTCCCATGCTGACTTTAGCTGCACTCTTGTGGTTTATCTTCAGAGCAGTTTCCCTGAGAAAATAATTGCAGTGCCTTTACTCTAGAGCCGTGCATGTCCCAGATGAACTAGGCCTCTTTTAGCACGTCAGCATTCATTGTCTGGGTGAATTAAGTGCTGTGCTAAATTATAGAAACTCAGCCATGCCAGTCCACATCAACAGTTGCCTCAGCCTTTCCCACCCAGTCTCTAATTTTTCCTGAACAATAAGATGTGAATTTGGAGATAGAATTCAATGGAGCGTAGAATGAGAGGGAAGCAACCATGGAAAAAACTGGGTGTGGGTGGGTGTGGGTGCCTGCATGTATCCAAAACCATGCCAATGACTTGGCCACCCTGAGGGGGCAGGACATCACTGGGGAGGACACTGTGTAAAAGCAGCTATTTCTGCTGGCCATCACTGCCAGCAGGAGCACGCTGCCATGCTTGGCACCTGGGGCAGTGTTAGGAGCAGACACATAGGGATTAGTGCTTGGGTGTGAGGGAGCAGAAGAAGGACATTCCCTTGCAGCTGAGCTACCCAACTCCTCAGCATGGAGGGGGAGTGAAGTGAGGAGCACTTCTAGCACTTGGCTCTACCAAGCAGGGCCAAGCTTCCCACCGCAACAGTCTCAGGGGCTGCACAGGACAAAGGGCTGTAGGTCTGCAGCAGCACCTGGAAAGAGCTGGCTAGCTGCAGAAAGGGAGCAGGGACGCTTGTGGGGAGGCTTTGCCTTAGCTGCCAAACTGACCTGCCGTGCTCTAATTCTATGTTGCTCTAGCAAGGATTTAAATCCTCATGTGTCAGGGCATCAAGCAAAGAGGAAGCTCTGTGTGGGTGCAGCCTGTGTCACAGCTGCTGATTGCTCAGCCTCCGAGGGCACCAGTGCGGTTCTCACCTATTTCAGGGAAGCACTGCATCACTATCTGAGCCCTCATAGATGAATCTTTAAGTCACCTGCTTGAGCTGGGTCATCATCCAGTTGCATTATTCCCTTTCCCCCCCTGCACTAACAGTAGGCCAGAAATGAGCCTTCCTACTTACTGTCTCTGTCACATTTTTCCTGCTGCCTCTTGGATTGGAACTGCAGCCTCCCTCTGACTTCTGTGTGGGCTTTCTACCCAGAATCAGCCCAGCCCTTCTTGGTTTCGGAAAGCAAGAAAAACCCAGTATGTTCACCTCAGCACAACTCACATAAGCTCAACTCCGTGGCTTTATCCGTATGAAAATTCTTCTTTTGTGGCTGATGCAATTTTTCTGTCTGGTCAGCAATATTTGATGTGTGTTGAAGGCAGGTTCAGCTGGGGTAAAGAGCATATGTTGCTCTCCTAAAAAATAATTTGTTTTTTTGGGGGAGATATAAATAGCTGACTTCATTGTGCTGGTCATCCACACTAGTGTTGGCACGAGGTGCATGACATCAAACTCTGAAGCAGTGATGACTAGTGCATTCTCATTCTTTATAGAACTTTGCATGCTATGCCTGATATGGATTTTTATTCTGTCACTTGATTGCTACAAAGATGCATTCATCAAATGCAATTACTGCCATATGAGCCAGTCAGTGGGGAAGGTTCTTCTCACCAGTCTGCACTCTCTGTTGCACTGAGTCTATCCTCAGTAGGGGAAAACAGACAGAACTTACACAAATAGATGACTGCTCTAGGCAGAAAGCATCAAGAACCACTGAACTTCTTTATGCTCTCCCTCCCAAATCATTTACCTGTCTGTGCTATGCCATACCATTTGAGACTGGTTAGTGAGAGATGGAAATTCATTTCTGTCAATGTATGGAAAGAGAGGAGCGGGCAAAATACCTGAAGTGCAAAGTGAGGCTTCATACAGACATTACGGGTTTTATTTTCTCTGCTTCCCTTGTAAGATTTCAAGCCAAAGAAGTGACAGAAAGCAATTGTGTACTTTATGGGGAATACTTAGTAGGTGGATACATCCCGGTTCTCAGTCTAGTTCTTGTTCACAGCTCTCTGTGCACACAAAGAGGCTCATCTTGCTAGGCACATTAGCTGTAAGTGCAAATGTTACTCCTTAACCTAGATGTAGTGGTCTCCGTGCCCTGGCAGTTTATGCTGGTCAGCATATTCAATGTGCCTTCCAGTCTCTGCTTTGAGAAGGGTGGAGGTTTGGCAATGGGATACAAGCACAGTGTTGAGAGGGATTGCAGAGGAGCCAGTGTGAAGGGGAGGTTGTGGAGCAGACTGAGAAGAAAAATGTGCCCCAGCACCAAAATTAAGGCCGATAAGTACTTCAGAGTTTCAATCCAAATCTGTAGGGGACAGCAGATCCCATCCAAGGAGACAGAGTCCAAAGCTCACTGTGTAGGGAGAAAGGACAGTCCCTGCCAGGTAGCCTACATGGTCAACTGGCAAGGGAAGCAGAAGCACACGAGGCAATGGTGTATCTCCCTGTAGCCCCCAGGCATCAGGAGCTTATAACCACCTGCGTGTCATTAGTTGCATTAAATTGATGAGGTGATTTGGGTTTTCAAGAACATGATTCCAAAGATTCTCGTGACCCTGGCCTTCACCTTAACCACTGGCAAAGCTCACCTTATTTTAGGGGAGATATCTTGCAGCTTTCTGAAGACCTCAAATCATTAAAGCTGTGTTTACTCCATTATTGTTCACCCAAAGCACTGGTGGGCTTCAGAAGGGATTTGTCTGAACTGGTCCTATGGAATTAATCCATTTTGTGCCCTAAAAGAAATAAGAAAAGAAAACAGAAGCAGTTAGAACCCCACGTCAAATAACAGGAGAGAAATGGACCTGGAAATGATGACCAGGATACAAAAAGGGAACAACTAGAAGGTTAAATCCTTTCCCTAATCCTGTAATCTGCTCTAGCAGGATCTGGAGGGTTTTGTTGTGGTCCATGGAAATATATGTGTTCAACATTGAAAATACCAGATCTTGGTAATCGTTTACCTTAGTGAGAGTAATACCTACTTCTTCTTTGGGTCCTAAAATGCCTTTATTTTAATTGTGTTTGTCATGCTAGGCAGTGCCAATCATCATGCTCTGCTGGTTGTGACTCCCTGGTGCTGTAGCTGTTATGGTGGTGGTACAAGTTGCAGATCATCCCAAGGGAAGACTGAGGAGGTTGTGGGATACTTCAGCCTGACCTCACTCATAGCAGCTTGTTTTGCTGTGCTGAGCATACACTTCTGCTTTATAGGACTGTGGATTTGGGGAAAGGCCAAGAGGGGCATCTTCAGTTTGCACACACAGCATAAATAGTCCCTACAGATTTAATTCTGTTAGTGGGAGATGAGTATTTACATGACAATGGAGCTGTCTCTGGGTACTGTCCCAGTTTCCTCATGAGACCAATCAGCCCTGTGGAGCCACGCACCAGTCCATGCAGTGAGTGCCTCTGGGGAGCCCTGGCACAGCCCCTGTCCTATCCCCATCCCAGGTGCTGTGGGATCCTCATTCAATTGCTTCCCCTTCTCTGACTCCAGTTTCCTGTCTGTGCTGTGAAGAGAGCAGTACATTGCAGCTCTGTAAAGCTTCTGCCTCATCCTGTCTACTTGTCCTGTATGAGGCTTTGTGGAATGTGAGCTCAGACAGTGCCCCACCTGCCTGCAATGAGCCTCCTGCCACTTGCCCTGACCTCCTCTACTTGTCTGCTTTGCAGGAGCACTTGCTGACAGGGTACCTTGCATGGAGAAAGGAAGCAGAGCAAACCATGTCACTCCACCGAATGACGCCAGCCAGTCCGCTCACCACCCCCTCTGGCTAAAAGTCCAAGCAAAGAAAGCAGCTTCCTGTCATGAAGCCCCTCCGAGGAAGCCTCGGTCCCACGGGTGCCTTTGACCCAGAAGACAGCACATCATGGACCTACACAGTGTGCTCAGCATTCCTGCGACCACCCTTCTTCTCCTCTTGGAACGCTTTTTCCTCTTGGTTTCTTGCTGGGGGGGATTTTTCACCCAGGTTTCAAAAACCACATGGACCAACATAGGTACTTTTCCCTCACTGACTTGGAAGTTCAGATATTTGAGACTGGACAATGATACGGATTTTTTTTTAAAATTTTTTTTTCCCTTTGAAAAACTGCTGTGGTTTTGCTGCTACACTAAGAATCGTGATTTGCATTGTATGGTTTTGGACCTATTCAAGTTTTGATGGGGGAAAGGGGTAATATTGGAGTGGCAACACTTCAGAGTCATCTCTGTCCTACCCATGATGCACTTTTAAATGAAGAGTTAGAATATTTTATTGGCTAATATGCTTTCCTTGTTATTTTTACAAAGGCCACCTTTATCCTTTCTAATGCCATATTTTCAGTGTTACACTTTTATGGCTTTTAATTTTTGATTTGACAGATGTAAGAAGCAGCATGAATAGTTTATACTGTGGTTTTTCAGAGACTGAATGCCAAGAGAACTCAGTAAATGTTTATTCTTCTCAGCTTTCTCTTTAAATTCCCCTAAATAGCGCCCCATTTGGGAACAGAGCAAGAGTGTTGAACTAAAGACCAAAATTCCCTCAAGGTGTAAAATAATCTGAGGGGAATATTTGCTGGGCGTCACGAAAGACTTGGATGAAATTTCAACCCTGATGGTTTTCAGTGATCCAGGAAGGCAGTGAGACAATCTCTCCATATGCATAGCCCTTTCATGATAATTAGAATGGTATGGACAAACCAATGAAAACAAGGGTAAAGTGAGAAAGATCCCCCATGATTCTGTTTCACTGTTTGCTTTCTCCTGTCATGGTTAAGAGAAATGTGCAATTTGATCCTCAATCAGTGGGTGGAGGATAACAGGGTAGAATTTACTTGTGTGCACTTGTACAGTTGTAGCCAAGAGTCCAAAAGTACACTAGAGCATGTTATACTGGCACTGAATTGGTAAGAGAGTCGTGGAGTATCCCATTCTGACAAATAAAAAAAAAAAAAGCAAAAAAAAAGCCAAAAAATAAAAGTAAAAAAAAAAAAAAGCAACCCATAAAACCCCCACAAAAATCAAAAAGAGAGAAAAAAATCGAAAAAAAAATATTTCAGATCACCTTGTGATTCAGTGTAACTGTTTACTAACTCAAATAAAGCAATTGTTCACTCTTGAGTGTTCAGAGTACACCTTTTCTATAAGGCTGCTGCGGGGAAGTGAGGAGCAGTTTGCAGGAGCAGTGTCTGTGTCAGCGGTGTTGGGAGCAGGGCAGCAGAGTCAGTTGAACCAGAGCCTTGTAGTGATGGTGCACTATGAGCACTATGTATATACTGTATTTCTATATTTTCCTTTGTACAGTTTCACTTAAGTCAAGCTACTGTTTTACAGGTGCTCCTTATTTATTAGAGCTGTGAAAGCTTGGAAATCACACCGGGCGAGTAAGCTCGCTTTTTAAAAAAAAACAAACAAAAAAAAACCAACAAAAAAAAGAGGGGTGGGGAGGGAATCCAACAACTCCTGAGTCTAAGGAGAGAGCTCAAAAACATCCCGATGAAACATCTTAAAGAGGGCAAGAATCTGAAGCACCCTCAGAGTGCTCTGCTTTCCTTTTGGGCTTGCAACTCTTTTCTCTCTCCCTGACTGGTGTCAGATTTATTAAAACAAAATAAATCTCCAAGAAAAAAATGCACTTAAATGTGCTGTTGTTTTATTTTTTTTTCTTTTTGTGCATGTGGTTATTCATTCCTCTACCTGCCTAATCACAGACAAAAACCCCCCTCAGTCTGAAGTCTTAGAAAAATATGGGTAAGTGTTCTTGAAAGCTGTAACTATGTCCCTTCCATCTTCATGTCTCCCTTGACGGTTCTCTGTTTCTGCAGTATTTAAGGCGTGGGGAGAAAAAACCATGCACTCACCACAGTGCAGTTAGGTCCTGATGTTGGAGAAGGCCCATGGATAGATGCACTTGCTGCAGCTTTGTTCATTTTGAGGGGATCTATCCAAGCACAATTTGCTCATGCTGCACCTATGGCAGTGTACAGAAGTGTGTTCTGCCTACCTTTTGTGAGGATGGAGCTTTTCCGTGTATGAACTCCCCCTGAAATCACAGGTTCTTCAAAGCACCAAACTCCTCCCAAGCGCCCCCAGACCTCTGCAACAGCTATCTTACACAATAGTGTTTGGTTCTCAGCTCTTGGCCAGCACAGCCAGCGCTGCTGATGTAGGGATTGGAAATGTCTGTTGAGCTCTGGAACTATTAGACAGTTTCATTAACCAGCCATGTAAGGCAAACAACAACAGCCTAAGTATGCCTGCTTGGAAGGGCATGTAGAGTAAAGCTTGTCTCCCTATAAACAGCTTGCTGCATCTCTATTTATTCATATGAACTTGGCTGTAAAATGAAGGCTGTGTGTGTTGATTTTGCTTTTGTCAGTGGTCCAGAATTGTTAGCACACATTTTCACTTTTCTGAAAAACAACAGACTCTGTAGAGAAATCTTTCTCTCTGGGGAACTGGTTTTTTTTGTTTGTTTCTTTTTTTTTTTTCCAGAAATGGAATCAGCTTGTCAAAAATCATCAGGACAGCAGAGGCAGAGAAAGTGATCTAGGCTGGAGCTGACTTCACACATTTCCAATGATCACAAACTTACCTTAGCTTTCCTGAAGATTTGCCCGCTTTACACTTTCTTAACAACTTACCCCAAAATTCAGAATGTGAACAACTGCTTTGGACAGCTGAATCAGTTTATTGTTTGTTATTTTAAAAATATCTCCAGCTGCATATATGGGGAGAAATATCCAAGTACACATAAACCTTGAGGAAAATTTAGACCAAATGGTATGATACATTATGCAAGAGAAACCTGCTTTATTTTTGAGGCCAAATCCATCCTTTGTACAATGCCAACAAAATGAATGGAATTACACAAAGGATGTAAAAGTCCTTTGCAATTAGTGGGAACCCAGCAAACTTGCAGAACAGTGCTTGCTTGCTGCTGATGTTATTTATTACTTACTAAGACCTAATAGTCAAACCAAGCTCTTTCCTGGAGAACTCACTACCAAGGAGCCAAAGAAAATCCTGATGCACTGGGAGATACAGGGGAAAGTTCCTGCGTGCAACAGCCATCGCTCCAGCTCTTGCACATGCACAGATTTGAGATGCAGAGATTGTCTTCATGAGTAGAGAGAAGTAGCTTTGCCTGAGGTCTCTAAGCAGCTGCCCCTGTGTGCATCCCTTCACACTGCTGGGGCAGAGGAGGAGTTTGCTGTGATCAAGCTGCACGGGTCCTTCTGCTAGCACTAAATTCTCGCTGTCAGCGTGAATTTTGCCCTTGTGATAAGAGGGGGTCTATATGCTGCAAATGCTCTGCATTAATTTCCTGCTGTGTTTTCTTAGATGATTTTGAGGGCTTTATTTTTTTTTTTTGTAACTACTACACATGACAGTTTTTGAGTGGCCCAATTCCATGAATAGGGATGTCCCTCAAAATGAAAACAATTTGTGCTTTTTCCGTGCTAAATTATAGAAATAAATTTGCTTTTTTCAAATAAGTGCTGTGAGCCAAATTTGCAAGGATGCTTATCCAAGTGATATATCCCATTCTGAGGTCCATATTTGGACACCCAAATCAACACTCAGCCAAACACATGCATGAGGCATTTCAGTGCCATTTGGAGTGTCCATATATAGAACTGGATGCCCTAACTTCATTGCCTTTGTTTTAAAAATAGGCCTGGAATATGTAAAAGCATCATTTAATAACAACTATGACAAATATTCTGTGCTTGAACTAAGAGCAAATTTGCTGAGGCTGGTTCAGGTGGATTCCCCTGGAATTGCTCTGGATTTATAGATGTGTAACTCAGAAAAGAAGCAGTCTATTAAGTTGCCTTGTCTTCCACTCCCACCCGAAGCTGTCATGATGTTCGGGATCTGTAAATGGGGTAAGGTGGTACTCAGGCAGTAGTCATACATGCAGCAGAGGGAGAGTCAGGAATTGAGTTGAATTTGCTTCATATTGATCATAACTGCTTGAATGTTTTGGAATGAGTAGAACATCTTTACATAGGCTTGCACACATTTTATTTGTCCTTTATGTGGTACTAGGCAAAGAAATGCATTGCTACCTTGAGCAACACTGGGACATTTTCCAGAAAACATAGGACACGCCAGCAAAACACAGAACTGTGAAAAACACAGCTGAACAGCTGCTCCTGGCTGTTTGCTTCCAGGAATGGTGGGAGCATAGCCCCTCAGAGGTGCAATGGGTGCTGGCTGCAGGACACTGCAACACCTCCAAAGGAGACAGGGTACAGGGCTGCCCCTCAGCCTATCATGCTGGCCAGTCAAGCCTTGTTGAGACTTGAACCTCTATGACACTGTGAGGAACAGACCCAGCCACAGGGGAAAAAAAAGAGTAACTTAGGCTGCTGACAGCCTCTTTTCTCAAAGCTGTTCCCTGGTCTCTAAAGCATCACCTACCTGCTGGAGAAGGTAAGTTCCCAGCCACTTCACCCACTGCTCTACTGAAATAAGTTTTCCAAGGATACGCAAGACACAGAGAAGCAGCCAGGACCTTTCCTTACAAATGATGCAAGCATCTAAAAGTTGTATGTCCCTACCCACACACAAGCCCAGGTACTCGACTGTCACAGGATAAGGGGCAGCCTCACCTGCTCCTCCTGCATTGAGTTCTCTGGCATCCAGGCAGCCCACACTTGCAGGTGGGATGCTGCACCAACTGGGGAGGAAAGCTTGGTTATTATTATCTAATAAGATAGCTGAGAACAGAGATGTGTTGTGATTCCCACCTCTCAGCAGGCCTACTTTTTCTCTGAAAGACTTTGCTGGACCTATTTAGTAAAAGAAAAAGGCTTGAGGAAGAAGCAGTGTTGCCTTCTTTTCCAGAAAATTGTTGTCCTCAGGAGATTTGCAGAGGGACCGGGAGACACTGCTTCATTCTTCTTCTTCATCTGAAGGAATCAAGCCCACATAGGCACATGCAAAAGAAGTTGTTGAGAGAGGCTGTTATCCCATCCCATGTCCCAGGCCAGGATCAGTGTGATACAATCTCTCCCAGTTTGTCTGCTGGGACACAAGCTACACCAAGAAAGGCGGGAGAAGTTCTCTTCACTTCTCAGGAAAGAGGCGCAAATACAATACCCGCAGTGCTGGGAAGAGGAAGCACAGCCCTCCAGTTAGGGCTTGTGGCTTTCTCCTGGAACAAGGGCATCTGCCCTAAAGGGCTTTAGAGTTGCTGCAGTAAATACTGACCCCCTACAGAGCCCATCTCTGAAGCAAAGGGAACCTTCCCTAAGCCAGCTCCTGGAGTTCTCCTCAGCCTGCTGCAGCCATGCCTTCCTTCACACTTCCTGGGCCCTCAGCACAGGAGGGCAGGCAGCCAAAGAACTCCCTGGGGCAGCAGTGCTGGCAGCATCCCCTAGTCAGCTCTGGAGCAGAGGAGCGTGCCAGGCTGGCAGAATTGCACCAGCAGGTCTGCCCCACATGTGCCGTGTGATGCTGGCCCTTCACACTACCTGTCCTCTCTTTATGGAGTACCTCAGGAGATGTGGTTTCCAGCTCTAGCCAAAGGAGATTGATTTATTGCATCCCAATTGCTAGCGTGGTCTTTGGCGTGACAAGCATTATATGAAACATAATGTTTAGGGGACACACACACACACACACACACACATAACTCGGGAGCAGCCCACTATACAGCTCACAGGTATCTTTCTAAGTATAAGGCTAAGCAGGCGCTGCAGCACGGTTGGATGCTGGGGAAAGCTGGCTGCCGCCTGCACGCTCTCACGAGAGGTGTGGCAAGATGATTTACAGGCAGGGTCAGGTAGAGGAGCTGACACAAGCGGGTCAGAGAGGATAGGTGCCAGCCCACAGGCTTGCTGTCAGTTGACATCCGGGGAACAGGATGGAAAGAGGGCAGGAGCATGAGTTGAATTCCTTAATAACGTGAATTATAAAATAATTTCCTGTGTTAGGGGTTAGGAAAGAGAACGAAGGACCCGGAGATCTTCCAAACAGAAAACAGCTTTTGTTAAGGCTTTTGGCCTAAGGAGTTTGAGGGGGAGCGGGCGGTGGGAAGGGAAAGTGCTGGCACATTTTTGGCTGGAAGCCTCAGACAACATATTTTTTATTCTAGTCTTTATTTTTCAAAATAAAATCATGGCAAGGCAGCAACAAAGAAGGGGAAGAGGGTGAAATTAGGAGGAACAGTACCCAAGTATTTCCCACTTCTTTCTGTCCCTGCCATTAAACACACAGGGTCTCCTTTATTATATACAGTAGCGGGATTAAGCCAGCAGCCCAAAGGCTAGGATTGCAACAGGATACTTTTATACTTATTGATCCTGGGGGTTTTTTTAGGGAGATTGTTTTCATGAAAGTTTAATTCACCTTTTTTAGCTTCTGAGTCTAACTGCCACACATTTTATCCCCCTTCTTTGTGAAATGCTAAATCCATCGGTAGGTTTTAGTTTTCCTGGTGTAACTTTTCAGAAACTGTATATCTGCATAGCAACCCCACTGCAGGCAGCTTATGTCACAGTATCACATGTCAGAAAGATGAAAAGAACTCCAAATCTGAGCTGCTCCACAAACTTATGTCCTCCATTCTCAGACATATATCTTCTGTACTTAATGTAAGTGTCAGGAAGGCAACTTCAAGGCCAGAGAGGTGTGAAGTTTTATCTTGGAGATGACAAAAAAAAAAAAAGACACATGGTCTCAGTTCAGCCTTATGTGGACAATCAAGTGCGAAACAAAGATTGTCTTTTTCCTCCTCTCCCCACTCCCCACAGCCCCCACCTCCCCGTGTCCCTGTTGTCTGCTTCCAACTGCAACTTGAGCCTGAATCCTGAGCCCAGTGTCCAGATTAGAGATTGTTGACTCAGATTTAGTGGTGAAACTCGAGCCAGGCCCTGTTGATGGCATAGCCTTGAAGGAGCAGGTTTACTTCAAGCCAAAAGAGAGATCACATGTCAGACGAGAGCCTGCCTTTCCTTTATCACAAACTTCCTGATCTCCCTCTGTTCTAATCCTGTGTGTGTGTCCCCGCCTTGTGCCCACTTTCAATTCCTTCTATAGGGTGTCATAAATCAGGAAATTAGCAAGTGTGTGGCTGCCCTTTGCCACAGGCAGAGACAATGAGCTTGCTGTGTTTTTAACCAGTGGGTAGCACTTAACATAATCAATGGAGAGCTACGTGCAGAAAGGATGAAAAATTGGGTCTTGGTCTGACCACTTACAGGGTATTTCTCCTCACCCATGCAAGCTGCTTTTATGAGAATATGACATGCCCTGGAAGCTTGCTCTCCATTTTGCAGGAGAGTCATTAAAAGAAATCATTACATGTTTTTTTTTGTTCTTTGGCACACACACTGCTTTTCCTTGGCTTCTGATTTCATCCATCTTTCAGGCGCTTCGTGCCTTTAGTAATTTATGTGCAAGATTTTTCCAAACCTCCAAATGTTTTTCCATTTGGCAAACTGTGGAAGCCTCCACAGAATGTAGCTGTAGAGTTTTCTTGTACTTCAAAACATGAGCCCTGTTAGCATAAAGATGCATCTAATACTTGTAATCCTGTACATAAAAGCTATAAATTCATCTAAGACAATCAAAGACATTGTTCCTTCTTGTGAGTCTTCACTAGCCTTGTTGCTGTAACCCCTTCCTTGATATATGAAAGGAGAATTTCTCTACGAGCATTGTTTCCTTTAACTACAGTTTTTGGAAGCTTTATGGTACCATATGGAGAACTATTTTATTCTGCTGCTGGTAGCTTTCTCAATACTGGCTATAAATTAGATCATTTTCCTTGCGTCTGATAGCCACACACTATCAGTGAGACACATTAGCTCTCATAGGAAAATCTGTGAGAATTTGATAGAAAGCGATAATTTTCCCACCACAGAGAATCTAATTCCCTACTCTAATACTTACAACGGTTGATTAAAAAAAATGTATATATTTCACTGAACATGAAGTTCACAAGTTTGTAGACTGTTTTTTCAGAAGTCTCTTCACATTGCTCCTGTCCAACCCCTGTCTTTTGAGATGGACACATGCTGACAGATACCATGGCTCGGCTTTTTAAGGGCTCCTAAGGGGCACGAGCACTCATATGCATTTTAGGGAGACTTGAGGAGGTTGCCCAGGAGGTTAAGAATGGCCTCAAGAAGCAGTTAGGTTGCTATGAGTTGCAATCTGGGCTGCTGTGGCTTTCTCCAGGAATGCAAACCCAAGGGGAGATTCATTAAATGTTTTTTTATAATGCAGTCCACTGAGTGACATCCCCAAAATAGCAGGGTATGTAACCACAAGAAAAGAGATCTTTCTCTGGCCATCCATGCTCATGGGAAATTACCAGATATTGAGGAAAAGGAACAGTATCTTTGCTTTTATTTGTTTAATTTCAAAATCCCTAAGTAGTTTGCAAGGTTGCACTATAAAATACTCCCATTTGCTGGAAGTCCCATCTGGACAAAGTTCCTGAACAAAGAGTCTGTTTTGCCAGCAGAAACTGGTCCAGTTCAGACCTAATGTATTATTTACACAGAGTTGTGTTCCATCCATGCCTTCTTGGCATGTACTACCCTGCTTGCCCTGGAAATAAATGCTCGGTGAGACTATAGAATAACTGGTGGGATAAGTCGCTTCAACAGCACCCAAACTGCTGCATCTAAACTGAATTTACATGGAAAGAACTATGTATGTTTCACTTAAGAAAGGACAGCTCTGTTGCCAGCTAGTGCAAATCCTCCAGAATCAGTCCTGATCTACGCTGGCACAGGAGAGAGGCGAATCAGAGCAGTGGCAGGGACTTTTTTTCAAAGAAATGAGGATGAATGCTGAGAGTTTTGACAGTCCGTTCCTGTCTTAGTTTCCATCTGTGTCAATCCAAAGAAAGTGGAGGGAAGGATCGGTGAAATTCTTCCAGCCGACACTGCTGTGATAGAGAACAGAATTAGTCTCTTATACGGCATTCCTCAGACTGCCAAACTATGATGACATTTCTCTGAGATGCACATGACATCTGCATTAAGAGCTGAAGATGTCAGTGTGATCTGGGCTATTATGGTGAACTTATTTCTGTTATATCAATTTAAAATAAACTATTCCCCGACTAAATTAAATTAAGAGTACTTTATCAGTGTTGGCATGAGGTACATTTTCCTCTCATAATTTATTTCATTTTAAGTGACTCTAGATTTTTGCTTATCTTAATGCATTGATAAACTAACACATTTGATTGTCAACACACATTAAAAAAAAAATCTAGCTGTCGAGGGAGAAAATATGTGGAAACCACCAAGGACACCTGGGCACAGGTGTGTGCTTTTCCTAGGTTATTAAGCTGCAGCATTTTACCATTTCCACAGACTTATTTTTTTTACCCAGTTTTTGTTTTTGACTGGTTGAATGCTTTTTCTGCTCTCTCAAACTCCTACGCATTGCATCCAGTTTGCTCTTCCAGAACTGATTGACTAGTACAGCAGGTCACCACCCCTGCTGAAATCAGCCAACAAGCCGACCATAACCCCAGCAGATGTTTGCGGTTTATAGGCCAAATGAGAGCCCCACAGACCAGCGAAATACCAGCAGCACAGATGTGGAACCTGGCCACTTGACGCGAGCAACACAAAGCCCTGTCCTGCCCAGCCGGGCTGGGACTTCCAGAGGAGCAGAAGGTCTGAGAGACTAATTAGCCTGCCGAGCCAACATGCTGGCCTATGCTCCATCATTTTGATTGGTGCAAAGTCCTTTAATGAAACGCCGCATGAGTGAAGTCAGATGAGGCCCCTCTGTAACTTCACCTCAGAGTCTGGCAATCACCTGAGTTCATGATGTCTCCAGAATTTGCCAGCCAGCTCTGCCAGGCTCTGCCACTCACTCCAGCTGGGCCAGGACAACCAAACAGCCTCATTACCACAGTCTGCACTGCTCCTGCACTCCGAATGCAAAGCAGGGAAATATAATGGTGACACTTCCAAGACATTTTTTTTTTTAAATTACAGATGCTACTGGTAAACAATGAGGAAAAGAAAAACCAGAAGCTCTCAGCAGGACACCGAAGAGCTGAAGGATGGCACAGCCCATTCTCAACCACACTCTTTTGTCCAAAGAACATGCTATTTCTCTGCTGAAAAAGCCACATTTTGTGCTTTCTGAACCTGACAAGCGAGACACAAACGATCTTTGTGGTTAACACCCTCCAGGACGCCTTGCGGTGCAGACTGTCACTGGAGCATCAGGAAGGTGTGGTTCAAAGAAAAGGTAGTGGGGAAAGCAGCAGCATTGTGAACGCACTGCCAGGCAGAGAGAGGCCCCGCGCCCGCGTCCTGCTGACACAACGCGCATTTTCCCACGTCCCATTTTTGGCGCCGAACGATTTGAGCCGACACCGAGCCTTTCCGTGTGCGCGGTGGCGGAGCTGGGGAGGCGGGCAGCGACTGGGATGCTCCCGGAGGAATCGAGCCGAGCTGACTGCGGCGCCCGCCCCCGCCCGCCTGCGGCACCGCTCGGCTCCGGGCGCCGCCTGGCGGCACCGCCGGCTCCCGCCGGGAACCTGCCCCGGGGCGGGATGGGCGGCGGACCGGACTGCTCCACGCCCGTCCCGCCGCCGCCCCGTCCCCGCCCGGCCCGGAGGAGCCGCCGGCGGCGGCTGTGGCTGCCCGCGGGCCGGGGCGGCCGTGCGGACCCGCAGCCACAAGGTGTCAGCCGCGCTCCGGGCAGGGGCCTCGCCGCTGGCTGCGCCCGGTGGCGGCTCCTCGGGGCGCGCAGCCGGGACAGAGAGAGGGGCCGGAGCCCGCCCGGGCCGCTTCTCCCCGTGGAGTGATGGGTGCGGAGCGACAACTCTTGCAGCCGGCTTGCAAGCCGTCAGATGTCGGCCGTGGGTGATGCCCGCGGCCCTGCGGGAGCCTGTCCGTAAGAAGAGCTCGGTGCTTAAGGTGTTTCTGCCGGAGCTGCCAAAGCAGCTACTCGCATCAAGGCATTGAAATCTTTAATACAGTTTTCAAGGGAGCTAAGCACTTCAGTAGAAATTAGAGACCCAAGTGTTGGCAAAGCGTGTGTGATTTAGGGACAGAAATGCCACTGCAAATCTCTGGGACTTGCGCTGCCATGTTTTGAAGAGGTAGCGCAGTTCCACTGGCCCTGCGATATAGTCACACCAACGCTTGAGGGGCTGCAGTGTTTTACATCCTCTGGAGGCAGGTGAATCTAACAGCACGCTTGATCTCCAAAGGAATGACCTTGCTGAGGTCCCTGCCGTGGGATACCTCTCGTTCCTGTGGGTAGTCTTGAAGGCTTCTGTTCTCCAGGATGTGATTCCCCACTTGGAAGCCAGCACACAGGATCTGGCAGCTCCAACAAACCTGGAGTCAATGAGCTGGTGGATTTTGCTAACATAATCCAACAGTTCTTTGTAAAAATTGAATGGCTCTGTTGGAGACTTGTATGCATCATACTCAAAGTCCCCTTTTATTGGTAGGAGACAGGAAACAACAGAGTGATTAATTTATTCCTAAAGTATATGCTTAACTCATGGAAATAGATTTTTTTTTCTGCTTTTGTATGTAGTTATTTATGATGTCTAGTTAGGAGCCAGGTCCCAAACCCATGTTCCTCGTTCTCTAGGTAAAGAGCAGGAAACTGATTTCTGAACTGTTCTTCATGATGACTCTCGAGTTCATTGCAGATGGATGTTGACCTCTACTATGCGTAAACCTGCGGCTACCCCTTTGCAGGACCATTAGGAAATGGCTAAATGATGCCTCAGAAAATGCTCTGTCTGCGCCTAGAAATGCAGACCCTTCAAAGGAAAGCAGAGCACATTTTAAAGAAAATGATCCCAATCTGATATTTTATCTGATCCAAAGAATCCTTTACATGTGATGATTTCTTGGATTAGCTCTCTTAATCCCACGTAACGTCAAGATGATCTCTCCATGGTTCTCCTTTTGAGTTGTGCTTGTAGAGCAGAGGGTGAAGGCTGCTTCCCCCGTGTATGGTCTGTTACAGCTAGAGAGATGAGATGGTGTTTTTGGCAGAGGATTACTCTGGATTGCGCTTCTATGTAGCTGCTTTTATACTCTGCTCTTTGAAGTACTCAAGCACAGAGAATGCCTCGGAGAAGAAGTTTCCTCTTCTCAAATAAAAAGGCATATCCAGATTTCCTACAGATTATGTTACATAGAAACAAAAATAAAATTAACGAAGACATATAAATAAGCCTTCTTGTAGGATGGCTTGAGTCAGGTGGGGCATGCAAGGCACCACAACCTTAAAGAGAGAAACAAATAGAAGAAATTTCACTTTAGGATCAGAATTAATCTAAACTGGATGTAGAATGCAAGTAAGATAAAAAGAAACTAAAAATGAGTATTTCTTCATGTCCAAACAGTTATTATTGTAAAAGCGAACAGAGAAAAACAGTTATTTATACAGCTCTAATAAAATTACAAAAAGACTTTACTGTCCCTGTCCTGCTCATGTCTTTGACAGTCCTCTTATCTTCGTTGCTTTCCCTGCCTTTTTCTGACTCAGGGCAGAAATGCACCTGATCTGGTTCGGGGGGCAACACTGGGGAAAATAATATTGTGGTCTCTAGGCCACCTAGTTAGAGGTGTGTGCATCTTTAGGTATGTTTCTAGGGCAGGCTCCGTACCATATAGAAGAAAACCCTTCCTTAGCAGCTGTGGATAGAGTGTTGGAACAGAGAGGAGCTAATGAATTGCCTGTTAATGTCCCGTTCATGCTTATGACAGTTAGTAAAGGCACCAGTGACGAGGTAATTTTGTATAGGATGAACAGTGTGTCAGAATACTAATAGGGCACTAAAAGAAATGACTTCCAGAGGAGTCACCTTATTGCTCAAGTGAAAGAGGGGACTATACCCTGCGGCCTTTTCCTCAAAGCTCCCAAGGACTGTCACCTATAATGATCCAAATCCCACAACCTCTTCTGAACTACTGCTAAATTGGGAAAGTACTTCAGAGATAAAAAAGAGTCAATCCTGCAAGCCACTGAGCTTCCTGAACCTCACTGAGTTTTACTTAAGCCTTACTGAGTTCAGCTAGACCTGAAGGATTCAGCTGGATAAGGGTTAATTATTTGTGTTGTCTAAGTAGCCTCAACCAGTAACTGAGCCCCTCAGGGTCACAGACTGTCTAGAGAGTAGGAAAAGCAATCCAAAGAGCTTGTTGGCACTGAGGTAAGATGAATGCCATCCTCTACATATAGACTGGCAGGGGAATACTAGGAAATAGTCCATGCCTTGGTTGAGATAGACCTGCTTACCTGAACATAACTGTGGGAGAAATAAATAGTTAACAAGAATGGGTTACAGAAATGTCAGGAAGTGTGGAAAGGTTTCCATGCAAAGGAGAGGTGGCAGACGTGACTATCCTTTCTAAGAGAGAAGCACAGAAAAATGGCAAAGGGAGGGTACGTTAAATATTGGTGCTTACCCTTCACAGTATGGAAAGAAAAAGTCAGTACAAGGATTTTTTTGCATTACATATTAATGTGAGGGTACTGTTGCCACAATACTTTGGAGGCAGATGAATTTTTAAAAGGATAACACATTTGCAGAAGGACAGACATTCAGAGTTAAGTTTTCCGGAACACAAGCCAGCTGTTAGCTGACAGTGGCTGGCAAAACATCTGGGTGTAGTTGTGGTTTTTATATCTTCTTCCGATGGCATCGAGTGCCAGTCAGAGAGATGTTACAGTCTGAAATGGACTTGGAGCTTCTAAGCAATTCTGCTATGGCTAAGGCAACCTCTTACACAAGTAAAAAGCAGATCAATTCAATCCTTCGACTATACAGTGGTAAAGTCTGAAGACACATACACACAGTTTTCAGCAAGTTTTTGTTAGTAAAACCATTGTGTCTTACCTACTGGCAGTAAATGTATCAAGGGCTACTCTGTAGAAAAATGCTGTCTGATGTAGATCACTGGTTTGATAACGAAGAAGAAACACACTGAACCCTCAGTTCGGAAAAGTTAGTAAATTTTACTACAAATGTGCCTAAAATATATTGTAAAAAATGCATCCCAGTCAGATTTCTTCTTAAGAAACCCTACAACCTTCACCTTAGAAAGGAACCCCACCAAAATCAATGGAACTATTCACTTTAAAAGCTTATTAATGTGAGAGCACTTTTACTTTACAGGAACCAGCTGCAGGAGTCCTCTCTTACCAGCCAAAGATTTATCTACCTAGCAAAGATTTATTGCTCTGAAGTTAAGGTTGAAACGTGCATATCTGTATATCCCTGTAATTACAGTATGTGTCCTTTCAATTGCTTCATATATCTAGGTACTCTGAGTGGCCTGATAGCAGTAGGTCAGAGGGATGTTGGGAACTGATACTTTAAGAGCCTTCGTGCTTAAATGTAATGTTTTCCAGGCACTTGCCATCACTGATATTCCTGGTTTTAATACTAGTATCATCCTGGTCACAGGTAGGATTGTTAAACAGTAGCCAGTCATCCTTTTATAGATGATAGCTGCTTTTTATTATTATTTAATATTTTCCTCTAGCCTCTGCCAGCAGCCCCAGTTATTTGTTCCTAACCCCTCCTGGAAGGTTTTAGCCTGACTTGGATTAGCTCTGCAAAAACTGCTCTTGCTGTTTGGTTCATCCTGGGGGAGGAAGGGATTTGGAGGAGGAGGAGTTGAGGCAGAAGTGAGCAGTGAAGCGGGGGAGGCAGCGGCTTTGTGTCGAGCAGCTTCTGACACAACAGAAACTTTCTTCGCCCATGGTAGATTCGCTATTAGAGGATCCTTTACCCGTTCTTTCCCATACCTCAGTTATATTGGATTCAAAATCAAGTGTTTGTCTGGCAATCCTTTAGCTGTGGGGCCAGAAACCTCCCTCTTTTAAGGGTAGAGAAGGAATTACACATAAACTATCATCATATTTTTTTACTACTTTCTTACAAATCAACGATCAGTTGCATTTACAGAGCAAAATTAGAAGCTGTTACCAAAAGTCTGACTCACTCCTGATTGATAGAAACCAAAAAATCTGTGTATACCAATATTGATCAATATTCATCTGTCTATAGAGGTGCAAGTGTTATTTGGACATACAGGCAATGTGCAGTACATGCACATATGAAAACACAACCAAACAACCACACACCTCAGTGATGCCCAGGAGCATCACTTTTTGCCGAAGGACCAAAAGAATAGTATTTCCTTCTGCTCTGCCTTTCATTAGCGGGATCTGGGACTGCATACATGGTTATCGGTCCAGTGACCAGGTGTTAGTTTGCCAGATAGGCCTGCAATTACTTTGGCCTTGATGTTTGCCCCAAGGCTGTGAAGTATTTACAGATTGCTCCATTCCTGTGCTGAAGCCCTTTTGTCCCAGAAAACTGGAACACTGTTTCATGCTTTGATGGTAGGGAGACCAGCAGTTGATGGTCATGACTGCTCAGCCCCCATTCAGCTAAGGACTGTGCCTACCTACCCTGGCTTTGTAATAGCATCCCTTCTAGCTGTGGCACTGTGGGTCTCCTGCAGTGGTCCCTTGAAGACTGCCAGCGGGGCCCAGTGCAACGTGTGGGTAGAGAAAAGACCCCAAGAGTGAAGGGTACTTGGCGTATTCATGGAGCAGCCACCTAAGCCCTCTGTTGGCAACAGAGGTATTTCTCCTCTCAGGCACTTTGGCAGCAGGAAAGTGCTATTTCTCTTCAGAATCAGCCCTCAGGCACCTTTTGAAATTAGGCATATTATAAGACAATTAGATACATAATAAGAAAGTAATCATAGAATCATAGAATCACAGAATAGTTTTGGCTGGAATGGACCTTTAAAAGTCACCCAGTCCAATGGCCCTGCAATATACAGGGACATCTTCAACTACGTCAGGTTGCTCAGAGCCCCATCCAACCTGGCCTTGAGTGTTTGCAGGGATGGAACATCCACCACCTCTCTGGACAGTGTTTCACCACCCTCATAGTGAAATATTTTTTCCTTATATCTCATCTAAATCTACCCTCTTTTAGTTAAAACCATTACTTGTCCTATTGCTGCAGGCCCTGCTAAACCTGCTAAAAGGTTTGTCCCTATATCTTTCTTATAAGCCCTCTTTAGGTACTGGAAGGCTTCTGTAAGGTCTCCCTGGAGCCTTCTCTTCTCCAGGTTGAGCAACCCCAAGTCTTTCAGCCTGTCTTCATAGGAGAGGGGTTCCAGCCCCCTGGTCATTTTGGTGTTCATCCTCTGGACTTGCTCCAACAAGTCTCTGTCCTTTCTGTGGAGAGCTGGATGCAGTACTCCAGGTGGGGATTCACAAGGGCAGAATAGAAGGGCAGAATCCTCTCCTTCAGTCTGATGGTTACGCTTCTTTTGATGCAGCCCAGAATATGATTGGCTTTCTGGACTATGAGTGCACCCTGTTAGCTCATGTCCCACTTCTCATCTGCCAGAACACCCAAGTCCTTCTCTGCATGGCTGCTCTCAATCCCTTCATCCCCCAGTCTGTATTGATACTGGGAGTTTCCCCAATCCAGTTGCAGGACCTTAAAAATAATGAGGAAAACTCTTTTATTTGAATCCTTGAAGTTGAGCAGCACAAATTCAGGGCCCAAAATTAATGATTTTAAATGACAAATAGTAATTCAACATCTTGGTTTTGTCTGAATGAGACACTGAAGTAACAGTCACAAGTGATGGTGAGTAAAGTGCTGGTTGGGTTTTGCTCTCACTGAGATAGTGGTGTGGTGTTTCAAAACCACACAGTTGGTGTGGATTGCCAGGGGGTATAATCTGAGTTGGACTTTGATGATCCCCTTGGGTACCTTCCAACTCGGGATATTCTATGATTCTAATATATAAAGCACATTTTGCTTCTACATGTTGCAAACCAGCCAACAATGCAGAATACACCATGAACCTTTCTCAGAAATGCCAGCTGGTCTAGAGCAAATGCAGAGCTTTTTGGGGCCAAGGCTGCCTACTCCCTGCACTGGACAGGCTGCCCAGGACATGGTGGAGCTCTGTTTCCTTGGCTGGGACTGCTGTAGAAAGAGCTATGGTAGCAGGAGCCTTGGTTCGCCTTTTCCTGCTTGGCTAGGGCACTGCACTGAGGCTCATCTCTTGACCTTACAAGGGCAGCCCTGCAAGGGAAGGCGAGCCAGGAGCTGAGGCCTGTTTGTCTGAGTCTTCTGGGAGTCCAGCAGATTAGCACACAACATGTCTGTCATCCCATGACAGTGGGATGGCAGGTCCAGGGAAGCTGGCCAGAATAGCACTGCTGGTGCTTGGAGAATACCAGACAGGATTTTCTGAGAACCAGGAATGCAGAAACCTCTTGTCCCAGGCAAGTCATTGTGGGCTCTCACCCAAGGTGAAGGGAATAAACCCCTGGACAGAAATAGCATTCTGATTTACACATGTAAGCCCCTTCCAATGTGGAACATGGCCGCTTGAGCAGCTCTCTCCGTCTCGGGGGCTCAGCCTGCCTGCAAACCACAGTGAGGTCAGGAAAGGCCCTTTTTGTGTTAATGTGTCTACCCCAGCCTTGCTTCAGGAAAGTTTTCATTAGGGCTGGAACGTTGGTGACAGCTATAGCTAAGGCTGCCAAAGTGTTTCCATTATGTTATATCTCTCTGTTTTCACTTGCTTTCAACTATCCAAAAGTTTCACCTAGAAGGCTGAAATTTTCCAGGCCTCCTCTCTAGCTGGAGGTGAAGGGTTTTGTGGAAAGTTGGAAGAAAGTTAAAAAGAGAGAGAAAAAATAGTTCTGCTCTTTTCGAAATAGCAGCATCCAGGCAGAGGTCATAATTTAAGAGAGCAAAGTTTAATAAAAACGAATAGTGCTATTGCACACTCAGAAATGACTGATCCTTTGAATTTTGGATAAATCTCCAAACGATATTTTTTATGTTAAGTGATCCAACTAATTTTTACTTGGTCTTTTTGATGCATTCTTCCCTTATATCTCAGGGCATCTTCAGACAGTGCTGCGTGCCTCATGCTGCTCAGCCTCCCACTCCCTCTGCTCTCTATTTACAGTTCCAGGCTTGACACAGGCTCTGTGACCTGAAGATCCTCTCAAACCCCCTGAGCCATGGCCTGGATGGTTCCTGTGACCAGCAGGGCTCTTCCTCCAGTGCACATTTGCTCATCTGAGGATAGGTCTGGTGAATTTGGGAAACCTCTGTTGTGCTGGATTGTGTTAGGGTGGGTCTTGAAGTTGCAGTATGCTCAGTTTGTGGAGCTTTAATGCAAGTATCTGTTCTGAGACAGAGGTGGGCTGGAGGATGTTAAACCACAAGGCCAAGTAGCATGAAACTCTAGGTAATAAAGTTACAATGTAAAAATCAATTGGCATGCATAGTGTTTTTATTAGCACCAAATGTAACTGCTGTGATTTCTCTGGTAAGCATGCAAAGCAGAGAAATCTGAAGCTAGATAAGGCTATAGCAATTAATCATGCTTTCTAATTCAGTTTGTTTCTTAAACTGGAGAATCTCTTACCCAGATTGCTCATTTGAAATTATTTCTGAGATAAACATGATTTGCAGCTCTAGGTCTTTGCAGCTGGTGCATGGAACTATAAAGTTGGCTTAAAATGAACCTATTCACATTTGAAAACCCATACCTCACAGTTCTCTGCAAAAGAACCAAGCAGTCACCTCATTAGCTTTACCAGTAACCACTAAAGGAAACCCGAAGTAATAATTTTTCTAATGAAGGTGGTTTTTGTTTCTCATATAACAGATATCCTTGGAGGTTTGCATACTCTTAGGCAATTTTTCTCTGGAGAAGGCAGAAGACCGCTGCTGCCCATGGCTATTGGTGATGCTTCTTGCTCACAGGCAAGAAGCAGGACATAGATTTGGCTGTGAAGGACCCATTCTCAGTCCCTGCTGATGAGGGGTGGTAGAGCCAACAAAAATACTCAAGTCAATAAAATCAAGACCAAGTTGAAATACTTCAAACTGGATAAATAAAACACAGGAGACAGACAGCTTCATATGTGGAAATGGAAAATCAAGATCTGGAAATTTAGAGAGAAACTACCCCCTTCCTACCTCCATCCCTGCAGTTGTGTGAGTTTGTTTTTTTCAAATGGGAGTTTTCTCCCAGCTCAGCTGGGCTTAACCAACTCTGTTTAATACCCAGGAGGAGATTTGTAAACCATCCATCTCGTAACAGTACTCAAAACTCTATGATCTGACTTTTATGTTCCAGTCACTGCTCAGGATGCCCCTTACTTTGTGAGTCTGTGAAGGCTGAGATCTCATGAAGCTTGTTGAGAAGAAGCATTACAGACAAGGGCTCATCTTAAATTTTATGCCCTCCTCCAGGGGTGGATGAACTCTATTTGCTGAAGGAGGTACTTTATTTTAGTTAGGATTCACAGTACTAAACCTCCTGGAACCAGAGGCCGAAGCCTGTTTGTTCAGAAACTCAGAAGAACTCAGTCCTTCCAAAAGACAAGCTGGTGACATGGTGGCAGGTCTTTTATTTGACAGGTTTGTGGATAGATTACTTGTTGAAGTATGGAATAAGCCATCATAAATTTTCAGCCCCAGTGAGGGGAGTTCCTGCTTTGCATGCTTACCAGTGAGGTGATTAAAATCTGCATCTCCCAGGAGAAAGTATAAAAAAACCCTGCCAGGTGACATAAGGCAGAGGGATGCTTATTCTGTGTATCCTGCAAGTAGGAGTAAGGTGGAGATTCTCATCCTAGTTCAACCTTAAAAACCACTGCCCATGCTCAAAACCAAGCTGTTAGGGTCTCCAGGGAACTTCCCTACTGAAAGCTGAGGTCCTTATGTCACCTTTTGTTGGAGATGCCATTAAAAAACACCTCTGAGGATCACAGTTTGAGACCTTTGCCCCTGAAGTAGAAGTAGCTGTTCATGGCAATGGAGACATCGGTTGTAATAACAGCAAGGCTGGCTCCCTCACACGGAAGGGGTGTTGTGTCAGCATGGGGACTTCATGGGTAAAACTTGAAGGATCTCAGCATCCCTGAACCTCTACCCTCTGACTGAGTTGTGCCAATTGGTCAAAGGGCTAGGAGGGAAAAGGTCAAAAGGAGATAGACAGGGAAACACTATCCCTTCCTCAGGAAGACAAGCTGGAAAGAATTTCACTGGCATGGGTCCAGTTGAAGTTCTGTCAGTGTGACACACGGAGACAGCAGTTTGGGAAAGCTGAACACCTCGTCAATCACCTCCAGGGTGCTCAGGAGAGACTTCAAATAGAAACCAGGTTCATCTACTATCTCTGGAATGTGCAGTTTGCTGTATGGGGTGATCACTGCTCAGGGGCGGGATGCAGATAGGCATTCATGTGCATATATGTGTGTGTGTGTGTGTGGGGGGTATCTATAATAAAACAATTAGTCCTATTTCGCTGTGCCTAATTTTAGGATTCTAGCAGCTGAGACTTCAGGTGAGAGACTTCTAGCACCTGAGAAATAATGTCTAAAATTACTCACTGAGGAAATAATTGTTATCAACTCCCCTGTGCAGGTAGATGCACTGAGGCAAAGCTCAGGTAACTTGACTGAGAGAGCATTGACCCTCTTTGGCAACTGGAAGAATAAAACTAAGAACTGTGGTGGAGGTCACTGACTTGCTCTGAGGCCACTTATAGCCTTCATATTGTAGAGCCACAACAGAAAATTATTTCCCAGCTTTCTAGATGTGCTCCCTGGAACATGAATTTCATGCCAGTCAGCATTTCCCAGTTCAAGACGGAAAACTCCTAGCTGATATTTTGTTTCCAAGACAGTGATCTTGAAGGAGGGATCCAGCTGGAAGTGGATTTTTCTGGAGGAAAATACAAAGTTGTAAGAGAAGAACCAAGCTGTTCTGAGTAAGGAGAGTGAGGGATGGGTAAGCAACGATTAATACAAGGTTAGCAGCTAAGTGAAGGAAGGATATAGAGGTGCAAGCAAAAGTGGGAAAGTATGTGAAAAAAATGTAGAAAGTAGAGCACGGCCAAAAAATAGAGACTTCACCCAAAAGGAAGTTGTACATAGCTCTAAGAGAAAGCAGAAGATGTGTTAACAGAAATGAAAGTGAAGAAGAAACACCAGACATCACCAGCCAGCATCATCTTGACTGAGAAATTCACAGGCAAGTTTTTAAGTGCCAAGAAAACACAGCACCAGGGATTCAAAAGGCATTTTGGTATCAGGCTCTGACCCTCTGGTCTTGGAGCCCTTCTTGACTCCTGACAGGCACCGCTCTCTGCAGTGACGATACGATGGAGTGCACAACATATTTTATATTCTCCTAGGCCACATATGCTTCTCCTTTGAAACAACTGATCTTTCAGTTTTTTCCCAGTGAGGGAAAAACTTCCCTTGAACCAAAGCACAGTATTTCCTGTCTGCCGCCTGTACACCATTACACCAATCTCTCCTTCCCCAGTGGCTCTGTGCATGCTCCAGAAAGGGGCTGTCCTGCAGCATTGGAAAAAAGGAGGGGTTAGTTCCCAACACAACAGTAATAGCACCAAGAGGAGAATAGGGAGACACTCCCATCATCACCAACAATGAGGGCCTCCTGCCTGCACTCACCCAGCACAGAGGCTTAACAATGTGCTCCACAGTCCGACCAACATCCACCAACAATGAGTGGGACCCATGGTCACTGCTGCGGGGTTGGCATGTGCCTGCCTGGATGTGTGCACCCACTCCTGAGCAGAATTAAGTGCACAAGCCAAAATCCCACTCTTACCAACAGCCCAGTAAGTTGGGAGTTGCTGCTGAAGGTCATGGTGGGATTCCAGGCATGTAGATGTTTTCATGTGAAGTGGTCAGCAGAAATGAGGCTGCTGTATCCCTGCAAAGATCATTTGGCATTGGAGGGATGAGTTTTGCCTAAAGCAGCTGACTTTTGTATGGCTGTCTCTGGAAATGAAGATAAAGAACATTTCATACTGGAAAAAAGCCCTGCTGTCGAGTCAGCTATTGGCACATTTCGTCTTCCATTTCCAAGCAACTGGATGGGTTCTAAATTTGGCTGTGTCTTGGACAGGGAAAGCAGAACAAAAGGGACTGGTAATCAAGGAGTACCTCCAACTTTCTAACCAAAATAAACTACATTTTTGTACTCTTCTTTGGAACTGATGGCAAAAATCCTACTCTCTAGTAAAAGAGTTGAAATTTGGAATGACGATTACATCAGTGGAAGGAAGCCAGACTTGCAATTCTGTAAGAGAGCAGAAGATCTGGATGATAATCAAGATGTAACATTATAATGAAACTTTTGAGGTTGTTTCCTTTTTAATTTTGTCTTGTGACAGGGTTCTGTTCTGATTCACTTACATCAGGCTATGTCTGACTTTAAGTTGCCTCTCATGCAGCAGCATGCCTGAGATCAAAACTCAGCACTGACGGTTTCTATTCCCCTCCTAAATATAAATTTCGAGGTGGTAATAAATACCCAAACAAAAAAGATATTCAGTTTTAGTGACAGAGAAGCAAATTGATGCTGAATGTATGTGACATTTTTTCAATTTTCCTCTTGTTTTTCCTGATGATGTTTTGTGCTAAACATTACATTTGCAGATGCAAAATTTAAAGAACACTTTATCTTCAGCAGTGAGAAACATAACATGTAATTTGCGGCTTCAGCCAAGAGTGATGGCCTTATTAGTAATGGGAATTTACTGATTAACTGCTGTTAGCAAAACATCATCTTCAAACCTGTTAGTCTGAAACTGGCAGCCACTCTGTCGGCAGGAGCTTTTTTATTTCATCTCAGGGGAGTTCTGTAGAAATATTTCTCATTTAAACAGCTTCAGCTTTGGCCTTTCAGTAATTTTTATGGTCTCAACTAATAGGTTAACAATTGGTTAAGAGCAACTATCAGCTTAATGTCAAGTCATTCACAGGGAAAAGTTCAAGGAGAGAAGTAACACTATTTCAAAAGATGGCTTATTTTTGAACAAAGAGCTCTTGTCGGTTTAAAAAGCCAGAGAGTTAAAAATGAATGCAAAAGAGAAATGGAAAAATCAGCACTGGGAAGGAAAGGCCAGGGCTCTGAGTGGGGCCAGGAGAGGGGTGCCAGGGTGGGGAGAGGGGCTGAAGGCACACCATAGTGCCTGGGGGTTACCTATGCTCCTTGGCGGCCGGCGCAGTGACTTGGGGAGTGTGAGTTTGCAGGCTGGTAGGGATTCAATCCCTACTGCAGCTACTCCTGAAGTGCTAGCGTGGGGAACCTATGAAGATGCAGCCACTGCTACTTGCGGTTCTTCACCCATGCTTCAGGTCCTCGCAGTGATTCCCAGGTTCAGAGGATGTGCTTTATCCTAGCTCCAGCATCATGTCCTCTTACAGGCCATCATGGCCTCCTTTCTTTTGTTCATAATTCTTTCATCGACATGACCCACATTTTCCTTTTTTTAAAAAAATTTTTTGGCTTCACATTTTCCCTACAATTTCTATCTTTTCTATTTTGTCCCAGTCACAAACAATACCACCAGTTCCCAGGCTCTTATTTATCTCCAGGCATTCGTCCATTCTCCTACCATCTTGTCTCTCAGACCCAGCTCCTTACCCCTGCTCAGGATGCATCTTTCTGCTTCATGCTCTCTAGGCGTTAACAGGGTGCTGAGCAAGACTATGAAGGATATGTATGTTCTTCCTCTTTGCTCCTGTGTGAGACACAGAGCAAGTAACTGACTGGTCTTACATGGCGTGAGTTCCTATACGTGGAAGGACAGACAGGCCACTGTTGCCATCACACCTGGTAATTAGGGGAAGAAAAAGTCTGCTATACAAAAAAATTTACATAATAATTATAGAAAGCATACAGATCTTTTGTTTACTTTGCACTGGCAGTTTTGACAAATGGTGTTTTACTCTCTCCTTATATATATGCATGTATATATGTTTATATACGCATGTCTATATATGTATATAGACACATATATTCATCCATTGCCTGAGATCTAAATCCTGGTCTCTTGGCTGTGCAAGGCAGGAATGCTGATGTCTTATTTCCCCTTGTGTGATTCCTTGTGGAGCTGGGATGTGAGGCCCAGCTGGGATCTTTAGACAGAATAGTAAATGAAAAGTGCCTCATGGCCCATGTTATTCAGTGATCTTCAAGATCAATGCAGGCTTCCTGAAGTCCAGTCTACTCTATACACTTTTTATAATCAAAGCTTTTTCCCCTCCCCCTAGTATTTATTACAGACAGTGTCTGAGCTTCAAACCAAGGCGACAGAGCACTTTGCAGACACATAAACCAGCAATGAAGTTAAATTGCTTCACCTCAGAAACCAGGCTCCAAATGACTTCAGACAGCTTCTAAATATATTCAGTCTGAAGGAAAACTTTCTTCTGGCTTTAAAGCCTGGAGATAAAAGAAGGGTCTGGTGAAAAAAAAGGCAAATTTGTCCTCGTCAGAAGAGCCAAAATGCTGCACTTCATTGTTTAGGGGCACAAGGGAAGTATATGGCTGAGGTCAGGCTTGTTGTATGAACTGGTACTTAATTCCATAACCCACTGGAAATGTGAGCATCCATACCAGGGGAGAGGATCCTGTGGCTGTCAGCAGGAGTTGACCTACCAAGGCTTTTGTCTGCTCAGCAGTGGGATATCTACTTGCCTGCTCTTTCTCCTGCCCCTTGAATGGAAGTGCAGCAACAAGCTACAGCTCAGGGTGAGCAGCAGCTGGGTTGCTGTATATCTCACAAGCCTCATTTTTAGTCTTAGCATGCAAAGGAATAGCATTAGAAGAAACAGCTTTTAAACATTGTTTTGAAGTCTACCTTAAATTCAGGATTCATAAAGAGGGGCCAGAATCAACAAAATTAATGGGTGTCCTAAACCTGCTTTTCTTTAGTGGAGTCCCTTGGATACATTCATCTACCTTTTCTGTGATATTAGGTTGTGCACCTTATTTCTATCTGATTACGGAGAGCAGTAAGAAGATAGGACCCAAAGACTATTATCCAGGGCCTATTCTTGCTTTTGCTGATGTGGATGGCAAATTGACTTCAAGGGAAACTTTGTCATGCTATATTGCTGAAAGCAACATAGAGGAAAGTGCAATTAAAGGGCAAAAAAGAGGGGAATCATTCAGTGCAATGTATTACTTGGATAGCTAGAGCTGACTCTACATAGCAGAGAAAACATTTCTTATTTTCTAGGGAAAGTTTCTTAATGGTAGTTGAGCTGAGATTTTTTTGGTTCTTTTTCAGGCTTTTTATTGAGGCATTGATAGAGTATTCCAGTAGCTGCCAGTGTGTAAAGTGGGCAGATCAACCTTGAAATATTTTTGTCTTGGGAAAAATTTGACTCTTGCTTTCTCCCCAGTGTAAATCCAGAATAACAGTAATGACTTCAGCTGAGCCACCTCAGATTTACATCAACATAAATGAGAGCAGGGTCTGCCCATGCAGATGCAGCCTGAGGGATTAGGCGTCTGCCTGTGTGTTGTACCCTTGCTTCAAATTGACACCCTAGCCTTAATTCAGTGGAGAACCAAAGAAACTGCTTGCCCTGCAAATGAGCATTGAAGCTAATGTATCGCAGCGTGGATTTATCAACAGGCTGACACCTCAGTATCCATCTCTTATTTGCATAGCAGAGAAATGTGAATCAAAATGTGAGATTAGTTCTGCACCGATCAGGATAGGAGGTAATTCTGGCATTAGCAGAGCTGCTGGCTCAGCCACAGGGAATTTGGTAGGTAAAAGTGCTTTGTGTGTTGAACACAATGAACACAGCAGATGTGTATAGACCGAGTCCAGGTTCTTATTTAAAAAATAAGGTTTATTAGATAAAACATACCTAGAACCAAATAAATCCAATCCTTTATTAAAAAATACAGAAATAATTTTGCAATAGTAAAAGAAAGTACTGGCTTTTTCTATGAAACATAAATCTGAAGGTTTGAGACCTTTTTATTTTATCACAGACGGTCCCCTTCCATACTACAGTCTTAAACATACTGCATCAAATTGTGAAACCCAAGCAAAAGTCTGTTGTACAAAATTAAGAACATTTAGACCAGTATTACTCAGCTTAATTAATATTTAAACAGTAGCATATAGCACACAGAACAGGCAATATACAGCTATACATTAGAACATGCCTCTAAATAGTGACAGAGAAACAACTGGAAGGAATAAGTTGCAGTTAATAAAGAATGATGGCTGAAGAAATAAAAAAGGAATCACAGTTTGACACTATATTTGGTAAATGGTTGCATATGTATTGAAACACTGTACACATGAAGAATGAATATTCTGGACCCACCCATATAGAACATGCTAAATTGACAGTTATTATTTTGCTTGGATTCATGAATATGTATGAGGTGTACATGTGGTGGGCAGGTGCATGTCTGTGTACATACATCATACCAGTGAGTACATACATGCAGAAAGGCACACACCTCCACAACTGAAGACAAATCACTTCAATAAAACCCTTTGAGGCAGGGTGAGAGCAATGCTAATATGCTGTTTGTCATAATTGTGCCACTCCCGGGACTCCAGACATTTTATTCACATGCTATTCTCACCCGTAAGTTCCACATTCATTTTACCTCAGCTCTCCCTGGTTTGCATATTTGCAAAGTGAATACAAAACTATTCAATGTAATGCAATGTTCACTGTTAGAGATGGTTTATTAGGGGAGGTTTTGATAGCTAAGAAACAGCAAAGTATAAAAGGGTTTGCATTGCTTTTCCAATAAGTAGAACTAAGGGACAGATGTCATTTCTCCAATTATTGTTAACATCATATGGTAATCCTGGCATAATTAATAATATATCCTGTATGTCATCTTTAGTAAGAATTCTTGATCAAAAATTGAGAAAAGTTATAGCCATCTAAACCTATGTAGACATCAAAGCAACCCAAATTGTTTATCACCTCCTGACAATAATAGAAAATGAGTGGACAGCAGAATGAACATTAGGCTTACCAGAACTAGAAATCACCTAGGTTCGGCATGTTGAGCATTCAACTTGAGACAAAGCTCAAGGCTCATGGCAGTGATACAAATGTGCAGGCTTGGCATCGACTGGCACAGAACTGCATTGCTGCATGGGGACCTTGAAACTGCTCACAGGGTAAGATGTATCTTGTTCCTCTCTCGTTGAAAGAAAGAAAGAAAACAAAAAACAAACAAAAAAACCAACCAACCAAACAAAAAAACCCAGTGCCAAGGCAAAGATATGTAAAAGATGAACACAGAAATCCTGATTGTTCACCAGTGAGCGTGACATAGGATTCCTTGCTCTGACACTGGTGGGGATGGTCTAGATTTATATCAGCATCAGGAAAGAAGCAGCTGAGGAAGGTTTACACAGCAGGGCACAATCAAACACTGTAAAGCTGGGTGGTGCTGTGCACTGGGGATAGGGCATCATCACCTTTGGGGGCAGTGGTGGGTGCACCGAGGGAGCTGCCATGGTCTTTTCTTTCTGAGGAGGCACTCAGGCAGCATCATTTACATCACAATCCATGGGGCTGCTGCTAGCAATTTTATACTGCCTGTATAAATAAAAAAATAAACCCTGCCACCTTTTGCCATCAAGAATAGAGTAGGAGCCTGGTGACAGCAGTGTGGCAGTGCCAACTTGAGTAAAATCAAACTGAACAATGAAAAGAGGTGGGAGAGTCTGAGCTAAGGACTTTCAAAAGACATCAGCCTTACCTACACATCGCATCAAGTCATAGAACCACAGAGCAGAATCATAGAATAGTTTGATGAGTCAAGTCAGCATCATTCAAGCCCATAATCTTATCATGACAGCACATTTTTATTATATAGGAAATCTCATTATTTACATTCTATGTTTAATATACACACTGGCAGGTGAAGGATGCCTGGTGAGCTATTGTACGTGAACTGATTCCTCTGTTTTGAGAGCAGTCACCGAGGAGAAGCCTATGCCATGGGCTGGACAGGGTCCTGTTGTCTCCTTTGGGATTTGGATGAGAGCAGTCACAAATGTGTTTTTCTAATGATGTGAGCTGTTATGTCTATCTGTAGTAAGTGGTATAGGCTGTAATAAATTTTGGGGTGACAGAATGCAAGACAGTGTGAGTTTGAATCTTGATTATAACTGAATTGCTTGTATATTCAGGTTTTATTCTCTTGAGCAGATTTTGTATATGCTTGAAAAAATTAAAATAGTTACATAGTCGCTTGATATCTGATGTCTGTCACAAAATATCTATTCCTAGGGTTGTACAGTACTGAGAAAGAGATGTCATTCACCTTTCAAGGTTAGTAGATATATAAAAAGTCCAATGTTGTAGAATATCTCCAAGATGTGATGAAAGCAGCCCACTTATATAGCTGCTACAGAAACTGAGGCTTATCTAGCAAATCACAGAACATTAAAAATCAAAGCTAACACACTTTGAGCCCAATTAGCAACACAAAAACTGATAGCTGCACATACATCAAAAAATCCCTGTAAATGCTTCACTAGCCTTGGAAGCTAATGGTTAGGAGTTGGAAGAGAGTTCAGTGCAGCATTTGAAAAAAAAAAAAAAGTGTAAGCAGGAGTTGATCTATTTTGTGGCCTGATTTAAGGCTACCACTTTCCAGCTGGATAGAAACTGTTCTGCTCTCATCCTTTGCACTGTTTGGAAACAGAGACCCAGAGCCAATATCTGATCTCATTCCCACTGGTAGAAGTATGCAGGAGCCCCACAGAAGCTACAGTCATTACTCTAAACTCACGCTTGTGCATCCATGTGTGAATCTGCCCTGCGTTATTGCATGTATTTCAGTATGAAGGATGAGGCTGTATATATTGAAGTGCCAGTTGCCACATAGATTTTCTCACATTCTTAATGTAGGTTTACAAGCATGGCCTTCCCTCACTGCTGCTTTTGTTTATCCCACCACCACATTCCAGCTGGCCAACACCACTTCTCTTTCTTCTTCCAGCTTAATGGCTCTTTCCTACCTTCTGTTGCCCTTATCATTGACAATGGCACCTCTTCTTTCCAACCAACTTTCTGATGCTGGCTGAAAGCAGGCTGGACCTTCTCCAGGCCTGAGGAAGCAATGCTGGTGACTCTGTGCTCAGCACACATCAATGCCCACACCTGCCTAATGGTGTGCCATTCACAGGTCCAAGCCTGGCCCATGTGGCCATCAGCAAAAGGGTGGGAGCCAAGGATTCATCCCAGTGAGCAGTGTAACTGAGACTGTTCAAAACAAGGAGCATTTAAGCAGCTTGAATATCAATAGGCAGCTCAGGCAAAGATGGAAGCTAGAGGGGGAAACTGCACTCACCCTGCATAAAAGTGCTGAGCCTTTAATGAGGTATTTATTGCAAATAGTAATCAGCGAACTAGTTAAAAACCATCCTAAAAAAGTGCCTTTCATGCTGGTGAATGAAGGCAGTGGAAGGGGTTTTGTGTGAGATAAAAAATATGTCAAAAATATACAGACAACCTTATTTAAAGATGTCAGTGAATGGTAGTCTTTGTCACAGCAGAACAGGTACAAGACTTGCCTGTGAAGGGCACTTGATTGAAAGAAAAGAAAGTGTTGCAGAAAACTAGAGAGAAGGGAAATGAAAGAGCAGAGAAAAGCCAAAAGGTAGAGAGGGAGTTGCAGCAGGAGTAAAGGTGACGTCCATGTTTACTGAAAGATGGAAAGGAAGGAAAGGAAGCAATGCTGCAAGAATGGAACAGAGGACAAAAAATGGAAGTAACTAGAGTGGGAGGATAGGAATGGAAAGGGATAGGAAGTTCCAGGGAAAAGACTAGATAGCAGAGGAAGACTGAGATAGAGAAGAGTGAGGGCAGGGTGAAGAACTAATTGACCTTAAAAGGCCCATTTGGGTGCTATTTTTCAGGTGCATAAGGTAGATGCAAGTAAGGGCTGTGTGAGGAGTAAGTCAGATGCGGACAGCACAGAGAAAAGCTGGAATACAGGAGAGCAGATGGTCTTATGGGTAAGGCACTAGATTTGACCAGAAGGTCTCGGTTCAGGCTCCTGGCTTCACCAATCATCAGGTTTAAGAGTGGAGGTTTAACAGAAGGTGGCAATACTGTTCACCTTCATTGAAGTTTTCCTTCATTATTCTCAGTGGTCTGCTATTTTCCACTCACATGACTGTGGGAAATTCATGCCATTGACTTCTATCTGTTTTCAGCATTTGTCTGCAATAGGGAGGGAAAATTGTCTTTAGGAAACTCTTCTCCTTAGGTTGTCTCTTTTGCCTTATCAAGCTGCCATCTCTCTAAGGCAGGCTGAGCGTCTCATAGTATGACTGCACAGCACTAGACATGATCCCTACACATCGTTGTGACACAAATACTGATAGTGAGTTTTGATAACAGCAGCCAGAACAGCTTGCATTTAAACTCCTAGTATTGTCAGAGGAGAGATCTATTAAATGAGATACTGATCTCATTTACACTAGTAAAAAAGCAGAATAACTCTACTAAATTTACAGAGTAAATAATTCCACTATATTTAACACTTCCATTTACAAGGTCAATGGAAGACTGGAATTTAAGTTGGTTTCTTGTAAGCATATAGACTGCGTAAGCAACAGATTTTTTACTACAAAGTTTCTGAGAGGCATAAAATGAAAAGTTGGTGTATGTTGACCTGCTACACAGCTGTGGCTACAGCTGCTTTCTAAAGCTTTTGTGTCACAAGAAAAAAAAAAGAAAAGAAATGAAAATATGTTTTTCTTTAAATACTCACTCTTACCAAGCTGATCAGAAACTTTCTGGATGCTACAGCATATTAGAAAAGCCATGAAGAAGACAGATAGTTTTTAGAGACAGTGGAACCTGTACATGTGGATCAATTCACCATACTGCCACTACAGCAAATACAGGGTCATAAAACACATTACACATCAGGAAACCATCAAAGTGAAGGATAAAATTAATCACTATTCTTTCACTGGCTTGGATTCACTGCAATTCAGAAGTTCTTTTTCTCTCCTTCTGTGTTGCAACTGAAAGATGCTGAAAGCTGTGAAACTGCTCCACTCCGAAATGTCCTCATTCCTGTACACAGCTTTTTCCCATTCACCACTCTTTTGTAGATATCTGACAATATGAAGTTGGTTGCATGTATTTTGTGTTCAAAAAGGGCAGCATGATCTCAGTTTTATATAGCACTAATGGAAGACTATGGGTAATAAACACGTACTGTGCTATACAAAGCAAGTTCAATACAGACCTGGCGACAGGGCACAAACTCTGTGGAACTCCAGTGAAGCCTGGGACTTTCCCATTTTTGAAGGACATCCTTCCTAGCTGCTTTACCATGCTATTATTTCACTCACTTCACAGCCTGTCTGTGCAGCCAGACAAGCCTCTCTGAGCAACATGCACACACTCATTCTCCTGTCCGGCCTCAAATGCTTCTTTTTGGCAGCTGCCCATAGACCAATAGGAGCAAGACTCTGTAGTCAGAGATGGAGTCTCTTCTGAAGCCCTGTCAGATTATGGCACTACCAAGAGACTCAACTGTTTGAAGTGTGATGAAGTGCCTTGGATGCTGAAGGAGCCAAAAATTGTGGGTCACTGAGACTCATTTTGAAAAGTTATATTTTTAAATCCCACCTCAGGCTTTGCCTCAGGAATGTGTGGAAATCTCCCGGTGAAGTCATGTTCAAATCAGGGCTAGTTTCTGCCTAGTGGCACGGTTGAAATCCTCAGGGCACAGGCTTTGGTTTGCTCCAACGCGGAAAACTCAAACCACCCTCTATGAAACTCTTAGCTAAAACGCAAAGCTAACTGGAGAAGGTGTTGGGATCAGGTAGAGGTGCAGCTGGAAGAACTCTCTACCAGGAAGCTAGCAGCTCTCCTGGGAGCAGGGGAGAGTGGGCTGGCCAGCGGCAGCTGTCTCCATCCTTTGTAAGGGAGGATGAAATACCTTGTTAGGCTCTAGTTACTATGAGACATGGCTGAAGCTTGACCTGGTTTATGAGCCAAGCCCCAGTCTTATGAATTCAATGGAATAACTTATGTGGACGGACCTCAGTGGGATCTGGGTTTGGCCTAATATGCTTTATTTAGCATCTTGAGTGAGGGAAACATTTTTCTTTAGATTACAGTTGAAAGATTCTTGGGTTTCTGCTTAAGTCTTATGGTGGTAGTATATTGCACACCCATATTTCTTTCTTTTTCTTTAATATATCACTTTTCTCCTGTACTTAACCTTTGACCAAAACCTGTCTGCTTGAACTGCAATAAACCTGGCTGGTCAGTGATGTCTCTGCTGAAAACAATCCACTTCAACCACACTATATATGCACTGGCTGACCCCCAGGCTACCACATCTCTTCCTTCCCTCCACTCCTCCAATCCCTCTTGCTCCAGGTACTTGTGAGGAGTGGAAGCTTTGGGAGCAAAGGGAGACAGAGATTATAAATACTTGTTTGTGTAGCCGTACTTCTGAGGCATAGGGATTTGCTGGAGCTGGGGCCAGAATGAGAGAGCTGTGCTCAAATCTATCAGATTTGTGAAGTACAGATGTGATAATTCCACTGCAACCACAAAAGAATGTACAACAGGAAGTGCTGCAGCTGTTGCTTATTAGCATTAGTACAAATTACGCAAAACAAATTGTTAGCAGACATGTTTCCATAATGTTTAACTCCTGGCAGTGAATAAAAGTGATTTTTTTTGAGCAAAATTCTAGATTTCCAAGGGAATCGATTTCCAACTGCCCGTGAAGGGAGCACGGATTGGAGAACAGCATGCAAATACTGCAAGGTATAAGAGGCAATGTGTGCAAGAACTTGCCTGCTTTCTCTGACAAAGGTGTTTGAATTTGGGACAGCAAAACCCCTCAGACCAAATCCCAGGGCACAACACCTCTTTCCAGCAAAACCAGTTTCAAACCAGGGTAGCAGCGGGTTTTGGTCCTTCCATACCTGCTGCCTTGCTGGAATGAACCAGCAGCAGGCAGTCCTTTTGGACACCTTCTCTGCCTCCCTCCTTTGGGAGGGAGAGAGATGCTTGGGGAAGAGCCAACCAACTGGCTCTGGGGAGGGAGGCTGCATTTCAGAGGGGGGAAGTGCCTGAAAAGCATTTAATTTTAATTAATAAAAAGGGGGCATTTTATTCTTGCCTCCCTCTCCTGTGCCAACAGAGGACCAGTTGTACCCGGGTGGATGTCTGACCCTGGAGATGCTCCTTCACGTGGTGAGCTGAGGGGTCATTCCTGGAAGGACCTGGGGAATCACCCTCCTGTTGTCTTTTTTCAAATAGAAACCATTAAAATGAAAAGAGAGATAAGGCACTAACTAATTAACTGAAGGTTTTGGGTATGTTTTGGGGAGGTAAGAGCTGACAGATTCCTCCCTGAGCTTGCGCAGCCCCCAGACTGCACAGCGAGGGATGGGAGGGTGCTGCACCCCATGGGCAGGAAGGGACCATGGGGTGGCTGTGCCAGGGCAAGAGGAAAGGCCATCCATAACTGCTGCAGTCATGGCTGGGCTTTGGAGGATGGTGTGTGCTCCTGTTGCTGATCCAACACAGAAACTTCATCAGCCATTTTCTTGTCGTTTTGCTAATTGCTGGTTTTGCTAATAATGCTCTATTTAATCTCTTGCAGCCATCCATTCTTTAAGAAGGAAGGAAGTGTAACTCATGAAGACTGCTGACAACCTTTAGAAGTTCAGCAATCATTAAGGGTAATAACAGCCCAGGGTGATGCTTTACCTGCCAGTCCCAAGGGTGCCTGCCTGCATTAATCACACTGTGTGAAGCTGCTAATGCTGCAAAGGCTACTGCACTCCTCAGCCTGCCAAGCAAGACAGTGGGCTCTGAGAAGTGGAGGTATTCCCAGAGGCATTTCTTGAAACTCAATTAGGTCTGGCTAGTAAAGGAGGCATTTGCTGGTGCAAGAGAAGAGACTGTGATGTCGGGTGGATGAGAAAGCAATGTGGGTGGCCTGTGTTGGCAGCTGATGCTGAGCTGGTCAGCCATGCTAGATGCAAGAAGATGGTCTGCCAGGGAGGACTGTCTCTGTGCTCCCAACACCTTGTAACTGTCATTTCAGCAAGGGAGAAGTGGTCCCCAAATCCTTGGACTTTGCCTGCTTGCTTCTTTTTTTTTTTTAAAAACAGTGAATGCTCACAAACAATTGAAGCTGCCTGAAGCAACAAAGGGTCTTTTGATCCAGCTATGAGTGCTTAGAAGTAAAAAAGAGGCACATGTGTTGCTTTTAAAGGTATCACACATCCACCCACCTGTTGGGAACAACTGGGTTGGCTACAGCCTGAGGCAAGAGCTGGAAAAGGAATAGCAAGTGAAGTAATTTGTACAAGTGGTGTCTAGAGCAGCAGTCAATGGAGAAGCAGCTGACATGCATGTTCTGGTTCTTCAGCGCCTGTTCCGAGGAAAAGGCCTGACACCCTCACCACAGCAGAGCTGCTTAACTACGTTCACTAATAAGACTTGAAAGAGAAAAATTATTTACAATTGCAATATTACTGCAGTAATGTGTGTCTCCTATTGCCTCTCAGTGAAAAAAAAGCCAAAAACCCCAAACCACCATACAAAGAGGAATTCTTGTTACAAGCATTACTTACATGTAAAATGAATCCTCTTACTGCCTCCCCTGTGAAAAACAGAACATTAAATCTCATGGCCTGGGCAGTCCTGACGTACCTACAAGTGTCATATCAAATGAGATAGCACCACTGACTGTACACATCAGATACATACATGAAAACTATTTCAGCATATAGAATCGTATGTATGAACATCATTACCACCACGGAGTCTATTAATACTGCATTGGTATTATCAGCCCTCTTGGCTGTAATGTCTGGAGGCAGGTGAGGGGATGGAAGGAAGGGGTGAGACACAGAACAGAATGGGAAGGATTCTTATTCACGGAAGCCTAGTTCTGGGGTGGCTTTTTTTCCCCGCTCTCAGAATGAAATGTGAGGCTACAGATTCTCCAGGAAAAGACAAAAAAATGCAAAAATCTTCTTTGAACACAAATGTTCTACTTCCAAAATGTCAAAATGATGTTTTGACATTACTGAAAGCTGTAGTTTCAGTTAAATAGAATTTAATGTTAGAAAGTGACATGCTTTTATGAAGAGTTTTGATTTTGACAAAGTGGGATTTTCCAGCACTGAAGCCATCTGATAAAGTCTAACCAGCCCTGACTATTGATATATTACAGCAAGATCGGGTTTAAAGTGGAGGAATTAAAATCACCTTTTGAAAAAGCACAGAGTTTAACTAAGTTCAAAATGGCAGGGAAATAAAAAGAAAAAGATTGTCTGAGGACTCTCTGAAGGTGATATTACTAATACAGCAAGATTTTTACATATTTTGTGAATCTTTTTGGGAAACCTCCCAATTTATTTAAAAACTGCAAGAGTGAAGAATCAACTGTACAAGTTTGATGTTGATGAAGTCACCTCTGCCTCAATCAGATAGCTGACTGAATTTCCATTCTTTATACCACAAACACAAAATGATGTAGGATGAGTGTTGTGTTCCAATCATTGGCACATTTAGGGTTCCATATATTACATAATTCAACAGTATATGACTTTTCAATTAACACAATTGTTCAGCTATTCCTATTAAGAGTGTTTTGGCATGCAGACAGGATTTGCTGAAAGCTGATCAGTCCTGTAAAGATACAATCCTACAAATTTATGACAACTTTTAATTTGGGGGAGTAGTCCCCAAGAATTTAGTGAAAGTCTTATAGGATGTGGTTTCTCCTATTTTTAAGGATTTTCAGGATTAGGCCTTGAATGGGTAGGAGTTCTAGACTAGCAACATGCATCAAGTTGAATTTTATTCTAAGAGGTATTTTTGGTAACATTCTTTTCTACATAAACAGGGTCGAATAGCATGATGTCTTGTGTATTATCAGGACACCATTTCTCAAGTCAGCTGAGCCAACTAGCTCTAAAATCACCTGCATGACTTAAAAACGCTTGCTGCCTGTCCTTGTCATGCACTAAGGGTTTAAACTATATGGATGTGTCCCCTCGTAGTCCTTCTTTTAGATGAAAACAAGAACATACCCATTCCACAGATTACTTCCTCAGCTTGAGGAAGTAATCCTCTCCTGACTACATGTAGTATCAATGGGCACCTTTTAGATTTGTGTAAGAGGCAGAAGTGAATTTTTAATTCACTTGAGACATAAAGTCCAGCACATCTACCTGTGTACTGAAAACCACGGTGCAATCAGAAACCAACCCTACAGCATCTGTGCTGGACCTGACCATTATTGCCAACTGCAGAGATGTGCTCGGGTCCTCATGAGGAACACTCCCACCCGGCTCCCTCTCTTTTTCACGGTGCAAACGAAAACCCAGAAATGCTGCCCAGAATTTTTTTTCTTGGAGTGCCACAAACTGTGTGCCAGATTGTAACGGCTCGGGGAAGGGAGCTGACAGCTGTGCATGCCAGACACCGTGGGAGCTGTCCACCCCCTGTTTGGTGTAACGGGAAACATCCTGTCAGAAACACTCTCTGCATTTGGGCTTTTCTTGAATTAATTATCTGTAAATGGTAACGCGCTTATCCTGCTGGGAGTCTGTGATTCCTTGGCGGTACTTACGGATGTGCTCGCTTTGAGAGTCATGGTGGTCAAAGCTCATCACACAGAACGGCATCATAGCTCCAGCCACAAGTTTGCTAGAGCTGCTCCCTCTAGCGGGGAAAAATACCTTAGCTGGGAAAAAATCCTTTCCCTCGCTATTTTCTTTCTTTCTTAATTTTTTTTTAAACTCTCTTTTCTGTCTTTTTTCTCTTTTTATTTTTTTAAATTTTTTTTTAAATTTTTTTTTTTAAAGTGAATAATTCAAGTTTTCCAGATAGTGCAAGACAGCTCCCATCAGACAGTAGGTGACCAAATGCTGCACTTTTTCGGTCCTCGAGCAAGGACAGTGTAGCTGGTGCCCAGCCGATGCAGGTCAGCGGTTACTCCTCCGAGGTGGAACTATAGCGAGGAACATTTCATTTGTCTTTTGGCAGTCCTCAGCATATGCTGTAACTACGTTTGGTTTTGATTTTCCACTTCTGATTACAAAAATAGGACTTACTATAATCATAATAATATTGATGATACAAAATAATTATTGTAATTATATAATTTTTGGCATATTATTAACACAAAGCAGCACAAAAGATCCCATTGGATTAAAAACAGGTGACAATGCACAAATGTTAAAAAAGACCAAGTCTTTGTTAAAAAAAAGGGAAAAGCAATCTGCAAATGAATGCATTTCTGTAAGGCAATATGTTACCTTTAGTTTTCCATCTAGATTTAGCTCAGATTCTGTTGTTCAAGAAATTGTCAGAACTTGGCTTGCTTGAGCTTATCAATGTGGTAACACAGTTTCAGCGCAGGTCCCAGTTTCAGCCCTAGGTATTTCATGATCATGTCGCTTTTCAGAAGTAACAAAGCATTGCCATCAATCTCCTGGTTTCAAAAGAGAGAAAGAGAATCAAATGTGTTAACGTCCTTTCCCCCACTGCAGTCTGACACACTAAACAAGGCGAATTAGTAACAGCATGTCTTTTAGGGGTAGCTGAAATGCCAGGCATTTTGAAATTTCATTACAAAAATTGAAATCCGAAGTATGCTAGGAGGAAGATGTAAAAGAGAGTTTAATTAAATACTACTTTTTATTCTCCAAGGAACTTTAAGATTTTTCTAGGTTTTCAATTATTTTGCAACTAAAAGGAAGATTTTTTTAAAAATCAGGGTTGCTCTGAACCCAGTTCTTAGAAAAGCCTAGAGAGAAAGGAATGAGTGATGGAGAGAGAGGGATGTGGCCAGGGAACTGCTGACAGCACACCTCTCGATCTCAGTTCCACCTTTGTCCCTTGCTATCTGCATGTTTCACATATCTCCAGTACGCTTATATCCAGTGAGGCGTGTAAATACATGTACATACCATATATATATATATATATGCCACATATATATATGCCACATATATATATACACCATTCCGTATATATATATGGATTCTTTTCTTAAATTGAAAACAGCAGTAACTTGCTTATTTCATTGCATTTATTAATAAAATTTGTTAAATTTTAATTTATCTCCCATGTAAATGGATGAAATTGCCACCAAATTCAGTTGTTTACCCCAGATCTGTTGGCTTGACAACCTTGTGAAATTGCAAAGTACTGTACTGAGCACAAGGTAGCCGTAGTGCACAGAGTAGTTCACACGTAGTTCTCTTTCACTATGACCTGCAGAACACAGAAGCTTTCAGCTATACTGTCCCTCCTTGGACACAGTCTCTTTTTTCTTGACTATATTAGTGGATCTGCTAAAAAGTACTTGCCCTCCCCATGGTATCCAGCATGCTTACATACTTGGACCATCAGAGCAAAAACATCACAAGTATGCATACATATGCATACACACATACACACACTCTAATGCTATATATATTGTATTCTGTGATTTTGATGGTCAGATCTTTCCACTCTAATCCATTGTCTACTTATTAAGCAATATTATGGATCCTAATTTGCCCTGATCATTATTATTGCATTCAGTAGGTGATTTAGCTGATGAGCAGTTAAGGTCACTTTCTGATTAACTCAATCAATTAATGGTCTTCATTTTGCAACCCCCACTCTATCCATAATAGAAACCCTCTTCACCTTCCCTCTCTTTCCCATTATCTTAAGGAAGCTAAGGTAAAGTAAGAATAAGTGTTATGTATAATTACTATTTGCATAAGAAATAAAAAAAGATCTCCTCTAACTGTGGTGCTATAGGGCGAAAACACTGTTAAGGTTTAGGTGCAGAGACAGCTGTTTCTAGATGTTGAGTTCAGCATTTTATTATTTCCATTATTATTACTGCGTAGGGGTCAAAATTAAACTGGATGACAACAGTATGCCCAAGGGAGCATTTATATCCAATTAAATATCCCATATTAGCCATGTCTCTGTGCAGATTCTTGGCTTGACTTCTTTACAGTATTACTGTGTCAGCCGTTTTAAAAATAATTTAAAAAAGAAGAATTTGATAGCATGGTCCCCACATCAGCAATAGCCCCACCAGAAGATCTTGAGCCAGGTTAGGAGCTGGTAAAATACAGTGCCATCAGTGCAATTAGCTTGTTTCACATGCATTGAGATCTGGAACACTGCAAGTCAGAATATTGTGGGAGATCATTATCATGTTCCTGCAAGACAATGGACACAGAAAACATATGAGCTGTGAAATCATGATAGCGTGGATATGAATATATAGCTTCCTCCTGCATGAATGAGTAATACTGTGTTTGTGCTGGCCTCTTGCAGCACTTGTTCTGAGGATATTGTTCAAAAAGCAGAGTAGCCCCTAAACAAGCTCTGTGCCATGCGAAGGAGAATTGCAGCCAGTGGTGGATGTCCCCCAGATTGAGGGACACCTCTTTCTCTTTTAGTAAGATGAAAGTACCCACCTTCATGGGTGTTTAAGCACTTAAATCTAAGTAAAATCAAAGATTTCAGGATCTATATCCTGCTTGGGATATAGATATAGACATGTCTTTCCCTTCTTTGTATTCTACAGTGTCATGAACAGACACCAGCCCTGGTAAGGCCACCACCTGCAACAGGAGCACCACCTGCAAGTGGCAGCTCAGTGGTCAGTGCTCAGACACTTGAGATCGAGATCTGGAGAAAGACACGTGCTCATAAATCTAACTGTCAGAGATAGGTAGCTATTCGAATATGTTAAACTCAAAGTTTTTTGTCCCCTTCAGGTATGCATTTGCCAATCACTGGCCATAATTAAACTGTCAGACCATAGCATTCCTTCAATCCCTTCCAGCTTGACTTTTCTACCTGATAATTCCCAGTGTAACTCTTTCCACTTCGCCATTTCCCTTCCCCTAATCTTTCTACCAACCCTTTCCTGCTGATAGAGCACTGCATGGTGCATAGTGCTGCTACAAGGTCCCTGGCCAGGCCGATGGCTCCTTTCCATGAGACCAAAAGCTCTGTCATCAATGAGCTTGGCTCTCCTTGGTACACAGACATGGTGAGGGAGCAGGGAACAGTGGAGGGGAGCTAGTAGGATGTTTCTCAGTCTCTGGTAGACACTCTCAAGAGCTACCTGTGACAGAGCTCCTTCGGTGTCTTGGCAAGTAGAAAAGCTTCTGCTCCTGGTGGAAAGAGCAGAGACAGAGCCAGATCATCCTGCAGCACCTGTTGTGCCAGTGAAGGATGTGGGCTGCATGTAGGGAAAAGCTGGCTCCGGGGACTGAGGTCAACACCCAAATAGCCTAATAGAGCAGTGGGAAAGCATACTGTCTGCATGCAGGATACATCCTCCAGCCTTTTCCTCCTGCTGGTCCCACCAGCCTCCCCCTGCCAGTGTCATAACTCAGATGAGTTGATTACCAATGCAACTATTTCGGGCAATAGCTGGGCCTTGTCAATGACAGTAAGTGCTTCTAAGTAAATTATGCACCCTCTTCACATAAATATTGAACATACAGGAAGATATGGCTGAGGTTAATGGACTAATCACTTGTCTCTCACCCCGGGGTCTTTGTGCTAATCCAGATGAGGTTTGAAGGCTGAAAATTCGCAGGGACATATATAACTCAAAGGTGTAATTGAATTGAGTTGTGTGGCAATCATACCCAGGTTCTCACACCTGTGGCATATTTTACCAGGAAACCAATGATAAGTAGAGCCTATGGGTGCTGGGTGTGCAGCAAAGGATGACAGGGACAGTCTTTAGTGGTAATTTAGCTTGATCTCTTCAGTCATAGAGCAGCTGCAGTATCATGGCATGCTCTAGTGCAGCTGGCCCATGATTGCCTGTACTGTGCCACTGCCCTGCTGCTACATAAAAGCATGTTGTGCCATACTTTGCTACAAGTGGAAACTAGAAAAAAAACAGTGCTTTTGCACTCTTCATATTTACAAGACAAACTTTAAATGTTTGGTATTTTTTTTCCTTTGGGATGTACATATTTCTGCCTTGCATGATGCACAGCCCCTTCTGGTACTCTCAGAAACTCATTCTGAAGCAAGTTACTTCAAATCTGAAGGTGGCTTGTTTGTCTGCTTGGTTGCCCACATGACCAAAATAGGCCATGTTTTCATTATCAACTTAGAAGGCAGATCTGACTTCTCTGCAGAAAGCAGGAAAAGCAGGCCGGCACCTGACCTGTACTTGCAGATTTGACCCTGACACCACTGTGCCTGCTGTTGCTCTCGTGCCACAGGCCTGTCTACAGAATGGCAGATGACCTCAATACCTTCTTAGGGTAAGCAGACACTAAGGCCTGTGTTCATCTTCATTTTCATCTGCTCCGCAGTCACTTCCTCTCCTCAGTATCTGGAAATCCTGCATCCAGAGTGTAGCTGAAAGTCCATAATTTGTCTCCCTCAAATTTGTTGTCTGTAGCCCCACATTCCTACCTACTGTTGCTGGCACATGGCAAGGAGTGAGGTCTAGTCACCAAACCCTCTCGTTTGCTTTGCAGCACCTGGAGTGCTGTTCAGGACTCAGGGCTGGGGAGCAACTCTCATTTAGACCCAGGTCCAGGCACTTACATTCAAAGTTATGGCCTCCAGCTGAACACAAACAAGTCATTTTTACAATAAAATCCATTTCTCATGGTCAGACTGAATTGATCAAAGACAGATGGAGAAGGCCAAAGATGCTAATAGATACACCGGTGCCAACTTCATGTGAAGCAGCAGAACAAGAAATTTCAGATCAGATGAGTTTACAGTCTTCCTCTTTACTAATTATGAATAATATAATTTCCATCACTGGAGATTGCATCACAAAAGCAACTACCATATCCTCCAGTGAGTCAGCAGGTCTGTTAAATTTGGTTATGTAGTTACATAATACTGAGGGGAAAAGGATTAAAAGCTTGGTTGTTTTAGGTTTCTCCTGCTAAATATCTAGAGACACATAAAAAATGGTCTTCAGAGAAGAATCATAGACATCCTGTGAAAAAAATTGTCATTGAGATGAGGGGGGTTTTGTGCCAATCTGACAATGAAAAATGAGCACCAGATCCTCAGTGCTTTCTTTCTTTGTAGGCTTGGCATAGAAACAATTTATGCTCTAGTAGTTGGGAACAAATAGTGAACATTTTATAAAGACACTGTTAGGGTCTCCCCATTGAAGGATAAATGGATAGAATAGCATAGTATATCATAGAATAGCACAGAATAGGACTGTTTCAGTTGGAAGGAACCTACAGTGATCATCTAGTCCAATTGCCTGAGCAATTCAGGGCTGACCACATTACAACATGCTATTAAGGGCACTTTCCAAAAGCCTCTTTAACACTGTCAGGGCTGGGGCATTGGCCACCTCTCCAGGAAGCCCATTCCAGTGTTTGACTACCTTCTCAAGGGATAAGTGAATTTTCCTCAGCACAAGTCCCTCAGAGAGCCACCCTCGCAGGGCCCTGTGTTCAACCTGATTGAGCACAAACACTGCCTGTAGCAGCCAAAGGCAGCTGAGAGTACATGTGAGACATGCACTGGTTATCTCTTGGGACTTAAATTACCCAGAAGTGGTAAGGGCAGCCTTCTACATACGTGTTTTCTGAAGAGCTCCACGTGGGGACCTAAAGCGTGGGGGTCTGCATCCTTCACAAACCAAACCACATCATCCACCGTCCAGGTCAAAGGATTCTTGCTTGATGGTCGAGCTGCATCTTGTTCTGGTGAAGGACTCGAGGCTATTGGTACAAAAAAGCCCACAGCAGCAGATTACAATGGCACAAAGCAGTTTCCTTGGTTTGTGAGTATGCAGGGGTGTGGCAGCCCCAATGTGGCATTGGATGTTGGACCCGAGTGTGCAGATATCAGCCTGAGATGGTGAAGTAAGGAGAAAAGGAGACATGGAGTGGTTTCTTATCTGACTGCTTATCAGAAAACACAATCCCAGCTGGCGAATTGCGTTAAAAAACATGAAACCCTCAAGTTCCTGCTGGGGAAGGAAAAATGTTCCAGCTGCCAGGCTCTTAAACCGAGCTGCCCCTGCTGTCTGATCTTCAAGCAGCAGGGATCTTGGCTCAAGAAGATGCTACCCTCCCACCTGGAGAGAAAATTCTTCAGCACTAAACAAAGGAGTTTGCCATTGAATGCAAAGGCTAGAAGATAAAATCAGGATTTAGCAAATAGGTTTTTTTTCCTTTGCATTCAGATATCCAGACTTACAGCTTAAAGGAAGGTTTCCAGTCCATATCCTCCTAATCTTAGTCTCTCACAAAGCTGATGGTCTCCAATGAATGCTGATTTGGAAAGTTACTAAACATGTGAAGATGAACATTGCACATGTGACTTTTTAATGGTATAAGCCCTGGATGATTTAAGGTCACTTCAGCTTGCTGTAGCTTTAAATCAAGTGAATAAAGGCACATTGGAGTGAAAGTGCATTTATGTTTTTATTCTTAGTCTCTGCAGAATTATAAATCTGAATCTCCACCTCAATATAATTTGTACCCTCATTTATGCTGCTTCACTATGACAAGAACTATACTATGCTAGGTTACAGGAAAGCTCTTCCTGTTTGTTTATATCCACATCAAGCAAACTTTGCCCTAGCAAGCAGCAGCATACAGATGTATAAAATGTTACTTGCCCTCATCTGCTCATCTCTTTCTGTCAAGGCCCAGTTTTTAATGAGAGATGTGCAAATGGTAAGCAAGCAAACACTACAGAAGACTAGAAATGAAACAGAAGAGTGCAGGTGGAGGGAGACCACAGGTACCTAAACTGGAGCCTGGAGAAGCCCCCAGGTAGACAAGAGGTAATCAGAACTGCTGAGGAGAGAAGGGATGAGCTTTCCAGAGAAATACTGAGCTTATAGAAACAGACTAGATGTATAAGAATCCTCATGCGTGACTCAAAACACGATTCTAATGCATGTGAGCAAATGTACTGGGCTGGGTTTGTGGTTTATGTAGGTTGTCATTTCATTGACTTCAATAGAGCTCTGCTGATTTACATTAGCTGAGACTTTGCCCATATATGCCCAATAATGGTTTTATGTGCACATTGGCCCTTTTTTTCTTGCCACTATGCTCATCTCACAGTATAATGTAATGAGGTATATTTTGCAGTTACTCAGGATGAACTCCAGAAAGCAGTAGTGCTATGAGTTTGCAAATCTGGTTGATGGGCTTCATAATGGGATGGAATGTAAATATCATGATAATTGCACTCTCATTTGCTAAGTCACTGTTCTGGATATAAAGGACAAGGAATAGCCGCAGGTCTTTTTAATTAGACAGCAAGGACTGGTGTTCATATGGACTCAGGCGACCCTGGGCTCTGCTCACAAAATAAATGCAATACACAATGGTACAGACACCATCTGGAGCCTTTGGCATGAAACAATGAAGACAAAGAGTGTAAAATGAACAGGGTAATCTTGGCCAACCCCTGGATCATCAGTAACATTTAGGAACTTTGTCAGGGACAAGTGGGAGAACTGAAACTTGTCTGAGAGATAGAGGGGAGAGTATTTCTCCCCTTCATGATCTGTCGGTGGTTTGAATGCCAACTGATGCGTGAAGGTATTGGGCACTACAGCCCTTCAAACCAAAGGTCAGGGAGAAAAACAGGCTTTTGCAAACTAGGTGGAAAATAGAGGGAGGAGACAAAGGTTTGGCTGTGTGCAAAGTATTGCAGGAGTTTCTATGCTACTGCCATAACCTGCTCAGGGGAGATGTCATGCCACTGCTGAGAATCCCATTTTTTCCCTTTAATTTGTATAAACGTAAGGAAAGCCCAGAGGGCTTATCCTGCGATTCACACTGGGCATAAAAGAGCAGCCTGGAGCTCAGTGACTCTTGCCTGCAACCTGATCCTTCCAGAAATACAATATCAGGAAAGGGCAAAGGGTAGCAGAGAGACCCGAGTGCAGCTGGGAGCCTTCACAGGTATTGGAAGTACCTGTAATGAAGGGAAGGGGGAGGAAAACAGAAGGTTGAAATGACAGGAGGAATCTGTTCATTCCTTCACAATCTAGCAATCAATAGCACAAATCTGATTTCTTAAAGACAAATGCATAAATGACCTTTCTAAAGAGACTACATGGCTAGAACTCTTACAGGCCCTAGCAGGTGAAGATAACCCTATCAAATCCCCACCTGAGGTATAACATAATAATATAAAAACAAGAATTATGTGTTGATATTAATTCTTCAAATATTTTTTTACTTTATTTACCTACCTAGTATCGAGTCCTGGATTATCCTCTGCTTTCTCATGAATTAAGATGTGTTTTTTTACTTGTGTGAAAGGGGCTATCTTTAAATGTTATTAATAAAACTGGGATACCACCAGTTTGTGGCCAAATATCAATTTGTACCTGGTGAGTTTGGAAACAATCTGGTTTTCCATATATTTTAGAATTTATTTTGCTGCTTAATTTATTTGGCTTTTTTAACATTTTAGTTTACCCATTTGAGTGTAATTTCTCTATTTACAAAAGAAAATAGATCATTTCATGTCTACACAAAGGCACGGGGTTTGTTTCAATACCACCAGTTTCCTAAAGGACTATATTAAGCATGAAAGTGTTTGATGGCAGCGGGGCAGGTGCTATACATTTTTTCTTATCTGAAGGTGTTCGCACTTAACCTAAGAATTAGATAAATGAGGAAGTCTCATGTCTCCAGGGTATCCTATGCCATCCTGTCATCAGAATTAATCAAGATGATAATGAATACTCAGATTACAAAGAGATGGGAGTGCTTGCGACCAATAATTATTTTTAGAGATCATAATCTAGGTCAAATCCAATTTCCTGTTTTTGACAGGTGGCAAAAATTTGTCAAATTAATGGAATGGGATATGGAAATTTAGGTAATCAGAGGGAAGCACTTTCCCCTCCTGCCTCAAGGATATTGGGGAAGAACAGTGAAGAGGTTCCTCTGCAGGGGAAGGTCTTTGGGCATCCCACTTGAGACCATTGCCTGCACAGAAACAACTGGAATTACCACATCAGTGGCCAAAGCCAAGTGAAGCTGAGAGAAAGACGTGGCCTGGCTTGGTCTGTGTTTTCACTCCACACAGGCTTTTCTCTGCCACTCACCTCAGGACCTTCCTGAGAAGGAGAATGAAGAGAGGGCCAACACCCAAATGGCTGCAGAGGTGTGACAAGGAAATAAAATGCTAAGATGGAGTTAAACCTGTAAAAGAAGGAAAGACAAATAACAGACTCCCTAAATATGTTCTTGGCAAACAAACAGAGCCCAGAGGGAGTACAGTCATTGATAGATAAGAGTGGAAAGGGAGTGACAGATGAACTTTAATATTGCTGCAGGCCTAAATGATTTCTTTGCCTCAAGGGAAGGGGGTGGGAATGAAATTTTAAAAGGTTCTCTCTGATTGCACTGGAGCAGATAATAAGGAGCAGCAGATCTACTGAAACTAAGCAGAAGTAGCAGACCCTCAAAGGCGCAGAGAAATGGGAGTTATTTTAAAAACAAACCACCTCAGACTGTAAAAAATGACAAGAGGAAGGCTTTGTAGAAGCCACTTTTCTAAAAATCTATGGCACGCCAAGTGGGAGGAGAGGTATCAGAAAAGCGGGCATCTGGGACGATACAATTACAGGATATTTATGAGCATTGGGGGGGGTTGATGAGCCATGGTCAGCAGAGAGCTCTGCAAAGAAGATTGGGTTTAACGCGTCCATTTGCACTGGCCAGCATTTGCAGGACATGTCAAGCACCACCTGGCTGGTGTCCTCAGCCTAGCAGTGCATCGGAGAAGAGTCCCTGTCCCACCAGGGTAGCAGCTGCTCCCACTTACAGCATGGAACACACTGTGTGGGGATGAAACATCGCAGGTGCTCCTCCACCTGCTGCAGACGCAGCCCAGCATCCAGCTGCATGAGATGTGGCCATGGGCGTTAAATATTTATTTGGCCTTTTCTTACTTTGCCTCTCTTTTGTAGTGGGAAAAAAAAAAGGCAGCTCACTGAAAGCACCAAAACTTTCAGACTGTAAATGTCCTAAAAAATTAGCAGGCAAGCTCTATTTGCTGAAGAAATGGTACCCAACAGTGAGGCTCACAATGCCATCAGCAGCTCCTTTGCCTTGGGGAGGTGCTGGATCTAGCTCCCACGAGGTGCTTGCAGCATTATTCCGGAAAAACAGAAATTTCTAACCCCAAACGTGCCCCCAAACGTTTTCAGGAAATATATGCATTAACAAGCAAAATTGCCTCTATAACAAAGACCCTCAGGTGATAATAATTAACTGCTAATATTGGATAATAAAATTTACATAAAAATAACAAGCTACAGGGCAAGGTTAAGGTTACTATATAGTGGTTGAACACACAATTCTTCGTACTTGGGATAAAGGCTTCGTCTGTTATGTAAGCAGGCTTGGAAAGGTTTATGATGTCCTTGACTATTCCTTCCCTGATTTAAAAGCTTCAGTTTGGCAAATGATGACAGGAAAGTGCATGTTTATCTGTTAGCAGCCCCAACTGGCTTTCTGAAATAGATGTTTTTTATTTTTTTTTCTGAATTTTTTAGCATAATCAAGGAGAATTAGGCATCAAGCTTCCAATCGCATTAATGAGAGCTTTGAGGTTTAATCTCATCCATTCCACTTGAAAGACATGTTCTGCTATGCAATGAGATATGTTTTATGATTATGGTTTTTTCCATTATATTTGCCCACCATGATAAATAAGGCAAGATATTTTTCGTAACTATCCCTAAATAAATAGGAGACTGATTTGAGGTTTCAGAGATAAATTCTTCCTCTTTTTAATGAGTCCTGCCCATCCCTGCCTTGTAAGTATACAAACTGAAGAGGATAAGAACAGAGACTGGCATGCACCACTGTGGTGGTTTGGGCTAGGCCTTCCTTGGTGACCAGTTTGTAACCAAGGAAGGGTCCAGATTTACCCAGTATTCCCTACGATTTTTACGTAAGCTGGGATTATAAGAAGAAAGGAGGAGAGGTTTTCGTCCTCTTTCCTTCCGGCGGCTTGGAGGTGCAGGTTCCCTGCTGTTGAGTCTGCCGTGTTGGGGAGCGAGGCCTGGTTGGGCCTTGTCGACCTTGGGAGACAGAGGTTGCCGGCGATCGTTCCGGAGCGACCCTCAGTTGTCCCAGGAGAGTAGTGAGCTATTTCTTTGTTAACTCTTTTAGTGGATAGATATTGGGCTGCTAATTGGGATATTTATATATATAATATTTTGGTTTTGTTCCTTTTTCCCTTCCCCCTTCCCTTTCCCTTATTTTTTAATTGTATATAAGTGTAAATATATTTATATATCTCACTTTGGTTGTCTCTCTCTCGTTTCGGGTTTTCTTTCGTTTTTTTTTCTCCCTCTTCTCCCTGAGGTTTGAGGGGGGGGGGGGGGGGAACTCTGGTGGTAAGGTTTGGAGACTTGGCAGGGAGCCAGCTTCAAACCATATCAACCACTTACTCATCTTTGCTTACTTATGATTCGGCAACATATAAATTATGCCTAGAAAGGAGAAAAACACATACGCAGATTCCAAAGACTTTTGCAAGAGAGACTTTGTGAAGGCAGTAATCAAACTCCAGTGTAATTGCATTAAGGCAATAGCAGAAAGATGTGTATTTTAAAAGTCTGGGATTGCCAGTAGAAGCGGAAGCAACGTGGTGGGTGAAAATATGATAGCTGTGAAGAAATACGGTCTCTAATTTTAAGGGGGACCAGGAAATGCTTTGTAGGACTCTGGTGAGATTGCAGTGTTACAGAGCTGACACTATGGCAAATGGAGTAAGAGGTGAAACCAGTCTGTCACTGGAAACATTAAAGTGTCTTAATGCTGGAAGTGATATTGTCATGACTGTGTGAGCACCTTGACTTCATGGATCTCACTGTGTTGCCCATTACAGCCACAGAAAAGTGCCTGATGTGTCTGAGAGCAAGTGGCTCTCCTCTGTCTCAGAGGACCTGGCTACTGCCACGGACTACAGGAGACTCTGCTGGAGTCTCCAGAAAGCAGCTGAGTGGATCAGAGGAAACGTGATGGATGGTGGTGGCACAAATGTGCACTGGCTGTTTGTGCTGCCATACATGGGTGGAGCACAGGGGATTGCTATTCCCTCTGTTAGAGACCTTGACAGGAAACCCATCTCTGTATGGGTAGATCCTAATCTACAGTGGGTGATACCAGGACTAGTAAATTGTTAAAAATTAAAAAAAAAACCACCAACAGTATCAATGAATCCATAACCATTTAAATTATATACACTGTATACCTTTCGGTTTTAGGAAGCCCTTTACTGTTGAGCTGGCCAAATGACACAGAGATTCCAGAGGATCGAGGCTATGCAAGTGTCAAATACTTGTCACATAAAAACATACTAAGGTGTTTTGGGATGGGTCCTATTAACCCCAAGTATTATATATAACAGCTTCAAGTCAGTTGTAACTGCTTTAGAGATACATGTCATGGATGCCTGGTTCGAACACAATCTCTTCCTCTTTGCTCCTCAAAGTGCTTTAGTAAGTTTTAAGCTAGAGAAATACAGGAACCTGCAAAGCCTGTTGCATGACCACTCTATGACTTTTTTGTTGGTTCAGTTCTGGAGAAAATATGTGCCATATTTCAACCTTTCATTTTGTAGACTGTGGGCTTTGTGGGAAGTCACAAAAAGAGAGATGGAGCTGTCTCCTGAAGCTTAGCTTCATGCTCAGGACCATGCAGAGCTTTCACAAGGCATTGGCTGAGACAGAGAAACGGTGACATTCAGAATCAGAAACAAGAAGGGAAAGTAATGCAGCTGAACAAGCTTAAGACGCTCTGATTTTAGGCTTCAGGCTCTTGAACATAGTTTCCATCCCCTGATACCACGAGTTTTCTGCACACAGTACATTTTTAAGCATGGAAATTTTTTGTGTGCTGAAATGCACAAAGTATTCAATAAGCCACTGAGTGATTCAGGGAAGACAAATCTATGAAGTGTTACTAAACATGAATCCGCCACCTCTGGTTCAGGAAGTCCTTGAGCCACAAATTTCTGAGGGCAGAAAGGGTAGTGGGTAGTGCACCACCTCTCCATTTATCCTTTTCCTTGGGGCACGCAGCTGTTCCATGGTGGAGACAGGATGTGTGGCTAGACAGACCTTTGCTCTGAACTGCCCTGGCTCTTCACATATACTACAAAGAGATAATGAGTGATATCAAGCAGAATGATAAAGATTTTTAAAGCAAGTAAGTAAAAACATTGTTAAGTCTTGGCTTCTCACAGCTGCCAACTATAAAGCTTGACAAAACGGTCCCAGTTCTGCTAGGAGGCTCTAAGGAAGCAGTAGGAGGCACGTTAAGCCTCTTGTCCTTCCAGCACCTGATTATGGCAGCCTGAGAGGCACTGAACAAGATCTGAAAGTGGCTTTTCATTTCCTTTTCTTTGTAACTGAGGCCACCAGTTCCTAGTGATGACCTTTTACAACTTGTTTGCAGTAGTGCATTTCTATACTATCTAATTTGCTTTAAGTAAAGTTGACTCTGTAAGTAAAGGAAAAAATCATGAGAACCAAACACTTACCAGTGGTGTCTATAACAGACTAATGCAGGGGTAAACCAGGGAAACAAGTGTGTGAAAATAATAGCAAAGTGAATGGTGGTTTTGGGTAGTTATTGAGCATTTAAGAAGGCAGACTTAGATAAACAAGTGAATACAAGGATAATACATGTTTGGGAAGAAAAATGCTCTAAAATATTAAATAGCAAAAGTTCAGGAACAAGAAATAATACAGGTGTTGGGGAGGTGAGGGGTACTGAAAGAATTAAGTGAAGATTAAGAAAAGGAAAAAGAAAGAGGTTCTGGAATGGCTTCCAAGCAAGAATATGCAGAATCACTTGAAGTTTCCAGGGACAATGCAAGGGGAAAAAGACAATGTAATGATCTAATGGTAGACAAAGGGACTAGGGGAACCAGAAAGGCTTCTGCAAATATATAAAGATTCTAAAAAACCCACACTAGATTGATGGTAGACTCCATTAATAAATGAGGAAGGAAAGAAATTAATGACTTAAAAATGGCTGAGACATTCAACTCCTTTGTTAGATCTATCTTCAAAATGAAAAATGCATAAATGAAGTTTGAATAATTAGTAAAGGTGAAGACACTGTTGGAATCACTACTGATAAAGACCTGCTAATTGAGAACTTGGAAAATGCAAACAAAGTTAAGGGAAGCTCAGTGAATTAGCTAACCCGTTTGATGAACTTGGGTAATTTCTAGAGGAAAAAAAAAAATCATGGTTAATAGGAACTATAGCTGATGGGCAGAGCAACTGACCCAGTAAATATAAGTCCTAGCAGTGTAACTGGACAAAAATACAAAGAAAGGGAAAAAGAAGAGTCACTGAATGCAGTGGTTCCCATGGCATCTCTTGCATTTGCAGATAAACTTCTTATGACTTTGCTCCCTGAAGAACAAAAGAGCCTTGAGCAGTGAGCTAAATTATTTCAAAAAATATATGTTCTGCTGAGGAGTCTTTTTCAAGCAAAATCTGTCTTAGTTCATGATTAAAGGGGCAGGATGGGCCACACACTGGAAGCAAAACCTTTTGCGAAAATGCTTTAAGGTAGGCACTAATATTTGGGTTTGTTCTGCATCATATCTTATACACAGCTGGTGTCATACAAGTAACCTGCCGGTAGGCAGTATCAATCAATTAGGAGGAGAGCTTTATATATTAATATTTATATCTCTAAGTTGATAATAACAGTTGTGATTGCCACACAATTATACATAATACATATCTTTACATAATAACAGCTTCAGGAAACATTCACCTTTTTATTTAATGATGAACAGATTGATTTTGTGTTTACCTAGGTTATTATTTCTCCTTCTAAGTGGAAGCATGAGTGGTCTGGATGGATTCTATCACAGAACTACCTCACTAATTTTCTAGCGAATTTGGGAATGAGTTGAGATTCCAGTACAGCACCTGCATAGCACATCACTAAATGGAAGATGTTTTATTACCACTTCTATTTCCTTCAAGACAGGCCCCATTCCTTGTTGGGCTGGAATTCTGATGCCGCAAGCCAGTAGATGAGGACCCCCCTGAAGACATTTGAGCAGGATGATGGCTACAGGAGGAAGAGAAGCCTCCAGCAGGATGTCCATCTGCAGGACTCTGACGCACAGTGTACATGGAACCCATGCAACCGAAGGCAGCATTGGCAGGATCCAGGCTGTATTGCTTCCCGTTTGCAGGATCAACCAGGTAGTCCTCAGGTATAACTGTTTCTACTCAGGAAGTCCAGACACAAAAGAAACATCGGTAAAACAAAACCAGTTTTAATTCAGTCTGTGAATTTTTTTTTTCAAAATTCCCTTTTCTTTGATCAAAAAGTATAGCTCCATTTCCAACTTTCTGTACAGATAGCTGGCTCCAAGAGGGATCCTTGCTAAGAATTAATGAAGGGAAGCACAACCACTCAGAGGTCAGTAGAGTCACAACAGGAAAACTATGGCTTAATGTGAGTCATCCATGTCAGCTTACAGCATATCCTCTGTAAAGTCCTGGGCCACGGACTGGTGGGTCCCATTTGCCTTGAATACCACCAAGACTAGAGAATTGAAAGGAAAGAGGCAGGGGAGGACAATGGGACAAGTTTGTTGGGTTCATGCCTGGCAGCCAGTAGGAGGGAGTGAAGGTAATAAACCAAAGCATTCTGGCTGCAATTAGAATGAATCAGAAGTATCCTCAGCCACAGACATCCATCAGGCCTGGTATCCTGCAAGGATGACTGAAGAGTACACCCAAGGTTTATCACAGACATATATGTGTAAGGGAGTCACTTGGACCTGACTTGGGTTCGGACAAGCACGCTGACATCACAGATGATTGCAGACCATTGCTATGGTTCCTCTCCTCTGCATTGTACTTTTCACACTAGGTAGGAGCTAAATACCTTGCTTTTCAGATTCCTCATAATAAACCAAATTCTGCACTTAAGGACCTATTTTAGAGAATTATATTCCCCTATGGGGTTTGGGGTCTAATGGACAGGCATGAGGCAGGTCTAGTCTAAGGTTTTGCAGTGTGCAGACTTCTTTTTGCCAGTTCTTCTCAGACCTAGGTCCAGGTCAGTCACTTCCAAGTTCATGTCATTGTCCTCCTCTGGTTAGCCCCAGTCTCCTCCTAACAGGCATCGATATTCAAGCTCCTTCCTATTTGCCTTTTTTTTTGTCTTCATCAAAAGATTATCAAAGGTCTTCCTCCTCGTTCCCACTGCTGTTTTCCCTGCAAAACCAGCCCTCCTCTCACTCAGCCCCAGGTTTATCACTACTGGGATACCAGCAGAGCTCCTGGAAACCTCTCTAAGATCCCAACCTTCACAGAACGCTACTGGCAATCTGCGCTTTAGAGATTCCCACTCCCACTGGGTGTTAACACCTGGCAGGCAGGGAGCCCCTAGATTAGGGAAGTGCCTTCCATTGCCCCAAGATGTTTCTCTGAGCTGTTGAAAAGTCCACTTTCCTCATCATGCGTATGCTCCCTCCAGAGACATCTAAGCAGGGTGAAATTACCCCCAGGGTGTCACACACCATCTTCCCTGCCTGAGCAACACCCTCCTCCTGACATAGCCTTATTGAATAACAAGAATTCATGCTGTAATTCCTGCCGTAAGACAGAAACTACATTGCTAATAGATGTTGAGGCTGTATGTAGCAGAGTTTTCCTTTTAATTTACATTTTTACTCTTTTGCTTTAAAAAGAAAACCCAAAACCTACTTGGCAGCTGTGTACCGTAGCTGATGTTAAACAAACATGATTTAGTTCGACAACTCAAATACTAAAGAGTTGTGCCATGCCAGCATCCTGGCTTGGGTGTTAAGCCACAGAACAGATTTTTGTTACATGATTGCCTGACTTTTTATTTTCTTGCTGCTGTCTTTCAAAACTTTGTCCCACTTTGGGCCAAGACTGGACTCGCCATAAGGCAAACATCAGATTTGAGGGAAAGCTGTAAATGTAAAGTTTCCTCGCTTTTGGACACTTGCCTTTGAAACTGCAAGTAACTTTCCTTTAGCAAGGCTTTTTTCCCTTAGATTATTTGGATTCTTAAAGCATACTTTCAGGTCTACTGCTGTTTCCTGCTAGGGGTTTTTGAGCTTGATTCTCACACAAATTCAGATAGGGTGTAATTCAACTGAATTCAGTGGAGTTCAGCTAACACAACATGTAAGAGAAATGGGAATCAGACACCCTGAACCTTTCTCCCTAACCTCCAACAGATGCCAAAATTATATAGTGATTGAGCTAAATACCTTGCTTTTCAGACTCCTCCCAATAAACCAAAGAAAATCCAATCAAGCCTCCTCATTCAAAGGAATTTAATTACTGTGTAGAACACTTGCAATAAAAGCCTCTTACGCATAAAGAAGACGGCTCTTTCTGCAGCATCCTGCCTGCACTGCATGGAATAATTATGCCTCTTGTGAATCATTACCTCTTTATTCCAGGAAAAGAATGCTCTTTTAATATGATTACAATATGAAGAAGACATAGACTATCAAGACAACAAACAGCACATTAAAAGAGCCAGGCTAAATAAACAGCATACAGCTTTTATTACTAGGGATTTAAATTACTCCAAAATTTGTGAGCAGGCACCAGGGATTTTTTGACTGGTGTCGGGCTCTCTCAGTATTCTGTGTGAAATAAGATACGTGCAGATGAAATCTTCCTGTGGAAGGACACCCGTGATTTGTGTGCAAGAGAGTTGTGTGCAAGACTATGACTAGGAGCCAATTGCTGTCTGTTCTGTTCCTAATCTTGCCTAAGACTCTTTTCTTGATCTAGATCAATTTATTCCACGTCTTTGTTTTGAGCTCCAAAATGGTAGTAATGATGTCTATTGTCACAGACCAAGCAGGAGCCTCCATGCATTACTGTATGAAACATTCCCCAGTGGAAGGTGCTCTGGAAATTTGAAAAGTCACGTTAATGTCTTCATTGGACCATTACGGTTGGGATGACTGAGAAACTCTTTGGATGATCAGGCTTAGTGGATGGCACTTGACAGGTTGCATGGAGGCCAGTACAAAGCATGGTACCACAGGGATCTAACCTGGCATCCAGATTTGGTGTCTGAAATATCAGGCAGACATGGACAAACCAGTGAGTTCAGTGGAGGGCCATCAAGAGGCCTGGGGCCTGAAGCACTTGCCCTGCTCAGGAGAGGTGGGAGAACAGGACTTATTCAGCCTGGGGAGAGGAAGCCTGGGGTGTGAACCTAGCAGCAGCCCCACAGAACCCCCAGGGAGGTTGCTAAAAAGATAGAGCCAGGCTGTTCACTGTGCTGTGTGGCAGATGAACAAGAGACAACAAGCAGAACTTGAAATGAAAATTTCAGACTGCATATAAGGAGAAACCTTTTACCCATGAGTACAGTGGGGTGGTGGCAGAGGCTGCCCAGAGAGACTCTGCAGACCAGATTGGACAAAGCCCTGAGCAACCTGGTAGGATCCCATATCCCATAGCTGACTCTGCTTTGGGCAAGGGGTTTTACCTGAGACCTCCTGGGGTCTCTTCCCACATGAATTGTCCTATGATCCTATGACTGACATTTTCTCCACTCCAAGAAGCAACCACAGAGGGTGGGGGAGAACCATGATAAGGGCTCATGTTAGGGGTCCAGGGTGTCCTTACTGTGGCACAGAAGGAGGGATGAGCTCCACTGTCCGAAAACTGAAGAAAATGGGGAAGCTCTGTGCTCATATTTCTCCAACTCTTTGTTAGTTTGTACCACAGAGAAGCTGCATGACTTGGAGTTCCACTGATGATGTACATGAAAATATCTGCCTTTTGTAAACTCCCAGAAGGCTTTATAAAGTGTATGGCTTTCACAGCTTCTAATCCCACTTTGGCCAATTAGGAAAAAACATGTTTTCTTAGACAATAGAAGAAAATATGACTCTCTATTGAGGTTTAAAATGCAACGGTTTCATGAATCTGTAGCTTAGCCCTTTTGTATTCTGTCACACTCCATATTTTATTTTCCAGGCAGTCAGTGTCACATACTATGGAGAAATTAGTACACAATGCTTTAAAGTAAGATTTATGAGAAAGCTGCTTCGAGCTTTTGCTATAGGCACAATAGTCTCCATTAGAGCTGTTCACCACTCTGAGATGCTCAAGCCATTTTGGCATAGTTTTCCTTTCCATGAGTGGTGCACAGGTTATTGGATTGAAAAGCCCAAGGCTGTTACATCCAGCACACCTTAAAATGCAACAACAGAGAAGAGAGAAAAGCCACAATCACTTTTGCAATTTAAAAATACACATTTCTTTATCTGAGTTTCTTTAAAATAACAGCCTGTATTGTGTCTAGCCAGATTCCTGAAGATTAGGCAGCTGAGAGTTAGAACAGCCTGAGAACCTGCAGCTATCATCCCAGCTCTGCTGCAACCTTCTGGAGTGACCTCGGTCAGGTTATCTCTCATCTCTGGACCCCAGTTCTCCATTAGGATGAAGAGAAATACTTGTTTTGTCTCTCACTTCTGGAACACATTAAGTTCTTTGCCTCAATCCTATTTGTTTGCCACTATGGAGTACCACATAGATGCATACTGCAGCATCTGGGAATAGTGGATCTAATCTCTTATTTTTTCTTCTACATCTCACAAAAAGTCCAAACTTATTCTGCTAAAATTTCTCCTATAGGTAAAAGCTGTTTCTACATTCCAGAGACACTCTATTCTGCCTTCTCCCAGGCCAAACATGCCTTGTGCTGCTTTCCTCACCTGCTGCTGCTCCTACACCACTGATTGTGTTGTATGTCTCTTCCTTTACCTATCTCAGGCTCCCTTCCCTTATACCCCCGCCCAGTTTCTTCCTCTATTCTTCTCCATCATGTCTTTCTACTGCTTCTTCCATCGTATTCCTACCATCTCTTGCTCTAACACTGCTTTCCTGCACCTGCAGCATCACCCTCTTCCCATTTTGCCAGCTGTTTTCCTGTCTCTCTTTTCTGTTTTCCTTCCTCCCATACTGCTGACCTGCATAGCCATTTCTTCCCCAGGCTGTTCCCCTTCCATCCCTCTCCGACTTACATTGATCCAGCTTTCCTTTTCTGATATCCCCATGCCTTTCTCTGGGTTTGTACCCAGATTGCTGCTTGAACAGCAGAGCCCAAGGTCAGGGCAGTGAACTGGGACCAGAGACCCTTCTCCCACTTAACAGGTCATGTCCTGCACAGCCATGGAGTGGCTGCATCTGGGTGAAGGCTTCATGAGGCACTGCTGGAAATGCATACCCCTACCTATGAGCACACAGCGATCCCCAAACCAGAGAGGTCTTTCAGACACCAGTATCTTCCTGGGATATCTGCCCTTCCTTCTAGGAGAATACTTTAATATCATTTCATAACCTTTTACTTCACCACCTGCAATGCCCAATCATTTGCATTTGCTTTAATTAAATTCCCCATTAATTTCTTTTCCTTACAGACAATATAGGTTTCTTTCTTTCTTTCTTTGCTCTGCCCGCACTCTTCCTTTTTTGTGTCATCTCCTATTCCTCGTATCATTTAGTGATGGGCTTTGCCCTCTGACCCTTCCCTGTACCTTTTAAAGTGCTACCATATATTGTCTATAATGGGTTGACCAGATGTGAACTCTGTATTTTAAGCAGCATGATATCATAGCTTCCTCAGACCTCTCCTTTTTCCCAGCCAGGTCTAGCCTTTTTTCATCTCCCAGTCATTTTGAGAGGAGCCACCACAGTGTCAAAATCCTATTGAGAGACTCCTTCTTTATAAGGTTTTATCTTTGCCTGCATTTTATAGTTCCTGAGTTTGGCTCCAGCTTCCTGCACATGGATGGTATTTGTCCTGTCTGGGAGTTGTGGGGGGACAGTTTTAAGCAGCAGCTTAGAAACCCTGAATCTCAGCCTTGATGAAAGTAAAAATAGAAATGGGGAAAAACAAAAAGCAAATGCTGAAATGTGAAAGGAAATTCTTCAGATGAGTTTAACCATCAGTTCAAGCTAGCGTAAGCCAGAAAGGGAGAGAGCAGAAAGATGTAAACAGTATTTAAGATTGTGAAAGATATGCCTTGGCTCTGAACTGCTATCTTCTGTTTTAACATCAACACTTATAAGATTATAAAAGAACTTTTTCTGTGCCTTCCAAATAGCCTCACACATTTCTGTCCAGTCAGGAACAGAACATGGACCTTATCTTCCCTGTAGCTTGAGCCTGGATGTATCTGTCTAAAGATAGGAGTCTTGTATGATGGATTAGGACTTTCCAGCTCTGCCTGCTATGATTTACTCTGGGATTACAGCACCAGCCCATTCCTTTTAGTTCCATTGCCTGTCCAGACATGCAGCACAATGAAAATACGATGTCACCCCTTAGCAGGCATTTCTGTACTGTATCAACACCACTCACTCTCTGGTGCATGCATCTGCACGCTATACAGCTGGGCAAGGACCGGACCTTTTCCACACCAACCCGAGGCTGCCACAATTTGGCTGGACATGGAAAACATTACAGGGAGTGACATCTGGTTTGTGGCATCAGAGTCAAGCTGCTTGCTGCTTGGCAAGGCAGTGTGGTGTGGAGACACATCCCTAAGGAGTCACAGCATCCCTGAGGCTGCTGCAGAGAAGCAGTGAGAGAGCAGGCAGCCCAGGGCATCTGCCAACAGCGGTTCAGGACTGTCACGCCTGTGGTTTTCATTCTACAGGATAACTTTTGCATGCGTTATAGGGACACACAGTTGCATCCACAGGGGAGAAAAAGGGGGGTTACTCGTCAGTCAGAACAGAAAAATGTAAATATGCCTCATTCGCTTGTGAATGCAGATATTATGAAGACTGAAACCATGGTCACACAGTGGAGATAAAACTTGCAATGAATTCTCCAGGGTTTAGTCTGGGGCTTTACTGCACCATGTATCATCTGGCTGCGTCCGAGCTGCTAAAACGTATTTCGCAGGAACTGAAATGCTGAATTCCCCAAGGACAAGCTGCCAGTCAGTTAACATCGAGAATCTAAACTTTTTTAGAGAATTTTCCAAAATCCAATGTTGTCCTGATTACAAGGTCTTCAGCATAGGCAATTTTTTTCATTATTTAAACCATTTCTCTTGAGTGTTTGCAGCCCAGACAGCAGTCTCGTTGTGTTTTATGCAGTAGAACCACGGAATAAAACCAGCTGGGAACAGATCAGCATGGTTTTATTGTCCAAAATGAATAAAAAGGTAGAGTAAATTCACAAGCTAGCTGCTGACAAATATATTAGATTTAATAATAAAATGTGCTCGTGTGCATAAATAACCTATTGAGCAACTTTTTCCATTTTTAAAGGGCTTGGGATGATTGAGTGAATGTATTGTATTGCAATGGAGAGGTTTTAGTCCTATGATACATCATAGGCTAATTGTTTAGGCACACCCACAAGCTAAGGCAAAGTGATTTCAATGACACAGGGATCTGGCCTTTAGAAAAAGTCTTCCTTTGGTCCTTTCTGCCTGATTCAGACCTGCTCCTCCTTTCTCTACCTTTCTCCCTTGCCTTTGTTATACCAAGGTGTACATCATGAAAAGAAGATTTATCGGGGTTGTATAGTTTTCTGTCTTAGCACAGCAGTGGTTCTGCAATGGCAGAGGGAGATGGCCACAATCAATTTTTTCAGTTTCCAGCTTCTAGCACTAGCTAGAGGGGCTTTTCTATCCAGGTAGTTTATAATGTACTCCATATTCTTATAAATCAGCATTGTTAGAAGTCACAAAAAGCTGTATATAAAATCGACTAGAAGAAAACGACTGTGTTATTTGAAAATTTCAAGGTATTATATATTGGGATTCTCTGCAGATTAAGTACTAAGTGCATTTTTGTTCTGCTACCACCATGATGAATGTTCCTGAATTATATTGCTTAGTACTGGCTTAAAATATTTATCAGCAATTTTTTATTGTTTGAAAAACAAATAATTTGAGATGTAAGAAGTGAGATGTCTAGAGCAAAGTGCAGTAACTGCAAAATAAGCTGTGCTTTCTCATTAATAAATAATAGTAGTCTTATCCAGAATTAGGCAGAGTACATATAAAGCATGAGCTGTGCATGTGTTTGTATGCAGGTATAAGATCTTTTATAAAGTCTGCTTCATTTTTCCCTGCCTACTGCTGCAGCTCAGCTGAACTTTCTGATATTTCTTCTGTCATATAAATACATCATATATGGGCCCTAAAGCCTTAGTACCCCTTCACAAAATCTTTCTTTTCCTGTCTTCTCTGCTGCTGCTTCTGACATCCCTAGTTGATCTCAATCCCAGCAGCTAGGAAATTACCAATTCCCCTTTGTTGAGTCTTTTTATCTCCTCCTCTTTCCATGATCCCGTAGAGCCAGTTTCCCTTCACATCACTGTGCTGCACTATGCCATGCTGCCAGGGGACTTGCCCTGGGACCCTATCTATCTCCAGCCTCACTACATTTTCCTTAAATTCAGCTTCCCTAATGAAAAGTGGTAAGCCACTGCCACCCTATTGTTTAAGTCATTTGCGTAACCTTATCTATCCATGAAGAAACCCACCATAAAGTACCTGATTCCCCAAGCCACCATTTGTAGCTTATTTGCAGTCAGAGGTGGGGAAGTACTTCTCTTGCCCAGCTGCTGGTGGCACATGTCCTTGTCTTGCACCCTTACCTTGCTCATCACTGCCCATGGCCAGCACCATCCCAGCATGAACACCAAACTGCACAGTCACCACCAACAGTTTGCTTCTGCTACTCTCTTAATTGCTTTAATCCCCTGCTTTGCACTCATTTTGCCAACAGATTATTGTTCTTCCAGCAGATGCTTCAGAAAGTCATTTTGATGTACTCTCTATAATTACCACAGACAAATAAATCCTAAGGAACTGGGGAGTACTGTTGATTAAACAGTGGCCATGACTTTTCAAGAGAAAAGTGAATGTTTTATTTCCATTAAAATAGAAACACCATTGTGTATGGGTTTTCATTTGTTTTGCAGTGAACTGGAAATGGATAGAGAGAAACAGAAGGTAAAGAGGAATAATGTTTAAAGCCTAAAAAAGAGAGCAACATGGGGGAGGTGAAAAACTGAGCTGAAAAACTGAAGAACATCCAAGCAAAAATCAGTAACGTTCCATGAAATAAAACTTGAATCTGCTTTGAAACCGCTGAAAATGAAATAGCTTAAACACCAGACTCCCTTTCCCCCCTCTCAGCTGCCTCTGCTGCCTCCCATGGAGGTGCAAGCCCAGGCCCTGCCACAGGCACCACGTACCAGGCAGTCATTATGCAAGGGCCCTCTCATTCAGATTCACAAAATGCAAGCAAGCGTTGCTCTCTCTTCTAAAAGCTTCCTTGTTTTATCTTTTGCTTAGTAAGTGCTGGTTTTCTCTCTCATAGTCCCTTCACTGCCATATCCAATCTTTCTATTACCCCAGCTGTAATAGCAACCCAGCAGCAAGGAGCTGCACATTTAATGGCCCATGGGCTCTCAGAGCCTACATTGACACACCACATGTGACTCCCAAGTGATGTTATCTCATGTGGCTTGAATTGGCACAACGTAAGGATCCCAAGGATCATCTTTTTTCCCACTTGTGTCTTTGAAAAAACAGGTGGGTCACGCTGGCTAATGCTTGCAGCACTTGGATAGATTTTTCATCATCAATTCTGGCTCATGGCCTGCTCATCTGACTGCTTGAAATACTGGTATATTGGATCACAGGTATTTGTATCAATATTTTAAAAGTTTAGGAATGGAAATTCCTGTTCCAACTTTAATTTAAGCTATTTAAAATAAAAGCCTGGACTCCTAACTTTAGATATCTCCTAAAGGAATCATATCACTCCAGGGAAAAGTCTTAACCAGCTAAAAAAAGTTAAAGCTAAACCTGGAGCTCAGAGTTGATTTACCTGACTGGAGGTCTAAAAGTGTCCATACTTCCTCCACATGGCTATGCTTGTAAAGCTTGAATTAAATGCATATACCTGGGGTATTCTTTTCTATACTGGATATTATCTCATCCATCATGCTTCATGCATTTATGCCCATCATTTCATCCACTTTCCTTGCACATACCTTTTCATATGGAAAACTAAAGCATCTCTAAACTCCATCTCATAGGTTGGCTCTCTTTTCTAATCTCCATGGCTGCAGCCTAGGCAATTTCCAGCACTGTCGGTGCCTTTGCCATGGCACTGAGCACATCTTGGGCTGAAGACAAAAGGCCTTTTGGCTTTTCATTAATCACCACTGGGAGCAGAGTGTCTAAACCCTTAGGGATAGCTTCTCAAAAGCGATGGATCTTCTTGCACCCCTTCAAGTCAGTGAAGGTAAAACAGCTCAGCAGAATGTGGGAAGGATTTCCCTTGGGCTGCCTGCTGAAGGGTTGTCTGCTTATAGCTTCAGTGCTTAGCATCCACAAGGAGATACAATTTCATAAACTTATAGGAACAGAAAGGGAGTCTTTCTTCATTTGGGAGTTAGTAAACAGTTATCATACAACTTAAAGGTCAGAAAGTTCAATTTATCCAATTCTGCCAATTCTGTAGAGTCCAGAAAAATTACATCACAGATGAATTTTCTCTCTCCCATCTATTTCTTATTTTTCTTCTTGCCAGGATTTGCCCCTTAGTGTACATTTTATTAGTTTCTTCTGATCTAGGTTTAAAGGATCTGAATGCTAAAGCCTCTGCTGCCACCCTAATGAAACCCCTCCACAGGAGCATTGACTGACTTGCTCTTTTCTTTCACCCTTCTACCTTTACTTCCTACCTTTTGGACCATCTTAAACTGTTCCTGCCCCCTCCACCATGTTTCTGGACTACAACATGCAGCTCCAGCTGCAGTTGCCTCTCCTGCTGCTCTGTCACAGAGTTACCACCTTGGACACCTTGTTTCAGGAAGCCAGTCCTAGACATGATGCTCCAGCTGCAAGAAGAAAGGGAGGAAGGAAGGAAGGGAGGAAGGAAGGAGGGGAGGATGGGAGGGAGGAAGGAAGGAAGGAAGGAAGGAAGGAAGGAAGGAAGGAAGGAAGGAAGGAAGGAAGGAAGGAAGGAAGGAAGGAAGGAAGGAAGGAAGGGAGGAAGGAAGGGAGGAAGGAAGGAAGCCTTACTTGGCTTGGCTTTACTGCAGGCTCTCTCAGCAATCCAAATGCCACAAAGACCAGATGAACTTTTTATATTATACTTTGTTGTGGCTGGATGGCTCGCTCCCTCTTTAAGAGTGACCTTAATATTTTATTTATTGTTTAAAGGATAATGATCATGGTGAAAGAATATATGAGGCAATAAATGGCCTTTGCAGGTAATTAAATGCTGAGGAGTGCCGAAGCTATTGATAGCCATAAAAGCTATTTATTCTGAGTGTGCTGAGAAGCCAGGAGCACTCTTCCTCATAGCATGCAACAAGACAAGATTAAACAAGCCACGGTACTAGAAAGGGGAAAGACAACATTTTTCTTGCCCTCTCAGGGCTTGAAATTTCTGAGTTGCTGTTTATTTGTTGCTTAGGACTGAAAATATTGATTGTAATAATATGTGGTTTTCTATCATATTATTCTTTTTTCCTGGCTGTTTCAGAAGGGTTTTGCACCTGGTGACAAGAATTATTGCCCTCCTTCGACAAATGCTCAAATAAAAGCACAGCATGGAAGGGTGACTTGCCCACACAGTCAATGGGAAAGTCTTATAAAAATCCAGCTCCCAGGCTAGTGTCTCACCCACTAGTCACTCTCCTTTTGTGCATTGCTATAGCACTTCTCATACCAGCTTTTCAAGTGCTTGTGGATAGGAAGAGCCCACCTTCCTATAGTCAGAGGCGCTAATGTAGCATAGGGTACCTCTACCTGCTGCTGCGCTTCTGCTCCATATAGATCCATATACATCCATATGCTCCATATAGATCCCTACCTCCAGGAAATGCCACAAGAAGAGATGCTGTTCTCCTGTGGACAGTGGTAGGGAACTCCATACGGTGTCTAAGCACACAAATTTGATTTGGCCATGGGGAGAAGATCAAGACTGGGGACACTCCACAGCATTTTCTGCACAGGTCACCCAGATCTTGCCATCATTTTAGCTCAAGCTACACTACTGCTGTCATGGAAAATTCTGGGGTGCAAGTTCAGAGGTGCTTTGAACCCAGGTGCTGTGGGGACAGGTAACATCTCAGGATTTGCTGTAATGCAGACCTGAAGCCAGGATTTCCCAGATGAAGTCCTGGGAGTCATCCCACAGCTGCTGCCCACAAATTGCTCTAGTGAGCCAGAAAGTCCCTTCACATCCAAGAAAGAGATATAGGAATGTCCAGAGATGTGCCAGGACAAGGCAGTGAAGCCACTGACATTGGGAGGGGGCTGGAGAGGAGCCCTCACCCTACACATGGGGCTGCAGGATGCTGGTGTGAGAGGCATTGACAGGGCAGGCAGAGCTGGGGCTCAGGTGCAGGGAGGGTAATGCACTGTCGACAAGGCTCATTGCAGAGGCCAGCACTAGGTACAGCATGGCAAGTGTGTACTTCTTAGACACGTAAAACACGGTTGTAAGTGATGTATGCATATGTCAACAAATCCCACCTGGCCTGTACACAGCCATTAGCATATGGCAGTTTGCTGTGAGCATAGGTGAATAAAGGCTTAGGGGCACGTGCTTTGGGGCAAGGTTAAAAGGTGACTCCTGTATGGTGTAAGTGGATTAATATGACTGGATATGATGCTGGCTTCTCTCATTTCTGACATTGTAAATCACGAGTAAATGCACCAAAGTCAATACATGTATTAGATTCATTGGTGCACAGGGGCTGAAAAGCACGTGATTTTAAAAGAAAGAACATCTTGATTACAAGTTGGAGAACATAAAGAATGAAAAATGTGGCTGTTTTTCATGGCTTCCTGTGGTGTTTTGTTATGGCCCTACTTCCATACAAGTTTTATCCCAACAGGCATCTGACAGACCTGTCTGCAAGCAGAGCTCCTACTGTCCTCCTTATTGCCACTATGGGGAGACCCTGTCTCTGCCCTGTGTAGCAGAGGACCCCTCTGTGCTGATCTTCTTGCAGAGAAATGCTAGCTCCTGTGGAGATGGAAGGGGATTTAGGCAATAAAGCATTAAACATAGACTCAGTGCCTCAAACTGGAGTTACTCCAGTGGTGCCAATGGAGCTGTTGAATACAAACTGACACGATGAACAGGAATGCTGTGTACCTGCCTGGCTCTATCTGAGTACAACACAAAGGGTGGGGGACCATCACTCCAGTTCCTCTACCACACAGACATGGACAAACTGCTCCTGAGCTGGGCACTAGTTGCCCTGGGGAAGAGGCAGCTTTTCCCCTCTCCAAAATTCCCCATTTCAAGTGCTTTATGTGGCAGAGTTAATTTCTCCTTCTATGCCTTCATGTGTGCTCTAGGACTGAGAAATAATCTCAGTCATAATAATATAATAAGAAATAATCAAATAATCTCAGCTGGGTTTTCCAGACAACTAGCTGGCTGCACTGAAACCAGCCCCCATCTTTCCAGCTTGCATCTTGGGGCCCAAAGGCATGCAGTGGATTAAATGGAGAAGCTGCTGAGCTCTCCTCCCACCATCCCCACAGGCCATGGGACAGGCTTCAGTAGAGCTGAAACTGTCCTCAAATCCTGTCTCATCATTTTCCTGTTAGTCTTTGTTGGAAGGAGCATCCCCTCTTGGGGCTGTCAGCTCAAACAGCCACTTGAGCACCCAAATGCTCTGGAAAGAGCACTGTGCTCTGGAAAGAGCACAGCCTCTCTCACTGCAGGACCAGATGGCTCTTCCATAGAATCATAGAGTGCTTTGGGTTGGAAGGGACCTTAAAGATCATCTAGTTCCAACTTCTCACCCCAGACGTGGGCAGGGATGCCACCCACTAGACCAGTTTGCCCAGGGCCCCATCCAACCTGGCCTTGAACACTTTCAGGGATGGAGCATCTACAGCTTCTCTGAGCAACCTGTTTCAGTCCCTCACCACTCTCACAGTAAATTTCTTCCTAATACCCAGTCTAAACCTCCCTGGCCAGCCCAGACTCCCAGACCATGCTGCTTCTGGGAAGCTATTAATTGTCCCCCCCCATAGACCCAGTAGGAGACCCAGGAAACAGAAGCCTTGCCTACACCTACATCTCCTGTCTAGTTTGAGGGAAAAATAATATTTAGCCCCTTCCTCCGTGTCTGGGGAGATCCGATGGGAATGGTGCCAGGGACATCTGCACTGAAATTTTGTGGGGAGGGAGATTCTCAGAGTGTAACAGCAACTGTAAAAACTCCGGTTGTGGAGCTGCCTTCTATCACATGCTGTGCAAAAGTAAATGCAAATGTACATGCAAATTAGAATGCAAACACAAATGCCAGGCCTCCTGGGCTGCATTCGCTCAGTGCTACAGAAATCCCTTGACCTCTCAGAAACATTCAGCTTGCTGCAAATGTCGTAGTCAAGAGAAAAATACTGCTTTTCAGTCTGGGCTCCTGCCTTTCCTCTCCTATGTGAAAGACTGGCAGCTGGATTTCTTTGCACAAAAAGAATATTTCTGCACTGTGTGCACAGCCCTCTCCAGCTTTGGTGTGCAATCTTCACATTTAGGGTCTTCCTGGCAAACAAACCATTCATAATTGTGGACACTAAAACACCTTTCTCTTGGCCAGCATGTATCTGCCATTAAATTGAATGCATGAGAGACACCCACAGTGTTGTTAATAAAAGAAAAGGAAAAATAATTTAAGTCAGGAGGAAGCCTGCAGGTGAAATGAAGGCTCATGCCCATAATTTGCATCTTTCCTTTTTACTAAACTAGTTTTTGCAAAGTCCATAGAGGGCCCCAGGGCAGCCTTCTAGCCACTGATTGCAGATGGAGGCTGCAGGCATACCCCAGTTCCACGGGGGCTGCCTGGGGCCAGCACCCCATCCCAACATGCTGCGGTGTGGGCAAGAAGGAACCTCAGGTCCCATGCATCTGGGAGCCTGGTGTTGCTCTGGGCAGGTAGCTCTCTGGACCACCACCATCCTTGGGTGCATCTGCCCCACACCACAGCCCCTTCATTCTTTGTCCCACATGGTCTAGCACTAAAAGAAGGAACTTGTTGGTGTCCAGAGACTTTTTAAGGAGAAACATTCCTGAAAGTAGCAAAGCAAACCACTTAGCAGTCACAACTCATTTAGGTTTACACTCACGAATGGAGGTGACAGATCAGGATCCAGTCTTAGTGTGCTACTGCTAATAATGTGTACCCTAGGTTTATGCTGGCAACCCTGACCCAAAACTGCAGTGCTGCAGGTGGCTCCCTCCCCTCACCCAGTAAGAGGCCGCTCGAGTGAAGGCAGACCGTCCTGCTTTGCAGGTGATCCTTAAAAAAAGCTGCATGCAAGCTGGGAAGCACACAGGTGCTGGAGCAGTGCCAGGTCAGAGAATACCTGTTATGGCATGCCATGATGACACCAAAGTGTGGATTGGGATCCACACACTCACCCAGCCTCCCACTCCCCCCGTAGGCAATGAACCAAGGCAGCGCATGAACAGAGGGGTATGAGGACCCGGGACAGGCATTGTTGTGCGGAGGGGCTGTAAGCAGAGAGGGCTTGGTAGTCAGTGGGGACACTTTAGTGTCTAATATGGCGGTTGAATGCTATGAAGAAAGGAAAATTTCCCCTCTACCTTCCTGCCTACCTGAAACTTGAAGGAACTTAAATCCGTTTGAGGCTTCTACCTCAGGGTCAGGTATGCTTGAGGATGCCAAAAGTTACAGGAGAAAATTGACAGAAACAAGGACAACGATAGCATACAAGTCTTTTTTCCTTAGGAAAAGAGATAAAAGAAACATAAAAATATAAAATAATTTTAAAATTATCCCTATCCCTGTTGCTCCTCAACACAGTGGTGCTCAGCTGAAAGCCTCCTCCATAGCTACTGGGAAAAATACTGCCAATCAGCCTGCTGCCTCCCTCTGGAAAGGTCCCACAGAGGCCTGCAGTTCTCTATCATATACAGTACAGCCCCCCCCAAAAGACAGTCATTTCTTCAGGTCTGTTAAATCCTGAGCCCGAGCTGATCAAACAGCCTACCTGCCTCCACCCGTCTGTTTTCATACACCTCCGGGCTTTCCATCACAGCGTTGTACTGCTGGAAAGGCTGGTTGCTGAAGAGATTGTCACACAAGAGGCTGCGACACAGCTTCTTCAGGAAGCGCAGGACATATCCAATGCTGTTCACTACCAGTATGCTCTGGAGATGCTGCTTCCCTTCAAAAGAAGCTGAAACTGGAAAGCAAACAGGAGCAATTCAATACCTGGGGATGCATGGCAGGAAGAAGAATGAGAGTAAGGGAAATGATTTTACTCAAGTGTTTGCATGTCTTAAAATATTTTGCATAATTACCTTACCTGAGGCACATAACAAACTGGAGGAGCTTAAGGAGCTGAGTTTGTGTGACCCAAATCACCTTCCCCCTAGAGTGCTGAAAGATGCTGACTGGCATGGCCAGCAGTGCAAGGATTTCTAATATATGCATCCATCTGAAAACTGTATTGTGTGATTGCAGGCAATTATGATACCCTGGTCTAAGGAAGGGGAAAGAAAGTGATCTGCAGTGATCACTAACAGTGATGGGCTATTTGGCTGTCTTCAGCAATACCCAAGGTTTTAAAAGATTATGGGGAGATAATTCATAATTTAATTATGAATGAGTAAAATGTACCAAGGTTGTACTGAAGAAAGAGGGAACAGCTTCATCGTGGATCTGTACTTAGTGAGTTAATTGCATTTATAGGCAAGGGAAGGTTGGTAGTTGTGTTCTATCCAGAATTCAGTAAAATGTGAGGGATCTTTCAATAAACTGGAAATCATTGCATTTGAAAGGTGGGTCAAGAAACAACAGAGTCTGCTGGCAGGACACTACAAGTCGTGGAGAGGGAGCTGCGGTAGTCTGCACTGGCACAAAAAGATTTTGTGGATGCTGTAAGCTAGAAGACATTATCGATGGAAAAGAAGATTGGAAGATTGCACAGAAAGGATTGACTAATTTTGAATTCTGTAATAGCAAAAATTAGTAGAAAAAAATTCTAGAATGTACACAGCCATCCATAACTATTTGAGGAGACTCAGTACAACCTGATGAGAGAAGAAATGATGAAACAAGCTCACCAGATGACCATAAGTCACTGAGGTAACACAGTGATAAAAAAAAGTCAGATACACTTCAAGGAGATGTAGAAAAAAGCATTTCCAGGAGAGAAAAAGGGATTGTTAATGCCACTATATAAAGTCCTGGTGAAACCTGAGATGGACTGATGGGAACCGCTCTGGTCATCCAGGCTCAAAAAGGGTGAATTCACACTTGCAGAAGTGCACAGGCCCACCACAGCAATACTCAGGGGACAGAAATTTCCTCTTTGACACTGCAGCCATCACTATGCTTCTGTGTAGGACTGTGGTAAAACACTTGCACTCCTTTCACTAATCCAGAGATTGTCCTCACCTGAAAGAAACTGTGTATTTCAGCCTAGCAGGATGAGGGCAGCTCTCCACAAATACATCTAAAATTGAACTCAGGGGAGAGAAAAGAGCAATTAAAATTCCTAGGCAAAGCTGTCAGGGGATATGTTTAGCCAGGAACCTGAGAGAGGTGGAGGGGTCACAACAAACCCACCAGAATCAGTTATAGCAGGACACATACAGTGTCAACAGGTCTGTAGAAAGGACTACATGATATGGCTGCCTGGACTCCTCCACCTGGGAGGTTTTTTCCCAATCCTACAGCCTCCCATCACTGCTAACAAGTACAAATCATAACGTTAGACTTATAATTTTGGGGATAACTTCAGAGATTTCCTGTTGGCCTGAGTTGCTGTGAGGGATTGTTCTCCACAGCCAGTTGAACATCTGTGAGTCAAACCATGGGAAGATTGGAAAGCCCGTGATAAAATTTATCTTCACTGCTGCTGGGCTGGGAGTGAGGTGCAATTGCAGAGCCATGCCATGACTAGGAGGCCATTCACCCCTCCTTGATGATTAGAAGAAGCATGAGGCTGGGAGCAATGCTGCCCAGGTGCTTTTAACTCAAGTGAGGCTGAAGTTGAGTCAGTTCAGAGGAACTGCAACCAAGGAGTTTGGCAGGCTTGGTGCATAATGTGACTCTCCTGGTTGTAATGAAAATCATATATGCAGCACAGAACTAGGCAAAAATGAAGATTTGCACTAAATTGCTTCATCTCATGTTTCTGTGAACAAGTCTGGATCATTCTCAGACTATTTCTGATGTCCCATAGGGAAGGCACACCTGTGATGAGAGAGAACTAGAGGAGAGGGAAGAAGCAGGATTTATAAGTTGCACAGAGGGCCAGTGCTTAGGCTCCCACACAAGAAGATCCCAATGGCACAGCTGAGCAGCTGCAGTCCCTGAGAAACTGGATTTGTAGTCCTTGGCTTGACTCATTTGCAGCATCTTATTGGAGAGTTCTGTTCCATATTCCCACCATTGTTTCATTCACACAGCATCCCCATGTGCCAAAACAGTGTTGTGACACAAAACTCTAGCTGTGATTAAAAAAAAAAATTCACATTCAATCTGAGAGCCAGGCCAGGGTATTTAGTGTGAGACACGGGAGACTCATCAGGACACAGCAAGAAGTGCCACCGCAGGAAGATGAGGGACTCCTGGGAAATTCCCCTTGATCTCTGATTCTCTCTGATATACTTGCGTAGTCCTGCTGCACAGGGAATTGCCATGGAACTTTTGCAATTTCTGCAGCTGAGAGCAGGTTTGGCTCATGAACTGCAGGCAGAGGATGCACCAGCGGCTTAACTCCATAAGAATTGTCCTTTAGAGCATCATAGAATCAAAGTCATAGAATGGTTTTATCTGGAAGGGACCTCTAAAAGTCACTTAGTCCAATCCTCCTTCTCTAAGCAAGGAAATCTTCAGCTAGATCAGATTGCTCCAAGGCCTATCCAACCTGGCCTTGAACACTTTCAAGGATGGGGCATCCATTACCTCTCCAGGCAACCTGTTCCAGTGTTTTACCACCCTCATTGCATGAGGCATGCATGTGTACTTGTGGTGATAATGTATGTCATGGAGTGGGCTGGCATTGCTGCTCATTCTTGTGTGGCTGCATGAAATCCTCAGCTCACACCCCAGGCCCCAGAACTGCTCCCAAGAGTGGTAAATGCCGGCTTTTGAAGCGCCTGTTCCTCTCCTGAAACAACACTGCAGTACACTTTACTGATATTCTTTCATCTGATGCCAAGGCAATTCCTGCAGCAGCTCATTTTACAAAGGTGTAAGTGATGTTCAAAGCTGGTTACCAGCCCACTGATGTGAACGGGACAGCCAGGGCAGTCAGGATTGGGGATTAGGTTAAGAATTCAAGCACTTCCCCACTGGCCACAAACCCCTTACAAAGACGCTTTACCTGACACCATCTCGCCTCCATAGCCCTGCCTGATGAGGGAGAAGACCACCTTTTGCTGGAGCGCACAGTCGATGCAGGCTTGCACTGCGTGCTGCAGGGCCACCGACGGCCGCTCTGGCCCAAAGCGCTCTGGCAGCTGCTGCACCTTTTTTCTGTCAAGGTACGGCCCCGGATTCGCTTGTTTGTTGACATAAATGCAGACTGTAGACATAAAATCCCAACAAAGTTATTACAAAACAGTCCTGAGAGCATCCTAGAAAATACTAGAGTTATACATTTCTATTTATTTTCAAAGTTCTTGCATTCACTGGTGAACTGTTGCCATTTGCGATGGCAGAGCCAGACTTCCTCACACTGATCACTCACTGTCAAAGCAAAGCAAGATGAGTTTAGGTCTAGCTCAGTGTCACAGCTTAGGATAAGCTACATGTACCTAAAGAAGCTCCTGTGTATGCCAGGGCTCTTAAGTCTACCTTGTCCGTGCAGCTTGTGACCAGAAAAATGCCCTGGGAGTGCAGGACAGTGACTCACAAGGGAGACTTCACAAGGGGTGAACGCCAGCCCAAGGTGTGTTTTGGAGTTGTTTATTTTGTTTTCTCTATGTATGTTTACACTGGTTCATTGAGAGCCACTCTGAGAAGCACTGCTCTGAGTTTTGGAAAGACTTCGGATCCTTGCTTCTTCTGACACTAATGCAGCTGTAATTTCTGGGGGGTTATGCCGCGCTGAGCTGCACAGTGCCACAGCAGAGACTCTGGTCTTTGGGATCTTCCTGACCCTCCATGTCCAACCCAGCACTCTACAAACTGTGTTGTATCAAGGGAAACTGTACATGGTGTGCAGTGCTCCATCCCCATTAGGAACCACAGCAGAGAGACTGTGCTGCACAGGGGGTCTTGTGAGGGGATCTGCACCAGCCTCTCCACAGCCAAGCCCTGCGTGCCTCCTCTCATAAGCCATTGCCTGCAGAGGCAGTTTTTCTACATGCCATCAGGCCTGCCATCAATAGCCAGAAGATCAGTGTTCTCCTCGCTACCATGAACTTATTTTAAACTTGGCTGAGGCTAGCTGTATCTTGGAGAAAGTGGAGATACCACTGCAGTAACTAAGGGCAACTAAGACACAGCTTTAAGTCAGGCTAAAGTGAGACGTATTATAATAGCTGGCTGAGTGTGCTCAAGCTGTCATCTCTCAAACAATATAACATTACCCTCTGACAGAAATCAGATATGTGACAAAAAAACCCCATCAAGCAGAGTGGAGGACATGATGACAGCTGTGTAAAGTTGGAAATAATTTATGGTTTGCATCGCTGTAATGAAAATCTAGTGCAACTGTCACAGTGCACTCTGCTACCCCATCTAGCAGGGAACAGCAGAAGGGGCTCAAGCAGTATATCCTGGGTAAACAGGAGTATAATAGCAATCATACTTATCATTACATACCACTTTACACCTTCCAAGTGCCAAACAAACAAAGGAATAGTGCACTAAAATACAGCAGCAGCATGCATGAATTGGAGGGGGATGTCAGAGTGCAGCTTTCCCAGTGTACCCCACCTCAACAAATCTGCAGAATGTGACTTTTGCTGTGACCCTGACTGGTTTTGTCAGGGGTCAGCTGCAGCTGTGGGAGAGACTCTGCAGCCTGCAGGCTGTGTGCTGAGTCCCTCACTGGGGAGCAGGGGTCCCTATGGTCCTTTTGGTGCAGATAGGCAGGCAAAAGCCAGCTTGAGCTTCCCTCCATCTCCTGCAAACCCTGCTCTGGTGGGAGGCTGCATTCACCATTGGGAAGGTACTGGGAGAAGAGGTGCCATGGGGGTGAGCAGAAAGAGATGTGGGGCACTGCATCCACAGAGCCTGAAAAGACTCACGGAACCTCTGCCTTTGCCACCAGCCCGTGATCTGGTAGGACTGGTGTGGACTGTGCCTCCCTATCCCCCTTCAGAAGCAGCCCCAGGCACACCTCTCAGGGCAGTGCTGTGAAACACCACTCGGCTGATGTTTGCCAAGTGCTTTGCAGACTTTGTATGTGAAGGGATAAATGAGAATAAAATATATTATTATCGTCATTGTCGCTGTGTTTAGTGTCATTCTGCCACCAGAGCAGATGGAAAACTTCTCCTCTGTGCATCCCAACTAAGAAATAATGGGATTTATGTGTTGTGTTTAGATTCTAATGTTATCTAATCCATTTCTCTGCTGAAATCTCAGGCTAAATCAACTGTCTTGTTGATTTTCTTCTCATTTACATCAGTTTAAAAGCATTGACCTATGTCACTTCTGATAGTATAAACAAAAAAAAGAATAAGGCTGTGTTTTCTGACTACATTCAGAAATGACCACATCTGCTGCTGTGATAAGGCATTGAGTTTTATGTGCTGGTAACCCTGCCTACAGTCAGACCATGGCTCCTCTGTTCTTCTTCTCCCCACAGCTGTAACAGATGCTTCATGTTCATACAGAGATTTAGTCTGGTCATTGCAACATATTAGATGGGGTGAGTATTTGGTATAAAATGGAGCATTAATGAGTTTTCAAGTTCCCATTTCAAGAGGAATGGAACTGACATCTCCACTAAATTTGACACATGGCAGTCAAAATATAGTCTTGCAGGATATCCCTGCTCTTTGTCACTGGTTGCCAGACTAATCTTCAAACACCCCATTTTCATAAGCTCCACCTGTTCTGGGAAGCACATCATCTGGCTGTCAGCCCGTGACTCCTGCTCACCCCTTGATCAAGGAGCACTTGAGGCTGAGTACCTGTGAGAGACTGCGGGGTGTCCGAGCTGGGTATTGTAGCTGCATCCTGAGGGATTGAACTAATATCTGGCTCTGGCGTGCTTCTCGGTGGAGAGATTGCTAAGGGAGTCATCAGGACACGAGACTTCAGCTGCAAAAAATAATGGAAGTATACACAAGATATTCCAGTTTTATTCCATGTATGTCACGCCCCATGAACACTCATTAGCAGTCTGCTATTGCATCACTTTCTCCAGGCCAGGAGCATCGTTCTGCTCTCGCGAGGATACTGGAGCCTGAAGCCTGACTGATTTGCAGCAGACAGCAACGCCTTAAGCTACAGGATGCAAATATTATGCCACCCACCGGGCAGTTATTTACACCTGAGCAAATCGAGTCTAACACTCCAACAAATCAACGTAATGGCATTTTACAACCCATTTCATGTGGGTGTAAATAATGATCTGCAACTCAGAAACATGGGGTATTTAACTACATCATAATTTAGGGCCAAATTCTGCTCTTAGTTGCACAGGTGTAAATCTTGCGTAAATCCAGTGGCACCAAGTGGCTACTCTGGGCTGACACCCATGTAAATAAGCTCAGACAGTGGTCCATAGTGTGTTATTACCAGGCAGTAAATACAAACTGCTGCATTGTTGCACCCAGTGATCTTTGTGACCTGCAGCCCTGCTTGGAGAAGTGAAACACGATGGAAATTTATGATGCAATATCACTATGTCTTTACACTGCTAGTACCTGGCAACATCTCGCCAGTCAAGCAATGATCAGGTCCTCATATTTAAAAGGGCTGATGTGATGGGTGTGACCTGAAGGTACCACTCTTGCCTTTTCTTTTGCTAAGAAGGGAAGCAGGGGGAAAACAGAGAGCCATACATGTTTACATATTTACATATACTACACTGAGCTGAGGTGGTTTTTTTGCTGCTGTTGTTTTTCAGTGGACAAAGTTGAAAATGCTGTAAGTGATAAGAGTAAGAAGGAAAAGGGATTTTTAGTCCTGTTAAATTTGAAGAGCTTCTCTCAGAGCTTATACACAGGCTTGGTATAATGTACAAAGTACATTTGAAGTAGAAATTAAGTCAGACCACTGCCTACAAAACGAACAATTCCTGGTGGAGACTAGAAGCCATTTTGGATGAAGATTCATGTTGTCCCTGATTTTGAGTACAACTGTCTAAAATAATGCTCATTGTTTCAGTATAATGGTAAAAAATCATAAAACTGGGGAAAGGAGAGGGAAGGCTGTTGGACTTACTGACATTCAAGTGAGTTTTTACCACCGCCTACCCAGGGCCAGGCTAAACCCCTTTGTTTTCAAACTGAACAAGGGAGAAAATGTTCAATAAGTGAATCTAAGATACACTACGAATTCAACCTCCTGGTGTATGGCAGTCATAGAGTATGAGGGACCCTGAGCTGACCCTTGGCTAGTGTCAGTTCTCAGCTGCCCTGCCTTGTCCTCTTTCTGTAGGGTTGTCTTGCCTTCAGATTGGGATAAGGAATGACCAGCAACAAAGTGCTGTCAGTTTGTCTTCAATGCAATTAAAAAAGATGGGAGTGGAACAGAGTTTCAAAAATCAAGGTCTCCATCCAGTTTGGGATTTATTGCATGTGAGAAGGTGACAAACAGCATTATTTATTATTTTCTATAGCAACACGTTGATTACTCACTTTTCTGTGGTAAAGTGGGCTGGCAACGTGAAACTTTAGGTAGTCCCTGTGTCAGAAGCCTGACACAGGGGCTGTTTTTCTGACAGGTTTGTTTTTGATCATACACATATATGCATATGTGATAAATGCACATATTCATATGTGCAGTTGTACTCACTATATACATATATAAAAGTATATACGTTTATAGAGAGATGTACATATACACTTGTATAGATAGAATCATAGAATCATTCAAGTTGGAAAAGACCTCTAAGATCATCGAGTCCAACCACTAACCCCACACTGCTAAGACCATCCTGTTAAGATCCAATTAGTGAGAGATGCCTCTGTCCAAATTAAGGTGCAAACTAGACCATATGCTAAAATCAATAGTAAGGATTTTATTTAACAATAAAATGTGAGGTAGAGAGATAAAAAGAAATAGAAAAGAGAAGAGAGAGACAGATTAAGCAGAAGACGGTCACCACCTGTGGATCCTGGGCTTCTTAGTGATGTGGGGTCCTGAGGTTGTTCAAAACTTTTCGCTATTTATGCATTTTTGCAAACAAAGGAATTAATGCTCATTGAACTTAAGAGAGCTCTCTTATTCCATTGATCAAACATAAGTCTGCATGATCAGTCTTTCTCTTCTTTTGAGTCCATGAGTTTCTTGACTTGGGGGGTTGTGATTGGTGGTTGCAATCTGCCCCTGCTGGAATTACCTTTTGCCCAGTTGGAGCTGATTACAGTACAGTTCCTGAGCTGACTTTCCCTGTGGCCCATAAATTCTGCATTCTTTGTGTCCATTATCAGTGATACATCATTCCCCCCCCTCCCCTCCACCCCCACTTCACCCCTCCTCCCCACTTTCTTAACCTCCCCCTAGGTCTAAGATAACCCCAGACAATAGTACCACTTTTATCTTATCTCAAGTTCCCATCAGGGTGGCTTAATTTACTGTTCAAGTTCCAGGTATCAACAGAGGCTTATTCAGGGGGGAGTTTTGCTGATCAGAGATGCCATCTGCCCCATAAGTTGTGCTGATCCTTGTTTGACTGGTGATATGCATACAAGCAGTTGCTTCTTTACACAGCTTACCACTACAGGAATTTTTGTCTGGATGCATTATCTAGGGTGTGCTAACCAAACCTCACCTTCTCCAGGCCTGCAGTTATCACCATCCTGTCACTCAACTCTGTGATTATCTCATGGCAAAGTCCTTCTGTGTCCTTAGCAATGCTTGAGACAGACGACTGTGCTCTTAAAGTCCTTACACACGATTAAACCATGTCCCTAAACACCATACGTCCATGTTTTCTGAACACTTCCAATGACGGTGATTCCACCACTTCCCATGTTCCAATGTTTGATCACCCTTTCAGTGAAGAAGTTTTTCCCAACACCCAACGTAAACCTCCCCTGCCACAGCTTGACACCATTTCCTCTTGTCCTATAGCTTGTTGCCTGGGAAAAGAGACCACCCCCCCAACCTCCTTTCAGGTAATTATATAGAGCTATAAGGTCCCTCCTGAGCCTCCTTTCCTCCAGGCTAAACAATCCAGCTCCCTCAGCCATACCTCATAAGACTTGTGCTCTAGAGCCTTTACCAGCTTTGTTGTCCTTTTCTGGACACAATCCAGCAACTCGTATATGCTCTCACACACACATTTAGCTATATAGATACTATTCTGGAGACAGCACACCCGATGACTTCTGTTTCACTTGCATGTTGGCTCCTTAACATCCTTAATGGTTCAGAGTCCTTTAGTCCCAAACAGAGGTGCACAAGTCCCTTCTCTAGCCCTTGAACCTCATGAGTGTGTGCTGACCCACCAACACCGTACACCGTCTCACCAACACCATCAGCCTGGTGGAGGCAGGACAATGTCCAGTAGACCTCGTTCTCCACCTGGCTCTTGGAGGCCTAGGCAGGCTTATATTCAAGAGCGAATAAACAGAGGGCAAGACTTGTGTAAACTCATAAGCATGGAAGCCCCTTCTTGGCAGTTTCCTGTTTTAGCAAACAGTTTACTGCAAAATTAATTGCAACGGAATGTGCTCTAGAGCCTCTGGGTACAGATAAATGCCATTTTACTAGGGGTAGCAGAGAAGGTGCCTTCATTAAATCAAAATAAAACAATGCCTGATTATTGCAAGGGACAGTACACTAACAAATATAACTTAGCTACATCCTGGCCACTGAAACTGTAAGTAGTCCTTGAATATCATGATGTGTAAATCTCCAAGCATTCCATTTAAAGATGTCTTGTCTTGGACTGATCCTTTGCTATTGAAAAGCCAACCCAACCAACCAGCTGACTGAGTGCTTGGCAGTAGAGAGCACATATGCACTAAAGTGAAAAAAACAGCAAAAAAGGGAGAGAGAGAAAGAGAAAGAGAAAAGGAGACAGAGGAAATCTGTCAGAGCACTCTGGGAAACCCTCTTGGTAAGGCATTTGAATCAGCTTTTGAATATCAAATGTCAAATTTTAATAGGCACAGCATGAAATGTAAAAGCAATGGTTGCTATAAAACAAGATCTACAACCAACCACAGTTACAGTCCATTGTTACGGACTCTCTACCCTGGAAAAGAGACCAGAGAAAGCTGATCAGGGGTTTAGGGTAGGAAATTAGTGTGACTACTTCACCAAGGTCACCATGCTTTACATGCAGAGAGGGTGTGGGCTTTTGTGCCATAGATGCTGCCCACAAGCTTGTTTGAGTATGCAGTGGCTGTGGATGAGGAAGACCCTGTTGAGTCCTGGAGGTTTTGCTACAATCTGCACACAGAGCAGTCAGAATTCATCTAGCTAGTATTTCTGTCATCCCACACCAAAAAAAGTGAGCGGGTGAAGAACATTCCCAGGCAACTTTTTTTTCTTCTGAACAAGTTCTCTGCCAATTTGTGTAATAAAATACATGGGAAAGAAACATGATGAATAATACAAATTTTCCTTGCAGATTTCTTAAACCACTTCGATCACAGGTTCTCATCTTTATGGCTCCCAGTTGTTCTGCACCACTTGTCCCTTGTCCTGAAAAAGCATTTGCTAGAAAAGGCTGGAATTCATCTCACCCCCAATGGGCCGGTGTTCTTCCAGACAGGAGGGCAGAGGCAACTCCTGGCCATGAGAGCTTTTGCTGCTGGAAATGTGCACAGAGATGAGCACAAAGGTGAATGCCTGAGTCAGCCTGGTCCTGTCATGTGGACTTCTGATGGCTGGACAGAAGGTTGCCATTAAACCTGCTCCCTGAAAGCAGAGCTTCTGAGTACATGTCTTGGGGTCCATGGCTAAACCTCACAGAGTCTCTACATTTGCTGGTGAGTGAGGAGACAGCATAAGACAAGCTCAGTTGCTGGGGCAGAGAGGTCAGTGCTACCCTGGCAAAGGCAAAACACAATCCAAGGTCTTTCCCACCTTTTCTTCTTGTGTCACGCAATACCTTTCTTCTGCACAGCAAATAATGCAAGCGAGTCTGCACACATCCTACACACTCCTGCATCCCCTAAGTGTTTTGCAGTGAATGAGGCAGGTAACCTTAACAGGAGCACACAGAACTTTGAAATCCAAGGCTGTATCATAGGACAGGTGAATCAGGGTACTTTTAAAGTTGTCTGTGCAATCTCGTTTCCAGCGTATCCAAATCCTAACTGCTTATTTGTCATCATTAGTAGTGACTTTGAGGGCAGTAGGGAAATCTATGCCCCATAATGGAAATTGGCACTCCACTGTGTGACTTTTGCTGCCCACCTCGCTTGGCAGGAGCTTGCAAGGTTCTGGCAGATCTGAGCTGGGGCTACCTCCTCAGATGGGAGCTTGCTTTGGTTGCATAGAAGGACAAACTGCCCTTGAGCTGCTCATATGGGACCACCACTTTGTTACCCTCTGGGAGGGATGTTGTGGTCTTTGCTGCAGTGTTGTCCCATGCGCATGTCCCTCTGGTGTCCTCTAACACCGTGAATCCCTGCACGATGTTAACAAACCCTTCCCTCGTACAGGCTTTCTAGGCAGCTCTTCAGGGCTTCTCTCACTCATAGCCAGAGAAATAAAACCCATCCATCTACTAACCTCTCCCCTCCCCCCAGCTGCCAGAATAAGCTTTTTCCAAGACATTCAGACAATCAGAAAGAATGTAATATTTGATGGCAAATAGCTCCACATAAGGTACAAAACAATTTTTGGAAAAACAGCTGATGAAATGTTACAGCCAAAGCTGTGAAAAAATAAACAGGATAGCAAGGAAAAGGACTTTTCTTGGTGGTGAAGCATGATGAAGTGTCATTTTAGGAAGACACAGATATTTGCTTTAATATCAATGGCAATGGGTCACCTGTCTATAAAAAGCATGTGATGAAAAATATCTGTTATTCACATCTCAGTCAAAATAAATTTAAATCTAGGCTGTAAATTCCTAGTTTGCTAAATATTCAGAAGTATTTTCCCATCTGTTCTGTAATAATTCAGCTATCTGGTTCCTATAAAGAATTTGGTCATCTGCCATTTGGGCAGAGAATAATTTTTTAAAATGCATTTAAGTCTCATGGTATCTGAAAGTCATACAATTATCAAGTTAATTAAATCAAGCTAGAGTTCCCCATCAAAATAATGTAATCTTTGACTCACGTTGGGGAAGTGTTTTTGACAGAGAGGGGTTCACTTCAGCTGGTCACACAGCATACAAAGGAGCCTCACAGAAAACATCACTTCGGTGTATGAATCCTATAACACAAATAAATAGCACCAGGCCAGATGCCACGGATATTGCAGCTCGTGGGTGCCAGCTCCTTCAACCTAAGCCATCGGGTTATAGGAGGATGTCTCTTTACTTGCCATCACTCACCAAGAAATAGCATCATCCCAGATTCCCTGCTGAAGGAGGAATGCTGTTGCCTCCTTTCTAAGTGCCTGGGGACAGAGAGGAGGAGTGTGTGGTACCCAGCTGGGGGAAAAGCTTCCTTTCGGAAGAAGAGGGGGACACAGCAATCAAGTGCTTGGCAATGTAGGTCCAAAGCACAGCATTACAACAGCATTTCAGGGAATGTGTCTCCCACTTCTCCTGTTTACAGATATGTGGTGGTTGGTGAAAGACTTTTTCACAGGTGGATGGGTACACTTGGGGTAGAACAGAACATACTGCCCAGCGTTGTTTTTGTCGAATTACAGATCAAATGTAAATGCAGGAGTAAGAAATGGGGGTCACCAGGACAAGCAGGGGCAGAAGGGATCGTGTTTGATGAAACTCTGCATACAAAGTTTCATTGTGGTATTTGGCAAATCACTTAATCACCTCGAAGACTCAATTTCACCAGATCTCCAAAATATTATTATTCCAGACTTGGATGATTCTGACCTAAAGAGCCTACAAGTCATGCAGCTTTGCTGATAATAATTAAATTACTTGAAACGTAATTCAGCAATTCAGATGTTTCTGTCCTGGAGTTCTGTCCTAATACAGAAGTGAAAAATAGTAAGTATTTCCATATTTCACATTTTACAAAACACTAGGGAATTTGCCCCAGTCTTCCTCTGGACACACAGCTCTATTTTGGGCTACTATAAAATTCCATGGTAATCCCAAAAGGGGCACCTGACTGCTGTCAGGTTGGCTTTGCTTGGTTGCTGCTGTTACATCATTCACATTATCAAAGTGAAAGCTTTTCAAATATGAAACTGCAGCTGGAACTGTTTCTTAGTCATGCAAAGTCTGTTCTCAGCAAACACAACACTGAAACTTCAAAACGTGTCCCCATATCAGACATGGATAAAGTCAGGAAAGCATGGAAAAACATGGGAGAAGGCAGAAGATGAGGGTAAAACACTAAAGACTGAGGCACTGATGGTTGTTGGGTAGGTGTTGCACAGCAGGATGCCAAGGATTAGGGGATTCTGGAAACAGGATGCAGAGCAGTGGTTAAGAGGGCAGGTCTTGAAAGAAGAGAAGAGGCTGGATGGAGGTTAGAGGATAGGAGGAAGAAGTTCTGGCAGGAGATGAAAAGGGAAAGACAAGGATGAGGGTAGCTTGCTCTAGATAAAGCCCAAACCCAAGGAATTCAGCCAGCAGTACCATGCATGGGACCTTGTTGCCCTCCATGACAGGAGAGACCCAGGGAAGGGCAAAGCAACATCCGAGGCCAAGACCTTCTCTAGGAAAGGCTAGGTCAGCCTTGTGCATGCCATGATTGTTCTATTTGCTTTTCTGTCTTGACATCAGGAACTTAAGCAGCTATTATTTTCTGACAGTCAGCAAATTGCCCTCCTTGTGTAACAGTCTGCATGTCTGTATCTGTGCCCAATAAAAACAAGGAACAGGGAGGGTAAACATGTACGGGCCCCCCAGTTGGCTGCGGACAGAGATGGAGAGATTAACAGAGCAATCTGCTGACCACAAGACCCCTCACTAACATAGCTAAGTTTCACTCTCTAGGATAAATTCTCCCCTCAGCATCACAGTCCCATTTTTGCCTGCTCTGAGGCATAACTGTGGTGCTGCTCCCACTGGTGCTGAGCCCACTTGCAGGTGAGACTCAGCTAACTGGCAGCATTGGAAGGGCTTAAGGTGCTCAGGGTTTCTGTCTTTCTTTAGCTCTACCTGCACACTGAGGTTGCGTTGAGAGCTGGGCATGATTATCCCATAGAGTGAAAAAACAAATAATCACTGAAATCTCGTTATTTTCTAAAATGTCCCTTTCTTACTTTTTGCTTTGGAAAGTAGCTTTTTTTTCCTCATTTCATTTCCACTCTCCTGTATTTGTTTCCTTTTCCATTCATTTTGTTCAATTTCTAATCACTGTTAGTGAGAGAGAAGATGAAAGTGACAAATGAGAGAGAAACCCTTCTCTGAAGGTGTGCAGCCATCTCACACAACACTGTGGGAGACGACTTATTTTCACACAACCCAAATTAAGATAACTTTAAACTTTAGAAAAATAGATTCCCTCTATTTTTTGCCAGCTCAGGTAGATGAGAAACCATCTTTTCTTCTTTTATGTTGCACTGCTCTGCCCCATGCTTGCACACCTTTGCCTCCATTCCTGCATTTCAACTGAAATTCCAGCAGAAAATATATTGAAAACCAGCAGGAGGCGGTGAAAATCACGTATCTACCTTGTGTCCAGGTTTTCTCCCTCTCTTCTTTGGGATCTTCACAATGGGCAAAGCCCCAGCCGGTGCCGGGAAGAGGTTGTGAACAGCCACTTTGATGGGCGCTGATTGGAGCGGGGGCCGTCCTCTCTTCCTCCCCACCATTCTGGGGGACTGCATCTCCTCAACGGCCAGGCCGGAGTCCAGGCATGGCAGGTGGCTCATCTGCCCCAGGGAGAGAAAAAAAAGGGAAAAAAAAAAAGTGCTTTTAGTTTAGTTTTCATTTTAGGTTTTTCATCCAAAGGCAGTTTTCTCAATGCTGCTATTTTCCCTGTTACCATTTATCAAAAAGGAGCAAGAAATACACCACAGATGTGTGTTCCTGAGTGAGATTCACCTGACCACAGCTGGCTCAGCTTCTCCAAAGCTAAACAAACCCCTTATGATTCCTGTTTTCTCTCTGTTGACTATGAGTACAGTAGAGGGAGCTGGCTCAGATGCTGAGGTGCCTATTGCAGATGTCCAACAGGTAAACTCCACAATAAGCACCTTGATCTGCATCCTGCAGATAAGCATGATGAAGGCATGAGCTTGCAGCCATCAGTCACTGCCTGCTTTCAGAGGGGGTTTGGAGTAGATGACCCACTGAGGTCCCTGCCAACCTGATGTTTTTCCCCAAATTCTGTGGTTCTGCAAATCCTGCCTCACCTCAGAAGTACTACCAATGCCAAAATGGACTTCCCTCATCTTTATACACAGCACTCTTGAGAGGAAAGGCTGTACTGGACCATGAGGTCGCTGGCACAAGGTAGCCATGTTAGAGGAGAATTGCCAAACATTTACTCTTTGCACTTTTATAACATCTCTTATCATGCTGTTATTAGTGGGCTTTTGGATGTGCTCCATTAAAGCAGTTACTTCACCACCACTCCATGCAGCTGCTGGAGTTGAGCAAGAGTAACAGAGTGGAATCTGGTTAATTTTCCTCTGTCCAGATTTTAATAAAGAAAAAAAATATACAACCATACACAGAGTACCAAGGGAATATATGACATTCCTCAGAGCTTCTAGTAAGGGTCATATACTAACAAAGGTCAACAAAAAAACCCCAGCTGCTAAAATACGTTTTCAAATGTTGATTTGTCCAGGCATTTGATTTCCTGCTCGTGGGCAGAATACTAGTCCCAGTCCTGCCTGTATACCTCACTGGACATAAGGGTCTGAGCAATTCTCATGCTTTTATCATAAGCCTTGTGATGGTAAATATTTTCAATTTCATGCTCCCTCAGGCTAGTAATAATGGAAGACTCCCTGCCCTCCACTTTTACAAAGCAGGCTCATAGCCCTCTCAGCTACAGAGAAAAACCTAAAGATGTGGTCCAGGAGCATCTTCTAAGCTCAAAAAAATGCACAAAGGAAGTAAAGGTTTGTTTATTACTACATAAAACTACAATTTTTTAGAAAATCTAAAAAAAATCAAATATACAAATTTTTCACTGCACTTCAAATTTCACAATTTCAGAATCCAGTGTGATTGGACTGATTGGAGCTGACATTTCTGGGAATGAAATTGGGTTTGCTTACCCACATAGTGGGAAGGGTACCACTAGATAAGGGACCCTAGTGACAAATATCTGTAGCTGGGAGCTTCTTTATTTCAAAGGCAAATATGTTTTGCCTAGTCAAAACTTTGTAAGTGTGACTGACTAAAAAGCAACTCACTTTGCTGGTCTTATCGTCTCAGTAGTTCATACAATTTACTGTAGGATAAAAAAATAGAGGGCTCCCAGACATACCCTCCAGTAAACGCATTTATTTGCAATATATTAAAAATTGTGTGTTTTTAATAACACTAGAGGTATCTGCTCTGTTCAGACAGATCCATTCCATATGGTGGGACTTACAGATTGGACTATAAAATTTCCAGTCTTCAACATCACCTGCCTGAAACTCTCATGCAAATACTGAATGTCAAACATCAGATCAGAGCAAACCTGCAGTGCCTGATTTACCATATTGTCCAGTGTTGCTGTGGTTGCACTCACTCTCCAGTCATGCTCAGCCAGCTCAGGAACCCCCTGAAAGCCTGCTGTGGGGCTCTGATCTTTACCAAATAAAAGCCTTGTGTGACTTCAGGGAGTATCCTTTCAGGGTTAAAAGCATCAGGCTTGACACAGCAGGAGTCAAATGGAAAGGCTCTGTCTATCCTGAACATCCTTCTGTCTTTAGCAGTGTGCATTTTCCTCCCTGTAATGCTTCTGAGGGACACCCTCGGTGTCTCTTCCATCTCCCAAAACAAAACATTCCCAGGAAGTTACATTACAGGCTATCTGCAAGGCGGGAGTTCGTCAGGGAAAGGAAATGCAACAATTATGCTGGATTTGGCACCAAAACCCACTGTGAAAGCCCAGTGCTTCAGGTTCTGCTTTTCAGTCTGCTTTAAACAAAGCCTGGCAAGATAAATCTTTTGTGGAGGAACTTGGCAGAGGCTGCAGAAGACAAGTCCAGCCCATGTTTGCTTCCTGCTTGGGGAAGGGAGTGCTTCCTGGAGAGTGGGCTGTTGGTGGCCATGAGGCTGTGAGACGAGGCCATGGACCTGCACTGAAGACCACACTGCATTGCCAGTATCGGATTCTCCTTTGGTGGTAAAGGTAGATGGTGTCACCTCAGAAACTCTTGAGAGTTACCAGCTCCCAAAACAAAAGAGCTACTGACCTAGAGCACTTCTTTGACTGAAATGTTGCTTTCTTTTGCAGTGGTGGAGTATTAAATATGTGATGGTCAGGAAATACACTAAATGTTAGCGATCACAGTTTTTTTGTCCTGCTCTTGACACTTATGACACAGTGCTTTGACACAAGACCCAGCTGAACTGAACATGGAAAGATCTCAGTGTAACATACTGGAATTGATACAGCAAAGACTTTAAGACAACTTCAATACATAAGCTGTTGTTATTACCCTTAATTACAAGTCCAGCTGTGACCTGATTCTCCTTTCTTGTTCCTAAGGGAAATGCAAGCACCTTTGGTGGCATTTACTGTCATGCTGTTGTAGATCCTGGAAGGCAAGGGGGTTTCCCAGCAGCAGGGGAGCACAGCAGACACTCAAGAACTGCCTCTGCCTGACAGTGGGCGATGACAGCACAACCTCTCATGACAGCCAGGAGGAAGCTCCTGGGCAGGCTGGAAAAACACACAGTCAGACTGCAGGATGGCCAGACAGGCCAGAGGGACACAAGGGCTTGCCTAACTGTCCCACAACAAAGTCAGTGTGTAACCTTGGAATGACTTTCCTAGGGCAGCTCTGACTGCTGCCACAGCCTGGGCTTGACCCACAGCTCAGTGCTGGAAAGCTTGATGGCTTCAAGGCAAGTTATGAGAGTTTGATGCAATTTATGGGCAAATTTAAGCAAGCAAATTACAGGCTACTAAAAAAGGCACCGCCTCAGTTCAGGAAATCACTGTAATACAAATAGCCCAGGAGAGCATTCTGGGAGGGTATACATTTGCCCTGTCCTTGTACTTTTCCAAAGTCACTAGCTTTGGATTGTCAAGGATGGTGCAGCTTCATTCTGACCTGGGTCTGTCACTTTTGTATTCTTAGTTTAAAAATAACAGTAGGAAATCGCTTTGCATTTATGGCTTCTCATTACTTAGCGCAGAGCTAGGCACAGGGTAACCTCTCTTTACTTGTCTCCCAAACACTGTCATCTGGAAATATAATTTCCAACCCTGCCCTCCACATTGCCCCACCAAATCCCAGACAGGAGGCAGCAGGAAAACACCTCTCCTCACCTCAACACCTGTGCAAGCACTGCAGGAAGGATGAAGTCTCATCCCTTCTGTCAGCAGAGATTTTCCTGGGACTTCAGAGAATCCTGAGGAGCACCCTGTGCACAGTGGTCTGTCCCAGCTGGATGCCAGGTGCGGAGAGAAAACATGCCCTAAGCCAACACTGGTGACCTGCAGGATGTTTCCAACAGCCCATGCTTTGCACCATCCATGGTTTGCACCATGTGTTGGTGTATATGCTGTATGATTAGGAGCACAGCTACTGGCAACTACAGCTGAGAGCTACAGCTGAGAGCTACAGTGCACTTCCTCACAAGCTGAGTGGTTTTGATGGATTGCAAAGATCTGTTCTTAATAAAAATAAATGCCTGCAATAAATGCAGCTTTTAACCTGCATTCCAGTAACTGCAAGGGCTGAAGGTAAAAATACCACATTAAATTTTATATCAGTAGTTCCAGAGGATGATCATTTAAACTTGATTTATACCAGGTCTCATGCAAACCTGAGCCTAGACTGGCACTGGGATGACACACAGGGAAGGAACAAGCTATTTTCATGCTGTAAGCCAAAGGAAGGTGCCGGAGTTCAGTCAGGTAGAAAACGTGCCTATTTCACAGCAGCTGAAGGAGGATGCCCTTCCCTCTCATTACAGCCATTGCCCCCAGCTATCTCAGGACTCTGACCCAGAAGTCCCTGCCAGCATTTGAAGCCTCATCTCCAATTCTTGACTCCTGAAGAGATCTACATGCCCAACAGCTGAATGTGTGAAAAATTATAAACTTCTTGTGATCTTGTGTGTCTTTTCTTCAGCTGTTGTTCAGGAAAGCACACTCATGGGGAAATATCACATTATTGAATGAGAAGGAGAGGATACTTTCCAGACAGTAACTCTTTCTCTGTGCACAGCAGGGCAGCCCTTTGACTGTGACCGCTCAGAGATGACGGTCGTCAGATTAGGTGAGCAAAATGAGAAACACTGTCAGGTCTGAAAGCCAAGCTTTATGCCTGTATACTGGTGTTGGGTTTCTTTATGCCTCTATACTTCTATCTTTATACCTCTATACATTTATTATTCAGGGACATGAGGCATTACATATCTCTCCATAATGAATACCAAAGCAGCACTGCATAGTGAATGAAAGATAAGTGTTTAGTGAAGCAGATAGTAGGAATTTTTGCTAATAAAAGCATTGAACCAATATTCTCTGCATGTCTGAATGTGATTGCCTAATGACCTTGCATGGTGAACACCCATCTCACCATTGCTCAAAGAAAGGTCAGAATAATTTTCATCTATGACATGAAGTTCTTCTACAGCGATTTGCAAAGCTCTTTTCTTGCCTGTTGCTCTGGGGATTGAAATGAGAAGCTGCCTCTCCGAAGGACTCTCTTACGCATTTTGACCTTAGGAAGGGTATTTCTATGTAAATCTTTGAGATTTTCCAGCCAACGGGATAAAAGTAGAAAGGCCTATTTTCCCAAACCAATTATTAAAGAAAAAAACAACACAAATATCTGTGCTAGCCATGGAAACCAAAAAGGGGATCTAGTCCACTTAATTTTAAACCCCAGTTCATCCATCACCTCAGTATAGGTGCCTCTGGTCATTTTAACTGTGATCTCTCTTATATCCTGTGTCATCTGCCAAAATAATCTTAGATGCTTCAGATCATCTAAGGTGGTACTAGATGACTATTTTAGACAACCAGACTTAGCTATAGGGAGTAAATCAGTAACAGATGAAGACACCTAAATGCCTACGTTCAAACTCTTATACAGAGGTGTCTGTGTGTGTGCTGGATGTCTGACCTCCCACAGTGTCAGTGGAGATACAGCCCGCATGGCTGGAGGTGTGGAGTCAGATATAAATGTAGTTTGTAGTGGCTTCAGTGGCTCTAGGGTGCACTGATCGGGTCCAATTTGTCACTTTCTTGCAGACACCTGTATTTAGGTGTCTTAAACTAGAACTAATTTTATTTCTAAAAGTTGTGTTTGACTTGTCTATTTTATACCCAACATTAGGATGAAGCTCATCATGTCCTGTGTACATGCTTCTTCTGTTTATAAAATGAATCCAGAAAAAAAACTATTTTCTAGATGCTCTATAGCATCTGTAATGCTCATGTGAATCCCACCCTTGGTCGCTCATGCCTGCATGACAGTGGCCAATTCTATCTTATTCTGTGTTCGATGTTTCTGGTTAATAGTACATTGCATTGCAGAAGAAAGAATTGTCTTTTTGTAAGTGACAACTCAAGTTTCACAGGTAAGAAATATGAGATTCCTGGGTTTGTCTCAGCCTCCTCCTTGTCAGGCTCCAAGTTAGGAACTTACTACCCTTTCAATGTCTCACTTCTCCCATAATGCCCCACAACACCTCCTCCGGGGTCTGGAAGACAACCAAACATGCAAAGCAACTTGCCTTTGAAAAGACCAGTTCCTTGCAACAAGGTCCAGGCTCGTCACACTCCCATCACCCCAACCACTGCCACATGTTCTTTCTCAAGAAAAAGTGGGCAAAATATTTCAGTACATTCCTATTTCAATACATTCAGTATTTTGGATAAATTTATATGTTTCCCCTCATAGTTCCTAGAGTAGTTTATTTTTGCCAGATATCTTATCTTTTAACCATTCTTACAGGCAGTTTAGAAAATGCTGGAGAAAATACAAACACCTTTCTTCTGCTAGAAGCCACTCCCAAGAAGATTGATCCTTAGGTATTCAAAAAAAGTATTTGTGAGTTTTCTGTACACAGACTAGTGCTACAGGGAACCCTGTACAAGTACAATAGGGGTGAATGTGGGTTTTTTGTTGGGCTGTAAAAACATGGGTTTCTAATTAGCTGTAATCTCTCGTTAGATGTGGTAGCCCTATATCTCCCTCCAGAAAAAAATTTAACTCTTCTTGATAGAACTGAAAGTAGTAGCAGCATCCAAAACAATGTATACTGACATCCATCACTGCATAGACTTCACGTCTATGGAGCCATCTTGTCAGCCAGTGACACTGTGGGAGATGGCAGCACCAGAGAGGGCTGGATGGGCAAGTTTTTCTTCAGTGACATAATTTTGTGCCTGAGATATGCGTGGCAAAGAGTTGGTTCATTTTTTTAGTCTACTTTCCTGCAGAGTAGGAGTTCATATATTCACAAACTCATGATCTCCTTCCCTCCTCATTTTTGGACTTGTTGACTTGTTTCAAACAGATCTAATGGGGCATAAAGACAAAAGAGGTGCAAAAGTTTGCAGGTGTAGTGGAAATGTGTAAAGACAGAGCTGTGAGATGCCAGTTGTGCTCTTACGAGACAATGAAAGCAGAATACACAATATAAAAGCTTCCATACCGAGAAAAATTCTTATGAGAACTGACACCCTCTCAGACACCAGAATCAGGCAATTACAGGGCACCAATTAATAGAAAACCAATCATCCTTCTCTCCTCTGCTCAGGAAACTACCTGAGGCTGTTCTTTCAATTGCTGTGCTTCACTGTGCGCCCTGCCTCATGGGAACTGAAGGAGGTGCAGCAGCCAGTCTGGGCATGGGTGTCACACTGCTGCTTAGCTATTTACACCTCAGAAAATGGCACATTTCCTGTTGCAGATGGTTTCAGCCCTTTCTACCCTTTCTGTCTCCAGCTCCAACATTCACTGAATGTAACAGTACAATGGCAATTGCGCAGCGCTTTATTATTTGCCATAGGATCCAAATCAAACTGACTTCAAGCAAGAAAACATCTTTTTACTCTGGCAAACCTCTCTCAGTGCAGCAAAACACAGCAACGTCTCTGCCACAGGTGCTTTGCTGGCTGCCCCAGGCTTGCAAGTGGCAGAAAGGGTCCTGCAGCAGGCTTGCTCTTCCACTGCTGAGAGCAGGTCCTACCAAGTATGACTGGTATTTTCAGTTGCTGGGATGGGATGGGAAAGAACTGGGCAGTGTCCAGAGCTGTACTCTACCCTCTTCTCTCTCTCCCCATCTGGGTGCCATAATGAAGAGGCAGGGAGCTAGTAGGAAAAAACCCACAGGATTCTTCAAAATTCAGACAAAACGTATTGATGGTGTCTGCACCTTTTCTTGTTACTAAGAGCAAAAGAAAGAAAAAATGGTTCCTTGTGTCTTCTTACAGCCTGATTATTTTTTTAAGTTAAATTCAGCAGCAGTGACACTGCTGTCCTTGAGGAGGCATTCTTTTGAAGGATAGCACCCTGGTGACAGCAGGTAGAGCAGTATCTGCGTGCCCTCTCTCACTCAGGTTTGCTTAATGAGCCAGAAGAACTTGAAAACTCTGGTGAGAATGGGACCCCCAGGAGCAGCTGAGGCCAGCCTCGCCTCCTGATCTTACCTTTCTTCATTTGGCCTGACGTTTTTGTTGCAGATGAGTAGCCTGTAGCGGGGAATTGAGGGAATGAAACTTTATGGGGAGTGAGTGAGCACAGGCAGAGCACCAAAGGAAAGATGTGAAAAATGGATGCAACAAGGACACGCGAGTGGCAAGGATCACTCTGCTAAGGTGGGCAAGCCAAATGTGCACAAAAAAGGGAGAAAGTAAAGGCAATTCTTTCCTTCTCTCTTATGTCGAGCCAATATCACCACTTCTGATATTGAAGACAAACAAGGAAAACATGCCTGGACTTAGTCTCCCACTGCAAGGAGCTGCAGGAGAGGGTGGGATTCCTCTTGCAGACCTTTGCCTCTGACTGTAGTCTATCATTTGCAAGACAAGGTCCCAGCAAAGAACTTGGATCCCTCCTCTCACTACCCTTATACCTCCTGCCTCAGCATCTGTGTATGCAGAGGTGCCATTTCATTTTGCTAAAAAGACCCTCTTAAAATCCCCTGTCCTGAAATCCTGAGGGTGGTAAAATGAAGTGGACTGCCGGGGGTGCAGTTCAGGAGCTGTATAAAACCCCTTCTGTGACCTTGGAGAGGCAGGATGGAGATCTCAGGCTGAGGGCTGAGGATTATAAGTTTGGTACTTATTATACAAGTAGATACTCCTACAGACTTTCAAGCTCTGTTTGCCAAGTCTTCCTATCAGCCTGCCTCCACTTCACCTCCTTACATTCCCCACCTCATCTGAGCATTGTCCCCTTGTTGCTGACAGGCTGCAGTTTCAGAAGGTGGCAGGTCCTCTCCCCCACTTCCTCACCAAGCCATTATACTCCTGCTTAGGTGGTTCAAGAGAGCCTGCATCCCTCACCAGCATCCCTCTCGATGTAGGGAGGTGTAGTGAAGAGCTGCTGCCTTTCCAGGCTGCAATCAACCTCCACCTGCTTCTCTGCTACCCTGCCTCTGGCCGGGTGCAGTCAGGACCAAGCAACTTTTCCAGTGAACGGGAAGACTGTAATGCAGAGCACATCATTCTTTTCTCCCAGAACTATCAGATGTGATTTTCCACACCAAGATTCCCCAGCTCAAATCCCAAGTGCTGGAGATTCCAAGATGCCCAGTATGTCTGTCACTAAGTAATTAATTATATGACACTGGAACAAATCTTTCTGAAAATACATGAATGTTCAGCCCATAAAACTGAGGCTGGGATTCTGAGACAGCAATTAAATTTAAATTAGGTTTTGTATTGTAGCAGGTCCTGTTTCACACATTCAGCCAAGCTAGTTGAGACATCCTGGTTTCTCATCACACACTTTGCCGGTGTGATTTATAGATTGCTTTCCAGAAGTCCTCTTCCCTTCTGCCTTTAGCTTTGTTACCAGGGACCTTGTGCCATTAAGGTAACATTCCTGAACTACAGGCACACAAAGCAATATCTTATTTATCTACAACTTTCAGACTAGCAGAGAAAGCACAAACTTCTTTTTTGAATGCAGTTAGTTTCTTTCTGATCTTCTCTGTCTTATGCACTGTCTTAAGCCAAATGCTTTAATCACTTGCACTGGTGTAAAGCATTTGATGCTCTCCCACATGATATCTTTGTCGCTAAACTTGAGAGGCACAGATTTGATGGATGGACCACTCAGTGGATAAGGAATTGGCTGGACAGCTGAACTCAAAAAGTCGCAGTCAACAGCTCAATGTCCAAGTGGATACAAGTGACAAGTAGAGTTCCTCAGGGGTAGGTATTGAGATGGGCACTCTTTAACATCTTTGGTGGTGACATGGACAGTGGGATTGAGAACACCCTCATTAAGTTTTCCAATGACACCAAGCTATGTGGTGCAGTCAACACAGCTGGATTGAGAGCAGCCCTTGAGGGTATTGGTTGACAAGAAGGTCAGCATGAGCTGGCAACGTGTACTCACAGCCCAGAAAGCCAATTATATCCTAGGCTGCAACAAAAGTAATGTGACCAGCAGATCAAGGGAGGTGATTCTGCACCTCTACTCTGCTATTGTGTGACCCTACCCGGCATGCTGCATCCAGCTCTGGGGCCCAACATAAGGACGTGGACCTGTTGGAGAGAGTCCAGAGGAGGGCCACAAAGATGATCAGAGGGTTGGAACACCTCTCCTATGGAGATAGGCTGAGAGAGTTCAGCCTGGAGAAGGCTCCAGGGAGACAACCTGGGCTGGTCCCTGAAATCATCTGGAGTTAACAGAATCACTAGCACAGAAACTGGAACAAGTTGAAAAACTCCCTGTCTTCCCCAGATTAAGTTTAATAAGAAATATGAGCAATTTTATATCGGAAAAGAGAAAATTGTCATAATGAACAGCTTGAGGTGGTCTGGTTTTGTGTTGGTATTTATTGCTTCCTGTGCTGTTCTAGGTGTTTCATTATGGTTTACATACTGCCATCCTCAATTACTTTGTCAAGTAAGTATGCTTTTAATACAGAGACAGCCCCTATCCTGGTTAAAATTACCATCATTCCCCACCTTTCTCGAGCCCAAAATATCGGATAAAACTTCCATTCTTCCTTCCTTGACAGATTATGTCTACTGCATGAAATCACCGGGGTTAACATGCCTATTTTGGAATAAACTCCCCCCACCCCCTTTCCCATTAAAATGTGCTCTCCGGGCAGTCTGAGCACTGAAGAAGCAACCCACTACTTCTGCAACTGCACACAAGTGATACCACAGCTGGGGAACCCAGGGTGCTCAGCAGCCATGTCTGGTCCCCCTGCTCCTGCATCATCCCATGTTCTGCCTCCCATTCTGCTAGTAGAATAGCCAGCCACTGACTCTGTGATGATTTCTTTCCAAAACCAACACACTTGACTGGATAGTACATACAAGCTGATGTTCCTACCACAGATATCTGTCCCAAGAAATAAATTCACCCACTAAATCTGAAGAACTGATATTAAAAAAGTCAATAGGGAAATATCTTTTGTTGGACAGAGGGCAGGAATTTCACACATTTCTCACATAAAGTTAACTTTACTCCTTAGGGATGTGATGCACTTTAATATTACATTTTGAGAAATAATACTTATAAAAGATTCATCTTTTTTCTGGTATAAACAGGAGTAGCTCTTATGTTTCTGTCTATAGGGATTTCAGGGACCACAGATTTTGAAGATGCTGAAAGCTTCCACTTCCACACATGAGAGATACATTTATATTCAAATCACATATATTAACATTGTAATGGGACAGCATAAATAAAAGTATATTAATTTATTAATTAAGTTCAGGAGCAAGAACAGCATGTGCATCACTTGCTAGTGCCTGCTGTGTTACCCAGGACTGTTTGGGAACTAGCAGTCACCCCACTATCTAGTTCCCACTCCAGCAGAAAAACTCTGGTGCCTAAGTGACCACTAGGCAGACTGGCAGAGGATGGTGGGGGTGTTTCAGGCCATCAGCTGTGACTTTGCCCTGGCACACCCTTCTTTGGGAAGGTGAGCTCTGGCCACTCTCAGCCTTGCTGTCTGCCTGGACACTGAATCTGTCTTTGGGGGAGTCTGCAGGTGGCACTCAAAATGCAGAGTGGATACATCTGTACCAAAAACACGCTGGGAAACTGCAAAATATTCTGGACCTAAGACTGAACCATGGAAATATCATGCAGCAAGTTGACAAGGAGTGGCTCACTGTGACTGGGGAGCAAAGCTTTGCTAACTGGGGCTGATCACTAAAGCACATAGCACCTAGAGTAAAGTTTACCCATTCGACTGTATCTGTAATTTGTTTTCTAAATAAATATTTAACCTTCAGTTTTCAGAGCTGTTTTCATCCATTTCCCTCTCCAACAAACCACCATTTTCTGTTTTCTAGATGATTTTTACATAGTGTTTGGCAACAACCCTGTTTTCATCACCTAGAAACTCAATATTCAGAGCAAAACCTCTCCAGCTGGCTTGTGTGTCACAGTCTTCATACCTTGGGCAATAGATTTTGCAAAATTGTACTGATTAAATGTCTGCTTTTGCTGTTCTTTAAAAAAAACCACAACCCAGATGAAAGGTCCCATTGAATGAATTTTCAGTTGGTTTGTGCTTGCAAGTGCCTGTCAGTAGAAGATACACTTTCAAACCAGGCCCCAGGGCAACTACGGAAAGCTTTCAGGCATGTTATGGAAACTAATCACAGAGTTTGGCCCCTGTATAATTCTGACAGTGGTTGGAGAGAGCAAACACAGAGCACTAGCAGAAGGCATATATGCTCTTGCAGTACAGCTTGAGCCTCCAGAACAGCACACTGTGGAACCGGGGAAGGGTTCATCCCCTGCATGCAGGTATTTCTTCCCCACAATGTATTGAATTATTTACTGATTCTTGAGCTGTCGTCATTTTTATATATGTCTGTATCACAAAATTGACAAGAGATTTGTACAATGGCAATGTCTTCCATTCCTGGTTGCATTTCTTCTAATTAATTAGTACAATTCAGGTAACAAAGATAACTCATCACAGCTCTACAGAGATACCCGTGGCTGCCAAGGCAGAAATGTCTCCATGCACAGGCTGAGACACACAGCAGCCTGAGAATGACAACACCCACCCACTGCAGCACATTCCAATGTACCACAGAGGTTTCCATACGCGGTGACAGCAGGGGCTCTGGGAGCTGCTCGGTGTCTGAGGACTATGCCAGTACATGAATCACTAGAGAAGCAACACATAGTCATGACTGGTGGCACCTGTCCTCCCTCAGGAAGGGAGATCTCCCTCCAACACTTGCCAAGCACAGTGAGCACTCAGTGAGAAGCACTCAGGGTGCCTGCATGAGCCCTGGCCAGGAGAGTGGACCGTTCTGCTCCCCATCCCACAAATCCTCCTAATCCATAAGAACCTCCAGGCCCTGGGCACATCACTTCCCTGCAAAATTGTTTCAAAATTGTTCAATAAAACATTTCGGCTTTTAATCCCTTTCTTCTGCCAGTGAGAAAGCACAAGTCATTATGAGACAGATAAAATATCTGCAGGTCACAGTTCACTCTGCCTGCCCCTCTGAAGGGAATGGGGATGTTGGATGGAGGTAAGTCATCCTTTTGTATTATTTGTGTGTGACCATGTCACTCATGGACAGATTATAAGGTCTTTGGGGCAGCACAGTGTTTTAGATGGTTGGTATGCATCTCTCTTCATGAAATCTCTCTGATATTGCAATGGAAAGGAAAAGGCAGACTAAAATGCTCCTTGTGTTTCTCTTGAAAATCCAAGGCAGTCTCTAAATGCCAGTGAGTCAGGTGTGTTTCAGATACCCACAACAGAACTGACAAAGTGGCCTGCTGAAAACTCCTCCCTCTGCACCTTAAAGCCCAAGGTCAGATTTTTTTCTCTTGTGTTGTAATTCCTACAGAATCCAACACCATCCATTGTCATCATTATGCCCCAAATTTTTTGTCTGAAGCCATTTTCTCTCAGAGTTTATCCTATTTTCCCTGCAAGCTTTCTTTGTTCCTTTATCATCTCTGAGAACAGATAATTTTAACATACTTCATTCAGAGAGATCTTCCACACTTGCAAGGGGCTGTGGCACAGTGCCATCCACAGCACATGATGACTGAAGCCTCCTGAATACCTAGACGGATTTCAGACTTAATTCATTTCATTTTCCTTCCACTTTAATTATACATTCCCCTATGGAGCACCCTCTCCTGGCCTTCCCAGTACACCTTTTCTCTTCTGATGCCTTAATACACCTGTGTTGACCAGCCTGAGCTACCCTCTCTAGCAATCATCAGGCAGCAGGTCCAGAGCGTCAGGCTTTTCACTGTCCCAAACTTAGCATAAGAAACTGTGACTGTAGGCAAATATGACCTTTTCAGGGGCTGACTTTATTTATTTATTATGTTGCCTTTTATTTCTTTGTTGTAAAAAAAAAAAAAAAAGAAAAAAAAAAGTAGTACCCTGTCTCCTGGACTTACTAACAATACAAAATTAAAATATTTCTGACTAGAACAGAAATTCTTTATGGAACAGTAATTAAGACTGCAGTCACAGCCTAGGACACAGGCTGAGTATAGGGCAAGCCCATAATTTCCAGTTTCAGTTCCTCTGCAGTTTTATTTAGCTGGTAGAGTGCCGGACACAAGAACCCCCATGGTTACACATGTACCTGCGTGCTGGCACTGATGGTAAAAATAACTGAGAGGCAAGCACAGCCCTGTTTGCCATCAGATTGATATATCACGTAATCTCACATGGTGTTTGGGAAAGCCAGCTCATCTGATGTCTTTAAGCACGCAGATGGGCACGCATGGCAATTTTTGCCTTCTCTGGCAAGCTCTCCCCCTCTTTGGCCCCAGGGACAACCTCCCATAGGGCTCGCTGTCATCTGCACTCGCCAAGTCATGCTCTGAGTCCCCAAAAGCAACTGAGAGGGGATGGGACATCACGTTTTTCTTTTCCCAGCTCCCTGCCTGCTCTGAAGCTTTCACCCAGGCAGGATGATGGGCTGCTGTGTGCTCATCATCCCCTCCCATATGTCCCTTTGCATGAGACCTCTGTATCTGTGGAGTTAGATATTAATGAGTTCAAGAGAACTCCCCAGCCTCCAAATTAATTAGAATAAATCACCCACCAGAAGTCTCAATCAGTCCTGCTCTCCCCCTTTCACAGAGGAAGATGTACCTGTGTGCCTCCCTCCAGATCACATACCCTGATCACCCTTCATTTTCTTCTTGTCATATGGCAGCCTACTGCCTGCACAGGTAAATAAATGACTGCATCATAGAATCATTTAGAATCATCTGAAAAGACCTCTAAGATCATCAAGTCCAGCTGTTAGCCCAGCACTGCAAAGTCCACCACTAAACATCAACCCTTCTCTGGACAGAGCATCTTGCTCCACGTGATCTACACTGACTGAGAGATAAAAGCCCTGTCATGAGGTTAATGGTAGTTCGCCTGAGCAGATCTTTCTTTTCAACAAAGACAAAGAACTGAGTTTCTTTGCCACCTCAGCATTGGTCCCTGCTGTCGGCAGAGGCTGACACTGCTAAGCGTGTAAAAATAATGGATAAGGATAAAAAAATCCATCATAATTTTTGCAGTATTGTCTCCCAGTTTAATAATCTCATTTAATTAGAAATCATAGGTAACAGCCATGGCAGGCAAATTTAATACAAGTTCTGAAACACCTGAGATTACAGGGATTTTACCATCTCTAATATTCCTATTAAGAAAAATGTCTCTGAAGTTGAAGATATCTCCCAGGTGTCTCTCCCCATACCGCACAGCTCAAAGCCAACCATCCCAGAGGACCACCACAGGCCACCAGGAGCTTATCAGGTCTGCTGCAGAGTTCCCTGACACATACAAGCTCCTGAATGCTCATGTAGCAAATACATAAACCTGTGGTCATGCAGGGACAGGGCAAAACATTACCCACCCAGCTGAGCTGCACCGAGCAAATGCCCCAGTGCCTAAGCAGAACAGCATTTATCAAAATGTAGGTTTTCCTGGCTGGCTCTGGGATGAGGAACAGTTTTGTTGCACAGCCTTGAGTCCAGGGTGAGGGCTGCTGGGGTCTATCTAATGTAGTGCCAGACAATGAGCCCATCTTCAGCATCAGACAGGGATTTCGAGAGATAGCTGGGTCTGCACAGGAAGTGGGCTGAAATAGCAACATTGTGGTCGGTCCCATTAGCCTAATCACTTGATTTTTTGTTTCAGAGCAAATTTGCATCTAGTCAGATGTAAGGAAGAGCTATGTTTTCTGTTTTTCCTTTAGCATCACCCAAAAAGCTCATGTTCTGAGAGGGAAGGATATTTGCACAGGCTTAACTTCAGTTGCCTAACACAACTACAGCAACCCCCCGAGGAACACAACACATTAGGGTGTGCTCAATAAACACAACCAAGGAAAAAGCAACAAGTGATAAATATCCCTGGATTATCAGACCTGCAAAGTGCCTCCTGAGCAGCAGGGCAACAGTGCCATGTGTACCCATGTGAGGCTTCTGTCTTTTCTGGCCAATGGGAAAAAGAATATGCTCAGCTCTGCACGGTGTGTTAGTGTTGTTGAGGGAGGTCTGGCAAGGAGGACAGTGTAGCCAGAAAGCTGGGAGCATCTTTTTCACCTCACTGCTCTCCCATATCCAAGACAGCTGAGGGGACAGCAACTACAGCTGAGATTTGACTGCCTAGTGTCAGTCCCAGTCTCAGTCCTTGCCAGCAAGCCGAGATCACGGCTTCCATCCTGGCCCAGAGGCAATACGAGCTCCATTCTAACAGAGCAAAGGTCCACAGGAGGCAATCTGGGCACAGGGAGCTGTAGAAAGGACAAGTTTGGGTTAAAACATTCCCCTGAGAAACAACACAGATCCACTTCACTGGGTCTTGCAGAATTTCAGTTTCAGCACCATGGGCTCCCTGACATTCCCTGTGAAACTCAGTCAAAACCACTGTGCTTCTCCTTGGTGTTGCAGAGAAGCCAGAGACAAGCCCCAGCTCCCAGCTGGGACACCAGGACACCCAGTTTCAGCCTTCACTGCATGCCCTTCCTGCCCCAGCTGCACAAAGGGTTTTGAGCCGAGCCAAGGGTACAGCAGGACTTGCACCCCCAGGTATGTTGCTGCCGTTCACCCAGACAGAACAGGAGGGAAAGAGCTATGCAGAGGTGGAGCAAAGCCAGTTTCTTTCTAGAGCACAGCTTGCCCATGCCTGCAGCCTCCACAGTGAAGCTGGGCCAGTCCAGCAGTCCCCAAGGGCTCCAGGCAGCTGGCAGCAAAACTCCCAATGTTGCAGAGGGACATAATTTTTTTGGGAAGGCAGACATACACTGCATACATGGGTAGAGCCAAGCCATGCTGCTCACGTACCTGCACAAATGGAGCTTCCCAAGTGAGAGAGTAAAGGCAGGAGAGCCGAGCCTGCCAAAACCAGAAGGGTCACTGCAACCTCTCCTGAAAGACAGCAGCATTGGGGCATGCAGCAGGGTCTTCAGGTGGGAAATGGGGAATACCTCACCCCGCTGCACAGGGAGCTTAGAAGGGACAGAGGAACCCATCTTCTCCCGGCTCTTGCATCCCACCCAGCAAAACTGTCCCCACTCCACAAGGAACACCAGTTCAGCAAGGACTCCACTCCAGAAAACTTCCTTCCCCTGAGTCCCACTGAAGCCTGAGGGGCTGCAGTCACCTCTGAGTGTGTGCCAGTTCAGATGAGGCACAACAACCTACATGACAAGCAGCACCCTCTCTTCCCACATTTTGAGGAAAACTGATCAAGTATCAACACCAGAGCAGTGTTTTAGATTGCTAAGCATCCCCTTGAATAACTAAACAGCAGTGAGTAACATGTATTTACATAGATTATGGTCTATTCCCCCATCGGAAGGCGATTTGTGTAGATAACTTCCATTAATGTTAAAGGGAGTCATTCACATAAATCCTTGGCACATTAATGGCCAATGAGCCTCCTCTGTGTAGTAGTTCGTGTTGCTGCATTTAGTGAGCACAATATAAACGTGGCCAACTTAATATGCAAATAAATTCAAGTATTTACTGAGCCATAAGAGACAGTTACTAGGCACATCTCATTCATTGTTTATAGGGAAATAGATGGAGGCTGCCAGTTGAAACCGGGAGATAAATGCTGTAAACACTTTTTTAAGGCTACAGGGAAAAGGGTACTGAGTCTCCACGTATACATAAATAATGATCATGAATAGTTTCTTGAAGACATCTTCTATTTGTTTTTACTCTGTGTATGTGTCTTTACTACACATCTGCACTGAAGCACTATTTGTTGCATTGCTGTTGCTTGCCAGTGGCACTGGAGTCCCTTTCATCCCTCGGGGCCAGAGCAGGGCCATACCCCATCCCCAGCTCGCTCACTGCCTCCTTGGCAGCTGTAGGAAGGGAACGTGCTCACCTTGATGGGCCACCCACTGCAAATCTCTCTTCCCCAGCATCAAAATATGAGCCTTTCCTTTAACAGCATCTGGTGCAGGAAAGAGGAGGGAGACCTTTTTCGCCATTTCTTCTCACAGATGTTCTCTTGAGAATCTGCACTGGCCATTTGCAAAACAAAAGCCCTCACTAGGTCTATGCTTTTCTAAGGCAGAGAACAGACATATTCTCTGGAAAACAGATCTTAAAAATGCATCAGATAAGGTATTACTGAAGTGCCCCTTCAGTTCTCTGTGTATGATTTTTAGGATGCCGTGCCAAATGGATGTGTCCTCCGCAAGACATTTTTTCCTAGTGGTAATAAATGAAGTAAAACTGATTCACTTCTTTATTCTTTCAGATGGAAAACAAGAAAAAATTCTCTATCCATCCAGACAGTTCTGTAGGGTAGTTCCCATGCACATGCATGCTCATGTAAATATGCAGATACATATATTGAAAGAACTTATCTACCATTAGACTCTACAGCACTATTGGGCTGCAACCCTACTGGTGCTGTGAGGTTTTTCATGGGAGTCAGCAAAAAATGCCTAGTCTTTCCAGAATCCCCATGTTAGCTCTGATCTGCTGCATCTATCCAAGCTTGAGAGTACAGCATTGAAGGTATGCGGGTATCTTCCCTGCATAGCCATGTGTAAGCCAAGACAGAGAGGCTAGCACCACCACTGTGCTTGCCTGGCTGCCTGGAAGGACAGGTCAGGATGGCCAGACATGGTGCCAGCTCAGCCTCAAACAAAAATAGTAGCAGAGACAAAAAAAAAAAATCAAAAAACCCCCAAGCAATCTCTTGGGTTCTTTAACATGAAATCTCCTCTTGTAATGTTGCCTTTTGGGTTTACCCTTATCTAAGACCGCAGAGCTCCCCTTTCTGCCATTCAGTGCCTGTCTCTCCTGTCAAAATCTCTTCTGTCTAACTATTGTCTCTGACCAGGTTTGAAGACCCCCTCCCAAATCTTTCCTCTCTGCCTCCAGTCATGTTTCTCTCCCCACAGTGCCCACAGGTGCTGATGCTGTAAACCTCTGATTATACTTTGGAAATCAAATCATTTTTCACACCAACTCTGTAAAATGGAGCCCCCACCACAAAGGAGCTTGTGCCCCTCCCAGTGTTGCTGTGCCCCCCTGCTGCCTCCCCAGGAGAGCCTCCAGTGCTTCTTGTAGCGCGCAGCACTTGCCTTTTGGCTCAGCTCTGCCCACTCTGTCCCAAAGTCAGGACGCGCTGTGGGGTCAGAGAGGAGTGGGAGACACTTGGAGAGCAGAGGATAGCCTGATTTTGGGGCAAAGGGACAGAAAGTAGCAACCCAGAAAACAAGACCAGTGGTGGTCTCACTCCTACTTTTCCTCTGCCTTGATAAGCTAGGTGTTTGAGTGACACATTTCCTCAGACTGTGAGTTTATAGAGTGCCTAAACATTTGTTGGAGCATCTTAGGATGACAACTACGGTGATTCTCAATGAATCTGCCCACATCACAAGACAAGGTCTGGGTTAAAACCTACCTGCCTGTGGTATCCTCCCTGGCAGGGAGGCAGGCAGGGAGGCAGACAGGTAGGTGAGGTGAGGGGACAGCCTGTTATCACCATTAATGTCCTAAATGTCCTCACCATTAAATCCAAACCACTTTTCAAAGAAAAAGCACTCACATTGAAACCTTGGGTGGGTGACACATGGAGGAAGATGGGCTGAAAGAAGAAGGCATCTCGTACATTCCCTGCACCTCCCACCAAGTAAAATACGACACGTTTTTGTCTTACTGCCTTCACACCATTGGCGCACAAGCAGAGACATGGAGAGATGAAAGTAAGCATTAGAAAAATGTATTTACATAACAGAGAGGTAGGGCAGCTCTCAGAGACCCAACTCGCAGCAAAAGGCACGTGCACACTTGCTCTCACATCCGAGGAGCATGACACAGAGAAATACAGCTGATTTTTTACAAATTTTTAGAAATCATGGACGATGTCGCAAGGAAACACCTATCCTTTCATGTGCTGTGGGATTACCCCTCTGTAACTCTCCCTGGGAAAGCAAAGCTTTCACAGGTGCCAGCAGAAGTCCAGCAGCTGAGCTGCTGCTACTCCCCAGCACCCTGTGCTGAGATGGGAGCCAACGCAGAGAGCCAGTCATTGCTTCATTTCCAGATAGAGAGAAAAATATATCTCTACCAGAATGCATTTGGGATAGAGCTGCAGGTGGCCTTAGCCAGCTGCTCATCTCCCAAGACGGGATCTGGGAGCTGCAGCATGGTGGCAGGAAGGTGGGCAGCGCCTGCATGCGAGGACAGGGTTAACAAAGGAGTGAGACCTTAGGCCTCCCTCTGCCCTGTACCCAGTGCAGCCCCCTTTCCTCCTGCCCCCAGCTGCAGCAGATCTGTGTGGGCACCCAGGGTCTGTGCACACCAAGATGCAGAGGGAAGCAGACCCTCTGTGAGGAGAAGAGTAACCAAAGCATCCAGAGAAATTTAGGGGCCAGCTCCGAACGCTCAATTTCAGTCACACATGTTGTAAATGAAGAAAGTGCTGGGGAATACTCCTGGGAGCCCCATATATATAAATACTTGAAGCAACAAGAGCAACAGCTGGCTCCTGCAAAAGCTTTTGTCAGTCTGACATTCTGCATGCCAAGCATGCTGGCGTCCATGCATGTGCCAGGTAAGAGGAGCAAGAAACCAGAGGCATATTCCTGGCTGCACTGTCAACTAATTTGGGAAGGAAACCCCATCCTTTGCATCCCATACCCAAAGTGAACGGAGCAACAAACTCCTAGGCAGGGAGAAACACTCTAGCATTTATAGCACCATTTCTTCTGTATGATGAGAATCACCTTTAAAGATGGGGTCAGTATAAACTGCAGGGCAACAGCAAACTGTTCAGTTCAAGAGGAATTATTCATCCTTCAGTGGAACATAATTACACATCCAGACTCTCTCTGGGCAATCCTTTATTTGGGCCAAATTTACACTAGTTCCGAAAGGGAACAGCCAATCTTAATGAATGACTTACAGGTTCATCATCTTTATGAGATTTTATTAAAAAAAAGAATATCAGAACTTTAAATCTTTAATTAGTAAATTATAACTTCACCTTCACTGCAAATTACCTCTTCTCCATTCAGTCATTCCCATCCATAGAAAAATTTGGTACAAAGATGCTACATTAGAGTATAAATTCTTTTCAATTTTATTAGTCAATAGCAAATTAGCCAGTACCTTTAGTGCACCCATATATCATGATTCTGTTTGGCAGAACAGTGTGTAATCTCCTGACACATAATTTTTAATGAAGTTTCCTTTTTAATATACAGCAAAATAAAGAGAAAATTTTGCTTCCTTTGTGCAGGAAACTAAGTCCACATAAGGCAACTTGTTATGGCAGAATTAATACATGTAATTAATTTTTCTCTGCAAGGTGAGCCTGGAATATTTTTCTTTGCATAAGTAAACCAATTATTCTTCATTCTCACTGTAAGGAGATTCACCTGCTAAATGCTGCACCTGCTCTTAGTGGTCAGCTAGAGAACTCAGCTGGGAGTGTTTTATGTAAATAAAGCTGGTTCCTTTGCACCATTTTAAAGCTCTAGAGAACTACTTCTGTAGGGCAGGATTCTATGGAATTAGGGTATTTTTTCTCTTTTTTTTTTTTTTTTAAGACAACATGTGGCCATTGAGTATACTTTATGAAAGTGAACTAAAATCCCCTGAAGATAACAGGGCTATACTGACTTCAGTGTTATCAAATATAAATATTTTGCTTCATTCAATTTTTAACAGAAATCATTGCTGTCTTACTCTCATCAACTATTTCCTGAAGCTCTTCCTTACGTGAACTGTGCTTTTACACCTCATATTTACTTGCCAGGCATGTATGGGTTCCCATCATTTACAGGAGGAGTGCCTCGGTCTTCCATTTAAAGTACACTGGAAGTTTCCAAACTACTGCTAGGAACATGGGCTAACCTTGGAGATGTGAGTTCATAGTAGGAAAGAAGCCCCCGAGTACCTCTGGGCAGAGCCCACTGAGAAGTGGTGATGCTGAGGAATTAGAATCATAGAATATCCTAAGTTGAAAGGGACCCACAAGGATCATCAAAGTTCAACTTTGATGATTCAATCAATTAGTTAAATCATCCCATTTTCTATTATTGAGTTTGAGTTGGATCCTACCAGAGTTGGGTGCTGGGGGAGTCTGCAAGGATACCAGAGGTCCCAGCATGGCCAGGAATGAGAAGAATGGATACATCCCCAGCAAGGGCAGACACTGTCCCAGCAGCGAGGCCCTTGTTCAGCTGCCTCCCTCCAGCAGTGCTGGCTGAGGGAGAGGGCAGGAGCCCAGCTGGCAGGGCTTGCCTGTCTCCTGTTACCAGGCTTGAATGGACAACTGTCCCACACCCCACTTTGTGACTTCACTTTGCAACCTGTGATCATCTTGGTTTTCTTCCCTTTTTTTAATATTACCTACATTTGAGGGAGGGAAAATTCTGGGGAGACATCTGTGTAAGGTCACATCTCAGCCTCCTGAAGCTCAGGGTATCCCCACATACCATGATCGGGTACTATATCATGTTTCTCTTTCAAACTTTTTCTTTTTGATATGTAAAAAAACCCCAAATTTCTGTGTCAAACATGGAACTGAGGGAAAAATTTCCCATTGCAATTTCTTCTTTCTAGGTCCCATAGCCACCAACAAGCACCTGTATAGTCGTGTGTTCTCAGTAGGTGAGAAACCTCATGACAAGTCACTGATTGCCCAAGGAAGAAAATTGCCTCTTTTTACCCACTCTTCTCCACAAAACACAGGGAAGTACTTGAACTAAACATTTCCAATAAACAGAACAGAAATTTCTGAGTTACTGTGCGCACCAACAAAGCATTTCTCAAGGTATACCTTCTGCAAAATTTCTGATCTCATTCAGCACATGTACTTTTCCTGTTGGTAGATTTTTTTCCAGTCCCTCTTCCATACTCCGTCACTAAAAAGCTCATGTCCTTGGCAGCCTTTCTAATCTGAAGAACATGTGTATCAGCTAAATAACTTGTATGATGGGGCAGAGGCACTCTGCCTGACTGGGAAAATCAGTGTGACATCTGAATTAAAATACAAAGTCACCTGCACCTGGGGAGGGCTGGGAGGCACCTCATCTAAATAAGATCACAAAATCTGAATCTGCTAATCTCCAAGCCATATCCTCAGCTGGTGTCAGATGAGGCTGAAGCCGAGGAATTTACGCTGATTTACACCAACAGCTGATTGCCTGGTGCTTAGCTGCACCAGGGACTGGCGGCACATTGGGATGGAGGATGCTCTAAGTATTCCTGTAGCACAAAGATAGTTTTTAGACTTCAGCTCTGCTTCCACAGACAACATTCCTTTCTTTGCTTTACCTCTTACATTATGCCTTAATTAAATTTGAAAAGACCTTGGTCTATCCTTGAGAAAAATATCTTCATAAGCCTCTTTGAAATAAACCCAGGATTAAACAGCAATCCCCCCCCAAGCTGAGAATTCAAGCAACTTTCCTTCTGCAGCTCACCAGATTAACTTTATTCCTGCCACAGGTCCCGCATGCATCAATCCCAAAAGCAACTTCTTTCTTCCAGACCGCTGCCATCAGAGGAGCCCCAGGCAAAGAAACCACCCCTCACAGCCATTCATCAGCAATGGAAAGGGAGACAGTGCCCAGATCTCAAAGGCAAAAATACTCACTGAACCACGCTAGGCTTCACCGTCTGTCAGCGAGCGGTAGGCTGCAGGCTGGGACGGCAGCAGGGGCTTGAGAGCTAAGGAGGGACCATCAGGGTTAGCCAGGTGCCCCCACACATTGCATGCCTGTGCTCCGTCCTCTCTGAAAGTTAGCTTTAAAACACCTGAAAAGACAAACACAGACAACTGTGCTAAAGTGTGCTCCTCGGCATCTCTCATCTCATAAGTTTCGAAGGAAAGACACAGCGTATAAACAGTATCACTCCCTCCAGTTTTCAGTTAAGGATAAAAATCCAACTTAGCATCTGATTTGAAGATATGAGATTATAATTAAGCTCATTGCTCTATGAACTATACTAAACCCCAGAATATGTGATGTAAATACTGTTTGCTATGTATATTGCAACATAAATGGCTTTTAAAATGGAAGAGGCATTTACCTGGCAGCAAAAAAAACCACCTGAACCAACTTTTTTGGAAAAGCCCGAAGCCACACTTCATGCAGAGTGCTCTGTAGTTAGAAGTCTTCACCACCTCATGCACACACACACACACACACACGCACACACACACAGAGGCACGCTCCCGCTGCCGCTGCCGTGCAGCACAAGCCGGCAGCATAGGCGGATCTGCTGCCCCTCTCCTCACACAAACTGTTCCCAGGGCTCAGTAAGGGTGTGCTTTGGCAAAGAGTCTCCAACTGAGGAACTGCAAAGTTACATACAGACAGGCAGAACAAGAACTGCTCCCACAAGGCTCGATGACAAACACCAGGCAGAGAAGAAGAAGAAGAAAAAGAAGAAGCATGCTTTCCCCTTACCTATTGCTTAGGCTAAAACACTGAGCAGAGTCTTTAGAGAGCCCAGACACTGGGACCCAAAGGGCAGAGGACTTTCAGCACTGTCACAGAGATCCCAGCAAAAGCCATCTTCTCCCTGTCTTTTAGCATAGTGTAAGTCTCCAGCAGCTCAGCTCTCCAGCTGCAAACATCTCATTAGACTAATGCATTCAGCACAGGCAGAAAACTCGATTTACCATAGCTACAGCAATGAATTTCCATTACGATGACAGCTTCAACCACATCATGTCCGGAAAAGCAGCCAACCACTGCCTTTTAAAGAACACACGCATTTAACACGCAGCAAACGAGGCCTGCGTGGTGGGTTTCCTTTCTATTTGCAACTACACTGAGAAAAGAAATTGCCATTTCTTTTTATTTCAAGAACTCTGCAACCGGAAAGGTAAAGGCATTTGGACTCTTCCCACCTTTCAACCCCCCCTCAAAACAGCACTATCTTTTGCAATACAGTGCATTGGGCTGCAGTGAGAAGAAGGGGTGTTTGCAACATTTCTGGTCTCACTACCCCTCCTCTGTTGCCATGGAAACCAGACTGTAGCATCAGCCCTTTGTCCCACTCCTGCAGCAGCCTGGCCTGATGCTGAGCTTATGTGATGTGCCATGGATGGGAAGGACCAGTCACTTAGTTTTGGATAATTTACGTGGAAATTGGGGGAATAGCTCTTGGAGTCTTTTTGCTGGCAACACTAATGTATGTACAGTGTTGTTCACTCACACACACAGGTACTTGTACACAAGCACACAGAGTCAGCTCTGTGGAGAATATTAAGGTATGGCCAGACAATGACATCTGTAGTATACAGAACTATCAGTTATCGCAACCATGCCATGGCATTTGGACAGAATGCAGGAGTGGGTTTTCATTGAATTTCCAGTCACTCATCACAGAAGGCACCAGATCTTCCCTTATTTAGCACAACACTAGCAGCTCTCACCATCAAAAAAAAAATTTCTGCAGTACATATGATAAATAATGATCATAATAATCCTGCCATGCTCCACTGACTGTGCTAGATCAAATTATCCCAGCAAAGGGACTTGTCACAGTTGTTTGTGAGTGCTGCACAGCTCCCCGCTGCCCACTTCACATGCTCACATATATTGTTACTCAGTATTCATGGCAACCAAATGTGTTCCTCACCTCTTTCTTTCCAGTCCCATGAGTGCCTCATCAGACAGGCTCGCAGCCACAGCCACTGGTTCTGCTGGTTTCGTGGTTCCTGTATGGTTTTGTGCTAGTCGGGCTTTATGGATTTTAGGGGAGTTACTTTCGACTTGCCACCACAAAAGATGAGATGACTGTTAAGCCTGTTTTATTTACCAAAGAAGAAGAGGAGAAGCAAGAAACTACAAATCCTGGACCATCTGTAGCAATAAGCGCCTGGGCTTTGCTGGTGCCCCTCCCTGGCAGAGGGGAGAAGGGCAAGCACCTGCCCACCAGTGACTGACCAAGGTGAGATGCTCAAGCTCATTCCACCAGTCCCTTGCAAGTTCAGGAGGATGGTCAGGGTATTGCTTCTTACAGTCATGGCTAGAGAAAAATTCTGTACATTTAAAGAAAAAAAACTCTGAGGTTCGGAAAATTGAGGATAAACAAAGTGGTATCTATTATCTTTTTTTTTTGATTGCATTGCTATAAACTTGACAGACATTATAGGTGTGAAAAAATATAATCACATATTCACACAGAATTGAAACAACTGTCTTCTGTCTCCTGCTACTGGTGTATGAAACCCATGGTGCTTGTGAACGCACTGGGAAAGGAAGTACACAAAGGCTCCTCAGCCCAACCTTCATCCTGGCAAAGATCTGTAATCCCTCTTTTTCCCTCTTCTCTTTTTTCTTTTTTCAGTGGGCCAGCATTCATGGATTCCCACACCAGAGTAAAATAGAGGCAACTGAAACACCATGCAAATTCCTGTTTTAAGTTCCCTAACAGGATAAATGGGGGAAAGTACTAGTGATTACAAAAAATTGTGACAGGATCTTTTAAAAAGCCTCACTTCTCTTGTAAGCCATTTAAAATTTTGAGCATGAGTCTTAACCATGTCACATTGCCTCCACAGATGCATTTCTGCTGTGGCTTGTCACACCCGGTGCTGTTGTTTGTGTCACACCATGTTACTGATATCATTTACCACGGGCAGGCTGGCACAACCTCACAGCATGGAGGCATCAGCTGTGGCCTCTCACAAAAAATATCATATTAATACAATGCAACACAAGACCAAAGTGGAAATTTTGCTTTTTCATCACTGCTGTGGTTAATGCCGTGTGTAATTTTGCAGGTCTCAAACCAGCCAAATACCCACTACTTTGGGAGCGAGTTCTGCTCAGTGAGGGATTGAAGAATTCCTTGGACTGTGCTCTTTGGAGGGTTCATTGGACAGCCTTGAATTTAAAGTTTAAAGAGTCTTGAATTTTGGTTTAAAACATACAGCTGGTCTGGAGAGCAGCTTAACAGCTGAAAGCAAGGGCAGGTGAATTAGTGTTGGGGGAATGGTTCAATGTATTTACATCTGATATGGAGTCAAATCCAAGGCTCATTCCCAGATCTCAGGCTCCACAAGAGAGGAGTGAGGGGCACAGGGAGTGAGCCAGAGATGGAGCCAAGGGGGAGGTTGTGCCCAGGATGGTGCAGGGGAACAGTCTGCCTGTGTGCTTGTGGCATGCTCAGGTGAGTCTCGGGGCCACCTGAGCAGCCATGGTCACCCACTGGTGGCTTCAACCCAAGGCTGGCCCTTCCACCCAGGGCTGGTTCACACCACCCTCACACACACACACAGACTTGCCTGACGTTGGGGTGAGGAGAAGAGTGGATGGAGGAGGTAGGGGAACTTTAAATTGCTGCCCAAGTAAATCTGCCAACCAAACACCAGAAATATGGTTGAGCAATTTAATCACTTGATTAATTTCCAGATAAAAGTGGAAAAGGTGATAAAGTGGGTGGGGGAGGGAAAGAAAAGGTCTTGTTTATGTGAGGCATTAGATGTCACAGCCTCAAAAACACTGAAATACTTTCCTCTGTTAGCATAAGGTTTGCAAATGAAGATGACACTGCAGAGGAATATTAAGGATCTCTGCACAGAGAGGCAGGCAACAGCAGAGCAAGGAAAACAACTGAAGCCTCCTGCCTCCTGTTGCTGCTTCCCCAACTATTTGAGCCACAGGCCATCATCAATTTCAAAAGTAATTTTTTTTAAATACAAGTCCTCTTCATTGTGTCCTCCATCCACTTCCATGCTCTTTTCATCAGTACCCTGATATTTGTATTTCACCTATTTTGTACTGATTATTTTTCAACCGTTCCCTCCACTACTTGTCTTCACAGCCTCCTTTGAACAGGAACAGCCACCTGATGTGGGCTTTTAGGGCAGGTGATAGTATAGTGAGGGATGAAGGACCAGGGTTTTAATGATCAGCAGGGAGGCAGCTCAACACTCAGGGTTTGGACACGGATTTTTAAGTGCTGGATTAGCTCCTCGTTTGTCTGATCTCCTGGGCACAAGGGCTTTGCTTGCCTGCCTCCAGACTAGGTGGGTATCTTCTGTGCCACATACATAACTTTTACCATCACATCTGAAATACCAGCAGCCACATGAAAGCCCTGCTATGCTCTCTGCTGTAGGCTCCTCTTTGGGTAGTTCCATTGGTTGGGGTCTCAGATGCCCACTGCCATCCATGTAGCAAGGGAGAACAGGTAGGGGAACAGCCCTTATCCCCAGGTAATTTCTGTCATTCCCCCTAGATGTCCTGAAACAGCCTCAAATTGGGACTGAACCACCAGCTCTTGCTGAACTGCCCAAGCCATTTCAGATAGAAGACAAACCTGGCCATGATCCGGGCTTCGCTGAGTATCACAGAGGACCATACTGGATCCTGACCTTGCACCACTGTCGCACCTCAGCCACAGGCTCCGTGGCACAGCCAGCTCTGCAGCCCTGTGCAGACTCCTTGGAGACCTGGGCTCCGTGGCACAGCCAGCTCTGCAGCCCTGTGTAGAGCAGTTTGGCACACATCACTCCACCACTCTCCATCCACCACCACCACCAACAAACTCCCACAGATTGTCACTTTATTTCAAGCATTACGCTATAATTTAAATAACTTGATTCTTTAAACAATTACATTCAATTACCTTCAGATTTCCACAAAATCAGAAAGCATTCAGGGTAAGTGAGAAAGGAAATTAAATATCCCAAAACAGCCCAAGCGTGTGCAGCCCTACCTGCTATTTGGGCAGAAGATGAGCAGGGCAGGGGAGGCTTGGAGCACATCTTTCCATCTGGCTGCAGGGGTGACATTCCCCCTGTCAGTCACCGCAGCACAAATGGCAGCTGCCTGCCCAGGTTATGCCCTCTATGTGATTTTCCCCTGTATCTTTATTAGGCATTTTAGTTTAATAAGATTTTTACCTATAAATCTTTCCGGATGATGAATCAATCTCATGCCATCCACCCTGACCCTCTTCAACCTCCCCCATGCTTGCATAGATACAGTTGGTTAAGTTATGATGGGGTCTAGTTTAAGGGAATGAATTTAAACAATTACCTTAATTACAAGAGCAGTATCATCTTTCAAGAAAGCAGGTCTCCAAGGAGGACAGCTGCTGAGAAGTCATTTAGAAGCGTGAACCTTTGAAAACAGCGGTGAGAGGAGCTGTGACTCCAGCCCTGGCTGCCAGCATTCCCTGCTCACACCCCAGCTCCTTCCAGCTTGCCCAGGAAAGGAACTGATGTGTGACAGCAGCTCTTGGGCAAGCAAGAAATCCCCAGGTTGCCAGGGCCCCACACCACTGCCAGTCACCCCCTGCCCAGTCCAGCCCTGGAGGTCACCTTTTGTTTAGGCACTGTTGCTAAATGGAAGTAAAGCCACAGAGACTCACAGACACACTCCAGCAATCTGCACAGGAGTCTGAGCTGAAAATTAAGCACATGCCCAAGGCAAAGAGAAATCCCAAATACAAGCCTGGCAGCAGCCTGGATGGGCAAGGGGTGGCAGGACAGGATTCCCATCCTGCTCAGATCCCCACTGAGCCCAGCCTGCACCCACCAACTACCCCACAGCCCCCTTTGCCCCAAGGATGTGCTCTGGACCTGCTCTGCCTCCTTCATCCCTGGCACAGCAGCCCCTGCAAGGTCACCCAGCTACCTCCCCACTCCAACTCACTGCTCACTTGAGGACATGATTATTTCCCAAATCACTAAACATCAAGAGCCGCTTTGTAATTTGCTTGGTTCTTTATTACATTTATTGATTTTAAAATATTTTAACGGCTCGTTTATTGCTGTGTTAAAGAGCTCAGAAAGGCAATAAAGCCACACAGCATCCTTAGTGATAAAAGAAATAATCCCTTGAGCTGCAGAAATCGTGCCTTCTCCCTTCCCTTCTGAGTTTCTTTCAAGCAAAAAAAACCAAGAGCAACTACCCCCAAAAGACCAAGTGCCTGGGCAAAATCCCAAATGCCCAGAGTGGGCAGGTAGAACAAACTGAAACAAGCTGTAGTCAAAACTCAGGAGCTCCAAAGCAATCTGCTGCAGCTAAGAAACAAAGAAACCTTATTCATCCCCTAAGGTTAAGGTGCTTGACATACATAGTCATTTGTCGTATATTTTTTTATATAACTGAAGAGGCTGGCCATGGACCATCTCTGTCTGGCCAGTGTCAGCAGTGATGATAAAACAGTGATGCACCTCCAGGTCTGGAGCAAGGAGCTTGCATCAGTGCTGGCTGGGGTGTAAAACACTAACTTGCTTATCTGCAAATATTTAGGAGTCCTGCTCTCCCTTTCAGCCCTGGTCCCACTTCCAGCATTGTGCATGTCACCCTGTGAGGTCACAGCCTCACCGTTCAGCACCTGAAGGTAGATGGAGGCTTCACCCATGCTGTCAGCAACCCAGCAAACCCTCCTGTGAAGGGACAGAAGTGGCAGAGGGATGGCCTCATGGGGATGTATCTTGAGCATCTTTCTCAAAGAACTTGCCTCAAAAAGCCTAACTTTCTGCACTAGAGATAACTGGGTCTGAGCAGTAATTAAAAAAAAATCCTCCAGGTGAGGCTTTTTGTTCCTTCCATTACTCTGCTGTTTCTACAGTCATTTCCATCCCAGAGTGTCTCCAGACACTTAACCAATTAAACACCTACAGCATGGCAGCTGCCGGCAGCTCCCTACTCTCCAGTGCGAGACCACGGCCAGCAAACCCTGTTCCTGTGTGAGATACCACCAGATCTCATTGACTTAGCCTCCACTCAGCACACATGTCCGTGGTCTGCTTCCCTGTGAGCCTGGTTCTGCCTCAGAGGTGCAAAGCCCGAGCTACTGGGCTTGCCGCATGGATGTGACCAAAGGAGAAGCAATGGCAAGCTGTTGTTCAGCAGAGGGGGCTATTCCCCCTCACCAGCAGCTGCCACAGTGCGTGCCATGCCTTTGTGTGGGCTCTTCCCCCTCGGGCTAGGGCAGGATCACACTGTCTCTAGCTTCCTCCCTTTCTTTAGGCATGGAAAACTTCTCTGGCACTAGGAAAGCAGATGTTATTCCCATAAAAAAAAAAAAAAAGGAAAAAAAAAAAAGAAAAGACACTTCTGAGAGCAAGTTAGCACAGAAATTCTGAAAGAAATAGTGTTGAAGATGACAGGCAAGGTGATAAAAACAGCCAATGAATGTCACACCTGAGGAGGATGAAGGCCAAGAAAGCCATTCCCAGCCAGGAATTCAGTCCCAAAAGTTTGTCCTTTAGTAGTCACTGAGACTATTGCAAAGAGGAAACTATGCTTCCACGTCAGGTCCCCTCCAACAGTTACTGCATGTCCATGTCACACAGAAAGCTGTTCGTCCCCAGACTAAATGCTTGCACACCAGTCAGAAGAAAGACAAGGTGTGATGGTGCCACCTCCTGCCTCCTGCCAGAGGAGCACTGCATCTCACTAGCTGGGGTGGGCTTAGCTGCCAACTTCAAGCCAAACTCATCAGAGAGAAAACCATTAGTAGCAATTTCATATCATAAAATTTTATCAAATATACAAGTCCAGTAGACTATATTTTCCTCCATAGCAAAAAGAGCAGTAAAGATATATGTCTCTATATAAGCTATGTTTGCATACTCCTTTTCCTAATTCAATAAAAAAATAAAATCTGTTGCTATCCAAATTCACTGTAATTATCTCTGTTTTTCTCTTGGCAAGTGCTATTTTTAGTCAACACGCATGCATAGCCATACTATAGCATAGCTATTTTTTAAATTACATATGCCAGCATAGTTTATAGATTTTAATTAGCTGGGGATTTGGATAGCCATCAGCAGACAGGAGCTGTATGTTGTTTGCATACAAACTCAGTCGAGAAACTTCCCTACACAGCATCTGTTCGTACAACCGAGGAGGGGCACACCCTTTCCAGGAGCCAAACCCCAGCACAGTTTAGCAGTCGTTGAACCAAGGGCTCAAATGCCACAGCTCCTCACCTGGAGGAGAGAAGGGAGGCCGGGATGGAAGAGGGTACTTTAGTGATGAGCATGGATTTAGGAACATAAAAGCAGCTCTCCACTTCCAAAAAACCTGAGAGATGGGCACATGGGACAGGCCTCCCTCCTTGGTCAGTATGTCGAAGCACCACCTCCAACACCAATTGCAAAGGCCATTTCCTGCCCAGGTTACATCATGCATGTCCCCAGGCTGGAGGGAATACAGAGACCCCTCTCCATGTGCACGTCAGAGGTCAGTGATGGTTGGGAGAGGCACAGGGCACCACAGCACACTTCCATCAGCTGCAATATCCATGAGTAGAGCCAGGGAGCAGGGCTCTCTGAAATGCAGCTTTGCAGCCACCCAGGCAGCTGTGGTGTCTACACACAAGTTCACCTCACTGACAAAACTGACACCAGCTACATTTCTCAGCTATACACTATTTTTCTTTAACAAAAAAAAAAAAAAAAAAAACTAGAAATGATCAGAAATATATAAAAATTTCAGCATCCTCAGCTTCTGAGGATGATCTGTATCTGGATTTCATTTTACTAGGGAGTGGGGGAAGTACTTTAGTACAGTTTAGCCTGAAAGCACCCCAAAGTCTTGTGAAATTCGGAATCCCAGGACAGGCTGTGTTGTCCTTCATCCACATGTAACTCTGCAGAGACTTGTTGAATCCTTTCACAGGTGAGCAAATAACTGAACTAGTAAAGGAGATTTAGACTCTGCAAGTGGTCTCTGCTGTATGCCAGAGAAGGGACAAGTGTTTTTTTTCCAGATGTGGAATAGTTGCCAACAGAGAAAAAAGGGAAAGAAAAAAAAACAGAACCAAAACGTACTTCCCAGTTGTAAACTGATCTAGTTGATTAATTACTCACATGCTAAACTTCAGAAATCATATTGTGGTTATAATAAAACTAATCTAATTTTAGTAGTGATATCTTTTAAATAAAGGCTTGATTTTAGGGTTTTCCTTATATTTTCCCTCCTCTGCTATTTTGACACTTCATCGTTTTTGAGGCTGGCATGATGTGCATACCAAAAAGCCTTGCCTGTGTCTAACGAGCTGAACTATTTTATTATTGCCTAGCCTACAACCTCACATCTACAGAGACCTGGCTTACAAAGGCTGGTGTCAGCTTCCACATCAGTGCCGTTGAAATGTTTAACACCGAGCACTTACATAAAGATTCAAAGCAGTGTGGTGATTAATTGCTGTCACTCCTGCAAGTCTCCCAGACTCACATTTGACCAGAGGTCTGTGCTTCCCTTTTAAGAGACACTGGGGCTTGAACAACATTGCTCTATTTTTTGTTTTAATGGGCTTTTAGCAGTGAGCACAGAAGCAGCTGCACTGGGTAGGGCTGTCCGGGAGTGTGCGGGCAGCTGGAGCTGACCTGTGGCTGCTGCCTGGTACTGATGCCCCAGTGACATCTCACAGGCACCACACAAGACATGAAATTTGGAAGAGGTTAGAGGTGAACCGGGCAGGGATAATGTCAGCATTGATGTTGCAAGGAAGCAACGGACTGGACAAGCTAAGTTGCTTTCATCCTGATTATTTCTCTTTTAAGCCTTGTGTTTCTATTGAGTTCATAATGATGGTCCCCCTTGCCTTGCTACCCGTCCTCCTCCTGCCTCTAATGCTCAGCTTGTCTCATTGCTTCCACAGTGCCCAGTGCAGCATCCTCTATGTTGCTGTGTGCCTGGCAGAGCCAGCTCTGGGGTCACTGCGAGGACACAATGTCATCGTGCGAGGAGCAGCAGCACCCAGCCATCCCCCACCAATATCCTCTTTCCAAGAGACAATCCTTCAGGAGGTGGGAGCCATCATCCTGACTTCCATGGTTACCAGGCAAAAACACCAAAGGAGAGAAGATGTTCTTCACTTGTCCAAAAGAGCATGACCTCCCCTCCGATGCTGGACTCAGAGGTACTGGTTCTCAGGGTAGGGATGGGCTGGGGGACAAGGTCCAGCCCCAGCTGCCCTGCCTGATCACCTTTGAGTCTTATAAGCTTTCTGAGAGGTAGGCCAGAAGAAGAAGAATGAAGAACCCATGCATAGGAGTCCCCATATTTTAAATAACTGGTAACTTTTAGCATACATGTTATAGATTAAATACGAATTTGAATGTAAAATATAATGGGGCAGCTTTTCATCTTCTGAATGAACTCGGTCCCAATTGCAATGAAGGAGGTAAAAAATAAGAGAGATCAAATACACCTAACAAATCTACATCAGCAGGGAACCATAAAAAGATACAACCAAGATAAAACCTTACGTGAGGAAGTTAACTGCGAAGAGCAAATCCTCATAACTTCAGGAAGAAGTACCTGTAGGCAGCAGTCCCTTCTGCCCCTTGATGTTTAAGAGAAGCTAATGATGTAAATGAAGTTGCTCAAATTGCCTCATGATGGGAAGCTGACACCCATGCCTTGTACATGAGGCTGAGAGAGCAACAGGCTGAACTGATCTGGAAGGACCTATGCAGCTGGGTGACATTGGTGGCCCAACAGCGGGGTGCAGAATGAAGCAAGAGCTATCTCATTTCATCTGTTCATTTCAAACAGCCAAAGTGATTGTCACCTGGGTCTCCAAATCTCACCACCCTGTCATGGACACTGTCTATTTTACAGCCATTATAACCTAATCTCGGCTAGTGATTTATCTCAGCTATGTGATTTACACATAGTAATTAATTCAGTGGTGAGGAAATTGCTCATTCAATTTGAGTTTAATTTACTGTACACACATACATTAGAAAGCACAAATTCCATAGCTGTGATCTGGGCACAGAGAAAGGGTTGTGTGGTGGGAAGGAAAAAATAAAACACACAGTAAACAATACGCCGCTGGTTTTTCACACCTCCCACTCCATGAGTGTCTCCTCAATGGGAGGAAGGCATGAAAATAAATCTGGACATTTCAGTTTGGATACCTGGAGGTGGAAGGCAAAGTCCCACTGTCACTGCTATCCCATTTCCCACCTGCAGGAAACATCAGCCTGGAATATTGGCAACTATGGCCTCATTCTGATCCCTGCTTATGTTTGGGGTGTGTATCCACCAGAGAGAGCAGAGTGGGTTGATGGGGTATCATGGCACAGGGTATAAAGACTACAAAAGCTGCTGTATCTATGGCATACTCGTGAACAACTCCAATGATGGAAAACCATGCAAAAGCCAGGACAACCTTTTGCTGCAAAGACAGCATTTCATTTTCAGCTACCAGAAGTTAAAGGTGGCCTCCTAACAGGCTGGACTTTGGAGTATCTAGTAACCATGCCCCAGCAAAGCCAAAAGCAATGCCTGGGTGACCCTCACTGGCCTGTGTGAGACCAGAAATTCCCCAGAGGCATCAGGGTTTTCCCAGGTCAGGGACTACCCTGCAGAAAATACCTGCAAGATGTCCAGTTTTGTAGGGTTTCTCCATAGAATGCCTCCAGTGTTATGCCATGAAGCAACTTGCTTGCAAAAAAGAAAAGCACTCACACCTTATTTTAAAGTAAAGGTTGATGAATTAAAAGCAATTGCTCAAGGTGGTCCATGCAGTCCTCTTTGTGTCAATAAATTCCACACATGCAACATAACTGTAATGTCTTCCCTGTTTAATGATTAGAGCATAATGTGGAGGGCTTATACACAGTGAAAGATTGAAAATTATTCAGTGCTTCCTGATTCAGCACACATGAGAAATCAAATTCTAGGTAGAGTGTATGCAATTTGGCTTAAAAATACTATCATTAGCTTTACAATCTATTGTGCTAATTAGATTTATTAATAGGTTTCATTGCCAGTAACAGTTTTGTTATTTAAATGAATAATAAACATAAACAATTCTGGCAGAAAATTATTTCTACCATCTAAATAGTGTCAGTTTGGGCTCAAACTGCATCTTAAAACAAAACACTGACATGAGAGAAATGAAGTGCAAACCATGAACATCACCCTGATGTATGAATTTAGTATCCCAGCTAGAGACCAATACTGAACAGGAGTCACACAAAGCTCTCTCTTCTGTTTGCTCCCAACACAGCATAGCCAACAAGCACCTGCTTACCTTACTGAATAGAAATAAGTTTAAGCATATGCTCAACCTCTAATCCAGCACTTGGGTGCTCTGCCAAGCCTTCGACAAACCTTGAGAAAAAGGAGCACCACTGTCATGCACAGATTTTAAGGATGATACTGCCGGGGCATTTTCACATTTCTGTGCACAGAGCATAAAACTCTGTGATCACGGCACACTGTGGATGCCCACAAGGCACCTCGGGTACCCCACTTCAAGGTACAGCATCCTCGTGGTAGAACCAACTAATGCACCTCACCTTACAGAGTTTAAAATACAGCTGAATCAGAGATACCTTCACAATGACCATCTTATGGAAATGCTTTTCCAGAAACTAAAACAAAGCAATGTTTATAGCTCAAAACAGACTCATTAACAACCCATTTCCTCCTGCCTTTCTTTCTCTGGCAGGTTTTTATTTCAAAATAATTTAATAATAATAGTAATTGTAATAATTCCAATATTAAAATGGGTTTCCTTCAGTAGTTTTTAAATGAAGAGTCAGCAAGGAGTTTTGGGAAAAAAAAACACCAGAAAAAGATACAGGAAGAGAGGGTATGCAAATGTAATAGTAGAGTTTCTTCAAAAGAAAAAAAAATAGATAAATCTCTATTTATGTCCTCTCCCCCTCCGGAAAGGGGGAACACAAAACCAAACCTACAGCTCAAAATACGTAAGTATCCCCTGGAAGAATCCCAAGGTTTCCTGAAGCAATCCATGCCCCTGCCTCCCCCTGCTGAGCACAGCCGGGAACTGCATCCGCTCCTTGGGAAAAGCATCTTCTCTTCCCCTGCAACTCAAGGGTTTTCCAACTCACAGACACTTAATAATATTTAATTACTTTTAATAGTAATCAACCTCTGCCAACGTTTTGCAGGGCAGAAGGTTAAATCACATTACACAAACAAACAAGAAAAGTCTCATTTTTATTACTTCTTTCTTCTATCTGCACACATCTGCTTCATCAAGCAGCATTTATCTGCCCTAAATCTAATTCATGGTACTTCTTTCTACAAATGCAGTTACAGCACCAGCACCCCACACCCACACTGAGTTGGGCCAGGAGGAGCACGGCCAGTCACACTGCATCACCCTCCTGCCTATTCCAGCAAAGTCCCATTTTTATCCCTCAGAAGTGCTGCAAGCCATGAAGGTATTTGCAGCAGTGGACAGTTGGGCTCTGCAGTTGCCTCCTCTGACCTAGACCATGGGGCTACAAAAAGGAGCACTACAGCAGCAGGGCAGAAATAAATCTATTCACACAAAAGAATACTAGCTGCTTCCCAATTATGCTTGGGTCACTATTGCACAGGGAAGGCAGCAGCAATGCAGATTTTATTTCTAGAACTTGTTTTTGCTCTTCAGTTACTAGCCCAGAGTTTCAGAAGGTGTAAAACTGGCCAAATTCATTCCTAAACCCTATGAGAAAGTGAGGCATATACAACAGTGAGCACAAAATGCCGCTTCTTCCTGTAAAGCTTTTCCCATCCTGGTAACTGTTATTCAAGAGGGAGTTGGTCAATGTTTGAATGACAATTCAAATTTTTATTAAGAAATGGTTATTAATAGACACACCACACAACAGATGAACCAACAACTCAGTAATGCTGGGCATCTGCAGTTAGGTGGTTTCAACTCTGTGAAGTTCTTAAATACCTCCTCAGCCCCACTTTTGCATCTGTCTTGGAGGGTGTTGTAAAATTATGCACAACTACACAGCCAGCATTTTTAAAAGAAAAAGTATCAGCATGCCTTCTTCATGTTATCAAGGTTTCCAATACCACCACAATTTTTCTTCTCACATTTTCTATTGTTACCTTGACTATACAGGAGACACATTTGAAGAAGTATTAGATTTGACTGAGCCTTTGTTGGCTCAATAGAGCCTTGGTTTGCAACTTTCAGTGTAATCCCAGATGTCAGCTTTGATCTTTAAGACAAAAATAGTTCAGTGTTCAGACCAGGGACGTGATTCTTTTTTTTTCTTTTTGAAATCATTTCAATGCATTCACATCTTGCCAGTATATACCTTGACTTTTAACAGTAAAATTTAGGGATAAATGGTCATAGCACAGCCCAACTCACCCCCATCCCAAAATGCTTCTATTATCAACTACTTCTCCTAACTATAATCATTTCCCTGCTTTTAACAATTGTAGAATTTCACTATGAGTTGTTCTGACAGAACGATGTAATCCTACCATTCACTTTGCCTACTTGCTTGAGAAAGGGTCACCAGATTTTTTACTATAATTTCTCTCATCAATGCAGAATTTGACTCAAAAGCCTATGGAATGCAACTAGAGCTTTTTTGTTGTTATTTTTCTACTGTATTTTGCAAATAAAAACTGGAGTTAAAAGCCATCAAGCGTAGAAGCCGTTTAATTTAAAGCTATTCTTCATTCTTGTGTTTGAACACCTGACACTGCTTATGGTTTACAAGAGCTTTTTCTGCACAATGTGCACTTCAGAAGTACTTTGAAAGATAACAATCTCATTTAGAACATCTTCAAATTTTATTTGCTCTACTGCAATTACAAAGAATATAACAATGTAAATTTGCATTTAAAGTGACAACCCTTTCTAATAAACAAGGTCACAAATTAGTGTGCACCTATTCTGGCTTTGGGCAAATTTCATAGGATGGAATTTTTCCCTCATGGCAATTTGTCATATTTTACAGCATTGCATTTTCCTAATTCAATACATGGGAACAGAAATACATCTGTTCCTACTTGCAGAACGCTCATACATATTTCTGAAGTATAGAAATGCAATATTTTCAGTAATTTTCATTTGTTTTATTGGGAGGAAGAAAAGGAAGAATCCATCCATGGCTTTTGTCAAGTCATACAATACACTAACAGCCCTGATTCTTTCCTCCCTGAAATTATTCTCTAATTAGACTTGATTTTTTTTTAAACAGGAGTAGTGACAGAATCAAACAATCAGTCTTGTTTACAACCCTGCAGGAGACTGAGGTAAAAAAATAAAACAACTCAGACAAAGAGGCACACTATTACAAATGCAAACAGCCATCAAATTGTCCAGTTTATTCATGGGAATTCAAAATTGATACAAAACATGCCCTCTACGCATGTTGTATTTTACCCTTAGAACGTTTCTGACGGTGTCAGGTAGATTCAGAATATACCTCGGCTTTCAGCACGTACCTTTTATAAAGGTATTACACAAAAGCCACTTACTTACATAACACGTGGTCCCAAAATTGTTTTCAGACATTCTGTTTATCAAAAGACTCAGATCTTCTGCTGATCTGATGAAATACAGGCTTAAAAATGTTTTAAGCCATTAAGAAGTATCCTATGGCAGAGTCAAGAAAGTTTATGATTTCCATTATAATCTCGGGCATAAAAAGGCAACAGTCCTAAAAAAAGCAGCCCTCCAGAATATATGGAACATGGCAATGGGTATGGTGTCAATTTATAATGATCATGTTAAGTAAAACAGATTTTTAAAGCTATGAATGATGTGAGCAGTATCACAATAAAATAGCTAATGAATACCACAGAACCAATCAAGTTTGAAAGTTGAGCAGATGTTGTTTCAATCAGCAGAGATTTATAATGTCAAATATACCAAAAAATTTTCTAAAATAAATTCTTAATGCAGAAAAATTGTGAAAGTTTGCTCCTAGCTAGTAGTACCTTTTATTTAAATTGGACCCTAAACTGATCAGACAATACATAGCCCACACTTTTGGACATTTATAATAAAAAAGCTTTTATTTTCAATTGAAACAAATGCACCATCCTGCACTTTGAAGGCTATAATGAGCCATAAGCATATTCCAAGGTGTATCAATGGCAACAGATTTGTTTCACCTCCACTGAGAAGTTACATAATGCACTCTTAATTGGTAAAGAAAATTTAAACTCAGCCTTCTCAAAGCTTCTGTACTGTGTTTCTTGGTTATTTTACAAGTTCCACAGTCAGACCAAGAGTTTGCAGTATGTGCAGATATTGTAGTCAATCAATAGTACTGTTTAATCATCGTCTTCCTCCTCTTCCTCTTCCTCCTCAAAACTGTCTTCAAAGCCCTCACTGTCTTCCTGGTCCTCATCACCTTCTATTGCTGTATCCCATTGTGGATGATTTTCTGGAACTGGTTTTGCTTCATGAACTTCCAGCTGCAATTGGATAAGGAAAGAGAAGAGGGGGAAGAAAAGATTACAGACAATAAACAGCAATTTGGAAAAACAAACAAACCCACCCACCCAAAAACAAATGACACACCACACAAAAAGGACAGTTAAAAAAACAACCAACCAAACAACAAAACAAATCCCATCTCACCCCAAAAATCCAAAACAAAACCAAGAACTGCTTCCAGAAATATGGCATGCCAGATTTTTCTCATTAACTGTATGAATCTAGGACTAAGGGCAAAGAAATGCCATGGCAGACCTCAAGGTAAAAAAAGCCAGAGCCAACGATACTGCAGAAATTTAATAAACGCTAGAAAAATGTGAATAAAATACATAGACACTGGAAAGCATCACGAACTTTAGTCCTGCTTAATGCATCATAAAATTGCAATTACTGACATCAGGCAGAAACCACTTATTAGTCCCTCCTTCTCACTTGTTTTAAAATCAGGACAGGCTGAATTCTTATTGATAACAGGACTTCTGGGGTTTTAATAACCATATGAAGTAACTTTCAATGTAATACAAATACATAACACAGTCAAACATCACCTTCAATGGTTTAATCTGGTCCAATCCCATATATGAATCTGATCTTAAATAAACTGTGTACTGATAGTTTCCAGGCTTGCCTGGTGCTGGGAACTTCAGTTCTACCTACAAAATAGAATTTAAGCCGTAAGTCCTTACTGCTTTCAAAAGACACGTTAAAATAAGTACCTGAGTACTACAATGAACAATAAATACTACTACCAAATAATACCTTTTTAAGAAATGTTTTAGTTTCTTAGTAGTGACATTTCTTTGAAAATCTCTATGTAATAAAACAGACACAGAAAAGAGTCACAATACCCAGGAACAATCCCTTCCATGAAAGCTGAATAATCAGTCACATGTTTTCTGAGTTAGACCAAGTAATTACATTAAGTACACAATTTCACCCCCTTGTATGCTAAATTTCAAAAACCCAAACAGGTTAAAATATTTAGTCTGCTGAAAGCATTATCTTAACTCTACTGTTACTTGAAATTGAATATAACATAAAGTTCGGAAGAACAAATACATTGTCTTCATTTTTCAGAAAAGTATCAAGAACACAGCCAAAGGTTACAGTCCCAGAAAGGTTCACCTGAGCCGAGGTGAATTAATTTGTCACAGTCTCTGCTTTAAAGAAAGAGGACACTTAACATTTCTAACAAATTTTAATAACTTTAAGAATAAAATTGTATATGAATACTGGGTTTCATCAGCTTTTGATATCAGGGGAAAAAAACCCAAACATATTCTGCAAAGAAACCTGAAAGTCATCTTAAATTACTTTTTTTTCTCCGTTATCAATTTTCATGGTTAAAAGACTCTTCCCCACTTTTATCAGGAGAGTAAGATTTGTTTTCCATCTTAATAGATAAGTATAAAAAAAATTAAAATCTAGATGTATTTGCATACCATAGACACTTCAATAGAGTTTTCTAATACTCCAAAAAGAAAACTCTCCCAGTACTTTACCTCTTCTTTATCTTTTAGTGTACAAACATGATATGGCATACATATTAGCATCTGCTCCTTCCGATCTGCAATATAGAGCCACCACCATTCTTGTTTTTCCTTTCAGAAGGGGAAAAAAAAAAACAAAAGAAAACAAAAACACCAGGATTATTGAAGTCATAGAAAATTATGCCCCTGCACTTTATAACAGGTAATTAGGAATTGCTGGTCCTTGTAATACAGACAGAAAGGAGGCGGTTTGTGTTTTGTGGTTTTTTTAAACTTGTGGATATGCATGAATAAAATATATAGTAGATACTGTACACTGAAGGCAAACAGATTATCAGAAGTGACTGCTGGTCTCCAAAAACTTCATTCCATCTATTTAACTTAAACTACCATGTGGGACATGGAACCATTCCAAAGAATTGTGTTCACTGAGGGTTAATGAGCAACTTAATGCAATAAATGACTACTTTACGTCCTTCTACAGAAATCCAGCCTGGATAAATATTTCAACATATAAAGCAAGGAACACGTAAAGACCGATAAAGTACTCTTCTCAGTAGTCTTTTTCAGGCAAGCATACTTTACCCACTGCTCCCCCACCCCAAGAAGTTGGAATCTGCTGAAAAATGAAATTTGAACATACTGAGATTTCACTTCGAGGAAGTGAATCAATATCAGTCAATACTGATTTGTATTTGTAAAGGATGCCCAACAACTGCTGCCTATCACACACAGCTTTCAAAATAGCTACAGGACCCATAGGTTTTGCCACTGCAGGCACCAAAGCAGAGTTCCTAAATTAAATTAAATGAGTGTGGTCCTTCATAAAAGACAGAAACACTGTAAAAAATAACATTTTTTTCTTCAATTGGAGTCAAATTTTTAAGACTGTCGTGCAGTTCAGCAGCATAGACACAATGATTCTCAAATGGGAAAGACAGTTCTTCAGCATCAACTGTTCTTTATTTAAACCCTACACCTTTTTGGTTAACCCCCTGGCGCTCATTTTAAGCAAAATCCACCTTATTGTAGTAGAAGCTGAAACCTTGTTGTTGCAAAAAAGCTAGTTTAGTACTGCAAAGCAAGTTTCCATTCCTTTATCTCCTTAAGTCTTTTTTTTAAACAAGTGAGAATAGTGGGGGCATGAGGGGGAAGACTTCTTCATAATGAAGTATTTTAGTAGATAGGTAATAGTCATAACAGCATAATCTTGCCCTTCAGGGGAAAAAGGGGAAAACACACACTCCTTTTACACAATTCAAATGTCCATCTGTGTTCCAAAACAATTTTTATCCACCCCTGATGGTTTGGTAACTGATCACATCTATAACAGACTGAAGCCCTCAAAAGTGAATGTCAGAACAGTTACAAGTCAAAGCTCCAAACCAGGAGGACAATTTTTACATATTTACACCAAAATCAATCAGGTAGTTGCTTCACTGTCACATAAAAAGTGGTTGTTTTGTTTAATTTTTAATCTAACAGCATTAGGAGGACTGAATGAAAGAATACACTGGACTTTAACACCACCACTGAGATTCTTCTAAATTCCATGGATGGGAAATAAATGCTGTTAATATGTAGAATTTGAAGAACTTTTGTGTCCACTGAAAGACTCAAAAGTTCAGTAGTTTTAGATATTTTTAAAATTTCAGAAAACACTGTCTGGTGATCTGAAATTTAAATAATGTAAAAATTGAAAAATTACAAAAGATAAATTAACTCCTATTCTCTTTTGAAGTGACTAATTGTTATGCTAGTAATAACTATCACAATCTCACTGAAATATTCAACTATTTACAACAGCAAGACACTCACATCAACAACCAAAACACCCTGAATTAGCACTGCTGAGTCCCAGAACACAGAATGTAAAATTAACTCAATATGTTAAATGCCCATTTAACAGTGTATAAAAGCAAAGGCAACTGCATCACAGTAAAGCAACAGCACTCCTTCCTGTTTTTGAAACAGGCACTGTGACCAGGACAAAAACCTATTCCTCCACTATTTAAGACCACAATATATAGCATTCTAAATTCTTACAATTATTCCAAGTTATTTTCTTTATGAAAAGTCACCCCATGTGATTAAAAAGCATAAGTTATTTTATCTGTAAATTTCAACAGTAAATATATTGTCAATCTCCTTGACAGCTGAAGCAAAGAAGGTTCTTATGCAGTTGGAGTGCTTATTTCCTAGTCAAGAGGCCTCTAGGAATAGAAAGATGAACAGTATAAATAGTAGAGATGAAAAAGAGCCACAAGCTCTTTTTCAAGACCCCTTACAGAATGGCTACTCAGCATTTTGGGCCTGTAAAGACTCTCACCAGAGAAAAAAGCATCTGCAGTCGTATCAATGCATTATTTTTTATATTACCAAAACACTGTGCTGACTGGCTATACATTGTGTAGACTTTCATTACTCCCAATGGCAAGGAATTTTTATTTTTTTTAAGAACAAAAGATCAAAACTGCCAAGTGGATTTTCACAAAAACTGGTAAAAAATAACAGCCAAGGGGGGAAGAGGTACCAGGGCAAATGACATTCATTGATCTAATGATCAAGGAATCTATATAGTAAACCATTTGGAAGTAAAGCTACTGACCCCAAAGTGCCATCGCTTTTTTACAGAAAGGACAACTGTGTAGGAGTGTCATTTTCCTCTCTCTTATTGGGTGGAATTTAAAGTTTATGCCTGTGAGAATCTGGCAAACTAACAGGCAAGTGGGCAAAATGCCCTTTAACAGATGGGTGCAAGGTTTGGCATGCCAGGGAACCAGTATGTTCATGAAATTGGAACATCAAGGCCAGTTTCTACCTAAAAATGTCAAAACTACAATCTGTGCAGTTTCTGGATCCATGGATTCAGGAGCAAAAGATAATTATTTAGGAACCAGCATAGATTAAAGACACATCTCTGGCAGAGTAATCAACTGCCCCAAAACTTGGATGAAACATCCATAAGGCTGTCCCCTGAGAACAAGTATATTAGGCTCAGCTACACTCAAACATCTGCAAGTTCTGGAATACACCATTTTATCCTTAACTCTGCATCTCTGAACTGGCCATGACCACAATACGTGCAATACTCTAAATAACAGATGCAAAAAAACCTCCAGCGAGTATGATAGATTTTGTTCTTCGGATGTTGCAGATCAACTCTATCTGAACATGCTCCAACTGCAGCTACAGCACCACACACAGCTGCATTCAACTTTCATGAAATCCATAAAGAAAAGTTGAAAATTTACAGCTACAGTACCATGAGAGAATACCCCTGTATCTTTCAAGTAAAAGCACTCAATTCAGCCCTAGAATTTTTTTAGCAGTGAACTGTATTTAGGTTTTATCATAAAACCCATCTGTAGCTTGGGTAGACACAGCTAAAGCTTATGCAGCTTGGTACAGAGAAAGTATAAGCAAAATCTCAGAAAGAACCCTCAAGTGCAGCAAAAGAGAAATACAAATAGCAACCCTGAGGCACTGGGGATAACACATATTCATTCTCTGAACTTCGACTGGTGACCAAAGCCAGCTGCCTTTGCAGCAAGGAGGTATTAAGACTGCAGCATATTTTACATGATCTAAGGCAGCCAGAAGAGCAAAATGCCAGCACACCTTTTTCTTTTATGCTGGTGTACTTCTGGAAGATGTATTGAGAGATGGGAGCATACCTAAGTGTCAGGAAAATACAGCATTAAGATCAGCCATTACAAAACTAGATGTCACAAGGCCAGACAGCTCTCAGCTAAGGCCTTCAGGAAAACAATGTATTTGCTTTATTTGTATATCCTCTCTAGGTCCTTAGGAACAGGTCTTGCTTCCCACAGTTTGCTTTCTAATGATTACACTAGGTAAAATCAGCAAGAACAGTATGATCACAAGCATGCAGACAATGGAGTATGTTTGCAAACACAACAAGCTTTATGGGGTATATACATAAAGAGCTCCGGGGACTGAGAGGAGAGAGCAAATATACATAGTATCTTCCTTTTTTCTCATGTTTTACTCTTTTTCCCCATCTCAGTTGTCTTCTTTAAAACACAAGAGGAAGCATAAGCTTTGCATCCTAACTCTATTATTGGAGATAGCACAATGACAGAGATCCTAGATTGGTTCCCTAGTCAGACTGCAAGGAAACAAAGGAAACCTCTGAACCACTGGCCTGGAAAGAAAATGTAGCCAAATACTCCTTCCTCTTGGTTCCAGTCTGGTCACCCCCAACCAGCTAACTTATTTGCTCAGGACACAAACACCACACTTTGAAAAATCCCATTGTTTTCAAGGTTTTCTTGCTGTAAGGGGTTTTCAGACAACTACTGAGTGGTTTGCTGTTTGTGTAAGTAACAACCGATACATCACAACACACTTTCAATGCCAAAGACTGCTGTAGAGACACCTGAGTCGCTGCTCTCAAATACATCCCTTCCTCCAACACCACACCTGAACTTCTACTTTTGAGCTCTATAGGAAAGACTGTTCCACAGTTGGCTTCCACCACTTCCAGACTACATTGTGGTAGAAAGACATAGCTTTGCCAACCAACTCCATCTTCCACATCTGCACACTGTGCTGCCACCACGTTGTTGCACTGAGACTTGAAGTCAAGCAGTAAGCCAAAACAATCTGCTGATTCAAATAACTCCCAAACTCTCCTGTCATTACTGTTAACACAGGAGGGGTCAGGACCTCCCCCAGTCACAGGTATTTGCAGTTAGATATAGAGTTAAGGGTAGAATACTACTTGCTCTTTATTAGAGCTGTGCTTTCACATCCCATAGCAAAATGACCAAAAAAAAAAAAAGGTAAAGAAAAGGACTATAAATTAGATCCCTATCAGATTAAAAGCTTTCAGACATAATCTACCTATATGTAACAGATCAGTAGGAAAAAAACCCACTTCAGCATTACTGCTATCAAAAAGGAACCTTAAATTTCATACAAGTTTGCAAGTCTCTGGGAATTGGATAGGAAGAATAATAAAAAAAAAGTTTTTAGAAAAGTATCTGAAGGAGTTTAATAGGATTTTATAAGTTAAGACTTTATAAAATAAAATAAGATTTTTTTCAAGTTTTAGACTTTTTTAAAAGCCCAGTATTTACGGCAAAAATACAAAAAGAGCAATTAATTTGTATTATTACTAATTCTCACGTTTTACAACTGTAATGTTTTCTATTACTGACCTCGGGAAAAAAAAGACTGTAAACAGGATGCGTTATCTTTGACTTCGTTTCAAGAAGGGCTCGTTCCTTTCTCTGTATACTTTGCTGTAGTTCTTGCCACTCCTGTCAAAGATAAGGTTAAAGAATAGCTGTGCACTAGCCACCTTCTGCATTAAAAAGACAGAAATTTTAGTCCGTGAAAATGGTACATGTGACAAGTTCTTGTGCTACACTAAATATGATAAAGGGAAAAAAGCATGTAGAGATTGAGTTATACAGTACAATCAAAGGCAAAAAAACCCCCAAGCAACAGTAAAACTAGAGACCATCTAAGTAATTATTTAAAAAAACAAACAAACAAACAAAAAAACACACCCCAAAATGCAGATCTGTGGGGCTTGCACCCATTCTTCAAAACTCAGTTCTACAGCACTATCTGTAAACACTCACTACCTGAGCCATAAGAGTTCTGATTACAAGTTTGATGTTTCTTTTCCCACCAGAAGCTTATTCTCACTCTGTATGGGACTTTCAGCTGTCACACAAGTCTTCCACTGTAAGACCTGTGGTGCAGAAATGATCTACCACCACAATGTCTCATTCTCAATTACAATTACAGTTTCAAATTACTAACTTAACAGTGACTACAGTTTAGTAAGCACGTGTACAAGTTTGTTCAACTACTGCGTGCTTGGAATATGCACTATGCAGCATACAACAGCCACTGCCTGTCAAGAACACAGTTCAAGGGAGAGACTATCTCACAAAGTCTGTAGCAGCTAGTAATCAAATTAAGCTAAAAGAAACACTACAATCTTTTCTTGAAGTTCAGCCATTTTTCTCATGTCATTTAAGTTTCCTGACTATGCTGCAAAGAACCTTCACTACTCTTTCTGAAACAAACTTGTAGTGACAAAGCTCTTACGCCAGAATGAGATCTGAAAACCTCTGGAGAACTGGTATTACTCCTTCATCCTAGTCTTCCCTGGCCTGAGGGGACGGTAAAGAATTAAATGCATCTTCTGTCAACCCCAGAGGCAATATTACCCTTCAAGATAAAGTAAAGCTTACAGCTTCATCATCTTTGTTTTGCTTCTCGTCTTGTTCTCTATCAGAGTCTCTGTCACTTCCATCTTCTTTTTCACTTTGAGAGTCCCTGTTTGTTTCTTCTTCTTCAGAATCACTTCCTTTATCAGAGACCTCCTCCTCTTCTTCCTTCACAACAACTTCCTAATGGGAAAGAAAAAAAAAGACAATGCCTCTAACTTAGTCTGCATTACTGTAGTACACAGCATTCACAGCACCTGTCCTAGGGCCACACGATCTACACTCTTCTTGTATCACAGAGTTTGTCTACACTGAAGGTTAATCCTTCTCACATTACGTGCTAAGAGGAGAAAGGAAGCAATTTTCCTTCTCCTTATGGCACCCACAACAGGAATAGGAGAAAACAGTGTTTGATTGTTTGCCCCATCCCTGGAAGTGTTCAAGGCCCGTTTGGAAAACTGGTCTAGTGGGTTGCATGCCTGCCCATGTCAGAGGGGTTGGAACTAGATGATCTTCAAGGTCCTGTCCAACCCAAACTGTTCTATATGACTCTGGGACTGCATTTCAAGAAGTCTTAAGAAAAATCACAGAGAGCTTAAGAAAGTACCTACAACACAGCCCATGAGGTGGAGAAAACACCATACAGTGGAAACACAAAGGTACTAATTTATCAGAAGAAAGTTTCATTGCAGTTTTTTCCTTTAAGGGAAAAGTAGAAGTTACAGAACAATTCACCTCACAGAAGGCAGCATAACAAGAACTAATAATAAGAAGGGACTACGAAGCCAGATTTCTGAAATAGTTGAGCACAATTTTCATCAGGCCACTGAAACCATGGTGGTTCCCTAATTACTTTACTAGTTATTTTTAAATGTAAAGAAAACAAATGCTATTTTAGAAGATACACTTCACAAAAGCACAAACCGAAATGTAAGAGACAGATATAAAACCTGCCTCAGATTAGCAGTGATAAACTTAATAAAAGTATAAAATATCATTGAATCTATGAGCTACCCCATTAGCTTGTTTTTGCTTCTGCTGTTTCGGTGGTTGCAATGAAGGTGGCACAGGTTTCTTTTTCAATGGCTTCTTTTTCTTTGATTTCGAAGCTTTCTTGGTGCCTTTATTCTTTTGCTGCCATCCTTTGCTCTTAACTTTGTTGACATCTCCTTGCTGTAGGAAAGCAGTATTTAAAATATTTATTCTGTTCATAAGATTTCTGGCATTCAACTGTAGTTTAAGCAATTTAAGCTGAGAAACAAAATTAAAAGGCACAGCTCAAGATACACTTCAGGAGGCATTTCTGAGAAAAAATGCTTGAGAAGTACACAATTAGCAACTCAAGATCTGAAAGAAAGTTCTCTTTAATTAGCAAGAGGAACATTCACTCTTCACTTACCCCTTCTTCTGTTGGTTGCTCTTCCGCTGCACATATAGACTGTTCCTTTTCAAACACTTCCTGGTTAGAGAAAGATGTGAAAACTACTAATGCCTCTCTGTACCAAAAGAGCAAATTATTATTTTGTATTTGAACTTGAACTAAATCAGCTTAATCAGGTCTGAATCTTTTACTCATTATGGCAAATTCTTTTATCAGTGACAGACACAACGGGGGACTAACAGATCAAAATTAAACACTATTTCAAACATTTGGTCTCAGATTTTTCCATCACTAGTATTATAAAGAAACTCAGTAGCAACATGTCACCTTGTTCAAAAGAATCTACTTGTTTTATAAAGCATAGAAATACTGTATCACAAAAGCAAGAAGTAGTAAAATGCTAATTCTGCTCCAGTTGTCAGAGCATTAAAAACTTCAACAGCTGCTCTGTTACTGAGGGACACAAAACAACAAATCAAACTAGAAATATGAAACATTAAGACACAACACAATGTTAGTATTCTGTAGACTAAGATATCTCTATGAAAATGGATCTTTTTTCCTTGCGTTTCTCTCTTCAAAACATACTATATGCTATCAAAAAAACCCCACCAAAACCAAAACAGTCATAAGGAGCTGTCTTATATAAAGATTGCAATAGGAGATACCACTGCAAAAAAAAAGCATCGTACAAAAGGCTAGCTCTAGTTTTGCAGTTGTATTTCAATGCCAGACAGCCTAGTGGAGGTCACCTAGGAAACATCTTAAATGAGTTTTCTATATGCTGTTGGACATCTTCATTTTTAAGTACAGTCCAGTATTCTCATAATTTTCAGGTTCTTTCATTTTTTCATTTCAGCATAGTGATACAGTGCTTTTACATTTTACCTACTGTACCCTCAGCTACCACAGCATGAGCACACAGTACTTTTATAGAGAGACTGTCAGCTGAACTGGCTTCAGTCTGATCTTCAACTGTAGTACTCATGGATTGTGTGCCTGACCTTAGAGGCATAACTCAGACTTTCTGTTTACTTAGACAATTATATGATTAGTACAGATGCAAAAAATCGGCACTGTAGTCTTTGTTACGTCAGAGTTGGTTTAGCTCCTGTGCATTAAGGTTTTTTTGTTCAAAGAAAGTACTGCATTTTAAGCTCAAAAATAAGCACAAGTCAGAAGCTTAACTACTAGGGTGTAGTATTATTTTGATTATGCCACACTGTTACCTATTCAGCAGTCCACTTTCTTCAGGTGGCACTGGTGTACTTCCTCTATATTAACTTATGTATATTCTGCATTCTGCTGGGCTGAATTTCTTTCATAAAAGTGTCTAAAACACCCAGGAGATTTGAAACATTATGAGCCCACATAAAAGTGAAATCAAATCCTGTCCTAAGGACTTGAGTGAATACTTTATTTTAGTTCAAGAACCAAGTCTCTGAATGTCTCTTTTCCTGTTATTTACAAACCTCAGAGCAGTATCACTTGCCATATTCTTTTACCATTCCCTAGACAACAGCAACGGGTCAGACTGAATTCTGGTTTTATTCCAGGAAAACTTTCTCACTCAGAAACAAAAACATAGGAAGGATTAAGAGCACAAGTTCTCAATTTCAAATCTTAACTTTACAGTTATATTTATAAAACATTATGCTAGCTTGAAAAGCATAAATGCCTGTTTACTAGTATATACCTGCAGTTACCCTGAAAGAACAAATATTCTTAATACTTACTGCCATGGTCTGTCTTGTTAGTGTGACCAGAACAGTGACAAGAGAACCTACTGTAATATTGTTGCTGTCTTCATCATCCAAAACTAAAAGAAAAGCAACACATCTATTAGACTTCTTTAAACCCTTTTTCTCCATTAAACATTGTTTCTGCTACTTCTAAATATAAGCATACAAATCCTAGAATTTTTAACAAAAGAAAATTTCAAAATATTATTTAATAAGTCTCTTACAACCTCAACTATATTGTTAGGAGGAGGGTTGGTAATTCAGCAAACTATAAAACTGCAACACTGAGTTTGAAATTTTAATTGCATGAAAGTTAGAAAATTCAAAGTTATAGCTGCTGTGGGAACCATAACCCTGTAATACTGTGCATTATATATTAGAGCATAAAACTTCAGAAACATGAAATACTGCACATGACCAAAGGGACCCTGTTATATTTGTTCTGGGAATCGTAATTTTCATTTTCCTGACTTTCATAAGATTAACAACTCAATTTCAATGCCACATTAACAATCACGCATTTAATTCTTTTTTTAAGGAGAAGGCAAAGGAAAATAAAAGAACAGCAATGATTAGTTTAAGTAAAACATCAGACATAAACCCCGCAGGACAGACATTGAGGAGTTTATATTTCTGACCTATAAACTGGAGGATCTCAGGTTGGAAAGGAATAGTTATATCCCAGGGTAGACATTTTACTTATTCCCTCTCAACTTCTCCCTGAGAAAGCAGTTTCAATATTCACTAGTCTTACATATGTATTTTATATAATGGTAATACTGAGCTAAACAGAAATGCATATGCATTGTTTAATCCTTCATACCACACCTGAGTGCAGCTGTGTGACAAATGAAGACTATGGGTAGAAAAGGAGAGTTTACCAAAATATGGGAAGGTACTCCAAGACTGAATTTTAAGCAGATTAACAGGACTGTATACAATCCTGTGCTAATCTTTTGTTTATTTGTTTTTAAAAACACCTACAAACAACATTTAGAAACACCAAGATTAGGAGACATTTGCTTCCAACAGGTATTTCCATTAACACTTGCTTCTCACAGAGGACTATGCATAAGGCAAATACAAATCAGGCTACCCAAACAAAGCACATCACATTTTGAATTTGATCAATGCTATCACAGTAACAACATAAACTAGAAACAAGAATTAGAACAACCTTTCAAATACCACACATTTACTAGCACTGATCTTCTACAAAGGAAAGAAGAATGCAGAATCAATTCACTTCCCACTGCAACGCTGCCTAACAGGAACTGCATAATATATTTAATCTTCAGAGGGGGAGAGCATTATACATTCATGGAAACTGCACACAAAAGGTAGCTAAGCATAGCACAGACAAATTCTGCCAGATATAAAAACTATACAAGGATTATCACAAAGGAACCCATGAAAATTTAGTCACTAGGGTCTCCAACTCAAAATCTCACAAACGTCTGCTCAGCTTACTCCAGCATGAGGAGAAATTCTGGAATAAGCACAACTGTTAAAGATAGCTAATAAAAGTGATATTTCAACCAGAATTCCACATTGCTCATGAAACACTAAAACAACAGACAAAATATCTGATAAGCTCCTTTAGGAGAAACTACGGCTGGTTTGGGAATCCGTGAAATGTTTCAATGTACTTCACCTCCTCAGACTATAAATTTCATGTACAAGAACCTGCCACTCAAAAAAGTATGTAATTTCCAGGCCACATAAATAACAGTGAGTTGTGTTTCAGCATCCTCTAAAAGCCTACTGCCAACAGACTATCAAAATGTCAGAAGAGTGACATATACAGAACAAAAGCACCTCCCACTCACCCTGTGGTTTTATATCCATAGTGACATATGGAAAGCTGCCAAGGACAGCCATAACTTCTTCATATTTCTTATCTTCTAGGAAGTGCAGTAAATTGCGACGGTCTGAGCCTTTCAAACTCACCAAATCCTGAATACTTTTGATTTTATACTGAAATGAAAAAAAAATAAAAAGGAAAGGATGTCATGTGGTAGCATAGAACACAGTCCACAAATAAACTCTTGATAATACACCACTCATGTCCCCACATTACTAATACTTACACACCACTTGATTTGTTCTTATAAAACACTCCACACCTTAGGAAACTAGCAAGCATATGTTTTGAGAAACAATAAACCAAAGAAGTTGCATTCAAACCTACTAAATAGCACTGCTTTGAACATTGATGTGTTCCTTAGTATGTGTCACCCCTTAGAAATGGCACTTTTTAGTTTCTTATAAAACTATTATTTCAGCCAGGTTTTTTAAAAAGTTGAGTCAAGAAATCTTACTAATAGGTTTTTTTATTTAGATAGAGTACTTCAGTGCTTTGAGATTTGTATTAGCAGGAACAGCTGAATAAAAGTTACTTTTTTTTTTTTACTGAACTGGAAATGAATCTAAACCCAATCCTTTTAAGATTTGCAGAGCAGAGCTAAAGGGATAAAACAAACACAGATTTGAACACTTGGTTACCTCACCACTATAAACGTACATACTTTATTAAAAACAATTTCATGCATCCAGATAGACTGATCATACCTCCAATCTAGGGCACTGTATTTTTGAAGAGCTCAGTGCATGGGAACATGTACAAAAAAGACTAATAAACTGGTCTCTTCCCTCTTTCAGGGCAAGGACAGATGGAATTATAACACGGTTAAATTCTTGGGTTTTGTACTTAGTTACACTGCACATGTCAAAAAATACATCTAAAATTGCATATTTTTTACAGTCCCTGTAGTTTAGGGCTGCATTTAAAAAGAGTTTAATGATACCTATAAGAGAATGGTTCTTTTACTTAACCCAAAGGATAACATTACTTGAATCTTTAATGAACAAGAGGGATTAAAAAAAAAAAAAAGCAGTACCTAAGAATTCTTAGTCTTCACAGTAACACAGAAGCATTTAAACACCCCCTAAGGCTGTAGTTAAAGCTAAACAAAACTTCCATCAGATAAAAAGGATATTTTCAAGATCTATCCAAATTAACCACTGTAATAAAACTACTAGAAAAGTCAACAGCTTCTAGTAGAAGACAACTGCTTGTTTCTAACCAGGCATTTGTAGAAGATGTACTGGCGTCAAACCAACAAGCAGGTCTGAATACAGGACAGGCAGCAAAACAAAGTGAAGAAACACATGCAAGTATTCAAACAAGACTATTCTTTTTCATCCCTAAATTCTACAAATACCAACATTTTCCCCACTACAACTGCATAGCAATAGCTTTATAAGACACCCTCTGTCAAATGTAATGGATCACAAAACCTGAAATACTTCCTACAGTAATTGATTTTTTTTTTCCTTTTATGAACACCTCTGTGTAAGCTTCTGAATCTATTTTCTATCAAAATAGATTAAGAATTATATAAGGTCAAACAAGCTTCCCCTGTTCACCCCCAGTCACCCCGAAAAAAAAAAACTCTCAGTAGGATATTCCAGACATATTCTGGAAAAATACTAAATAGGAGACAGTACATTGTACTAATAAAGAAATTCAATTTCTTCTGTTTAGGAGGTCAACATAGACTGATCTTTTACACTTATTTACATTCACCAGATCTCTAATCTTAATTTCCACCTCCTAACTGAGATGGACTTCAAAGAAATAAAAAGTAGACAGATCTAGGAAGTATTGTATTGAATTGCTGCAAAATAAATCTATTTTTATTCTCTTAGTTAATTCATGACCTTGCTTGCTTACAGGAAAGTAGGTACAAGAAGGAGCAGAAAGCACTTTAAGAACTTAACAAGTATCATTTGTAGTTTTATACCTTTTTATGATTGGAAACTCGCCTAAGATTGTCCTCTTCAATGTGAGGCAGCTGTAAAAGGGGAGACTTGAACTGTTGAAGCCCCTGGACTGTCATCTGGGAAAGCTTCATGCAATTTTCCAAAGATCCCAAAGATGGAGCACGGAACTCCCTTTCTTGGGGAGAATGAAACAAACAACATAATTTTAAACTTTTTTTTCCTTCTTACACTTTTACAATGTATACTTGTATTATAAGCCACAGAAAACCTTGTTTTCAGTCCCCCAAGCAAAAGAGACATCTTAAAATGTCCAGCATAATTAACCAGGCAGCCCTTTTACTCTCACTGCAATCACACAGCTCAGCAGACATTTTCTTCCCTCTACTTAAGTGTCACAACTAACACTAAGAAAGGGAAAGACTTCCACCTCACATTGTCTCAAGGAACAACAGCACACTCTATCTATGCAATTATTACAGATAAAACCTCCACCAATTAAGCAAAAAAACTGCAGCATCAAAACAAACGTGGCTTATATTTGTTTATTTTACATATATGTGTCTGTATAATGTGTTTAGCTCTATTTTGTAAGCATATAATTACAGTTTATCATTAAACATTAATCTTTTACAACATAATACATTATTTATAAGATTTTTATCTTGAGAGATGAACATACAGGTAACATTAAAGAAAAAACTTTATGTATGAGTGAAGCTAAGCAGAGCATATTATATTATGTTACAAGGCAGCAAGAATAGCTAGAAAAATATCAAACGCATGACTTTTAGGTTTATTTACAAAGGTTAAAAAGAGTGTTTGAGCAAAGGCTTTTTTGACTTTCCCTTTAGAAATTACGTATAATTATTTTAATATTTTAAAGTACAAAAAGGCCTACATTGCACATAATTTAAATTATAAGATAAACGAGGAGAAAGCCCTAGCCAGAACAGAGCAAAAGGAAGCAAAAAAAAAACAACAACCAAAAAGACAAGTAGTAATTTAATACTCTTCATCACATCTCCAAAGAAATGAAAAAGCAAAGCAGACACATACTGCTATATAACTTTGTTTGACAACCATCCATTCATGAATAAAACCTCTCATAAACCCTGTTTAAAGAAATCATTTCAGAGTTCCCCTGCAGCTCAAGAGCTGCTGCAAGTCCAGAATTGGCCATGTTTGGGTCATTCTATATATCCTTTACCATGAAACATAAAAAGAAGTTAGATCCTCTTCAGAGAGCCACGTGGAATTTAAGCTACTTAAATCTTTTTCTGACCTTACATGTGGCATATGAAAGAACTGAAGGCCATTTTAAACAAGTATTACAGAAGGCACCTGTAATTTATGATGCCTGTCATTTCATTTAATAATTGGCATATGTTTTCTCCTATACTTTAAAATCTTTTCTGAGAAACAATTAACCTTTGATTACCTTGACTGTTACAGGTATATTCTGCATACAAATATATAAATATAAGCATAAATACAAATGTCTGTGTGTACCTACAGAAATATACTCATTTATGTAAACAAATACATATATTTGGTATGGACATATTTAGTTGTTATATTTGGGACACTACCACAGGGGCACAGAGGTATCTTTCAGTAGATTAATTAGACCAATGGTCAGAAGGAGTATGCCCACTCTGCTAGGGCTGTGTGATCAAGCTCAGCACACTATGAAGGCAATTAGAGTTGCAAATAAAAGTGGATTTACTGACACCTGGGTGAGAAGGCAGACAGGCTATTTATTAGCTGCACCTGACCAAAAGGGTACCAAAGCTACAACTCCTAAATGTTTAAGTGCCAATGGCCACCTATTTTGATAAAAAGCAAGTTTAAATTAATTTTAAAACATTTAAAAGAGGAAATACGAAAGGTACTAAATCTGACAAAAAATAAACAACCAAATTTGGTGTCTTCAGTATGTTTTCTTCTTCCTTTACACCACTTACTATCTTGCTGCAATTTTTTAAGTAGCTATGAGGGTATGTTAAATGCACATGAAAGATCACTGTTCCCTCTGCACCTGCCCCTCTCCCTTTCAAATCTCCTATTTCTTCATAATTACACCAAGCTATAAATATAATCAGCTATCAAATGAAATTACATGGCAGGATTTTTTTTGTAAATCTAGTATGTTAGTAAATACTGTGAAGATTATATGCAATGCAAACAGACACAGGAATGGAACTACCTGGCTAGATATATTGGTAACTGAGAAAGATGTAACTTCCATCTTCAGGAAAAAAAAAGTAGTAATAGAAACACTAACCTTCCAACTAAATAACACCACATTTACTTTCCTTCTTACCTATCTTTCACCTTCCCTGTAAATTTTTTGGCTGCTGCTAAGGAAAGTCCCAGGATTTTTTAAATTAAAAAAAACACACTGCAAAACAACTCAGTAAAAGAATCCTAAATATTGTCTGACAAACTGGCTTTTGCAGGAAATTTACCTACAGCTTTGAGACCACAGAGCACTAGTCAGAGCAGAAAATATTCTCTTTCTTAAAGGATTGACCCATCATCCATATGACAGTAGAAAAATATTTCAACAAAGTTGGAAAATATTATTTTGGTTTCATGAAAAGAACACAGGTCTTTTTATTTCCTGAGAAGAGTGTAGCCTTTAACATCCCCCAGATGCCCCTGCCATAAAATTAATGCCTTTGCTGTACACATTTTGACATCTCCTGATTGTCAATGTGCACAATAAAGGATGACCTTTAATCTAACGTTATAAAATCATCCAAAGATACAGAATCAGAGAATGTTTGGGTCAACCTTAAAGATGATCTGATTTCAACCCCCTCCCTATTCCACTAAACTAGGTTGCTTAAGGCCCCATCCAGCCCGGCCTTGAACACTTCCAGGGATGGGCCATCCACAGCTTCTCTGGGCCAGTGCCTTACCACCCTCACAGGGAAGAATTTCTTCCTTATCTAAACCCATCCTTTAAACCCAACATATGACATCAAAGTAGTCAAACACAAATTTAAATGCAAATAATAATTGCTTGTGAAGGAATGGTATACACCTGGGTTAAACCACAACCTCTACACTACACTGCAGCTTCCAACTTGAATTAAGGAATGTGCCTTGATTGGACAGCTGAACTGATGCCTAACTTCTCTGCAGACAGTTACTAGAGCACATTCTATGTTTTTGGCAGCGAAATCCCTCACTTGACAAGGCAGCTATCTACTTATCATACTTAAAGATGATCTCAAAGAAGCCATGAAAATAATTCAGACCTGCTGATTATCAGCCATCAGTTAACTGCCACAGAACAGTGGTTGCAAGCAATGGATGCCACAAAGCAAAGTGCCAAGATGGTGAAAAGTCATCCCAAGTGCTTTTCTTCAAAAGACTGGATTACAAAGTATTCATAAATGGATGCAGATATTTTTAAGCTTATAATAATAACAAAAACAATTCAGGGTATTTGAAAGACAAAAATGCAGCACAAAATGAGACTCCTTATCCCACCACCAACTTAGGTTTCATGAAGTAAGATCTGTTCCCAAAATTTTTCTTTAGATAGTATTAACACATGCCATCATCTTTGTATTTTCACAGATCAGGTCTGCTGAAAAACTAGTTATAAAATGTGATAATTTTATGTACCATGTCAAGGCTGATTTAAGTGAAAATTAAAACTAACCCCAAAAACATCTGCAGTTAAGTTTTAAGCTACTTAAAATTATGCTGGCATATACACAAACTTAAACAAAATAGTCTCTCAAAAATTTCAAAATCTAACTTCAATTTTACTCATATCATAAAAAATAATCAAAACAACCACAACAACAAAAACCCAAACCAACCAGAAAAAAAGGAAACAAACCCAAATCCATCCCAACAAAAAAAACTAAACAAAACCAAACATTTACAATTTCCAATTGTTTCCCAACAACAGTTAGCAGGGCAGCAAAGTTCTCTCTACATGTAAAGTCATCAAAAATAGGGTCAATGTGTTACATTTGCTAAGTGATAAATAGTAAAAGCAGTGATTTTGCTTTAGGTCAAAGACCAAATTTCTGAATACTGTCTCTTTCAAACTTTGGAAATAATGTTGAGAAAAGCTGTAAAGAAATACCCAACAAGTCCTCCACTACACCTATGATACATTCCTACCTTTTTTTCCAAATCTACTCTACATAATGACAGCTATAAATTCTCTTCCACTTTCACAGACTCACTGAGGCTGGAAGAGATCATGATGATCTCTAGAAATTGTTAGCAGTAGAAGTTGTTCAGATTTCGTTTATAAATAACCATCACTTCCATTTCATATGCAAACAGAAAATTAGTTTACACTACTGTCTTCCAAAAAACTGTTTATTTACTTCAATTTACTCTAAAATCTAAATTTTCTGGAACTTCAAAGCAATTTATTAAAAACACTGCATCTATAAATGATCATTTTACTCTCATATTAAAAAGCTATCTCCATGTACGTCCAGAACTAGAGGAGAAGAACACACCTACTTGGAGGTAATTTAGGTTGCAAGGCATATCATGTATTCTGTACTACACTCAGCATCTTATTTCAGCTTTTAGAAGAACTACAGGTATTTTTAATTTTTCAAGACTTCCACTTCAGTTGCATAACATAAGCTTCTGGCTGTATTATTTTGGTTTCATTTTGCACAAAAGAAAATAAGCATTTACAAATACATACATAGTTCATCTTAAAAGACATCTTTCAGAGCTTTGAAGTATTTTACAGTATCAAAGGTTCAAGTATTTTTTATAAAGTACTATACAGACCAAAAAAGGCACATCCACATTTGACACAACATCCTTATCTGCTCATGTCCCCTCTCACACTTTATTTTATTATGAAGCCCAACTTCCAGCACCGCTTGCAATGGTGCTAGGAAATATCTTTCCCAAAACTGTTCTTGTTAGGAGGCTATCAACGCTCATCAAAGGAGTTTTAGTCTAGTAAAGTTCAACCAATATGTATTGTTTGACAGCAAACAAAATGGTCAGTGGTTTGGGGTAAAAAAAAAAGCCTTGCCTATCTTTGTTGCAATAAAGGAATGATATCCAAGTCTTTGCTTCTTTACATTGCAAGCAACTGCCTTCAGAGCAATTGACTTTTTACAGTGAAAAGAAAAAAGCTTAAATATTACATTTCAATTAAATTGTAATGTCTATGGCAATTACAGCTAATCACCTGCCCTACAAGTTCAGAGTAAAACTACATAGCAGGTTAAATGGTACAGAATCCTGAAATGGAGAAATATGAGCAACAAACAATGAAGTAATCGCAAAGAAATGATCTAAAAAAGAAGTGGCACTCGCAAGAGGAGGGAAAAACTGTAAAAGTGCAAATGGAAAGATGGATGAACACAGGTCTTATACTAAGTGCTTTGCTACTGAAAATGCATCAGATCTTTAAGAAAACGTTTTCAATTGCATTTAAGGAGAAACTTTATTGAATTAATTACATGCAGAACACACATACTCAGGATTTCAGAGCAAAGCCTGGCAGTGGCAGCAGCATTTCAATCCTCAAAATAGAGAACTCTCTCATTGCAATAAAAGGAGCAAAAGTGTATTTAGGCATTTCTAAATATCACAGGTTAAGTTTCCCTCAAGAACCAAAGACTTTATGAAGTATTACAACGAAGAAACATATTTACTGGTTTTAATTATAGTTTCTTTTCTTACCTTCCCGGCTTCGAGCCATTATTATTAGTTGGCAGATCACATTAATCATTTCTTGAAGTAGTGCAGGACTCTTTTTAAGGATAAACTGCTGATCTGCAAGATAAAACTGGCTGCAATTATGCTGTACTACCTTACGGGGAAAAAAAAATTAGACAGTTTACATGAACTGGGCATTTAATGGTGTGGTCTTCACTCCTACTCATTCTTGTATTACTGAAAATACCACTTTATGCTCACTGACACATCCATCTGCAGCATTTCTCCACAAAACAGGAATAAGCAAGTGCTAAGAGAAAACAAATATTGTATACCAGCTTCCACACCAAATGAAGAAATACTTAATAGATCCTACTAGGAAAAGCAACAGGATGGCACTGACAATTTACCAGTCATACTAAAATAGCATGAATTCTCTAAGTAATCACGAGTTAAAAAAGAGAATTTTAAATTTTAAGCGAAACACCCGTTTGGGGAAAAACATTATTTGTGAAGGAGCAACTACTTTTGAATACAGTTCTGTGAAGCTGTAAGTACAAACAGTAACTAAGCAGGCAAGGAAGATGAGACATTTTTCATGACTATGTAAGACTGATTATTTTTCTTTTGAAAGAAACTGAAGAATTTGAACCAAAGCACCTTCCCTGTTTTGCTCGGGGGTTTTTTGTTTGTTTGTTTTTTTATTTGCACTAAAATGTAGAACATCTCTCAGCCTAAAACAATTACTTTCATGGTTTAAACTTAAGAACTGCATTTAGGAACATTTCAGTTTGAATATTTACAAGTACAAAAAATTCCAAAGCACAAACTGAAGCTCACAGGTAACTGTTAGATAGTTCTCATCTTATCATCTTTGTTTCACAGAGTGGGCTAAAAAACTCCAAAAACACACATGGAAATGTTATAGAGAGCAGCATTATGCTTGTCTTGGATTTCTTTGCTCTGAAAAGCAAAAAAACTTCACTTGTTTTACCTTTTACCCTATTACAAAGATAAAAAAAGTTTATCTAAGCCATTTGCAGCCAAAGGCATTAAAAACCAAGATATCAGTATTACAGGGCTGCCATGAGAATGAGTAAATACTAAGTAAATGTTCTAAAGAGTCATTAAAGTTGAAAAACTAAGTACCCTGCCTGCATAGAGGCTATTAAGCAGAGATTCATTCAACTCTTTAATGGACAAGAATCATAAATACTGTAGCATGCCACATCTTGCTCTGTTTCCAACAGTATCTGATTAGGGGAAAAGCCATTACCTTCTTCAAGGACCTCAGGAACTTTTATCCGGGCAAGATGAGTCAACAACAGAACTCTGGCTTTCAGACTGTAAGGGCAGGTGAGAGGAGGCTCATTCTTCTTTAAATTTATGCCACCAATTTCTCTGATTAGCTAAAATAAATAGTCAAACACAAACAGCTATTTTGTTGCTAAAGAGAAGCAAATACAAGACAGTTTACAAGGAAAAAAAAGATGTTCACAAAAGCAAGCCTTTAAGTAACTTTTCCCTGGAAATTTCTGTAGAGATAAACATTTACCCTTTTTATTCATAACCCAGCTTCACAAAGTCAAGAAGTGTCTTTATATGCATTGTTTCAATGTGGAAATGAGGGGGGATAAAAGGGGGTAGTAAGAAACTTATCTTGAATAGCTTTAAGTAAATTTGTATTGGTAGATAAATATTTTTTAAATCTCAACTTATTGCCAAGGTTTACTAGACTCAACCATACTTCTAAGGTATTTACATTAAACTCAATACACACAAGCAACAGCATGACCTTGAGACCTTTCACCCATCTAAGACACAGCAAACCTCCTCAGAAACACTCTCAGTTATTACAGGGAGGAGGTTTATAAGGCTGAAATCCCTTAGGCTGAAGATCAAGTATTTTAACTTGCTTATAAACTGCACCAACTTGAAAAAAGAGTGGTGTTCTTTAGTCAGGATGACCTTTTTTGATCCCAACCAGACCAAGACCCACAGCTCAAATAGGTCTGAGTAACAGGAGTTTAGATAAAGTAGCACCAATATATGGTCCAGAAGTTTCACTTTTTAGGTCAAAAGGTTACCTGAGGAGAGACAGAGATTTCAAAATCTCCAGCCAAGAAGTCTGGGTATCAACAACTAAGCTACAATAACCTCTGACCAGTCTTCCCCACTCTTGAAAAAAGATCTTAAGAACATCCTGGTATAACACTAGACCAAGAGTAGTAAAACTTTGATAAGAAAACTTTGTAAAAACTATCAATACTGGTTTGAGGATAAAATAGTGAAATAAAAATGGGAACAATGATGATGGCCCCAAAAGCATACACTAACAAAAATTATTAGCAATACCCTTCTGTATTGATGCTTCAGAGAATCGTACTGCCATATATTCAGAAAAAAAACCCAGAACATAGATGACAGTGATTACTGGAGCTTTAGAAAGGGAACAAAATCCAATGGTATAAAATGCAATAAATGTGCATACTAACAAGAACTGCAGCTCAAAGACAGAAGCCTGTTAGCTGGAAAACAGAGACACCCTATGACAAGGGAAATCCAGAAAACATTGAGATCCCACTCTAATTGTATTAACCACCATATGAAACAGTTGTGGACAACAGCATACTGAAAGCTATACAGGAACAGTATTCAATGCCACTGACTAAGGCACTGCTAAGACTTCACATAGAAAACTGTGGAAAATTCTAAGCAAATTAAAAATAATGTACAAGTTAGAAATATACTGCCGGGGAACAGTACCCCTTTCAGCATGCAGCAGGAGGAGGGAAATAAAGAGCCTTTTGGAACAGAGGGGAATAAAAGACAGCAGCTTTTCCAGTTTAGCAAAATAAAGACAAAAAGATAACTAATGGGCTATTGCTTCTGTCTATAGATGCATTGAGGACAGACAGCAAGAATCATTTTGACTCCAGAATAGTGATGATAGAAACCAAGGCTATAAATTGGTCACAAACAAGACTCCTAACCACTAGAACGGCAAGTTCTGGAACAGCTTCTCAGCAGGATATGGTTATAGAAGACTTGACTCCCTTTTAAATAATGAATGATTAAATGTAAAGGGCTTGCAAAATGCCAATGCTTGCAACAGCATGGGAAAAGAACTGATGATCAAGGTGATCTTTTCCAATCTTTTGCCACGACTGCTGAAAAACCTCACCTTTCCATTTCCTACTCTTCAAGTCTACAGCATCATAAAGAATTTGTAAAAGAGACCAAGACAACTAAGTAAAGAGGTATCTCGGTCTATTTTCTTTATGTTTAGGTCATGAAAATATGTTTACAGTAAGAAAATTCAATTGTGTGCATAAAAGGTTAAATCTGTGAGACTACCTCCCCTCCTTTTGCCAATTCAAAACATTTTCATTGGAGCATTTGGATACTGTGCTTTAAACTTCTTAAAAGCCAAGTGTTAGTTCCTGATAAATAAGACTACCTAAAACTCTGCTAGTAATAATTATTTGCCACAGTATGCACTATGGCATCTCTGTTGGAAACACCAAGTGGAAAAGAATATAAAAGGAAACCAGAGGGGAACAGACATTCGTGGAGGAATCTTTATAATATTTCAAGACATTATTAATTCAGACATTGGATAATAATTTTATTTCAGTATTAACATACTCAACTAGATCTGTGGTAATGATTTAAAAGAACCTTATCAAAGAGTGATTACCTCCTTATATCAGTACTCAAAATTTGTAAGGACTGACACTCTAATCTTTTATTTAGTTTACCCTTCCCCAAAAGCTGAACCCAGCAGTCTATATACCAAACTGATTCCATTTAAAATAAGCATTAGTACCAATTAATGTTATCTTTTCTTTTAAAAAGTTTAAGACAAGTCTAGCTTCTAATTCCTATTTCTAAAGGGATACAGTTATATCTCAGTAAAAATAATGCTTTGAGAACTTGAATTCTGTCAGCTGGTCACTTAGAAGCACCATCTCCCTCTTCCCTTGAAGGGGTCAGTTATTTATTGAACATCTGATATAACTGACCTGTGGTATCCAGATGTTGTCTGCTGGTCTGCTTGTTGCATCTTTATTGTACTGAGGATCAAATTCAGATGCCCCTGCTAAAACCATGATAAGCCCTGCAAAGATAATTGGAGTCAGACAAAGAAAATGTCAACAGCATCCTAAGCCATCGACTGATTCTTCAGAACCTTCAGCCATAAAACTTACTCCCACTCTTCCTCCAACAACCATGAATACCCACATTCTCTAGTGGATCAGTAAGTACTGCCACAGGGCAAAGGACAAAAGAATCAATGCCTGGCACGAGACAAAGGAGATCACTCAATGCTCCATTTTGCACGGCATCAAGTCCAGCATTTGACACTAAATGTCTTCACAAAAACAAAATTAGGTTTCTTTAGGACTAGCAGACATCACTGCAAAGCAGTTTGACTACTACTGCATGCTCACAGAACCATTCCTCTCAGCAATCCATATGTCTGCAGCAGTATGATGATGTGTACTAAAGGGGGAGGCAGAAAGGATAAAATTTCAACTCAATTTTCTGTTCAGTAAGCATTGAAAATTCACCCCAAAAAATTCTTTTAATTATTAGAAAAGCAGTTCAGTAAATATCCCTGCCAAAAATTGCACAGGGATGAGGGACTGCCCTTTTCCTAATGTGATTAGGAAAATTCATACTAACTCAAAACAATCTGTCATGTAATTAAGACAAAAGTCCTACACAACTGGGTATTTTAGTCCCATCGTAACATCAGTCTGCTCATGAACGTCTAAGACTGCTCACCCATAGACAGTCAGAGAAAGCTCAGGGAATCGTTTGCTCCAGTTAAAATAACATTTTCAGCAATACTTACTCAAGCTTCTTTCTTAAATTTTGAGCAAGTTTTCTTCTGAGCAATCAAAGTTATTTATGCCTACTTGCAGTGCCCAGTGAATTCCAGCTACTAAAAATGAGTCAAGTTCCCTGAGCATCAATTTTCATTTCCACTCTCGATTATCTATTCACTTCCTGAGCAAAGCATATTGAAGAGTTTCAGACAACTATAAATATCTTCTTATTATTTAAGATCAACAACTGTGGATCCTCAGGAAAGAAAATTTTAAAAAGTTTGCCTGAAAAGATACCTTAAAGAAGGCAAGTCATGCAGGTCTGTCCCACCATTTCACTAGCCCAGTTTGACTACATTTGCCCAGATTTAAGCCCTGAGTTTTTCACTGATACCACACCACTGTGGAATTCACAACCAAGCCTTACCTGATCACTGTGTGGTTTGTCTAAGCCACCTCAGCTGCACCTCATTTTTAATTCAGACTGCACAACAGACCTCAGTATAAAGAAACCTGACCTGCCTCTGATTCCAGGACTACCTGAAAGTGTTAAGTCCCTAAATAAGGCCACTTAAACCTTTGGCTTTTTAACCAAATCTGTAGGAGAGATAAGGCAAGCCTCGAAGCTATGGTTCTGAGCAAGGTTCAACATGAAATAATCTACTGTTGACAACAAGCTTGGAGAAAGAAGAGACCAGGTTTGAAGTGATCTCCCTAAGCTTCTAACGTCTCACCTATTCTCCCAATTCCTCCTTTCTCACCTAGCTGGAGAGAGAAAAAAACATAAGATTATAAAGAATAAGATTTATAAAGAATATAAACTGGTCTGAACTAATCCCACACATTAATCCATGTGTGCTGTGAGTAGAAGGCTAACATATTTCCATACTCTTATCTCCTACACCTCTTGGATTGTCTGTGAAGCACTTCTGCTCAGTAGGAAAAGGATGTATCAAAGAGCAGATTTCAGCACTCTTCCAGCAAATCTGAAGTTGAACAACAGTGCAATTCAAAGGAGTAAGAAAATATTTTAATGAACCTTTTTAGAAGGTTTTGGGGACTCTTCTACTCTGTTTTTCAATTGCTCTAAGCAAGCAATCTAGTTAAATACAATCTAGAACTATCTAGTACTATGCTGATTCTTCAGGGCCACGCCAGCCCCCAAATCGAAAGGTAAAATTCTGCACCAACATAATGCATCAGCAGATTTCCCCAGAAAAAGGGGTTTTTAATTTCTTTAAAAGTGAGTAGAGAAGAAAAATAAGTATATTGAAAACTACAAACAAGTAATAAATTAACATGAAATTGATAGCAAAATTTTTAATCAGAAATTTAGCTCTAATATAACAAGTAATAATAGAGAACTAGAAATGCTATTTCATTCTTTATGAATATAAATTTTTTCTGACAGCTCCTAGAAAAATCCCAAAGCCTATTTTGTTACACTAACAGAAAAACCCACACAGATAGAGGTTGGCTTCTAGTGGCCACATAGTAACTGAGGGCTACAGGCAGGTCAGCATGTTTCTCCCAACATGCAATATCCTTTTTTCTTTTTTTTAATGTATAGATGGACATAAATATAGATCTATACAACTCCCTCTCCCAAATACTTAAGTCTTCTTAGAGAGTACTCTTCCTCTGAAACAAAATGAAGTTTTAAAAACACTCTAGAAGAACCAGAACCATTATTTTAACCTAACAAAGGCTTATAAAGTAGGAGTATTTAAAAATCAGCAGACTGACATTTCCAGATGAGCACATTGGCATTGCAAGATGCCTTTTACTTACGTTTCATGTCCATGTTCCGTGTTTTATAGACAAAATATGTATATATTTGAGTTGTCCGAATGAGAATCTGATCTCCACTATATCGTATTGATCGGTACCACCAGGAACCCTGAGACATTCAACAAGAACAAGCCGAGGTCAGATATATGGAAACACCACAAAACTGGATGACTTCATGTCTGTTGACAATCAGGTAACTCAGCCCAACTGACTTTACCAATGTTAAGGCCAATTAAATTTCCGAAAGGAGAGGGAAATGAAAAAAAACATTTGCTGACACAAATTTTAAAAGCACAGTGATAAATTCATCTGAGAGAATCTGATGCTATATGTTTTTGGATGACCTCTAGCCTAGGGAATTCCCCCAAGGATATAAAGCTGCACACATATACACGGCTTTGGTTATTTCTGATGTTGTTTTAGTGAACTCACTAAAGAGTAAATCATCAGTAAACCATCATAAGATTTACCACTCTCTATATACATGGTAAATCCTTAGAGTGCAACACAGCATTCAAATCAAACTCATTTTAGTCAGACCAAAGCCAAACCAAGAACAAATATGAGATTTATTTCACTATGAGAAAATCTGGAAAAAAAAATTTAAATAATCTAATCAGAAAACACTTCTGAGAAGAGGAATCTGGAGGCAGCACAGTGCTCTTGCTGTACATTTTCAGAATTAAGCCATATGCCTTCAGATAGACAGAAAAAGTTTTCCAAACCTTCAGCAACACTCCAAGAATTGAATAACTAGCATTACACCAGTGCCTGAAATTATGGAACTCACTCTACAGTGATTGTACTCTGTAATATATTTTCAGAAAAATGGTGTGATGGGTTATAAACTGCAGTCTGTTTATTAAACTTCTCCCTGTAACCAAAGCTCACTTAACATGAGAAAAAACCTTGAAGATACTTCTCAATCTGTTGTTAAGTTTACCATAAGGGAAGAGAACAAGCATTAAAATAGTAAGTGATGCTTACTACTATTAATTTAATAGGCAACTATAGCAAGAACTGTGCAATCTACTTAATTATTTAGGAAATGTTATAAGACTGGCTCCCCACAAACTTCTAAATAAATTAAGTTTGATTCTTCTATGAATAGATGAACCCTGACACAAAACAGTACACAACTTCATAAGAAGTTTTTCTGCAGAAAAATTTCGATTACAATCCCACAGATATCAAATTTTTGTCTAAGCACAGATATTGGAAGAAAAATGTAACTACAGCTAGTCCAAATCTACATGAAAGAAGCTGCCCTAACTGCTTCTGATGTAGCTCATGTCTCTTACCTCATATACAGAATATTATTTAGGTCAGTGGAGGTCTGGAAAGAACTACATATCAGTATTTTCCTTTTTGTTGATCTGGATTCAAAGGGTCCAAGTAGCCTTACTTTATTTTAGTTGTCTATCAACTATAGGATGACTACATTGTCATCAACTTCCACTTCTTTATTGATTCATAAAAGAGAAAGGGGCCCATTAAAAGTATGAATCATCTTGTATGTCTACTTTAGAATGAAATGATAAAATAACTTGCTCCATAAAAATGACTATTCCTCTTCACTGACTATAAAAGAAATTTACAGTGACAAGTCTGAATGTAGAATCCTACATCTGGTATGGGGCAGAAAGAGGCAAATTTTTTTTCTGTGCTCAGAACATTTCTTTGTACCAACACAAAGGATGTTCACTTTCACTTGAGCTATGACAAACCTGGTATAAATCACTAAAAGTACATGTATGCAAAAAAGCATCAACAGACACCAACTGAAACCTAAAAGGAGAGACATGAAAAACAGGTAGACATTGCACCCTGGATTTTAGACATCTTATTCAACAACTTGAATGTGGTGATTTCAGCAATTTTCTACACTAAATCTTCAATTACGCAGAAAGACTCAAAGTGAAGGGATAATGTCTGGCTGAATTTCCGCACACATTGATGCATGCAGCTGCCAAGACCTCAGGACACTTTCTCAAATGCAAGTCTTCTTCCCCAGAACATGAAGGGTTTTGGGTGTCAATTTTCTGAGTCTTTCTTCATGCCATACCCCAAATGCACAATCACTGGATAAGGAACACTGTTCAAAAACAGTACTGTAGGGCAAACCCAATCCCTGAAATAACACTCATCTAGCAATTGATTCCTCACACAAAGAAATCTCAAGGGCAGACATCTCATGGTGTACAGAAGATCAATAAAAACTGAAGTTATGAAAACAAAGCCAGCCAGGAGAAATCAAATCAACAACCTGTTCCACATGCAGTAATTATTCTAGCACCACCAGCTACAGACATCTCAGTCTTGGTTCTACTGTAACACCACTGAATATCCTCTTGAGCTCATCCGCTCATATTAATTTTCTTCAGACGAATGAAAGAAGATACAAGACAGATTACATAACTAAGTAACTTTTGTGATATCTAATATTTTCCCTGCAGCTCCCTCTCTATCGTGGCACTGCATTTTTCTGGAAACTCTACAGTAGTTACACTTTTTTCACAATAAAAAAAAACACATGCATTAAAAAAAGGCTCACTTGCACTCTCCCTCCATGAAAGGTAAGAATTAGCAACTCTATATCCAAGACAGCTTTGTTTACTGCTTGCTTACAGAGGGTAGAATATTAATCAGATAATACTTACCACAACAACTGGAAGAATAACCATAAATGCTAATCCATATACAAACAAAACCTAGAGGAAAAAATAAGAAATACACTGCATTAGGTACCTGTTTAATCTTTATTCTAAAATACAGTCAAGTATTATTACCACAAGCCTACTACAAATTAATGCAAGTTTATTGCATAATACCTGTCATCATTTCTGAAGAACAACTTACAAGTAATATAATTAGATGGGTAGGGTTTAAATAAGGAGTATCAGTTTAGTGTGAGTAATCTTTTAAATGATTCATGCATTGTCTCAGGACAGTTTCTTTAATAATTAAAAAGTTGGCAGCTAAACTGTGATGCAGTGGACAGGAAGAAATCAAATGGTTAAGCCAAATACCTTAGAGCAACAAATGCAACAGATACAACATTTAGTCCCTGTATGATTATAGCATCACTAGCAAACCAAATGCAACTACAGAAACCTAGGAAACAGTTCCATGTGTGTTTTCTTGCAACAGCAAACACACACTTTGTAACAGGGGTGACCATAGTACAGCCTCATTATCATTGGAATAAGACCCTTCCAAGCATATTAATACTCTAAAACATTAGATTTAAGCTACTCTAATACTTACGACTCTTGAAATTTGCTTCAAAGATATGCATTTGGACCAAAGTATTATTAACTACGTGTTTAGACTAAAAATGTGCAGTATGAGGCACAAACGTTTTAAGGTGAACACTTGAAAGTTCACCTTAAAATCCTAAGCTAAGTAAGCTGACTCACCAAAATTGAATTTTTCTGATCCACAATCCAAGCTGGCAAAGCTATACCAAAGCTTGTGGCTGCAGGATGAAAGAAAATAAATTCACTATAAAATATTAAAGAACAATGCTAAAGTCACATTATGCCTAACAAACAAACAAACAAACAAAACAACCAACCTACAAAAAATCTTCATGTTTACCACTTCAATAAGCAAAAATTTAACAAATATAGCAAAATCAAGAAACTTATTAGAAACACACTCAAGTATGCAATAAAATAACAAGACTTAAATACAACATCTGAAATACCAAATATTTTAGCTTAACATATTGCAGTGAAATATATATTAATAAATATTGTCTGTCTATTTTAAAAAAAAGATTACACAGATTGAAAGATTTATGAGTTTTACATTGCAGAGTTTTCAGCAGTTTGAATACATATAGTTCAGTAAACACAAGAAAACGGTCTGAGTAAATGACTTCTATGGGAAGTTTTATTAGTTTGTACCTTTAGGAAAGTGTGTTAAGATGTAAATTGTAAACACAAAACCCTCTGTCAGTTCAAATTTCTGTGTGATGGATAAGAAAGAGAAAGGAACATTTTTCAATTCAAAAGGAGTTAGGCTGCACAAAGGGGAAGACATGATTCTCCAACAGTAACATCTGTGGCATTCAGATCTGAATGCAGAATAGCATAAAATAGCTTGTCTTCAGACACTTTAGTGGTAATAAATTAAATTTTGCAAACACTATCTTTCCCAATACTGAAAGTTCTATGAAACGAAGGGGTGGAAGAAAAAAAAAAAAGACTACAGATTTCTAGAATCTGCTTAAAAGGAAAACAACATGCTTTCCTCAGTACTAGCAGGTATCAATGAGGAGTAATGCCTTTAATAAGGACAGACTAGGATCCTTATTTACTTAGATACTATTCTGATACTATTTCCAGCAGATCGTGATAGCCATCAATTCAGACAAACAGTTGTTATGCACAAGCCTAATGTTTTATAATTAAATTGAAAACTATAATTTGTTGAGATTGAAATTAAACATCTGACAAACTTAACCACACCTCAAGCACAGCAGTTCAACAAAATAATTCCCAGTGAATTTACCACATTAAGTTACAGTTGGACAGAGAGGAATACTGCTCACTGTTCCTCTCTGCTAGGCACAGAGGCGGGATGTACCAAATTTAACTTGGTTAGATGTGTCTAACACCAGGATGTGCTTCATCTCATCCCAGGAAATACCTCTGTAAGGGACCATATCCATTCTTTGACTATACAGAACTAGAAAACTAGAGTATGGAGCTTGGATACAGATTTTTATGCTACAGATGTAGAAATTAAGAGAATATGAATTTCATTAAATTAGAAAGCTCCCAACATTTCCAAGTGGGACATTGAAAGAAAGAACATTACAGAATTGAGGAGGGAGAGAGAAAATTTAAGGGACTTCTCCTACTCTTCAGATGAAGCAGTAATGAGAGGTCTAGAAATAAAGCAGAGAACTCTAATTTCACTGTAGTCTGGGACAGAGTTTTCAGAAAAGGAGGCTGCTTCACACACAGTATGAACTGCTGCCCTATCGAAGTATCATTTAATTTTGCCCTCCGGGAATCCAAAGTCCCTTAAGTTTGTGAAAACAATCACTGAGCCAATCGCACAATCATCTTCATGCCTTTAAATTCTCAACTTTTGGCAGAGTTTTCTTTTAAGTCACAGCCTCAGGTCCATTCAAGGACGCTGACATACTGCTGAACTTGAAATCCTATGCCTTGGCAACATTAAGTTATTAGTTTGTGGATGTAAAAAACAATTTAACATTGAGAAAAGTCCTAGGAAAGCTATTTGTGCGTATACTGGTCTAAAACTTAAAGTACCATTTTGCTAATATTAAGACTATTTCTGACAAAAGATTTTATTTTTATTTTGCAGCAAGAGGGACAGAGACCTCCTACTTGCACAGCTAGGGAACCACAAGAAGCTAGGAGCTGAAAGAAACCTGCTATGTTACAAAACACAGTGGTTACAGAAAGTTAACCACCACCTTAGTCGATCAAAAATGCCTTTGTCAGACTGTTGGCAGAGCTGGTTTTTTTGAAGGGAGAGGGAAGATTTCTTTTTTGTTTCTTTGACACACTGGTTCAAGGGCTGGGGCTGTTTTTTTTTCCTTTAAAAATTAATTTCCCATGTTGAATGGATAGAATTCACAAGAAGAATTTACAACACAGAGTTCCCTCACTTCATTATAATTTCATAATTAAGTTACAAATCCCATTTACTACTTCCAAGCTGGCTGTAACTCATCTCACATAGATACGTACTAAACACTTAGCCCCTCAAACTATAGGGCATCAACAGCACAGATCTATGGAAGCCTGCCCTAACAAATGGCAGGTTTCAATTTTGCTTGTAATAGCCACTTAAACAACAGTCACAAAAATGTTTTATAAGCAACTCAGGCAACTGCAAACAGGGAAAAAAACTACTAACTTTCAGTCTTAAATTGTTTTATTTTGGATCACCTACTGTACAACTTCAACGCACCATCATCAGGATTATTTTAATGTAGCTACCTGCCCAGGAACAATCTACAATGGGATAATCACCTCAACTCCTCAAGATGAAGGAGGCACAGGCACTCAAATAGTACTGCTTTCAGTAAATGGAAGGCCAATGTGCATACAGTATTTATTTCAATGTACATCCCTTCAAAGCGTGTTCATTGCATTATTGCTAGTTGTTTATTTTTCAATATACATCTATAATATTTGGTCATAAATACCAAGAAAGGTTTAAAATTGACAAGTGTCTGGTAAGTATTATTCCATTTTTTGCTTATACCTCCATGAACATTGGCAAGTCTCTCTAGATACCTACTGTAGCCAAGTAGTCAAAAAATAACCCTTCTCTTTTTAACATAATATGAAATTTGAGAAATATGAAAGCAAACTCTTTCCTGTTTTTCCATGCCACCACCACCCCAGAGCCAGTTTGACAAGTAAAGTATTGATAAGATGCATTGCTTCAAATCACAGGAGAAAGTTATCATATATAACCATATAAAGAACTGAATACTAATCAACTGATCAGATATTAGCTCTCAATATATAAAATTTATCATTCATAATTCTTACCTTGTGGTCCATCTGGATTACCAAATTCTTCCCAATTTTTTCGTGATTCTTCATCAGTTAAACTAGTTACGAGAAGAGATATAAAGTTAGTACAGAAGTAAAGATACTTCTCTAAATCATTAACATACAGAAACTTTAAAATGTGCTATTTGTACTATTCTTTTAAGATGGCTGGGCAAGCTAAACAGATTTTGCTATTTTCTGTGTGAAATCTAATATGAAACAATACTACTGTATTCCTTCATAATACACAGGCAAATTCTTTTATCAGTCTGACAGGAAAAGAAATCAGACACGCAAGATGCATGTGCAGGAAACAGAACAATCACATCTCCCTTTCACGAGAGTGAGTGCATACTCATCAGCAAAGAGCACTTTTTGATGCCAGGTTACAGTATAGCAAATTCTGAAAGACAACAGAGGTTGGAAATGTTCTGGGGTTTTTGGAAGGAAGGTGAATATGAAAGATTAATTGACAGAGCACAAGTGGTCCGTATGGGCCTTTAATGATTGTATTCTACACTGTTAGCCTTTGACAACATGTGTTTGGTTCTTGGGTTTTGGTTTTTTTTCCCCCTGGGACTCCCTCGTTGCATAATTTAATTCTCTCTTCTTAAACAAGACACTACATTCTAAATCTTCCAGTTTCTGTGCCTGTTCTGGAATGCCAGTTTCTTGGCAATAGTATGCCATCTCAACAGAATCCCTGTTACTAGAAGGAAGAATATTGCTTTAGAAAACAAAATACTATGCATCTGCTATATGGAAGATTTTGTCTCATGGAAGAAACCCAGTGAATGAACCAGGCTGATCACTTCTGAGTCTCACATTTGTTGACAATCAGACTCATTTCATGGGTAAATTTTATATTCTTTCAAGACAGCATGGCTTAGGAACTTCACCATCATTTACTTCAAGGTATGCCTCCACCACAGCCCTTGCACTGGCCTTCAAAGTATCAAACAGTAGCACCAAGCATTTGAGTGCTAGCTTGCAAAGCAAATAATTTAAATGTTTCAGGAGTTCAGAAAGTCATACCAGAATTTGCTATTGAAGAGACTTTCATAGTGATTACAGATGTGTTTAAGCAGAAATATGATTTCAAAACTGCTCAAGTGAGCATGGTGTTGGTTCTCCTTCTCACCTTGCCCCAAACAGGACTCTCAATAAGGTCAGCCACACAGACAACTGACTTCAAAGCAGAAATCAGCAACTTCCTAGGTTCTCGATGATGTGACTGACCCATTGAATCCCTACAATGGAAGAAGGCTCAGAGGGATGGGCAAGGGCAGTGTGCCGTGCCACTGAGTGACCACAGTGATTCAGCACAGCTTGCTACAAAGAAGCTGACTCAATCTCAGCACAAAGGGGACACAAAGGTGGCCTTTGTTTTAGACAAAACACCTATCAACATGTTTCTTCAAGTACAAAGTATGAATGTCTCAAGTTTGAGAGACCAGCAAGGGGGGAGAACACACCTGGCTCAGCCCAACAGAGTCTAAAAACTAGACAACTAGCACAAGAGTTTTGAAGACAACAACAGGCTCAACCCACACATGCCTTCCCATCACCTGGGGACACCCAGCATTGTGACAGTGAATGTATGACACTGGTAATTGGAATCACATTGGTACCGTGAATGAACCGTGTATTGCAATTCCTGTATTTTGCAAAGTCTAACTTGAAAAATATACTAAAATATACTAAAGACACAACACAAATCTATCGCTCCACTAAGTCAGAGATCACGTATCACATTAACTGTCTTCTAAGCAGATTTGATATTAAACGTTCCACATGTGGAATATCTAAAAGAACCTGAGCAGAGACTACTGGACTCTGACAGATGATCATTTAGACTAGAAAAGATTATAAAGCTGTATTGACATTCCATGTATGAACAGCATTACAAAACCCAAACCACATCTTGATCATGGGAAAAAAAAAAAAATCAATAAAGAGAGATTTCCTTTATACCAAATTCTAATATAAGATATCTTCTTTCAGATAGTAAAAAAAAAAAAAAAAGCTGTAAGTAGACACAAGACCAAAAAATACTCTAAGAGGAAAAGAAGATTCAAGGATTCAGCTTTTAAGAACTACACAGGTAATGTGAAACAGTCACCATATAAAAAATCAGGACTGTAAGGCAAGTGCAAATGGAACGGGAGATGGGTAAGATGAGAGAAAACTGAGTCAGAATGAAACATCTTTGTCACTAGACGGGAACAGAGTTAAAATGCTGTCTGTCACTCCTTGGCTTTATCACCAGATGAAATGAACAGTGTATTTATTTTCTAAGCATTGCTTCAAAACTGCTGCAACAGGGTTGGTTGGTTAAAAACCATAACACCCATTTTGTTCTTTGTCATCTTTAAGATTTAACATGTGTTGCATTGGAAACATTTTTTCCTAGCTGACACAGAAGTTTGAAACAAAGATGAAACACCTTATAGCATTCTGACAGTTTCAAAACAAATTATCCTTCCTAACAGGTACAGAGAAACACGCACTGAACTAACTGAGACATGTTTTGACTTGCATTCCATATCCAAATACACTTTTTCCTGTCTGCTTCGGCCATCCTTGCTATTATCACAAAGGATTCCCTCCCCGTAATATTACATTCCCATTTTTTTATGAGCAAAAAAGAAACTTACGCCGCATAGGCCTTAGCAATCCTCATGAACATAACTTCATCTCCTCCTTTATCTGGATGGTATTTTAGCGATAGTGCACGGTACTGTTTCTTAATTTCTGATATACTTGCTCCCTTAAAAAGGAAAGGTTTAAGTTTATTAATAAATATCTTAAATAAAATCCATTCTTATATATGTAATCGTAACACACACTGCACATTATTTCTCTGAATAAAAGAATTATGTTCTAATATAGGATCATGAAACTATATACATATTTCATGAAAACATTATTATATTATTTTTTCTAATAACATTCCTATACTCATTATATTTTTAAATCAGGATAGAAGTCACAGTCTAAAAAAAGACATTCAGATGACTGGTATGGGGTTTTTCCGGATTATTTTGCTCATCCATCTATAGAAAAAAGGAAGGACTTCTTATCTGTTCGACAAATCTTATCTTCCCTAAAACATATTCATGAATACGAGGAATTCTCACTTGCAGTGAGAATATTTAAGCAAGAGTTCTTCTATTTAAGCAAGAGTTCATAGATCAAGTATGATGGTTCACTTGCAGCTTGCCTGCAGAAATAAATCAGTCAGTTACCAGGAACAGTGGGTTTCCCTGCTGCTTAAGAATGCCTTTGACTAGAATCACCTTACCCATCAATTATTTCTAACTTCTTGAACAAAGGGAATACATTACCTATACCTGAGAAAGATCGATTTTTACTCTACTACAGCACGTTGTTAAATACCAACACAATCCCCTGTGTGTTAACTTTCAGCTTGGACTGTGAACTTCACTACTCAAGAAAACCCACAAAACTTTATAATAACATATTAGAAGAAACTTTATCTGCTAACATAGAACCACTGCCGTGGTGACTTTTCAATTTTTTGTGGTAGAGAAGCCTAGTATGCTGACATTAACTGCATAATAAACACACAAGAAGTTATTTACAGATGATGGTACTATTTCAATAAATTTAAACCAGGAATTAAACTACCCTGAGGCTTCACTTGCTGTTGCTTTATCTCACTTTATGCAGTCTGTCTATCATATTTGAACACTATTTTTCAACAGCATGCCTGCCTCATTTAATGCACAGAATGAATTTACTCCATAATAAATTAGACTTCAAGTAAAAACAGGCATTTCAAGACTAGATGAAGAATGCCAGATGAGCAGCAGAAGCTGGACAGTAGGGGGGGGTGAAATCAAGTTGGTTGAGCAGAGATGGGTTTTCATAGCTCACATGAATGCTGTCTACAAAAAAAAACAAAACTAATTTTTTCTCTCTCTGACACAGAGGGTGCTTCCCTGATGAGCTGATGACAAGTTTTCTATCACTAATTGCTTACTCCTCATTTTCAAAAGCTAGGCTACAGAGATTAGGCCTGACTTACAGAAATGCTTAGTAGCCTAGGACAGTCAGTGTCAGTCAGCACTCTGCTTGGAACACAGAGCATCCCTATATTAACTACTCACAAAAAAAAGAAAAATGTAATGCGCCAATTTTCTTACTTAGAGAATCAAAATTATAATCACTTTTGAGCTTCATCTTTATGCCTTGGATCTCATCTCTAAACTGCAGTACAGATATTTATTAAATAAATCAGTAATAATATCTGAGTGGTTTATCTATTAGTTAATTTAAGTGATGTGTTTCAAAAAGAGCTATACCACGTTCAAAAGAAAGTGCTGTTATTATATACAAAATAAGGTATATGGACATTATCTGGACTTTGTCCGTGTTGTGGTTATCTTCTGGAGAAAAAATAGTTTCTTGTTATAAACTGATATGCTAACATAAAATAAAAAAACTAATCTTGACCAGAGTGTGAATGCAAAGAAGCAAATTAATTACTGTGTATCAAAACTCTAAAGTGCTTGAATCTGCAACCTTTTCATTTGTTTAAGTTTGGGGAGGGTTTTGCTGTCTTTTTTTTTTTTTTTAACAACAATAACATTTTCATTATCTAACAACACTTCAACATTTGTATCACTTTATCAGGAGGGTTGGCAATGACTCTAAAGGTTCCATTCGTATGGTAACAAATGAAAGCTGCTAATTTTCACGTAGTTTGAATTAAAAGTTTTCCAAGAGGATTTAACAGATATCACCTGATAGCAAGAAATACATAAGACGCGCTGGGATGTCAGACTCTTATTTTGAGGCCTACTTCAACTATCTATCTTCAAACCCATCTATTCATTCCCCTTGTAACATCTCTGGCTTTCATTCAGCTTGTCCTTATGACAGTATGCTCCATCCTGCCATTCTTGAGACATTCCAATATTGTCTTCTTTCTCTGCGCAAGCTGCACTTGCCTTGCGCACGAGTACAGGTTTTCATTAATAAACATGAAGTTATAATTCACTACATACATACCTTTTTGCCCTCTGGGCTGTTATTTGTAGAAATTTGCCAAAATGACAAAGGAAAATCCTCTGATGACCTAATCCCTAGTCTGGTTTGTTTAATCAAACTTAACCCAGATATACGTACATTTAAACTCCATGTGTCCCACAGATACCACTCAAGACTAAAAATTTATCTTGTTCCTTCCTGTGCATCAGTGGGAGAACTCAAGTCAGCAATCAGTCAGTCATGGAGGAACTGAGCAGGGGTTGAATTTAAATAACTTGCCTCTAGACATGGTAGGTAGGTGTTAGACCCGTCTAGCTAGGAACAGGCTACAGACTACTTATCAGCTATAATGGCTTTTGTAGCATAAGGTACTGCTTTTCTATGCTGACAAGCCACATCACTAATGGCAAGAGATGTATTTGTTAATGTTTATATACATATTAAGCTCTCTCACACTAACAGCATACATCAAGTTTAATCAAAACAGGTACATTCAAAGTTCATTCATATTCTTGTGTTGAGCTGTTTCCACAAGTGCTCTTCCTTAGACTTGAGAGTGAAACATACCTCAGACTTCAGAATTGAAAAGATGATTCTACTGTTATTCAAAAGAGGAGCTTAGGATCAGGAAATAACTAACATAAGAAGAGAATTTGCTCGAGGTATTGCGGTTAAGATGAAGAGTTTGACTAGATTAAACAAGACTTTGAGAGCTGTTTAGAAGGTCTATTTGTCTCCTTGGGATATGTAATTTTTTATATCCACTTTGAGTCAGTCCTTCAATATAAATAAAGCTCTGCATCTGTTTTCTAGTTAAGCATTATGTCTTTTTTTTTTTTCCCCAGTTAAATAAACCTATTGGTTGGTATATCACTAGTTAGAATTTGTTGTTTGCATTCACAGATACAAGCAAGATTCAAGGTAACCTTTACTACATCAAAATGTGCATCACCAACACTCTTCAGTGAAACTTCTCATTTAGAAGAGAAATACTGCTGTACAACAACTGTAAATTAAATGAATTCACATTCTTTTTATACAGTTTTTTCAGCACCCCTAAAACTGGCTATTGAGAAGATTTTTCACAGGGCATATGAAGTAGAATTGTTGTTTTGTTTTGTTTTCTTGTACCAAGAGAGGAAAACAACATCAGAATAAGATTCAAAATAGATTAAAATAAATCACCTCACTGTATTAGGTTATTAGAATTTTGAAGGAGCTAGATACAAAAATTATAAATTAGTACAGATATAGGCAAAAACCCCCATAATGACTGACTTTATAATACGCAGCAGCAACTTTCCCAGGCCAAAAAGGATAAAAACAGTAGATATATTCACTAAAGTTAACTTACTTCAAAAAAACAAGTCTCAAATTTGACATCTAGACATAGAATATACAGTAACAGTAGTACAGACTAGTGAAAGATGCTATTACTTACAGGATCCAAATGTAACACCTCATAAGGGTTGTATTCTTGATACTCTCGGTCAGTTTTGGAAACTTTGTATGCAAGAAACAAAAATAATGCCCAGCCAGCAAGGAGGACTATTTTCCTGATTGGAAGAAAGAATTTTTTAAATACACAAATCCACTAGCTCTAGCACCATTCTACAAATAACATTAGAAGCCATTTGTTATCAGTCTTCAAGAAACAATATTAAAATAGCAAAAAAATATTAAAGCAGGTATTAGTAATCCAGTTACAATACCACCTTTGACACAGATAAGAGCTGCTCTGATTTCTAATTAATTTCTTTTCCTAGTTTTTAACAAAGGCAAGCCACTATCACAAAGAATCTTTCCATTCTATAGCTGTCTGTCCTCAGCAGGTATACAATAGTATTTCCTATTTTTAAAGGATGACTTATTCTTAGACAAAGTCAGTGTTAAAAAAAAATAAAAAACCAAACCAAAATACACAAAGCTGAAATGGGCAGAAAAATATTTTCAGAGTGGGAGTATGGATATAAAGCTATTGACTTCAAACATACAAAATTATTACTCTTGTATATTTGAATATATATGTTCAGATATTAAATATTTAAGTCAAAAGACATCCCTAGCACTACTAATTTCAGTGAGTGAGAATTATTTTTCTGAACAAATAAATGCATTGTTTACTTATTTTTTTTACTGCTGAGGTTCACTGGTTTCATTTAGAAGATACTTCACGCAGTACAAACAGCATCCATCTTGATTTCAAGCCCTACTAAATAATAATGATTAACTATTAATTATTCAAATATAGCAGATTGCAAATGTCTTTTCGGTGACACAAAAGCCAATATTACAAAACTAATTCCAGCTGCTTTGATTACAGAAAATATATTTTTATTAAAAAAACAGTAAGAATTGCTTTAATGAAAAGTCATGCAAATGAAATGTACGTACTTTACTGTGGGAATTATGTTTTGTTGCGGTTGTAACAGTCGCAAACGATACCACAAGCATCTTCCATATACATTTCTTATATTCTTTAATCGAATTTGCTCTATAAAAATAAAGAGAAAGATTGTGATTAACCAAGCTGACAAAACACAGAACAACAAAAATGCTCGCTTCACCCTGGAGTAGGCAGTACAAGGTCAGTTGGAGGACTGACAAAAGGTCCAGTATTACTGGAGGAAAGAATGCTTTTTATCCATTGAAGTGACACTGCACACCCATAATCGTAAGAAGTGGGTCGGATTACTTGCTGCTACCTAAAAGGAATACATTCTGTTTCCCACATGCCACACAGCAACCGTCACTTGTGAACTCAGCCTTTGCATGTCTAATATGCACCTGTAAACTTTGCTTCTGCCATTTTATACTCAACTCCAACAAGTTCCCCATTTCAGTACGTCAGCTACTGCGTGCAGGGAAAACAAACAGAACCTAACCCACATCCAAACTGGTGTTTGTATACAATTAAAGAGTGCAGTGAGAACAACAGCTCCTTCCTCAATTCAAAATATGATGCATTTTCTTGCTCTTTGTGACATCTGCTTTTATAAGTTGCCTTCATTTGTGTTTTTTCGTTGAACAGGAAAAGGAAGGAAGATTGAAGTAATAGTTACTTGTAAGCCACATAGCTCAGTAATCCCTGCCCTTGGTAACGGAGTATCCACATTAACGACAAAGTAGCCAACAAGATTTCCTCCCTTGGTCCTTTTAGGACAGGATGAGGCTGGAAGGAAATTGTATTTATACTGTCAAACTCATCATGATGAGGGCATGGAAGTTCTCTCTGTTAAGAGCTTTAATTGTATTTCAGAGTTAATCAAGACCAACCTAGCCTTGGTCAAGGAATTCTTTTATTCTAAGAAAAGTACAGTGGAAAGCAAATAGCTTGTACAGAATTTCTGTAAATACTGAAATTACATGTTAAAAAGTCACTTCAGTCCTGTTTATGTAACTTGTCTATCCATAAACTATGCACTCTGACCTGCAACACTTCTGGACTAAGGAGGTCACTATTAATTACCTTTCTTGCAAAAGAACGAGACCACTAGGGTCTTTTCAGGCTAAAGGAGAAAGAAATAAGAGAAAAAAACTCGTCCTGCCTCAATACATTTAGATATTACTGGTGAACAAAATTTAGAAAGATAATTGTGAATTACCTAAATATGGGAATTATATTAACAACTTTGATCTGAAGCACACGTCAATCATATCCTACTGAGTCTTAAATCCACTTTTGGCCTTTTGAGCAGGTGATGTCTTCATGGAATCATAGAATGGTTTGGGTTGAAAGGGACCTTAAAGATCATTTAGTCCAAGCTCCCTGCCATAGGCAGCAACACCTTTCACTAGGCCACGTTACTCAAAGCCCCACCCTGATCTTAAACTGATCTCAACTAAAATAGTAGTTATGATACATGGAAACATTTATTATGGAAGGCAGTGACAACCTCTGTTTAGTTATTCTTAAGGTATTGGGAGGTGGGATACAGTGTTCAGTGATCTACTCAAATTTCTAAGTAAGAATGTAATTTAGATGAAAAATGCAGAACTATAGTTTGCAGTCACCAAACCATTTAAGGCAGAGAAACATGACCAGAAGTGCCAATGCTGTGTACCACATCAACCATGAGTTCAGATTTAAGGCAGATCAGATGTGAGCATTGGATGTTATTTCAAACTCTGGTTGATTTGGCAGAGAGTGGGAACACAGATGACACGTGGCCACCCACAAACTAGTAAAGTAGACAAATATTAAAGCTTGCAGAGACAAGACATCAGAACCAGAAAAAAAAAGCGTATCAGTTTATTCTGAACTACCTAATTCTATAAAGTATAGCTTCCTCAAAATTCAATGACATTAAACAACCCAATGCATTTCCTGAGAGTTTTAGTAGTCCCATCACCCCCAAAGAGGGAGAAATGGAGGAGGATAATTCAATCCCCTGCATCTGATCCAACTCTTACAGTGCTTCAAAATAAGCTTCCAAACTTGCCTCTCTATTCTGTGCAAGAGATAAACCACACACAAGTACTATGCAGCTCCCCTGATCTGCAAAGATTCTTCACATACCTGAAACAGGTACTACATGAAAACTTCTAAACAAAAAGAATATGACTAAAATTTGGTTAAGCAATTGCCCAGTTAGTTTTATTCATGTAAGGCTTTAGAAAGCACTGTGAAGGAAAAGTTCAGCAGACAATGAAAACAGTGAAAATGCAACACTGACTACCTACTGGTAGAATGCAAATTAATCTGGCATTTTCTCTTTGCAACTTTTTTTTTTTTTTAAGACAAAAACCGTGGGAGATCTCTCTTGATTCAGAACTGGATCCTGCACAACCAGAAGTGAGCTAATTGTTACTTAGAATTAAACTACAATTTTTAAAGCAAAACTGAAGAGACACAGAACTAAACATAAAGCTGGCATTTCAAAAAAACCAAAAAAATAACACCATTAAAGACTAGACTGACAATTAAGTTATGAGGACTAAAAAGCTCTGCTACAGAAACAGGGAAGAAAGTGTTCAGAAGGTTTTAAATGGTCACTGGACAACTATGAGCCATAGTGTGATGCTTTTATGAAAAAGTCACTGATTATACTTGAACAAATGGGGCATCACAAGCCTCACAGAAGACACATGTGCTTACGTGAAGCCTAAATCCCTCATTTCAAATATTGTCAATGAATTCAGTCATTTGGTGCTGAAGCAAGACGAAACCAACTGTTCAGCAGTTCAGCCTGGTCCAATCTGTATCACAGCCCCACTAACATTTCTGCAGCACAATCAAGAGGCAGTGCTGTTTGGTCACTGTCCTGACTGACCTGACTACGCTGCTTGTAGAAATACCTACCATCAACATGAAAATGCAGTACCAGTGCTCTTGGAGAAACAGAAGGTGACTAACAGAACTCTGTTTACTTAATCATGTAAAACTACGCCTAATAGGATATGACTCCTTTTAGTGTTTTGCTAGGATGTTTTAACAAGCTGCTGTGCCTTGTCTGTATAAACCTACACCACAATGCCCTGCTTCTCAAACCTGCTGATGTCCAGCCCTGCAAGGAGCAGATGACCCTCTCCTTTCCCCGCTTGGCATCCTCCCTGCAAGAACCACCAGTATCCTTTACCTTACCATGCCAAAAACCTTCCAAAAGTGCCTTAGAGAAAGGCACCTTGGAGAAACATAAAACAGTTGTGCAAGATAAACTGACGACTTGGCATAAAGTCAAATAAAAACTGACCACCAACTGTGGTTTATCATTATCAGAGAATTGAGGTTTTGGAACAGTTTTCCAGTAACAGTTGCAGAAGACACATTTTGTGACCAGTCTGACAACAGCAACAGAAGAAAAACAAAAAGACCAACCCGAGGCAAGTGGTATGAGCAAAATTTAAGCCCTGTGAATATGTAAACAGCACACACCTACGCCAGGTAAAAACTCCCTGGCAAAGGGAGTCCTGGAACAGGTATGTTGCACAGGGGGACCTCTTCAGCCAAATGCCAAATGAAGGCAGGATGCTAAGCAGCCATTGCATTTTTTACACATGCATCTGAACAGTTCTGGATCAAATCTAATTATAGTTGATTAAACAATATCAAAGCAAAAGCAGTTTATTAATCCCTTTCTGATCTTGGGATGGCAATGGTCTCATCTGACTGTCAATCCCAGAAGGAAAAAGGGCAGTAAAAGATGAAGGATTTTTTACAGTTACCTGTTCAGAACATAAAGAAAGAATAAAATCCTACTCAAATTGAGGCTACTCAAATTCTTCAGAGGCATCCTGAGGCACTTCCTCTGTCACATGCCATCATTAACACATATAAACTTGTGGAATTCAAAAACAGGCAGCTACTTGGGCAAAAGAAGGAGTACAGACAGCATCACTCCCAGTTTAGGCAGAAAGTCACTGGCAAAATACCATACTGAGTAAGAAAGCTATATTCCTACTGTATCCATGAAAAACAGGCCTCCTGTTTATTTACAGAAAATGCATGCAATTGCACCGAAGAAAATACTTATCTTGTTAGGAAGACACTGATTGCAGAAAAAAAAAATTTAAAAAAAATAAAAAAAAAAATTAAAAAAAAAGAGGAAAAAAGAGGACAGAAAGTTAAAAAAAAAAAAGAAAATAAGGACTATTTTTAAAAAAAGAAAATTAAAAAGGAAAATTACAAAAGGAAAAGAAAGAAAATTTAAAAAGGTTAGCAAAGGCCACAATATCTGTGCTTAACAAAAGCAGCAACATACTCCTAATGAGAAAGTTGTGGATAAATGAGGTCTTTTTTGCTTTTCCTTTGTCTCCCAAGGAAGTTCCTTTTTACACAAGTGGATTTGCCATGCCACAGAACTGGCACACTGTCCTTGCAATATCCTGCAGACCCTGATCACACAGGAGTAAATATATTACATACTGCTCAAGATAAAGCTCTGCAGTGAAATGTGAATTGTACCTTCTTTGGATTTTAGCTCTGGAATCCTTGTTCTGACAGTGAAAGAGATTCAGAGTTTGAAAAGCAGAGGAGTTCTCCTGTTTCTTGTTGGTCCAGATCATTGCTCCCCATTACAGTACGAGAGCACTTCTGACAACATCCTTTGATGATCCATCTTTACAGGGAGACAAGCTGGGGGGAGGGTGGGGATAGAGGGGGGAAATGCTTTTCCTTTAGTCAAAATGACTTCTCATTCAATGGGCAAAACCCTTAACAATAGTGAATCTCTCCTACATTTTTTAAAATAGGTATTAAACAGCCTTGAAAAGCAAAGGCATAATACATCCCTGGGCTTTTGAGTTAATCTCACTAACAATAATCATTGCATCAAGATATTGTTAAAGCACCCTCTCAGAGGATGATGCCGACTGCAGTTCATTTCTGTAAATAATCTGGGGAAGCATCCCATGCTTGCTTTATTTCCCTCCAAATTGTTCCGGATGCATCCAAGGTTCCTGAGATACACAAGTAGATTTTTACCAATACAATTCTAACTCACAGGGGTTCTCACAAGTACCTATGTATAATATCTTAACCAATGTATGCAAATATCCAGCCAAAACTACATCTTAACATACTTTTCAAGTTCTCAAGAAATACAACTAGTACTGATACAAAAGAAAATCTGTGTACCATCTCTTTCATTTATTCAGTAAGCACCATAGAATGGTTGAGTTGGAAGGGACCTTAAAGATCATCTAGTCCAAAACCCCTTATCCTGGGCAGGAATGCCACTCACTAGACCAGGTTGCTCAAAGCCCTGTGCAATCTGGCCTCGAACACCACCAGGGACAGGGCATCCACAACTTTCTTCAGGGCAACCTCCTTCAGTACCTTGCCACCCTCACAGTAAAGAATTTCTTCCTAACATCCAATCTAAGTGTCTCCTTGTTTTAAAAACACACAGATATACCATCCTGTAAGTATCCATCTGCATAAAAAGTCACTCTTTCTCTTTTTATAAGTCCTCTTTAAGTACTGAAAAGCCACAATAAGATCTATTCAGAGCCTTTTCTTCTCCAGGCTGAACAACTTCAGTTCTCTCAGACTGTCTTCACAGAGGAGGTGCTCCAGCCCTCTGATCATCTTCACGGCCCTCCTCTGGACTTCTTCCAACAAGTCCATGTCTTTCTTGTACTGAGGACCCCAGACCTGGACAAAGGTTTCACAGGATCGGAGCTGAGGGGCAGAACAACCTCCCTCGACCTGTTGGCCTCACTTCTCTTGAGGCAGCCCAGGATGCAGTTGGCTCTCTGGGCTGCAAGCACACACTGCTGGCTCATGTCCAGCTTTTCATCCACGAGAACCCCCACGTCCTTCTCCACAGGGCTGCTCTCAATGAGTTCTTCTCCGGTCTGTACTCATGTCTGGGATTGCCCTGACCCAAGTGCAGCACTTTGCATTTGGACTTGTTGAAACTCACGAGGTTCTCATGGGCCCACTTCTCAAGTTTGTCCAGGTTCCTCTGGACAGCATCCCATCCTTCAGGAGTGTCAACTGTACCATTCAGTTTTGTGTCATCTGCAAACCTGCTGAGGGTGCACTTGATCTCACTATGTCAATGATAAATTTACTAAAGAGACAGAGCCCTGAGAGACATCCCTCGGGACCAGTCTCTGCCTGGACATAGAGTCATTGACCACAAGTCTCTGGCTGCACCCATCCAGCCAATTATTTATTCACTGAATAGTCCACCCTTCAATTTGTATTTCTCCAATCTGAAGATAAGGATGTCACATGGGACTGTCACAGAGGCCTTATGAAATGTAGGTAGATGACATAGGTTGGTCTTTCCTTGTTGATATTGCAGTCAATTCCTTTGTATTCCAGGTGACAACATGGGTATCATGGGTTGGTCAGAACTTATATATGCCTCTGGAATATCCAAGTCTGTAAGACAGAGGTGTCTAACTTTTCTGGGTGGGTAACCTAGACCACACAGTTCTTGGGTAAAAACAGAACAACTAAACACTCAGGTTCGAAGAGACCTCTGGAGATCACCTAATCCAACCCTGCTGCTCAGGAGGGTCAACAAAGCAGCTGCTCAAGGTCTGGCTGTAGGCCTTTGAGTAGCTTCAAGGACAGAGAGCTCACTGTCCTTCTGAGCAGCCTGTTCTACAGTTTGATCATCCTCACGAGGCAACAATTTTTCTCATATCTGTCTCAACCTCTGTTCTTTACCCATCACACAATGGGTGAGGAACACAGTACACACGAACACAGAAGGAAGCTACTCACAGGTTGGATTTGCTGTTTCCATAGATTGTGTCTATAACTGAGCCATGTCTGACTTTTAAGTTTGAAGTTCACCCATCTTATATATTTGTTTCCAAAGAAACAGGAGGATACACTTAATCCCTAGGTATGCTTGACAAATGATCCCTACCTAGACCTAGCCTCCAGGTTCTGAAGGTCCCAAGAAGTGATCCAAAAGAAAACCTAAGGAAGATTCTTTTTCATTCTCCTCAGGAAAGAAAGAAGTATTACACACTCATTGGAAATGGGAAATTCTAGAAGTGATAGAATGGAAAGAGGTACAGAAAAGTTTTAATCTCCAGAATCTTGTTCTAGCTGCAACACAGGTCAGCTTCAGGGAAAAAAATACCACAAACAAGGCTATTGTCATCAGTACTTATAACTAAAGCATATAAAATTTTAAAAATATCATAGTCAATTTGTAGGACAGCTAAAAGCTACGAAAAAAACTAATACCCAGAATACATGGAAGCCACCGGTTTTCCATCATTCTACCTCAAACAGCAGAAGAAGTATATCCTAGCCTCCTGTGTCCTTTCTACCTCCGGGTTACCAAGAAAAGCAAAGGCAGAAAGTCTAAAATACAGCTCCCATGGACTTTGTGAGAAAGAGAAATAGGAAGGAAGAGGTGCACATGAAATATTCTGCCCACCAGATGCAGACGATTCATCCAAAGGAGAATGTTGTTTGGTTTCAAAAGAAAATTACTCCTTTCAGCAAGGAACACAGAGTGACACAGTTCTGCAGCCCTAGGAAATGCTAAGATCACTTCAAAAACAGACTTTCACAAAAATTATTTGCAGCATGTCATCCTCTCTCTACACTCCAATGGAAAACTTGCACCTGTAGAAAGCATCAAGAGATGCAAGTAATACACACAGCATGCAAGTCTTGGGTAAAGGCTACAACCCAAGGGTACTGCAGCTCTAAACATGAAATCTTTTCTGTTAAAACTGAGGGCAACAGGCTCAGTCGAAACACTCTTTCTGGGTTTGCTGTTTTTTATTCAGGGTTCCACAGTTCTAATCCTCTGAACTGTGCACTAAATACGTTCTTCCCATTTACTTTTCAACAGCTATGTGTATGTATACATATACAAAATCTGAGGTCTTGGGCTTTTTCCTGCTTCAACAATTACAGAAATTAAACAATTGTATGAACAATTTATTTACTGAGGTCTTGAACTGAGGATCTCTGAACAAATTTACTTCTTAAGCACTGAACCATTTCTCAGATAACAGCTGATGAACACAAGTATGAAAAGGCTACCCTACTGCCTTACTAGGCCATTTTTGCTTAACTCTATTGACTTTTTCCTTGATAATTATTATAAAATAAGACTCCTCATGGATACAGTATAGTAACTGAGAACAATTTAAAAATCACAGTGTTAGGAAAAAACTCTACAAAAAAGCTACTAATAAACACTGATAACAATGTTATAAAGCAGTAACCCATCTTTGCCAGCAGCTAAAAGGCAGGATTCAAACTCACAGTAAACTCAAAAAGTCAGAAACTCCTCTGAAGTACTAAGTAATTTCAAACCTTATTATAATAGGATTGACTTGCAAAACTCCAAATTAAAGAGGCATGAAGCAAATTAAAGTCATTTTAAAATGTTCTAAAATGCATTTGCTTAAATCCAGAAGCCTTTAAATGACCACTAGTGTTTTCATTAGGATTTAAAAAAAAAAAAAAGAAAAAAAAAGTGTTTCAGGACTTTGTACTGACCATAGCAGTGAAGAATGAAATAATCTAATAGATGCCTTCTAACTTTAACATCTATTATTGTAAGAATTGTCGTCATTACCTTGAGTTTAGCTACAAAGAGGTCATGTCCAAGTTAGCCTCTTCACTACAACATTTACAGCTGAATAATCTGACCCTAGTTGTTTTCAAAGAGATTTTTTCTGTCTAGCAAATATTCACAGAAATAACCCAAAAAATATCATGTGTTTTGAGTCACATTAAAGCTCCAAGCAGCCCATAAACTACAAAAAGTCCTGTGAAAGACTTTAATAGCACGGCTGCTCTTTCCAGAGCATGTTTTGCAGCAACTACATTAAGCTTAAAAGGGACAAAAAGTAACCTAACTTTTCATTCACACAGTTCGACACAGAGGTGCCAACTAAAAGACAGCATTTGTTCCTAAAAATTTTAATAAACAGCAACATAAGATGATTCAACATCTTGCAAGTTAACTTCTTTTCAGAGTTTACTTACTCAAACTTTCTGTTTACAGTCTCAGGGCACAGTTCCACACTGCACTACTCCTAATCAAGCCATTTCCAAGCCTTGTCCTTCCTATTAGTATACTGTCTTATTTGTACTGACAAAACCATCAGTGGGAATAACTATACTAAATTTTAAGCTACATCACCTAAATTACCACATTTATAGTAGGGCTGGACCTACAGGTGTATTGTAAAACTTCAAGAGAATCTGAGAGGAATCAGAAAACTGGCCATTTTAATATGGAACGACACTCATGTGAGTTAGGTTATCAATTTCAGATGAAATCAGCAACAACGCTGGGCTCCAAGAATACACATTCTTAATTATTAGCTTGATTTTATCAGTTTAGTGCGGTAGGAAACAAGAATTCATTCAATCCAAACCAAACGTAGACAAAAGTCACTTAGCATATCACCAATCACTGAACCTGTGTTCAGTGTTGTTCTGATGCACACCTCGAAGGAACTATAATAAAGGATCAAATTAGCAGACACAGGGATAAGTACCATACATCCACTTATCATCAGTGGGGCTTTTGTGAAGGTAAAGTCCTCTAGAGGAAGTAAACATATGGAAGAGGAGATACTACTGATACAGTCTGTGGTTTCCAAAAGGTTTTTGAAAGGTTCCTCTTCGAAGTCTTTCAGGACAACAATCTAACTATTGCAAAAATAAATATGTGACTAGAAGAGAGAGTGAATGGCCAATTCTCACAGCAGAAGGAAATCACCAGGAGCTCTGTAGGAACTGGAACTACAACACTCATATTTCACTAATAAATAACCTGAGTAAAAGGGTGAGCAGTAAAATAAGGCTTCTGGATGATTTTAACTTATTCTGGGTAACAAAGACAAGGGCATCCTGAAAAATTGTAAAGATCAAGTGAGTAGACTACAGAATGGTGCACGAAATTCAGGGTATGAAAACATGAAGAGCAATGGGAACTATGCTAATATAATATGTACTATGATGAGCTTGAGGCTGACCATTATCTCTCAGGAATGCAGTCTTGGTGTTGTGAAAAACTGCTCTGTATAAACCTCAGCTGAATGCTTATTAGTTATAAAAATCAAAGCAAATGTTTAGAGCATTCCTATGAGGAAAGGAGGGCAACATTACTCCACCACATAAGTTTGAGCCATGTACAAGCTTGAGGCTGTACATACCTCCAGTATGATGCACTGTCCTAGTCCCCACCTCTCAAAGAGGGGCAACTAGAAAACATTCGATTACGGTGAACGAGGGTCATCAAACATATGAGAAGATTTATGTCCAAAATATAAGCTACAAATCTTCCAGCTGGGAGAGAGTCAAGTGCAAGGAGAGGTAATGGAAGGCTGTAAAAAACCTAAGTGACAGCCAGGACAGACAGAACTGAATGTTTACTGCCTCTTCCAGTAGAGGAAATAAGGATCATCAAGTAACATCATAAGATGGTGCAAAACAAAGCTGATTATTTGCAGTGTGGGCAGCCAAGCTGGTGACCTCCTTACCATAGGATGGTATAGATGCTATAATAAAAGAGTCGCTGAACTGAAAACCACTGGAAACAGGGAGAATGTGCAAAGGAAGCAGCATTTATGCTTGTCCCGTTATTCCTTCCTTAAGGCATACACTTCTGTAATACCACATAAAAAAAGACACCTGACCTGACCCAGTATAACCATTCTTTTGTTTCTAAAGAAAAAAGGGTATTTGAAACTTTATTGGTAAGCCTCTGCAGAAGCCACAATCCTTGCAAATATTCTAGTTTCAAATAGTTCATCCAGCAAACCAAGATAAAGGAATCTTCTGAATTTAAAATGCTCATAGGCAATTTTCTGTAAAAGGGAAATACTAAGTGAAAATCTGAAAACACCTCTTCAATCTTCTTAATTGTACAATTATTTAAAAACTGGTGCAGACACTAATCTTTTTGCTCAGGAAAGAAATTAAATACCTATTTTGGGCCTCTCCCTTTTCTTAGTATGTTCTAGACAACACGACCCCCTTCACCATGAAATGGAGATGTGGATGTCTGGTCCTGGCTAATAACTGAGGGAAAGGCCCACAAACTCCACAGCGGGAGAAGGTAGCACTGCAGGGTGCAAGGATGTAGCAGAAGCCTAGTTTATACTTATTCAAATTACTGCAGGTCTGAACCCTTCTTCACAGGCATGAGTTTGAAGAACAAATAAAAAAAAAAAAAAACCTCCACGACAACCAACCAACCAAAACAAAATAAACCAACCAACCACTAAAAAACCTATGGAATTGCTGTTGATTCCATTCTTTGCCATTTACCTTGCTCATCTCTCAAAATTCCTGCTCACCCTGTAAGAATGGCTTAGCTGCTCATGAGACCATAATTGAATCACACTTTACTACTGAATATATCAGGTTAGATAGCACCAACTTGAATTCTCTAATACATAGCCTGGATATCCTGATAGTTTAGTATCATCTATGTGAGTAATGAAGATACCCTTGCAGCAAATATTAACTGAACAAGGCGTGTAATAAAACTTAGGACACAGTTTACATAAGCTTCCATAACAAAGGTTGAATTTTTTAAAAATAGAAACTACTTTATTTTCATGTGCATGCAGTGAAAGTGAAGTTCTTGTAATAGCTTGGTCTTCAACTTGCCACAAAAAGTTTTTCAGAGTTAAGTGTTCAGGACAGTGTTGAAACTACTCAACTAATCTGTAACAAAGGGTTATTAATTTTATTTTACTGCTAGGAAGCTACAGTGCTCATAATAATATTACAATAGTTAAACTCCATGAAATGACAGGGGTTTTTTTCCCCCCCAAATAACAGAGCAGTTTGGATAACTATTCAAATGCTTTGTTTTGAAAAATATTTTTAGAGACAATTGCTAGGCATTACTAGTAACATCTCATAACGTTTGCCCCTTCTTCAAATGTTTCTCAAAAAAACCCCTACTGCTTCAAAATAGCAATATAGTAAAAAACCCTACCAAAATAGTGTTAAGCATCACCATTACATTGTATTCTGCCTTCTAACAGTTACCTAATAAGCTGTATTTTTCTGAACTTAAAATGGTTTAAGTCAACCATGGTACACTCAGTCTCTCAGTACCTCAAAAATCTCAATTTGTACGTAAGAACAGTTCTTAAATGCATAACTGCATTTCACTGACTCTCCTCCCACTTCCTGACACAGTGATGAAAGGTTATATTAACAGGAAAGGATAAGCATACACACATATGGGCACAAAATGCTTATATTCACAGACATCAAGTTTTCACACTCATGCTTATCCACCACAGCAGCAATGAGCATGGCATCCTGTAGTTTTATCCTGTGGTTTTATCCTGTCCTTTACCAGCATCCTGTACTTTATCCTGTATTACTAAATACCAAAACACTGTGAAATACTTTTGGAGTAAGGTTAACAAGATTTCAGTGAGCTGTAGCCAAGAACAGGCATCACAATTAACCCACTCCAACCAATCTTATCTCACACCAGAGGATTAGAAGCAGCACAGAAGAATTTTACCAGGAGTGGAAGCAGCATCTCCCCCAGCTGCCGTGGGGTAGAAATGCTCATTATTCCATTACAGATAAAACAGAAGAATCACTGCCTGTGTTCTCTGCACCGGCTTGAGTCACATCTAAGTTGCAGACTCACTGTTTGTCCTTAGAGAGCCAAATAAACTTTATAGCCTCCGTTCCCCTACTTACAAGTTAAAGCAGAGGATTAATATAAATCTCTGAAAACAGCCTCAAGATATACAGATGAAAAGTGTACCAAAAAATTACACAGAAACCTTAATATTTACACTACTACATAGAGAGATCCAGTATAGTGGGCAGGTATACAGAGAAACAGGGTTCTTAATACAGAAGATCTTTCTCAGGTCTTCTACTCAAGGTTTTGAAAGTGAGTGTCAAGTACTGGCTACCTATAGAAGTATGCAAAAAACCCCACTGCTTCAGAACAGCATTACAGTAAAAATTTAACAAAGTAATATTAAGTGTCAACATTAAATTATAGTCCCCCTTCTAATGGTCACCTAGTAAGCTGTATTTTTGAAATATTTCTGCATTCTGTCCAGCCTCAAAGCAAGAAGGCTAGCCTAGAACCAGAGCTCTCAAACTGCCTATGCTACTTCCTAGAGGCATGGCATCTTCAAAGATTAGCAGGGAATAGCCTCTTTTAGCCAGATTTTTTAAAGGTTTTCTTTGTATTGACCCAGTGCTCTTCAAGAAAATTTTACTACATCTCAAACAGAAACACTTGAGAGGGGAGAGTGCAAGGGAAGAAGATTAAAGAGCAACAGGACAACATATAGCCAGGGCTCCCCAACAACAGCAACACCCACCCCACCCCCCAAAAAAAACTAAACACAAACAACCAACTAAAATCAAACAAACAAAAAACCCCACACACACTCTGTATGGATCTCTATTACAACAAAAGTACACTGAACAGCTTTTATCCATTTCATATAATTACTTTTTCCTACATACAAAAATGCAGCAGATTTTTTTTTTTTAATCTTTTCTACAGCAGGTGTTTCTATTCTTACACTTGCAGAAGGAAGATCTATGTTCCAAGCAGAATAGCTCCTACAGCCTCTTTTCTATCAGAGACTGCAAACTTTTATTAACGGTATCCCTGCATTCACAGCTGTTATTCTTTGGGAGTTTTGAACTATTTTCAACATCTTCTTTTTGTTCAAGTTACTGTAAAAGACTCAGGACAGAGACATTTATTCTTTCCAGCAACTTTGTAATACGTTATGAATACCTAATGCCCTAAAACAGGATAATTTATTTAATGCAGACCTAAATAAACTAAAAACAATGGGTAAAATGAAGAACTTCCAGACAGATGCACTAAACTGCAAAGCACAACACAACCTATGACCACCTGTTTCAGCACAGCTTTACGAGTCTCAATTCAGCAGCACAGGTGGAAGTCAAAAAGTACACAAAGTTCAGCAAACACATCAGTATTGTGCAACAACAGGCAAATTATCCAACTAAACTCATTCACCTCTTGCTCTCCATTTCCTTTCTAGATTCTGACATTTAATCTACACAAACCTTCACTGAAATTGGTTCAAAGCAAGTCCAACAATAGGAAGATACTTTGATGGGCACTCCTCCACCACAAATTGCTGGGAAAAAACCATCTTTTCTTCACCTCTTGCAATTAAGTTTTTGAAAGACAACTTAAAAATTCCCACTGCAGAAAATACCTTCTCATTAAGAAGTGAATCTGCACCAGAATAACTTTTTAGCAATCATATTTTTTGTTCCCAATTAAGAGCAGTCCTTGCAATAGTTTTCCTCACAGTAATTAGGCTAAATTTATACCAGTATTTTCCCAAAACAGAGGTGATCCAGAAAAAGTATGAAATTCTTCTAGTAATAAAACACATATACACACATATATGTTCTCAAGATACCAGTCAAGGATAAACAATACAGCAGTTTCACCATCACCTGAAGCCATCACCACCACTGAAAGGATCAATCTTCTTCCCTCACTGTCACATCCTGCACCACCCCAAGCATCCATAAAGTCCTACCCAGAAACTAACACACATTAAAAGCAAGACTGAAAGAAGAAAAAAAAAAAAAAAAAAAAGCCAAAAATTAATCTCAGCTAAAACAAGCTTATTGCAGTCACCCACACTGTTTGGGTGCTCTATTTGGCACAAGGGAGGGTGAGAAATAAGACTTACTCTGTTAGAGCACTACTGCCTTGATGCAGTTATGAAACTGCAGCCCAAGACACAACGCTGAACAATTAACCTTTTATAAGTGCCTTATTAGCTCTAGAGTGAACACCGAGGAGGTATTAAAGTCATCAGGAAAAATGCAGTTTAAAAACTCAGTCATCTGCTTGTTTGGTTTATCAAAGCTGAGGTAATGAAATTACAGGACAGTTCACAGGGTGACTAGCACACCACAGCAAAACCCTCCCAAATATTAGTACCAACCCCTACTGCAAGCTGCAGCAACACTTCATATGGACTGTCTCAGAATGCCTGGAGAAGGCAGGTTTAGACACTCAGGAAATAAAGGAAGCTCAAATTTTACTCAGGACTTTTGAGACACAAATCATGCTGTTCTTCCCAACAGTAGAACTGAAAAGGCCTTTCAGAAGTTTATTTTAAGAAGCACTAACAGCAAAATCTTAATGGCTCTCCTACTAAAAATCTGACATTAGGTAACACATTTTGAGTTTCCTCCATATAGTAAAGTAATATAGACACAGTCTTACTCTCCAATCTTCACTATAGCAAAAACAAACACTGAGTTTTTGGGGGTTTTGTTTATTCTATGAGCATTTACTACAAAACTACAGTACAGAACAAATCCTAGAATGTTACAGGCCATCAACAATTCCCAGATTTTTGCTGTTCCTCCACTGGCACTCTACTGTATCACGTAGCAGCAATCCATGGCAGTGCATTTGTAGAAGGCAACTGCAAGCACCGAAGGCTCGACTTCCCCGCTAAAAGCATTTCACTCTTGCTTCAGACTAGCTCTAGTCTGCTCTTACAAAACAATGTGGCTGAAGCTCATCTTCCAACCTAGTTTTTACCAAAAAAGGAATCTGGTCTGTGTCTTCTGGATGCTCTGCTTTACATTGCAAAAAGGGTCTTGAAGCAAGGAGGACAGGCATTTGCTCTGCTTCAAAAGTTCCCTCTGACCTGCTCTTTTCACTGCCTACAGGCTCTCCTCGAGCTGGAGCTGAAACAGCTCACCTGTCCAGCTGCACTTCACCAAGTCCACCCAGGGCCACAAAGGCTGGGTTCTCTAGCATAGGCAGGGTAAAACACAGTCCCACAACAAAAATGTTAGTTAGTTCTACACACAGAGAGCAGAGGTCTTGGCAGATCTTATTCAATTTGACCCAGCACTGTGCCCCTCTGGTTGGAAACCCTGCCCTAAATGAGCATAAAAATACACATCTCATATCAACATCCAGATATTCCTGCTCACTAAAGGAATCAGGAACTAGCAGTGCTGGAAGACTTCAAGACATAGGCCTTCTCTCAGCTTCTGAAATGTGTGGTTTGGCTTTGTCTTGGTTTGTTGTACAAGTGAGTTACTAAAACTAGTGAGTTACTTTGAAAACAAAGTCATGGCTAAACAATCCATACTTTGCATCATTACAAGGTTTTAATTTATTCTTGAAATCTGGTTCAAATGCCAGGACAGGTATGGTTGAATTAATACAAAAAGCTGTGAAAAAACTACTGAGGGCATTTTGCTGGAAATGAGCCACCCAAGAACCATACACTTAAACAACTCAAACAACACAATATTCTACTACTTAGCAGACTTACTGAGATCTTACTTAATAGATCAACATTAGTTCCCAGTGTTGATCTGTACAACACCTCAACTCTTCATTTAAAAACAGTCTGCAGAACAGAACTCACCCAGGAGACTGCAGGCACGCTATTAATCTATATGCTAAAAACTAGACCATATTCACATTTTAAAATCCATTAAGACAATTATGAGGCAGAACCATTCATTGCTATGCCTGGTAATTTTCACTTAGTTGATTCATTTTTTTCGTACCAACAGCATAATAAAATTTATCTTTTGTTTTGGAAAGTATGGTTTGATACAACCTTGTAAGAATCTAGCACTAATTGCAGAACAATATGCAACAGGCCTTCCATACTCTGGATGATGCTGGCTAGAGGAAAAGAAATTATTAATGTTTAATGGCAGGCCTATTTAAAAACTGAGTAAAATCCATACAGCCATATTCCAAAGTCAGGTTTTCATTTCCTGCCATTCTGTAAGGATATCTGAAGATCAAATATGTAAGGTGAGTAAAGTGTTTCCAAGTTTGACAGCATTTCTACAGCTTTTCCTGCTTCTGTCAGCCCCTTGAAACTGAAGTTAACATCACTCAGTGTCCCTGCTGGCCATACCATTCTGCACAGCATCTCAAGTAAGTCACAACCATTTTCCCAAGAAGCAGCTCCTAAGAACTACAGAGGAAGTAAAGCATTATTCAAGAGAAAGAGAGATTTTCTCCCCCACTGCCTCCCACCCTTCACCAGAACAAAAATAAAATAAAAATACTGAGTTTTGGAGAAAGGTTACAGAAGTAATCTTCTCTCTCAGATCCCCTGCTTCTTAAATACAACCCAAAGATTACAAAACATCTTCAACAGTAACACCTCCCTCTTGCAACAGCCAGGACACAGAAAGATGAGGCAGAGAAACCTTTCTTTTCAGCAGAAAGAGCTAACTCCTCAGCCAGAGAAGTAGTATCTGGAGGGCAGAGACCAGTCCTCCAAAGAGGTCCTGTCAGAAGCCACATCTGTCAGCAATCAAGACCGTGAATAGCTATTATTTAGCACCAAAACATTTGTTGTCTTACTCCCTAACAGAAAGTACAGGATTAAGATTTCATTGCTGAGTATTTCTTTTACGTATAAAACTAAGTTAAGCAGAACCTGGCAAGCCATTTAAAACGGCATCAAAAACACCAGATACTGAATGTAAAAAGACGCAGGGAGCAAAAGGGATTCTTCACAGATTTCAAGGCACAAGCGTTCTTAAGAGGTCTGCAGGTTTCAGCGATGGAAACACACCAAGCATCCCCGTTTTACTCAGCGTTTACTATCCTGCTTTTAAATACAATTTCTACAGCTTTTTTAATCTCAAAACTGCAGTTAAAAATGTGTTCCTGCGCAGCCCATATACCAAAACGCCTTCTCCTTCCAAGAATAGAGGGATGCAGTAAAGACAAAAAGGAAAATTACTTTGGAAATGAAATTCTGAACTATTAGGAGAAACTTTCTAACGCAGCTCGGTGACACAAAGCATCACCCCGAAGGGTGGAACAGAAATGTAACCCTTCGGACATTTAACCGCGACTTGTAGCGGGAAAATATTAAATCCTCTTTTCACACTCGCTGTGACCTTATGGCACACAAAAGCAGAGCTCGGTAACTTTTCCTCTCTGGCCTCAACTCAATAGCTTATTCTCTTCTCCACGGCTAAAATTTAGGTCACCCGCCCTGAAACACTCCGGGAAGGCAGGGAGGAAAACCCAAGCCCCAAACAAAGCCCCGGACCCCGGCGCAGCGATGACTCTGCAGGAGCAGCGGCGCGGAGCCGGGCGGGCTCGGGGGGCGGCCCCTCGGACCCCCAGGCCCCGCTCGATGGCTGACGGCGAACACCCCGCGGGGCCGCCGCCTCCCGCCCGCCGCATCCGGGGGTCGCGGGGCAGGGCCGGGCCGGCCGAGCGCCCCGGCTGGGGCGGCCCCGCCGCGGGCCCGGCCCGGCCCCGCTATGCCACGGCGGGCGGGCGGGCGAAGCGGGCGAGGAGGAGCCCGGCTGTGCCCGGGGCCGGGCCGCTCACCGGCGTGCTGGTCCCGTGGCCACAGGTAGTAGGTGGCGGGGATGACGATGAGCCCCACGAAGCTGGTGAGGAAGTAGAAGAACGTGTTGCCGCTGTCGTCGTACTGGAACTGCTGCCCCGCCATGGCCGCGCCGGCCGCCCGTCCCCGCCGCCGCCGCCGCCGCTGCTGCTGCTACCGGCGGCCCCCCGGTGTCGCCGCCCCGGGGCCGATCCAGCCGCTCCGGGATCCCGCGAGATCCCACGCTCCCGCTCCCCCGCCCCTTCCCGGGCCAGAAGGAGACGTGTCACTGCTCAGCCACCATAGCTGAGACTGTGGCGTCACGGGCCCGCCCGCCCGCAGCCCCCCCCCGGCCGCTGGTTGGCTCGTCGGAAAGCCCCTCCCGTCAGGATCGGGGAATCCATCGCGGAAACCCACGGTGGGGAGGGCTGCGAGGGAGCGCGGTGGGGCACCTGGTCCGGCCGCCCTGCTCAAACAGGGCCGACCTGGAGCACATGTCACAGAATCACAGAATCGTTCGGGTTGGAAGGGACCTCTGGAGATCATTCAGTCCAACCCCCTGCCAAGGCAGGGTCGCCTAGAACAGGTGATACAGGAACTCATCCAAGTGGGTCTGGAATGTCTCCAGAGAGGAAGACTCCACGACCTCCCTGAGCAGCCTGTTCCAGTGCTCTGCTACCTTCAGTGTAAAGAAATTCTTCCTTACGTTGAGGTGAAACTTCCTGTTTATGGCTGTTGCTCCTTGTCCTGTCGCTGGGCATCATCCTCTTGGCACCCGCCTTTGAGATATTTACATGCATTAATGAGATCCCTTCTCAGTCTTATCTAGACTAAACAGGCCCAGCTCCTTCAATCTCTCCTCACAAGATATATGCTCCACACAGCTCATCATCTTTGTGGCCCTCTGCTGGACCCTCTCCAGTAGCTCCTTGTCTTTTTTTCTACTGAGGAGCCCAGAACTGGGCACAGCACTCCAGATGTGGCCTCACCAGGGCTGAGTAGAGGGGGAGGATCACCTCCCCCTTCCCAATGCACCCCAGGACACCATTGGCGCTCCTGGTTGGAAGAGCACTCTGCTGGCTCATGGTGAACTTGTCATCCACTAAGACTCCTAGGTCCTTCTCCACAAAGCTACTCTCTAGTAGGTCTGTACTGGTATTTGGGGTTGTACTGGTATTTGGGGTTGTTCCTGCCCAGGTGCAGTACCTTACACTTGCCCTTGTTGAACCTCTTTAGGTTTCTCTCTACCCAGTTCTCCAGCCTATCGAGGTCCCACTGAATCTGTTCAGCAGTACAGGATTGCATCCAGATGGTTCTTGAATATCTCCAGTGAGGGAGACTCCACAGCCTTTCTGAGCAGTCTGTTCCAGTGTACAATCACTCACACAGTAAATAAGTTCTTCCTCGTGTTCAGGTGGAACTTCCTGTGCATCAGTTTCTGCCTGTTGACTCTTGTCCTATTGCTTGGCACAACTGAGTAGAGCCTGGGGTAAAGAAATTATTTCAGGCATGATGAAGTTCTCCGGATTTGGAGGGTGGATCCTCAGCAGCCATGTGAGAGCAAACATTTAAAATGTGTCTAATTCTGAATTCAGTTGCAGGAATCATACTTTACAAGGGGCTGTGACCTTAAAGGTGTGAAATCAAAAGGCAGGTACTGTGACTTGTCACACCATTAATGGCAAGTTACCTCTTTGAGGTAGACAAGGTTGATAATCAAACCCATTCATGAGAATATGCCCATGATCTCATACAGATCTCACAGCTTTAGTACTTGTAAGTTCAGGCTGTGGGAAAATGTGACACAGAAGTCATGGCATCGTGTGCAAAGGGAGCATTAGGCATTCCTTAGAAAGAAGTTCTGTCCCAACATTAACAAAGACTGATGTGGGAAGTGGAGATAAAGGTAACACAATGCCACAACCACTGAGTGGCACCAAATGTCCTGGTGCCATGCTATGGTAATCCATGAATGGAAGAAATCCCTCGTTGTTTTCTGGGAAAAGATTTTGTGTTAATTAAAATCTTTTAAAATAAAAGATCCAATTTTTTTTCACTGATACTCTTTGTAATTGCTTCCAGTTAGATCCTTTTAAGGTTCACAGGCAAAGTTTAAGATATTTCCTTCTATGTTCTTTGCTATGAGTATTGCACACACTCTGCAGTGATGGCAACTCTTGCAGTAGTTGTTTTGGAAGATACCTGAGCTCATGAAACTCACCTCCGTCTGGGTTTCTAGTCCTTAATGTTTTACAGTGAGGCAGTGAAAAGCTTCTGCACAGTAAATAAGAAGACAGGTAAAAACCTACACATATAGTCAGCCCAATTTTGTAAGCAGAGGAAATGTTCTTTCTCCAGCTGTGCTCATCTGCTGAGTTTGCTACTTCAGTCAGATAAAGGGACAAAGCTCTCAAAGATGATTACATTCCTACAGGTTTAGTGAAAGCAGCCTGTTGGATGAGGAAGGCTTGTGAGTGCACCGGCCTGAAGGACCAGCAGTACATGAGCTAAGATCTTACTAGACAGGGTAAAATCCACATGGGAGGCAGTCTGGGTAAGTGCCCTATAGAAAATCCCTGGTCCATGCGTTCAGCCGATCACAGGAGCCCAAGCAGGAGGAAAGCAGGCATCACTCATGTTGCAGATAATCAGATGGTTTCTTAATGTCATTGTTTCAGAACCCAGCTACAGATTTTCTAACCATTGTTGGCAACATCACTCCTTTGTCCCATTGTCGTGTGAGGGGGTTGGTTGCCTGTGGCATTAACTGACCTAGCAGGGGAATCCTAAGAGTCTGCTTTCAGCCTCATCCTGTCTCTGCTTTCTCCCTGCCAGCCTGTTCTAGCAATTAGGCCAGGAGCCACTGGAAAGAAGGGCCTGAAAGAAATAATTCCTACTGTCGGGTCCAGTATGCAGGTTTCCCCAGCCAAGAGAGGGGATGCCCCATGATTGAATAGTAGTGAAGAGAGACCATTCTAGCCTAAACCCCAACAGTTTATTTGAGTGCTGTTCCTTATGTACTCATTTCCCTATAAAAAATGATGGTGATGTCTTGCCTCCCAGGAAAAAAGAAGAAGCGATGTTGCTTTTTCCACTCATGGCCTGTCTGGAAGGTCACCCAGGTAAAATAAACCCCAGTTGCCTGGACTTGAAGAGCAACTTGGTCCACTGGAGGTGAAGATAGCATTATGGCATCTCCTAAGTAGGTAATAATTTCTAACCTAGAGAAATTTGATCTTCCCCATATACTCTCAAAATTCTTTAAAGACCTGTTGTGTCAACTCACAGAAATGCCGTTTTTTGCAACACAGCTCTGCCATGCTACTAGCTGTCATAGTGGGCTTTTCCACGTGGGCAGGGATGGGTTCTGCAGCTGCGGGAGCTACCCTCAGCATCTCAGCACTTGGCCATCCACCTGGTGGCTTTCCTTCAGCACCCTGCACCAGGTTCAAACTACTCATTGTTATACATATGGTCATTTGCTCAGTGGTTTCACAGTTACCAGCACCTCTCCTGCACATCCACTGGTGACTTTTCTGATCTCATGGGAGGTTGTTGGTCGCTGACCACCTCTGCTGAGTGTGCACCTTCAGGCTTTTATCAGGCTTAGTTACAAAAATGCAGCTGACTGAGTTCAATCCCACCTTAATTCCTAACCACACAAGGCAGAGACCCAAATTACTGGCAGAAGAAAGTGCACTTTGACAAGATCCCATAATATCTGTGGAAGAAAAGCAATGACAAACCTGGTATAGTGCCAAAGATGACCATCAGACTGGTTTAGTAGATAGGAATGATGAAACTTAGAACAATTCAGCCATAACAGGTATGTGCTTTCCAAACAGAATGGAAAACTTTATGACTGTAAAATGGAAATTGCAACCTCGTAGATACACCTACACCTGGGGGAATTTGTGCCCCACATGTCATAACCTTCTTAATCTTCTGTGAGGTGATGGACTGCCTTCCTGCAGCTGACAGTCTGGAGAGCAGGGATCTCTAGAGGTAACGTTTGGCCGGCAGATGGTGCTATGGAGATTGTGCAAAGCAGCCACCCTAACAGGGTTCGACTCTCGGCTTCCGCTGAATCCGTAAGTCAAAAGAGACTCTTATGTGAAGTCGTTTTTATTAATAGTGCTACAGCTCGAGCTGGGCACCTCTGAAAATGGACCCCAAACAAAGAAATCCCTGGGCAATCGTTCCCTTACAATCTAAGTTCACCCCTCACGCGACAGTTCGTCCCAGTTGGTAATATTGGGGTCTGGGGTCTTCTTACTTTTTATCGGTTTGATTTTCTTGCTGTTCATTACTAAGGAGTTGCTAAGTGATCATCTTCTTATACAATATACAGTGGTTCTGTACCCTGTTTCACATCCTCTTAGGTTGTTTTCAGCTGGTTCTGTAGTTAGCTATTTGACATGCTGTAATGGTTGTTACAGTTCATGTACCACAATCTGTAGGCTTTGAATGTTCTACCTATTAATGTTTAAGCTGATAGTGCTAAATTTAAACTAACACGTTCTTTTGTTTTTATTAACATTCCTGTTGTATGGGAGCGGAATATTTGTAGTCCCTAAGGTGTGAGCACAGTTGAGTACAGCAACTGTTACAACACTGAGTACAAACAAACAGTATTTCAAAGGTTGTTAAAAAAAGGAATAATCCGTGAAGAATTCATTTTGCCCAAGCTCCTAGTCTGGTACCCAGGAGGTGACCCAATACTTCTTGGTGAAGTATTGGTGAAGAAGAGACCGTACTTCTTGGAATCTTGCTGAAGTATTGTCCAGTTGTAATTAATGCATTAATTTTACTTGATCTTACAAGGTCATGGAACCATCCAGTTATCAGGTATTTCTTTGATAAGACAGGTTTTGCCCCTATTGTTTATGTTCCATCTTCGTCCTCCACTGCTTCCCACTTTTCCCACTGTTCCTTTTCTTCATTTGTCACATCAGTTGGTATAATTCTTTTGGATGGTCAACATCGGGCCATGAGCTCTTATCTGAAGTAACTGCCACAATGTTCACCACAGGTTGATGAGCCACGGCTTTTGCTGCTGCATTAGCTAAGGCATTCCCTTTGCTGATTACAATAGTGTCCCTTGTACAGGCTGGACAGCAAACCACAGCAATTTCTTTGGGAAGTGGGATTGTGTCCACCAAATTTCTGTTCCACTAGCCATAGCTTTTCCAGAGGAGGTGAGAAATCGCCATTCTTTCCACAACATACCTTTCGTTTGGCATACACCAAAAGCACACCTTGAATCTGTATGGACAGTTACTCTTGCCAGGCAAGCTGCTCGGGCTAACACAATTAACTCTGCCCCTTAAGCACTAACTGTGTCCAGAAGGGCTCTGGCATCTGCAACCTTCCACTGGTCCACATTTTCATAGCCAGTTTTTGATTGCCCATGTAAACGGTAGGGTGATCCATCTGTGAATAAAACAAGATTTGAGTTCTGTCTGCGGGATCTGCTTGTGCCTTACTAATACTCTGGATTAGCATGTCACATTGCTGATGCTCTTCTCCAGGTGTTGGTACTAGTGTTGCCAGGTTCAATGTGTTGCACCTGTTTAGAGTCACATTATCTGCGTTTAGAAGAGTTAGTTCATATTTATGTGCTCATTAAGGAGACAAGGCTTGTGTTGCACAGTGTTCATGAAGTAATTCAACTTCATGTGGCACATAGAACATAATCGGGTGAAGTGGTCTAATAGTAAAAGTTGACTTTTTTTCTACTATTCCAGCTGCCACTGCCACTGATCTAGTGCATGTTGGAGCTTTGGATGCCACTGGATCCAGTTGGACAGAACACTACGCCACAGGTCTTTGATAGGGTCCTAATTTCTGCATTAAAACGCTACTAGCCTCTTTTTTTCTCATATGTATATACAGATCAAAACGCTTTGTGTAGTCTGGAAGTCCTAAAGCTGGAGCCAAAGCCAAAGCTTCCATGTAATGGGTTCTATTTCTTAATTTTTTTGTTGCTTCTATTGGAGATTATGTTAGTTCTCCTAATCCTGGTGTCCATGGTCAGCAAAACCCAGCTGCACCTCAAAACCCTCATAGCTGGGGAGTTTTCTGTAACTGGCAGAGGAATTTCTTTTATAGCTTTTATTCTTTCTGTATCTGTTACCTGCTGTCCTTCCTTTGAAATGAATCCCAAATATTATACTTTCATTTGACCCAGCTAGAGCTTGGATGGAGATATGCCCTTTGTTGCTAAAGCAGTGCCTAAATGTATAGTGTCTTTTAAACAGTCATTACAATTTCTACTACCTATTAGTAAATAAATCATGTACATATTGCACTAAAACTAATCCACCAGGTAACTCAATATCCTTGAAATCTTTTAATATCTGAGAAAATATGGTGGGAAACCCATTAAACTCCTAGAGAAGACAAGTTCATGTCAACTGTTTTCTCTTCCAAATGAATGCAAACAAGGGATGGCTTTCTCCACCTGTGGGAATACTGAAGAACACTGCAGTCAAATCAGTCACAGTAAAACACGTAGCCCAGTGCAGGATTTGCAAGAGTACAGGAGTGGGATCTGGCACTGCAGGGTGTGAGACAATGATATACTGGTTAGTTGCTCTCAAATCTGGAACAAATCAAAAGTCAGGATCTCCGCCTTTTTCCTGACTGTTTTTTCTTGCTGGTAACACTGGGGTTTTATATGGGAATTCAGACACTTCCAAGATTCCTCGGGCAGGGTGCTAAGCTACTTGGTTTTGAATACTTTTCCCGGCTTCCCGGGGATGGGCTGCTGTTCCACAGCAGAGGGCGCGCCTCCCTTTGTTTTCAGGCGTGTTTCAGCAGTTCCACTTCATTTCCCGATTGACTCTGCAATTCCGTGGGCACCAGCTTCCAGGGGTTTAGGTATCTCCAGGTTGGGAATATTACGAATATGCCTGCGATTGTCAAATTGGTAACCCTGGGTGATAGGTGTAAATATACATCCAGGGTTTGGAGGAGTTCTCTTCCTAATAGACAAGATGGGAACACTTCTGGTATTACAAATCTTCCCTGCACCCCTTTATTTCCTATGTGGATAGTAATGGTTTACTTAAAACATGTTCTGCTTTTCCTGTTACCCCTTGAATTAACACCTTGTCCTGTGATAGAGTTCCCTTTGGTACAAAATTTAAGTTGGTTCTTGTGTCAACTAAAAATTCAACTTCCTCTGTTTTCCTAATTATATGCCCCTTTTCATTCAGCTGAGCTTTCTACATGCCATAGACTTCAATTTCCACTGTCTTCTGAGTTCCCTGCCTTCAGTCATTGCATATTACTTCATGATTCCTGTCTTGCATCTTCCACGTCCAGTTCCCTTTGAAGCCCCCTTGGATGAAGTGGGCATTTTCTTTGCCAGTTACCAAGTTTCCCACAGTAATGATACTTTTCCTCCCAGGTAATTCTGTGTCTTCTCATTCCTCTTTCAAGTCTGTGATCTGACCTGCCTCTGCCCTGTTTTGTTCTCTCCAAGGGGGAAATCCCCTCACTCACTCCTTTAGTTGTAAACTCTGTGACAGTGCTGCCACTAAAAGACTACCTTCTTGCTTTTCCTGTTTCTTTTCCTTTGCAAGTTCAGCTCTATGTGTTTCCTCCCATACATCAAACATAAACACCACATAAACATAAGCATAAAACTTAGGGTCTTTTGTAATGTCTCCCCTTGCCGCCCAGCCATATGTTCTTCAAAATATTTCCCTATATCTGGGGCGACTTGATCAACAAATACTCTTGCCACTAGCTCATTGTTAAAGTTCTGCATGGTCATTCCTCCATGCTTTAGTAAAGCCCACCGCAACTGTCCCCAGTAGTCACTATGGTGTTCCTCTAGCATCTACCTACATTCCTGTACTTTCATCCAGTTCACTCTTGATTCTCCACAAGCTCTAATAGTTTCCACTAAATTCCACATTGCTGTCTGACAGTTACCTCTGTCTCCTGCATTATGATAATACCAATCTGGATCATTTGTTGCCCAAGGGTTCCTATTTCCCCCAGCTTGTTGCATCAATTCTGCATCCTTTTCAATTATTTTATCTTTTTCATCAGATCAAAATAGCTCCTTCAATAATATTTGAGTATGCCCCCATGATGCATTATATTCACTACAAATGTTTGAAAATAACTGGGGACACCAATTCACATATTCCTTCAGTCTGGGTATTTTACTCCCCCACACAACTGTGAAAAGATTTCAAAAGTTTCCAACTCTGGAGAAGAGAAGACGCAAGATAGGGGGACCTCATCACAGTATTCCACTATTTACAGGGCTGCTACAGAGAGGGCAGAGGCTCTGCCCGCACATGGAGAAGGCAAGGGGCAGTGGGTACAATAGCACTGGGAGAGGTTTCATCATGATGTAAGAAAGACATTTTTTACAGTGGGAACAATCACCCACTGGAACAATCTCTCCAGGGACATGGTAGAGTCCCTGTCGCTGGAAGTTTGCAAGATGTGATTGGGCAGGGTTCTAGCTGATTTCATCTAGGCTCTCTTTCCCATGAAATGCTGCACCAAATGAACTTTCAAGGCCCCTTCCAGCTCAGGCTGTTCTATGATTCTGTGATCTCCAGGATTCCAGGACTGATTAGTAAGTACATGCAATACTAGAGGAGTGTTAGTTTTCCCTGCTACAGACTGCTTGGCAGCTGGATTTGGAAGAACATTAGCATAAGCATTAGAGGGAGGAGTGGCAGAAGCAGTAATAACACATGGGTTAGAAAAAGCAGAGAGAGGAGTGCAGAGGTGGAGCAGATTCCACAAGCATATCTGTTGGATCACTTATGTCTGCTGCAGCTAGATTCATAACCCAGGTTCTCTGTGAACTTTTGTGACTACCTCCCTTATGGCAGTCGTAGGCCCAGTTGTCCCATACATGCCAAAAATCCCTTTGATAAGGTTTTGAATATGTCATAGTAAAGTTAATTTCTTTTGGTCAAAGAATCCTTCATAGGGCCACACCAACACACACACACACACCCCTGCTTCCTGTCATTGTCAGTCATTCATCCTGGCCCAATGCTACTGCTCAGGTTTTTGATAGACTTGTAGTGCCATCTATTTTCCTCCAATTTTCTAGTACCTCAATTAAGGGCATCCCCTTCTCTATTCTGGGTCTGTTCCCCATACCTATATGCCAAATTTATGTGCCTTACTCTGATCAGGCCATGCACACCTCTCCTAGCATGCTTCTGAACTGAGACTTGAACCCACTTGAAGCCATAATTTAGTAGTGGAATTTTGGCAACAATCAATCAGTGCCTCTTGTCTCCAAAGTTCCCAGGTGAACTCACCCGATGCCAGCAGCTGGACATTTGGAGATGAGAGCATCCAACATCCAGTGGTGATTGCCTAGAGTCCCATCTGGGTTGGCAAACTGCTATGGAAATTACAGATACCAGCCACCATAACAGGGTTTGACTTGGCTTCCACTGAATCTATAAACCAAAGTTCTATAAGGTCCTTTTTATTAATAGCACTGCAGCTAGAGCTGGGCAATTCCAAAGAGGGACCCTGAACAAAGAGATCCGTGGGCAATTATTCCTTTACAATCTAAGCTCCCCATCCCTCATGCAACAGTTCAGACCAATGGTAATATTGGGGTCTGAAGTCTTCTTGCTTTGTATTGGCTTGATTTTCTTGCTGTTTTGTTATTAAGTGGTTGTCTTCTTATACAGTATACAGTGGCTCTATATCCTATTTTATATCCTCTTGGGTAATTTTGTCCAATTCTGTAGTTAGTTACTTGGCATGTTGTAATATGATTGTTATAATTCATATACCACAGACTATAGGCCTTGTGTACTCTAGCTGTTAATATTTAAGCTGCCAGTGCTAGATTTCTACTAAGTCTTTTTACAACAATGGCTATCCAACACAGTGCTGGAATGTTCTCCAGCTCACCCTGTTGCCAAACAATTCTGATAAGAAGGTGATAGATTTCCAGTGATTTGCCACTTTTATAGGTGTATTAGTTCCTAATAAAATGATGTCTGGCATTACCTAAGCTGAGTATATCTGGGTCATAAAAGCAACAAAAGAAGAAGGCTCTTAGTGTTTGTAGGTAAGAAAGAGAGAAGATAACAGGTTTGCAAAGCATATTTCATTGAAATGGGCATTGCTAACAAAATGGCTCTTTGTAAGAGCTTCAGAAGAACCTGTCACTGTGGAAAAGCTACAGACATGAGAAAGGCAGCAGGATCTGCACTGTGTGTGTGACTGGGATCTACCTCAGGCTGCCAGGCTCTGTTGGGTGGCCACGCAGATCCCTACATTTGTTCTGCTCCTGGTCCACTCTACAGGCAGTATCACACTGGAGCTTTTGTGCTTGGCCCAGCTATTTTAGAAATGTTCTTTCTCTGTGTCTCTCCTGTGACACAAGATGATCAATTCTTCCAATTACTTCCAGTCAACAAAAGTTTAGAGCGGCCAACCTGAAAAGCCATGAACCACAATTAGACTTTCATGAGGGGAAATACACTATGGGAGGGAAGATGCCTGCAGCTAGTTCCGCAAAGGCGAGTGCCTGCACCCACTTCCATGCAAACACCGCTTCCCTGCTCACTGGCACTTTTTATTCCTGCTATTTTATTTATTTCTCATAGAGTAGTCAGATTAAAACTGATGGCCCAGTGATCCACCTCAGGACCCCAGCGGACCTGTCCTCTTTGGATTTGCTGTTTGGCTTTGATGGGGATAAAACTAGCTGTTCCTGCTGAGAGGTGACAAATTCAGGAGAAAGGTCCTAGAGCAAGTTGCTGACAGCTTGTATCTCAAGACTGTAGAGGTTAGTGGCAGACCAAAAACCCTACAGTGCTCCTGAAAGTCCTGCCAAAAGAGCCAGGAAAGTGGGAAAATAAGAGTTTACACACCTCATAAGTTTGTCGTGACATTTGGGCTGTGATTCCCTGGATTCTTACCCTTAGCAGAAATCCAGTGGCTGAGTTACATCAGGAATCAAATTGGTTGATTTGGACTACTTTGTTCTTTCCTGTTGCATGCTAGGGAGTAACTGTGGGGATGCAGTACAGAATCTGAGCAGTGCTTTAAAGGTTGAGGGTTTCCACTGACCTAGGTCCAAAATGCTTCCCTTTCTCCTCTTTCTTCACACAGGGAGCAGACATGAGGGTTTTGCCCTTGAGGAGGTGCAGGCTTTGCTGCAGGGCTTCAAGGGCACTAATGCCAGGAATATTAGCAATGAAAGCCAGAGCGCAGCTGCTGCTTCTCTGGAAATTGGTGTTACGGTTAAATCCAGCAACTGGGACTCAGGGGTATTATAAGGATAGGCACAACAAAGATGCAGTAAGTGGATTATCTGAAAAGTCCCCACACACACTTTTTCCCTCTGAATTTCCCATTTTTGTTTAAATTAACTATTTATGCCTTATTGTTAAACATGGCTCCAAAATGATGCAATAGCACTGCCTTTAAAATGGAAAATAATTTGTAAATTATGCTTAACAATTGTCATTCAGAGCTCTCCAAACACCATCTGTTTTGATGGTTGACCTTGCAAACTGGGGAAGACAGAAGTAAGTCACAAAGATTCCTTCAAGTTAAACTATTTTCCAAGCTGATTATGAAGCTTAGAGCTCAAAAGGTCTTTGTACAGAAACTCACAAAATACCTTTTCTTTTTCAAGGGTTATCACCACCTAATTCATTTTACCTCTGATTTCGCATTAGAGGTATTGTTTACTCCTCTGCTGTTCTGAAAATGCTCAGGAAGTGTGATATTATGGTCCTTCCCACAGGCCTTTTCCAATACACAGCAGCTGTCTGTTCACCACATCTGGGCTTTGTTGATGAATGTTGTTTGAATGTTTAAGAGGGGCTTTCCTTGACATTTTATTTATTCCTTAATAATCTCAATCATGCTGCCAGCGATCAGGCAAAATTCACATTGATACCATTGCCTTGCTGCTAACAGTGCAAGATTTGTTGAAGAAATGGTTATAAAACCATCAGTGAAATGAATCATAGAATACAACCGTAGAATACCCTGAGTTGGATCATAAGGATCATAGTGTCCCACTCCTGGCCCTGCACAAGACAGTCACAAGAGTCACACCACGTGCCTGAGAGCATTGTCCAAACACTTCTTGAACTCTGTCAGGCTTGGTGCTGTGACCGCTTCCCTGGGGAGCCTGTTCCAGAGCCCGATCACCTTCTGGGTGAAAAACCTTTTCCTGATATCTAACCTAAACCTCCCCTGACACAGCTTTATGTCATTCCCTCAGGTCTTGTCACTCTTAACCAACGTTATGCAAAGAGGCTTTTGCTGGCTTCCAGAGAGTTTTTATCAGCTTTCATTAACCATTTATAATTAATTACAGTTCCCTGATTTACTTTGTCTTTGTTTATTTTTAAGAGGCAAGAGTGTCTGGGTTTAGATGAACATGTCAGAATGCAAAGGATAAAAGCCATTTTTCATTAAGATTAAAAAGCAGTTAATGCCTAATAGAAGTCATGGCAAGAATAAAAGGTTCTTTGAAATTCGTACCTTCTGGCTAAACTGATCTACACCTACCATTGGTGGCTAGAGCAAACACCTGTTGATATATACTCTTGACAGAAAGCAGAACTAGAGGAGTCACAGTGTTACAGGGAAGCACAACTGAAATAATCAAGGAGATCATCTGAAGATCATCTTACAGGGAGCAAGGAAGCAGGCTGGGACTCTGCACAGGGAGTGGCTTAGGAAGGACATGTTGTCAGCAACTTGATAAAGGAATTAGATGGACAATAGATCCATGGATGGATCCTAAAAGGACTAGGCCAGGACATACCCCTGAATATCCCTAGCACGGGAGCACCAGATGCAGCAGAGAAAGGGGGCAATGGACTATAGAAGATGGCAAGTCTCACGTGCTTTCTCCCGTTAGTCTCTGTGAAAACAAACATGTGTGCTTGTATCCGTGTGTACCCACTGACTTCAGCCTACTTCTGGTAGAGAGGTTTCTTTGCTTCAAAAAATTACCCTTTTTTTCATGAACAACCTTCTTGTCTGCTGTGTAATCAATAATCTCTTGTAAACACTTTGACTTCTCTGCTTCTGCACCAGGAATGTCCAGCCCAAATCCATCTTATTCAACCACCGTGATTTTCACTTGGTCCCAAACATTCCAGATGAGCTCTTTCACACAACAGGAATTGGCTGTGAAATCAGTCTGGTTACACAGTTCTGTGATGTGTATTTCTGTGATGCCCATGGTAAAAGATGGGAAGTCTGTAATAAATGAAGAAGGGGGTGGAGCCTCTTTTCTAAGCAGTGAACCCAGGGAGTGCTCTAAAACTGTCCTGGTGCACCAGAGCAGCAGACCAGACTGTGACTCTCCCAGTGTGGGGCAGCTGCAGCAGTAATTTACTGGTGAGGAGCTAACACGTGATAGAACAGAACATGAGCAGCTTACAGCTGCTCACCTCTGGGCACACTGAGTGCCTGCCTGGCTCACATACCCAGGGAGTGAGGAGTAAGATGGCCTTCCATGCCAGACCCTGGTCTTCTGCTTGCTGAGCTAAAATAATGGTCATGGGCATTTTAGGTTCAGAGGGTGGGGAGTGCAGGTAAATCTTTTAATCAGAGGGATTTTGCCCAGCCTAGCAAGGATGGAGTAGTGCATATCTTTGCTATGAATAGTGCCAGACCACCACTCCAGGCAGTCCTGACCACATAGAGATTCACACCAGGCCAATAAATACGCAGTAGCTCCAGCCCAGCCAAACATAACTCTCACAGCTGCAATGGGGAGGGCAGGCTCAGACAATGGGCAGCCTTGCTGCTTAGCAGGGGTGCATTTTAAAGCTTTTTGGTTTTTTTGCCGTGATGTCTATCAATGTATATGAAGTAAAGATCTGCTTTCATATTTGTTTTTCCTTCTCTGATTTTAATTTTTGTCCTTTTTTTTTCCTCTGTAGCTATCAATCTGAGAAACCCAGAACTGTTTTGTACTCTCCTTCTTATATGTCAGGAACCAGTTGATAAAGATCTGTAAACCAAATGCAGAGGCTGTGCAAGCATAATGAAAGGAGTAATACAATTCTGTAGATCTTTTATTATCATTCCTCATGAAAGCACTGCACTTTGTGACAAAAATCTGCTACCTCAACCTTTTCAGACAGGGGCTACTATAGAGAGTTATTACTTTGGTGAGGTGAGGATGTAAGATTGATTTGTATGATGCCATCATACCGTGATGACATTAATTCCATTACCGCTATTTATTTTCTAAGCTTTTCCTTTTACAGGTCATTTACCTTTTTAAACTGCTGTAGGAAGTGGAAGGGCTGTGTTCAGCACCACAACCACAGCTGTACTTGGGCTACCCCTCTCACTGGCATGACACACACACCCTGCTCAAACTGCACCAAGTGTTTCACATTATTCTTTCAGATGTGTAATGCTCTGCACTTTGCTGCAAGGTAATTCTCTGATGCAGTAAGGAAAAAGGATATTGTACTAACATATGTTTTTTATGCCCCTAAACTTACTTTACTTTGATTGAGCAGATATTTAAAGATCAGTGCAAGGACCTTTAGCACTCTTCTCCAACACTGACAAAGGATTAACAGAGACCAACACCAGGCTGAGACTTGTGTGTTATGTTGACTTTTTTTTCACAGCTGAGCTATATATCTCCAAACACCAGGGTTTCTAATGCAAATGCTACAGCCCTTCACTGTAGCAACTTAGAGGAGCAATGCTATGATTTTAATAAAGCTGTCAGATTAAGTGACTGCATGGTTACACCATGATATTAATACGTGTTCTTAACTGTCAATTAGTTAACTGGCTAATAAAAAGAGCCTAGCTTATAGGATTTTACTAATGAATATAATGCTTTGTTTCTGGGCAAAACATATGCTTTGGATATATAATTAGGAAAAGGCTCCCCTCTCTCTCCCCCATCGAGAGAGCATGTGCAGCTGAATAAAGGAGCTCATTATACCTGTGAGGGGTCAAAGTCTGTGGATCTGTAGCTTATGGTATTATGACAGATTACAAAATCACTCTATTATGTTAGTCAATCTGTTTCCAAGCACAAGCTAGCAGGGAGCAGGGCACTAGAACCTCCCGAGCAGGGCACCCATTGGCTGTTCCCGGCGGTCTTATGATGGGTCAGCTGGCAGTGACACCACCTCTGACAGCTCACATGTCAGACCTTCCCTGCCTGACTTCTGCCTTTGTTATCACAGAGCCTCTTCACAGACAATCAATCTCTGCTTCAGGTTGCAAAGAGCTCCCAGTAAGAGCTGAAACAAATTTGAAATCCATGTGTAGCCATCGCTTCTGCTAATTAAAGGGAAAAGCAGAGCACTTGCGCTCCAGCTAACCTCTCTCAGGCTCTCACCTTAAAAAAATGAACTAAAAATTTTCTAAGTGGAGAGGGGAGTAGCTAAACAACAACAGCTGGGAGGGAAAACATTGGGTTCAGCTTTGGTGCGTGCGTCAGTTTAGAAGGAAAAAAGTACTTCATATGCGGGATAATGAGAATACAGACGTGATAGAGATCTTAAGAAATATTTGACTTTCCTATTCTTTAAGGGAAATTATTCTGCCAAAAAGTCTTATTCAGTCAACTCAGCATAGAACTCCTTGGTACCAAGGGGAAAGAAAATCCTCTTGTATTTGAGAAACACAGTAGTAGTCAGCACTGTGGGCACGTACACTTCTGACAGACTGCAACTTTCTGAGATCCTACCAAAGACAGGTGGTTCCACCACTACTTTGGGCTGGTTATTTTGCCCTCTCACCAGTCTGGCAGCTGCACCAAAGCCAGGAGGGCCCCAGGGCTGCCAGCATGGCACAGAAAGACTTGGGGGTAAATCAGAACAGGTAAGCTGGCTTAGGTAACCCTGAAGGACTGGAACTAACAAAACCACATTTGTGCTCTGTGGTCAATTGATTGTGGTGCCTAGGAAGATGCAAAATCTGACTGTAGCTTTTCCTGCAGCTGGGGTTTTTACAGGCTCCATCATGTGGGATTTTGTCATAGCTAACCAATGGAGAGGTCAGGCTGCTGCCTTTCTGAGGGGTAATTTCTTTCCTCAGCAGCCCTTATCATCAAACTTGTGAGAATTCCTATGGCATGTTCTCCCTTGAGTCCAGTTTGATTAAGATTTACCAAGAGATTCAAAATGTAGGATATCATAATCTTCATTCAAACCCCATAAAACACAAGCTCACTTTCCTCAGGAAGCCAAGCTCAGAATGTGCTTGCCCTGCCATTCGTTGAGAGCTTTTTTTTCCTTGAAATACCATGTAAAGAGCACAATTTTAACCATCCCATGTTTACAATAGGCACTGTGTTGCTCAGCAGCAATAGCAGCAGCAGCTTTTCTTTCATGCTGAGGAAGGGACCTGAGTCAGGGTTGGCCCCAAAACTAAGGAATGCCGTCATGCAGATGCCCTCATGCTCACCCTGGACTGGGGTTAACAAGCATTTAAGGAGCTGTTTGGCCATGTCAGAAGCAGACACAGGGCTGCTGGCTCCTGCACAGTGGACTGCCCAGACATCCAGAGATCAGAGCAGGAGCTTCAACCCCAAACCCACACAGTGTCCTTCCTGGAGACACCCATGTTTGGAGCCAAGTGTCACCAGAAATACAGTGCAGATACAGCATCAGAAGTCACAGTTCCTGGAGGACACAGGGTGGATCAGAAGAGATTTTTGTAGGATTATGTTGGACACCATACTGCCCCAGCAAGGACCTGGGCATGGGGTCTGACCTCCAGCAGTTCTTTCTCAGCACCTTCCTGGAGCCACTGACCTCACTTTCATTGGTGCCCCTGCAAAAGCAGGTAACTAAGAAGGTCAGCATAGACTTACCTTGGGGCAACGATCTCTGCATGACCCTGCTTGAGCAGGGGGGTTGGACCAGGTGACTTGCAGAGGTCCCTTCCATCATCAAGGATTCTGTGATTCTGTGATACTGTGAGGAGGACCAGTGTATATTTGATGTGTATAACAACAGTGAGCTGTGGATTTATTTCATAGCCTGCATGAAGTAAGGACTGTGATTCCAGAATCAAACCACCATATGAGTGATGAGGGATGAATCTTCAAAGCCACCATGGGTGCTCACAAATGAAGGGCTACTCACAGACATGGCTGAAGTGCTGCAAGGAAGCACCAGGGGGAACAACCAAGCACCTGTTTGAAAAGCAAGCAGAGGAAGCTGCTTATAGGACATAGTGAAGAGTTATTCCCACCCTACAGACTCCAGGAGCTATGCCAGCTGTCCTGCCCTAAGTGGAACACTGCTGGGACACCCAATCCTGAGTGACCTGTGCACCTCTCAGAGCTTCTGCTTCCCCTCTGTGTGCTTGCCCATTTTTGCAGTGATTTCCTTGGCATTACAGCTCACTGGGCTCCCCATTGGTTCCTGGTCAGAGCCCCTGGGCTGGCAGCATGTGACCATGGTGACTGTGGTTGTTCTGAGACCTTTAAAACCATCAATGTTACTCTCTCCCACCAACTTCTTCTGACTGCACTCTGGAGATTCCTTGGATTGCTTGATGTTTACCAAGTGATCGTGCCATTACCTGCTCGTGGTAATAAACTTCATTGTAGTTGCAAAGCACCCCCATAATTTTAACTTTGTCATTTGCAGTACCCCTCCAAATTAGCTGGAAAAGCACTGAAGTAAAATACAGGGTGAAAAATTAAAGTAGGAAATCTTTTCCTTTCTGTTTGAACCATCAGCCTAGGCAAAGAGAAGGAGAATTTCCCATAAATTAGTTTTGCTGTTATTATAACAAGACTGGAAGGGAACTTCTCCTTTACTGGGGAGCAGCCTTTCCTGGCAAACACCCTGACATGAAAATTGTAGAATTTGGAACAAAGCCTGGTTTTCAATAAAAACTCTCCGGTTTTTTTTTTTTTTTAAGTGTGGTTTCTTTTCTTATTAATCACCTCAAAGATAGTCTGTCAATCTGTGTCTCTTGGAGATAATATCTGTTGTACTTCAGGAGCTAGCTTGTCTTCTCAAATACATTCACAGGTTTTCATACATATTTATCCCATTTCATTGCAGAACATACAGCACCGTCGGTCATACAAACACCTCGTTAATCCCCAGAGGCTGAATCTGGGCATGGCAAGAGTCAGTTCATGTCCTTGGAGATCAACAGAGCAACATTAGTTTACACCAGGCAATGTTCTGATGCATTGGCTAGCAGCCAAGGAGTTCATGACTTTTATATGTTTCAACAAAAGGCGTTGAAAAGAGCTTTTGATATGGTTATTTGGTGAAAGAGATCAAACACTTCCCCTTTGCATTAATCCTTTTCATGTTTTCAGTGTATAAACTAATTTTTAAAAATCTCATCTTGCAGGTGTTCAAGCACATGGTTTGAGAAACAGTTATTTGGGGCATATGTGCTACTGAAAAGAAACGGCAAAGGTTTAGAAAATCCCAGCCAGCACAGAGAGCAAGAACAAAAAATGATGAGTCCTACTCCATTGTACCAGGATTGGCAGGCACAGTGGAGACAGGCTCCTGGACTAGAGATGACTCACTACAGCAGCTCTTACGTTCTTCAGTGGGCATTGTCTTTATGCCATTATCACCCCAAAGCCCATCCCTGGAAGTTACAGATGGCCGGGGCATGTTTCAATGACACAAGAAATGTATCACAGAGGCCCCACTGTGCTTACACGTGGTGTGAGAGGTGCTGGGCTGCTCCAGCAGCCATGATCCTGCCTGGTTGCTCCCGGGCTCATGCCAGGCTCAGGTCAGTGTGGATTTGCCACTGTGGGCAGGGAGCCAACAGCTTTCCCCTGAGTGGGGCAAGGGCAGAAAGGCTCCTGCTTCCATGGGGGGGTGAATCTTGTGTGGGTCCCTCTCTCAAAGTGGTAGGTGCTGTAGGGTTTGCCTGAGGGTCGGTAGAGGCTGAATTCATTTACCAATGACTCAGCACTTGTTTTCTGACCTCTGCAGCCCCTTTGTGAGCCCCAGACCACACTTGTTTGTATGAGCTTGGCTATTGTACATGTGCTGGGCTTAACTGCTGTTCCTGAAAGCTGCCCACAAAATGAGATTTACTTCTAAGAATTAACAAAACCCAGGCAGGCAGTCATACTCTCTTCATCCTTCCTGGATTTTTGATTTCTTTTTAAATGACCTCTAAACTATTTTCCCATTAAAGCAAGGTCTATTTTTAGGCTATCAATGTCATTTAATTAGTCATTTTGCACAAGAGGCACATCTGACTGGAATTTATGTTCTTTTTATCCTCTTTTAACAGCATACGCATTTTTTTCTACCAGTGAGTAAGATGGGGTCTCTTAGTCTTAGGTCTAACAATCTCTGCTTTTTTTTTCCCCTTTTACCTCATCTTCCCTCTCAGATGCTGGAAGCAAGTATAGTAGACAGTCTGTGCACCCCCATTTCACAGACTGACTCATGGCATAGGAGCTATGAAGCAATGTGCTCTGAAATCAAGAAGGTGCACTTAATAGGAAAAAGAAATAGATTCTAAATATTTATATATGTATTTCAGACATTTTCATCTGTTACTTGGATACCTGTCCATGTTGTCTTATGCTTACTGTCCCCTTGGAATGAGTTTCCAGGGTCAAAATATGAGAGTTTCATAATGTCAGACCATAAAGATAACTTACAGCTTGATTTCTGCCCCAGCCACATAAAGGATGGTGCTATTCCCTTACTGAGCTCTCACAGCTGGGTGAATATAAATTTTCGGGGGAAAAAAAGAAGCGCAGATCTTGAATCAAAATGTTCAGAAATAGAAACCATAGCAGAGAAGAAAACATAGTTTTGCCCAGCTTAAGTGCCTTCGAGATCTTATAGCTGATTGAGAAGAGTTAGTTCAAGCACAGAGCACATGGGTCACATCTGGCAGCCTTGTGCTCAACAGCCATGTATCCAAATCCCTGTGATGTGGCCATTTTGCTTACAGACCTCTAGACATGGCAGCAGCAAAAACCTTGAGAAGGCGAGAGATCAGATAGAGTGCAACTGTATATGTTTTGCTTTTCTCTTGAGGTTACCTACCTGCATGTAAGACTGCTGACTGCTGTACAGCAAGGTGTGCACTGCAGAGCAGTTATCCCACCTGGGAATAAACCCCCAAGCCCGAGGGAGAAGCCTGCTCCCTGTCCTAGAGCTCTAGTCCCTCTGCATCATAGTCAGAAAGTGCAGAACATGTGGTTTTACTTCCAACCTCCTATTACAGAGGGTTGCTTTCACTTGAACTAAAGTAAGTAGACATCTGTATGCATAAGCAGCAGAAATCTGCCCCTGCTACCAGTCGCTGGGGATCAGCTTGTGCACACAATCTGCCAAGGAAAGCGAGAGAGAAGCCATATAAAGAAACTAGGCATGGGAAGCCCCTTCACCTCCTCCATTTTTGGAGTGGTTCCTTGCTAGCCAGTTGTTTTGTGAGACAGCCACACACTCCCCAACTAGGCTGACACACACGGGGTGCTGGGTCAAAGCAGCCTCTGCTGTATGGCTCTTAGAGGATGCAGATAAACTTGTACAGTGATGGCACAGCTTCTCAGGACTTTCTAAGCCTCTACTCAAATGTAAAGCCAACAATTACGGTTACCATTAGTGACCTGGACGTCTGCTTACATATCAGAACCTCATTATGATACGTGCTGCACAGTGCACAGTGAACCTCTGGTGCCTGTGACCCTCCTTCATGTATGGGCAGTGGGATCATTGCTAGAGCCCTGGCAGCAGCCATACAGGGAAAGGAACCTTCAGCTGAGCAAACTGCAAAGAGAGGCCAGGTGCTTCTGCAGAGAAAATGAAATCTGTCAGTACTGCTTCAGCCTCTGAACCAATAACAGGCAGGAGAGGAGAGCCTCCCTACTCTCTGCTCAGGAAGAGCCATGTTGAAGTTTGCTTACTAGCTTTGTGGGCAGCTTTTCTTTCAGCCCTGTGGGTGCACAGGAACAGCCTCTGCTCACTAAGGGCTCCAGCACTCTGCAGCCCACTGCAAAGCTTGAGGACTTGTAGCATTCAGCAGCTGTGAACTTGTGTTACTGGGAAGAAAATCTCTGTGTTCACGTGTAAAGCTCTTTTTGAAGTATTTTGATACCAGACAGAGATAAACAACACTTCTTAATAAAACACCATCTGCTTGTGCTGTGAAACATCAAGTGTTAAAGGGATTCTGCTCTAAGATGGTCTTTCGGAGACAGTCTGTGTAAAGTTGCTTTCATCTCCAATAGTCTTTCTTGTCCTTTAAGGTCATGGACTTCTCTTTTCTTTCCAACCCTAGTGACTGTGAATCTCACAGTCAGCTGGATAACCGTCCCTCACAGTCAGCTGGATAACATCCTCAGGGAATGCTGCCATAATTATTTGCAGCATTGTGAGAACCCAGCTCCCATCTGGTGAAACCGTAGTAAGCTGCACCCATCCTGCTTGAATCAGGATTGCAGATATTAAAGATAGAGCAGCAATCACAGGGTGCAGAAACCCTTTCTGAGATGGCAGAGGGTACTCCATCACAGTGCAGTAGCATAAAGGCAGAAGAACCACCAGACATCATGGATTTTAGACCTAGGAGATGTGACACCAAGTCCTGGGAGAACAGAACATCTGAAAGATGTTGATTGTAGATTTGACAGTCAGAAGAAACAGTCAGAGAAGGATGGTCTGGTACGGAGCACCAGTCAGGGATGGCATGATGCTTCCCCTTGCATTGACCCTAACAGCCTTGACTGAGTTAGAGCTGTGGTTTTCAGCCTCAGCAGTGCCACACATTGCACTGAAGGTCTCCAGGGAGGTGACCAGGAAAAGCAAGTTCACATACCTGTACAGCATACTTTGAATAAAGCAAGTTCAAAGCCCCACTAGTGAAAAAACAGGAGACTATCAACTGAAATAAAGTTGACAGACAGAAACTAAAGACCATTTGAATGCTGAACTTGACCCAGTATTTTCAAAAATACCTTACAGCTGAAAAAGAAGGAATATTATTCAGAAATAATAAGTCTCACAGGAGCCCAAGTCCTGCTTTCAAAATGGCTTGACTGTTGGGATGCTACACTGTTCTGTGGGTCAGTGGGTTTGACTGTATTTCTGAAGGCTAGGTGTGGACTTCCAAGTCACTAATGGGGAAAATGGTTGTCATTTGTTCCCTCAGAAATCCTAGCTGTTGCCTCATGGATGCAATAGATAGGAGGACAGCTGTCACAGGGAAAGCTGCTGGGCTTTGGCATGGCCCATTAGTGTGTTGGACTCCAGCAGCTTCCCAGTACAGAAAGATGCAGCAGCACTGCTGAGACCAAGCTAAAGCCAGAGGCTCCAGTCCCTCATGTTACCATGAATAAAAATCCAAGAGGCAGAAAATCCTATGCCTTCTGGAGAAATTAAGCTCTGGCAACTCCTGTAGCCTTTCAAGGAACAAGAGACCCATTTTATTTAGGGAGTTTACAGTTGTTTTGCTAAATTGGAGGGTGCTGTTATATTTACCACATTTTTCTTTCCTTCCCCAACAATGCTGTTACCAGCAGAGAACAGACAGCATTTCTGGTGGGTAGTGAACCTGCTGCCAGCGGCCTTCCCTGATGAGATGCTGCTGTGGAACTCCAGGGGGCAAGCTGTGTGCATGCCTTTTGCAGAAAGCAGCCAGCTAAATATCACAGAAATAAACAGGCAAGGTTGCTTTGGCCATGCCAGCCAACAGGCAAGCTAAAAGCCAATGAAATTGTTCCAGGAAAAAATAAAAGAAAAGCTTAATCTTAGTAAAAATATAGTCCCTGAGCACTGGCAGGGTCAGGGTCAGATTGGGTTACGTGTTGTATAAGCCCCCATTATACAAGCCAAGGCAGGGCAGAGGCTTTCCCAGGACTATTCAATCCTCCTTTCTCTTGCTCAGTTTCACTGTTGCTCCCTCATTCCTTCCTTCTCACTGTCCCTTCTCCTGCTGCTTGCTTGGACATCAAACAGGTGAGTCCAAATGCTTCCATCACTGTGAGTTAGAGCACACATCACTTGCTCTTTGAATGAAGTATGACTGTGGGACCTTATGAGTGGGCCTGAAGTTGCTCATGTGAGCTGTTGAGGACATTATTTTCCCCTTGAAGCATGCATATTCCTTTTAGGGCACTCCATCACATTCACCTTGAGATTCTGCTTTTCCATGAAGAAGTGTCATATCAGTAACAAATTTCTGTGCATCCCAGCCCTCACCCTTCAAGCAAGTGTTCTGAAAGCATCTTCAGGCTATCTTTTTTTTTTTTTTTTTAAATGGAGAAATGCAAAGTGATGCTGCTCCTCCTAACAGACTTCCAGAATGCATTTGCTTCTTCAGAAATAGCCTCCTTCAATCCCTCGACTCTCCCTTTGCCAGATTACTTTCAATTCTCTGTTCTGACCACACGGAGAAAAGCAGCATTCACTGGAAATAACGTGCACCTTCCAGAGTGAGAACCACCACCTCCATTTGAAAACCAACTCCAGCACAGTGCAAATGCACTACTTTTCACATTCTTTATCATTTCTACGTGTTTAAGTAATTGCTGTCAACTCAGCACACATCTGCAATATTTTGAAACCCATTTCTCTGGTTTTGATATTCTAAGTTTGACTCCAAGACCCTAAAAAGCTGCTGAAATACATATTGGCAACTCATCATAATCTTTCAAAGAAAAAGAAACGTAACAGAAAATTCATTGCAATTTTTAGAACTATGGAGAATATACTGAAGCCCTAACAAATACAACTTGTTTCTTAATCAACAATAAGGGAAGTTAATTATCTAAAGCATGTCTTTTCATGACAGAGGGAAAGAACAAAACAGTAACCAAAACCCACTGACTTTACAGACTCCCAGTTGAAGTTTGCCCCTGTAGCAGGAAGAGAATACCACACAGTTTTACCTGGAAACTGGAGAGCTTAAGCTTTTTAGATCTGGCCAGTATTATACAATAGAACAGATTTTCTATTACACAATACGGGACAGGTATAAAATACCTGTATCACCCTTATTTCCCTGTCCCCTGCTATAGGCTCTTTTGAAAACCTTAAGTCTTTACCACATCTATTTTAGGACTCTTCCTTGCAAGGCCAAGACGCCTGCTCCTTGCAGTCTGTTTTTTTCTGCAGCACAGTAAATTGCTACCCTTTGAAATGCTTGAAAAAAAATTTTGAATGAAGTCCAAAGGAATAGCCAGTGGCTGTTCTCTCTGTCTTAACCTAGATCAGTTTGACATAAGCCATTTATTTCATGGTTAACCCCGGAAAAATCCTGCAGGGAATATAAATTTGTGCATTAATCCTGCTCACTGGTTTGGATCCACTTAGGTTTGGATGAAGGAGGTGCCATGCTGCAATCCCCCAACTCAAATTTACTGTTTCAAATGCTTTATGAAAATATCATTCCAGAGCCTTCCATGATCCTCACACAAACTCATTATTGGAGAGGAGAGAAAGAGACACCACTGTAAGCACTGAGCATTAAAATGAAATATAAAGCAGCATTAAAGTTGCTCCGTGCTTAATGCTGCAGTTTAAGCAGCTAATCTTGTTTCGGTTGAATGGCATGTTCATTACAGCAAATAAATCAGTAACATGTAGGATTATTGAAGAGGAAAGACATATTAAACCAGTTTAGGGCATCATATTGATTTTTCAATATTTTTTTTCAGTGTCCGATTTAGCTTGGCGTTTTTCAACAGTCAGTTCTAATAAACGCTTGTATAGCAGAGATTAAGCAGGTGGGAACACTGCCCAGAAAGAGTATTATGAATAACTTAATGCACTGGTTTAATTGCAGCAATCCATGATACTTACTGTGCTGGCACCAGAGGGGAATTTTCAGTATTAGAAGTTAAAACTTCAACCAAGCTACTAGCGAGTATCTCCCTTTTATTAAATATTTGAAAGAGCTTTCCAATATTTTCACTTCAGATGAGAGCAGGGAAGATTTCAGAGTTCATGTAACTATTTAACTTATTTCTACCACAACTAATTAAGTTATTTTTTAAAAATAGTTATCATTTACTTGGCACAACTTTGCCTCTCTGACACTGCAAAACATTGCAGCCGTGTCCCTGCTGTCCCTGTGCCCAGTCAGCCCTATTCTGCCCAATCCCCTTTGCAAACAATGCACAGAAGCAAAAAAGCCCAACCCTATCTCACACTTCAAGCAACAGGCTCCTTACAAAGCTATACTGTAGAGTATTCCCATATTGCTTTCCCACATTGCACCAGCATCCTTGCCACAGTTCAGAGAAATGAGTCCTTTTGGAGTCTATCCATTTGGCGATGGCCATACTTGAGTAGCAACATAGTTGACCTTAAGAGGTCTCAAAGTAGGGCTGGCAGGAGAAGAAACACAGTTAAAGCTTAGGTAAAAGAGCAAAGGGCCAGATGGCCTCCCCTCAGCCTCAGCAATTTGTCCACATAGAGTGGAGACGTCTGGGTAGAACACCAATGACATTTGCAGTAATCAAGCTCCTGTCCCACACACCATACACCAAAACACCAAGGCAAGGATTCAGTGAGAAGTTGTTTTATCTGTGGGGAAAAAAAATACAGCATTTTCTTCTCCGTAAAAGGCTGAAAGGAACAACATCTGTTCGCAGGACAAAAACCTCCCTTTTCCTTCACCTCCAACCTGTGCAAGGTATGAAAGTCCATCTTAGCCCACCGCACCTCTGGAGAAGTGTGCCTGCTCATGCATGCTCCCATGCACTCACCTTAGCCAGCACAAATCAGAAATGCCCCAAGCACCACCTCTGGCCTGAAGCAGATGCTGGGGGAAACCAGCTTGGAGCAGCACCAACTTTCCAGCAGAGCAAAGCCCTGAAGCTGTGTGCAATAGCAGAACACACTGGTCTGACAGCTCCCTAAGCCCACACACAGTCCTGGGTACAGACCCTGCCAGGAACCCTCACAATGGCCAACAGAGATGCTAGTATCTATAACAAACACCTGTGCTTGCAAAAGGTTATCACACAACTGATTGTGGTCACTGATCACTTCACCTCTTGTTTTCTTCCTTTCCATGCTATTTTTGCCTTAGATTAGACCAGGGCCTCCAAGACAGCAAGCGCTTTTCAACTCTCGGCACAATGCAAGGCCACATTAACGCACTAATTGCACATAAATCATCCTGGCTGGCTCCAACAAGTAGCAACAGACACCTATCACAATGCTGGGAGAAGCAATGCTCCAGAGTAGTTGCAGAATTTACTGGATCAGCTCTTCCGATGTGTAACTTTTTACACTGGCAAAGATACAGAATGTGCCTCCTGCACAAACTTGAATATCAGGCTAAAAAAGCTTACAACAGTCTCAGAAGGAAAATTCACAATGAAATATGAACAAAAATTGGTAAGTTACTCATACATTCTGATTAGGAGTGCAGTAATTTTGCTAATCACACAGTTTATCATTCCAGAGAAACTCTATATTCAGGGCACGAAAACTTAGGTATAAATTAGCAGAAACACAAAAAGATTTGACGGTACTTGATTAACTGGACAGAATGCACTAGAAACAAAACATTAGGAAACTGAAGCCATTTTGTGATTGTAGCAGGTATTTAATAAAGATGGAAAAAACAGTCATTACACAAAAAATATATATTTCTGGTTTGTTTTGAAGAAGTCCCTTGTTCAATGCTAAACAAGAGTCCTCACTCAGCTCAAAATAGAACAGGAGCTTTGTAAAGAACCTTTGAACCAAGATTATTTTGACACCATCACACAATTCAGCTGTCCTACCAGAAGAAAGCAGTTGCTTTTAAGTAACTCAGAAGAAAGTCCCTGTTGTCATCCTACTACTTCCTCCCATTCCTCACCTATGCAGGCAGCCCCTCTGCATGTCCCATCACAGACCAGTGGGGGACCCGGGGCTCAGCTGCACTGTTTCCTCACCCAGGCCCACCTCCACCAAGAAGCCAGAGCATCCCCCTTCCAGCTCAGCTGCAATCAGGGTCCCATTCATACCCTCTTTTCTCAGAATATTTCAACCACCTGTGCACTTCAGCAGCATCTCCATCTGAAGCACTTAGTTCCATGTGTGTTTACAGACCCCCATTTCCACCCTCAATTACTCTCAGAGCCTCTGCTCCACTCATTAGGTAAATCGTCTGCTCTTCCCGCTTGCCTTTCCCCTGTGCTGATTCCCTTTCAAGCTTCTCCCCCAAGCATACAGGCAACCAGAACAGTCCCTAGTTTTCCAGCTGAAGCCATACGTCATGGACCAGCATTACAATTACCCCAGCCTTCCTGGAAGTCCCTTGCAAGGGATACACTGAGATTTAAATTTGCCTTTGAGAAATCCACATCCCACCACTAGTGCACAAGGCTCTTGCCCTCAGGCGAGACACCAGGCTCTCTCCATGGTGACGCACTGCACTGCCGTTTTTAAAAAAATCTTGCAGCCCAACAGCAATCCAACACCAACTCCGTGCCTGCTGACACTGAAAGTGGCCAGTGCAGGCAACCAGAAGCCTCCCCACAAAGACAGTAAGTTATCCCCACCAGCCTTACTCAGGCACACCCATCCAAGAAACTCCATTGCAACTAACAGGAGCCTTTCTACAGACTTCAGGAGGCTCTGACCCAGCTAAACTCCACCCTTTCTCAGCAGTTGCCATTCGTTTGTTCTGTAATTCAGCACTGCTTTGAAAACATCTTTCTGATGCTGTTTTCCTGCAAATGGAATAATGGGGAATAATAAGCAGGTGCTTCTGAACGCAAACCCAAAACAGCATGAGTAAAAAACTACTATAGATGAAGCAAGTAAGTAACCACACTGTTCATTATTTATCAATAATCTTTATTACAGCTGACTTTCCATGTTTAGAGGTTTCCTAGTAAGTACAAATATGAGTCAAAGTGCTATCCCACAGTAAGAAATCTTTATTTGCACAAAAGAGATACAAACAATCAGTATTTCAAAGTTTATGCTACTTAATATATATAATACTAAAAAGGCAAAAAATAAACCAAGATGAAAGAGTAGCAGCAAAAAGAATTCTATTTCTCTTTCAACACAGTCTCTGTGCTTCCACATTTCTCTAGTAAATAGAGTACAAACAGAATTCAATCCATTTATATATGAAATATCCTACCAAAAATATAACACTGTGTAAAGAAAGTTAGTAGTACAAAGTTTGGGGCAGGGGGAAAAAAAGAGAAAATGAGAAAATAGATGTATTATTAAAAATCCCAAGTGTAAACTTTGCTGCTGCTTTAAAATCAAAAACAAAAGTCACATGAGTATTTCCGTTTGGCTTGGGAGCGAGGAAAATAAGAAAAGCTGATTTTTTTTTTAAAGTGCTTAAGCACCATATCCAAAAGTAATGACTTTCAGACCTACTTAACATGAATGTGCTCAAAAAGCCACTGCTTACAGTATAAAAGCTGTCATTCTGAAATGCTGCACATTCAAACTGGCTTTATCTGCACGAATGAAAGATTCCTTTGAACAGCTCTCAATCATATGATGTCCCAAATCAATGTAATGCTATTAGAGCAGGCAGCTGAATTAAGTCCCAGAAAGTTGAAGTTTAAGAATAATAGATATAAAAAAAAAAAAAATCTTTTTTTAATTTAAAGGCAGCATGCCTCTCCCAGCCACATGAAGGTAACTTTATGCAATAAGCAAGAGAAACAGTTTTATGTTATTGTTGTAAGCTACCTAAAACAAAGTGACTGTTGATCTCGTAATTCACATGTTAAGTAGCAGGAGACAGATACTTCTTACTGATAAAACACAAAAAGGCAATTTTGGGTGGGACCAATTGCTAACACAGTATTTTACTTATTATTAAACATACTGTCAACTTGACTTCAAAATAAACAGTATGTCCTAACAGAAAAAAAATAAAAACCAATTATTTGAAGAGATTTAGGACTGTTTTGTTACACTGTTATATATTTATTTGAGCCTTAAAATAAAGGAAAAATGTAACAAAGCAAATCAAATACATAAGACAATTTCATGCGGGGTTTTGACAGACATCAGACACAGACTGCAAGAGAAACTTAAATTTTTTTAGCCATTTAGTAATGGCCATTATTTTTTAATCTCAAGGTTAGAAAACACATTTAAAAATTGGAGCAAAGACTCTGGCATTCATTAAGCCCAGGTACTGCTATAAATCATTTCAATCCCACCACTCTCCCAAATCAGAAATACAATAAACAAACGGAACTGGCAGTATTGCTGCAGCCACTGAATTGTGCCCACAGAGTGACAGCAGCACTACCCATTCCTGCAGTTATTGCACGAATTTCTCCATCAGCTTTGGAATTCTGCAAGCTCAAATTTGTTTACATCCATCTATTTCACAGGAATAATATTTTTACACTATTTCTTGAAAGTCGCCAATTTCCAACACAGTATATTCGTTGTCCTTCAGAACAGTTTTTAAGTTAAGAGAACCCAAAGGCGACTTCTTCCCTACAAAGTTCCTGTAAACACCTCTGTATTAAGCCATAGCAAGTTCTAGAACAGGAAATTCAGCATCTCCAGTGAATTGACTTTACCTCACTTCTCCTCTACAAAAACATTTCATAATTAAAAAGGAAAGGAAATGGCACAATAAAGACAGTGAAACATTGTAACCCAAGCAGACATGTGAAATAAACCTCTGAAAATATAGCATTTGAAAAGCAATTATTTTAGTGGTTAAAGTGTGCAAAAGACTAAATATGCCACCTGTTCCAGATATAACTGAATACTGTAGCCATCAATGATTACTATTCAAGTCCAGCACTGGCAGTTGTGCTGCTTTTGTTGCTGTTTTGGACACTGCATATTACCACTTTCTCTTCATTTGTCATGCCGTTTTGTTTGGGGTTTTTTTGTTGTTTTTTTTTTAACAGATCCCAGCAACGTGACTTTACAGTGGTATAGGAAAGATGGGAACTTTTTCTTTTTTAAAGGTTTCCGTCCATCCTAAGTCTGAATATTATGTGAAATTAAAAATAATGTTTTAAGCAGGAACATCAAATATTTTTTCAATTTTTGTCTGTCTATCAAAATCACCTCAAAAAGATTCAAAATCTCATGTTTTTGTGAAACAAATATGATGAATACAGGAAAATACCATGCAAGGAAAGTGTAGCTATTCTATTGATGAGAAGTACAAAAGCTTAGAAACAGAAAAACACCCGCTTCAGTCCAAGAGTGAAAAAAAACCCACAGATTTTTCAAAACCAGAGTCCATACAGTGTCACACAGCCCTGCCTTGTCATGTTTGTTAATACCCTCGCTTAGAAGTCAGACAGCATTTTGTTTAACTTGTGTTGCTCTGTATCATTACACTAAACCATAATTAACTCCTCTTTTGTGCCGGCCTCATTCCAACACAATTGTATCCACTGTATACCAGCAGCAGTTCTCAGGTTTTGTTTTGCAGCTCAGCTGTATTTTTCTTGGATGTTCACAAGACTGGCATTTGACTGGATGCGCTTGGCTAGAAAAGGAAAAATTATATGAAAATTAAACACTAAGAATTCCCTAAAACTAGTCTCTCCACTCCCTCTATTTATCCGACACAGACTTGCAAACAGCTTTCTGTTCACGTCCAGAAACTTTAATGAAAAGATACGGCTGAAGCTCTTTCCTGCCCTTCTTCAGGGGACAGCAGCAGACTAATAGTTGCTATTAGCGCCGTCAGCACAGCTGCAGGCAGATCTGGCTGGGCTCCTCTCCCACACGAGCCAAGCAAATCCCTGGCACCACCCAGCTCTTACAGTGAAATGCCAACACCACCACTTACGCAAAATGAGTATCCGTTTCTTCTGCTTTGAGTGAAGGAAGCTACTAAGATAAAAAACAATAGGTAGGAAGAGAATAAAGGATGAAACTGCGATCACTGGGACTGTATCGCTGCAGGGAAGAGAACAGTTGAAAGTCCTGCTCCAAAGCTTTCGAGTGATGTTCATCTAAAAGGAAAACATAAGCAAACCATGAAAGCAAGCACATGCATTTTTTTCTGTGCAGCATGGCATGGCAAACACTCAGGCCTCAAGACATTCAAGTGTTCAAATATCACCTCAGAAAACAGCACTTTAACAGAACTCCCCCCAAAACCAAGCAAATCCCTGGAAATGTAGAAACAGACAACTTAGACGAGGCCAAGATTTCATATCAAAACTTTTACAAGCTTCAAAAACACAACTATACTCAGATACACGCAGACATTGGGAAACAGGCATGTGGCAAAGAGCTCACTGACAGCCTGTGGGGACAGGACTAATCCCACACTTTTGACAAGCACTCCTTTAGCCCAGCCACTTAAACTCCCACAATATACAGAAGCTTTTTCCAAACATATGTCATCAGTGCTGAGGACCTCTAGAAACAGCTGCTACAATAAGGAATCAATTAATATACCAGCTAGAACAATAGCAGTAAAGCGTCATATTAAAAGCCAGAAGATTAGGAGTTGTTTTTTTTAAATCCATCCCTTTCACAGTAACAAGAAACGAAAAGTGCAGCTACTCAAACTGGAACACACTCGGGAGATCAGGAGCTTCAGTCACGCTCCTGCAGCCCCAGCTGAGGACAAGACCCAGCAAGGCAGCCCCACCAAGCTAAATTCCCGCCATGGGACATCAGCCTGCCAAAGGCACTGCTGCCCATACTGCCCCACACCCAAAGGGAAAAGCCAATCCCCAGCAAGACAAGCACAAATGGCTGAGATTAATAAAGATCCCCATGACAAGGCCTCCGTGCTGAGTCTTAATAAACACTTACTGCATCTTCCACGTCGATACATAAGTGTGCGGAGTGCCCAGACTCATCACTTTGCCTGTTCATCCTCTGCAAGTTGTTATACAGGTCATTCAACTTTGTGTAGGTTTCATTGCAGTTTTTGCACACTTCTGTGTAGTTATTTGGTGACAGATAAACGGTTTGTCCCTAGGGTTATAAAAATCTGCATGAATGCTGGTTTAAGGCATTACAAAAAAATTGGTTTGATTTGTTAGGTTGCTACTGCTATATTGACAGGGACAGATGGTGCCATACTGAGCAACCCTTTTCATTTGCGGCCTTCAGCACCTCCTGAACGCAACACAATGCACTCAAAAACAAAACTACAATCTCTGAAGATATTTCAACACAGTCATGGCTGTATCAGCAACCCACTGACCATGGGGTTAAGTTCTAGTTTAGACACTTGAAGCGATCAGTAGGCTGAAGAAGGCCTGTAAAATGAACAAGGCCTATAAAGGCACATTTCCTAGAAAGCATTAATAACAAAAGAGCAGTTCCCTCAGAGATTGTCCCGTACCCATCATTTCCCATTTCTACTACTGAATGATCCCGTAACTTGGCCAGTTTCTGATTGAAATGGAACATACACAGTTTCTTAGGCTATACAGGGCATTTTCTCTTAGGATGATTACCATATTTATTTCACTAAGGAAGATATATTTGGCCATATTTGCAATATGGCCAAATTTTAACTACTCGTAATTTTAAGAGTCAAAAGAAATGTTACAACAATTTAAGGTATCTGGCCTTTCCGAACTAGTCCACATTATCAAAAGGATATTTAAAGACTGAATTTCTACGCCAAAACACAACAATTCTACAAAGAGAAAGAAAAAGAGACTTGCAGCATGCACACATGATATTTCTTACTGTATAATTATCAACTACGGTGAATTCAGAAATTCTGATGCAAAGTAGCATTGCAATTACATACAAAATGAAGTCAAGGTAAGTATCAGTTAGAATTAATTTTACGCTCTCAATCTGTAAACTGCGTTTTACAGAACGCTGTTTTATCTGCCTACAGTTCACAAACTCAGCAGCAGTTTATTTGTCTGGTTTGTATCTGCAGTTTATTCAACATCAATAAGATTTTGGTAGCAATTAGAGGATTTAGAGCTTCTCTCAAATACACAGCATAAATACCTGAAGGTTATGTTCAAAACACGTCAGAGATTTATTGAATAAATCCAGGAATTCTTCAGTAGAATTTGATAATCCCTCACTGTTATTCTTTAAACAATCTGTCAAAGAGAAGGAAAAACATCAGGATATTCTAATTCCTAACATTTCCACAGCTGGCAAGCCCCAGACACTCCACTCCTGTAAAAAGAGCTCTCGACCATAAAGGACAGGTCTAGTCAACACTGAGATTCCTTATCTGCCTGCCATTGATGTCTCAGACCTGCTGACCTAACTCTTTATCGAGAACACTTTTCAGAATTAATTGGCCTTGATTAAGTGAAAGATGAAGACTATCATCAAGAGCTTTCTGAAGAGGGGGACTGAATTATCTTTGGACTTTGAGATAAAACAAGACATTACTTTTATTTTCCAGTCTGCAAATCTGGCTTTGCCCAGCAACAGTAGCAGCCATTTTGTGCACCAGCAGTGGAGATGAAACAGTGAGCACCCAGGAAACAGCTAGACCACAAACACAATAGTAGAAATCAGAGTGTAGATTATTATTCTTTAAGAAAAGAGCTGAGCTTTTCACCAGCTTTGAGGGGAGCTCTGGGGCTTTCCTCCCAGTCACAGGCTCAACCCTACCATGTTACTGCTTCCATCCATCCTACCTTGCTTCAGGTGCTCTAACCAGCCAGAGCCTTGAAAACAAGAGTATTTGGGAATTTAGGTGTTCAGCAACAGCATCATGAGAGCAAGCCAACATCCTAGAAAATTCTTCTGAAAGAAGCAAGCATCAGCAGCAGTGAGGGAAAGCATTCAGCTAGGCACTGGGTAGGCAGCACACAGTCCACAGGTTAAGCATGGTAGGACAGCACAGTCCACAGAGCTGCTCCTGTTCTGCCTTTCCAGCCCTCACAAACGAAAACAAACTCTTCTGGGCTCTCAAGGGATTCTGCAGCAAATCCAGCATCTTTAACACTCAGCTCCATAGTGGTATTCCCACTCTTTCCTAGTGCACCTGTTAGTGCAGGGTCCCACAAAGCACACCAGGGGAACAGCAAACAGCCATAGTTTAGCTGTTAGCACAGCACAGCAGCACCAGCACTGGGACGTGAGACGCAAGTATGCACTTGGACACTCTCCACCCATAAAATGAAATCAAATCATGGCTGTGGAGGCAGATACTGTTCAACATGTAAGCATCCCAGAGTTAATAACTTTCCTAACAAACAAGGAAAAGATTCTTATGCAAGTTTTTTTAAAAATGGAAAGACAGACAAAAAACCACAATGAAGCTAAAAAAATTCTCCAGCAAAGTAAATCACAAGGAAAACTAGCAAGACTACTTTTTGAAAGATTAATCTAAAAGAAATATTTATATAACAACTAAGTTTTCCAACAGATTACTGCCCTCAAATTTTGGCCCTTACAGAAGAAAACCCTCTTGGAGTGGCTATAGTTTAGGATTTGCATGTTATCTACTGATATTCAAACAAATAAGTACAATTCTGACCTGTGCAAATTCTGGGGCTAAGCCATAACAGCAGCACAAAAGCTACAGAATGAGTCACATACTTGCACAGTTGGCTGCCTCCCAGGTTTCATTAAAGAACTCCGAAAGGGTCACAACTATCTGCAGCCTGTCTGAGGTCAAGATGCTTTTGGCACAATTGTGGCTCTCAGAAGAATTCTAGAAACAAAAGGAAACAACAAAAGAAGCAAACAAGTGTTAAAAATACAAAGGGAAAATTTTGAAACATAGTTTGCACAAGCACAGCTAAACAATCACACAACGCATCACATCAATATTTCCAGAAAAGCAGAGCAGAACTGATGGAACAAAAATCTTCTGATCCTCCAACTCATACTGTGAACAACACAGCTTATTGCAAGTGGTCTCTGCAGACCTACTAGGAAATGTACACAAGTCAGTCAAAAATACACGACAACATAAAAAGAAAAAACAAGCACAAGACAGGGCCTTCTCTTCCGGGTGGCTCACATTCATCAACTCCTGGGCTGCTACCACAGGAGCCAGCTCAAGGCATGTGCAGCCAGAGAAAAGGACAGAGTTGTTCTCATTAGACAGAAGGAACAGTTGAAGGAGCTGAAACAATGGAGTGGTCTCAAACAAACCAAACCCAAACAATAGAAACAGCCTCCAAAACCACTGTACCAATGTACTCTACCAACAGCAAACTTCCCCCCAGTGCAGCAGTACCAGGAACAGTCCTCTGCAAAGCAGTGCCTGCGCTCACTCCCCCAGGCCTGTGGCCAAGCTGGGCTCTCATCCTCCCCACACACAGGCACCAAGCTCATCTCTCTCAGTGAGCCACCCAACACCTCACAGCAGGCTCTGGCACAACTCATATAGCAACTTATTCTCTGGACCAAGCTCGTAAAAAAGTGGAGATAAATTATAAAAGCAGTTACAGAACAGGAAGTCTCCCAGTCAGAATTCAGATACGGAACCATGACCTCCAGTCAGCTGACTGCCATGCTCTAGCTCCTGGTTTCTGGCTGCTAAATTGACTTAAGCACTTCTCAAAATTGCCAAAGCTGCCAAAAGCCTCTTTGATAAGCAACGTGGAACATAGAAAAAAATAATCTCTTTAATGAGAAATTTGTTCCTTATGGAGCTTTACAAGAGATCCACTTTCTGCCTCTCTTTGTTAAAATGGGGTGGGGGCTGGGTTAAATAAGACCTTTCCTTTGGAGGCTCAACTGTAGAAGTCAAATATTGCCACATCTGGTAACTCCCACATTCACTGACTTTCATTTCTACTGAATTAGAGAAGACAAGAATGTTGCTTATCTGGGAAACTCTGGTTGCTTCACAAAGGCTCTAACTGTGAAATTTCCTCACCACCTGGGCTCATGAGTAGGAAAAAACACTTTACCAAAACTGAATCAAGTAAACCTAAATAATTCCTTATGTATGTTTGCCTAATTGATTCTTTAATTAGCATAGGGAGGAGGATTTTACATTTCAGAGATGTCCAACACTTAAGTTGGCTGCCCTTGTCACACTGCACTCTAACTATTGTTAAGATAAAAACATCAGATACCTGACCACTTGTAATTGTGGACTGAGGTTGCAAGAGGTCATCTCCTTTATTTACTTGGTTAGTTAATCCACATACAGAAGGAAAGCCAAATGTTCTCTCGTACAGATTTGTCTTCCAGACCACAGAGTGGACCAGTCCTCCCAAGCTGCCAGTATTCAAGCACAGCAGCTATAATGTGTTCATACATATTCTAAGTACTGGAATATGTTTGGCAGCCTATTCCTAGCCAAAATATCATGCTAAAAGTACCCAAGAGAATTGCATACTAAATTTTTCCCTTTCACACTACCTAGTCACTGGTACAAACAGCTTCCATAAGAGAAACAGATAAAATAGACTACATGTTTGCAAACTAAAACACGAGACCAGTGGCTATATATTTGCCCTGGAAAGGGCAATTACCAAGAGAACATCCATGCACTTTTCCAATACAAGCACTGGGGTGGTGAGGAGAACCGGGCAAACAACCCAACATCACCCAAAAGCAACACTTCCAACAACAGGTAATTAAGCTGTGAAAGGCTTTGCAGCTGGACACTGCAGCACCTGAAGTTTCCCTGCATTTAAAAAGCAACAGATTTTTCTCATCGATGGCAATTCTAAAGTTCGGGATTCAGGAATCCCAAGACTGGAAGCACAGTCCAGGGTACGCACTGCTATAAATGTGCTCTCTTACCAGGGCACCCACTTCATCACAGATCAAAGGTCCTTTGGTCTGATCCACTAATGTCATCCTCGCATCGTCCCAGGAACTAACTTTTACAAATGGATAAATTGGGTGAGAACACAAAAAACAAGCCATGAACCACATCCAACACTAAGAAATGAAAGGAAAAAAAAAAACACCGAAAACCAAAACCAAACCAAAGTATGATCAAAGTCTGAAAACCCAGCTTCAGCCAAGGTTCTCCCACCAGGAGGGTGCATTGACTCCAGCCAGTGCTCAAGACTTCTAGTTTGCTGCCACACACTCCCATCACCTTTGGAGCCAAGAAAACCATGACATGGCTCCTTACAGATGATGTGCATCACTCACCACAGTTTCACAGACCATCCATTTTCCAAGAAGTGTCAGGCAACTAAGCTCTGGCAGTGTTCCCCATTAGTGCTATACGACATGTAAGCCAGAGCACTGCTTCAGCCACTGCTACAGCAGCAAGAACAGCTCAAGTTTTTCCACTTGCACAGCTTTTTTCTGCAGGTGGAGCTACTTGCCCCTGGCCATGCCAGGAGCTGGCTACACGGACCACGCCACCCCACAGAGCAGGAGGTGGCCGTCACTGGCAGCAGCGATTCTCACACATTCCCAGACTCTGCCAAACTGCCCTGTGCACCCCGGTGAGGCTTCTAGCTTGCCTTCCCGATGATCCCACCTCCACCCGACGTGCTCCGGCACTGAACTCCCACGGCTGGAAGCCTCAAGAGAAGGGCCTAGGCCCTCAGCCCGCCCCGGTAGCCCCGCACCTCCCTCACCCCGGACGCACCCCGACGGCGCGGGCGATGCTGCCGTACAGTGTGAGCAGGCGGCGGTAGAGCCCGTGGCAGCCCTGGCACACCCGCACCGGGCGGGCGCGCCGGCCCAGGCAGCCCGTCAGCGCCGCGCAGCCCTCCGCGAAGGCGGCCAGCAGGCTGCGGCACTCGGGTTCCAGCTCGGGCAGGTCGCCGGGCAGCCCCGCGCCCCACAGCTCCTCCGCCAGCCCCTCCGCCGCCTCCAGTGCCGGGGCCCAGCGCGGCTCCTCGGCGGCGGCGGCGGCAGGGCCGAGCACAGCGAGCGCCAGGACAAGCAGCAGCACCCCAGAACAGCACTGCGGCGGCGCCATGGCGGCCTCGCCGAGGAACCGGAAGTGCCAAGCCGGGAAGGGCCCGCCCCCGCCGCAGGGCGCCGCCGTTCATTGGCCCCAGCGGGGAAGGGGCGGGGCCGCAGGGCGGGGCCGCAGCCGGCCGGCCCAGGGGCGTGTCCCGGGGCGGGGCGGGGAGCGGCGGGGGCTCGTCCCGGCATCCCGTCCCGGGATCTCGTCCCGGGACACGGCGCTGGGGCGTCCCCAGGGCCGGAAGCGGGTAGGGGCTGTACCTGTGCCCGGGGGATGTACCTGCCTCGGATGCGTCCTGCTCCGCGGGAAGCGCGGTGTCTGTGCCGTGCGTTTCATCTATTTCACGCTCTCTCCCACCGCAAAGGGAATCGAAGGGTATCTGCGGTATGGGAAGTGACTTTAAAATATGCTGAAATACAGCAACAATTAAAAAAAAAAATAATCCCAAAACAGAGAAAGAATTGATGATGGAGAAATAAACTGCAACTTTCTGCAGGCAACGTATTTCCCGCATCTTATCTGAAGCTGGACACCTTTGTTCAGGTACCACCTTTGTTGGTACCTAGCTCCAAACTTCCCCGTGGCTGATTCAGATTTAAACTGCAGCCACGAAAGGAAAACTCTTCTGCTCAGCTCAGGAGAAGAGAGTAGAGCAGTAGGTAACCCCTTACTGAGGGTTGAAGTGCCAGGCTATCTGGCAGGACCTTGACCCCATGCCAGTCCCGTCTGACTAAAATTCTTTTCAGCCATTTCCATGGGCCTCCTCTGACTGAGTCTGGGGTTTATAGTGCTCTGGTCAGACACACCAGAGAGACAAAGCAGAGCCCTACAATTCCATAGCATGGTCCCTCCAGGAATAACAGAGCCAAGCAGGAATGGCCCCATCCATTTATTGCAGCCGGTTCAGTACTGCACACATGGCACCGGTGACAGTAGACATTGCTGGCTGACGGTGCCACAACAGTGGCAGCTGCCGGGAGTTCATGACTGTTTGAAGCTCCCCACACACCCAGTCATACCCAGCTCCACCAGCTCCACGTCACCTGGCCCACCCAGTGCTGACTTGTGCCAGTCATATTGTAAATGTCACGGCCTGTAAATATTCAGGATAGATTTGTGAAAACACAACAACAAAGGCAATAAAGATGCCATCAGGCAGTCGAAGAGCACCCAACAGAAAGCATCTGACTTCTCTGAGTGGGCTGAATGCCTCAACTCTGAAGAACTGGCTTCCAAAGCAATGAATGAAAACAAATTAAAAGCACATCATGAGTTTGACAGAGAGAAATGTGAGAGTTGATCAAAAAATTATCACATTTCCTGTACTTGCAAATGATCAGGGCAAGGGCCCTGGGTTGCATCCTGGACCTTCCCTGAGTGCCCCTGCCCCGTCTCCGAGCAGGTCCCACCCAGGCTTTGTCCAAAGCCAGACAGTACTCTCTTGCACGGGGACTGCTGTTTTGGGGACCATGTCTAGCAAGGCTGCTACGTGTGGAAGCCTGAAACTGCTTAGCAGGATGCGTGTGGCCGGGTAGCCGCGGGGCCAGAAGATGGTCACCTTTCCTTAGCTCGCTAGCAGGGGTGCAGCCTCAGCACCGACAAAGCCCGGGGCGGCGGTAATGCCTGTAGCAAGCCGGCGCCCGCATCCCGGAGACGGGAACAGGGACCGGTTGCCACCCCTAAACTACCCTCGGCCCAGCCGGCGACCAAAAAGCCCCGTTGTCCTGCCACAGGGAGCGGGGTGTCCCCGCAGTGTGGACCCCGGACACGGCCGGGCTGCCCGCATCCCCCCGGGAGAGGGCAGCAGCACTCCCGCACATCGCCCACCGAGGGGCGGCGGGGGGCTAGAAAGGGCCCTCGGAGTGTCCCATACAGCCCTGACAGCAACTGCATCCCGAGGGAGCAATGGAAAAACGCCCCGGACTGGTCGCTTACCATCGTCACCAGAGGCATCCGTCGCGTGGGTCTGCACGGGCACCGGGAAGGACCGGCTGGAGAGGGTAAAGCTGCGCCTTCATCTTCGCAGGTCAAGGAGGATTCGTTTTCCCACGCCTTGAGAAACTTAAAAATTCTCCTGCGAGAGAACGTGTTCTTCCTCCGAGTGGAAACTGGTCTCGGGGGGGTGGGGCGAGGGAAAAAAAAAAAAGGGAAAAAGGAGAAAGAAAAAATATTAAAAAGAAAAAGGGGAAGGAGAAGAATTAAAAAAAACCCAACAACCAAACTCAAGACTTTCAGATGAAATCTCCAAGGCATAACGGGAGTATAAACATTTCTAGCATTAATAAATGCATTGCTGTAGACCTCTAAGATGTCTGGTCATTAAATGCTTCTCCTTTTTATCAGTAATAAGCATGATCTTACAAAGTAAAAATAGCAAGTCACTAACTTTTTCAGCTGTGGTTCAGAACCAGGGCTTGAAGAAGGCATGGACCCCTTCTCTGATAATAGATGAATTTTGTTACCAGGCAGAAGTGGTGACATTACCTTTCCGCTCAACCCTGTCAAAGGGGTTGTACTCACAACTAAAGCAAGCAGAATTTGGCCTTGGCCTGCAAATCTCAGAAATATCTAAGAATATCAGAAACCTTCTGAGGTTATATAGTCCCAATTATTCTTGAAAATACATCCAAGTGTTTCAATACCTGCCCTGACTATAAGAAAGTACGTCATTCAGCAGGAGGAAGAGTCTTACCTTAACAGTGCAGAAATTGAACACAGCAAAGGAGTATTGATTTCTTATGTCATCTTGTTGGATCTGTAAAGACAGCAGTGTGAACCAGAGAAAACTAACAGTTTGAAGCTGATCCCTTCTGATCGTCTCCCTGTTACCTTCAGTATTCTTTCTCCTGGTTTATGCCACTGAGAGCTGAGAACTGAACTCTTTTTTCAAGTTTTCTTTTTATCTTTAAAGGATCATGGCTTGGATAAAGCATTTTCACCAAAGAGCTGGAAAAAGAGGATCAGACCATAAATGTCAAAGTAGTGACAGAAAATTAAGTGATGACTAAGAGAAAGGGGTCAGGCATGACTGGGAGGCTGGGTGCTTGGAGAGTGGTATTGCTTCAGAAAGGGAGACTGGGGCAGGCAGCAGCTCAGAGGGCAGGATGAAAGGGGAGAAAAGACTCTGCCTCCAAAGTCAAAACTGCAGTACAGAAGACAGACTACTCTTCATCTGAAATAGAGGCTGGTAAGAACAGGGAGGTGTGAAGGTTATCCACAGAGAGCTGTTTCTGGCATTGTGGAAATGGAAATCTCTTGACCAATTTCATTGCAAAGATGACAAAGCTTAACATGAACAAAGGATCAGTGTATTATATCTTCTTTGCACAACTATTCCCTGCCGATGGAAAGTTTTTCTTCCCCATCTCCATTACAGTTCTGCATGTACCTATTAATTCACAGGGCCAGTGCTGGCTCCCTTGTGTGCTGGTTGTGACTGATGTCAAAGCCCAACAGCAAGTAACCCAATGACTTTTTTTAAGATTCCACAGAGCATCAGAAAGTGGTCCAGAAAACAGTACCACATATGTAATTAATAATTAATTAATTAATTAATGCATCTTCATCACACCCATGACAATGAACTTGAGAGGAAGTAAATATGTTAAATAAACTCGTCATGTTGAGACATTTTTGGTTAGTTGCAAGTCAAACTCATCCTGGCAATACCATACAATGGTCTGAGCCAACTCTTATTTTCAAGGGTTGTGTAATCTTAGTTTAAAAGCAGTTGACAAACATTTATCTAGCTGCACCATTTCTGACCAGCTTGAGCCACTGTGCCTGCTAGCACTGTCCCATTGGAGCATTATTCTTCTATGTGCATAGCTAAGAATAGGAAAACCTTCTCACTCAGGGCAAGAAGACAGAGTCACATCTGCACTAATCTCTGAAGAATGAGCAAAAGAACTCAAAAATCAGGGAAAAAAAAGATAGTCGATTTACAATAAGTTCAGTCTTTAATTCAGAAAACCCCAAAGTTTATCAGTGGTTTTGCAAATCAGATGCCAAATCCCAGCTTGAGTACTCGGGAGCAATAATGTTGCATTGGCTGCTAGGGAATCAGGGAAGGCCAGACACTTGAAATCACAGAATCACAGAATCATTTAGACTGGAAAAGAACTCTGAGATCATCAAGTCCAACCTATGACCATCATCACCATGCCAGCTAGACTGAGTGCCACATCCAGTCTTTCCTCAAACATGTCCAGGGACAGTGACTCCACCACTTTTCCTGGCAGTCCATTCCAAATGTGAAGACACACTCAGGAACCTCATTCTCTGGTTGAGTACAAGAAACTGCTTTCCCCAACTAAAACTTCAGCAATGTTAGACTTATGGAAAATGTGTGTCAGTGACTCATACAGAATACTTTTTTAAGAATGTTCTGCAAAAATCATTTTATTCCCAGAATTGCCAAATGAAACAAGGAAAGACTAATAACATCACAGTTTTCTAAAGAGGTGTGACTACACCTACTGTGCCTGGCTGTCCAACTCAACCAGGATCTGTAATGTGTTTGTCTTGGGCAATTATATGGCAAATTGTGAAGCAGACTATTTGCTCACCTAAGCCAAATCACCATATTCTCATTTTGGAGAATCATGAACCTCCACCCAATATCCTCTAGAGACTGTCCACAGAGACCTGCCCAGGACCCATTTTCCATATCCACCTTCTTCTGAAGCCTATGTTTTTTGTAACCTCTTGTGAATACTCAGACCACATGCAGCTGGGACAAGCTCAGCAGGACACTGTCCTGACGCTGTGGCTAGAGTATCAGAAGGCATTGAAGTGACCTGTAATGGTAAGCCAGAAAGCCATCAATAATTTCCCCATTTCCAAGGAGATAGAGAGAGAACACTGAGACAGACATCAGCTAACCCTCTTCCTTAACACCAGCACATTTCTGAAGAGAGAAAACAACCCCACATCTTTGTATGAAGGCTCTTATTTTCTGTAAGTGCATAACAGCATGATAGCTTCAGAAATCATATATAGTGCCGTATGACCTTCGCTTAGACCTTAAATGTTTGCGTATTATCCTCTCTATGAATCCATTGCACAAAGAAATATCATTTCCTTGCACCTGTCAGAGTTTTTTGCTGTGGAAAGGAAAAAAAAAAAAGTACATTATATTTTTAGAATCATGACTAGAAAAACAATAATTGACAGTAGACAATCATGCCAGTCTGTAAAGATATAGTTAGAAATAAGTTGATGGGATTTTTCTTTGGTTTTTTTTTTTCCAGGATGCTGCACTTGAGCAATTGAATGATATCACATTTAAGGTCCTGGGTGGCATTGCCATTTCCTTACTCATATTAAGTCTAATTAGTCTTAATTGTGCTGTTTGTTACGAAATGAAAGAAGAGCTGTTAGACTGCATATTTTTCATGGCAGTAAAACAGGATGATACTGATGAAATAACCAATGTATAGGGAAAAGAAATATGAAGGAAGGAAAAGAGACATTTGAAGATAATGTTTAAAACACAGCAGAAACATTAGAAGCATCATAATAGTGAAATTAACACGAATAACTTCTTGATTGACGCAAATAATATAAAAGGTAGATTCTTTTCATAGTGTGGATGACTATCCATGTTCAAAAATACCCAGTGAGCCAAATTCTGCTTTTAGTAACCCTGGAGTCAGTGAGTTATCATCCCAGTCTTCTCTTCAGTAGGAAGCAATCCAAAGCTGTTCTTCCCTTTTGCATAGAGTGTTTCTTGCTGGTCATATATTTCCATTGAATTTTACCAAGTTCCCAAAACACAGGCCTAGAACATGACTCATGAGGGAAGAGAATGGCTGGGCTTCAGCAGACACTGGATCTGCTTGTGCACCCATCAAGTTTCACTCCTTGTGGTACAGCCCCCCTGGGATGAGCCAGTGGAGGACACTCTCCAAAAGCAGGAGTCCTTTCCTCCTGCATATGCGTGGCCAGGACTGAAACAATGGTAAAGGAGACAACACGAACATCTGAACTAACTAGCTAAGGGAAAAAGAATATTTTGACACGTCTCCAAGTCTGTCCTGGTGAGTTCTTTGCTTTACATCTCTTCTTTGCATTGTACCTAGGTATTTCCTTTCACCCATAATAGTAGAAAATTATCTATTTATTAATATGATTTCCTAAAAAAAATATTTTCTTTCTTCTCTGGATAAAAGACCACAGCAAGATGAGCCCTAACAGAAGATAGCATAAACACGATAGGTTATTTCAGTAAAGGTATTGAAATTTAAGCATTGCTTACCCTAATCTATGTTGATTCTGGGAAAATTAAAAAAAAAAATAGAAATATTCAACACAATTTTAGGTTATTGTAGCAATAAGGTGCCTACTGGTGAAGGGTTGAGAGAGACAGCTCTGGAGGAGAAGTCCACTGTCCCACCAGGCCTCGGTCAGCTGTAGCCTCTGCACTGTTGTGAGCTGTGAGGAACCTGGGAAGAGCCAAGTGTTGTTCCTGCCTGGGGTATGTCACCAGCATTGGTCCATTGTGGTTTCCACAAAGGGCCAAACTTTCTCATCTGTGAATTTGCAAATCTGCTCAACTGAGTTCACCGAGGTTGCATGCACGCAAGAAAGGGAGTGTGCTCTGGTCAAGAGGTTATAAACATAATGCTGAGTACCAGATGGCTAGCAGGAATGAACAGGCACTTCCAAAAGACTACAGACAGTTGAAGACTGGATGAAATTTTGTAAACAGTTGCCTTCACACCTCACAGTGTTCATTGCCATGTTTCAGTCTCAGCCTGTTGCTGTGACCTGAAAGTCACTTACCCTGTTCCAAGAGTTCACATGGAATTTATGTTAAAAAACCAAACAGCAAATACTGTCTCAGTTGTAAACATCACATGTAGTGAATGTAACTTACAGTGCTGAAATTATAATTATGGATGTTTTATTTGTAATAGTTTCTTTTTAAAATTATTTTTTTCCATTTAGAGTGTTTTTATTTAAAAAAAAGTTAGTTCCACCTCATCTCAAAAAAAAAAGTCCAAACCGACTGACTTAACAGCAACTGATAAAAAACCCACAACCCATTTCCAGTCTTGAAACTGATCTAATACTGCATACTCAATCTTTCTCTGCTGGGTGGAACTGTACAAATCTACCTGCAGGGCCAGTGGAGGCAACCTGGTCATCCTGCCCACACCACGCCCCTGAAATCTCTGGTTGGCAGGATTTAGCTCCAATCCACATTTAAGGGGACAGTTACACTGGCTCCTTCCAGGGCCAAAGGACCCAAAGTAAATTTTCAAGAAAGGAGGTTCCAGAGACAGAGGTCAGGCTGTGAGGCTTTATAAAAGGATAAAATTTGATTTTCCTACTCTTTCTACACTGAAGTGTTTGAAAGAGAGGAGTTACTTATTCAACACGAACCTGTCAATTCTTCATCAGTTTGGGCAAGCCTTTGTCAGCAGCACGGGTTTTTGAATGTCTGAGGTTGTCTTACATGCACTGATGTCTCACTGTCTTCCAGCTATTCAGAGCCTGGATACCTTTGTCAACAAATGATTAAAAAAAATAAGGAACGGTTGATCCCGGAAATTTCCCACGGGATTTTCAACATCTTCGCTTGCGGTGAAAGCGGGGACAGACACACGCACACACACACACACACACCGGCCAGTCCCAGCACCGAGTGGGGCCAGCTTCTGTGAGCTCCGTCCAACAGCTGGACACCCGCCGCAGGAATTCTCCTTCACGGTTCCTTGTTGCAAGGTGCGTGGCCCCGGCGACGAGCGTGAAACCCCCTCCCGTGCGAGCACAGGCGCTCTCCCCCCGCAGCCCTCCCGCGCACCTCGGGGGGCGTCGAGCAGTGGGGCAGGCGGTGGTGGTGAGGATAGATGAGTGTCCAGACGGATGGACAGATGGATGGACAGACTTCAGGTGAGCCCTTCCCCTCTTCACGGCTCTGTCTCGACGAGGACAGTGCTGGGGCTGCCTCCCGGGGCTCACTCCCACGCAGACCTCTGGAGAACTGCTGTGGCTTTTTTTCCCTCGGAGCGCGGATGTCCAGAGCCCAGATTTAGGGGTTTTGGGTTTTTTTCCAAGTCAGGTATTCCCTTCCTCACAACAACCCCTGAATTTGTCACAAGGGAGGCTTAAACGACTCATCAAAGGAAAGGACAGGAGTCGATGAAACCCGGCACATACACAGGGGTACACGGCCCCCCCCCCCCGCAGCCTCACGCACAGGGGCGCTGGGCACGCTGCCCCTGTCACAGGTGAGGTGGGCTCCGAGGGCTGTGGGGCTGAGCAGCAGCAGCCACCTGTTGACACTGGCGACAGCATAGGCAGCCTTCCCGGGGCTGGGGTCGGCTTCCCATTCCCCCCTGAACCCTCCACCCCTTTCTCCTTGGCAGGGTAGGGCTGGGGAGAGCTCGCTCGGCGCCGCGTCGGGGATCTGGGATATGCCCAGGCTGTCCTGCGCCCCTTGAGGTCGGGGCTTGGGGAGGCGGGAGTCCGAGAGCCCGATACTAGCCGGGCCTTTTTGACATGGGGCGGGGGTTGTTTTGAGGAGAGGCCGTGGCAGCAGCTCCGGCGGTGGCTTTGGGAGCAATGCCGCCCTCCGGCCCCGCTCCCCCCGGTCCCACCGCCCCCAGAGACCCCCCGGCCCGCCCCGCTGCCGCCGCCGGGGTCGCCCCTCCTGCCCGGGGCCGCTCTGGGACTCGGCTTTTTGTTATTTTCACGGAGCAGATATTAATTAAAAGAAATACATGATTAAAAAGTAATGAGTTGAATAAAAATTATCTCCGCTCATTTTCTGATTATGTTAATTGTTAAAAACCCTTCAATCACGCTGTTGCAGTCAATGGGTTTTAATGTGAAATTAGTGGGCTCTTGATAACTTACAGTCCAGAATAATCCTGGAGGTTTAGTCATCATTCCTAATAACGAGATGTTACTGAGAACGGAGATTTTACATGATTTTACCACATTCAGCCCTTCCCCCATGGAAAGGTCTGCCTTTGTGGCACACAACTTCAATTTTCATGCGTACGACTACTTTGTTAGTCTTTCCCTGTGTACTGCTCCATTATACGCCAATTACATATTTTATGTGCCTCTGTGTCGTCTGAACATTTAGAAAAAACCCACCGTGTGTCCGATATAAGGAAAGAAAAACAATTTTGTCCCTCATGGATTTCTAATTTATTTTATCGTCCAACTCATCTTGGATATTGCGACTCTTCCTTTACTCTGATTAATTCTCTCCCTAAGAGATAAAAACAGGTTTATACTGAAAATATTAAAGTAATTAAACTCTTAAGAGAAAAAAAAAAGCTGCAGGCGCTGGTATTCTACAGGTTTAAGGACTAGGGGTGGAAATAAATGTGTAGAGTCTCTCCGATGGGTGATCGCGAAGAGCCGGGGATTTGATAACTTCGGCCCCGCGTTCGGAAATGCCGTGAAATTCGCCTATCAGAGAGGAACGAAATGACGGCCCTCAGGCCACTGTTATTACAGTCAACGTGTTTCTGCCCTAGAAATTCGTTTAAGAGAGGTTTCCTTTTCATGTAGATAACTAAATGTATCCTTTTCTCTTCGACAGACTTAAAAATTTTCACGTAAATCCGCTCCTCGTATTCACCTAAGAATTTAACTGAAATCTCGAGCACTGACAGCAAACTGAATCCTCGCTGGAAGGAAGGAAAGGAGTGGGGCGGAACAGAGGAGCGGCTGCGGAGCACCGATCCATGCTGCCAGGCTGGGATGTCCCCGAATTCCTTCGCAGGGGCTGTCCCCTCCGCGGGCGAGGAGCCGCCCGGGCCACCGGGGAGTGGGCGCTGGGAGTCCTTGGGACCCACGGACAGCCGCCGGACCCGCTCGGTGCCACTCCCTGAGGCTAAAAAAAGGAGGGGAAGAGAAAAAAAAGGGGGGGGGGAAGGCAGCAGCAAAATTGGCGGTCTCTGTTTGTGTGTGTGCGAGCATATCTACGTATTCCTTTCCCCCGAGACAAAGTGCTGGTGCCGTGCATCCCTCTGTCACCACAAGGATATCTAATTACTGCTGACAGACAAGAAAAGATGTTTTCGGGCGGACCGAGGGGGCTGGCGAGGGGGCGGCGGAGTGCCAGGCGCATTCCCGGCCAGCCCTGCACCGATCAGTCTGGGGACTGATCGCCACGGTGACTTGGGCTGCTGCTGGTTTAATATTGATCCCCTATTACCGCCAGCGAGGAGCGGGTGTTTGCTGGCCTTGCGGGAAGCAGCGGGGTCGGGCCGGGTCCTGCAGTCCTGCCTCTGGCTCCTTTGGGGTGGAGGGAGGCCGGCCAGGATTGGGCCCTTCGTGTGCTGCCCCCACGGGAAGAGGCCGGCCAGTGGCAACATCCCCGTTTCCCACCCATGCCTGCCCCCCCCGTCCCCTTCCCGGGACAGCTCCCGTGGGCGTCGGGCCTTGGGGAGGAGGGGGAACTTTATGTCCTAATTTGTTGTGAACGGGAGCTCTTGGGGGGTTGTGGTTTGGTTTGTTGTTGTTTTGGTTTGGGGGTTTTTTGTTTTGTTTTGTTTTGTTTTGTTTTTTTACTCGCGCTTCTGGTAAAAAAAGAGCCATTTGTTTACAAAGCCCCTGTGCTCCATCTGAGCCCACCGGACGGGGCTCCCTAAAGGAGCGGGAGGGGGATCCCTCCGTGCCAGGCCCCCTCGCCGGTTCATTTCTCTATTTGCATCCGCAGTTAGCTGAAGATCATTTTAATAAATAACAATGAAAGGGGAGCGCATCTAGAGGGCTTGTCGGTAACATTCAAAAGCCAATAGAGTTTATAATTTTAGTCTATCATTTCTTATTGATTAGAGTAATCAAGATAAAAAGCTAGCCGGGCTCCGAGAAGTTCAGCGGCATATCATTAAAGATAAGAGTCAGTTAATTCTGGCGCAGTAGTAATGGTGACGGCGATGAAGAGTTCATTTGCATGAGATGCTGAGCCCCATAACAAGAGGACAAAAATCACTAATTAGGACTGCAGAGTGTCTCGAGTTCTTCAAGCACCATTTCGAGATGAGGGATGATGCAAAGAGACCGCACTTTTATGTAAATCCAGGCCAGGACACCGCGACCGGGGTGCTGCTCCCCGGCAGGGATTGCCGAGTGGGAACGGGCCGGGTCCCCGGGGCCTCTCTGGGCTTCGGTGTATACGGCCGCCTCCGCATCGAGCTTGCGGGACACCGGCCGCCCAGAACAGCCCGGGCAACACGGGGGAAAACACGGCTGCAGCCGGTGCCGGGATTGCCCTGAAATCTGCGAGGTGGGAGAACAGGACAAGAAGAAAAAAAAAAAAAAAGAAAAAAAAAGGGGGGGGGAAATTAAAACAAAAATAAACCCCGTAGCTTTGCTTAAAAATTTATTCGTCGGTTCTATTAAAAAAAAAACAAACAAACAAACAAATAAGCCTCACACCAATGAAAAATAAAAGTCTGCACTAAGGTACCCGTGAGCGTGCGGGTTGCTAAAAACTAGGGAGAGTGCTTCGTGGCAACTTGAGAGCAGAGTCCGCAACTCTGCGGAGAACGGGGAGCGCCCCCAGGTCCCCACCGTCCCGGGTGTCGCGCCGAGGCGAGACAAGTCGGGGAGGCGCCAGTCACTCCCGCTGCCTGCGGGCTCCTGGGCACCTCCTTCCCCACGGACCACGAGTGGGACCATCGCCCCCTCCTTTCATCGTGGTTACTGTATTCCCCCTTTTCACCCGTCTTGTCTCGCCCCCTCTCTGCTCGCACAGACACTCCCAAAGCCGAGCAAAACCTCTCAGCTTCAGTCAGCCCTCCGGGAAGGAAGGACACCCGTGGGGCTTTGGGGAAGCTCCCCTCAAAAGCCGGGGGGCCAGTAGTGGGCTGATGGCTATCGACTTGTTTACTTGCTCGAAAGGTATCAGCCGCGGGAGGCTTGGCAGCTGGCTGTCAGCGCTAACTTTGCCCCTCGCTTGGCCGGGGAGTAAAGGATTCACGGCCTTCTTTGGGCTAATTGTAGGTGTCAGCGTGGAAAGCGGCAATGTTTGCCGCCTCTCAAAAGTCTCACTGTCTCTCTCGCCCCCCAGCAGCTCCCCGGCCAGCCCCGCTGCCCCGCCGCACACAGCCCTGTACGCACACGCAGGACCAGGTGCCCCGACTACACCCACCCCTCACAACCTCCTCTCACTTTCCCCCGTGTTCACACCTTTCTCTCTCCACACATGTCCCTCCTCACCCGCCCCTCGCGGCGCACGCATCTTCCGCTCACGCACAGGATCCACACCCGCGTATCCACCCGCGGAGATCCCTCTCCCCCTCCGTTCCTTGCACACTCGCGAGCAAGAGTGCACACCCGCGCTTCGCCGTCTGGGGTGCGCGGATTCCTCACATTCCCAAAGCCCCTTCCCGCCCAAGTGCACCTCCTGGCACCCCCTTGCACGCCCCAGCACTCTCACATGGACATGCGCCCCACCTTCCCTGCAAGCTCACCTGCTCACACGCCCTCAGACAGACAGACAGACAATCACCCAGCTTTACAAACCTCCTCCCGCCCCCGACACCCCCCCATACCCTCGCACACCCCCTGAGCCGGGGCCCGGGGCCGGTGCGGAGGAGGGTGGCCGCTATCCTCCCGCCTCGCCTCCCCGGTCCCCGGCTCTTTGGACTTTTGTCTGGCTATGTGGCTGAAGGCTCCTTTCCCCTTGTTCTTCCCATAGAGAATAAAGTCAGTCTGTATTTAATGGTTATGGCGGATGTGAGGAGGATTTGGCAAATGAAGAGGCCTTTTGCTCTAAAATATTGTTCCTTACGTCGTGTGAGTCTACCAACCCACCACGACCCCATATTCTTCTCCGGGTGTCTGACTCGAATGACAAACGAGCTGATTTTTTCAGTACATCGCTGGGAAATGTAGTGAGTGATAATAGAGATTTCTCTTTCATTTTTTACGCTTGACTTGGTTATTGTTGCTTTTCTTTTCCCGTGATTCCTTCTGAGGATTAGCTCTGACTTCCCCACTATTGGCGGTCAAAGTGGCCCAAACTCTGGATGACAATTGATGGGGATCAGGGGATTGCCCATTCTGTGCCTGTAAGAACTGATTTGTGCCAGAGAAACTCATCAAGTATAGGCGAAGAATAAAAAGCATTTGGGGGTAAATGTATTCATTGAGAAGGGTTCTTCCAAATTGCTTCTAAGTTTTCTTAATGAAAAGTAACGCTTGCAGCAATCAACGGCTTTTTGACGGATTACAAACCTGGGTAGGACTATGGGACTGCATTTAAAAGTGCCCCAGCCTTAGCATGGGGGCAACTTGCTCACAAAAGTGTAGGAACGAGGGTCAGGCCGCAAAATACAAAGCTGAGGTTTGATGCATGTAGGAGTAATGAAAGGTGCATTAATTTATTAACATGGTGCTCGCAGGAGAAGTGAAAGAACAGCCCGGTGTAAGAAGAATCATTAACTCTCTACCCCAGAGACCCACCCAAGGCTCGCCATTTACATCAAAATAGTTATTGTATCTTTAGAGAGATTAAAAAATCCCGCGGCAGCGACGGTCCGTGTAAGAGGTAGAGGAGAGGAGAGGAGAAAAGAAAAAGAAAAGGAAAGGAGAAGGAGTCAGCGGAGATATAGAGCCAGAGAGAAGGTGGAGGGGGCGGCGGCCCTGCCCCGGCCCCATCCCGGCCCCCGCCGAGCCCTTTTGCCCCCGCCAGTCTCCCCGGGGCGTCGGGAAGAGGCGGTGGGGCCACGGGGCCCGGCACCCTGAACCCCCCTCTCCCTGAAGTGTGGCTTCGGGCGTTTAAACATCGATTTTGTTAATTAGTCTAATCACTAGGGGCCCGGGAGAGCGGCCCTGGGAGGGAACTGGGCAGGAGGCAGCGTTCTGCGCGGAGAGCGGGCTTTGTCGCGGGCTGGGTCAGCGCTCCGCCGGCCCGGCCCGGACTGGGCTGCATTTCGCGTCTCGTGGGGCTCTTTTCTTTCTTTTTTTGTCTCTTATTTTTCTTAAGCAGTCGAAGAACACAATGAGAACGGCCCCGAAGTGAAAAGGGTTAGGCCGGGAAGCAGAGCCGGGAGGAATCTCCAGTCCTTCCCTGCATTCCCTTCAAACCCGAAAGGTCGGAATATTAACTTTTTTCCCCCTGCATCTTGTCAATGCTATCATGGCTTTGATGGGAGGGTCTTCAAGGTGGCACATTTCTGAACTTAACCCCTTTTCAAACTAACTCTCTACCTCCCTTGTTAGTGCCCAGCTCTGAACTTCTGAAGAGTATTTTTGTGTGAGTCAGGGTTCATTCACTCGGGGGCTTTTGTAGGACTTTCTTCCTTTCAGCCCTCAGTGTGTTACACCAATTAAAGGACGACGTGCTGTAAATGTAATGGGCCGAGCAGTGATTGTTTTTGACAAGCAACAAAACACATAGATCCACCCCTTAGATTAGGCCGTTGAAGGGAGGTTCATGCCGGTCAGTTTACTGAATAGTTCATGAACTGTAATTCTGAGGCCTTGTGTGAAAGAAAATGTCTCTCTCCCTTTCTTTCTTTTTTTTTTTTTCTTTCTTTTCCCCTCTAAGAGAAGAAACACCAAGCATCTAGGGGCAAGGGGATGGCTTGGGAGGGTGAGGGGAGTTGGAGGAGAGCAGAGGTGGCTTTGTCTTGTCATTTAGAAAGGAAAAAAAAAAAAGAAGCTAACAGTCAAGGCACTTTATGTCACTAAACATGTCAGCTGCCTTTGCAGAGGTGCTCCTCTCCATACATCTCCATAGGCAACCTCGACCTAATAACCTGCTACCTGCTCCCATCCACACAGTATTTTTATGTTGTTCAGATCTTCCTTGTAGCTGGACCAGAAGACTTGATAATTCTGACTTCATTTCACAAGAGGAAGAAAATGTGGATTAGACTTGAACCTTTAAGGACCATAAAACACAAGAGAAATTGTATCATATCATGGACCTGATCCTGTTCCTCTTCAGCTCAACAGGGGGAAAAAAAGAAGGGAAAATTCCTCTATAATCCGAACAGGACCTGAGTCAAAATGGTTTGGGAAATGGAAAATGATCCTTTACCAAATGTCTAAGGGCCAAGGGGGTCCTTGAGTTGTTGTTTATTTAAGTCAAAACAACCTGGATATTCCCAGGGAAGGAGTAGACACGGTCACAGGCTGTGGAAAGAGTGGGAATAAAGAGATGAATGTTTCTTCTTTAAAATAAGTGAGTTTCTTCAGCCTTTCCTATGAAAGATTACCCTGGGCACATCACATTCCCTTTAATCCCAGAGGCATCTGCAGTCCTGCAGCTGCGTGAGTAGCACGTGTGGGTTTCTGAAGGGAACCACAATAGTGTACTCTGTGGAGACGGGTTGGGAGCAGATACAGCACAGAAATGCCTTCAGAGCCCTTTGGGAGAGGGATATGCCTCTGCCTGTGGCTCAAAAAGCCAGCCTCTGGGGCAACCTCTGAAAAGTAAACCACCTTGGAACTCCTACTGAAGAAACCCAACATGATCTGCTCTCCACTTTTGCCTGGACATCATTTCACCCCTGAATTGATAAGTTAAATGAATAATCTGTCTTGTGTTCAGATGTGTTGTTTCTCTAGGCTTTTTTTAGCAACTCCCACACTTTGCTAAATCCCTGTTAATTCCTGCAGGGCCTCCGCAAACCCCAAAGACACTTGTGGAAACCATGGGGCCAGCTGTCACTCCAAGATACAGAACTGCTGCCATGCAATAACCAGATCACAGCCGTTTTGGGCTAGGTAGCAGTGCACAGCATATTTTTCTAACCCTTCTTCCTTTCACTTTGATACAATGGGACCTAATTCCTGCAACTCTTTTTTTGGATGCAGCAAGTTGTTTACACTGGTAATAAGCACACTGTATGTGCTGTAAAATTCGTACTTGTTACTGCAGGAGATTAATGAATATGTGAATCACAGCTGAGGAGTTTAACTCTCATTGACTTCATTATGCAGAAGGTATCAGGAAACAAAAAGACACGTGTGCTAACTCATAAACAGAAGTACATTTCTAATTCCAGTCTGCAGGCCCCACGAGAGCAGACTTTACATCTGCTCCCCCAAAAGAACTGTGTGTTGCTCATGCTGGCACACAGACCACAGCCATTTGAGGCCACAAATGCCATAGATGAGGATGCTGCATGGATGATGGGCACATGTGGGGAAATTCCTGACTTGGGCTTGTGAGATCTGCTTCCCAAGGGAAGTGGATCAGGATAGGGTGGAGGTCAGTGAGTGCCCCAGCAAAGGATAAGGTCAGCATCTGATCTGTGCGTTTGATTAATGATAGTGCAAAATGTTGGAAAATATTATGGTATACACAGAAATACGTGAAAAGGGCCCTCTCATATTTCTCACCCCTCTCATCAGTGGAGGAAGAAAGCTCCACCTGATAAAATGAAGTGGAGGTCTTTCTGCAGACAGAGGGTTCCTGAAGAATTTATTCCTCTTTTTCCTTTTCAACTAGGTTGAAAAAGACTTTCAAAAGACTTAGCTCAGGAAAGCCAAGGAAATTTTCTTTTTCAGGTTGGGAGAGAATATTCAAAGCAACCAAGTAAAACAAGTTATAAATTTGTAAACATTTCTGTCATGCAAATGGCCTGTTCTGGTTGCAGTAGGGCGATTCTCATTTGCTAGAGAAATCATAACCTGCACAGGGGTTGCCAGTTGTACGTAATGTAGCTGTCCTAAGCCTGTGCCAAACAACCTTTCTGCTATGCCAAACCATCCCAGATTTTGTGTAAATTTATTACACCAAGCACACAGCAGCTGTTTAATTGCAGAGAATTTAGGACAGGAAGTGAAGAATAAATCTGCATCCAATTGAATCCACAGCATGTAATTATCTGGAGCACAAATGGGTAAATAACTAAAACTAATGTGTCTAGGAAAATAAAAGCACACATATAGACACATATTTGTGTGGAGCATGAAAGTGTGTTTCATTCAAGTAAAATGACTCACTTGCAACATTCCCTTGATCTGGCTCCAAGTGTTTGCAGTGTGCCTTGCAATTCTCTCCTGAAGAGTGCTACATGACTTCAAAGCACAGTAACTTTTTTCCAGGTGTTACACAGTACAGCAGCAGATCCCATGATCTGATGGCTCAGAATAGTAGGCAGGAGGAAATTAGCCTGTAAATTCATCACAGAAATTAACAGAGATTTGTGCTGTATGAGGCTGACTGTACTCTCTTCCAAGGAATGAAGAGGAATGAGAAAAAGCACCTACCTTCACTAGTGAAGAAAATTACTGTGTTTGTGCCTTCCACAGAACTGGAGAAAATGCGAACCGGATTAATTTTTATTTATTTCCTTTCAGACAGAAGTCCAGTATTTTTCACGCTTTCCACAACTCTGAACTTTTCCCAAAGAAGAAGGACTGGTTTTTTTCAAGAACAGGTTTTAATTTCCGCTGATTGATGTGAAAATTCATGTTTGAAAATGAACCAGTAGAAAAGTATACATTCAATGAAGATGGACAGGCTGCAGTAAGCTGCCCTGAAAAAAATGTGGGTAAAGTTTCTGGCTTGTAGATAGATGACTGACAAGTAATGTAATCTCCTGGGGAGATGGTTTTCAGATCTCCTCCCCGAATAGATGTCGAAAGCACCGTCCTGCTTATCCAAGGATATTATGATGTGAATACAGTACTGGCTAGCTGCACACAGCAGAAAGGCTGTAGTCTGAAAAATCTGTGACCCATGTATACTCATAAATGTGGTATCCAGAAAGAGTGCTTACTCATCAGCTACCTGCATTTTCCCTCTTCTTCTCTATATAATTTTCCATGGCTTGCATAACCATTTGGACACTCGTGTTAACACAGCTTTCCCAAAGCTATGAGCCACTTTTGCAATCTTCTTAGCTCTCAGGTTTTCTCAAACAACCCACTGCAGGGGGAAAAAAAAATCCACTGAACTAATCATACACATTCCTTTGGGTGGAAGAGTTTATTGAAGATTTTTAATTTTTTTTTAATGGAGATATTTTTGGGAGAGAAAGCAAACAGAGAGGATCAAAGAAATTTTTCATTACTGGGTGACTGAATGATGGTTAGTGAGACTAGAGGAGATTGACTGTTTTGTAGAGAGATTAGCAGAATTCACATTGCCACTGAATGAAAGGTGGAGGAGGCAGAAACCCTAAACAAGTGAATTCAATTACTTCTGAAAGGAATAGGGTAAATGAGGATTCTCTCTTTGGGTTTGCTCCAGGAAATATTTCTGAAGAGTTTGTTGAAGAATACCAGTCATCCAAACCACAATTTTGTTATATAAAAACTCATCACTCCATGGCAGCTTGTGATTTGGAAACACTTCCCTTGTTTTGTGTACGCAGTTGGCATGTCACCTCTTCATTTAATTTCACTCTCAGATTACACCAACCAGTGCAACTTGTTTGCACATGTGGCAAGGGTTTCAAAAGAAATATAAACCTGATCCCAAGCCCACCAGAGTTAAAGAACAGATCCTCCTCAGCTTCTCTGGATAACAGCCCCGGTGGAGGGAGCAGTGAGCCACCTTCTTGGGCTGTGGGTGTGATTGCTGGTTCTGGGAGGTTTGCTATGCTCAGAGCTTTAGCATGCCCTGGCACAGCCTGTGACAGCCTAGAGTTCACGACCTGGGAAGTTTGGAATTTCAGTTTATTTGTTATGTGGCAATATTGTAAGCAATATGGCATGGTAGGAAGTAGCATTTGTTCTGCAGGCTATTAGAGCAAGGTCTGTTGATTGAGAAGCAGCATGTTCTCAGTGCAAGCCTGTATCTCTCTGGGGTCTCCTTGGAGCAGGACAGCCCTCCCAGTCATGCAACACTCTCCCCTCTTCCCACTACATTTAAGGCTGCGAAGCACAGAGGTCCTCCCAGCTGCACTAGGACCTCCAGGAACTGCCAGAGCAAGGACTAGGAGCTGAGGCAGCAGCTCCTGAGGGGAGTAAGGAGGTTTCCCAGCAGCACTCCTCCCCTCATCCTGAAGTATCAGAAGACATTGCTGAACAGACTCAGAGTGGAGAGACATTGACTTGCAGATGTTCCTTCCAAGCAGAGATTTTTCCTTTTCACACCGGCTGGGCCCCTGCCATCCCCAGAACTGTCTCTTAGTGCTGCAAAACTGACATACCCTCACTCCCTTCCTATCTGCCATCCTGCCTCAATCTGTACCTGCCAATTTCTGTTCCTTCCCTGTGGGTACCTCTGCCCCTTCCAGATCCCCCCAGCTTAAGGGACATGGTTCCATATCTTTAGTCCTACCAAAACTCCCTCCACAGTTTTGGATGCCTTAGAAAAGCTTCACACTCTCTTAGCAGTCAGAGTTATTGGGTGAAGTGCTGTATAGGATGCAGGAGACAAACTGGTCTCTGCCCTTCACTGTCTTCTACTCATGTTCTCAGTTTATCCTATCCCCTCCCAGTCTTCCCTCTCATCCATTTCCACCGCAGCAGATAGGGTTACATTTTATTCACTCTATTTATAACTTTATTTTGGCTGTGTGCTCTGGAGGGATAGACAGGGACTTAGATTGATCAGAACAAGGTAACTTCTGAGAATCCATCTCAATTTTTTTTCACTCTCTAAAAAAGTAAACAAAATTTGCATCTTCCCGAGACTGAGATTAAGGTCTTAAACTGCAGAGCTGGCAGAAGTCAGGAAGGCAGCTCCCTCTCTGCAGTAGAGTGTAAGAGAACTGCCCCAACCAAGCATGCTGTGTTGACATCAGGTGCAGGAGAAGGTGGCAAAGGGTGACCGTGTAAGGAATTATCTTCCTATTTTCAAAGTCTACTCTTGGAGGATGCATCTTGCTCTCCTCTCTTTTTGCCCACAGCAAAAAGCAACACCCAAAAAACCAAGTTGCTGGGAAAACCTGCTCGCTTATTGGAGCAGAAGAGCACAGAGGTATCATATCTGCAGCTGACGGGAGCGGGTGCTGTTTCACTAAAGAAAATGAAGCTGTGCTGCTCTCTCCCAGCTGATGATGTGACCTTAACTGTATAATACATGCCATGTACAGCCATGTGACAGACTCTCTCCCTCATCGAGGATGTTCCTGTTTGCAGGGGGAGTCCAGGAGACTGAAAGAAATTCTTGAGCTCCCTTTCTAAATCCCTTCTCTAATAAACTCTTAGTCAGCTTCTTCCTTACTCCATATGTCTATTCTATTCCAACAGCCTAATTATTGCAAAGAGCTCATTTATGGCCAAATTTCTTATGTTTTTTACTGGCATTTTACTCAGGACAAATTCTCCAGTAGTTTGTCTAAGATTTTTTGCATTGTCCAAATATCTGACAGTTTCAAAACTCATGCATGACTCAGGACTGAGCTATGAGGTATTTAGGATCATCAGTTTGTACCAGAACCACTTCTAAATAAGTTTTCCCACCTTTTACATAATTTTCCCTTTAATATCTTCCACAATGACAGTTCTTTGGTACTCAGGGATGAGAACATTTGCCAATAGACTTTCTAGTTACTCAACATGTTACATCCAAGGCAGAGACTTTGGGAAGTATCTACATTTCTCCACCATATCTGATCCTGTAGTAGTTTTCAGGACACACATCAGAAAACTTTGAACCTGAGCATGTTATGGAAGTGGAGAGACTATCTTCTTTTCTAGAGTGTCTCTCTTGAGCAATCTGTCTCAGGGCAACATTTGAGACTGACTTCCACTAGGCAGCTGGGACAAGCGGTCTGTAGCATTTTTCTTATTCCAGGGCATGGGTGTGACTATATATTCCACTACTCCCATTTGTAGACAACCTGCCTCTCTGAACTCCTCTGGATTACTTAGATCATTCAACTTTATAAATTAAATATTTAATCTTCACATTTACATAGCTTATGTATTCTTGTTTCAGAGCAGCCTCACATTTGCAGGGACCTGCATCTGGGCCCACAGGAGCTACAAACTCCATAAGGGGTTTTCAAATTGGATCTGCCAAGACAAAAGAAAAACCCTAATTCTGAAGTGGTTAAATCTCACATGCCACTGCAGTTGTGTTTCTTTCTTACTCAGTTTAGGTAGTAAGTCTGCAATATTGGCAAATCCACAAACAAGGCCTTCGTAGTAAATGCAGAGCTCCACAAAACTCTGCGCATCTGTGACTGCCTGGGAAATTGCCCAGTCCGGTGCACAGCCATATTTTTCTTTTTGTTAGAGAAAACTCTCTCTTGCTGAGCTGTGTGTCCATGAGAAGTAGTCCCTTTTCAGAGCAACTCTCATTTCAGGAAGCTGAAGTTCAGTGGTAGCCTTGATCTGATCCCAGGCTAGTTGTAAATGCAGTCTTTCTTACCAGCAGTCTCTGAGAGTGCCCTGAGCCATCTCAGCAGAGCAGACAGGCTGAGAGGGACCTATTTTGCAGTGACCGTTTCCAAGATCACTCAGTGTCAGCCAGAAGCCGGCACTTTCAAGTGCTGCTTACTGACGCAGTAGAAATGCTGTCTCCTGCCCTTCACCCCTGCTCTTTGCTTCCACTGCCACTTGCCAATTCTTCCTAAAACCGAGTATGGAAACCAGACTGCAATACCCAAGGTGTTATCCTCTCATGACAGTGGCTGCACCTGCAACCATGTTATTTCTTTCAGTATGTTCTACTTTGTACTGAGGCATGCACTATTGCCTCCCTTCACCAGACCTGTGGATGACATCCAAGTTACTGCTGAATGCACCTTTAGGTCTTCAGTGGTCTGTACACTGCCTTCTCCCCAGACAGTGTGGGGCAGTTTAATGGGTCAATGACTCTAAAGATGAGCCTTGAGTCTTCATTACGAAGTAGAACAAGTGACTTCAGGGCTCAGAGGAACTATACTTGCTTCCTTACCAGAGGCACAGTTTCATAGTCTTTTTCACTAACTAGAGTCATTAAAAGACGTCCTGACCCAGCGCTGACCCTCTCTCTGTTTGCTGCCCATAATTCACAAATGCACAGTTACCATATGTTCTGGCTGTGTTGGTGTTAGCAAGAATTTTGGCTCAACAGAGAACTGAAACAATTATTGGCTTCCAAATCTACACTGCCTGTAGCCTGGGAAGGGTGGGGGGGGCTTTAAATATAACATTTAATCAGCTTCTCTGGACCAAACACCCCACCACACAAGTGGCAGTGCCCAAGTAGTGTTCTCTGACAGGAGACAAGCTCGTACACACTGGGGCAGCTCAGTCACTGAGCCAGCCTGCAGCAAACAGGGGTCATCATGGGATTAGCTTAGAACCTGCACTGCTGCCCCAAAGCAACCTGCAGGTGCCACCCCTGATGCACTGCAGCATTCACTGCCAAGATTTCCCAGATCTCAAGGCACATCTTGGATCCTCCTCAGCTTTCTTTTACTAGCAGATTGCAGGCTGTGTTGTGACACCTTCTTCTCCTATTAAGCAAGGTCATTCATGCCCTACAGATCAGATCTTTTAGCTCATCTACTTCATCCACACAGTCTAGACCCCGCTGTTGAGACACTGGCCTTTCACAACAAGCTGTGGAGTGGGCTGCATGGTGCCAACTGTGGTCTCTCCTCACTTCAGCCCATGCCCACCCAATGACCTGTATGCTCAGCGGGTACCCACTGTCCTCAGAACTGGTGAGCCCTCACACATTTGGCCACAGTCAACACACCTGCCTGAGATGGCTAGGTCAACAGCTCTGACCCTTGTACTTCTTCATGCTTTCAGTCCATAAATTGCACCTTTTCCTCTTCAAAGGTGGGCGAGGGCTTTCACTGAGTGCCACTAGTTACTCCATTTTGGCCACATGCCAGGCTATGGTTATCGTGGTATTTCTCTACCTGCCTCCCCTTAAGTGAACAGTTAACAGGGCTTAGCAACCATTTTCCCAGTCACACAAACAAACTGTACCATTCCTTCTAATCAGTCAGAAGTGCCATCAGGAGGATTCCTATCCCATGTGTCCAACTCTTGCCCATACTCACCGTATCCGCAGCACTGAGCATCTCTCTCTCTCCCACAGCAATGTCCTCTTTCAGTGTACAGCTGCAGCTGAGCCCCGTGACAAATTCCAGCACCTCTCAGAACAGCTCTGGCCTCCTTTCACTGGTCTTTGCAGGCCACGCCAAGTCCAGCTGAGTCCCTCTAAGCTGGTCCATTGCCAAAGCATCTTGGCAGTCTTTGCTGGAGGTGTGCCAGGAGAGAAGGTTCCTCAGGTTCTCCTCAGCTTAGGTAGATTCTCCCCTTCTCTTTTCCAAGACCCCCACTGAGCCCCAGTCTACGTGGATGGTTTATAGTTTCTGGCTTTAGAAAGTGTGCCCCAGTTTGGGAAGTAAGCTGCTTTTTTTTTTTTTTTTTTTTGCAGGTAATGTTTTCAGACCTGTTTGGTTCCTGGGAAACGGTGTTCCTGTCCATCTTCTCTGACGCAAAGGTTCTGGTCATGCCTTCTCAGATCATTCACTGCAACTCTGCAACTTTTTAGCCAGTTTCTTGTGTATTGATACAGCTTGTTCAATGTCTCTCCCAGTTTCTGCAGCTGGAACAGTGTTATAAGGCTAGGCAGCAGAAGTCCTCCAGCAGCCTTAATTCCACATCAGGTTTCTGACTTTTGCAACTTTCTGATTTCCTTGTGCTGTTGGTATTTTTAGCTTTTTAAATCCTCACTGCTGTCCTGCTCAGTTAGTAACCTCCAAGCTTGCCAAAGATTCCTTGGCCTTCCCTGTCCCCGGAAAAGCTGCTGGTTCTCAGCCATCTGGTTACTGGTTCCTTATTCATTTATTTTGAACTTGTTCCAGCCTCTGCTGCCCCTAAAAAATTTTACCTCCAGTCTCAGGCCATCTCCCAAGCCTTTCAGCAAAGCCTTCAGATGTTGCTTTAATCCCTTCTGCAAGGTCTCATGCTCTTTTCTCGGGTCTTTAGACCTCATTTTAGTCACTTGTGATAGCCTCCATTTCTGCAGGTTTTGTTCACAGAATTCCACAGGAAGTCTCAGTGCATGGCAGAGCACAGCATTCCTGTTTTCCTTTCTCTACTGGAAACAGCTCATTTGATATAACTTAGAATCGCATTTGCCTACTTGGCAACCCTGTAACATAACATCTCATGGTCAGAGTGTGGTAAGTAACAGAAGGAGGTACTTTTTTTCCCCCTTTTGCATTTCTATGTGATGAACTTCTGGCTTCAAGCAGGGATCCTTCCAATTCATCTTTAAGGACATTTTGCATGATTACAAACTATCTTCATTCTCTTTGTAAAGGCCAACATATCTTCCTGCTAAATATTCCCATCCTTCTCTTTATAGCTGATGCCGCCATGTTTGGCACCCAGTTATTTATTAAAAATATAAATCTTCTTGAGAAATTCCAGGAATAAAATTCCATTTCCTCTTCTCTAGACAGCTCCTTTTCGACCTCATAGCTCTCCAGTGGCTCTTCAGTCTCCCACAAGATGCTATGTGCTGGAGTCCCTTCACAAATGCTTCTAGTTTAGCTACAGCACTCAATTTTAAGTTTGAGCCTGACTCAAATGAAGCTGTTTTTCAGATCTACTTTATACTTCAAGGAGCAGGCATGTTCAGGGCACAGTTCATCTTGTCTTGACATGGAAGTCTGAAACAGGTCAAAAGAGTAAGATCTGCAAGTGTTCCTCTGCCTCTCTTGAATAGAAAAAGACACTCAGAACACTAAAACAGGAGCAGATGACTAAAGCTAAGTGGAACTGTGTACCTTCTAGAAACTCGTACTTCCCCTGAAACACCTTCCATGATGTTTTTAGAGAAGATGGTAGGGGAGAAAACTGCACAAGCAGCTAAAACCAGCCTCCTGGACATCCAGAGAACTTTCTGCACTTTTGACTTCTTTTGTACTTCTTTTGACGTATCTCCTGTACTGATTCCTCCCTGTGCCATTTTAAGAAATTTGAGTGAATTAAAAAAACTCAAAGTCACTTTTTCCTTTCTCAGTCACTTAGAAGTGCTGCTCTATTGAATATAGTTAAAAAGTAATGCTATCGTGCACCTTTTACCAGCCTTCTCAAAGCTGTATTAACTGTGAAATTACTGTAAAATTGTGTTTGCAGTTATTTGTGTTTGCTTTTCTCCCAGTCTCAGCTGCCAAGGGGAAAAAGAAATCACATGAAAAATCCAGTAAAGTTCCATACCAAGGATATGAATTTGGGCTGCAACTCTAGAAGCATCAGGTGAGAAAAAAACATCTGTAAGTCACCATTTTTCATGCTTGGTATGCTTCTCGTGCTCGGTATGCTTGGTAGCATTACAGCTATGGCTACAAGAATTTTTTCCCACGCTTGAGATCTGATCCTGCCCATACTCCCAGCAACACCTCCATTAGTAATACACTGATTACCAGGGGCTTTGTACAAATATTGTTCAATATTGCCAGAAAACTCGTTGCAGGAATGCTGAAGTTAACACTAACACCAGCTCTCCATTCTCAAAGGCATTTTTAATATGGAGGATACAGTGATACAAAAATACGTCTAAGCAACATAATTGCCCTATCCAGAATGATTTCTAAAGCCTCACAGAGAAGCCACCTTAAATTTAGGAACCCGCCCCTAGTTGGGAGTCCAAAGCTCTCAAAGCCACAGGACTGCTACTAGAAGACAAAAGGCAGTAGGAAAACATATAAAAATCCAATGTAACTCTTGAACAGCCTCTGCTGCTCTATAATAAGAGAATAATAGAGTGTGGCCCTCTTACAGTACTCTATCTGAGGATCTCAGTGGCTACACAATGGATGAGTTAGTTTGTCTCTTAGCCTAATAGAGAAAAATGTCCAAAACAGAGCTGTGGGAACACAGTACCTCTCCAGTTCAAATCACAAGTCTCTGGGAGCTCTTCAAAGCATGGAGAAAGCCTTACTCATACCTTGTTCCATCTCCCTGTCATGGTTTAACTCCAGCTGGCAACTAGTACCATGTAGCCACTCACTTACACACACCTTGCTGTGAATGGGGAGGAGAGTAGGAAAAAAAGGCAAAACCTATGGGTTGAGATGAGAACAATTTAATAATGGATATAAAATAATAATACTAGTAGTAATAATTATAACAATAATAGTAATGAAAAGAGAGACAACAAAAAAGAGAGATATAAACCCCAAGAGAGGCACGTTATTCTCAACACAACTGCCCTCCACTCACTGACCAATGCCCAGCCTGTCCCCAAACCACGATCACACCTAGGCAACTCCCTCCAATTTATATACTGAGCATGATGGTCTATGGTATGGAATATTCTTTTGGCTACTTTGGCTAGTTTACAGCTCTCCTGGCTACACTCCCTCCTGGCTTCTTGTGTGCCTTCTCATTGGCAGAGCATGAGAAACTGAAAAGTCCTTGACTTCGGGTAAGCACTACTTAGCAACAACTAAAACATCAGCGTGATATCAACATTGCTCTCATACTGAATCCAAACCACAGCACTGTACCAGCTACCAGGAATAAAACTAACTCTATTCCAGCCGAAACCTGGGCACTCTCTTTTGGCACCACAAGGATACAGAAAAGCTGAGAGTTGCATGGAGCATATCAGAAGCAACTTGGCATTTTTTTGCTACTGTTTCTGTGCTGATACTTGCTTTCAATGCTTGCAATTTTGCATACTAAAAATACTAAGTAAACTTTAATTATTTTATAAGAGAGGTTGAATGATAGACTATATATAAAGTACTATCTAATGCATTGAACAGAAAGATATAGGCAATAAGGCATATGTGTGCCCACTGTATATTAAGACTTGCTTTTTCTTGGCATTTCACACTCAAATTCTGTCTGACAGAGAAATTCATGGTAACATGAAGAAACTGTTCACCGGAATTTGAGGCGCAAGAAAAAGCACAAGATTTTTTTAGTAGCTCGTTGGTTTTAATGGCCTGGAATAGTGCATAATTTATCCTGAACACCAGTCAATTAAAATATTACTCATTCAATAGTTTTATTTTTAAACTCTTTCTAAGACATTTTCTGCCACATGCTGCATAGGATATAGTCCTCTAGATATCCGAACAGTTCTTGATTGCACATTTTGAAAACACTCAAACCAATGGCTCCAGGCAATAAGTTCCAGGACATCAGAGCTAGGACATTGTTTAAACATAAACATCCTAGATTGCAGTAGCCCTTGTCTTTGCCTTCCTCCCCTGGAAGGTGATGGCTTCCCATGTTCAAACAAAACACTTCTGCAATGCTGGGTCACTTTCTTGGTAACAACACTGAGCAGGCTGGACTCGATGTAACCACTGTCTCTGACACAGCTTTTTCAGTGTATAGGGAATAATGTCAAAACTAAACCAGTAAAGACCTCCAGCCAGCCAATTCTCCCAGTAGGTTAAAAAATATACATGTTAAAATGCCAGGACTGTCTAACATTTCACTTGAAGTCCTCAATAGCAACACCACTTTGGTACTGTAGCGAGAAAAAAAGAGTATAAAAAAATCTGAGATCTACAAAAAGGCCCTTCAACTTTAAAGTGAATGTATTCTTGGAGAAGTGAAGGGTCTGTTGTGCAGATGGCTGTTTGCTCTCAATGCTAGAAGCAGACACTCTTCAGTGAGGAGGAAAGGGGAGTCAGATAGCGTATTACCATGCAAAAGCAGCAAGCTCTGCCTATGATGACTGCAATATTAACTCCCAGGGCTTCCTGCGGCTGAGAGGCAGCAGCGGCAGCAGCAGCGAGTTTCACTTGCCCCCTGCCCCCCACCCCCAAGCTTCCAGGTTCAATAAAGATTACATCATGGAGTAAGTATGCCATGTAAGCCTGAGAATCAAAGCCGTCACAATTGGCGGCTGTTTAACTGTAATGTCGCTGAAACACATACTCCCCCTATGTGCACATACGCTTTCCCCCTCACCCCTCCCAGCCCATCCCAAACCCTCCGTGGCTCCTACGATTAAGGGTAGTATTACTGGGGAGAGGAAAATCTGATCAAAACTGTCGACTGCAAACTGCCGATTTTCTATGGATTCAATAAAGGCCACCTTAACGATTTCCCTAATTAATGGATGACATCTTTGGCTGGAGGAGAGGCGCTGTATTCTACTCTGCCTTAGTCTTTGTTAACCTTCTAATTAACTTTCGTAGGTCACCCAGGTCTCCCAAACCTAAAAGTGAAGAGAGCCATTGTGCTAGAAGCAGTAAACTTACTTTTTCTGCCCGGTACTTAAAAGGGAGAACGATTATAGGCAGGGAAAAATAACTCCATTTAAACTCTTTGTTACTGCAGAGAATGCATAGGTCCCTGCCTTAGAAAATAATTGAAACACCTTTTATACCAATATTTGCATGCATAATACACCAAATTAGCAAATATACATCTAAATTCAGCTGCAGTTGCAAATTGATTAGGCATTTGGAGGGGTTTTGGTCTCCCTTTTTTTTTTTTTTTTTTTGGAATGTCAACTTCAGTGGGTCAACAAAAGGAATTGGATTTCTTGAGCAAATTGCAACTGCAACAGCTATCAGCTTTTACATGGCATGATCTCCAGCAAAGAGTCTGGACTAATAGTACACACACATGCATTCTAACACTATAATATTAGGCCAGATTAATCCCTGTGGTAAGACCATTGAAGTCAATGGAATTGTATCAGAGATGAATTTGGTTCACTGCCTTTTGTGGAATCTAATATGAATTGACCATTGAGCTGGAGGCATCAAAGATGATAAATACAGCCCTCTTTCAGGCAGTCTGATGCAACCCAAAAAAGGGCAGGCAGAAGGCATTTAGGATGGGTGGCCTTTTCTTCTGTCTACAGCTTTCTCAGGGAAATTCTGCCCTCATTCACGCCCATTGACTGAAGTCAATTAAATTATTTTAATAAATTGTAATTAAAATTCACAGTGTACAATGAAAGATTGAAACTTCATAGCACAACTTGACTAATAAACCTGAAGTTAATTGCTTCTTGAAAGTAAAGATTGAGAGTGCTGCTTTGGCTTACGGAAGAGACACGAAATTAATTGTTCCTAGTTTTCTCTGCTCAGCAGAGAACAACAGAGCAGAGTAGAAGAGAGTAATAATTGTTCCCCAATATAAACATACAGATGTACATCCCTGCACAAATATCTGACTATGCAACCTGTATTCTTGGACAGAATGAACTGAGCTTAAAATTTATGTTGAAAAAAAATAGAGCAGTGTGGTTTGGTGAAATTTTTGGATTAGCTGAGAAGGAAGCATGATATACTGACTAAAAGAGACCTGAAAATCAGGCTATCTCCAGTCTTATCCCTTACTGCCATTGGTCCACAGTGGAAAATGGTGGCTTTGACCTTGATTTAGTTTCTCCATCTTTAGGGAAGTTATGTGTCACTGAAGTAGCATTAAAAAAAAGAGGCCTTGACTGATCAGGTATGCAAGGTGTAGTCATGAAAAATGCAACATGCCAAACCAAAAGTGTGAGACTTTTAAATTCTTTTTTTGATGGTTTGATTCTGCCACCATGTACATATTTTCTAGTGGAATAATTGGCATGTAAGATGACATCTACTGCTTCTTTACTCTCTGATCAAGTGGTGCGAAGTATATTAATCATCCTTCCAAGTGTCTCTTGATTGTCTTAGAAACATCTTGGCTCTGGATACATAACTCTGAGGATATTTGAGTCATGTCACCTTTCAAAAACATCTTCAGTTATACACGCCTTTTACATTTCTGCCTGCGAGGTCCTGAAAGAAGTTTGGCATGATGGATGAGGAAAGACAATCAAACTACATGTATGAGACCAAGATACAGAAAAGAGGCAGCTTGCCTTCCCTCCCTCTGGAAGCCTCTGCCACTGGAGAGCTGGACAACTACTGGAGGCCCAGGGCTCTACTCTGCTCCTACTGAACACCACAACCGGGCAATGTTCTGTGTGACCATTCAGAGGAGAGATTAGTGATCCCACATCAATTGGAATGTATTGCCCTTTATAGCTTAATGGAAGCTTTCAGGGACCCCAGTGTCAGGCTCTGCCTCAGAAGGAGTATTTGTACTAAAGCAAGATGTCTTCTAGGAAGGGGATCACTCTTTAGGTTTGCTGAAAAACTGGATTCATTCTCAGACGCCAAAACAAACCTTCCACATGACATGGAGCAGGGGGAATTCATCTCACCTGACTTGTAATATCCATGTGAAGTTATCTGCATCTGAATCTTGTGAAACTGGATACTTTAAGAGTCAATCGAAGGAAAGGCATCATACAGCTACTAAATAGAAGTGCCTATTTTGGATGTCTGGTACAGGAAAAATGAACTGTGCCCCAGAAGAGTTTTCTCACAATTGACTATGAAAAGTCCACATACCAAACTTGAACATTTGCAGTTAGTACTGCAAAAGCCTGTTTTATGGTCAGATGAATCCCACCTTCAGTTCCTCTGCACTTCTGTTCCCCATTTGTGAGAATGGAGATTCACCTCACAGGAAAGTAGACAGCTACTTTTAGGTCATCTACTAAATTGGTACTTTTGCAATGCAATTAATCTCATCCAAATTCAGAATCTACAATAGATCTGAGAAATGCATCACAAAAAACATGTGTGGGGGTGTTTCAGCATAAGGGGAGATGAAGATAACCAATTCTGCAATTCAGATTTCTAAAGGCAAGTAAAATTAATCTCCTCTGTTTGTTTATACAATACCAAGCACAACAGAGGCCTCTGATAAAAATAGTTTAGATATCTTGTAATAGTGTTTTAACTGCCTTTGCATCTTAAATAATTCAATGACTAATTAATTAAGAAAGCTGGTTAACACTCAGTAGAATAAAACATAAGACATTTTTCTCATTGTCACGGTTTAACCACAGTTGGCAACTAAGTACCACACAGCTGCTTTCTAACATACACATACCTCCCATCAGTGGGATTAGGGGTGACAATCAGAAAGAAGGTAAACCCCATGGGTTGCCATAAGAACAGTTTAATAATTGAAACAAAACATAATAATAACATTATGATAATAATAACTGTAATGGAAAGAGAGACAACAAAAAGAGACAGAGAAATAAAATCCAAGAAAGAAAGAGAAGTGATGCACAATACCCACTGACCAATGCCCAACCTGTCCCCAAACTACAACCAGTCCCTCACAGACAACTCCACCTAGTTTATATACTGAGCATGATGTTCTAAAGTATGAAATATTCTTTTGGCTAGTTCAAGTGCCCTGTCCCGGCCACACTCCCTCCCAGCTTCTAGTGCACCTCCTCTTGGCAGAGAATGAGAAACTGAAAAGTCCTTGACTTAGAGTAAGCACTACTTAGCAATAAATAAAACACCAGTGTGTTATCAGCATTTTTCTCAAACTGAATCCAAACCACAGCACTGTACCAGCTACTAGGAAGAAAACTACTTCTATTGCAGCCAAAACCAGGACACTTGGTAATGAACATCACAGACAATTTAAAACTTGTTATTTCAAACTAAGTAAATGATCTGTGATAATATTTCACAGCAACTGGGACATTCATTATCTGTCTTCTTGACACAACACACTGGGTTGTGTGTACCGAGAACTGGAATTGACTATCTGACTCTGACCTTAAAGTCACATTTTACAGTCTGTGAAAGATGCCTCCCTCCAGCTCAGCCCATCATTTTCCAGAGGAAATTAATTATTTTTACCAGATAGCCTTGCTGGTAAATTGAATTATTCTCAGTTGTCATCTAGAAATAGCAACAATTTCATATTAATAATAATAAAAAGGATTTACAGACAGAGAGTATAAGCCAGGGTTCCTAAAATGCATTTAATTTTTCTTCTTGCAACACAAACAATTCTTTTTAGGTCAAACTTGTAGTGAAGTCGTGGGCACATAGCTCATTGAATTCACTGCCTTGGCAGGACTAGAGTTGGACCTGAGGTGCAGCAAATGTTCCAACTCTGTTGCCTGGACTAGAAATTCCACCTTGCCACCTTCTCAGCCCTGAGGGGTGTGATGAGATGCCTTCACAGACCAGGAGGCTCATATGGGTTTTCTCCATCCTCAGAACTTTTCTGTGGGGGAGAAGCCCATGGACTCAGCAGAAACAAAGATGTCAGTCCTTGTCCTTCCCAATTCTGGAGTGAGCTCAACTCTTAAAAGTGATCTTATACAAAGCAGAGCAAGGTTGCACATTTGCTACAGCTTGGTGGCTTTCACACCAAATATTTTTAATTTACACAAAAAAAATAATAATGTTTCTTTCCCTGTTTGGTACTCTGGCAGAAGCAGAAGGCTTGATCATCTCTGATGACCTCAGTGCTCTGCAGCAATTTTGTCTTCGCACTCAGCTGTCCCCACAGAGATGTTACATGTTTACCCAATGGGGCTGAGCAGATGACCCTGCTTGAGGTGAGCACAGTGCAGCCCAATGCAACTGGCATCCTGGTATGTAGCAAAATGAGACAACTGGGCTCGTTTAGCCTGCAGAAAAGGAGGCTCAGAGGAGCCTCCTACAATTACCTGAAAGAAGGTTGCAGCTAGGTGGGGGTTAGTGTCTTCTCCCAAGTAACAAGCAATAAGATGAGTAGAAATCACCTCAAGTTGAGCCAGAGGAGGTTTAGTTTGGATATTAGGAAAAAATTCTTCACTGAAAGAGTTGTCAAGCATTGGAACAGGCTTCCCAGGGAAGTTCAGGAGTTACCATCTCTGGAGGTACTTAAGACACATAGATGTGGCACTTGGGGACATGGTTTGACGGTGGACTTGGCAGTGTTGGGTTAATGGTTGAACTCAATGATCTTTAAGGTCTTTTCCAACCTAAACAATTCCATGATTCTATAGCATCTACATGTCTCTTAGACACGAAAAATCGACTCTACCCTGTTGCTTAACTTGTACCAGCAAACACAGTGCCCAATGCATGGATCGCCTTAGTAAAGTTTCAGTGGAATAGGTCTGCTTCTCTTGGAAGCCAAGAGCTGTCTATACAGCTCTTGTGATAGAAAAGAAGCACGACTCTCATTCTTGTTTCTCCACAGGCTCCTGCACAGTGTCAGAGCTTTTTGCATGACCTGGACTAGATTTACAAAGAAGTCTGAGACACAGTAAAGTTGACTGAGCTGCTCAGCATTGTCCAGTATTAGAGATGTAACAAAAGTAAAGACTTTATCCCCAAAATACAGCTTTTTAAGTGCCTCCAGGTTGATATAGGTACCTTTATGTTGATCTTGGGTACTAAAGAGAAAATTTGGAGTGAAAGGAAAACACTTTGCTCAGCCCTAGCACAAGAGCCCATTGCTGAACACTAGACTGTCTAAGTAGGGAGCAACAGTGACAGGCTCTGAAGGCAGGTTCACCTGTCCAAGACAAAAATCTGGATATCTGAGAAGTTTTGAGGATTCCAAGGGGTTTATATGGATGAAAAAGAAAACAAGAGAATCCATAGATTCTTCCCTATCTGCTGTTGTTTTGTTTAAAGAGTGTCCTACACCAACTGAGGCAGGGCCATGGGCTTTGGAAACCCTTATGGTCACGCCTGAAACTAGATTAATATGTCAAAATATGTACATAATGGCACTGCTGTCCCCCCAGTTCTCTTTGCCTCACTGTGAACTCCATTAGGTCTGCCAGCTGAGGTGCCAGTTCCTTTCCCCCATTTTCTTATCTGCTACCTTACAGTGCATTCCTGGTAACCACTCTTTTTCCTCCTCGCTGTTGCTGATTTGGTTTCTCTTGCTGATTTTTGCAGATCAAGTCCTATATTAAGAGCTTCAGATTTCTGCTGCCATCTCAACGGAGAGTCACTGACCTCATTTTACAGCTGTTTCTGCCTTTACACCTTGTGCATTCTCCAGTTACCTTTTGGCCACTCTGATTTCTTTGTCTTTTTTTGTCCCTCCTTCAGCCTCTAAGTCTGGTCATACTTACCCTCAGCTCTCCTCTCTGCTTCCCTTCTTGCACGTTCCTTCCCACTAAGTGCTAAATCTTCCAGCCTTTAGTCTGCCTTATTTCATCCAGGCACATGGTCTGGCGTATGTTTCTAGACACCTGTGTTCATCCTCTGCATCTTTGCATTTGTCCTTGCAAAAAAACCCTTTCTTCATCCAATCCCTGCTAGGGTCCCTTCAACCTCCCCCATCCCTACTCATTCTTTGATTAGCACTTTCCTTCTCCAGACTTACCAGCAGACTCTTTCTATGGATCACCCTCTTCGTCTGTTTTCAAATAAGCCTCTGAAGTCTCTGCAAAAACAACCCTCCTCTACATACCATTATGCCTTTCTCATCTCCTTTACCTCTTATCCTTTCAAATTACTAGTTTACTCCCATTCTCTTGAACTCACCTCTCTGACACTCAGCAGTCTGGTTTCCAGCCACTTCACTCTGCAGGAATTGCTCTCTCTAAAATCACTAATGATGTCCTTCTAGTCAATTCTAACCACCTCTTCTCCAGCCTCTTTCCCTTTGATTTTACCAACACCTATGACATATCAGACCATTCTTTCCCTTGGAGTTTCCTACAATTCAGCTGCTGTGCTGAAAATTGCCACCTTAATTTTAGAGCTTGGTAGTTGACAGCCAGAAGCGTTAAGAATGGGGGCACAATGAAAAGGATAATTCTTTGTATTGTCTTCTGCACACTAATGAAGCTCCTTTTAAGAAACCACAAAAATTTTAAGGGGCATACCCAATAGCAAGGAAAACTCGAGCACAGGGTCTTTTTGATTCCTGTAGACCTCTACACCACACTTAACATATAATGCAAGCAATTTCACTTTCATATCTTTGTAATTTTGATGAATTCTTGATGATGAAACTAATAATTTCACCTTTCTACAGATTGTTTTTTGTGGCACTCTCTGTTCACTGATAAAATCAGAGATGGATTAATTCAGAACTATATACAGATATATAATATATACAAAAAGAGGATCAGCCTGGGAAGATAGAGGAGTCTTTCCAGTGTCAGGTTAGCCAAAAGTCAAAGAACATCTAGAGGGTAAAAGCAAATGCAGCGCCATAGCGAAGGTCACAGTCAAAGGTTTAGGGGAGGGGGGCATGTGGTGTGGTGTTAAATCCTCCAGCTCAGTAATGAAACCAGAAGCTCTTTTCAAGTTAAGCTATACTTGCAGAGCTACATGGATAACATGAACAGATGTCCCTACTGTTTGGCTCTTGCTGCACCCATTTTTACAAAGATAGTTCTACTTGAGAAGTGGACTAAATAAAATCTGTAATGTGGAACTTAAAATATTAAAAGTTCATTTGCAGAGTGCACAGAGATAAAACACACAAGAATTATCATTGACTTCAAATCAAAACTGCTGCACTCTGTAGTCTTCTACTCTAAGCTCTGTTTGTCTGCCTTATAGACTGCAGCAAAGCTGTGCATGATAAATCACACCGTGTTTCCCATTAAAGTAAGAATAGGTTGCAGAAAATGATGGTTAAAAAAATCAGAGGAATTAAACTTAACTGTTGGATGCCCCACTCCCTCCCCTGTGTGTCAAAGCAATTAGTGAGAGTTAGATCAAAGGATCCACTCTGCAGAAAAGGAAGGAATAGAATCCAGTGTGAAATATCCCCCTGCAAAGACAGAAGATATTCAAATAAATTGCAGGTAACTAGGAGATCTGATACTATACCACCGCCAGGAGGAGAGGGTCAGCAGTTACATCTGATAATAGCCTGTCTCTTTTGTTTGGGGTTCACTATTTTCCAAAAGAAAAGCTAAATATTGATTAAGTGATACCTTAAATACCACAAGATTATCAAAGCAATTACAGGGATTAACTTCCTAAAATGCTTTAGTATAACTTCAGCTGCAGAAACTGTGCCAACTTAGTACTGGCTATTAACATCTGTATGCACAAGAGTAATCCCCCAGTTTTCTTTCTTTTTCCTCTCTCTTTGATTGCTTCTATATATATTATAGTTTTCCTAAGTGCTTGGGATGTACCTCCTGGGAACCTCATTCTGCATTCTCTGTTTTGACCTGATTAGATTCAGAGGAAGTCAAAGTTTATTCAAGGAGGACACAAGACATCTAGCTGTGTTGCCCACTTTCACATGAGAAAACCTTAGAAGAGGTTAGGAGACTTGCCAGTCATGAAGTCCCATATGGATATGCTGTCTTCAATCACGCTAACTCAGTCTCATGCACTGACGGCGTTGCCTACCTGAGGATTAAATGTGCTGCAGGCACATTTGAGAACAGCATCAAATGGCTGAAGAAGTTTAACTTGACTAAATAAGAGCTTCAGCTTGGTCCCCAGCATGGTTGCAGAGTCCAGGGTCCTTGTTAACTTTCTGCTCCGAGAGCTCACTCTCATGCTTACGTTGATGGGGACGGCTCATTTTTGCTTCCATTTTTCCCCCTTCACTCTTCTCTTAGTAGGAGAAGCAACTTTAAAGCATGAGAGAGACAGACAGAGAGAGCATGACGCCCTATAATCCAACAAGTCAACTTCCCGAGCTCAAACATGAACTGATTTTTTTTTCTTCCCTCGCCTTATAAAAAAGAAATTGACTTTTGTTTGGAGTTTGTGAAAAGTGGGACTCGGGGCCCAGTCAATGGGGCTCCCCGCAGCGCGGGCTGAGTGGAGCCATCTCGAACCAGTCAGCCGCGGCACCAATTAATCCGCTCTTTGTCACAGCCCCGGCCTCAGCAGCAGCGGCAGCAGTAGCAGCAACACATTTGGCCATTGTTCAGACCTTCATGCAACGGGATTTACCCTTTCAAAGAGGCAGTTTTGTCCCAAAGAGTTCGAGCGGAAGTTTCTCACTGACAATTTGCCCCAAATAGATAGATTTGTCAGCAGCAACCTTTAAAAGCAAAAAGCCATGGAGGAAAAAGGGGAAAAGAAGAAGTGTGGGAGGAAGAGCAAGTGTATCCTTGTCCATCTGTCTGTCTGTCTGGGAGGCTGTCCTGAGCAAGTGGGATGAGTGCAGGGCCTGAGGTACAGAAAGGCGAAATAGCATTGATGGGGGCTCTTGTTCATCTCAAGGCAGATGTAGCAAGGGAGCTAACAAGCTCCCAGGCTGTTGTATAGCTGCTCTGACTTCTGAAAGCCTTTCAGGGAACTTCTTTTACATGGCATTGTCATGCCTGATACACAGCAATGTGCTAGGCTGGCCAGGGTTTCCCAGCCTCAAACACCTCAACAGCAACGCAAACCTGAGAGCAGCAGGCCTCGTTCTTTATGGTTTGCCACCAAAATCTGCATTTAAATGCATACAAGTTTGGGGTTTTTTTTATGAACAGGCTGGTGTAGCTTTTCCTATGCACAGTGCAGTAGGGCTCATATTCCAGGCAGGAAAAGGGTAAACAAACAAAATTTCTTGTCCCCACACTGATGCTGCAATGCTCCTTGCAGGCACACCCTCCTTTGGACTTCACAGTCTGTTTGCATGAACAGAGAGACAAACCTGCTCTGTTGCAAACTGCAGCTCTTCACATGCACTGCTGTTGCTCCCACCCTCAGAATATAGCACTACCCAGTATCCCTGGCTCACACATAGGACCTGCCCTTCCCCACAATACTTCTGCACATACTCCAAAAGCAGAATGGGAAAATGCACTGGAAACTCTCTCCACAGCTTGGACTCCAGCAGATCTACCACCATATACACGCGGCCTCTCCCAGCAGCACACAGACAGCCCTACTCTCACATTGCAGGGCAGCAACTGAGAAGTTCCCAACCCTGTCAGACTAACCTCTCTTAATAGCTCAAATTTTGGGAAAAATAGAAAAAGTAACCTAATCTCACCTTGACTCCACCTTGACCCTGAGATTAGCTCAATTAGTTAGAGCCTGGTGCTAATAATGCCAAGGTTGTAGGTTTGATCCTTTTATGGGCCATTCACTCAAGAGTTGGACTCAGTGATCCTTGGGAGTCCCTTCCAACTGAGACTATTCTGTGATTCTGTTATACCCACTGGGTGGATGCCGAGGCGGGAGCTAGCAGGTTCCTGTGAGCATTATGGTGCTGAAAACTAGAGCTCTGTTTTTTCTGGGAAAGGCTGGAAGAGGTTGTTCAGCCCAACACAGTTGCCCTTTACATATGAGAAACTGGCATCTAATCCTCTAGACACCAAGTCTAGCCTGCTCTTCCCCAGAGGCCTTTGCACAGCAAAGAAGCCAAATTCACAGGAGAATAAGTGGTTCTGCTGCAGTCTTAGTGCTTATCTGTTGCTATTCAGGCAGTTTGGCTTCCCAAACAAAGCTGAAGAAACACGGTTCACTGACATAGATCTGCTGCAGCTATTTGACCAAAAGAAGGGCATGAGAAATAGGTGCAAGGCAGCTATACAGCCCTAAAACTTTGCAATGAACTCTGGAAACTCCATTGCTGGGTGACAGCTGGTCCAGCTCTTCTGTCAGACTACTTGGTCTCGTTGTATCTAAAATGGGGTTTATCTATATTTCCGAAAGAATCTCATTGTTTGAATATTGTCCAGCCCACTGGTGTTTACTTGACGGCCTTCCCAAGGCATTTCCTGAAAGACACAAGAAAAACGAAGACCAAGTTCAAACTGACATCAAAAATGTCACCAGTCTGCTTTATACCCACGAAGTTCCCCTAAGCCTGCTTACACCTGCTCTTGGAAAGCAAAAAGGGCACACAGGGCTGCAACCTAATTATAAATCAGCAAGAAACAGGGCTCATTTACTATTATGTTAGATCTATTCCAAGTGAATCAGTTTAGAAAACCTAGAACACATCGAGTTAAAACTGACACCAAGTTAAAGTTCTGAGTTAAAACTGAAATATTGGGCTCCACACTTGAAGACACCAGTGGGTATCACATGTTCTAGGCGGCCTTCACTACAGGGGACAAAGAGTTCAACAAACAGTTGCAGAGCAGCAGTGTCCTCAGTCACAGAAGACAGTTGTAGGACCTAAGACCTTCCCCATCTGCAGAGGAGTTTTAAGAGATCATAAGGGCGAGTGAGTGAGCATGGACACACCTTGCAGTGGTGCAATACACTGAGATGGGCTAAAATTCAAGCAATACAATTGCAAATATATTCAAACACAGCTTTCTCCGTATGGCATCTCTCTGGTAGGAACCTCACTCCTTCAACCCTCCTAGAAATGCACAAGTCAATTAATATTTGTTCTTCCCTGGCATGGGAGGAACACCAGTACCAGGGACAATGGTATCCATAAGAAAGCTTGGCTGTTTTCCTTTTTATTCCCTTAGCATGATTGACCTTGGTCATCAACCAAATTGACGGGTCTCCCAAGACCAAAACTCCTCTTTTCTGAGTGGTCATTTTGCTTATAATTTCCAATAAAAGAAAAAAAAATCTACTGGATACAGAAAATATTCTACCAGCTATAGTGTGCTTACCGTGTGCACAGAAAACAGAACAGAAGAAAAACATATTTCCTCTGTTTGTCTGTCAGATGCTGAATCACATCAACCTCATGCCAGCAAAAAGGCTAGCTGGATTTGAGCAGAATCAACCAGCACTGACTGCAATGACAATATATATAAAACATAAGTAGTAATCAAGCATATACTCCTGACAGTACAAAACTGGTTAATTGACAACACTGTAGATTTTAAGCAACTTCCCATGCATATATGTAGCCAAACTACAATATTTTGTTCACTCTTGGGGTTTCCTAAAGATCGTGATTTAATACACAGTATCATGTCTTCACTTGTAATTGGAACAAAAGCATTATTGAGCAATAATCTGCACACTGGACTTCTACTGCTTTAACTTAGTGATCTGCCACACAGTTTTGCTTATCAGTATCAGCACTGCCACAGAACTGAGTAATTAAGAAAAGCAGTTAATGTAAGCATTACTAGTTATTATTACTCCACGAGCACCATTCCACGCTGGATTGCCATCCATGTCAATCCTCAGCTTTTGATTCAGTGCTTCAATACTTTTTGCTCTGTATTGTAGCGTGAAGAACTAAGTCACAAGATAAAGCTCTGTCCTGGAATTCCCATAACACATTACCCTTATAAAAGCCATGCTTCATTGAAAAGAGGGACATACAGATACTGAATCACATCTCACAAGGGGGATATCCTCACCTATATCCAAGCACCTGTAATTCCCTAATATATATGTGGTCATATAATATTCTTGTGACAACGTAGCAAAATTGCATCTGCCAAAATCACATGAGGATATGAGAAAAATATCTGAAGTCTCTTTTAAGAGCACTTAAAGCTCAGAATCCCTGGGTTGGAAGCATGCAAGTGCCCCACACTGCAGAAAGCACTCCAGGCACCAGGGTTTATGAACCATCAAAATACATTGCAAGTTGAAGGATGTACATCGTATTTGAATGGTGAAATCTTAGTTGAGGACTGACAGGACTCTTCCAGTCAGATAGGCTGCCTAAAACTTTATTGTTCACGTGGAATTCTGCAGATTTCACCCACACCAGCAATTCTGTCGAAGTCTGTTAAACTACCGCAATTTCATATTTACAATGGAAGACTGCAGGATCAAAATCTGCCTCAGTGTATGTTCTCATTGGACTACGCTTTCTGTTCAGGTATGACGAGTGCAAATAGCTGCAGGATTAATTCATTTTACAGAGGAGCAGAGTAGACCTCTGCTTTCCAGCTTTCTTAGGGGTAAGAGTGTTAAATTTTGTTACACAGGCTCAGACCACTGGTTTCTCAAACACACCATCCTGATCTCATGTCTGAAATGTCAAAAGGCAGAAAATCCTAACCAACCTCATAATACACGTAGGTAGTTGCAGAGTGATGCATATTGTTCTCTCCTCTGTTTGGACTTGCCAGTAATTGCTCTACCTGCAAGGATATTTCTGTGACCTATATTTTATGAAGCAAGAGATAAAGCAAGCTTGGCTATAAATGTTGTATTCAGTAATAAAGCTATACATCTCTTCTTAAAAATCTATCTGCACCAACTGGCTCAATACTTTCAAGCAGCACTGAATGTGATATGCTGACTCAATGCTGCATCTGGAAGTATTTATTTTTGTTGGTTCTAAATTCATTTCCTGAAATAGATACCACAGATCTGGTCTCCAGCCAATATCAAGAGATATAGCTAAATTGAAATCAATGGAGCTGAGCCACTGCATTGCCAGCCAGAAATACAGCCCTTTCTAACAGCATTCTTTGCTGCCACTACACAGTATTTTGTGCAATTGCCTCAAAGGTCAGCTTGTTAATAGGTTTCTCCAGCAAAATTTGGGAGGCCAGTCTACCAGAGAAATGATTACATTCAAAGGACAATCAATCAGGGTCATAGCTAAGGCAACTCTTTCCTACGCACACACAAGTGCTTAGGATGTAACCAGAGCTATTTATTCAATACATTGATAAAATGATTTTTAAATGTCACAGCATAGCTCCAAGATGTATTTATTCCTTACAGTCAGCATTGTTTTATTGACAATTTAAAACTATTAAAGCATAGACCAATCTTAAGTTTTCTTTTATCGAGTTAATAATATATTTGCTCTTGTATTTGAACCTTTCACTAATTTTATATAGCTGTGTCTCTGCTGGCTTCAGTATTGATACTATCTTTTGTGTTCATGTCAGGAAAACTAAAATGAGGCTGTTTCTCTCTAAATTAGGTTGCAGCTGCTGCTACATCATTGGCCTATTACGACACTTTGATTTATATCTAACTAGCAAACTAACAAATAAGTCAAGTTACTAACTACAGCTGCTTTGTTAAGCACTTGTCTGGCATTGTCTAGAGGAGATCAGGTACCAATGTAGGCGTATAAGCCAAGCCTGACATATCCCTTTCAAAGGCATACGTGATTAATGGGGCATTTCATTGCTGCAAGTGAACTCAGGCTTATTCCACCTCTGAATACAAGTATTGAGAAGAAGTGCCATGACTTACAGCAATACTCTTTTCTCAGTTATCTTCCTTAGGTATAATTTTCCCCACTGTTCTGCACAAGATGCCTTTGCTCCTGTATACTCACCAGATGCACGAGTGGAAATAGAGCTATATGGTTGCTGTTGCATGTGGTCATTAACTTACTTAACCAAGCATGCACATGCACAAGGGAGAAACTCACCACTTTTTCACTGGCATTTGCAGGGAATGCAGGTCTTCCCCAAAGCTTTATTGGATGGATTACTCAGGATGGAGGATGAGCTGAGAGCTACTCAAGCCCAGAATCCACCAGAGGTAACTGGTACATTCCTTGTGGGACACCTCAGCACGTTGAGAGGGAATGTAAGGTGCCACCAGCTCAGAGAAAGTCATCCCCAGCTGCTGCAGGAAGGGGTTTTTGCTTTACACAGCACACATGAGCACGAGGAAATCCGTCTTGCACCAGGAAAGAGGGAGCACTTACAGGACACACTTTTCACTGGATCATCTTTCTCTGTCTTAGATTTTAACATTTTGGGGAAAAAACCTTTTCTTGCCTCACCTGGATAAAATTCGCAGCACCAAGTGGTGCCTTTTGGTTTGCTTGTTTTAATCAGGGCTCTCAACATAGCCCTGCAGCCCTGGAAAGCATCTGGCCCCAGGGCATCCAGGGTGGCTGCCAGGCCAGCTGCCACGCAGCATCCTCATCCCACAGGGTCAGCTATGTTGGGTGTATGGTGGAGTCTAACCCCAGCCAGCAACTCAACCCCACACAGGCACCTGCCCACTACCCCTTAGTGGGGAACAGGGAAGAGAATAGGAAGTGTAAAAGTGAAAAAACTCGTGGGTTGCAATGAAGACAGTTTAACAGGTGAAGGAAAAGGCACACACATGAGCAAAGCAAACAAGGAATTCATTCCCACTACTTCCCATTGTCAGGCAGGTGTTCAGCCATCCCCAGGAGAGCAGGGCTCCATCACACTTAACAGTGACTTGGGAAGACAAACATCATCACTCTGAACATCCCCTCCTTTCTCCTTCTTCCCCTAGCTTTACATGCTGAGTATGAAGGTCTGTAATATCCATTTGGTTAGTTGGGGTCAGCTGTCCTGGCTCTGTCCCCTCCCAACTTGCATCCTGAGCTCCCTTGCTGGTGGAATGAGAGACAGAGAAGGCCTTCCGCTCAGCAGTAGCAAAAACATCCCTGTGTTATCAACACTGTTTCCAGCCCAAATCCAACAATACAGGCCCATGCCAGCTACTGTGAAGAAAATTACCTACCTCAGCCGAAACCAGCACAGCGTGATGGCCCACACAGGGCACGGGGAAGGCCAACGTCACAGTGCACAGTGCAGGGCCCTCCTGGGAAGATGTGCATAGGGCAGGGGCTTGGCAAGGAAGACTCAATACTACAAAAGAACTTTTTAGGTGCCTTTCAGGGAGCAGCCTGAGCTGGGCACCAGGCACAGCCGTGTCACAGACCAGGAGTGTGGCAGGACAGCCAAGAAGCACCATGGTCCCTTCAGCAGCCTTCTCAGTGTGGCTGCCAATCCATCTACTGGCAGGTGGATACAGAAAGGGATTTGGGTGGTGCTGCAAAACCACAGACTGTGACCTAAAGAGAAGTGAAGTTGCCTTAGACTTCCAGGGTGATTTGGCAACCTTGAAGAATTAAATCCTGTGGGTCTCTATGCTTTGAGGGTGCTGCTGTGCTCACCCCTTTTGCTTGGGGCTGCCTAGGGACTTCCCTGACTTTTACCTGGCACATACCACAAAGGAGGGGAATGGAGATAGTTTCTCAAGCATCCCAAAGCATAAGCAACTCCTCCTCCCAGGAGAAGACAGCTCTATCCTTTCCCTCCTTATCTCCTTTCCAAGAAAACAGGTATGTTAGATCTGCCTGATTTTACTGCTTCTCACTGAGAGAAACAGAAGAAAATGCCACGTCCATATATTCTGCTGCTGCATCCATACACCTCTGGCAGCTTAAATTTTTCCCTCACCTGACCTTCTTCTTGTCCTTTTTTTTTGCTCACTGAGTATCTTTTGGCTCCCCATCCAAAGAGCAGAGAAGACATGCAAGACAAAGTCAGGAGTGCTGAACTTGAAGATCGGTTGCACACTGGATTTTTCTTGCTGCTAAGACTCCAAAAAAAGAAAAGATAACTGACAAGAGACTGTGGCACAATGCTAAAAAATGTCACCATGTATATGTAGTCAGAGTCCAGAGTCCTGAATTGAAAAGAGAACACATGCCAACTCCTGTATCAGGATGGATAACTATTTGTACTTCCAAGGCACTATGAGAAGAGAGTAAATTTCATTACTATATTAGCATCTCCTGTATATGTAGGACTGTTAATAAACAAAATACTAAATATAATTGTTGTGGTTTAACTCAGCAGGTAGGTAAACATCATAAAGCCGTTCACTCACTGCCTGCTCAGCGGGACGAGGGAGAGAATCAGAAAAAACTTAAAACTTGTGGGCTGAGATAAAGGTAGTTTAAAGGGGCAGAAAAGGAAGGAAAAAATAATAATAATGATAAAAGAATATGTTAATAAAGTGATGGACAGTTGCTTGTCACCCACAGACTGATGCCTAGCCAGTCCTCCAGCCAGCTTCCCCCAGCTTTTTTGTTCAGCAATGATACCGTATGGTACAGGATATACCTTTGTCCAGTTTGGTTCAGCTGTCCCAGCAGTGTCCCCTCCCAGCTTCTTGCACACCCCCAGCCTACTTGCTGGCAGGGCAGTATGAGAAGCTGAAAAGTCCTTGACTTAGTATAAGCACTGCTCAGCAACAACTAAAACATCAGTGTGTTATCAACATTATTCTCCTCCTAAATCCCCAACACAGCGCTATACCAGCTACTATGAAGAAAATTAACTCTACCCCATCCAAAACCAAGACAGTAGTGGTAAATGCTAAACGGTAATAATGGTAATAATTATAAATAAAATGTTAACAATAATTTCATGGGTTTTTGGAGCTGGAGTGCTTTTCCACCAAATGATCATGGAAACAGCTTTGATAGAAGCTGCAGTGAAAAATTGGACTAGGGAGAGAGCTCTTCCCTGTACTCTTGGAAGATACATGATGCCTTCACTTTCAGGGCTGAGATACAGCAAACAGCAGGAAAGAGGACAAACCCCAGCTGGTGCAGGTTTGCACAGCCTGGAGAACAGGGAAGAGCTGATGGTTTGCTCCCTCCTCAGCAATTCACAGCCCCAGCCCATCTCACATGCAGAGCCAGCTTTGGGTGTGTGCATTATGTTAGTGGAGTTTTGGGTGGAGAGATGGGTTATTTGAGCTCTTCTTTTTATTTAATCTTTGCAGAGCCTGGTTTTGTACATGGGAGGGGGAGCCCTCCTCATATTCAGAGCAGCCTGTCTAAGGTGTGGCTGGAACCTGCAGACACAGTTTGATCAGTATTTGCAGTGTTTTTCAGAGTTTATAAGGCAAAGAACTGTAGCTTCTGTAGGATCAGAGATCTGCCTCACTAGAGCAAGGGATGCCCAGGGACAGATTTGGGGCCTGCTGCCATTTATTCATCTTTGTTTTGGCCTCCAGACCCTGCTAATGTAGCATTTCCTTTCCTGTTGCTCTCCACATTGCTCAAGGAGGTAAACTATTCCCTGCCTCCCTGGAAGCAGATTTGGAGTGAATTTGTCTGCATTCCCTGATACACTAGTTTCTTTGCTTTCTGAGATCTCCCTGAGTAACTCCCCAGTCCTCTGGACAGTGTCTCTCAGTGTTAGGCAGGACCAGGCTTGTCCTGATTCAAGGCTTCCTTCTGTGCCATGGATGCACTGGACTCATGGGGAGCAAAGAGCAAAAAGTCACTGGGATTCTAGTGCTGTCCAGAGTCATGCAGCCCTGCAACACAGATATGGTATAGGCACAAGAAGAATCATTCATACCTGGGGTAGAAGGCTGGAAGGATGAAATAACGAAGTGCAAAAGGATGGGGACAGTGTGTTTAGGGCTGGGCTAAGCACCACTTTCCCTCAGCATTACTGCCAGCAAGGGGTAAGTCAGTTATGCTGCATTAACACCTCACATCAGTGACAGGGACGAGAAAGGAGAGACCGAGGCACATCCGAGGTTTTCACAAGTTCCTCAGCAACTGCTGCCCCTGCTCTCTGGTGCCGTTGCCCGTCCCAGTTTGCCTCCGCAGGAAAGGTAGTCTTTCCTTTCTCCCCAGATGCGGAAGGAGAGTGTCTCTCACCATCCTTGGACTGCTCTACCAGATCCCAGCAGGCAGAGAGTTTCCAAGAGGTGAAACCGGAGATGCTGAGTTGGGAAAGGGTCTCATCTCTGGCCCCCCGCCGCTCCCCCGCCCCCCGGCTCTGACAGCGCTGCTGGGCCACTCGAGGGCGGTGAGATGCTGAGGCACGGCGAGGTCGGCGGTGCCCAAGGGTCAGAGCGGCCCTACGGAGCAAGGGCGGGCTCCTTGCACGGCCGTCGTGCAACAAGTCCCGGCGCCGGGGAGCGGGAAGCGGCAGCCGCCCCCGCTCGCCTTGCAAACCCCGCCGTGCGCCGGCCTTGCTCCTCCCGTGCCAGCCTCCGGCTCCCTCGGCAGCATGGAGGTCCGGCTGCCCGGCGGGAAGGCTGCAGGCTCGGTGGGGCCCGGCCCGGCTCGCAGCCCCGGCCCGGTCCCCGCCCTGTCCCGCCGGGTGCCAGCACAGCCGTGCCCGGGCCGGGGCAAGGGCGAGGGCCGGGGCAAGGGCAAGGGCAGGGGCGAGCCACAGGCGGGCCCCACCTCAGCACGGAAAATGCGAAAGAAACGGGATCTTGATCCGTTCTTTCTGCTTTCTCTTTTGTCTCCTCTTTTTTTTTTCTTTCTTTTTTTTTTTTTTTTTTTTCCTAGGGGGTGTCCTTTTTTATGACAGTGAGGGCACAAGGCGAGTGAGGAGGCGGAATCGTCTCGGCAGCCGCTGTATTTTGTGTGGAAGCCGCTCGGGGGTTCATTAATATCATTAGCATTTAACCCCCTCCCTGCCCCCTCCCCTTCCCAGCGCGGGGTGACGTCACGCGGCGGCAGGAGTTGGGGGGAAAGCGAGGGAAGCTCAGTGGGCAAGGGGCGTCCCTCTCCCCTCCCCGCCGCTGCCTGTCACAGCCTCTCTGCCGATATTATAGGGGCTGAAGCCTGGAGCTCAAAGCGCGAAGTCAGCCAGTGTAATGAACTTCTGGAAACCTTTCCCTTTTTATACCATTCAGTTTCTGAGAGGCAGAGACTGCCTCCTCTGACGCCTTTTCCCCCCTTCCATTATTTTTCCAGGCTCTGATCTCCCTGCTCGTTGCACCGAGGCGCTCGACGCAGAGCCCCGCTCCCCATCCTACCTTCTCTTTCGCCTTATTGTTGTCCTGGCTGCTGTGGCTCTCTCTTGCCTTCCAGGAGCGCAGTGGCGATCACAGTCGCACCCCCTGCACCCTCCCGGGGTCCCGAGAGCATCTGCTCGCAGGGGGGCAGCGAGCGGCAGCCGACTTTGGGTCGCTTCGTTGCTATTTTTCTTTGCCTTATTTTCGGCTTTCCTTTTTTTTTTTTTTCATTTTGCTCCACTTTTTTTTTTTTTTCCTTTTCCCCTCGCCGCGTCCCCGCAGCGTGTCCCCGTCCCTCGGGAGGACATTGCCGGGGAGCGGGGCCTCGGCGACGATGTGCCGGCCCCAGCGGCGGAGCCAGCAGTGAGCGCCCAAGGGAGGCACCTGCCCCGCGGAGCAGGGGGCGCTCCGGGGGGGCCGCACCGCCTCGCCCCGGCGCCGACGCTTCACCCCGAGTTTAACGACTCCCGGGGGCTTCGAGCATGAGCAAGCCGGCGGGATCAACAAGTGGGTAATAACGCGGTGGAGACTTCGAGCAGCCTTTCCGAGCCCGGCTGCAGCCTGGCCTGGGGGGCGGGAGGTGGAGGGGAGGGAGAGGAAGGGGAGGGGGGGCTGTGGCTTGGGTTTGCATCCCCCCTCCCTCCCCGCCACCCCCGCCCAATTGAAAAAGAAGCGTATATTTCCAACCGGAGTGGCAACGAATATATAGGCTCTGTGTTGCCCCGACAGAGTTTGGGCCCGGGGTTTTACAAAAAGTAAAGCTTTTTAGCTGCACGCCCTGGCCTTCCGCGCCGGGAAGCGGGGCAGAAGCCGGTGGGCAGCGAGCCCTGGGGAAGGCGGCTCTGCCGGCGGCGGGGAGGGGGCTGGTCCCGCCGGGGCTCGGGCGGCTGTGTGCAGGTCTCCGGTACTGGGGCGGAAGAATGAAGGTTTGGGTTTAAATGGCTTTACGGCGTTGAAACGTGCTGCTTTTCTCACGGACTTTATGCAACCTTCTGCGACATAATAATTTCTTTTTAAGAGTTTGAAACTCCGGTCACTCAATTACACGGAATCGCGCAAGCAACTCAGTTGAAGGAGGATTTAAACGCAATACTTTGCACACCATTCCCAGTTACAACAAATAATCCTGCAACGAGGAAAGCAGAAACAACTTAAAAGTCACATTTTCCTTAATCCTAAATCCATGCACCTCATAACTGGAGAATTTAAAGCATGACTAACCTCTCTTACAGAATGGCTCAATCCGTATAATCCCAATGGGACTTTCGAAGTTTGTAATATGGATGGAGTCAGTAACAAAGGGGGGGGGAAATACCCAATCCAATTTAATGTCTGACAAGTGATGGATCGGACAGCTATTTCCTCTGCACTCCGACGGGCTCCCGGGGTTGCGGAGCACCGGAAAAAGGGAGTCAGAGCCGTGAGGAACCCGCCGTGGTACCTGCCACCGGCCGCCTCTAGCCAGCCCTGAGGCCTTCTTCTCGCCGCTGTCCTCCATTATTTTGACCCGGGTCCGCCCTTTGTCCGCGGGGGCCGGGAAGCCGGGAAGGAGGGAGGGGGGTGCAGCAGGGCCGGGGGACAGCCGGGGGCCTCGGCGCGGAGGTCGCGCGTGGAGGAGGCGAGCGGCGCGGAGCCCCCGGCGCTGCGGCCGAGCTGCCGCCGCTTCGGTGTGGGCTGGTTTTATTTCTTCCTCCTTGGGGCTGAGTGCGGCACCTTTCCGAGCCAGCCGCCCGAGGGGAAAAAAAAATGTAGTCGAGGTGCTAAGGGGCTAACTGGGGGAGAGGATGGGGCAGGGTCCAAAAACCTGCAGTGGCCGGGGGCTGGTTCCGCCAGCTGCACTGCCCAGGCTGCTCGGGAAGTGCGAGGCAGTCGGAGCGGGATCGGGCTCGTGGGTAGCCGCGCTGGGACATTGTCGGGGCTCCTGGCAGCTTTCTGAGTGCTGGGGAAGGGGTAGGAAGGATCGGCGAGCCTTGTCCCCAAAAGACGCCGCAGCTTCTGCTGGAGACATTTTGCGAAGGCTGGACCGCGCCTCCGGCCGCACGGCGCTGGGCGACCCTGGGCCACTGCCGCCGCTTTCACCGCTTGATGACCCCCTGACCCCGGGGACCTCCTGAAAGGGACCCCCAGGCCCGACTCGGCCAAACCCCACGGGGACGAGCACACGCGTGGCCTCGCTCAGGGCCGGGACCCGATCCCAGCCGGGCTCGGCAGCGCATGCAAAGCCCCACCAGCTGTCCTGGGGCCTGGGCGCGATCCTGGGGGTCCTAGGGGGTTCCTGGACAAGGGAGCTGCGTCCTGGCTTTTCTGCCCGCCGGTGGGCGCCTGGCGATGTCAGCTGCGATATCAGCCTGGGTGGTAACAAGACCCCATCCCGCCGTCCCCCGAGCCCAGACTAACTTCTTTCAACAGCCTCTGATGGTAATTACAGTAATCGGGACTGCCATATATCCTTTAAGCAATTATGACACAAAAAAAAGCCCCCAAGGACCCCCTGTCGTGGGATGTTCAAAACGGTTTCCCTGCTGAACAGAAATCCCATTTTCTTAGTGCTAAAACTTCTGAGACGAAGCGGTACCTCGGGGAACCGGAGCGCTTTTAAACAGAGTTAATCAGTTATCGCATGACCCCGTGTCAAGCTTACATTTTTCTCTTCCCACCCCCCGCCCTGCCTCTTACCCGTCTACTTATTTCATATTTCGCCCTGCACGAAAGTTTTCTCATAACAGCCCCTGCGGGGCAGGGATTGGGGTTGGGGGGGGGGTGTTGCAGATCGCGGCCGGGGCTGCGGGCGGGCGGCGGGACGGGGCGGCCCCGCAGACTCGTGAAGCGGGGGACCCCAGCCGCTCCCTCTGCCGTGTCCCCTCTCCCTGTCCTCCGCCTCGCCAAGGTCCACGGAGCTCAGAGGACCGGCCGAGCCGCTCTGGCGGCTGGAAACACGTTTATGTGGGTTTGGCGAGGTGTTCCAGGCTCTCGGGTTTTATAGACCGAATATGTAGGCGAGTAAAGGACATATAGAAAATATGTTTACATGCATGATGTGGATATGTACCTAGATAGTGCATAGGATTTTTTCAAAACAGCTCCCAAACATAAAATCCGTCTGGGGAAAACTATTTTTTAAAAGTAACCCAAGTTTCTTCCCTCTCCACCGCACGACTTTAGCGCCAGCGGAGCCGAGCTGGCTGCCCCACACCGCAGGCCAGCCGGGGAAGCAGGGACCCCCGTGGCTGTCCGGTGCCCCGGGGGGAACAGCGGTCCCACAGTGGGCTCGGCTGCGCGGCCGAGGCTGGGGACTGCTGGCAAGGGAAGAGGAGCGGAGCGGGGTCCCGGCGCCGGGAGCGGCGGTGGACCGGGGTGCGTGGGGGCAGCGCGGCAGTGCCGGGCTCCACACCGGGATGCACCAACACTGCACGTACAACTCCAGTGTCTCTCCCCCCACCCCCAGCCTGCCCCTCCTCCTCCTCCTCCTCCTTTGTGTGCGTGCGTGTGGACCCTCTCTCTCCCCGTGGATGCTAAGAACTGGAGAGGGAAGTCGAGCGCTTTCCCCCCGTTGGCATTGTGCGATATCCGAATTCCCATGCTACACTTTTTGACGGGTCACTGGTGCCCCAATAGGCAGGTGGCAAGGAGGGCTTGTAATTACACACTCCCAGAAACGGTGCCTTGGCCTCAGCCCTCCTCACGGGCGCCTACCTGCAGCTCCAAAGCCGCGGTTTGCTCGCAGGCAGTGGGTCGGGGGGGCATCCTTCAGCTGCGCTCCTTATTAATTGCGTAAAAGTTTTCTATTCTTTAACCCCTCTCCCTCCCTCCCACCTTCCCTCCCTCTTCCACCCCTCCCTCTCGCAGTCCCTAACCTAATCCCCGTCCCTCTCACCGTGTTGTGTATAGCAGCTGTCGGGTTTCATTTAGGGGAGAAGCTGGCAGCTTGTGCTCATTGGAGGCAGTCAAACGAGTTTCAATGGGAAAAATCATTAAGTTAACACTTTATCTAATGTCCCTATTGTCTGCCAGCAGGCATTGTCTTAGAGCCTTAGCATAGACATGTCTGAAAGTATCTCCGACTCCTAAATTCTCTAGGGAGCGAGAGGAGCCCCTGCGGCCTGTTTCAATTGCCCCCTCCCGTCCCGTAGCAGCGCTCCGCACCGCTCCGCACGCTGCTGCTTTTACCCCTCCAGCCTTCATCCTCAACCCCCATAGACGGGGCTCTCCCGAACTACTTCCAAACAAAGATAATGGTCTAGAGAGCTCTTCACTGGAGTTTGGAGACCAAGATTTCGTGAGAGAACTGAATTTCCAGCTTAAGTTCTGGTAGGAGAGAAGAAGACTGTTTGAGGCAGAGGGAAGAAAAAGAAGAGAAGAGAAGAGAAGAGAAGAGAAGAGAAGAGAAGAGAAGAGAAGAGAAGAGAAGAGAAGAGAAGAGAAGAGAAGAGAAGAGAAGAGAAGAGAAGAGAAGAGAAGAGAAGAGAAGAGAAGAGAAGAGAAGAGAAGAGAAGAGAAGAGAAGAGAAGAGAAGAGAAGAGAAGAGAAGAGAAGAGAAGAGAAGAGAAGAGAAGAGGAAGAAGAAAAAGAAAAAGAAAAAGAAAAGAAAAAAGGAAAAGAAAAAGAAAAAAGAAAAGAAAAAAGAAAAGAAAAAAGAAAAGGAAAAAGAAAAGAAAAAGAAAAAGAAAAAGAAAAAGAAAAAGAAAAAGAAAAAGAAAAAGAAAAAGAAAAAGAAAAAGAAAAAGAAAAAGAAAAAGAAAAAGAAAAAGAAAAAGAAAAAGAAAAAGAAAAAGAAAAAGAAAAAGAAAAAGAAAAAGAAAAAGAAAAAGAAAAAGAAAAAGAAAAAGAAAAAGAAAAAGAAAAAGAATAGAAGAGAGAAGAAAAAAAAAAACATAGAAAAGACAGAAGCCTAGCGGGGTTTTGGCGGGTTTCTTGAACGGGGCTGCAATACTCTCTCTACGAGTTTTTGCATCCCCCTCAGAGCATTTGCAATTCTAGTCAAAGCCGGTGTGAAAGCAGCGTCTGGTGGAGAGGGGGCTGCAGGAGAGGCGGAGCGGAGTGGAGGAGCGCTGCCCGCCCTGCAGACTCGCACCCAAGCTCGCTCGCAGACTCCTCCGCTCACAAAAACGCGGCGGAAAGTTTTGGTGCAGGTTTTGAGGTGAAGAAAATGGCACGCCCTCTCTGTGGCAGAAACCAACTCCCTTTCCCTGGATTGCTAGCGGGGAGAGGAAATTACTTGGCTTCCCGGTCATTTTATTTTGTTTTGGTTTAATTCTGTGCCTCGGTCTCCTGACTGCTCTCCTGCCCAGGGAAAGTGCCGACCTTTGTTTGCCGTGCGCCAGAAAGTGAAGGAAACACTCCCCCTAAATCCCCGCAATTCCCTCCCCACCCTCCTCATCCTCACTTCTAGCGGGCAAGTCTGCTGCTCCCGCTGCTGTAATCTTCCCTTCCAAAATGGGTCTTGGCGATTATAGAAGATCCAAATAAACGTAGTGGGGCATGAATAATGCTCATTGTAGAAGACTGACACTTGCTCAAGGAAAAGAAAGTTGGCTATAAAATCACTTCGTTATTTGCTTGTACTGCGGCTCTGGGGCTAATCTCTCCGGAGGTCAGATTGCTGAGCGTTCTCTTTCCCTCTTTCCCTTCTCTGCTTTCAGGTCGCATCTTAGACATCCCTTGCAAAGTGTGTGGGGACCGCAGCTCCGGGAAGCACTATGGGGTGTACGCCTGCGATGGGTGCTCGGGATTTTTCAAGCGGAGCATCAGAAGGAATAGGACCTATGTTTGCAAATCAGGAAATCAGGTACCAGCCGCAGAGCATCCCCCTCACCCTCTGCATCCCTTACCCTGCATTTCCCCAAGGGTCCGTATTGCCCTCCCCTCGCCAACAGAGACACCCGCAGCAAGCAAGGCGCAGCACCCACGCAGTCTCACCCTCCCTTCCCAGGGGGTGCCGGGCCGAGGCCGGGCGCTGGATGTCCCAGCCCGCCTGTCCCCGGCACGCCCCCCCGCTCCAGCCCACCGGAGAGGCCGGGGGGATGCGCAGGGAGGCGGCGGGATGCGGGCTGGGGAAGGGCGCAGCCAGTACACCTCGTTATGAAGGGACAGAGAGGGACAGCCTTCCATAAGCCTCAGTACATGTCCGGGAGATAGACAACCATCGGTTTACATGCCGGCGTGTCGCGCCCGCGCCCGGCCCGATGCAGCCCCGCTTTTCGCCTTCCCGCTCCGGCCGCGCTCCTTTCCACCCGCGGACAGTCCCCACGGGGACGTGGGGCTGGGAAGGCGCAGTGGGGCTCGGGGCACCGCCGTCGCTGTCTCGGGTGCTGAAGGCGGCCCGGCCCGCCCTATCCCTGGGCCGAGCGCCCGGCCCGGCCCGGCCCGACGCACCCAAGGGCGGCCCCTCCGTGCCCGCCGCCGCGGGGAGGGTGTTGGGAGCCGGCGGGATGGGCGCGCTGCTGCCCCCGGCCCGACGGCTGGCTGTGTTGCAGGGAGGCTGTCCGGTGGACAAGACGCACAGGAACCAGTGCCGAGCCTGCCGGCTGAAGAAGTGCTTGGAGGTCAACATGAACAAAGATGGTACCTGCTCCCCCTCTCCCGGGGCCGGGGTGGCAGGGCAGCAGGACGGAGTTGCTCTGAACCGTGGAGCGCTGTGTCATTCTGGTGTCTCCTTGCCCTGGCCCCCAGTAATCCCCCCATCCTGTGACAGCCTCGGACATTTCTCCCGAGACATCTCTTGGGCAAGGGGCAGGAGAAAATTGCCGGGAGGGAGGGAAGCCCAGCCGAGCAGTGTAGGGTACCCAGTGTGGAACCCCCTGGTGACTCCCTCATCTCTCCTTGGTGCCCCACAGCGGTGCAGCACGAGCGGGGCCCCCGGACGTCGACAATACGGAAGCAGGTGGCCCTCTACTTTCGCGGGCACAAGGAGGAGAGCGGCGGCACCCCACACTTCCCCACCGCTGCCCTGCCAGCACCCGCCTTCTTCACCGCCGTCTCCCAGTTGGAGCCCCATGGCCTGGAGCTGGCCACCGTCACTGGCACCCCAGAGAGACAGGCTCTGGTGGGCCTGGCACAGCCCACCCCAAAGGTCAGCCACTGCTCTGGCCCTCAGCAGGCCTGCAGACCAGGGAGCCTGCAACCTGTCAGCTCCTTCCTGCCTCTGGGATAGAGGGATAGACAGGGCAAAGAGCAAGGCTTGAGGCTCTGAGGGTTGTGGTGGGGACTTTTGTTATATCCCTAAAGCCCTGAAGAGATGAGGTGCACAGGATGAGAGGCCCTCTGCAAAAGGGGTGAGCAGCAGCACTGACTGATAACCTGCTCCATACAAACCCTGTCCCTCCTTCATTCTTACACCTTCATGGCTGCAGAAGTGCTATTCCTGCCTGGAGCCCATCCACAAGTCAGTTCTAAACAAATTGTTTCACAAGGCATGCAATCATTGAGTTTTCTTCAGCAAAATGCCCATCTCCATGGTGGTATAGTCCAGAAAGTACTATGTGTACTGACCAAAGCCTGTAGCTTGTCCACATAGACACAAAAAACAAACATAGCTAAGCTGGCTCTGTACTTCTTAGTTGTGACATTTCCTAAGCAGACCAGTGGAAGCACTGCTGTGGCCTCAACTGCACAGGAATTAGTTGTGAGGTGATGTTTTTCATTAGCTCATTTGCAGTGGTATTTTACATATTCACTGCATCTAGAAAATCACAGAAGAGACTGCTTAAATAGTTCTGCATTTTCAGAGTTGGTAGTTTGGCAGAACCCATCATGAACATGGTCACAATATACAGTTTTACACGGTAATTTTGGAAAACACAGAATCAGAAATTATTTGGCAAGAAAATGTAGCACACACTTGAAAACATAACTCCATTCCAACCCAACACATCCTTTAGATAGTTATGTTTAGCTCTACTCATTTACTTACAACCTGTTGCAGTCAGGGAGTAAGATGAAGGTTAAGGTTAAGTGAGTGCTTACTGCTTTGCTGAGCAGGGTTGGAATGCTAAATCAGCTTCTGAAGCAAGGTTACAAACCACAAATTCTTAATCAAACTTGTATTCTTCTAACTCTGCTATCAAAGATGTGCGAGTGTGTAACAGAGTAAAGGATAACACTTCATTTTCATACTTCTCCCCCCCAATGTAATAATTTCATTCTCCCTTCAGTCTTTTCCTCCAAACTGTTTCTGTAGTACAGCTCATCCAAGCGGATAAGCAGCAGGGAGCAGTTTGAAGTGAGCTCACTGCAAGCAATGCCCTCTGCTTGCGGAACAGGAGAGTGCACACTCTGCATTGAGCATGAGTTTGATGCACAGAATGGCAGCTGTAGGGGAGAGGAAGATGAGACTGCCTTGGTGACACTGTATGAAGTTGCTTTATTTTCTTTTTGACATTAGTACCCACATGAAGTCAACGGTACCCCTATGTACCTCTACGAAGTGGCCACTGAATCCGTCTGCGAGTCAGCAGCCAGACTTCTGTTCATGAGCATCAAGTGGGCCAAGAGTGTCCCAGCCTTCTCCACCTTGTCCTTACAAGACCAGGTAAGGCACCTGCAGTGGGAGTGGCATCAGCCTGGTCTGCCTGTTAAAGTCTCAGACCTCAGGTAGGGTCCTGAACTTCCAGCCCTAGATCTCAAAACCTGTAATGGACTTCAGCAGTTCTGAAGTTCACAGTAGAATTTAGGTCTGTCCCTGAAAACCAGGCAGTGATTTAGAAACTGCTTTCCTCCAACTTTTATTTCATGAAGCAAGTGAAAATCAATCAAACAAAAAAAATCTAATATAACGTGACTATTATGGGAGGGCAAGGTTCAGAGGAGAAATCACCAGGCTGCAGACCAAGCTTAGCATGCCAAAACTATTTCTCTACTTGTGGGACAACTTTTCCCTTCATAAAATAGGAAACAGCATCTTACTTTGCTATTTTGGGATGAGAAATGCTTATTTAAGCATACAGCCTCAGGATATGACTGAAGGGTTTCTGAAGACCATTTCTCCTCCTCCTCCATCACCCCCTCTACCTCCTCCTCCTTCGCCTTCTCCTGCTCCTGCTCTCCTCTCAACTGTTTACACAGCCAACATTTTTTTCTTATTCACCTTGGCTTCAGTGAACTTACAATTACATTAATATGGTGGAAGCAGTATTTGGCCAGCCCCCAGTATTTTCTCCCATTAATTAAAATCTTCCCTAATGTGTTTTGTTTTCCTCTATGACAATTCGTCTTTACCTTGAATAAATCATATGTGTACCATACAAGCTGAAGCAATTTCTTAATGACTTGATTCTTGATGAGGACTCAGTGTGCTTTGTATAATGCACCAATTTTTAAAAAAGTCATCACACAATTATAAAATGGAAGGGTGGAAACTACGCAAAGTCCCAATCATAAAAGATATCTAATACTTTGATATGACTGAGCTAATTTACCAAAATGGTTACTCAAAAAATTGTGCCCTAAATGTTACACAGCAGTCTAGATGTTACATAGCAGTTATCAGGGGAACTAGTTTCTTTCCACAGATGCATGTTGCAAATGTTGCATATGATATGCAAAGAACTAAAAGAAAATAATTTCTTAGGAAACCAATAGTGTTTTCTATCTAAAGGCAAATCATGGTGGTCACAATGTGATATAAGGTTAAGGTGTATAAAAATGTTTTTTTCTAGCACCAAACCCATGGTTTGAAATCCTTGTCTGGAAATTACACAAAGGGAATGCTGCTCAGCTCCACTGCTATGCAGTGAGGATGAGGGAAGTGATGACACAGGGCCCAGGAGATCACACACACCGTTAGGAAGATAATAATCCCAGTGTGGAATACTGCTCTCTAATCACATCTTCTGCTGGCACTACTCCTGTGGAGCACTGGGTCTGTCACACCAAGCAGCCAAAGAAACAGGCTCAAATATCAGGAACAAGAAGCAAGTGTGTTGCTCCAGCACCAGCACCAGCCCCAGCCCCAGCACACAGGTGGAGACTGAGTCCATATCTAGACCAGGGATGTCCACAGCAGACTCCCTAGGCAAAGGCTTTATTTGACATAATAGGGGCACATTTCCCTATGCATCTCTGTTAGTGTGCAGAGGAGGGACAGCAGGATCTGGGAGCAAGGGAAGTCTCCACTGCACATGAACAAGCATGCCTCAAACAGCAAGGCCTGCTTATCTACCATAGATACCATAGTGCTCCTGTTAAATAACCCACTGCCTCTTTCAATATCATATCGGGGACTGACATTAGTTAAAAACCCAGCCTTTCCTTAACATTACCTTGACTTCCTCATTGCAAGCCAGCTTCCTCAAAACTCAGAGCTGCTCAGCTCTAACACTTTGACTTGGGCTTCTTTCTGAATGATTCCCCCGACATATTTAGGAGAGCTGGAGAAGGAATAACTGATTTTAATCACTTTATTTCATAAATAATCGCACTGTTGAATTTTATAACAGTGCTATTGCATTATTTAATTTGACAAATGGCCCAGCTGTAAATGTCTGCATTTCTCTTTTTGTATCCCTGACATCTGCCTAAGGAGACTCTAAAACCTTTTTCTGAATTTTAGGGGTTTTTTTGTGCTCTTCTGAAAAGGCAAGTGCACTGTGATTTCAGGACTCTGAGACAGTTTTGTCTTGAAGGCAAGGAAATAGATAGAAATTAATTTGCTGATAAAACACAAGTCTGAGGATTGCTGAGTCACTTACCACTGGTAAAACAGAGGGTGCATCCCTTCCCTAGATCCATACAGATAAATCCATCATGAACTAGAAGCCACACAAACAAAAATACCGTACTTCTAGTATCCTGCACACGTGTCCATTTTGCCTGTGAGACAGGTTGGCCCAATGCACATCACCAACAAAATGTCACTCTAAGGATGGGGTTGATTAAGAAGCAAAACCCAGTCCTTCAGACAGCCCAGTATTTGTTGTTTCTTTGAAGAAGGAGGGCTGAGTATGACTTCAGCATGAATCATTTTAATTGGTGGTTTTACAAACTTATGCATAGGCATGAAGAAAGCTTCAGCTATTGGAGTAGTCTCTAATTTCTAAAGTCTTCTGACTTTAAAGACTTAGTGGGAAAGAACATATGAAATTGATATCTTCCAGGAACCACCATTCATTACCATTGTATCTGCATGAATGAATGACAAAAAAGTTTTACAAACGCAAATGAAAGGCTGGTGAATCATTTCCTATGTCATACAGAAACCTGCCCATCCATCAGGAAGGATTATCCAGAGGAGGGGCTGGGTTCACAGGTTGCAGTGGTTGCATCCGCTCTCAGAACAGAGGCTGAGATGGGCACTATACTCTAGACAAAACGCCGCCTTCCCCACATTGCATAAAATAATCTCGGTAGTTTTTCATACTGTGAAATACAATGTGAGTATTTCAAACAGTAACTGTGTGCAAACAGTGACAGAAATACCTTCCTGTCACAATTTCCTTAGGTTATGTAGAAGTTCTGCAAAGCACATAGCAAAAAAAGGCACAAAATGGACATAACCCTACAGTGACAATTGAGAGCAGAGATTCTGAGAACTCTTCATCCCATTCAGATCAGAATAGGGGGAATTAAAACTTGTAATCTGAGAATCACAGACTGGGTCAGGCTGGGAGGTACCACAGTGGGCCACCTGGTCCAGCCTTCCTGCTCAAGCAGGGAACACATGGCACAGGATTGGGGCCAGGTTGTTCTTGAGTATCTCTGATGAGGGGGACTCCACAGGCTCTCTGAGCAACCTGCTCAATGTTCGGTCATCTGCACGGTAAAGTTCTTCCTCATAGTCAGATGAAACTTCCTGTGCATCAGTTTCTGCTCGTTGCCTCTTGTCCTATTGGCTGGCAACAAATAACACTACCCTGAACAGCAATACTGTTAAGAATTCGCACATTGATGAAGGATTATTTTTATTGATGCTTTCTGTATCAGCTATTACTTTCACATATCTGATTCCAAGAAAATAATAATTAATTTAGTACAACATCTTTTTTTACTTTGTTCTTCCTTAGAGACTCTTCACAGACTTAAAATGCCCACCTTCCTATTTTCCTAAAAAGCTAAGCTGCTGATACTTTCAGGGACCATAGCAACATTAATTTTTGCAGGTTTTGGGGGGTTGTTTTGGTTTGGTTTTTTTTGCTCCATGAGTTTTGGAAAATCTGTTTTCACTGCATGGAGCTGCTAGAAGATACCTCCCTACTCCACTCCAGTTCTCATCCCTCCAACTCTCTCCCACCCTATTGTGGGGCACAAGGTCCCAGCAATGTGTATGCATCACAACATGCCCTATGGGCCATGAACTTCAGCTGAACTGAGGATCCTCCAAATGCCTCTTAAGACTTGGTCTAGGCTAACAATCCTAGATGCCCTCAAGATTAAAAATGTCTGGCTTTGCCAGTCTGCATTTCCAGAAGTCTTTTCTCCTCTTCAGATGCACCACTGACTCTTCATGGAAATGAAAAGCATTGCCTCCAAACAGAGAAAAACACATCCTCCATACAGCCACACAACATGCAAAAGTGGCAGAGAACCAGTAATGCTGTCAGTGTAGGTGCCTGGGTATTCACATCTCTGAAAGGCAACAGCTCAGTGCCTGGAATTTCTGAGTGATTTTATGCAAAAAACCCATGAAAACGGGTGACACTGAGAAACTCTATGTGTGTCCAGATGCTGTGCTTGACAGAGCTAAAGACTTGCTTAGTAAGGAAGGGGCTGTAAGATACATATATGATCTAAAGCAGTGCTCCCTACACTGATGCAGGATGTTGTCCAGGCTTCTTTTCACAAATTCAGTCTTCCCAAGGGAAAGGAGTGTAATCCCTAGAGAGCGAGAGGAAAGCACTCATCCAAGCTGTCCTAGAACAATTATATGTGTGAGGGAGAGGAGCAGAGAGCCCATACCATGCTGAGAAACAAAGGCAAGAGTGTTCATGTTGTGAGCAAACTCTTGGGGAAGGAATTCTCACTCTCCTCTCTCACTTTCCCTTTTGGTCCACAACATGGTGCACAGTGAGCCAACGCTCAGTGTTTTTCCACAATGCACAGACTTTTTTCTAGACACCTTCTCAAAAACCTAAGAGAAGAGCTAATGAATGCTGTGGGGAAAATACCATGACAGGCATTTAAAGTAGTTTTTAAAATAACAGAAATTTACATATTTAAATTGTTTATAAATCTATAAATTATACACTATGTTATATTGTACATCTATTGTATGACAGCTGATGCTTTTGGAAGATGCTTGGAGAGAACTGTTTGTTCTAGGAATAGCACAATGGGCCATTCCAGTTGATGCTAACACTCTACTGGCTGTATCTGGTAAGAATTGCACAATTTAATGACTTTGTTACAAAAATTACCATAAAAATACATTACTGAAAAAAGAACAACATGTAAAGAATAACAAATTCCTACTGAACAATAGAGCATACCTGTCATTTATAAATCTATATTTAAATGCAAATAATGTTGTTTTGTTGTATTCATGACCGCTTGCATTGTCATTTAAATGCAAATTACTGTGTTTGTTATCATCCAAGAGAAGATTTTATATTAACTTTCATACAATATAGTCAGTTTACATGGAACCAGATAGACAAGTGTGACAATAGAGTGGATATTGATACAGAGGATTTTGTCAGAAATCAATATAAAATAAAGGAAATGCCTTTAATATTATTTATTTCATCTGTTTCTGTTTCAGGCATGAATGGTGACAATACAGATTCTCAGAAGCTGAATAAAATTATTTCAGAAATACAGGCTTTACAGGAGGTTGTGGCTAGATTTAGACAACTTCGGCTAGATGCTACCGAATTTGCCTGTCTTAAATGCATCGTCACTTTCAAAGCTGGTAAGCAGAAAGAATCTCTTGCTCATCTGATCTAGTAACTATGAGGTTGCTACTTTGAAGAAAAAAATTATGTTTTAAGCCAGATACAGCTTTGTATCACCCAGTGGATTTCCCAGTATTGCGTTCCAGTAGTCAGTGCTGCATTTTGAAAGACTGACAGTGGAGTGCCAGGAAACTAATAGGAACATTTAATTTCCATTGATAGCACTAGCTGAACTGTTTTGACCCACCCAAGAGTCAAGCTGAACTAGTAACTGATCTGCTTTCCAGTGCCCACACACAGTGGTTCTGAACTGAGGAGTTTCCGAAATGCTGCTGCCATAGCAGCCCTTCAAGATGAAGCCCAGCTCACTCTGAACAGCTACATTCACACCAGGTGAGTGGTGTCTTCTCTCAATATTTCTGGCAGGTGTGGGGGTAAAATCCTACTCTCACTGTACTGAAGATGACATTTGCACTGACTGAAGTGGGGACTGGGCTGTTACAGCAAATATTCACTGGCTGTCAGCCTGCTGGCATTTGGCATTTCCTGATGGAAGAGAACTACAGAAAATGTCAGAAAAGACCCTTCAAATCATCGAATTCAGTCATTAACTTAACACTGCCAAGTCCACCACTAAATCATGTCCCCAAGTGCCAGATTTACATGTCTTTTAAATACCTTCAGGGATGGTGACTCCACCACTTCCCTGGGCAGTCTGTTCCAATGCTTGACAACCCTTTTGGGGAAGAAATTTTTCCTAATATTCAATCTAAACTTTCCCTGGTGCAATTTGAGGCTGTTTCCTCTGGTCACTATTTGGGAGAAGATACCAAAACCCAACTCACTTCCTTTCAGGTAGAGTGGTAAGGTCTCCCCTCCCTCCTTTTCTTCAGACTGAACAACCCCAGCCCTCTCAGCTGTTGCTCGGAGGACTTGTGCTCTAGACCCTTCACTGGTTTTGTTGCCCTTCTTTGGGTATGCTCCAGCACCTCAGTGTATTTAAACAAACAGAAAAGTGCTAATAGGAGAGATCTTCCCCTGGGAAGTGATACCTGCTGTGGAAAACTTTGCAGTTCAGAGGCCTACATTTTCCTCTACACTTTATCCAATTAAATACCTCTAAAAGTGATGCTCAAAACTTCACATCTCAGACCAGTATGAGTGCTTTTTACCCATGATCTCCAATTCCCATATGATTTCCCCCACATTGCAGACACAGAAATCAGGACACAAGGATCTTAAGTGGCTCTTCCAAGATGCTAGCCTGTGTCTGTGCTCGGGTTGAAATGAAAAACCCAGAACTTGTGAATCCCACTGTGGTGCAGTGGGAGAGTGATGAGAATCATTGTCTGGGAAGAAAATATTTCCCCTTGTCTAATTCAGGACAAGTTCCATAGGATACAGAAATCTTAAAACCTGCTGTAAAAGCTGTAGCTGTCATTCCACAAAGTGTATGAGGGTGAGCCCAGAAAATGTGCAAAGTACAACCCCACACTCTAGAACAGCTGGCTGGGAACAGATCAGTAACCTCCTGCTATGGACCACTTCAGAGTCATGTGACAGTGGAGAAGCCTGAAGGTGTTACCCAACATCTTCTGCAACGCTGCCTTGGTTGGTTCAGGACTCCCAGGGAGGGTTGTCACAGGGCTTGTAAAATCCACGTCTATGTTGTTTAGCTGCAGTGAAGGTCCATGAGACTAGAACAGTGGGAGATGGGAGCCCTGAAAGAGAAACTTCAATACCATCTTTTCTTTCTGAAACTTTGATTTGCTGTCATAATAGCTCTGTCAGGCAGAAGGCTACTCCACATCAGAGATTAGATGGCAGCAGTCTCTGATCACTTCTATTAGTCTAAAGGGAATGGCCTGACTGAGGATGGGACTAAATATGCAAATTCCATCCAGTTATGGCTGCTTCAGAACAAAAAGAATAACTGCTGCATAGCAGCCTCTTCCTGCTCTTAGGGAAGGCCTTTTCCAGGAAGATTGCTCCCTAGACTGAGACAGGGCCTGCTGGGGAGAGAAGCCAGGGAGGAATACATAGCCACTGTTTCCATTCCAGGCATGGCAATTTTTCTGCTACATTTCTGTGTTGTTGGAAGTATTTAGCTACTGGGCTAAACAATATCTGCGGTAAAAGATAGCCTTTTACAAGAGAAAATCTGCAGTTCACTGACAGGACTGTCACTTTGACTTCACTGGGAGAGGGCTTTCAGCTTGCATTTCATCCTCAGGCTTGAATTTACCTTCCTGCCAGTGTTACAGCAGTATCAGCTGTTTGATTTCAGTGGAGTCAACAGGATGCAAGGGATGGCAGTCTGGAGAAGCAGTACATTTCTCCAAATGATCTACTCCTCCTTTCAGGGAGACCACTGTAAGCAGAAGTTTGAGAATCACTGGTGTAAAGTCAGCGTAAGCACAGCTAGAACGCACATCCTGTGTTGTGTTGGCTTCAAAACCTGGGAGAAAGGATGGAAAATATCCTGTACACAAACACACTACCTGGGGATAAACAGAGCTTCTTTAACTAAAATTTTCTTCAAAAATGTCAACTGGCATTCAATACACATGTCAACCAAAAAGAGGCAATGTGATTACCATGACAATCTGGCTAGGTTTAAACTGCACTTTAAATGAGAGGGTAGTTATTACAGGACAAGCTCTTCCCTGAATGGCATTGAGAACATAGTTGTTGTAGGAGGGACACATCGGAGCAGATCCAGTCTTTATATTGCTATAGCTCTAGGGGAATAAACAAAGGAGCTAAACAAAACTCAGAAACTTTGTTCTATATTCTGCTAACAGCTATATAGATTTCCTTGGAGTCAATCTTCTTGCCCACATGAGTACAAAACACAGGGCTTTCGCACGGGTAGCACCATCTGTACAGTTTATTGAATGTTGGTCATTTTCTATGAAATAAAATACTTACTCTGAAAAAATACTTGAAAACTTCAATAACATTCTTTCTCTCTCCATCTCCCAGGTATCCCACACAACCCTGTCGTTTTGGGAAACTTTTATTGCTTTTACCAGCTTTACGTTCAATTAGTCCATCTACAATAGAAGAAGTGTTTTTCAAAAAGACCATTGGGAATGTACCAATTACAAGACTGCTTTCAGATATGTACAAATCCAGTGACATATAAATTACCTTAAAATAAACAATCAGGATGGACAGTTTGAGAAGAACTTTTATCTATGGAGAATAAGCCTCAACTAACAAAATCTACAGGAAGCATAAGCCTGGGAATGTTTAGCCCTTAAACTCATTGACAAAAACCACCCCAGTAGATATGATTCTGCTGCTCTGAACAGAGTGATTTAGATCATGGAGAGAATGCTTTGTTCTACAGAAAAAGTGAAAGTGGTTGGAATTTGGCTGCTATTCCTGTTACTACAGGATGGAGGCAATTCAGATGCCAGTCATAGTTAACAAAGACTCTGCTATTCTCTCATTTAACTGGCAGATCTGAGACAAAATGTGAAAGAAGGTACTTTAGTTTGTTCAGTATTTGGAACTGAGTAACCAAACTTGGCTTCTGTTGTAACACAAGATGCAGTGGCCTTCAGAATTGTTTTAAAGGTAGCCTATGTTGGGAAAATGTTTTTAATACGATAGGCAACATTTAAGACCAGGTTACCAAAACATTGCTTCTGCTATAATACATCATGAAGTGGCCTTCAGAACTGATTAAAAAGTAGCTTACGATGGGAGCTCCATTCTTCCTACAAAATGAACTGGTGATCTTTGACGCGGATGTCACAATTTGTTCAGTTAACATCTCAAAGACACAAGAGCTTTATAAACTTCCTCCCCAAACTTCCCTCCTTCTTCTTCCACACACACAGACACACATTCACATACACCCACCCCTGAAAAGATACAAGTCAAGAAAGGAAGACTAAAACAGCAAAACCAAATACAATGGAGATGACCGCTTCAGTGACCTGCTGGCTGTCCCGTTGGCACAGTGCTGAAACCAAAGGCAACGGTGGCCAAACTCTTTGTCGATGAGATGTGTGGAGAAATGAAATGACTATTAAAAAATCAATGGAAGGAATTTTATTTCAAAGAAATAAAAGTTGTTGACTGATACAATGCTAACAATTTCCAAAAATCTCCATTGCCTTTTTAGAATACTCCAGGTTCTAATTTTGAAGCCTTGTTCACCTATACCCTCTCACACACAAAAACGTTATAAGCTGCTTATTTGATGTATGAAAAATGTAGAAAAAAAAAACATTTAAAGATAGCTGCTGTACTTTTCAAAATTTGTTATTAGGAACTAGCACTGAGAAAGATCAGCACTTGGACTATCATAGAATGAGTAAAACTTTTCCTGTACAAAGTGGATTAACCGATTTGTGAAGTTAAAAAGTTGTACTCATTGTATTTACAAAGAATAAAAATATATTGAATTTAAAGTACTTTCCAGTGTTCTTTTAATGCTTGTTCTTAGTTAGCCTCTTCCACTGTACCCCACTGACCAGGGAATAGAAATATTCTCTAATCCATACTAAAATAGATTGCCTTAGATGCTGTGGAGTCTCCATCATCAGAGGTTTGAAAAACAGGTTAGACAAACATCAAAGGAGTAGCTTAGGTGATCCTGACTTTTGAGATTCTGCATAGAGCTGTTCCCTGTAATCCAAATATACACTGGTTGCAACATTCCCTTCTCAAGGAGGTGACATATAGCTTTTTCTAGGACACAACTAAGTGCATCAGAGATCTAAAAGTATTTGCTTTCTGTTTCATGTTATTACAATTTTTAATATTGGTGAATTGCGCAACTAACAAAGGATGATGAGTACAAAAGCACTGCTTCAATTAAAAAGATTGAGGTTTTATTAAGGTGCCCAATTGTGTAATCACACCAAAGAAAGAGGTAAGCAACTCCTAGTCAACAGAAAAAGTTGGCAAGAGGAGAAGGGAAATACATTGTTCATATGGCAATGAGTGACTGAAGAGTCATGCATATTAAAATGACAGGTAGAAATATACAGTGTATATTAATGGGTCATTGATTTGCAGTGTCAAGGAGTAGAGGTCATGAGTGCAATCCTAGCTCTGTTGACTTCCAAGCTCAAAATTCTCACGTGTTTTCACCCCAACTCTCTTCCATTTGCACTCTGCTAGGTCTCACATTCTATCTTTTCCAAGACAACCAGATCATAAAATACACAAGACAACTCTTTGGGTAAGTCCAGTGAGACAAAGCGCAGACTACAGGACCTCAAAACATCTTCTATACAAACTAGCATGGAGCACTTGAGAATGCCTTTACCACAGGGCACAGCACTTTCTTAAAAAGAAACCATCAAACACTTTATAAACCATTCTTCCTGCACCTGTAATAACCTTATACCATTTTCTGCTCTCTACAATAAGAATAACCAGATAGGGCAGAAAAATCAACTGTGGTTCTCTACTCTGTGGCAATTCAGTTTATAAGCTAAAGAAGTTGAACTCAGTGTTGCACAGAACCCATCACAGAACATTCATTTCAATAAGATTCATGCTGCTGTCCCAGACCAGCAATAAACGCAAACTGCATCCCTGCTGCAAGGCAACCAGGCAACCGCGCTCTGCAGTGTGCTGTAGTCCCTACCTCACCCAAGCTCGAGGACAAAACAGAGCGTACTGGCTCTCTTCCAGCTGCAAAACAGGCAGAACAATGGGAGCACACCCATATCTCACCCTCTTACCTGGAGAACTTAGCCCAGCTGCAGAATTGTTTTAAAAGACTCACGAGCTGAGAACAATGCCCAGATCCCTGTGGTTTATGCACAGTTAATCTCAGACTATGTCTTGCTCCCACTGCAGCAGATTGCACAGAAGCAGAACCAGTACACTACACTACAATTAGGGTCTCTGGTTAGCTTTAAGGGACTTAAGGCCAGGTAATATCCCAGAGTCCTGTAATTCTCAGAGGCTAACACTCTAAAGTCCTCACTTTGGAAATAGGAATACTTTGACATCAAGCATGCAGTTTTTCCCTCTTTGGCTTATTTTTTTTCTTTTCATGGCAAATGATACAGACTGTGTCATCATACTTTAGGTATAAGATGAGGCATTTACTTTCATTTCTGAGAGAAGCACTTCTCAGAAAAGAATGTTTGAGAAGAGAAAAACAACATCTTGCTCTGTATATAAACCTACATAATGAAACTTCATATACATATAACCCTTCTTTCCTCTTTTTCAAGAGTAATTCAACTTTTAAGTGTGATTCAACAAGCACAGGGAATTTTAGAAATCATTTTACATTATCACAAACATCTTGAAAAGCTGGACATCCCCGGGCTGCAAGTGGACTCGGTCAGTTTTGGTCCCTGGTTTAATGAGTGGGACCATTAGAGAGAATCAGCACAGTCTTAGTTAAGTACAAGGTGGAAAGAGCAATCATTCAAACACCTATCTATTCAGTGTAGCTAATCACTAGTACTATACGTCATCCAGTTGGCCACCACTGCTTTGTCAGTTAAGTCTTTGACATTCAGATTTCCAAAAATGAGGTTAGTGGCCTTAGTAAAAAGAAGCTAATAACTTTTGTCAGCAAGTTTGTAGGATGCTCTTGACAGCGATAAGTAGTATTGCAAGAAGAAAAAAAGCAGCAGAGCCAAGTCTAAGCCAACATGTAGCTACCAAGCAGCACAAAACACTAGAGTAGATTGCTACTGGAATATTCTTGAATCTGTTTTCAAGATGGATAGGTAAATTGTGTGTCACATGTGGAAGACTAAGGAAGCTTCTCCAGCTCACTTCTTTCTCATGAAAAAGTCAACCTCAGAAGTGCTGCTTGTGACCTGCAGTTCAGTTGCTGACTATCTGCATTGCACCAGTGGTCACACAAGCACAGTGCTGCAGCTCACCCCTCCTTTTGGGAAGTGGGCTATGTCACACCTCAGAGCAGACTTACCGGATTTCATGGCCCTAACTGTAATTGTAGAGCAGAGCTACTTTTATCTAGGAATGAAGTTATGTCAACATTCCTTTCTCTATGGGATGGTATAGTTTTCACCAGCTAGCTGAAGCTAGACTGATGCTTCTCACGCCAAGCAGAAAGGTACTCTTTCCCCAGAGTTACTAAAGTCACAGATCTGTTGACTACCTACCATGAATGGTATTCCAGCTTTGGCTCCACACCACAGGAACAGCCTTCGATACCTTTATATGTTCTTTAACACTTGCAGAGTGAGTGCCATCGTCTCAGGGTTCTTAGTGTTCACTGTTAGTAACACCAAACTACATTGTGGAAGAGCATCACAGCAAGGCTGTAACACCAGTTCAGTTAGTATAGTCAAATCCCTGCTTCTCAGAAAGCATGAGATACCCCACGCTCAAGGTCAAGAGTGACAAAACATTTGAAGTGCATTTTCACTTTTATTTCAAAACTTTAGACAAGTTACTTTAGTATATAAATTTGATTTTTTCCTTTTACAGAATATAAAGATAATTCCCTCATTACTTCAGTATAAAGTGTTTTACAAGCTTGAAGACAATTGCATAAGTGTTTCTCACACAGGATATCAGAAATAAAGCAGTCTTTCTACAGACATTCAGACAGGTGACTACCTCAAAAACAGCATAGCAGTTTAGTCAAATACAAGTGAACACGTGACACTACAATTGTGAAAGTTCAAGTAAGGCCAAGTCAGTAAACATTGTTAAGTCATTGCAAATAATAGTGGAAGGGTTTGTGAGATGTTGCAGGGGGTGGATGGATGGTCTCATAGTATAATACTCTTAAATGAAGGATTCAGAGCGAGTTAGCTAGAAGACAAGTGAGTTCTTAAATGCTATAAAGCATATGCAAAGACCAAGCAGTGTACTGGTGTTACTGGAGACTTCGTGCCTGTTCATCCTCAGCATGCTAAGACAAACTATAACCTCTTAAAACCAAGCCTAAGAACCACTAATGTTTAAGAAGACGGTTTTAGAATTCAAGTATGCCTTATTTTGGATGGTGTGTAGTTTTTGTCTATTACTTCATCTTGTAAGAACATGTGAAGACAGCGCTCATTCTGTGCCAGTGGGTGGCCTGCAACCCTGGAGAGGAAAAAAACAAGCATTAGTGTCAACCAATCGAGCCTACTTGCAGCTAGCCAGGAGACCGAGGTTTTGTACCAGTAACCTGTTGTTCTGCACTTAGGCATGAATCCCACCTTCAGTTCGCTGCTGGCAACTAGAATGATGTCTAGCAGCAAGATTCGTCATGCTCCCCCCAGATGAAGTTAGTTCATAGGAACTGTGACCTACTTCTGATCATTTGGAAGCATATTATGTCATCATTTATCACCTGCAATTGATGGGATTATCCAAGTGCCATCCTAACATTAGGGAATCTGGAGTTAAGGAAGGCAAATGGATTTTTTTTTTACGGGTCTTGACACCTGTGCCACAGGACCCTCTTCTAAAGGCTGCTTATCCACTCAGTTCTCATCCCACTGAGCAGCAGTTCGCCCCGGCAGAGCTGAAGCCTTGCTCCACCAGGGGGTGCGAAGGCCTTCTGAAGGCTCCAGCACTGCTCCGGGCAGTGACTCGGCTCCATCAGTGCTCCTCTCCTGTAGGGAAGCCAGAGGGTTCTGTTCACTGCATGTGTCTTAGCTATCAAACACAGTAGACAGAGTTCGTCTGCTCTGGGAGAGACCAGTATCTGTACTGTGGGTTTTGTTTCACACATAAACTGAGACACCATCCTTTTAATAGGAAAGGGGTTGAAATTGAATTAGGAGACACTCCCAAACTTGGAAGTAAACCACAAGGTACTGCATTCAAACCCTTAAAATACCATGCAGACTCTTGTGTTGGTAAAAATCCAAGGGAATCAGATACCTGAAAGTTGGTCATGAACATGAGACTTATGAACATGAAAACGTAAAGCAGTTTGGTTTAAAAAAGCTACATCCAGTTTGCTCAATCAAGAGAGACTTCCGACTTTTTCTCTTAAAGTCCCCCATCCTCCCTAGGGTTGCTTGTGTCAGCCTTATGGTCTCCATATCTGTCAGAACATTTCTGCTCTTAACAGAAGTGATCTAGTTGAACACATGTAATACACAGTAAGCTCCAGTGGCTCACCACCAGTACTTCCAAGAACTTCTGTGCATCTTCTCCAAATTTATCTATCAGTGTTTATTTCACCACAGGACATATTCACTTGTCATTGAGGGTGACCTGTAATGAGGAAGCTAAGCTCTCCTATTCAGTACCGATGATTATTTCAAGTGCAGTTATAAAACTTATCAATCCTGTTGGTTCTAGTAAATGGCCAGTAGGCTTAAGCACTAGTTCACAAGGATGATAGTCTAGAATAACTAGTTAGAGTTTCTTACCCTCATCAGACTGAAGTTGCTGGCCTTGAACTTCAAAGGAAAGATATATAGGAGAGGATGATGAGGAAGCAGCATATTTCTTCTCCCTTTCAGGAAAGCTTGGAAATTGGTGGTTGAATTGCAAGACTAGATCTGATCCCAGATTCAATTGGAATACCTTGCTCAGCATTGACTTTCCCTCAATATTTTTCACAAAGGTGACCCTTACAAGTAGCAGCTGCTACTTCAAGAATTTTCATGTATCTCAAAGTCAGGTTCAGGCAGACAACAGTGTTGAGACACAGCCATCCCTTGAATGTCATTGTACGTACTACTGATGGTGGTGCAGCAAGCTGGCCCAAGACAGCTGACTCAAATAAGGTATACTGTCTTGATTTAGATTTTACATCTAGAGAGGCAAAGCTTCTCAATAACATCCATCTCAGCACTACTGGATATCAAGAATTGGCATTGGTGCACTTTTTTGTTACAGTGATATAAATTATCTGAGGAACTCTAGTTCTAGAAGCAAAGACCAGCATTGAGAGTGCAATAATGTGAATGTACTATGCAAATGACCTTCAGGACTAATTTACTAGTACCCAGAGTACTTGGTAGAAGCCTTAAGGTTTCTATGTGGTTCAAATCTTTAGTAATATTTGCTTCCTGAGTTGGTCATGCCATTAGAATAAATTGATGAGGTTGAATAGTCACGAGTTGTGCCTGAAAAGTCCTATTCCAGCTGTACTCAAGTCTGCCACTACATCAGCAGCTACATTAACAATCTGCTTTTATGTTTCAAAGGAGGAAAAATTAACCAAGAAGTTTTACACTTTCACAAAATCAATTTATTACTTGCTGTAGGACTGAACAAGTGATGCCCATAAACTGACCATTTCGGTCAGCTATACTGAGTTTTTCAGAGAGTCAAGGTAAGATGACTGTTTCAGCTGCTTCAGAACACAAACAGCCCTCTTGCACACATGTTGCTAGGCTCGGCATACAAAAGTTTGCACTTCTTCACTATTTAAGGTAGAGTTCCAAGCCTGCATGGACAAAAGTTGTACTTTACAGTCATGACTGCCTTGATTTTGCAGCATTAAAAAACCCAAACAAGTTCCACTTTACTATTGGACGCCTTGGAAGTTCATTCCGCTTGTCTTTGAACAGCACAAAGAACAGTCTGAAGCATTTTACCTGCTCAGAATCATTATCGATACCTCTAAATTGAGCTACCAAGCAACTATGTGAAGAAAAACCGAAGAGATTTCATATGGTCACGCTTACTTGCACAAAACAGAGAGTTTTAGTAAGCTAGTCACGTGCAGCTCCAAGACACATGCCTGAACTGACTAACAGTAGCTGACAAGTATATTCTCTTAAGTTCTTGTGTAACTCACAGGCATCCTCTGTTAAACAACATAACTGTTGAACAAGATTAGAATGCTAGAGGAACTGACAAGTTTGAACTTTTAAAGGGAGCAGTCTCAAATCCAGTTGGTCCGAACAGTGTTGAGTCTAGAGACCAAAAGAGCTGATTAACTGACAGCAACTCCTTCCTACCCACAGCTTGGATCCACATTGTTAAAGAGATTAAACCAGCTACTCAGGTTCATGTACAGACAGCTGTTAGTAGTGTCAGATGGCAGAAACGGAATCATAATACTTTGCTACTATAATTTCTGCTCACCTTTTGAAAGGCAGTGACAAAACCCAAAGTGTCTATTTCGAACTATGCATGCCTACCTAGAGTAGTGTTTTTACATCTTCAGAAAGATTCTCATGATGATTAGAGAAAATATGCATCATTACACAAGCTGATAATACCTCACATCTGCTATCAAAGTAAACTGCTGTAACCCCTTTGTAAGCTCCATTGTTCATACAGTGGAAGATACTCTTTCAGAAATTATAAAGTAGAACTATTTTGAATGCTGTAATTTTAGTAGCAATTTGCATAAATTAACAACAACAGTAACAGTCATTTCAGCTGTTCAGGTAAGCATTAAGATATCCAAACTAAACACTGGATGAGCAATGTTAGTATGTCCTACTGCAAGATTATGTGAAAGTTAATATTCTGAACCTAGTGCAGTTACCAGAGTTAGAGGATTAGTAGCTTTAATGCAATTTTCCAGAGCGGAGCTCTGGGTTTGTCTCTAGATAACTAGAGCCAACACTTACTTGTTTATGAACTGTTCAAGAGCCTGCTTCCTTTCCTCTATAAAGGAATCATCAAATATACCATCATCTCCTCGGAAGGGAAGCTGACGGAGAAGTGCTTTTCCTGGTAGAGGTGGTACCACAACCTGAAAGATTTACAGAAGTGTCCTTAAGTGCAGCCTATAAGCAGGTTCATACACCTGTTCCACCTCTTCCTCCTAGAGGACTCAACTCATCAATCACATCCCTAATAAAGTAATAAAATATGAGCAGAGAAGACCAGCATCTGTCCAAAGAGGTGAGATGAATTCAAGTAGTTTAACTCTGAATTAACTTGAAACCATTAAAACAGCCTCTAGCATTGTAAAACTGAGGCTTGATAAAAAGACTGACACACTGGTTTATTTCTGGACACTTTCAACCACAGTATCTGCTCCATATGATATATGCTTCATAACATGGCGATAACATTTCAGCATCATTACTCTTTGTATATAGACTTGTATTTACCTTTCACTTTACTCACCTTGCTTTCTCTTTCTAGTTCATTCCTTAGCCATTCAAAGTCACTATATCTTCTTCTGACTGTAGATTCTTTCAATTTGAATATAGGTAGATTTGTCTGAAAATAAGAACACAAGCTGTTGATTAGACAGATTAGAAGTTTTGATAACCAGAAGAACCAAGCTGTTAAGTTACACATTACTTCCATTTAGGCAACAACAACAGTATTGAGAAACACTCAAGACACAGAAATATAAATAAAGCTCTAAGCTACATGAGTAAGCTGTACCTCAAACTGCGTAACTGTGAGCCTCATTTATATGGCATCCTTATCATGGGTACTTTGTCATCTATCACCTAGCAAAATATCTGATTTGCTGGCCACTTGAGATAGTTCTAAGGTTGCACAAGCAACTCTGTTAGGAGCTGGATCCACAATATGTACAAAATTGGAGGTGAGGAGGGAAGGGGGAAGAAAGTCTTCTTAATCCACACACGCTTCTCTTACTGCATTCAAGGCTGCGTTTCAGATACCAGCATAGGACATGAACCAAGCATCCTGTACTTTTCTACTCCCTGATAAATCATGGCCTCCAACATCTTTAGAAGCAAAACCAGTAAGTCCTACAGTGAATCCATCTAGAACAGATGAAGATTTGATAGCACGAGCTGCCAAGTTTGGGTAGCTCCAAAGAAGCTAACAAGGCTGAGATGCAATACAACATTCAGTGCTGAAGAGATCAGACTATTTGACTAAAAAGTTAAACTAAGTAGAGCGTGATTACGGACATTAGGGAGAACTTTGTTGAACAAGGCTAGGAGCCAGCACCCAACTCTAACACTGTTGAAAGAGACATCAAATGGAGCAAGGTTTTAGTGCTGCACAAGACCATGTTACATATACAAGCACCCTGATACAAGTCCTAACTTGTGAGAGAGTCTGTATTACTTCTGTTCCTTCTTGGGTGCAGTGTAATCCCACTGTTGCAATCCAACTTGCATGTTATTTTAAAAGTAGACATTAGGAGAGTCCTCTCTTAATGATAGCCCCAGAACGAAAAGTTCCAGGACCATATTCTGAAATTTAGTGCCATCAGCAAACTGGCTAGAACATTACCAAAACGTTCCTAGGAGTTATGACTTCCTACAAGTAAGACCATGAGGCTGTAATTGCCATGCACAACCAGAAGCAACAAAATAAAGCCTACTGTTGTCAGACTGCATATTCACTAATAGTCTTAGTATGCCTTTAAAGAGTCTTGAGGAGCACCCTTGGAAGCTGATGTTCACATGGGACTAGAGTTACCCCCCAGTCTTCCTCTTGACAGATGCACAGTAGTCATTCTCTGTTAGTGCCTTTTACTTTTTACTTTTTGTTGTTTTATTTTTTTTATCTCGTAAACCATCTCACTCAGGATCTGATCACAGTTTTTGTGGATATCCCTACACAATAACTTTCATAGGATGTTATGCTTAAGCTATCACTGGGCAATAATTTTGGCTGCTCAAAACAAGTTTAATTGCAGCTTTAATTCCTGCACTAGGCAGACCTGTCACTATGGGTTGTTGTATTGCTGCCAGCCAATAACAAGTTTCTGGTTGTCACAGTTCAAAAGTACTTGAGAAGCTGGTTGTGCACTTTCACATTATGCAAGTTAGTCCAAAATTTACAAGTGATAAAGTACAGAACAGTATTTTGTTATGCAATGTTATTGATAAATGTTTAAAAGTATCCAAGCTCTCTTTCCCAGGTAAAATATTGTTGATCAGGTAAGACACTAATAATAAAATTGCACTTAAGACTTATGCCAGAAGTCAGGATTTATAAATAAACACTCTTGTCTTGAGGGTAAGAATACTCTACTCAAGAGTGAATACGGGTTTCCCAGAGTACATGAAGGAGATTCCCTGGAGTTAAGTACTGGAATATTTTCCTCTGCTTTCAGCTATTGGTTTTTTAACCAAATTCACCCTTACACATTACATCAACTCTTTGTCAGTGTTTCAGGTAGAAAAAGTCCTTTACAATATTTAACAAATATGTTCTCACCTGCAGAAAATACTCCTTTCTCCTCTCAAGTTACTTACAAGAGGGATTAGGACTGGATAAAAGCAATTAAAAACCAATGAGTTCCCAGGTCTTCAGGAACTCTTTTCATGCTTCTAGGCATGAAGTCTATAAAGTTAATCTCTAAACAACATATCAGGCTTACAGGTACAATGTGGTGGTAGAAGTGCCAATTGAGCTCACTTTACCTTCTACACTCCCTTTTGAACTTTTGACATGCTAGCCCAGCTAGCAAGCTGGAGGAAAGGACAGAGTCCTTTGTTTTCCTTTTGAGTTGAAAAATCTTCTCCAATCTTGATCATAAGCACTGGAAATGTTCAGACTGAAAAGCATGTCAAAAGGCATTCATTAAATTAAATGTCTTACAAGTCACATTTTGACAACTATATGCTAAAGTACATATTCCCTGTCCTCTGGTCTGGATATGAAATTGAGCTATCTGTTGAGATCAATTTCTAAACCTCATGTTTAGGATCTATTTAAAAAAGCAATTTGAGAGTCCTGTTTCATACTGCTTAACCCACTTACATCTTAGGTCCCCTGACGTTATATTCACACCTGAAGTTACTATATGGGCCTTTCTCACTAAGGATTATTGCCCTTCAGTAGGAAGGGTTTCTGCATGTACTACTGCCTTCATCTACCATGGAGAGACAGTTTTCATTAAGCAAAGACAGCTCCTGAAGTATGGGTTATCAATGGACAAGAATTTGGTAGAAGGAGACAATCCTGAAGTGTCAACAGAAACTTAAAGAGTCACTTCAAGATCACGCAGGATATCAAAAATGTTATGCTCTGCTTCACATTTTATGTTGAGAGCTATCCTTGTTTAGTCACTAAGGGTGCCAATAGCTATTCAGAGCACTGCTAGTGCTTTGTTTGCCTGCTAGAATAGAGACAAGAGTAAGGCCCAAAACTTGAAGTCAGCCTAATTTTATTTTTACAAGCATTTCTGCCCATGCTCATTCAGCATTATAGTGTTGGTTTTCTGGCCTGCTGACCTGCAAAGTCTACTATCATGAAACTCATGACCCAGTTTGGCACAGCCCCTGGAGCACAGCTCATTCCTCTGATAAATTCAGCAGAATTACAGCAGCAGTTGCTTCTTCTGCAGTGTAATAATCATATCATTTGGGGGAAAAAAAATTCAAGAACTTCCTAGTCCAAAATCATGTCTCTTAGCAGTTTGAATGCAAGCCCTCAACCTGAAAGGATTATGCATCACCCAAGATATTAGACAACCAAAATCACTAGTCAGAATCACAGATAAAGCACCATTGCAGAGGGACCAATAAACCAGCTCTGCAGAAATCGCACACAGCCCAAAATCCTAAGCCACAGAAAGATGCTAAGATGAGACAGATTCTGTGTAGCACTGTCTCTGTATTAGACTACATGTAGACACCATTAGGCTTTCTCTGACTACTGTCAAACTAACAGTCTGTATTCTGCTGGAGGAGTTAATGGCCAAGCCAGCACACTGCAATATACATTGTCAAAATGGGTGCCAAGTTACATTACATAGTTAAACAACTGATGACAAAGCCAGACCCCTAAGTCACTCCTACATTTTTCCACTTAGATGCCAAAAAGTTTCTACAGCCATTTGGCTAGTGCTCAACAAACTAGTAGTGGGAAGCACTGATTGCTTGCTAATAGATCTCAGGGCAAAACCTGTATTCACAGTGAGCATGTTTCTTCAGCTACATTTATGTTATTATAACATATTCAACTTTGAGTCCAATTCCAAGCTCAGGAGGCTCCCAATTCACCTCAGAAGCAAATGACAGTCCTAGGACGGTAGCTTGGATAACCAGGTAACAGTCTTTGAGCTGTTACTACAGTCAATCTCCAAGCTAGACAGTTAGAAGTCTAGAAATTGTTTCTATATACAAGTAAGGAGACTTTCACAAACAAAATTTGATTAATTTCCTCATCCGCCAACATAACACACACCAGCAGGACTGCATTGCCCATGCTCCTAACAGACCAAGAATAAAGCTGCTCTGTTGCCACAGCACCTACTTTGATGTCATCTTTTCAAGTAGCTTATGGTAGCCTTGCAAGAACTCTATTTCCATTAAAATAGAGCAAAAGAAAGCACACAGCTCACTTTTGATAGAAGCTTGTGGCTTTGACTCTCAGAAGCTAAATTCAAGCATCTTACTGTCTCTTCATACAAGCTGTAATCTTTGTCAAGAGACTACACCCTTTGACTACATTTACAGTCAGTCAAAGGGAGTTCTGGGGTATTACAGTAAATAGCATTCAGGCTGGATAAGAAAGTATTATGATTTTCTTAACACAAGAGCCTGCTGTCCTTTAGTGCAAGAAACTGGCTTCAGCAAGAAACTGGCTTCAGCAGTCCACTGTTATTGCAGAAACCTTGCCAGTGGTTTGTTTCCTTCCTGACTCAACATAAGCAGCTACCTCTCTATTTCCTACACTTACAAAAAGCAAAAAAGAAGGAAAACACGCTCTAAACTTCAGTTTCTAGAAGTTTTGATTTTTGCTGGGTACCTTACTGAAGGAAAGCTTCTTTCCCGCTGCAAAATGTCAGATAAGACATTGTTATTTTTCTAAGTTTCAGTCCTTTTGTCTAAACCTTTCCTTTTCTCCACTAGGTGTCCAGATCTACTGAAGGTACATTATATTCAAAAAAATATAAAGTTAATAGAACACTGAAAAATCTGACCATATGTACACTTAAGTTTTAAACAATGCTGACTTAAACTACACCAAGAACTATAGAGCTTCCCACCATGCAGTAATGAGATACAGAGCTAGGATGTTTTCCACCTTAAAAACAAGGTAGTAAAATCCTACTAGCCATGCAAGAGGGACTATCAGTCTTTAGACAAGAGTTAACCTTTACCAAGTCCAGTGCCTTGAGCTCAGAGTTGCTCTCTGAAAATGAGCATAGGCATGTCTAGGTTTTTGCCAAAAAGCATCTATCATCACCTGATCAAGTTCAGCAACATCAATTCAAACAACTGAATTATGGTGAGCCGTGGTCAAAAGGCTCAAAGCAGGGTAAGCTGAGAAAAACAGATTGTTTAGTGATTCTTTATTCTTCAGGTTCCATACTCAGAAGCCAAAGGTAAAAACAGGAGTTGACTTTAAGAAGGACTCAGGCAACGAATTTTAAAACACCCAAACAGAATTAGTAATTCTAAATAATTATTTCACAGGGTTAGCAAGCCAAAGCCTCTTTTGAAATATCAAATACTCATTTGAAAGAGGAGGGATTGCTACTTTTACACAACTGCAAGGTATAACGGTCATATGCTCTGATTTGGCCTCCTGTAATGTTCCCATTCATTCCTCACTGAGACTGACTGAAGTGGGATCACATTAAGTTGACACTTCAGCATCATTAGCTGACATCTGCCAGCTACAGTCAAACAGGGATGAAAAAAAATCAGTGAATTGCTGTAATTGATCATTTTTTATCAGGAACAAAAGCTTTACTGTGCTTTGTGAGCTAGAGACAGTCCAGTATCCCTATACTTCAACCATGCAAGAAAAGGGAGGTAAGCAACTAGTATAGAATAGATCTATTAAGTAGCAGAAATTTCTCTTCATATTTCCAGTTTTACTGGAGCAGTAACATTCACACTCTTAAGTAGCCACTAAAAGCTGCAGAAAGGCTTCTGACTCCTTTAGCTCATTAATTTGTAGCATATCCTAACGCTTAGAAGGTGCTGCAGCTTAGGCCCATGGAAATAATCTTGGAAGCTTTTTTTCCCATGTATACAGGCGGCTTTAAACCATTTAATGTACAGCTTCATTTTGTTCTGGATTTTAGAGTAAAGCTGCTATACACGAGTTAATAGTTACACTTTCAAGATGGGTTTTGTGGCCGATACAAACTATACTGTCATATGGGAGAACCTTCTGGGGCATACAGAAGTTTTGAATTGGATTCTTAAGAAATAGCCACAGAAGGAACACTTCATGGACCCGTCTTCAGTTGGTAAAACACTTGGTTTAATACTTTGACTAGAAAGTTAGGGCTTTTTCATCCTTTTCACATTAAAAGTTACAGCAACGATAGCAACTTCAGACCCCTCACTCAGTGCTATAGCCTCACAGGGCATTTGGATTATGTACTTAGTTAAATAGCCTCCAGTAGTGCAACTGGCATTGCATTACCAAGTGAAAAAAACTTTAAATAAAATACTTCCCTTACTGTTAGAAGACATAAATGATGCAGCACAGATTTATTACCCCAGATGAAAAGCAGCAGAGACCTGACTGCTCTAAAGTTCAAGCTTACACTTTTTCAGCAAGCCATCTAAAAATAAACACGTATCAAAACTCTCTAGCATCACATGCCTACCTGGATAACAGCCACCGTCCTACAAAGATTAGTCATTTTCTCATTTGATTTGGTCTGTTCCACACTGTACTAAAGTGTAATCTTAATTCATGACAATCAAGATCCACACTGTGCGTGCTGAAATAAAAGGACTTCAAGTCACTAATAAGAAGCACTGTTCAGAGACTTGGTTATTTTATTTACACAGTAACACAGAGCAATGCAAAACTAGTTCAGTACCTTTGGACCAGGCTCTTGAACCTAGTTTAATCACAAACCTCTACAGAAAAAACAGCTGCTCAAAGCAAATATAGCAATAGACTTGTAAATCAACTCCCCTTGCTTTGGAAGTTTCTTTCATCCAAGCCATTCCACTTCTCTATCTCCCTAGTCAGTGTCCTTGGAAGTTCTTAGCCTTCCAGCTATCCTTTTCTGAACTACTGCTTGAAGGAGCAGTTAATGTTTGTAAGTGTGACGTATCTGGGCTGTAGAACAGAAAAACAAAGTCACCTGAATCACTGCATTTTTATTCTTTCAAGAGGAGTCTGAAAATATCTAACTGGTAGCAGTATCTAGAAAAGGGCATTAAAAGCGTAATTTACTCCAGTTAGAGAAGATTTGTGGTGTTATGTAAGATTCCAGTAGTAACGAAATAAAGAATTACTGCAGATTATGCATCCCTAAACACATCCACACTGAGTCAGTGTTTAGTCATTACTCCACCACAAGCTTCAGCTGTGAAACTCTACAGTGCTGAAGTCAACTACATCAAAGGCAGATTTGATTCTTCTCATGGTGGGGGAATCTGCATCTTCAAACCCTGCCAAACACATGAAGAACAGGAGATTTGGTACCGTTCAAGGACAGACCATTTCAAAGACACATTCATCAGATAAAGAGCACCACTTTGCAACACATGGCATAAGACAAGTGCTTTCTGAGCAAGTTATACTTTCAGTTCATTTACTGTCTTACTCTGACTTGATTTGATCACAGCAGTGAGGCTCAAATCAGTCACTCAATTCACACTACTATAAATATGCTGAAATGCAAATATTGTATCCAAGCTAAGTCTTGAAAAAATGGGTTAAGAAAAGAACAGACAGTGTCTCAAGTTCAGCAGTACTTGGATATACTTCCCCAATCCTTTGAAACCAATACTATTCTTAACACTGCAGGCACTTCACAGCCTGTGTGTTCATTTCCTTCTCCACACTGGACCTACAGAGTCAAGTACCTCTGCAGGTCTACAGAAGTCTTTCTGCAGGAGATACAGGAAAGGTGACTGCTGCCTTAAAGAGCATTGGTGCCACTCAAGTGATCCATTTCACAACATCTGAAAGCACAGCAGCAAGACAGTACCTTTCTACACCTTGAGACAAGCCACTGCACTAGAGAACCTTGAAAAGCTAAGGTATACCTTAGTGCTGAGTTTAATAACACTGATTAGAGGCAACAGGCCATTGAACATTAAAGAACAGAACTAAGAAGACAAAGACTGTTAGTTTGACTTTGGTTTGACCAAAAAAAATTCTTTAACTACTTGGACTAATAGCTCCTGTTTTGTTTGAGTTCTGCCAGTTTGAATACCAACGACTTCCCTGCAAGTTCTCACTAACCATAAACAGATAATTTAATCTTTTAGCTTAGGTGACAAACCCAATCAAAATGGGCAGCACAGAAGCCACTTTTACTTCTACAGAAACAGTAACAGATGAAATAGCATTAACAAAGGGATATTTCCCCACATGTAGCAAGTTCCTGGATACCCATACGCTCTCTTGACAGTATTCTAACCAATGTGTTTACCTCCTATGGCACTGCCACCACAGTGGGTGTATGGCTCTGACGTGTGCCACCAGTTGCTGGATCAGAGTTAGCTTGTAAAGCTTAAGTCTTGTCTCCTTAAAGGATTTAAGAGCTGAAGCTATTGCAGAGAATCTGTTGAGCGAAGACCTTCCTTTTGACTCACTTATCAAGAAAACTATGTCTCAACTACAGCAGAAGACAAATGATACCTGGAACTGGACTGGGGACTAAAGACATGCTGTAGGACGATAATATGACAACTGCCATTTGTTCTACGTTTCTTTCCTGGAATTCAGGGAGAGGACTGACTTATAGCCCATAAATAGTAACAGGTATTTGCATGCCCTCATTGAAGAGTGTTGACGTGCACAAGCCCACCCTGACAAGGTTTAACAAGTAGGAGGGAACAGCTAGTAAAGACTTATGAGAAACAGCATGGAAGAGTATTTACACCGAGAACTTACCTGTTGGTTCACACCTTTCCTCAAGAGGTAAGGGCAGTGAAGTAGTTTGCAGTATTACTTTAGTGGGCAGTCTAGCTGATAATGTTCGTTTTAAATACTGTCACCATACTGTGATCATTTAGATAACTTTAGATGAGATGAGTACTTTATCAAGCTTATTTCACTAGAAAAAGCACTTGGAACTTTATACCCTACTGCATTATCTCCATTTTGGCTCACCCTAAGCCATCACACACAAAGGACACTTTAGAATGGTACAAACTCACTGCCTAATTCTACTGACGGAAAACAAATTCTCAAGTACCCCATCAAAAACACGACCCACTCAGATTTGCCATTTCACCACTGCCAGGATGGCATTTTCTATCACTTACCATTTCTGAGCAAGACATTTGACTTTTATTGCTGGGCTGCACTGTGGTGGCACACTGCCATATTGTATGCCTTACAGTGGTTGCTACAGTGGAAAGCTTTCTGTCATCACCTTGTTCAGCTTGCCAAGAACAGACTGTTATTTAATGTAAGTTCAGGCTCAGAAAGTCAATACTTTGGCCAAGTGTCCATCTGTGAAGTAAGCTGCCCAGCTAGAAGTGCTGTATAGGGTCTACCTGCAGCAATCCTCTTGAGAGACCTTAAATCCTTGTCAAAGCACCATGCATTTACCAAAATTCACAGCAACCCTTCACAAAGACATTTGCTGTGAAAAACCTTCCTAAGTACCAAAATATTATTGACTTGCTTATACAGTTGTGTACTGTTGAGGAGTCTGCCCAAAACTTCAGAGTTTCCCATTAGGTGTTCCAACTTCCACCAGAAGCTGATGAGTACAGCAATAGAAGAACTAAAGCATGAGGTTGTTCCACTTGTTGCTTCAGCTGCACTACCAGTACAAAGCTTGCCAGTAAAAGCTTTGGGGAAACTCTGCAGTATTTCACATGTACTTTTTGCAAGATACTCGTTAACAGATATCAGTTCAAGAGTCTGCTAGCAAGCTCAGTCTTTCAAACAAAAAGAAAAAAAAAGTTAAGCTTTTAGATTCAGACAAAGATAGAATTACGCTTGGACAGAGTTTGTAAACACCGCGACAATGGTACAAGTCTACTTGCCTCAACAAAAACTTGAATCTCAATGTCCTCTCTCACAATATTTCCAGCTTAGCATGATCTCCAGCCATAACATGAAGCTGCTTTCTCCAGAATCTGGCAGCAGTTAAGTCTTCCGTTTCTGCACACTTAACATTTTAATGTTGGTGTTAGTTGAAGACACAGCTTTCCAGATATGACACAGATAACTCACACCATCTTCTCAGGTTTGTTCTATTTCCACTACTGGCACTGCTGGGGTAAACTGTCAATGTCAGCTGCTTGCTTTCTTACTTTCTATGACCACAAGCACTTGTCAAAGACAGAGGCTAGCTGGTGGCTGTTGTCTGCCACACTCCGAGAAGCAGCTTACAGTACTAGGCCTACCTTTTATAAATATAATACCACAGCAATTCAAGCTTGAATTCTTCTTCCATGATGAAACTTGCATATTAGTAACATGGTCTGTGTTCTGCTGAGAAGCAGTTAATTGATACAAGTTTAGACAGTGAACATAATTCTGCATGTCTTGTATTAGCTGCTCTGTAGCCTTCCAGCACACAGAGACATACTATTCAATTTTACAGCTCATGATAGCTATGAACTACGTGTACAGCACTATGTGCACACCAGTGCACAACTGGAAAGGGAATGATCCTGTATTATAAGAGACAGTCCTGTACACAGGCATGCACAGATGCGAGCAAGGAGGATGCAAGCAAGGAGGGCGGAGGACACAATGTTTACATAGTAGTCAGACTGGGAGGAAGAACAGAGGAAGGTCACAGCACTATCATAGTGTATGTTTGTCCAAATCACTTCTTGGTCTTCATTACAACAGGAATCCAGAATTTTCTACCCCAAACAGCAGATAGGCTAAAACTAATCTGTCTCAAAACCTGTTTTTCTGCTTTTCTTTCTGATGAAGAACTTCAGTTAAGGATTTTTAAAAAATTATTGTGTTTTTTTTAATCACAGGAAATTTATTCTCATTCCCAGGGCCATATCATGGCTAAGTCCCATTTGTACCATATTCCCTGGGTCCAGCAATTCCAAATGCTCAGTCTCATGGAAAGAAACGTCATCAGGAACTTAAGGTGCAAACACATTCCAGCAAGGTAGAATTACATCTTTCTGCTAAGTGGACTGCTGGTGTTCTGATAAGGTCAGTGTAATGCAACACAAGTCTGCAAGTTCTAGTTTGTCCTCAAACAGAGGCTGAACACAGGCTACAAACAAGAGTGTTAGCTTATTCTCCCTGCCCCACTGACACATCCTGAAACACAAGAATGGCTACTGAACATGACAATTTATAAGCATTTGAAATAAAGTATCCTTCCTAGTAGCTTTAGATCTCAGCTGATTTTGTTTTTTTAAGTAAGGTTACATTAAGCTGGGAACTTAGACCTTTAAAACCAGAAAATCCACACAAGGTTAAGTCTTGTTTAAAGAATTTTAGTGACCAAGGCAGCAGCCCTCAGCTGAAGCCCTCCCTACTCTGAAGGCATATGTAAAACCTCCTGTTTCAGAGAATGTGTGCAGGGAGTCAGTGAAGCTTTCCCCTTTATTAGTGACTGTAATAACTGACCTGTTTCAATCAGCTTTAACAGAGAAAAGCAATACAAGGCAGTAGACTCAACCACAAACCAACAAACAAAAAAAATTATAAGAGGTCATCTTTTTCAACCCAACTTATCCCTGGCAATGTAGACCAAAAAGGGTTCCCTACCTCAAGTTCCTACCAGCCACAGGTAAGAACTATGTTGTAAATATTGCATTTTGTTTGTCCACTGCTCTGGGCTCTGTTTATGAAAGACCAGGGAACACAGTAATGACTTCACATAGCTTTTCTCAAGCTCAAGACTACTAGCCTCTGGGGCAAGTCAGTGCACACAGCCCTTCCAGCTAGGAAGGAGCGTAGTGCTACTAAGAAAAAGTACTTGATTGCAGCACATAGCAAGAAACGGCCCAATTTATCAGGCACTAAAATTTTAGTTCAGGTACAAAAGAAACCAGGAAGCCCTGCCCCATACACATGTACCTTATCACTTCAGCTGGCTTTGATCTAGCACATGTGCCCACTAAACTTATTTACACATTCTCTATGCATCTTTTGAGACCATTGGAATCCTGAACTTGACCTCCTTCTCAGGCTAGATACACCCATATTACTCCACCTCAGACAGCTCAGAGTTTGCCCTCCTCTATTTACCTGAAGACAGACAAGCAGTTGCTCACAGTACACGGTGCTTCAGTCTAAGGACAATCTGTGCACAGCAGAGCCGAGAGAGCAGTTGTCCTATGGTTACCTGAACCGAGCTGCATCGCCTTAACTCCTAATAGCCCGTCACAGAGCAAGGAGCCCCGGGCCGAGGATGGAGAGTCCACTGCGGCTCTGCCACCGCCCCCCCAGCGCCGCTCCTGCAGCAGGCGCGACACGGGTCCTGAAGGACACGGCGCAGGGAGCCCATCACCGCCCCCGGCCAGCCCCGGGTGACAGCAGGGCCCGACACCGCCACCCCCGCGACCGGGCCGGGGCTGCCTCACCTTGACGCGGATCTCGTAGGTGGTGAAGCGGCCGCGGCCCACCCCCACCGTCTGCGGGTTGCCCACGTCGATCTCCAGGAAGTTGCTGGGGGGCCCGTAGGCGTCGTTCAGGTTCTGGGGCTTGCTGATCAGCCGTCGGGTGTCCGCGATCGTCTCGGCCATGGCGGAGCGGGCGCCTTTCCCACCCTGAGCGACAGACCGAGCCCCGAACACCGCTCCACCCGCCCGCCCCGCGGCCAGCTGACTGCCCGGCAACGCGCACCCGCACCCACGGCCCGCGCGCAAGGCACGCTGGGCAGTGTAGTCCTCGGGGGCCGCGCCTCTCGCTTACGTCCGTCGCGACCTCCCGCCTTTTGAACTACAGATCCCGGCGGGCACTGGAGGCGAGGCACGCTGACCGGGGGAGCTGGTTTGTCGGGCCCGCCCGCTCGTCGGGGGCTGAGGGGAGCGGGCGCAGCTTCCCCGCCTTGGGGGGCGAGGAGGCTGCGCAGGAAATGCAGTGTGGGCAGTGTGTGAGGCATAAGGAATCATGTAAGTGCGAACGTAGGCTGCAGGAGATGCCCACCAAAAGCTTTGTGTTGAAAACAAAGTCTTGAGTTACAGACCCAAGCTGCAATCAAGGTGACAGCGTTGTCCGTAGTAGCCTTAAATCTTTTAAGGCTTACTGCATTTTTACAAGGGATACACATTTCATAATAAAACCAACGGGCCTAGATTTTATGTCCTCATAGCTTACAAAGACTGTTTGTTCCCATTTCATTCATAAAAGGTAGGAAAGGAAAACTGTGTTTACAGAATAATTAAAAATTTTAAAAAAGTATTTTAATAACTTGAGAGAGAAAGGGAAAAAGAGAATGAGGGAAAGGCAGAAACGAAGCTGATAGACTTGTTCCCTTCCGTGACATAAGGTCTTTATTTCTTTGGTATCTGATCAGGCAGGCGGTGTGTTACGATAAAAGAAATGTTGCCCAAAGTAGTGGAATGTTTACCCTCTTGATGCACCCAGAACATCAGTGAACAGAAATTGTATTAATCTGCCAATATTTCAAATTACTCCACTGTCTTGGAGAGCTTCCAGAATTTTTTACTATCTGTTAACAGTAGCCTTCCAATGATTACATACATATATAATTTTCCTTCCTTCCTTCCTGCCTACCTGCCTTCCGAAAGAGTTCTAGTGATGCTCATTACTATCCAGGTAGAATGAGACTGTAGTCTAGCTAAAAAAAGAAAAAAAAAACACAACAAAAAACTAGTGATATTTTTTCCAAAAATCTGTGTAGGCAGCAGCTAAAATGGCAAGCTGCCCACAGATCACGTTTGAGAGACTCAAAGTTAACATCTGGCAAGTTTAATTAGCAGTTGTCTATGTTAATAAAAAGATAATCAGAAAGCAGAGATGAACTCAAGATACAAAAATAGCCCATCACCATAACCAGTATGCCGTAGGTGGTTTGCTTGGTAACTTTTCTGTGAATTCCCTTGTCATCACTCCTTCATGATTAGTTCTCCGCCTTACAGTGCACCTTCCTTACTTCCTTTCTTTCCACTAATAGCTGCCAACTATTCACTTCATAATTATAAACAGAAATTAAGCTGACAAGAGTTTTACAAAGCGGGAGTGAAAGGGAGCCTTACCTGAATTATACTCGTTATTAAACCGGTCTTGCAGCAAGGCAAGAAAAAACTCATTAATTCTACTGAGATCACATATATATGCATCTGGATAAGCTTTTGTTTGTTACACAACCTATCCTGCCACATCTAATTGAAAACGTGACAATGCAGCAGGGCACTGGTGTTGTCTTTACTACAATATATTGTCTGCCTCCTGGCCAAGCCTTGTTTCGTTATCTGTTCCAAAGCAACAAAAAGATATCCAGTACCGTACATTTGGAAAGAGCGAGGCCCAAGTTGAATTCTTTTCTCACAGCATACCATCTGAGCACTACTATTCTGTCTACTTTTTCTAACAGGGATAACTGGCGGTGGAGAACCATGTGGAGGCAAGCTACAGGGAGCAACTCTTATAGTGCCCATGTGTCAACAGCGTTGGTACATAAAGTGATTTGAAGAGGTCTCCCATTTCTGTTTTCTTTCCCACTGAGGTCATATACAAATCCTCTGATCTGGGAGACAAAGGGGAAGATGCCCTGCTTTATGACTAGCCTCCCCCTTACATCAGTTGAAAGCATGTGTGCCACACTGGCTAATGAGGAAAGGAGAAGGAATGAAAGTGGGGGAAAAGCAGAGTTTTGTGATCCTCCTTGTTTTCTTCCAATCCTCAGAAAATGCATTTGTTTATTTTGTAACATGTTTCGGATGTTTTTTGTGATCATGAGACTGGACTTAAGCTCTCTGCAGTTGTTTCTTCTTGCTAGAAAGGTTCTTTTCTCAGGGTGAAAGTGAGCATAAATATGGAAAAGAAAGTTTTAATTCTGTTTCTGACATGAACTTTGGGCCAGATTTCAAATCTGGAGGGAGAGAGGTCAGCTGTGTTTGTAGGTCCAAAGATTAGATGCAAGAAACCAAGCATTTATATACTCACAGATTTGTTACTACACATTGTTTATTCAACTATGACACAGATTTTCTGGCAGAACATTAATATGGATACCATAGTCTCATAGCATGAACCCATATAAGCAGTTATGAATGGATGACTACTTCTTGAATTTTGTAAAGTAATACCTCTCCAGTAGTTTTTTGTTTATTTCTTTGTTTTTTTAAAAGAAAAAGTCACATTTAATTGGAAAGGAAACCAAATCTCTCCATTATCCAGTTAGGACTCTTCAGCATTTCTGACAAGTGCCTAGGTTAACACATTTTAAACATCACAGGCGTATTTTGTCTTGTGGGGAATGCTGACTCAGGATAAGGCAAAACTCACAGGGCATTGAACTAATTGTGCAATGCCTTATGTGGAAAAATCACTTCCTGATCCCTGCAGTAGCTGCCAGTGCTTTGAAACATGGTGTTTGAATATCTGCATTGTGTACTTGCCTGCCAGATAATAATATTAAGCTTCTAAGTATAATTTGTAATATCCACGTTTATATATATATACATATATATTGTGAACTCCTGTTCTGAGAGACACCAAGTAGTGCCTGTGTAGCTGAAAGACTGTGCAGTGAATTTCTAACACATTGAGCTGTTTGAGCTATTAGAAGTAAGCTATAAACTGATAGTGAAAATGGCTGTAAGTCCATAATTTTGGGAATATTTATGCAGATTTATTAACCTGAGGCTTTATAAGCAATGTAGATTATTAACAGCATAGTTGATTGACTCAAAATAGATGAGGTTAATATCAAGTTTACCCTAAAGTGTTTTGACAGGAAAATGACTTTTGATGGAAACTGTGTTGATGAAAACTAGCTACAAAATTCATTTTCATAGAGGAGGCTGAATGGTTAGTTCTATATCAAAAGTGCATTTGTATTTGGGAGCCAAAGATGTGTCCCATCGTGGGAATATCTTGGAGTCTTGCAGGCAGGTAAACTCAGCCCTCCTTCTGCAGAAACTCAGAAGGAGTCTGGCAGAGACCCAAACACCCTTGGACACATGTGTCCCCATAAGGTTCAACACATCCAGACTTCTAAAAGCAGTGCAGTTTATACCACTAGAGGCCAGACAGGACCCCTGGAGTGGTTTGATTATACTCCTGATTTATATTCCTCTTCAAGACCACCTATACTTTTGGCTAGCTGGCAGATTAATAATGCAGTTGAACAAGTGCTAATTTAATTTCTACATGGTTGCAATATCACATTTTTGAAGGTGAGCAAAGGCATAGGTACAAGTGTACCACAGAATGGATCTGTATCTGTCCCAGGACGTTAACATGGTAGTCTACAGAAGTGTACTTGAAAGTCCTGTTCATTTAGGTTAACACCAAAACTTCATTTTGCCAAGTGCTTACAGCCAATAGACAATGAGTTCCCGGAGTGTGCAATCCACTGGGCGGTGGCATGTCAGGGTTTACCCATGTATAGAAGGCTCATAGCATTGCAGAGGGTTTATTCACTTAGGTAGAAGATGTCAGAATAGAACCAAACGGGAAGTTTTTCTATGCTGTCTTGCATAACAAGGTTAAGAAAAAAACAGTGACAATTTAAATAAATCAGATGTTTTTGCTGAAGATTATACTGTCATTTTCTCCAATTATCTTGACATTTCACCCATTCATATTGTGATCTGAGTTAATAATGGAAGAAAACCCAGCTCTTGTTGCCTTGTTTATTCTTTGTTCTCAAGGAGATAAGCTGTTTATAAAGATAACTTATTTGTTATTTAAATCATTTTTACTGAAGTTGTTTGTTTCCTTGTTTGAGTTTCTAAATATATTGCGACAATTGTGATGCATCTCTGAGACGTCTATTCAATGCACTATGATTTGTACTGGAATTCGTTCCTAAATGGGCACAGGTGTTGATAGCTATAATATGCTACAATGAGTCAAAACCAATAAATGCCCAATAAAGGAAAGATGAAAGAAAATGCACTGAAAACAGCACTTTTAAGATGTGATTAAAAAGCACTTTAGTTCACTACTTAATTAGGTATGTTGCGCTGAAGATGTGTCTGCAGCAACTACGTATTTTAAAACAGCTGAACATATTAGAGCATAACTTCAACCACTTAATATTTTCAAGATCATAAACATTATTTTTAGAATTAGCAATACTATTCAGGATATAATCAACTTTTGTTTGCAAGCTATTCTATAGTGCCCTAAAGCAACATTTTCCAAAACATTTGTTAAAAAAATAAGTTAATTGGTAGCCTAGGAAAATTACTTGCTTGCCTTCTAATGTTGCACAGAAATTTAATGCTAGAATAAGACATAGGAATTCTGGCATTGCAGAACTAAAAGTCAGTTTAAGCATTTCCTTTGTGCTTCTATCAGGAGCAGACATTTTGTTATCCATTTCTTGCACAATGCACTCTGCAAGCAACATTTCCTGAAGCCCCATCCTGACCTTTGGGTGCGTTTCTGACGGGAATGGAGGCCCAGCCAGAGAACAAGTGAGAATTACAGTTGGTGATTCCTGAGTGCCAGTGCCTTTCCCATGGAGGGCAGGCTTTTTGCATTGTGCCTTTCTGTCAAAAGAACTTTGTAGTCACAGTGGAGGTGCTTGGATAAGGCAGTCAGGTACCTACCAAAGGAGGAAGACAGTTGGCATTCTCCTGAGGAGCTCTCGCGAGCCACATGTGGGTATCTGAACTGATACCAAGGACAAGGCTTACTGTGTGCTAAGAACAAACTGGCTGAACAGGACTGAATCAGCCTCTAGATTTTGCATTATCTTTGGGGAAATTTGTTTTTGTGTTAAGGTATCTTCTTGTTGAGTTTTAAATATATATTCATAGGCATAAAAGTGATACTGATAGACAAACTTATACTGACTGACATAAACTGATACAGCTAATGTGCGGATAGACTGTAAATCTGGACAGGAATATTGTTCTTAATATTTTACAAATATTTGTCCTTAGTATTTTATGGTACATGTTTTTAAAGATAAAATCAAATAGCACACACTAGAAAGGATCAAGAAATGCAAATTCAGTTGCCAAAACTCCTCAGTGACAGCCAAGCTGGCCTGAGAACTGCGGCACCTGATACAGGCATGGTGCAGCATGATACAAATTATAGAATCATAGAATAGTTAGGATTGGAAGGGACCTCTGGAGATTATTTAGTTCAAGGCAGGGTCATCTAGAGCAGGTTACACAGGAATGTGTCCAGGTGCGTTTTGAATGCCTCCACAGAGGGAGACTCCATGACTTCTCTGGGCAGCCTGTTCCAGCGCTCTGCCATCCTCAATGTAAAGAACTTCTTCCTCGTGTTGAGGTGGTCAAGGAAGTTGTTTGGAAACTGGAGTGCATGGGTAGGGCGGTAAGGTGCTATGTGCAGCTGCAGGTGGGTCTGGAAGTTGCAATTTCTGCTGAGTGGCCAGAGCGGCATGGGGAACACAGCCCTTGGGCAGCCAGGCAGGCAGGTGGGCTCTCCAAGCGCTGCTCCACTGCTTGTGGTGCAGTTTGGAGGGCAAAGAGAGGGGGAAGGAGCCAGGGACTGGCAAAGGATTGACAGCCAGGTAAACATGAACCAGCAGTGTGCCCAGGTGGCCAAGAAGGCCAATGGCATCCTGGCCTACGTCAGCAACAGTGTGGCCAGCAGGACCAGAGAAGTGATTGTTCCCTTGTACTCAGCACTGGTGAGGCCACACCTTGAGTACTGTGTTCAGTTTTGGGTCCCTCACTACAAGAAGGACACTGAGGTGCTGGAGTGAGTCCAGAGAAGGGCAATGGAGCTGGTGAAGGATCTGGAGCATATGTCCTATGAGGAGTGGCTGAAGCAACTGGGATTGTTTAGCCTGCAGAAGAGGAGGCTCAGGGGTGACCTTATTACTCTCTATGACTGCCTGAAAGGAGGTTGTAGCCAGGTGTGAGTGAGTCTCTTCTCCCAGGCAACTAGGGGAGGTTTAGACTGGATATTAGGAAGAATTTCTTCCTAGACAGGGTGATTAGACATTGGAATGGGTTGCCCAGGGGGGTGATGGAGTCACTGTCCCTGGAGGTGTTTAAGGAAAGGCTGGACGTGGCACTTAGTGCTGTTCTGAAAAATAATATACCTGTTTGTTTCTGTTGTTATAAGCCTCAAAAATATCCCAGAGACAGAGGAGCTAACTAAACTTTTATTCGAATAAAAGGGAGAGTTCTCTGGCCAATCCCTAGTGTGAGGTCTCTCAACTTAATGGAAATCGCAGCCTCTTTTACCCCCTTGCCTGAAACGCAGGTCCCTCCCCATTTCCCCACTGGCTGAGGTACTCCGGGGTTACAGCCTTCTCGATGCCTGCAGTGTGTCCTCTCATTACATGGTCCCCTTGTTTCTGAGCAAACTGCATCTTTCTATAACTAAACAACTGAACAGCCAATAACTTGTCGCTTCCCACCACCAAATGCAACCACACTACAAATTTTGTTGCAAGAACACTTTTTTATTCCTAACAGTGCTGTGGTTTATTTGACATGGTGGTGTTCGGTCATAGGTTGGACTCGATGATCTCAGCGCTCTTTGCCAAGCTGATTGACTCCGTGTTTCTGTGACCCAGGCGGGAGCGCTGGCTCAGCGCCGCCCGCGAAGGCCTCCTCCGTAGAGCCGCGGGACTCCATTTCCCAGCGCGCCCCGCGCCCCGCTGCGGTGGCCGGGCTGGGAAGATGGCGGCGCTCGTGTCGCCCTTGGCTACAGCGCCGTGGCTGCTGCGGGCTCCGCGGCGCTGCGCCCGCCTGCTCCCGGCGCTCAGAGGTCAGTGCGGCCGCCGGGGCATTGCGCGGGGAGGGCACCGAGAAGCGGCCGCAGGAGCCGGTGCGTCCCTCGCGCCCCTCCCTGCCGTGCCGCGGGTCTCCCCCCAGCGGAGGCGGATCGGGACCAGGGGACAGGGGGCTGGTGCCGGGCGGGGTGGGCCGCCGCCGGGGTGCCGTGACCTGCCGGTGTCCTCCTGTGCCCTGTCCTGGGCCTGCCCGCGGCGGGACGCGCCAGCCGGTGTGGCGCCGGGAGTTGGCCCCGATCCCCTGGGGGTGGGGGCACGCGGACGGGGCCCTGCGGCTTTCCGAGTAAATGGTGCCGCTTTCCCCCCGGGAAACAGGGCTGCGGTGCCGTGCCTGGTTAAACGCGTTGCCTTGCGGCTGCCTCGGGTGCTCGGCGAGTGCGCCGGTGGCTGCCAGCGCCGGGCCTGGGCTGTAGGATGTCCGAGGGACTGTTTTCCTTCCAGGATCTTCCGATGCATAACAACAGCCGTGCTCTAAGCCTTTCTTTAAAATTCAGTACAGTACACAAATTTATGGAAGTTTGTGAACTTGAAGCTTAGGTTAGGAGCAGAGGTCTTTTTTCTTCACTTAGAGCCAGTCTCTGCCAGTCTAGCAAAAGTGGTGAAAATTCAGTCGGCGACAGGTGGGTCCCAGGGTTCATAAGTGTTCACGTACACATTATGTTCTGATTGTACAATGTTTATATATCCTAAGAAAAATAGACAAGCACTGCAGTTAGTAGTATGCTGGTTGCATGTGTTCTATTTGATACTGGTCTAACACTTGAAATCTCTGGAGTTTGTTTTTTATAACCAACATACTGCTATTTAGAAAAAGTTGTTAGAGCAAATCCAGTGGCTTTAGGCATGGTTTTTCAGCTTCCATGTTAAAGGCAAAGTTGTCCTTGTATATGTTGTTTGAGGACATCTGCAGGGTTGGGCAGCCATCATTGAATTGATTTATAATCTTGGTGTGTAATAAAAGTGTTACTGCAATAAAGATGTTTTTCTTCTACCCATTAAGCATATTGCTTGATCAGAGAGAAAAACCTTTTGATCTTGTGTTGTTCCTGAGGAGCTGATGTTGCCTTTTGTTTGTTATGTTATCTTGTTAAGTACTTTATTAAAAAAAAACTTTGCTTGTAGTTGTTTCGGTATTTTTGAGTGTTCCGAAGTTGTGTTGACTGGCCTATGAATTTCTGGATTTACCTTTCTCTTCTTTTTAAAGACAAATTCTTTTTCATTTTCCTCATGGTTTGGAACCTCACCTGCCTTCAGTGAGGCCTCAAAGAAAGCTGTTAGAGGCCATTGTGTTGTTTGGGACACTTACCGAAAGCATTTAGGGATGAATTTCTTTAGATCTCACAGTATTAAAAATATCTAATTGTGCAGTCTTTGATATGTGTTTTTCCTACACTCAGATCTGTTACCTTTACCATTGCTACAAATTGTGTTTTTCTTTGTTATACTTAACCTATTAAATGACAGTAGAAGCAAAGAAGGTATTTAGCAGCTTTTCAGTGTATGCCATTGTTTCTGATCCTAATGATTTGGCTAGCCTTCTTTGTAATGCTGCACATTCTTTCCTTTCCTAGTTATATCCTATTTTATGTCTAGCAATTTTTTTTTTTTTTGTTTTCTTGTTTCCAGCAGAATTCCTGCTTGGGCTCATCCCTGTCTCTTCTAGGGAGATTATGCCAGCAGAACAGGCCATGGCATTGCAGGGCTTCACGGCTATTGCCTTGCTCAGTATGGTCTTTGACTTTCTCAACTTCCTTACAGAACTCCTGGTTTGGTCTCCTGTTTGCTGACTTTTAAATACTTTCTAAAGTATCATCTAAAGGATTATCTATTCAAAGAAATGCACTTTGGAAGTTTTACCTCAGTTTGATAAAAAAAGGTCAAAACTTCCCTTAAAATGGCTCATCCAAATCTTACCAAGTGTCCAGCTGGGCTTCTTAGTGAGTGTACTTTTTAATAATAAAAATAAATGGTAAAACATACTACTGGAGTAAAGGTAGAAATTCAGTTGATGAAAAATGAAGGGGTAACATACTCTGGTGGTTGTATAGGTAAGTAATTATATATGTCTTTGTGTAAACTGTTACGAATGTGTGCTGTTTATAAGAAAATGCTTTTCAAAACGTCTCTATTAATAGGCTACTTTTATTTTTTACAGCATACACAGCTCAGGCAGAGAAGAAGACAGGCCCTGGTACTTCTACAGATGCTCACGCCAGAGCCTTGTTGGTTTGCAATGGACCTTTAGAACATTATGACTTTCTGATTAAGCAAGAAGAGCTGAAGAATGATGAGCAACAAAGAAGAGTTGTGCAGCACCTGCAGAAGTTACATGAGAGCCTTAAAGGCTACAGCATTGATTCAAAAAATCTTTTCTCAAAGGTGAGGCTTATAGTGATAAAAATGTTTTTTTGCATTTATATTTGCTCATAAGAATGTGCTTAAAATACATAAGTTTCTGTCATTAGCATGAATCTTGTTTTTCCAGATGGGTCTTTACAGATACATCATTCTTCATATTTCAGTCTCTGTTCTTGCTTTTTTTGGTTTATAAAATCCAGTGGCACTCTAGAAGTAACCAAATTAAATATTATTGAAATAATTCTGCAAGAAAATCTGGTTTTAGTTGTGTCCACTGTCTACCTTTCCAAAATGTTATTTGGCTATAGGAGAGAGGGGCCTAATCTGGGTTTTAGTTCTCAATCACGGATATTATACTTGTGTGTTTGAATTACATTAACTGAACACTGATGTTTTGTGTTCTTACAGATCTTTCATGAATAATTTCCACATCATACTGTAGATCAGATATGACTTTAAAAGAATTTTTTCCCATGTTGTTGTCTCTGGGTGAGGTGAAAAAGAAGGCAGAGGTGTGATCTGATTAAGTTTTGGAGGGGCATCACAGTTTCTTTTCAAAGGATTAACAAAAGTTCAGACATATCCCCGTTGCACAGAGACTTGTCAATCATAGTCCCTTAGCATTAGTAGCTGTTAGCCTGCTGTTGCATCTCTGTAACTTTTCCCTGAAGCTCTTGACACAATGTTTTCCAGAGCCTCTTTGATGGTATTTCATGTCTTGTTCTCATGCTATTCTCAGGTTGTTGCTGCTGTGGCCTTGCACCTGCAAATATTAATAGCGTTGTTATGGGAGGCTCTTATGGGAAGCAATTAGAACTGGTGTGAGAATTCCCCCCTCAGCTTTCCTTGACCCTTGTTTTTGTAGATTTGAGTTTATATTCGAGAAAACCAAAGTACATAAGACATTTAATTACTTGGTAAATATTAGGCCATCATAGATGTACACAGAAGCTAAACAACCAGTGAATATGCTTCATTTGCACCTGATTAACATACTGGAGTCAACACAAATAGTCATAAGCTATGGTGAGGAGAAACAAGAACAGAGTGTTTGACTGAGTCTGATGATTAAAGTATAGTGCTGGGAAAAAAGTGTGGCAAAATACACATTGCCTTCATCATCTGCACTGGAGAGACACCCTGCCTCTAGAAGGAGGGAAACTGTCATTGCTCTTCCCAGCCGGCCTCGGAGTGTTTTTCCTGTGCTCTCTATTTCTCTTGCACCACTTTTGGTTTTATTTATGGTCAGAAGTAACTGTCACATTTACAGTCAATGTTTGCCATCATCTGCAGTCCTTGCTAACAAAGCTCCGTGTCAGCCTTTCTCAGCATTCGTTACACAACATAAATCTAAATATGTAACTCTATTGAACTTCTTGCCTAACCATATACTTCCCATTACAACCCCAAATTCTCCTGTTACCTGGCACAAATACTGTATTTTGTTAGCATGGCAAGCCCAGATGATGTAGCATGGGATCAGGGGAGCCAAAACCTGCAAGTCTCCAGTCCCTTAAAATGGCACACTTTCCTCTGGCCTTTACGTACTGAATGACAAGTTACCACTCTAAGGTTCTTGCAACGAATATTAGCTTCAAGGTGTGAAAAAAAGTAGAGAAGAGAACACATATTATACCTGTGAATGGGCCTGTTTAGTACATGTATTAGTATAGCAGGGTGCAGAGCATTGGGGTGTGCTTGCCTATGGTCTTCCTCTAACATTGCTTGAATGCCTGCATATGTAGCTGCAGATAATATATTTGCTAATCATATGCTTGACTGAAAATGCTTTAAATGTCTTCCTGCCTCCTGATGGAAGGAAGGAGCTCTTTTTTTATTGAGAAGAAACCTGAATGGGAACAGTTCCATGGAGCAACAGTCAGGCACTCTGGAAGAAAAAACATGCAAGTACAGGAAGCGAAGTCCTAAGGCAAGACTGTTCCTAAAGGGCAATGAGTGTGTCTTTGGAAGCTCTGTTGTAGAAGCATCATCCTTATGGGTCCCTTCCAACTTGAGATATTCTGTGATCCAACTTATGCAGAGGGCTTGGCCACATGATCCTCTGAAATCACTGCCTAGCCAAATCATTCAATGATTCTGACTCTGATGTGGGCATTGGAGCCAAACTTGTGGGTTTGGAATATATTTTTGCCTGCTCTGGCGGATGAGTCATTTCATCACATTGCTTACCTTTTTACTTTTGGGATTTCTTTAATTAATATTATTAAAAACATAAAAACAGTGTGTAAATTATAGATGTAGGTTGAAAAATGTATGTTTATGGTATTTTAAAACACTTATTAATGTTGTACGTGGGCGTGTGCCTGTAAATTCATGTTGTCTTAATGCATTTGTGGGCTAACTCTTGAGTCTAAATCAGTCTCCTGATGCGATTTCAGCAAGTACCAAATGAAAAATAGAAAATTCCTCTTTGAAAAATGGTTATTTCTTATCTTTGGTATCCAGAGCAATATGGCAGCATGCCTGAATGCAAACCTTTTCTGCTTAAGTGTAAGGAGATCAAGCTGGAATCAGCTTGCCAAACTATTTCTATAAGTGGAATCTAGCTGTCCAGAGTTTTATAACTTGAGAATTGTTGATGTGAAAATTTCTTGGGTTTGGGGTTTGTTTTTCTTTTTCATCTATCTGGACTTCTTTTTAATCTTTGATGTTAGGCTCATAATCTTTTAATTTGCCTATCTTGAAATTGTCTTACTGCGCCTGGACTATAGAAGAAGTCACTTGAAAGGGAGCCAGTTATCAGGCTTGCTCCTGTAATATTTTTGGACATACTGCCAGACTTTTATTCATTTTCATATTCTAGAAAAAATGTTATGATGAAGGCATTGGTCTTGCTGTCAAACCTGAGGATCAGTAGGCTAAAGCATTTTGATCTTTATTGGAAAACTGTTTTGGACATTTGGATATTAGGTTCTGAAAGGGCTGCCTTTGAGAATAGTTTTGAGAGCTGAATCACTGTTAGATTAGGTGTTTTATACTGGCTTTGTAGATCAACCATTGTATAGGTTATTTACTGATTCTCTCATTGGGAAGCATGAATAAGGAAGAAAGTCTGTATTGCAGAGAACAAATACTAATCTTATTTTATTTAAGGAAATGTAATGCTACTTTTTCCCCTGCATAACAGAGCTAATGGCAATAAAACCAGACTGACTGACGCTTCCTTAAAAGGAAAAAGTCAAATGCCATTTTTTAAGATGAGAATGTGTTTTTCACTAGTTCATTTAAAGCACTTCACTTCTTTATTTAACATTGCTTCAATTCCATGCTTTAATTTTAAACCAGCTTTTAAAAATTGTTGTATGGCTCATTGGTGGAACTAATGCCACAGTCAGTGAGAGGCAACTGTAGAACTACTTGCTATTGGGGTGAGTGTTGTTGTAGTTCGAGGTTTTTCTTCTAGAGCTTGATTTTTCTATGGAAATCTCAAGATGATAATCAAGGTTGAGCACTGTAGTGCCATGCCATACATCAAAACTCCAGAAAAGGAGGAGAGCAGTGAATTTTGCGTGAATCTGTTAAAAGCCTAGCTTGTGTAATTAAATCAAATCATGATTCAGGCTGAAGAAGTCACAACAGCTTTGTTTCTGTTCTGTTGTCTTTGAGGATGCTATTTGCCAGTTCAAACAGAGCTCCTTTTGAGATAAAATGAAGCCAAATAGAGTATGGATTAAATTCTAGTGCAGGCAAGGTTTTGCTTCAGCAAAGTTGTAATCAACATCCTTAATGAAGGTTTTCCCCAGAATAAGTCACAACTGTGACTAGGTAGTTGGTAAAATCATGTGCTTGTCATATGTCTGCATCTGTTCAGGAGTTTCCTAAGTAAGCAAAATACCTGTTTTTCTATTATGGACTTCCAGAGTAGAGATGCTGTTGCAGACTTGGTTCGGGTTTAGAGAGCAGAACTAAGGCTTTTCGTGGCAAGAAGAGATGCTGGTGAATACTGCTGTCTGGAATTGGCCTGGGTTGAATAGGATTTGTGTAGATTTATGAGTGGAATTAGTTCACGTAACTAGTAGAAGGCATCTCCATGGAGTATTAATGATACAGGGCACAGGTAAATCCCGTATTTGTGAATAGCTTGTTGTCACTCTCCTCCCATGAGGGCCTGGTACTTTCTAACTTTGAATATGCTGGGAAGTAAAAGATAAACCTTATGTTTTTGGGATAGAACAGTTGGTTTCATTTTTCTTTTTGTACTTAATGGGCTTTAATAGATATAAATGAAACAAATGGTTGTATTTTAAATTGTTTAAAGATTTATTTTAAAAAAATCAAATACTTTATCAGTTATACTTAGTATCTTGTAGATTGACTTTTTGCTTTTTCAGGAGGTTTTTGGCAACTTGACTAGCCTACCTTTAGTATGAAATCTCCTGTGTTGAGAAGAGATTTATCTACTGGCAGCTTTTAAGAAATAAAAAACTAGTGGTGCTTGGCATTTCAAGTGTACTCATTTTTCCTGGGTCTGTCATTGAAGAGAATGTGGTAGAGGGGCTGCATTGAAGAAAAGGGAGTGGTGAAAGAGAAGCATCTCTCAGCCTCTTCTGTAGTCTGATCTTCCTTATTTTATTGCCTGATTTCTTCTGTGATATAATTGCAGAAGCCTCTTCCAAAATAGCTGTTATTCCAGAAATAGAAACTTCACACCCAATACAAGAATGGTCTGCTTTGGTTTTAATTTTGTTCTTCTTTTGTCACTTTTTGTCTAAATAGTTTTATTCAGTAAAATATGGTAAAAGGAGGATTAGGGAGCAAATATTTGCATCAGATACAATAGAGAAGCATTTCAGTGTTTATAGAAGGGATTTATATTGCCTCACAGGCCAAAGCTTTCTGAAATGAGTAGTTTGGGACATACACCATGACATCAACCATTTTGATTCGTGGTAATAAAACTATTTTTTTTGTGATTTAGTTTTTTTGGGGCATCATCTTAGAAGGAATCTTAGGGAAAAAACAATTAGTCTTGTTGCCGACTAAGTAGGCTTCTGTTTTTCAAAGTTATTGCTCAAATTCGAGCAAGGACTTTGATCTTCAACTTGGTGAAGGCGTGGCCTTGTATGTTGAGATATTTTGAGATCCTCTGAATTGAAGTTCAAGGCTGTAAGAGTTTGCACGGACATTTCAGATCTCCAGCTTTTCAAAATAATACCAATTGGGACTTCTTAAGAGTTGTCGAGTTGCTGTACTAATGACTTGAAATAAACTCAATTATAAGTGAGGTCATGTTTTGAAAAGAGGTATGAACAATAGTAAACACCATTCAAGACCTTGAAAATGTCTTCAACTACAAGAGCAGCCGAAAAGGAGCCTGAAAGAGTGGGAGAAAGAGGCAGTTTTGTTAGCATTTAAGAGAGACTTGTCTCTTGGATTTTGCATATTTTAATTAACCACCTTAGTAGCCTAACCATCTTAAAAGTTTTTCAAATCAGTAAATATTCCTAGGAAATGAGTTGCTTGCTTCTGGTGTTTGAGCGTGGGAGAAGGTGGGAAGATGTTGCACGTTATTGAAGATATTTAAGAAACAATAAGAAGTTGTCAGAATGAAGGAGATGTTCTGACCAGTTCAGTTCCTTTAGATGAGGTAGGATATCGTTTGATTGACAGTGAAGTTTAAACAAAGAAAAAATCTGATCTGATAGGATCAAAGCAAGGCTTGCAGTTTTGAAACAGAAATGTGTAAAACGGGGCTTTGAGCAATCTGGTGTAGTGGAAGGTATCCCTGCCCATGGCAGGGGGGCTGGAACTAAGTGATCTTTAAGGTCCCTTCCAACTCAAACCATTCTGTGATTCTATGAAAACGTTTTGATAACACAGAAGAGAATTCTGTAAATATAGGGATACTAATGTTTATATCATCTTGTGGAAGTGTAAATATTTTTAAGATATGAATGATTTTCAAATTAAAATCTGTAAGTCAACTATCTATAAAAGGAAAAAAGGCTTCTGCTGTAGCATGTCTTGATGATAATGAAACTCTGTGAAGCACTGAATTTATGCTTTCTTAAGTTATTGCAAAGAATGTTGTGGGAATTAAGAAACTTGGAGGACTCAAACATTTGACATATTTGAGGTGATGCCCCTGTTTGAAAGAGTGTGGGGAGCCTTTAAAACTTATGTATAAGCATTTCAAAATTCTCCCCTTCATACTCAAATTTTGTGCATCACTTATTATCTCTGGATTAGTGCATTCTAAATATTAACTTCAGCATCCTTAAATCTTACCATTGTTGCAAAAGAAAATGTACTGTCAACAAATTGAACATTATTATATCGAGACCCCAAATATTCATCAGGATAATATGGGAATGAGAAGTGAGGAGAAGCTCATTCATTTAGTTTGTCTTCCTACATTTCCTACTTCTCTCTCTTCCCTCCCTGAAATAAATTTTCAGTATTAAAAATCTACTAATCAAGTTTACTTTTTAAAAATAAAATATATTTCAAGAAAAAAACCCCAAAACAATAAAACAACCCAAGAATATAAAAATACATTCTTAGCATTATACAGTACCTGACAGGATTAAGGAAGTGATTATACTGAAGCGATCAATAGTGTCACTTTTGGCAGAATTATATGTAAAATATTTCCTACAAACTTCTTGAATTCCTCAAAGAGGACGAGAGGTTTTCTGACATTTGATTTGCTTTTAGAGATGACCAGCTTCAGCAGATGTGTTTGGATCTGCTGCAGTACCCATCCTTTTCAGGAATTAGATATCACTCAAAAATTTTTGTCTTCACAGGGAAGCTAATTTCATTTTTTGAATCAACCAGAAATTGATTTAGACTTTTATGGAGCCCAAGCCATTATATTTATTTCCGTTAGTCAAAACCCCTTTTTTCTGTAACGCGTTTTCCAGAAATAAATATGCCTAAAAAGACAAATATTAAAATGGTTAAATGTAATTAATAAAAAATTCGCAGTGAAATACTTGTTCTGGTCGTATAACCTTTACAAAGACAAGTAAAGCTGTACTCTAAACAGATTTATTTTTCTAGCTTGGTGTCATTCCTTGTGAAAGTGCAAATCAGATTGATACAGTCTTTCTTTGAAATAAATTGAATGTGATAATCTTTTGTCTTGTTAAAATGACTGTTGTTAATATCAAATTAAAACCAAAGAAATTATGAATGTCTTTCTTTTGGATTTTTTTCCATTCCTCCTTTCTTTGCTGTGTAACTTTGAGCATCAGTAGTTTTACTGAGTGCAAGCTCTTAAAAAGTACACAATGAAAAATATTCAACAGTTAAATTGTCTTGCAGTACTTTGAAAGCACTAGCAAATAGTTGCAGCCTTATCTATTAATGGAATGGTTTCAGAACATCTGAAACCCTGTCCAACCACAGATTGATGATACAAATTTTTGATTACCCTATTAATATAGCTTAAATGAAATCCAAAAGAGGATCTTATGTAAGAGCCATGCTTGGATATTTTCTGAATGAACTGGTACTCCAGACCTGAGATGTTAGCCTTCTACGTTTTGGTCATGAATTTTCTTTCCTATTCAATTAGTGTCTTGCTGCTGACTCCTCTATTTCTTTAACATGGCACTGTATTTTGAAGAAGTGCTTTAGATTCAAGTTGTTTAGCAATTACCCAGCTCCAAATGAGACCCCTGGGTTGCAATTTTAATATTCTTCTGTGTTGCCTCACCCCACAGAGCTCTGAAAGTGGAGCCCTTTAAAATAATCAAATAGTCTTCAGCAGTGTTTTTGCAGATATCAATTCATTTTCATGGATTTGATAGAATTTTTTTTAAGATCTCTATTTTTTTAGAAACTGTTTCTTTTCAGAATTATACTTGGAAGGGGCTATGCACAATACTGGGGGGGAGAGGGAGAGGACTATTTCCAATGGAAAGTCTTGGTGTTATTTGAAGTTTTTCCATATGTATTTGAGTAAAATAGAATAAACCATCAGGTGTCCTAATATATGTCCTGAATAATATTAAGAAATTTAAATTTTTTAAACTGTGTTCGTTCCAGATAAAAGTAACTCACTTGAAAAAATGGTTAATAAAAGGCATACTTTTGAAAATATTTTTTTAGATTTTTATATATTTATGCATATACACACACAGGCATGTGTATATAGGTACATATTTTTACTGTGACTCCATTTATTTTAATAATGTTTAAACCAGAGATGATTCTGCATTTGAGATTCAAAGCTGAGAGAAAGAGGTCTTACAATGCTCACTGGCTTTGCAATACTGATTTTCTGAATCATCTATGAGTTTATATCTTTAGCAGAACTGCTCTAATAGGTATATAGTGCATATATCTATGAATACTATTAATACTGCTTAATTTGATATCCTTTTTTCTAGAACTGTTCAAATGGCTTAATGAGGGAAAGGATTTGTTTTGATGATGATAGACTGGGAAATATTAAATCCTTATATATATATGTATATTTAAAAGGCATGTGTGCTAGGACTGGGAATGGGGATATTTTCAAAATGATGTGGGAAAAAGGCCCAGCCAAACCTTGTGTGTGTGTTTTGTCTCTTTTATAGAATTCACACAAATACAACATTGATTGCCTATCAATTCTGAGCTAATGATTTATTCAAGATTGCACTTTGCTAGCTAGTGCTACTTTTGTAGTTAAGTATAGCTACTTTCTTACTATACCACAGCAATATGTTTGCTTTTATTTTACCCCATATCCATATTTATTCTTTTTCTCTTGACTTGCAGCTCCTTGCCAAAAACAAACCCCCAAAAGGTGTTTATGTCTATGGAGATGTGGGTAAGTTTCATTTACATCCAATGGAACTTCCTCTAATGCATGTCTCTTCAAATTCTGAACTGTCTAAAAGCTTTATGGAGCTTTATTGCTTTAATGAATTTTACAGGATTAGTTTCCTTCCACATTATGATGTAATTTAATACAATTACAGTCTGAATCCTGGAATCTGTTTGATTGGGCCACATTACTATGTGTAGTTTTCAGCATTACCCATTCCCTAATATTTAAGAATGCAGTTTAAGAATTTGGGAAAAAATTGTGGAGGCCACCAGAGAGAATTCATATATTCTAATTGCAGCAGTGCAGCATGAAATCATACTTGCTTTCCGGAGGAAATACTAAGGATGTTTTCTGGATGTATGTGGAGTAATTTGTACAACCTTTGGGCCATCTCTGTATGAATCAAAATTTTAAAACAGAAAAATAAACATGCAGTTGTTCCAAGTTTTTGAACAGAAAACATAACTGTTCTTCACAGCAGTCTGGTCTTGTACTTACTCTGTGGAAGACTATTGTTGAATTAATTCAAAGCTATCAAACAATCATTGTTGTAATCAGTACATACTGTACTTTATCTACCGGTTGAGTGCTTTTTATTGTTTTTATTTGAAGGCACAGGAAAGACAATGGTGATGGACATGTTCTATTCTCACTTAGAAGTAGAAAGAAAAAAGAGAGTCCATTTTCATGGTTTCATGTTGGATGTACACCAGAGTAAGTGCAGACACGGGTATTGACAAGAATTTTATGAAATATGATATCTATAAAAAGGTCTGTCTCATTCTTATGTTCATAATAATCACTGTAAATTTATTCAAGTATTTAAGAAAAAAAAGGTAAAAAATAGGAGAAACGTTGAAGCATTTTAGCATTGTCTGTCAGACCAGTATAGATATTAATTGCATATTATTTCTCAAATATCTTTTCTGAAATATATATATATATATATATATATATATATATATATATATATATATATATATATATATATATATATATATCTTTTCTGAAAGATATATATATATATATATATATATATATATATATATATATATATATATACCTGATTATATAGAAACTTGGGTGTGTTGTTTAGGATGAAATCCTTAACTAAATATTTTCCAGTTACCAATTAGCTTACATGAAATCTGAAGAAGGCAATTGCTAAAACTGAAACTGGAAAGGTTAAACTCCATCTGCGTTTTGAATAAAGAATAACTAAATCAGGTATAAATGCCAAGGAGAATGGAAACTATTCTGGTTGATTAACTTAGTAATACTATGAGTAATTTGGAGGAAAAAATAATAGAAAGAAGTTAATCCTAAGTTTCAGAAAATTTTCTGACAGGGTGAAAAGCACTTTGTTTTGACAGAGATGCTGTTTTAGATATTCTAAAATTTGCTTCTGTTTCCAAATTTTATGACCTTATATGACTGTGAAATTGTTAACTATTGCTGTAATTTACAAATGTTGTGACAGCTGCATTTTTCTTGTGAGGCTTTCATCAGTGTAAACAACTTAAGCCACTTCTAGTACTCACTTTTCTATCATCACTGGGTCACTCTTGAGATTTTCCATTTCCGTTTTTTGTCATTTGTGCTTGATCTTAACAAAGATAGCTTCCTACTGCAGAGTCATTGTCTTCCAAACGTTTGTTTGTAGTCAGATGCAATACAATCAGTATCCATACAGTAAAGCATGGATATAACAATCTTACCTTCTGCCAGTGTCATCATCTTCACATTTTAAAGCATGACTGTGTTGCTGTGTCTGCATTCTTTTAACTAAATGCATTCTAAGAATACCTTCAGAGCAAGATAAGTCTGTAATTAATATCTATTTATAAAAAATAAGGTATAGGTGCACAGCATTCAAGACTTCTTTGATTTTTGTTTTATATATTCCTAAACAAAAAAATACGAATCATAGAATCTCTGAACTTTTAACTGTTGCCTGGATGTGGTTGAAAACTGTTTTGCCCTCCTGAAACTAGATTAAGTTTGAAGCTTTCTTATTTTTACTAGACTGGGCTAGTTTTTATTTGGTAGCTAAATAATTTTGTTCTTCCAATCTTAGGAAAAGAAATAAGACGTATTTGTTCTTTTCTGTTTTATCATCTAAGGAATACATCGCCTTAAGCAGAGCTTGCCAAAGAGAAAGGCAGGATTTATGGCCAAATCATACGACCCAATTGCACCGGTGGCAGAGGAAATCAGCAAAGAGGCTGCTCTCTTATGTTTTGATGAATTTCAGGTAAAAAGGCAGAGATTACTCCTTTGCTTCAAGGGAAACTACAGAAAATTACTTTTGATCTTAAAATATGACACTTGTTACTGCTAATATAATATTTTAATCACTCCAGCAGTGAACTGTAGTGAACAAGTTGAAGAGTGTAAGTCATTTCACAGTTTTGAAGATGGCGAGGATCTGGTTTTTTTTTCCACAGTAGATAAGATGCAAGTTGGCGGTGTAAGTGCCCTTATAGTGCTTTTGTTTACCAGTCTGTTTATTGATCCTACAAGGAGGAATTAGAGTTTGTCTAGAGGCTCATGAATGCTTCAGGGCAGGGGCCATCATCCTGTACTGAGTCTGTCCAGTACCACCTGATACTTGCTTGGCATGCCTTGTCTTTGCTGTAGTTCATATAATGCTACAAAATACTCTCTGTGATTAAGGATATGTAAATACCACGTCAGATTCAACCTAAATTCTTTCCTAGAATTATTGAAGTCTTTGGCATGACTGTGCCAGATTATATCAACTAGCATTTTAAGAAACTTTCATTTAATTAAATGTGAAAATTAAAATAAGCTTATAAAATGATCTTTGCACAAGCCGACTTGATTGTTTCATTTTAAATAGCTTGTGAATTTTGTTTTAAGGGCACATCACAGACTTAAGTATAAAATTGCTTTATTTATTAGTAAAGAAGCTAGAGGTATTTGGCAGTTCTAACCAACTGGGATTTTTTTTTTTTAATTTAGACAGAAAATGCAGAACAAGATAAGAACAGATCTATGTTAGTTCTCAAATCACCGATAATAAAAGAATAATCTATTAATTGTCTGTGTTATGCTCTTAAATGAATACATTTCTGAAATAGATGGAGCAATTTATATTTACTGGCTGTTATTTTACAAATGTGTGCATCCGAGGAAAATAAACTGTTTTGTGATTGGCTCCCATGAAGGGGATTTTTGTGAAGTAGTTCTTATTTTAAGTTACTCTTCCATTTTTCATCTGGGGGTAGTCCTTTGATCTACAGTTTCAGAATGTGTGGGCTCATTGCAATTGCTGCTGTTTGATCATTTAATTTATGCTTTATCTATTGGATATGAATGCTGGGCTCCCGAGACTTGAATATAAAATCTAAATACAGAGACAGTTGTATTTACACTGTGAAGAAATGGGAAGGTTTGGAGAGGGAAGTATTAACTCTCATGACATTAAATACTCAAATGGTAGAAAGAGGCGGTAGCATATATTAGTGTAAATACCTGCTTTTCTGTATAAGTGCCCACTGCTTTTGTGTCCTGGTATTGCTGTGTTTCCAGACTGTCTGTCATGTTTCCACATTTTAAAGAGAGAGACTGGTATTTTTTGTTTCCAGATTGATTGCCTGCTCCCCCTGCTGACTCGCTTGAGGTACATCAGTGACTTCAGTTGTAAAAATCACCTGGTTTTTTGTCAGTCCGTCGCAGCTGGGAAATTAATACAAAAACTATATTTTTAAAAGTGTCTCTAAGACTTTGCATTCATATGTGAATTTTAAAATCTACTTGTTCTGCGTGTACTAATTTTCTAAATTCACAGATTTCTGAATGGCTGGATTTCTTGCCTGATTTTCTGTAGTATGGAACTCTATACAGGTTTTGCCTACTGAAGAGGAGTTGCAGCTTTCTTAAATTTTGCAGAAGGCACTGATTTTGGGATAAAAAGCCTTCTGCTTAAGTAATCATAGAGTAGTGCAGTGACTGGACGAACAGCTTACGTTAATAATGAGTCATATTTAGTTCAGGATGTTTGCAGCACATTTCCCCACTGAAGCTTGTGGCTATATTGTTAATGCTCCTATTTCAGAGGAAACCAAATGCAGAACTCCAGAAGACAAAAGCCTTGCTTAGGTTGCCATTCTGTCTTTGACAGTGGGCTAAAGCAAAGCAGAAGTATTTGGAAGTGAATCTTCTTGCAAAGCCTAGAAAACTGTCAAGCAGCTGAAGAATTGACTAATTGGTGTAAAAAAATATTAGAGTACTTCTTTTAAAAGTAGTGTTTCTGTGTTGTATTAAAAAAAATTACTGTTTTAAATGTTTCATTTTGCAAATACTGTGTGATAGAGAGGACCTTAGTGATGGCACTAAGCTTGTGTGTCTATTTTGAAGCAGGATTTTGTCAGCGTTTTGCCTGAGTCCCAGGCTCTCAGGTTATTAAAGCATTTCTACTTCTTACTGATCTTTGTCATACAGTTTACTGTAAATATTAACGTCTTCTTTTTTTTAATCACAAAAGTCTTAAGCCATTCTAAAAATGTGTCCTCATTTTGAAGAAAAACCCTAGAATTATGCCATTTGTAGTTATAGTTTTGATGTTTTAGAACACAGAGGTTGGCTAGTAAAAAGAGTCCAGTTGTTGTTTAGTGATCAAATAACTATACACAGGTAATTAGAAGGTCTAATTTTGGCATGGGACTGTAACCTATGTTAGTATTGAAAATGAAAACAGAATCCCTACTTCTTGGGAAGCTGAGAGATCATGTAGTGTTAGTCTTAATATGCCATCAGTACCATTTGGATTTAAAGTGAACTACAATTTAGGGAATTTTTACTAACCTGCATTCTATTAAAAGCCTCTAATAAAAATTAGGCTCTTATTTTTGTGCTAATACTAATTGCTGATAATACATGCTTATGTTTGCCATTCATTACATGGCAATGTACCAATCAGTGGCTGACTGAATCTCAGGCACTTACACATGTAAATTAACTATTAGTCTAGTGTTTTTCCTTCTTTTTTCTTCTTCTTCTTTTTTTTTTTTTTTTTTTGTAACGTGAGTTATAATGGAAAGCAGCACTATGTAATAAAAATCTTTTAAATGCATGAAATTTCTGCCTTCTCTCCATTAGCTGGCTCTCCTTATTGTTAATTTGTAGCCTTTGCTTTTCTTATCTGTTTCAATGAATGCTAGATACAGTAAAAAACCATGAGAACTTCCAGTCTTTAGTTACTGTCTCCTACCTGCTTTACCCTGTAGAATTTTTTTTCTCTTTCCAAAACGAAACGGGATTACATAAAAAGAGCTCATGTCTGCATTCTGGTCCTCAAAATGGCTCTTGGTTTTTGACAGAGCTTTCAAGAACTTTTTTGTTGTTTAGGTTTTTTTTGTAATGGAGTTCAGAATCCTGCATCAAATAACAGTTCTTATTAATAAGAGGATGTTATTGTTTTGTTTTATGAGCATTTATATTCTTTCACTCCCTGTTTTCTAAAGGTAGCATGCTTTGCATATATTGTTAAATAAAAAAGTTTGTAACAAAATGACACATAATAGATTTTTAAAACTTGGCTTTTAGGTTTGCTTTGTGGTACAACAAATTCAGTTACTCCTAAGATGCACATCTATAGTGATTCCTTGTGTGTCTTGTTCTTTAGGAATGGGGAAAGTTCCTAAATTTTATTATTCAGAAGAAATAAATTACTGATAAGTGATGCATAAGCAGATATATTAGGCATACAGTACAGTACAGAGTTACTATATTTTTTTTAATATCAGATCTTAGTGAGCAGAGATGTGCAAATCTGAGGGGTGTGTTACAGATAATGTAAAAGTTTGGTTTTTAAAAAGGAAAGAAAAAAGTCCCTATTAATGCATTATACAGAACAAAATAGAAGTCGTCTTTGGAAGAAGGAAACTAGTGTTTGTATATCATTCATTAAGAACATTATTGCTTCCAAACTAGCTGTTAGAAATGTAACCTAAGTCTTTTACTGTCTCTGCTGTAGAATTATCTTCTTTTTTTCTGCCCAGAAAGGTCATTTAGAAATGTGAGAATGATGGGAGGTGGAGGGGTGTGGAGTAGAGTCAAAAATTATACTGGTTAAAATATTTCTGTACATGTATTACTATCACAGCATACACATCTAAGCTGGTGAAAGCACAGCAAACTGTCAGTCTGTTGTGTGATGAGTATGTGTAACTCTCACCATGCCACCACTGGTTTATTTCCTTAGAGTCAGGGTCTGTTTTGGTTAGTCAAAATGCAACAAGTGTCTACATAATAACCATAGGGAATGCAGGAGAATCAAGTGTAATGATCATAAAGGTGGTTTATGTATTAAGATTGCTGATCTCAGCTGGTGAACTCCTATAAAATATGAATTACTGTTGTAACAAGGGGCTTTTTTTATCCAAAAAACTTATTACGTTTTTTTCATTTGTGCAGAGTGGTTTCTGTTTCCTTTTATTTCTTGATACTAGAAAGCAAGTTTGTTGAGCTAAAATTAAGATCTTTAAAGAAATTTTACTTAAAGGCTTATTTTTTTTCCTCTGTCTATCTGTTTTTTCCTCCTTCCTCCTCCCCAGTATCGCTTGTCCTACCCATTTTTATTTTTCATTCGTGTTTTGCGCCTGGAGGTTAGAAGAGGCTGACTGTGCTGCAAGTGACTGCCTGCCTTTTGATTATTCATGGACAGTAATAGAAGGCACTTAAAAAGAACAATGAAATTGCTTATTTTTGTGATGGGCCATCTGTTGAATTGTTTTTTGCAACAATCACACAATAGTATCTATGTCATATCATTCTATTTTCAACAGCAGCTGATTATGTATAGTTGGCTACTTGTCTTTATTTCTGAAGTCCCATGACCATTTAAATTCACCTCTGCAAACCTTTGCCTCAAAGGTAATAGAAATGTAAAACAGCCGGTGTGTATTTTCTTTCTATTTTCTGTTTTTTTTTTTTTCATGTTGCTTCTAATTAAGTAGGCCTCTTAAATGTTTAGGTCTGTTTTCTGTCTCCCACCTGTAGTTTTATTATAGAAGTTAACACGGAATCATTTAGCAATTGGTAAAGAAATGGTGGAGTTCCTCAATAAAGAGTGGGCAAGTTTTGAAAGACTGTGGTACATTCGCTGCTTATTAATTATCCCTTTTATTTTTTTCTCACCAAGCAATAATTAGAATCTTTCTCCAATGGCTTTCACTAACAAGCATTTTTCCTAGCTACAAAGCCACTTGCAGATCTATTGCAGCAGAAGCTGAAAGCAAGATAAAACAAATGTGTTGTCTTCTACAGGTCACTGACATTGCTGATGCCATGATTCTGAAGCAGCTTTTTGAAAATCTCTTCCAAAATGGGGTTGTCGTTGTGGCAACATCTAACAGGCCACCAGAAGGTAAAAACAAACATGCTACTGGTATTATCCAAATACTATGAATCTCAGTATCTTACAGAACAATTGTAGTAATATTTAACACTAATAAAATCTCTAGTCTGCAAGAATCTGAGATATTCTGGTTTGCCCTGTATTTTTTCTTGTTCTTATGGAAGAAAGATTTTTACTAAATCATACTCCTCTTTTCTCTCAAACTCAGGGTTCCTTCCCCCATCACTCCCAAATGTTTTCTGATCTCCTCTACTCTATCCCAACCAGTGGAAGGGTATTTGGGTATTTGAGGAGGGGTAAAATACTGCCTATTTTAGATGTATGCCAGAATAGGAAAAGACCATGTTCTGCAGAAGAGAGGGGAAATGGGAGTACGATCCTTCCCAGTTTCTAACTCAGGAACTTGCAGACTTGATCCACCAGCTCAAAGCAGAACCCCTTATCAGGATGCCATTCTTAAAGCCCAGTTTGAGTTCACTAGTTGTTTCCATTTCTAACTTTTTTTAGAATAACTAGTCACTGGTAGCGACTAGCTAGGTAAATATTCTACAAAGTGCCCAAATCTGTTTGGGTTTTAACAACTGTAATTTTTTGTAGAGCAGAAAGGTATTTGTATAGTGTAGCATTAGCAGTTAGCATAATGCATAATTTCTATGCAACTTTTAGACTGATTAATTTTGAATGTTTGCAAAAAATACTGAAGAGTTACAGTATTAACTGTAACTACCAGTTAATTTTTCTACCCAAAGACAATCACTATAGATTTACAATGCACCTTATCTTAGGAAAAAAAAAAAAAAGAAAAACAAATCCACCCAAAGTTTTTTAGGTTTTTACTACAGGGTTTAATAATTCCCTCTTGGCTTATTTTACTTGTTTGAGCAAAGAAGATGAAATAATAACTACTGTAGCTGGGTTAACTACAGATAAACTGGATGCCTTACTCAGTTGAGAGCCATCCTTGTGTTTTTGGAGCACTGCTCTTTGAAGTTCAGGAGAAATTTTTATCATAACTTGGGAATTGTATCCAGCATCTTAAATTGAGGTATCAGTTTGTGACCATTATCATCCTATGGGGTTTTTTAATGCATATTAAGTCACTTTATCAATCCAAAAGCCATGCACTTGTTCTAGCTGCCCAACAGAGAATGTCAAGAACAGCATCTCCAGAACTGAACTATGTTGCAGTCCAGGTGTTGGTCAATGCCTGTCTCTTCCCTTGTCACTATTCCTGCATGCTGAAAGCACGTCTAAAATCCTCCCACAGGAAAGAGAGTTGTTACTGTAGTATGCCACATCAAGGTTTAAGAATGGAGAGATTTGTTTCCTGTTGATACAAAGAGGAAAAGTGACTTTTTCATTAGAGAGCAGATGTATGGAGCTGCTGAACATTAGTGCTACGCTTAACTGTGTTGAACTTCTGTCCTAGGGGGATATGAGGGGAAATACTCAGGTGCAGTATTTGAGGAATCCTGGCTTCATTTCTCCACCAAAATAACTGTTTATTTTCTCATCCTCACAAAACAGAGACATAATACAGAACTCACAACCCTAATTAAAAGACCTAACAGGAATAGCTGTCTAATAGTGTTGTTACATGTTCACTAATCTTTGCAAGTGAATATGCAATTGCTATACACTTTTAACAAATGTATAGCCATCCTGATTTGCAGAGTTGTGAATTAGCATGATACATGGCTTCCTACAGCTTTGTTAGTAATTAGGATGTGGAATCTCCTTCACTGATAATTTTCCTAAATATTTCTATGTACATATCCAATTTTGTGAAAACCATTCTGTAGGTGTCGTGTTGGTGTGTCATGCATGCTGCATCTTCTGTCCACCATGAGGTGTTGGCAAAGCATAAAAGCTTTAGCATAGCTATAGCCTTCAAGCATTATGGGGAATATAAGTCATAATCATAACCTGGAATGGTCTTTGTGTGGAGTTCTTGTGATATCTCTACCAGGTGTCTGCATTATCTTGCTCATTCCTCCCATCAGTTACAGGTGCTTTACTGCCTTTTTATAAGGCTTCCTAATATTCATGAAACAGAGCAGCTCATCATACAGTTTAAGTGGTTACATTTTGAAAGAAGTCATTCTCTTGTGAACTTCTTGGGCAGTTGGATAACTTCCAGAGAAGATAAGTTTATGTTGTATAAATATATGGTGATAAATAAGACAAAAAATGCTGCTTTGCAGTTGTTTTTGTTAATTTGTGTTTTCTTTGAGTACAGATCTGCATTTTGTTACGTAACATCTCATTTTTTTAAAATTTAGATTGTATTTTTAGCAACTTTGCCTAAGTTAACATAATAATTTAATTTTCATTTTTTTAACCTTAGGGATGACCCTTTTTCTTGCTTTGGAGAAGGAGGTGTACCTGGCAGAATTGCTAGAAGATAAAGTGTACCACAGTACACTGAAAAAGAATGATACTGACTTTGTAAACTCAAATTGTGTATTTTTAGTTTATGTGGGGGTTTTGCCCTCTGCCAAATACACAGGATTTAACAGTTGCACAGTTTGGCCTTATAATCATACCAATGTATACCCAGCATTACAAGTGATTTTTATAACCTTACTTTAAAACAAATGATAGTCTAATTTCTTCTGTTAGAATCAGTTTTATGTCATTAGAGATCTAAATAATTTTTTCATTCCCTGCCCTTTTCAAACTTCCTCAGGGTGTTCCTTTCTTCCTTAAGAATGTATTGAATTTTCATACAGTAAAAGAAGAGAAATCAATTTCAGCTCTCCTTTTCTGCCTTTTGTTCCTCCTCCTGTCTCTAGCAACACTGAGTTTTGTTTGCTAGATTAGTAGACAAGCTGACATTGTTATTAAGACTAAGTAGCAAAATGGTACTGATTTTCTTTCTTTCAGATCTCTATAAAAATGGTCTTCAGAGAGCTAATTTTGTACCATTCATTGCTGTGCTGAAGGTAAGGAGAGCCACCTGTTAAATGCCTTTCAGTTTTCCCTGTTTTATTAATAAATTAGAGATTTGTACAGGATTGCTTTGATGCTGGTTTCCAGATTATATATATGCTTTAACTATTTAGAGCAAAAATAATTGAAGGTAAGGTAAGAAAGGACTTTTTCCTTTTGAAATTAACATGTCTTGAAAGCTGGACATTTTTAGTATGACAAAAAGTTATCTTTTGGACTAAGGCAGCAGAATTTGTTTGTTTGGATAAGACTTTCTTGCTGACTGGTGTGTGTATGCTGTATAACACAGTATGCCTCTAACATTTGTGTTGTACTTGTGGACATCTTACATTTATTATGGTACAAAAGCTTCCTGTTTCTTCGATATAAGGAAAGTAGTGTTTGTTCTGTACCCCTCAATTGCCTTGTTTCTGGGTCTTTCTCATGTGTAAGTAGTTTTATGAATGGCTAATTTTGAGGCTTCATATAATGTTCAACAAGGAGCAGCTCTGAAGCTTCCTTGAGTCCGCATGTTGTAGTGTGGCAGGTCAAAAACTGTAATTGCTTCATGTAAATTAAAAAACAGAGGATCCTTTCTCTATGTGAATAATACAATCAGTGCTTATTTTGCTGTTAAAAAGAACATATACTGAAATCACACTTTTAAGTTCTGGACAAGTCACAGATATTTTTCATTCACAAGTTACATTTGTATTGTTATGTTATTGAGGGCTGACATACACCTCTCATATCCTGCTCTGCCTGGATTGATGTGACATGTAAAATGGAAATAACAGCATTTCCCTAACTTACAGAAGTATTGCTAGCGCAGGTACAGAAATAATGTTAACTGTATTGATATCTAAGATAAGAGGAGGGTAAGGTAGACTTTAGGGTAGGTTTGGCTTTGTGATAGGAAATTTGGAATTGTTGAATAGACACTTCGTTTTGATGTTTCTGTTAAGGTGCTCAGCAGTAAGAAGAAGACATTGCCTTGGGTTTTCAGTGGTCCCTTTTTGAATCATGAGATTGCTTGATTGCCTAAGCACCTTTGAAAATCTCATCTGATGTTGACATTTGAACAATTACCAGTTTTTGAAGTTGATATGCCATTGACATTATTGTGACACTCCTATACATCTTAGAATGGCTGCATATAGAGTTAGGGAGGTTATCAGTGAAAGTAGTTCTCACCTGGATGGCTTTAGAAAAGTAAGAAACATAAAAAAAATGAACAACCACTTCCATTTCAGATTCTTGAAAAGGGTTTATTCTGTAGCTGCCTGCATGGAATGCAAGAGAGCTCCCAGTCATAGAGTACTTTCAAGAATAGAAGTAGTTCCAAATGCAATTGCTTTTTGCAATGCAGCAACTGTAGCAAATCATTCTTTTCTATGTAGCAAATCATTCTTTTCTAAGTCTACCTTGTTGACTCTGAGTTTTCTTCCTAAAAACTGTAAAGCTCTTTAATTTCACCGATCATCAGACTTTAAGAATATCTGTCATATACTTATTTATAGTTTCCTTTTTTTCTTATTTCTATCTAGCTGAAATAAAAAAAAGTGAAATGTAGTTTATGCATGTAGAACACCTCATCAGGACTGGGAATGTGATCAAAATATTTTAGAAAGGAATACAGAGAGAAGCATTAAAAGTGGATTGGTCTAGAGCTGCAACATAGAATGGAGTAGTGCATCAAGAAACAAGTACTACAACTCAGACTTGAGGCAGATGAATATTGTCATTATTATGAATGGAGAAAAAAATGTTCAAGTTCAACATAGGAGCTTCAAATTCCTCGAAATGTTCTTGGAAAGGTGGGATGAATGGAAAGTATTGACAGTTAATTTCTGTAAAGAGATGCTTCATTTGAAATAGATTTCAGGCTGTTTTCATTCCTCATAAATGGAAGACGTAGTTCCTAGATACACAGGTAGGTTATAAAAAAGTATTTTCCTGTCTTCAAATGATCAAAAGTAATGGTTTCTCTCCTAGACCTATGCTCATCCTCGATTGTTGTTTTTCTTTTCTGCAGTCCATGTAATTCCATTATCTGTGTTTGAGTTCCTATTTCGTACAAAGAAAACTGAAAACCAGTTTCTGTGGAATAAGCAAAAGGGTGAAATAACATTCTAGAGAAAATACAGTTATCTTCCAGAGTTTGTGTGTATATTGTCTTTCTAGTTAGTAGATTACTGGGGACAAGTGATTGTTGAATGCCTGCAGCATGAGGTTGCAGTTGATAAGTTCCAGTTTTTAGGGATGCATGCTTCAGGTCCCACATCTAGTGGCCACAGAAAAGCCTCAGGTCTATGTTACTGGGCAGGCCAGTAACACCACTGGCAGCGCTTTCTGCCCTCTGTGTGTTCCCTGTCCAATTCTGAGCCTATCCCAATGTTCTCATCTTTTGAAATCTTAAATCATTTGAGATGTAATTTTTCAGCGATTCTTTAATCAAAGGGGTAGTTTTCCTAAACAGAGGAAAACTCTGAATTGATCAGTTCATTGTTATGGCTATGTTCTAGTTACAGGGACGGGGACCAGTTTATCACTATGTGGGTATAACCTCTGTGTCATTTGTCATTTCTGATGGACTGTTAATAATGGATCATTTGCAGCAGCTGCCCAGGGCACACCTGACACCTCAGGCTACAAGCTGGGTGTTAAAGAAACCCGTGAGGAGTGTTTCTTTTGTTTTCACACTAATAACTGTGATAAGTACCCGCCGGGGAGGCATTAGCACCTTCACACCCAGCCTGAGGGGTCATGTCTGCTAATGGGCCATACTGGACTGGCATAATAGGCAGCTGCAACGACCTAGACCATTAAAGACTCCAAAAGTATCCCAGGACTCACAGAGTTAAATCACCCATCGTGAAACTCCCTGCCCTGGGGGAGGTACTGGGCATTCCCACTTGAACCTGGGCATATATAAACTTTGGGTTTTGGGACTTCTGGTACCACTCCTCGGATCCAGAGGAGGACCAGAACTTCAACCCAACTGTGATCATCATCCGGACCAACAGGTTTTCCTTTCCTTTTACTTTGCACCCAGGGGGCCACGTGGTGCTCAGCACAGGGGCTGTGGAACACCGTTCTGTTCTTGTCCCAGGGTGCTGGGTTATATATCTGTTTGTTGGGGGTGAAAACCAGTTTTTCTCTGTATCACTGGATTTATTGGAATCTTTTTTAGTAAATTGTAACTCTGACTTGTAATCACTCTTGAGTTGGGTTCATTTTTCCCACCTGTTTACTTGTAAACCAGCACAGGCTGTAATTCTTTGGAACACAGTATTCCTTATGGAAGGGCTTAGTTTCTGCAACAGATAAGAGTGCTTCTTCAGTCCATGAAATTTTACAGAGATAGAGCTTTACAGAGATAAGAAGTATTAGGAAGAAAAATCTTTTAATTCTATAATTGTAATTAGATTCAATCTCTTTTGATTGAGCTTTTAATCTTGCAGGATCTCTTACTGAGCATTTTAAAGTGCATGGAACTACTATGTGGGGTTTTTTTAAGGCAGTTTTTGAAAAGAGAAGCATTCATTTCTCGCAGTTACTTTGTTCAAATGCTTAGAGCATAATTACTGCAAAAATTGTTAAGCTAACCAAAAAGAGATACAGAATCAGCTAGGTTGTAAAAGACCTCTGAGATCATTGAGTCGAGCCTTTGACTCAACACCACCTTGTCTATTAGACCATTGGCACTAAGTGCCACATCCAGTCTCTTCTTAAATACCTCCAGGGATGGTGAGTGAACCACCGCCCTGGGCAGCCCATTCCAATCTCCAGTCTCTCTGTAAAGAACTTCTTCCTTATGTCTAACCTTAACCTCCCCTGGCTCAGCTTAAGACCATGCCCTCTTGTCCTACAGCTGGTTGCCTGGGGGAAGAGACCAAGCCCCACCTGGCTACAACCTCCTTTCAGGGAGTTGCAGAGTGATGAGGTCTGTCCTGAGCTTCCCCTTCTCCAGGCTGAACAGTCCCAGCTCCCTCAGCCTCTCCTCATGGGGCCTGTGCTCCAGTCCCTTCCTCAGCCTCACTGCTCTTTTCTGGACCTGCTCCAGCACCTCAATATCCTTCCTGAACTGAGGGGCCCAGAACTGGACACAGGACTCCAGGTGTGGCCTCACCAGCACTGAGTACAGGGGAAGAATCACTTCCCTGGTCCTGCTGGCCACACTGTTCCTGATCCAGGCCAGGATGCCATTGGCCTTCTTGGCCACCTGGGCACACTGCTGGCTCATGTTCAGCTTCCTGTCATTCAGAACCCCCAGGTCACTCTCCGTCTTGCCGCTCTCCAGCCACTCTGTCCCCGGCCTGTAGCGCTCCATGCGCTTGTTGTGGCCAAAGCAGAGGACCTGGCACTTGGCCTTGTTGAACCCCATATTGTTGGATTTGGCCTATTTATCCAGCCTGTCTGGCTCCCTCTGCAGAGCCCTCCTGCCTTCCAGCAGGTCAACACTCCTCCCCAACTTGATGTCATCTGCAAATTTGCTAAAGGTACAGTCAATCCCTTCATCCAGACCATCAATAAAGAGGTTAAACAGGACTGGGCCCAACACTGATCCTTGGGGGACACCATTAGTGACCAGAATAAATAAAGATACATAACTTGGAATCACAGAATCATTAAGGTTGGAAAAGACCTTGAAGATTGTTGAGTCCAACTCTTAACCCAGCACTGCAAGTCTACCACTAAACCATGTCCCTTAGTTCCACATCTACATGTCTTTCCTCCAGGGATGGTAACTCAACCATTTCCTTGGGCAGCCTGTTCCAATACTTGACAAATGCTTTTGGTGAAGAAATTTTAATCCCAGGTCCTTTTCTGCTGGTGAGCTTTCCAGCCACTTTTCCTCCAGCTTGTGACACTGCAGGGGGTCGTTGGGAGCCAAGGGCAGGACCCAATACTTGGCCTTGTTGAACCTCTTACAGCTGGCCTTGGCCCATCAATCCAGCCTGTCCAGATCCCTCTGCAGAGCCTTCCTGCCCTCTAGCAGATCAACATTCCACTAATCTTTAACAATTTGATGTAAAATATGATATGAGGCTCTTGGGAATAAAAAGAAAGAAAAGGGAAAAAAAGAGTTCTTTAATTTACTGGTTTGGCAGTAATTTTGGCAACATTTTAATTTTTACAGATGTTTAATGAAGACATTTACATCAACCCTTAACTCTTCTGGAATCCTAATTCTAGTTCAGTGACTAGTTCAATGTTTCATTCTCCAGAAAATCAGGAAGGAAAACTCAAATAATTTGTTGCATAGTCTGTAACTTCAGCGAGCAGTTCTTGAGCTTCCAAAGGTTTCCTGGAAGTGTGGCCTGAAGTTTAAAAACGTCAAGCTGTGTTGAAATACCAAGCATGTAACTTCTGCATTTTGTCAGTTTTACTTTGTGCAATAGACCTACACTGCACTAAATTCTAACTGAAAGTCAGAAAGTTTTAGGGCCTTTCATAGTCTGAGTATACCTTTAAAAGGTACAATTTTAAAATAAAATGTTTGGCTTTGGCTACCTGCATTTTGCTTTAAGAGAAGAAATCAGCCAGAACTTTATTGTTAGTAGGACATGAAAGTCCTGTCAGCTTTCTATAGTGACCTTTTTTTTCCCCCTTCTGCTATTACGGACCAAATAGTTATTTATTTTAACAGTATTTGATTAAAATGACTCTTAACAGTAAGCATTGTGCACTCAAATAGAAAGCAATGTATTTTTATATGCCGTGTTGCACTCTTTCATGAAATTGGTTAATGATTATTACTGTGTTTTTAATTGAAATATACATTTTCTTAGAAAGCAAGAAATTGAGGAACTTGAAAGCATTTTCACTTTTCAATAACTTAGTTTGCATATGTGAAAAATACTTGTTTAAAAAACATTTAGAGCTGTCCCTAAGAAAATGGTGGGAGTTAGTTTTGTACAAAGGCATTTGGGAGATATAAAATGTCTTTGATGGTGCAGTCAGCTTTTGTCCAACCACCTGTGTGAGAAATGCAGGCATTTGTTGAGTGGCGGATCTGCCTCCCCCCTCGCCCCCCTCCCAAAAAAGTCATCTCCTTGATGAAATTGATTTGTCAGTTTGTTCCAGTCTAATGGTGTGATAGCCCAGCAGCTTTCAGCATGTTGAATAGTTAAAACCTGCTTTTGAGGTCAGTGTCAGCCACTCTGACCCCTGTGAACTGTCACCTGAGTCAGAATTGCAGGGATTAGGCCTTTGATATTGTGATGGCTTTGCCTATCAATTGACTTTTTCATTACTGAAGATGTTGGGCCTTTTGTTTCCCTTCTTAGTATGTAACCAAGCAAACTCCTAAGTAGAAGGAGCATTTGTTCTTGTTCTCTCTCTCTGCAAGTAATAGAAGTACTCGTCTTTTGTGAAGTGTACCTAATTAAACACAGAAAAAATAAAAATAAGAAATATAGCATGACCGCAAGTATTTTTGTGCTGAACATCAGTATAATTTTTGGGTGATTTTAGTTGGACAAATTTGTGAGATTATCAACTAATAAAATGTTGTATATAGAAAGCAGGGTGCCAGATTCAAGTTACCAATCCTTTCTGCATTCAACCCTCTAAATCTCTCCGTGTGTATGTGTTACATTAAAACACAAGATTTATTTGAATTCTGTAGTTTAGAGCACTTAAATGTTACAATATTTTATAATGTACCTATTGCTTTGTTGTATTCTCAAGAGATGAACTGTTCAGTTTGTTAACCTTCTACATCTGTCTTACACGCTTGCTCCTACAAACTTTATTTAGATGCAGATCAAAATTTATCTTAGGATAAAATAGTTGCTACTGTAGCTCTGTGCCAGGCTTTCTGCCTTCTCTCTCCCATTAATTGCTGGGATTTTCTGAGCTCTTGCTTGGTTTGTTTACTGCTTGATTAAAATAAGTAAATCAAAGCATATCATAGGTATGGAATAGTTGATTCCTGCTATATCAGGATAAATTAGTCTAATTACACGTGGCAGTTCTGTTTGCTTGTGATGTAATGTGAAATGAGGTCCTGCCTCCCCCCAAAAAGCCCGAGCCAATTAATAAAGCTTTTAAGCTCTTTGTCACAGGCCACCGTGGAGGTCTGCAGAGAAGAACTTTAATCCAATAAACATTTCATTTAGATCATGAAAAGAAAGCATGAGGAGAAGCTCCTACAAGAGAGGGTGTTACCAGCAATTCTAGTTGTGAAGAGATGTGAGGAATTTGCTAAATTAACAAGACCTTCATATTTAACTCATAAATGTGTCAAAACTAATAATAGAATAATTTAATTTGAGTTGAACCTTATATTGTTAAAATTCTAAGAAGCCACAACTGTTTTCTTCAAAGACTTTACTGTTGAGTTGGATGGACAGGGCAAAGGGAGGTTGTGAGAAACCCAGATAGCAAATAACACTGGCCGAAGCTGGTGGAAAGGGGGGGGGGGGGGAAAGGAATAGATAATTAGGTGTAATTAGCGTGTATGAATTGTTGTCTCCCTGCCCTTGGCTTGAATAAATTTCAGAGGAAAAAAAACCCTAGTGGTGAAAACGCTTTGATGTAAGAAGAGTCATTGTGGTTTGGCAGCATAAAGGCAGTGTTTTATACTTCTTACATAATGGTTGTGATACAGAATGAGTGAATGGACCCTGCACCCCCCAGCCTGCTTTACAGCAAGGACTTTTGGATTCCCTTGAAACAAAATGCATCAGAAGTTTTCAGTTGTTGGTAATGAGGTAGTGGACCTCATCAGAGCTAAGCGTAAGCCATCTTTAGCCTTTGTTTAGACCTTAATCGCTTTTTTTTTTATTATTCTGGGAAATCCAGTTTTGTAAATCAATACTACTTTTTTTTTTCTTTCCTTTTTTTTTTTTTCTTGCCTGCCAACAGTTCTGGCAGGAGCAAAGGCTAATACTGGGAAAAGAAACACAAATCAAATGTTAAAAAGAAAAACAACAGCATAAAAGAAATCTAGACAAATAACTTTGTCCAGGGTATAATTCCAATGAAGTACATGTATTAGGGGTGAATTTGACCCTTAGCTTACGAAACATCATGTTATAAATTCAGTGTGAACTCTTGGCATTTGTTTTTCACAGAATGCCACAGCTTGCTTATTAGGAGATTGAAAGTTACAGTCATTATTGGTTCTTTAGCAAAAGTGGGTGTTATACAGTGATTTGTGGTTTGCAGGTTTGGCCTTTTTTTTTTTTATTTACTTTTTTTATTTATACTTATTCTGCAAGGAGGATTTTTTCCCAAGTGATGTGAAATGGGGAGAGCTGTTCAGTGTAATTCTTATTGCATGGAGGTTTACTCTGCCATTCTTCTGCTCCCTGACTGGAAAAAGGAGAGGCTACTTGTCTCTGAGCCAGCACAGCCACATCTGTACCTTCTGAGTTCTTTCACTTTTGTTTGAATATCTGAAATACTATTCACAGAATAGTACATTTTAAGAGTCTCTCTCTTTATTCATGCACCATTATTTTACAAGTTAATTGTCTATTTTTCCTCTTCTTAGGGGGTAGCTGATTTGTAGCTAGACATTAAAATAAGTTATTGAAAAGTTGTACAATAGATCATATGTTCTTTGTGGTACCAAGAATAGTGGGGTTTCTTAGTTGTTAAAGTTTGAAGGCTGTAATGTAAACTCATGCAACTTCCACTGAATGAATTTTGCCTCTCAATTTATCTTTGCTAAGCTCTTAAGTTTAAAGTCTAAATGTTCTTGTAACAAGTGTAAGAAAAAGATTCATTGAAAAAATTATACTTGGCAGTATTTCTTTTCCCAGCTCTTTGTGCTCTAGGTCCATTGAAAAATAAATCATAGATAAAATGTTTGTCATCCAAAATCAAACTGACCATGGTGTTTCCCTCATATTTTATAAGATTCTTGGATAATATTTAGAAAGTTTTCCTCAAAATTTCTTTGTGTGGTTATTTGTTTTTTTTTTTCATTTTGTTTTGTTACAGTGTTTGCAATTGGGATTAAGTGTGATATATCTAAGGCTATTTTAGCAATTTCCCATATTTCATTATTGCAGAAGAATATAGGGGAAAAAAGACTGTAAAAAAATTTAGTTAACCCCTTAAAGCATTGTACTGTTTTGTAGAACAAATAGCCTTTTCTCCTTGAAGTTGATTTGATCTGTGAAAGGCAATACCTGAATATCATGCAAAACTAAGTAATTATTCCTGATTGTAGGGTTTGGGGGTTTTTTCAGGTATAGGTCACAGTAAATTCAGTTAGGGTAGAGAATGTACAAAGCTAAGAAATGTGTGGATTTTTTGTTGTAAGATTGTGCAAAAATTATTTACAGTTAATACTTGCATAAAGGTTAGAAAGGTTGATGAAGTGATATTTAGTTTTGCTTTACTATTCACTGCATGTCAGAATGTAATTATGACTGATTCATGAAACTGTCTTAGAAATGAACCATCTTTATTAAAATGCTGATCAAGACAAGAGCTGACAGTAATAAAGAATAGAACACTTTAGTCTTGTTGCTTTTGAATGATTGCTAATTACCCCAGAGGTCATGTATAGTGCTTATGAGGATTCATTGACATTTTCTTTAAAGTCTACTGTTTCAACAACATCTGAACAGGGAGACAAAAACTACGTGCACACCCAACTATGCCTGGACCAAGTTTTTATCTACCACTGAATACCTGATGATTCTCTTTCTCCTTTCCCCTCCCCTTGAGTACATCTCATTCCTGTGGATTGGTGTAGCAGAAAGCTGGAGTTTAACAAATTTAGTTACTTTTTTAAAAAAACCCGAACAAACTCAAGGCAAAAGAATAAAAGGAGCAGCCCCTGGAAGGTCCTGCACCTGTACCACAGAATTGGAGAATTGCAGAATATGCTGAGTTGGAAGGGACCCACAAAGATTATCAAGTCCAACCCCTTAGCCCTGCACAGGTGGTTGGCCCTCCTGGCTGCCAGGGCACTGCTGACTCACGTTCAACTTGCCATCGACCAGGACCCCCTAGTCCCTTTCTGCAGCACTGCTTTCCAGCATCTCATTCCCCAGTCTGTATGTGCATCTAGGGTTGCCCCACCCCAGATGCAGAATCTGGCACTTTCCCTTCTTGAACAGAGGTTGGTCATTGCCCAGTCCTCTAATTTGTTGAGGTCTCTCTGCAGGGCCTCCCTGCCTTCGAGGGAGTCAACAGCTCCTCTGAGTTTTGTGTCTCTGCAAAACTTGTTTAGTATCTCTTCCAGTCCTACATCCAAGTCGTGTACCATGCATGCGCATGACCAACAGTCTGGTTGATCTTTTACAGCTGCACCAGAGAGGAAACACTGCACATAACCTCATAGACTTCTCTCAGCAGGCTGTTGACAGCCTGTCCAGCTTATGACTTGTCCAGCTTATGAGTCCCAGTGGACCAGTTTCACATTCTGAAACATGCTGATGACTGTCACTTGCTGATGACTTTGCAAGTACACTGAAGTTACTCAAAGCACTGTGGTTGTGCTTTGTATGTCAGAAATAAGTTTTTCATGACATGCTACATTTTTGCTTAAGACAATTCTTCTTCTACCACAGTTACGGAAAATGCCAGTTTGTAATGGTATCCTTTGGATGGAGAAACCTTTTCTTGAATTCATTTAAGGAAGAATTTTGAGAAAGAAGGAATAATATTTTTGTTGATAATCTAACTCTATATGGAGTCGAATAATGAAAAATAAAAATGGTTAAGTCTAGTGAGCTTTGTTTACCTAAGGAACTCTTCCTCTGTTGTTGGCTGGGGTGCTCTCATCATGTGTCTGCGTGTTGTGTGATGCGAAAGAGTTTTTCTCTCTTAAGCTGGATGTAAATGTATGAGAAGAATGATTGCAAATGAACAATCTCATTGTTTTTCTGATTTGCTGGGGGAAAGGAATATTAGTGATCCTGTGTATTGTTAATGGACACGAAATCAGAGAACGCACTTGAAAAGGGAGGATGAGACCTACATAAAAATTATGGTTCCTTTTGCTCAGAAAGAGTAGCTGTAAGTTGCACTTCTTAGATAGGCATGGCTTGGTTCCTAGTAGTAGTTGTCCTAATGTGCTTGTTCAGAACTACACAGAGGCCAAGAGTATTAATTGTGCAGCTTTGCATGTGTGGGGATAGACGTATACTCTTCTTTGCTCATATGGAAAGTGTATTTGATATGGCAGATGCACTGCTGCTGCTGCATTTGCAGATGGCTGGTTTGACACAGGTGTGAAAGGCTGCAGAAATTCAGCAGGTGTGGGAATTAAGGTAATGATCATCCTAAGTTGAAGCACTCTAGTGTCTCTGTTCCACTACACCTTCTCTTAGTTCTTTGGCTGTTGAATAGGATTCTGGGGTGATTAGTTTGTCTATTCTTATGGTCCAACAGGATGATTTGTATGTTGTTTTTTCAGTTTTCTTTTTTTTAATGCTGTTAAAATTCAGAGCAGAGGATGATAATTGGATTGACTTACGATGATTTTCAGTAAGGTTAAGAAATATCTACTCACCTGCATTATCAAAGTTGTTCAACTGATCACAATATTCGAGCTCACAGGCAAGTGATATTTAGTACAATGTTTAATGTGGACCACAAGGCTGTCTATTAGCATTTCAGGGCTTTTTGTGACACATGGGAAACACACATCTTTAGAACTTGCAGGTTATCCAGTTAACTTTGACTGCCTTTTTAAATTTTCTGAAACCTTTGTTCCTCTTCTTAATGATCTATCATGTCGTGTACTTTGTTTTCTTGAGCAGTTAAGCAATTTAGTAGCTACCATTCTTGATTGCAGCAATAAAGGAATGTTACAAGTGCTCACGGGAAGAAAAATGTATTTATATTAGTCTGTATTTAATACTTCCTACAGTAGGTCTACTGACAGTCTGATTTTATCTATTCTGTCTGAAGATTTGTGTTTTCGATGTTGTGTCTTGAGGTGAGCCTTGAGGCTTTATCCTTTTTTTTCCTTCTGGAGTACAAAGTTTTTATGGCACTTCAGTGGAAATGAGTGCATGCTCACACTGTATTTTTAACTTACTAATAGCATTTTCAATTATGTAATTGTATTTGTTCTTTGTATCCATAAATACATAAATGACTTCAAAATAAATTGTATGACTAATTAATTTTATGCATTTGAATAGAGTAAGTCAGACTTTTAAATATCTCAGTAGAACAGAAAATCTTTTGGAAACTATGGATGGTTCTACTGGACTCACTGTAGCTTCAATAATAAGTATTTATTTCAAAAGAAGTTTAACCCAAGTAAAGGAAATTTGAAATTTTAAAACTCCATCTTAAGAAATGGAAACCAATGGTTACAGTCGTGGGTTTGACAATTAAGTGCTAACAATCTGAGCACTCCAGTTAGTTCTGTGGCTGTTGATTAGGATTCCATGGTGATTAGTGAGTGTGAGGATGCAATCACATCCGTAGGATTTAATCAGTCCAGTGCTGGATGAGGTAGTCCAAAGATAAGAGAGAAACTAGAACTTCTATATGTAGTATTGTATGGGGTTTTTTCCCCTTACTGTAAGAAGAAGAAGAAGGACAAAAAGTAGAGAAGCCTACCTTTCCCCTCCTCCCTAAACTTGCAGATTTTTAAACTGTAATATTGACTGTTTAGTTCTGTGATGCAGGAGAATAATATTGTTAACACCTGTGAAGGGGAAAGACAATGCACAGGGATAATCACATAGGCATACTCTCTGATGTTCAGCATTCTTACACTTGTGAGCAGGATTTCTTTTTCCACGCTGTGCAACCATGTATCTGGTTTTCCTTTTTGTAAATCTAGGATTTTAAGTGTTTAGCTTGGACGAATACAATATTTTCATGTGTCTTATTTTCTTCTGTTATACATTCTGATTATGTGCTGTCTTTTTAACACTGAAAGCTTGTATCTTAAATGAATAATGTACAATGTCCTCTGCCTTCCTGTGAAGCAGATAAGTGAATGTGTGCAGAAACAGAAAACCATTGTCGGTACTGTTGTCTACAAAGGAAAACTCTAAAGGAAAAATTTTTGGATCTCTGCTCTTCACAAAGCTTCTTTGTGATCTTTCTGACTCTGAGTAAAGGTGACCATGTGCTGAATCCTCCTTTAGAATTATCTGCAGTGGTACATTCTTAACTTAGAGGAGAGATGGTGTTGTTATCATCTGGCAGTGTAAGCAGTCCTCCCATTACTGCCCTTCAGTTTACTGCTACTGCTGTCACAACTTTTCTCTCCTCTACTATGTATAGCTCAATTTGTGTAAATAGCATTGCCCACTTCTGTGTAATTTTTTTTTTTGTTACATTATTTTGCATTAGCACCTATGGATCTCTATTTGTCATATATTCATATAACAGAAGGTTGTTCCTACCCTGCAAAGCTTATAATTTAACAGCGGGATTCATGTTTTAAAGCATTGTTTTCTGAGAGCATATTGCGATGCAGATTATGATGTTTAGGTTTAATAGCAGGAGCTGTTCCTTTTATGTATATTTATACAATGTCTAAAAGAATAGGTGTGGGTGAGCTTTGAAGTGTTTCAGTGCAACTACTTAACGACAAGCATTAGTAAATACTTACATGAACATGTAGAAGGCTTAGGAGATTCTTGTGGCTGTTTCATTTTTATTTAGAATATGGTCTCTAAATGGCTGCAGTACCTTCCTGAACCGAGCATCAGCCTGGAGAGGACAAAACCATAAATTAATTAGGAACATTTAAGGAGTGGGAGAATAAAATCCCAAATGTTTTAAAAAGGACTAAGTATTTCACTGTTCCTGTTAGCTGCCCCCTGCTTCTATGTCTATATTGTGTATTACACAAACTGCTGTACCTCAGGATTCTGGTTTTCCATTCTGTTTATGTTTGGTTCAGTTAACTTTTGCCTCCTAAGGAAGCAAAAAATCAGTGGGACTGTATTAACTTTATTTTATAGATCTCTGATCAAGATTCTGCTATTGCACTTCTGGCTGAAAGGTCCTATAGCCTAGAATATCTAGCAGATATTTTTGAAATAAACTATATAATGTAATACCATATTAGAATCAATAGTAGTGCATCAGTGCAGACAAACAAGCAAGATTTATAGGGAAGAGAAATATCTTTCAGTTAGGCAACTGTCTGTAGCTTAAAAAAGGCCAAAAAACATAAATAAGCTTTCGAACAGACAAGCTCTTCTTGACTAGTGTCACTAATGATAGTGATTTTTCTTGAATAGTGATAATACTAATTACTTTGAAGAGAAAGAGAAGGAAGACAGAAAAAATGCATCTTCTTTGTAGCTGTATTGGTAGTATTTACATCTACAGTTCTTAACTCCAAAACTCATTCACTGTAATGTTAAATCATGGAGTCATAGAAGGCTGTCTGTGAATTTAAGGAGTGACAAGTTTGTAAGTGGAACACAGGTGGACTAAAATACTGTAGCACCAAGTGTTGATTTCTATTTCATCAAGTTGCAATGACCTGCATAATATAGCCCAGTACCAGTCTGTATTTGAGTGCACAGAACTCCTGCTCCACTCAGCAGTCATTAGCAGTTGAACCACACACACCAGTGTAAATATCAGGGCAACAAATTTACATGAGCTACAGTGTTCAGGTGTAATTTTTATTTCTTTCAATCCTACCATAACCATGGAATACTCTAAACTATATGTAGTTCTGTGTTTGCTCTTCACTGTATGCAACACAACACACTGAGGGAGCAGTAGAGTTTGTAAATCCATCTTGAAGGCCAAAGAGATGAGGCCGAATTCACACAAGATTGCCGATCTCATCTCCAGGAGAAAACCCCCAGAATTATAAACAGCATTACTAAATATCCGAGTATCTAAAGTTAATCTAAGTAATCTCAGAGTCCCCAAAGCTGTAGTAGTAATCTGCATTTTTTTCCCCTATAGCATAAAGAAAATAGTACTTAAGCTAATCTTCTACTCTGGAAAAATAAAACATTAGGTGGAAAGATACTGGCAAAGAAAAGCAAAGTGCACTAGCTTTGCTGTGAAATTTCAGTAATCTTCCTTTTAGCCTTGGCTGCCAGACTGATGGTGAAGAAAAGCTTAAACATCCTCCCTCCCTTGTGCATATTATTACATGCCTCTGAAACTTTTTTCTTCTGCTCTGTTATTCTCCTTCTTTGTGAGCTCTCACAAAAAGAAAGGGAATAGATTATAATAATATTGTAGCACCAACGCTATTGTGTTTGCAGTAGCCTTAGTCCAAGATAACGATTTGATTAGCATGGCTTTTTCACTTACTGGAATTAAAGATACGTGGATTTTCCTGGGATTCTGTGCTTTCAGAATGATTTTTTTTCACCTTCTTTCTTCATCTGTATGTCTGTGTGAAGAAGGCAGAGGTTTCAAATCGGTACAGAGCCTTCAGTAATAGCCAAGGGCAAAAAATTAGTGCAGTGCGTCATCACAGTCACTCCTGCAATGTCCTATGCAACGCATTTCTTCAAAAGGACCATTGTTCCTTAAATCACTGATGATAGTTCTTCTAAATTTTTTTCCCTGCAATGTAGTTGCTATAAATGAGGTTTGACATTTCCAATTTTGTTATTTGAATGGCCTCAAGGAGGCTTTGAAAAGTTTGACACACAGAATATGAAATGCTTAACAAGGTCATTAAAGATAAACTAATAGTTCATAGTGCAGCAAAGAAGCAGAGTGATTTAGTGCATTCTAGCAATCCAAAGACTTTTAATGGTGTTGAATTACATTAAAAAAATTAATTGCTTTGATTGAATTTTTGATAGAGTTATCTTTTTCTAAAACATTTAAACTTTTCCTCCCTTTCTTCTGTAGCTTCTTTTGCTTCTAGCTATATAACACACAGAAGTTGTGTATGTCGGCAGTAGGCATAACAGATAAGCAGAGTTATTCCCTTTGCTAGAGGGTGTAAAATCTTGATCCCGCTGATATTAGTGAGAATTTTGCTCTCAGCCTCAGGACTTGAATCAAAAAAAGCACCCTTTGCTACAGCTGGGTTTGAGTTTTCTAACAGAAGCAATTAATTGTGACTACTTAAGAGATCCGTATCACACTTGTAATCTTACAGGTGGCTTAAAGGGGAACAAAAGAGATGCTTTTCTGAGTCAATGCAGATATTGCAAAAATGAAGCAAAATCTTTTTGATATAGAACTTTGTTTATTCCCCTTTATGCTTTGGTCCATTTTGCAGCCAGACTGGTGTGGTTCATATATTTGATGTCTGACTTGCAAAATTTTTAATCTTATTAGTAAGAGGAAAAGATAAAATTATTTTTAGCTTATAAAATAGAAGTAGTTTCATTTGTTGCTAGAATTTGTTTGTAGTCTGTTAAACTCCTAATGCTACTAATTTTGTATTTCTAAATGTATATACTTTAATGTGGAAATAATTATTTTTGCACACTCCCCCAACAAAGCAATATCCAGAGAGAACAAATAATATTCACCTGCATTTCATGTGCTTCTAATCTATATAAATCTTCTAGCTGATGGACTTGTGAAAATAGTTACTTTTTTGTTTTGAATATGTGAACGATTTCCAGGTTATTTCTTTGCTTTGATAATTGCAAAGGAGACTTCAATTTTGTGATCTTGAATTTCAGTTTCACGAATTATATTTATGCTGTTGGTTTATCACAGCAGTGTGTCCTCTCTAACACAGACAATAGTAAATACAGCTTTGGCTTGAGGAAAGCTATTCTTTTTTTTTTTTCTTGGTCTCTGTAGAAATACTGCAACACAGTCCAGCTTGATTCTGGAATAGACTACAGGAAACGAGTGCTTCCAACTGCTGGAAAACTTTACTACCTGTAAGTTTATCTATGATATTGTATTTGCTCTCTTTTTCTTTCTTATTAGCCAACAATTTCCTAATCAATGGGAAATGAAAAATGTATAGTAGAATTAGCAGGGTGTGACTTTTCCTTTTTTTGCCTTCTGGTCCATTTTGTTCAGCAAACCGCCTTCCATTATGCCTTGATATTAACTTCATTAAACTATATTTTCAGTATCCACACTAGCATCATTTATAATGTGTGACTGAATAAAAACTAATTAGATTTTTTGGGGAGGTGTGGTGTTTGGAGAACTGAAGTGACAGATGGTTAGAAAGTAATGAATATCCTCTTGTGAGAGATTGCACAATTCTCTTATAATAGAAGAACATCCTTATTGTATTTAAGTAATTAAGTATTTATAGAAATCCAGTGACAAGGATTCATTTAATTTTGGGTGTTTCGAGTGCTGTCGATGAAAAATCCCAACACCCTCCTGTTTTGACAGATTGTTTCTGTTTGTCATGACAAAATTTCTTTAGCTCTTTATATTTGCAAATAAATAATTTTTAAAAGATATTCACAGTTATGCTTATGGTTGCAGCATAAATCTGCCTAATAGGAACATTCTCTCTTTTTAAAAAAAAATACCTTGAAACCTTTGCAATACAAACGTTTTTCTGTCTTGTATTTGCTCTTGTAGTATTATTCAATCAGTGACAACCTGAACAAAGCAAACAACAATAGCTTAGTATGAGATTTATAACTATTCTAGCTTTCAACCCAGCGTATAATATTGAGCATGCTTCCATGCTTCCATGTGGTATTTTTATCACTGTGATAGGCATTTGAGACCAAGTATGTCCATGTCACTTTATTATAAAGTTAGATATCATAGTTGTTGTAGGAAGGAGGAATAATGCTTAGAAGAGTTACGACAGGTAACTCTTTCTGCTTTTGGAAGGAAATGACAGAATTTTATGTATGGAAAACAGGTCCAGTGCAGGTTCTGTATCCTCAAACAAATTGTGACTGTATGAACTCAAGAAAAGTAGCTCTTGTTCCATATTCTTGTCTGGCTCCGCTTTCTCTAAGCTTTGCCGTGTCTGCTTTAGAGGTACTTTTTGAAGCCGCCACTGATAGCTCTGATATCACTGATATGCTCATCGTGGCTCTTGTTCCGATTGCCACCATCCCTGCTCATGGCACTGCTTCCTGTGCCTGCTGCACTCTGTGACTTTGTCTGACAATTGTGGAGAGCACCTGCTGTATTCTTTTCTCAATGTCCATGCTCAGAAGAAAGCAAGAGCACACTGGTGGTTTCTAGCAGGTAACAGGCCTGTGGCAGCAGCTCTCAGTGGAGAAGAAATACAAACAAGTCGCAGGACTAGTACCCAGCTGAAATATGTTTCATGGTGATCTACTGTAAAACTTGTGATCAAGTGAATGGCAGAGATTGGAGATGTCTGTCTTGTATTCTCTTATTGAAAGGATGTGGGTTACCTTCAGAATTTGATGTGTAAATCATTAGGGAGCACTGAGGGGAAAAAATAATTTAAAAAATCCTGTAGCTGCCAATGGAATAAGATACTTGTTTCATCATCCTTTCTTTTTCTGAGGGAATCTCATTCATTCTTCTATTCAGACTTGTTCACTGGAGCTTTCAACACTGCAGAACTAGCTTTGTTTTAAAATTAGGTACTACGCAGTATTTTGCTACAGATCTTTGAAATTTAGTTAGCAGTCTTGTCCCCAAAAGAAGTTGTTCTTGTCTAACATGTTTTCATTCCTCTATTAAGGGCCATAGTATTATTGTCACATTTTGTTAAGAATCCTCTTGATGCTTCATATTTTGCGTAGTCTTGTCTTCATTTAAAGTGTGCAACTGAGAGTTGCTTAAAGCTGTTTCATACTCATCTGAGAGCCATCAGTGTAACACCATTACAAGATGCCTGATCAAAGCAACTTCATTGATCTCAGTCTCGGGTGTCTGTTTTCAAAACAAACTTTCTTGGCAATTAGGTGCAACACTCCACCTTGGCATCATATTCAGCTCTTTCTTGTTGTAGCCTTTCCATCGAACTTTTTGATTATGATATGCATGCATATGGACATACTCTCTGATACAGATATATACACTCTTTCTTCCCTTCTATGGTCTTTTTTCTGGTTTTGTCTGTTCATTTTCATTTGTCATTTTGTCAGAGGAAAGCAGCCTGCAAATATCAATGTTGAGAGAAACTTGTAGAATTTGATATCATCTGCTAGTCAGAAACGGTTTTTCAAAGTGTTCTGCATTTACAGAAGTTTGTGGGTTTTCTTTTCCCTCAGATTCTTTGTATCTACAAGGCTTGTTATTGTTAAGCTTGAGCTAAAAAGTATTTCAGTTCTGCTGTTAGTATTTTTAAGGTGCTTAAGGCCTAATAAGGAGAGTAATTGTGTCACTCACTGATCTTCATTTTTCATATAGAGGGTGTCTAGAACTGTATGAAGCAATAGACCTTCCACACCAAAAGAGACAGTACAAATGTCAATGAAGCATTATATATCCTAGTTTTAGTTTTTTGTCTACAGTAGCATTAATTTACTATTCTTAGCTAGAAATATGATCTATCTGGCTGTATCTATCCATCTCTAAGAATGAAACATGGAAAGATTTGCCCTCTAACCCATTCAGTGATAAAAAAAATTCTCTGATTGGACTGAGTTATAATTCTTGTGTCAACCAGAAGATGAATATAAACTTCAGCTCTCAGCACAGGTATTTTGCATTTTCACCCTCTGTCTTGGGGACAGAGTTTGGGGGGGGAACTGATAAAATTACTATTGCAGAAATTATACTGGTATTTTTAATTTCACAGTTTAATTTTGCAAATTGTTAGATCAATACAATCAGTTGACTTGACCTTGACACCAACCCCTCCCAAAAAAAGAAGAAGGTGCTTCAGCATTTAATTTCACAAAGTCCCCTCTCAGGAATTTCAAAGAATACTTCTTTGGGTGCTTGACTGCCTTGCCTTGTCTATTTGCTCTTATTTTGCATGCAAGATAGAGCCAGAAGCCTTTTTTCTCATTGTGTACACATAGTGTTAATGGATCTGCTCTGTCTGTATTGCCTCATTACTGGAAACAGCTTGAACACAGAAGTCTTTCAGTGTATGCAAATAAGGCAGAATCATCTACCTGAGAGTTAATATTCTCTACTTTTAAGTGTATTCTAAATGTAATGTTTGTATTTAGAGCATAACATCCTGTTCCCTTTTTTTATGGGCAAAAAGCTAAGCAGGCTCAGGCAGCTGTTTGATGTTGGCTTCAAGTGTTATTAATTTCATATTCTATTATTCTTTTCACTGTAGCACAAGTGAAGCTGATGTGGAGGCTGTCATGGATAAGTTGTTTGATGAGCTGGCTCAGAAACAAAATGATTGTACGTAAGTTAATTTCTCTTGAAAGAGAATACATTTAGAACACAATGCCCAATCTCCACTGACCAATTAATAAGTTCCATTGCTGTATATGGGTTGATGCCACACTCAAGTGGCAGTCATTGTATCAGCATTTTGTCTAATTTATGTGTTGAATCATGTGCTATTATTCATGAAGCTATGCATTTCCTATCTGTAAGAGATGAATTTTATAGTAATTATCCAGAGAAGATTGAGTCTTTGTTCATGTTCCCATAGTAACTAGACCAAGGATTCTAAAAGTGCAAGGCAGAGAGCTGAGGCTGAATAAAGCGTGTGGAACCATTGCAGACTTCACGTTTGAAGAGCTATGCGACAGAGTAAGTACCCAGTCCAATCTAGATCAGTTAATGCTCAGACTTTTCACAGTTTAAAAGAAAAAAAGAAAAAAAAAGAAAAAAGAATCCAAAACACACAAACTCACTATTTTCCCAAGTTGAACTAAATTAAAAACACTTTTTTTTAACTTGACAAAAAGATTTTTAATTTAACAGGAAAAAAACCTGCACCCTTGGCAAAAGAACAATAATAATATTCTTTTTGATGATACAGTAAATTCACTCTTAGGTGTATCACAGATTGTCTTCAAAAATCCTACTGCAATATTTACCTGGACTAACATCACTGTTGTTGGTATATTAGTGGTCATAACATACCAGTATGTAAATAGCATTCAAATGCTGTTTTTAAAATCTGGAGTTTAAGTTGATGCTCAAGCAAATGAATAGTGATCCTGGTACCACTACAGTAACACTGTTGTTGCATGCCTTAGTTTGAACTATGTGTACAAGGGCTGTTCAGTCCCAGGACTTCTCAAAATATGCCAGATTTTGGTAAATATTGCCAAATTCTCTACTTAAACATGTGGGATGTGATCCCTGGAAAGCTTTGTTTGTATATGACCCCCAGTGGGTTGGAAGACAGTTCCCCAGGAGTTGCACTGTACTTAGTGACCTCTCTACTGATGTATAAAGTTATTGTTAAATGATCACAACCCTAAACTGGGCTGATGGCACTTTTGATTCAGGATGCTGACTAGTCTTTTGGTGATAACATTGTGCTTTCACTTCCTTGTAGCTACCAAGTTGATAACTATTTGGATGGAAATTTCACTGGTTAAGTTTCAGACTGTAGGTTTTAGACTGTTGGTTTTCAGTTTCAGACAAAACCAGTTAGCCATTTGTAAGAATGGAGGTATGTCATGGGTAGAACAGCTTACTTTTCACTAGAAGTTGTGAGACTTTTTCTTCCTTGTGCCTCTTAAAATATCTGGAAGTGATGCTGTCAGCAGGTGCCTTTAAAATCCTTTAGTCCAGTAAATGCCTTATGTACTTAAATGGGATGGTAGGTTGCTTCTAAGTAGAAGTGCTCTGATAGGTCACATGTGAATGGCCACTACTTTGGGTCTGAAGGTTCTGATCCTCTTCAAGTATTACGTGGAGTTCAGGTCTTCTTGGCGTAATGGAGCTGAGGGGCTTGGTTTGCACTCAGAACAAGTAAAGAGAATCCTTATGAAATATTAAACGCTGTTTAACAGCACTGTGCTTACATTGATTACCCAGGACTTAGGAAGTCATGCTGTCTTGATTTAAATGCCTTCTGCATATGTGTTATGGTAGTCTCTAGCAGTGCAACCACATGCTTATATAACTAAGGCAACATGGCAGACAATAAATGTTTTTCTTTAACAGCTTCCTCAGTCATCGCTTATTTTCTTTGTATATGCCTCCATTTTTTTCTACTTTTAATTGTTACATACAATTATTTATTGTACCATGATTTTTCTCTTCAGTTCACTGATGTACCTTCATAAATATTACATTAGTATGTTTGTAAGGGGTGTCACTGTGCTCCCTTTATAGGTAGAGAAGTATAGTCATGAACTTGGAATAGTGCATTAAATTTGGAGGCTTGAGTTGCCTCCAGTATGATTTTTTTCATGATCATAACTTTTGTAGTGATTCATAGCAACAGTAGAAAATTCCCCTTGGTATAAGCTGCATTTAGGATCTTGCCTGCCCCATTGCTCTGTTTGCCCTTAAAATCTCCTAAAAGACAAAAGAAAAAATCAGAATTCAGCTGTCAAACCATGAAACCATGTTCCTTTTTTTTGTGATGTCTTTAACTTTTTGATGGAAAAACTTAGACATGTGTCTTTTTTAAACCATCAGAATTGCTCCCACTCATGTCACAGAAGACATAGGTAGGATCCAGAAGAGTACCCCAGTGGTTTATAGCAAAAAATACCCCAAAGCCAGGAGACATTCCACACAACAGGAAGTATAAAGTCATTCATATATATTCCAATAAGCTGGAATGGGAAGTGGGAATGATTTGTGGAAGTATAAAGCACAAATCTGTAAGGGACATAGCTACAAGGTATTTGCTCCTTCTTGTTGAAGCCAAATGGTGGGTAAGTTGACAGGCATCCTAAGTGCTACTATTAAGAAAAAGGAAAGTAGGAGGCTGAAAAAGAGGTAATGAAAAGCAAGATCCACAAAAGAAAGTATTGGAAGGGAATTTGTTGGATTTGCGTGGAGTGAATCTGCAGGTTTCTTTGTGCAGGGCATGGGGACAAAGTCCCATGGGAAGGCAGATTGTATAAAGAGACATGAGGGTCCTAGCTGGAGCCTGTAGCAACCAGGGTGGAGCTTAGCCCACCCTGGGCTCAGCCCAAGCAAAGCCTCCTAGGTAGATAAATGACATTTAAAGTTACTATAAAGTTAAAATTATGACAGAACTGAAAACAAGATTTGCAGTTGGTTTTATATCAGTTGTAAGACCTGGTGACAAGCATGATAAATGGTAAATTCTCATTAATGGGGAAAAATGAGATATAACTGATATTATTGAAACCTTATGGGACAATTCATAAAATAATAATGTGCAATCAGTGCTTACAGCCTACTTAAGAACAGAGTGGCTGAAACAGGTGGAAGACAATGTGCAACATTAAAGATACTGGTACCTGCCTTAAAGTTAATTAATACAAGGTTCTTGAATACATATCAATCAGTCTGCTAATTAACAAACCCAAGAGGGTAGTACTCCTAGGGATCTCTTGCAAATGGAGAATGAGGTGGATTGCTTCTTGAGCATGTGGTTATAAAAAGCATAAAAATACACCATTGTATGGGAATCTTATGCTGTAGATGAAGAACAGAAGAAGGTGAAATGGAATTATCCCAAAAATTGCAAATGATAATTTTCTAGCATAAAATGCAATACATCCAGTACAAGGTCATTTGGTTGGAACAGCTTTATGGAAACTTAAATTGATGAATTCATCTAGAAATTTGTGTTGTGCAGCAACAATCTTCTCCTTAATTTTCTAACATTCCTTGAAACCAAAAGATACTTCCAAACAGTGAAGTTACATATTTGATTGTTCAGGAAGAGTAGTTTTTAAAAGCAAAAGGGAAGTATGACTAACTGGAGAGGGAAGTGTAAATGATAACAACAAAAAAGAAGGACTCTTTGAGGAGGAAGATAGGAAAAGTATTTCCTGTGTCACTGTTGAGACAGAATCAAATAATATGGAATGAATGGCAACTAGTTATGAAGTGCAGGAAAATTATAAAATAAAGATAATGGGAAAATATGTCTCTCAGATAAAAGACTTGTTAAGTAAAATGTCAGTTTTGATATGGTTTATATTATCTGAATGTTATTGGTTTATTCCTACTTGGAGGTGGATGAACTTTAAATAATGATGTGGAAAAAGGAAAAGGTTTTGCAAAAAATATGTGTTCTAGGTGCAGCAGAGTGGAATACTGTTTCACTAAAGGGTAGTGAAATAATTTTCAGTCTGTTAATAGTTAGCATATGTTAAAAGTAGCCTGCAAATATATTTTGTATCACTGAGTCCTGGAAAACTAGGGTGAGATCTCTGACTACCTTTTTATTTTGGATAAACGTTGGAGTCCAAGAGCAAGTCCACATCACTAGAAGGATGCCTCTGTATGCCAGTATTAAAAAATAAACAAGTAAAATTCGCACATACACATGATGACTGGTATAACTGCGGATGTTGGTAAGATTTTAGTCCAGAAAGGGTAATAGAGGAGCTGGTTCTGGATTCATACATGCAGATGACTAAAGAATGGAAATGAAATTAATTCTCCAATCACCCTGATTTTGTAGGAGGAGTTGAGTTTTGAAAATGCTGTTCTTCCTAGGAAATTAGCATTATGCAGTCTCAAGGAAGTATTCGTTAAATGGATTGGTATGTTAGTTAACTAACATATAAAAAGAATTATTACTGAAGGTTTGTGGTTGAGTGTAGCATTTCTAATGAGCATATTTTTATACTAAGCCAAATATAATAGTTTTTTTCCCCAGCAGCTTTGAATATATCATAAATGCTAATACAAATTTGCTGTAAATACAGAGTGCTGTGTGTATTGGGGGGAAGAGCCATGAATACAAGGATGTTGTGTGTGATTTATTTCTCATCCGAATGGAGATTTTGGGGAAAGTGGTTTTTTTGGGCAAGAGAGTTTGTTTTGTTTTGCTTTTTTTACATCTAAGCAAACACACAGTTTCCAGGTAGAAATTGGGAACACAAGTCACAAACAGAGGAGGAGACTGTGCCCTAGGCAAAGTGACTTGGAAATAGATTTTAAGGATTGTAATGGACAGGCAGCTCAAAAGGAGCTTCTGGTCCAGTGTTAGAGCATTTAGACCTTATTTCATCTAGGATGGGTAGAGTGGAAATAAATAGAAGGGTAGGAAGTTTATTTTAATTTTAGAAACATCTCAAATTGATGGCAGAATGTTAGGTGTGGTTTTAACCTGAAAACTTTAGAAAATACATTGAGAAACCTGACAGGGCTGTTGAAGAAACCACAAATCATTTGAGCTGGAGCATTTGTTCACTCAGATGACAGACTTACAGTTCAACTTTTTTTCAGCTTATCGAAAAGAGGACTGGAAGCTGATTTTATAACATAGAGCTATTTTCACAGGGAAAAAAACCCCCAGGTATTAGCAGGATCCCAAATCTAGCAGAAGGCAGCATAATAAAACCCAGAGACTACAGAGAGATCCAAATAAAAAAAAAAATAAAAAAGGAAAAGCACCTGTTCACACATTTGAAACAGTGAAGAGAGTGGCAGAGCCTCCTTGTCCTGTGTTTCAGGTCAAAACTGGATGTCATTTTAGGAGGAGGTGTTTGTGTTTGAGCTACATACTAGTTTTTAGGCTTAGCTGTCTCTAAAATGGAGGATCTTGAAGTACCTCACGATCTCCTCTGGTCTTAAATTGTCTTGAAACTAAGGATGTGAGAGTCGGTCCCTGCTGCCCGTTGGAAGCTGTGTCACTGCCCCTGCACATGTGGTGAACAAGTTCAAGCAGCTGTCAGGGGAATGTCCCCAGTCCATCCTGAGGTATAACCTGCTCTCAGCCCCCTCATGCTTTTCGAAGGTAATACTTAGTCTACTATGAATCGTTGCAGTCAGTTCAGACTGAGTTTTTCCAAGGCTTGTAACTTCCTTGGATTTGAGGGGGATTTCACGAGGCATATATAGGACGTTTCCCTGGTACCAAGCAACCTCTCTTCAGAATTGTGCATGCCTTGGTCTATGTCATGGAAGCACTAGAACTTCTCATTGAGCTAAAGGAAAGTAATTTGAGGAGCAAATTAGTCAGAAAGTAACTAAGTTACTCTCAGAAATACAGTAATTGACTGAAACTTTTACAAGTAAATTTCCATTCACACAGAGATGCATGTTCATATGAAGTCAGTTTGAGGCATCCATTCAGAATGGGAAAGTTTCAAGATGAAAACTAGTTTTGTCATGGAAGGTGGATGTCAAATCTTGTTTACATGTTTCCCATCCAGTAAATACAAGGTAGTGAGTGTGTGTGTGTGTGTGTGTGTGTATGTGGAAAAGATTACACTGTCAACATTTTCTGACAGAACAACTCAAAATATCATCTAATTTGATTTAGTTAATGTAATTAACTTGGTTAAACTCATTTCCTCTGTTACATTTGGTTCATAACTACAAAAACATTTTTTAGTTTAAGGTAGAGGGATAAGTGAGTGTAATGAAGAGATTTTGGGGTTTGAGGGAATTATTTTTGATTACACTGAATTCTTGCAATATTATCTTGTAGTTGCAACATTATTTTTTGAGTTTTCTGAAACTGTCTTAAACTGCTGCTCATGTGGGTGTCAGTAATCATTGCAGCATGAGTGGACAATGTTGTACTCAAAACCTGGTTAATTGATTCCTTTGGCTATCTGTAACCCCTAAGGGTTCCAGAAAAAAGAACTTAAGTTTTGCAAGAGTCAAGGTGAATGGAGAATGTGAAAGCATAGATGCTTTTGTTATGTTTGAGGAATAATTTATCACACAAGTGACTCTACTTTCACTGCATTGCAACAGTGTGTCTTCTAGTCTGGTTTTGGGTAATTGTTACAGTGCATTCCAGAGGGATAATCACATAGACCTAGAAATCTATGTTTGTTGGTGTAAGATTAAGACAATGTGTTTGAAATTTCTCAGACAATTACTTAGTGACTTTTGTAATTAAATATTTCATATTAACAGCCTGTAAAACCTTTTCAAATTCACTGATGTTTCCTTCATCAAAGTAAAATCAAAATTCTATTTTAAAGGGAAATATTAAAACATTTTCCACTTTGATATCACATGATTTCAGGAAATGTCAGATAATACATAATAGATGAAAATAGCAATTCAGCAGTTGATAATCTGATATTATTTGAAACATCTACCTTAAGCAGAAGTTTCAAAGTAGCTGCTTTTTAATTAGTACCTGAAGGCCTTGAGAGAGAGAGTTGGTGCCTTTCTAATATTACAGTCTTTTGTTTCTTGTTTCATGTGTTTGCATTAAACCTTTTCATATCAAGAATATAAAGACTTAATTCTGTCTAAAATAATGCATCAGATACTGTAAATTGCCAGTTGTCCATTAATGATTATAAAAATAAAATACAGATAATATATCGTGTGCAATGCTGATATGGCATTCCACTGACTTGCCAAACTATTGTGTGCATCACTTTTTAAATCATAGATTCCCAGATGAGGAAAATCCCAAGTTTTAGCTAACTTAGTTAATGTCAAATGCATACACTTAGCTTTTTTTCTTTATTGGCTATTTGACCATGTGGAATACTACAAGATGCTGGATGAGAGGATATTGATCTATTTTGGTTGCTTTAGAGCAAAATGAGAAGCAATTTTTCAGACTTGACACTCCAGGGTTTCTGTGGCAGTGTGGCACATGATAGTGTTTGTCATGGCATGAAAGTAGCTGTCTACTCACTAGAATGGAGCCCTGTAAATGTGATTCTCCAGCAAAGTCATCCAGGAAGGACTGTGCTTGGTTTTCATGAAAATGTTTATTATTTTATCACCTTTTCTAAGGCTCCATAAAATGAAAAATGTAGCCAGAGAAGGCTGGGAGAGGCACTAGGCAGATTAGGGACTCATAGTTCTTATTTATTGTAGAATTTTAATGCTAACATTAGCTTCCCCATTCTTTGTGGCCTTTAATTTCTTTCTGCCAGTTTCTCTGTCTATACAATGAGGGATACACTTACCAATGGAGTTAGATTCTTGCAAAACATGATTAGTTAATTTTTTCATTGATTTAGTGTGTGAATGAAAGATCACACAAATACTTTTTAAAATAAGATGTACATATCAATTTGGTTTTAAAATATCTCTATATAAACTAGCAATCCTGCAAATATAAGTTATATCCCATTTCCCTGTGTTTACACAGAAAGGTCAGTGTTCATTATGCCTTAGAAAAAATCACCCTCTGCCAGTCCTCTGTCTTCACTTTCCTTTTAAAATTTTACTTGAAAACTGATAAGTGTGACAGTTTGGCTTGAGTCTGGTATAAACAATGTAGACAACAGTGTGCCTTATGTGTAATCTTCCAGGTCCTAAGGGAGTCGAGAGATCCAGTCTTCCCCACAGGGCTGCCTTTTAGTCTTCCCCTCGCTTGTGCGCAGCAGCTGCTGCCCTCTGCCGGGAACGCCGGCTGCCTTCTGCGCCCAAACACGTGAGCCTGTTCCTCACAAAGCTTGAATTACTTTTGTTCGTGCATCCTATAGTCTTTCCATTAGGTAATCAAATAGATCCTTTCATCCAACTGCCCAGTACCAATGAACAGTGTCTTAATATGATACTAACCATTAGCAAACATACAACAGTGTGAAAGCTAGGAAAATAAATTTAATATCAATATCTATGTTGGAAAAGGTTATCCTACTGTGATTTTTTTCTCTAGTAGTTGTTCAGCATTTCTGAAATTGGCAAAATACAATTTTTGTGTAGATTAACGCAACAAATAATTGGCAAACAGTTTTTGTTAGGTCCTTGTTCCATTGCAATAGGCACACTCTGCAGACCAGGAGGAAGATGTAGTTCCTGACTTGAATAGCTTGCACTTCAAAAGGAAAGATGCAACTAAGATTTAAATAGAAAGAAAAAAAAAAGCAAAGAAAAAAGTCACAATTTTCAAAGGCAACAAGTGATTTAGAAATGCAAGTGTCTGTCTTTAAGTCAACTGAATGTCTCCCCTACATGATGACACAACTAAGCTGCATTTGCAGTTTAATGATACTGAATCATTTTGAGGGAATTACCTTCATTAAAAACTGCTAAATTTATCCACTGTATAATTTGGTGTCATTTTTAGGATTGTAGGATTGTCAAGTGTAGTTGTAAATAAACATAGCATGGGTAGCACTATTTTCAGTAACCTTTTAGAAGCATAGTTTTCCTTGGTTTAGGATCTTAGGTTTATTCCCAGCCAGAGATCAGCTTTTGCAGCTTAAGCTCTGGACTCAGAGCCTGTCATTTATTAGCTACATCTGCTTTAGAAATGTAATCAGTTTCTATACCCCAAAAAAAGTTGTCTTGTCTAACTCACAAGTATGTTTTATAAAAGAAACTCAAGAAACTTATTTCAGGTGGAAATATTGTAACACAGTAATAATTTTAGCCAAACTTCCTTCCTGTTTTATATTTTATGTGTATCAGAGCTTAATTTTTAGAAAGCACTCCCTTCAGTAAAAGCTGCATAAACCTTGAGGGTTTAGATCCTGTACTTTATAGACAAGGGAATACCCAAATAAAAGCTGATTGTAGTTTGAAGGGTTGCCTTTTTAATTCAATGTTTTGTATCTTAAATTCCCAAGTGTACTACTTTCTCTTTTTTTAAAGGTTTTTTGACCATGGTTTTGAAATCTTAACAGTAAGTGTCAATATTTAAATAGATATATGAATTTTTTAAGCCTTCTGTTTTGGAGACCATTTCACTGACAAATGCCATACTTTGGAGTTGGAACTGGAAATTTGGCAGTGGAAATTTGGGAGCAGAAACATGCCTTTTGTGGTTCTTCCACTTTGCAACCAGCTTTGAGCAGCTGATAGGTAGGTCTTTGAGACATCTCACTTTTTGTAGGGTCAGTATGGATATCTGTCACTGTTCTAAGCTCTTCTAAGGCAGGAGTGGTTGTGCTGAATGATGACTGAACATAGGAGCAATCATCTTCTTAATCAGAAGAGCAAAGCTCTGAAACAACTTTCCACTATGAGAAATGTGACTAAAAGCTTGTGCTGTAAGGTCAAGCAAAATTAGTTTCTGCCAGGTAAGAAGTATAGTAAGGAGCTATACTTGATCCAGAAAATATCTTCAACCCCAGGGTTTACAGATCTCAGATTCTTGCTCTACTGGTTGAACTAGATGATATTTAAGTATCTTCCAACCCAAACTGGTCTATGGTTCTATGATTTGCACTGCCATCAATATCTTTAAATTTTTTAACCCAGTTAGCCATGCTCTATCTTCCCATTTTTATTTAAACTTCAGCATGCTGCTGCATTACAGATCATGCCTCAGGTTTTTCTGTTCCTTTCTTGGAATTATGGTCTTGAAATATTATCCAAGTAGTATTTCTCTGTTTTATCAGACTCAGTAATGATTGTGTGTGGCTCCTTTGGAAACAACAGAGCTCTATAGTTTTTTGTTTATGCTTAATGTCTAATTTGTAAATATTATCTGGTCTTAAATTGTGTGTTGGTTTTAGTAATTTTTTGGTTGTTAGGGTGTCTGCAGTAAATTATAGTTATTGTCAATTACAACTCTTCAGGATGTTACTGGAACTGGCCCTGGAATATCTTCCAACATCAACAAAACCTATTTTGTCTTGAGATGAAATATCTTTTTCTAACGTATCTTAAGCATTCTGTATTCTTCAGACAATCTTTGAAAGATGATATACTGTGTCACTGATGAGTCAACAAAGTAGAAAGATGCTTTATGCTATAATTTAATGAACTACATAATAGAAACAGGAGACTACTAACTTTTAAAACAGCCCACAGAGGGCTCCAAATAATAAACATCCTACTTGAGCAGAGATGATGGCAGCTGAAAATGCATTAAGGAAACAGAGAAACAAAAACAAATGAAAGTGAAAACTCAGTCAAGTAGGCTGAAGTGGAGGAAACACTTTGTCAGGAGCGCACAGCCCATGATAGTGCTAATGTGTTTTGCATTAGTGCAATGCCTATAGAATACTGACTCCTGGCATCAGAGTTAATGACAAAAATCCACAACAGTTTTACTGTATATACACATGCAGGAACAATAATATCATAAGAAAAGTTCTTACCTGTTCGTGTTTCCAGGTTTTTAAAATAATATTGTAGCATGTGAAAGAACTGGTAACAAATGGTGACAGTTATTACATAAATGTTTTATTGTTCTGAATTTGAGTTTTGATGAACAGTTGATGAAACAAAAGAGATCAGACAGTACCAGAAACATACACCAAATTGAGTTATTTTTAGAATGTTGTTCAGAGGATGAGATTAATCAGGCTAAACTTTTAGTAAGAGGATTACATATATATATATCAATATTAGGAGGATTTGTGGCTTCATTAGCAACTTCAGAGGAAGAAGTACCTTCAGATGCTACTGACTAAAATAATATACTTTCTGCAACTGGATGAAATTCATAAAATAAATTTCAGCCCTGGAGGGTTATAGAGGGGATAGTGCTATGTGTCTCAAATAATTTGCCACTAGTCTTTTCACCTAGTCTAAGCCCGTGCTGTTGGCAGTCAGGACCCAGCCTATGCTGCAAGGTGAAGAAAAAAGGCCTGAAGGCAGTACAGTAAAGGGGAGGGCTTTTGGCTGCTGAAACAACAGAAATCTGCTCCTCAATGGAGTTTCTGTATATGGACTGTACATCCAGAACCCCTGGCAGTGGCGTAATCTGGTCTTGAGCCCATTTCCTCTGTCTCTCTTTCCTATGTGGCACAGAGTTGGTATGTGCATGCTTGTGCCAGCATCATGCCTGTTCTGGGGGCTGGCAGGACAGTGAGAACGTGAGTTGAGAAGCTGTCAGGGGGTCTTTGCATCATGGTCTCCTGAATTTGGAGCATTTTGAGTTAACTGGTGAGTTAGAAGAGTTTTGAAGCAATTACAGGCAGCATGGAAGTTAGGCCAATAACAAGGTTAGAGGAATATGAAAAGGACTCTAAACTGTCCCCAGAGCATTTACAAATTTGCTGGTGGTTCCTTCTTTTTATGGTAAGTAGAGTAAGGCAGAAGAAAATTAAAAGACTTCCCAAGATTAGAGTAAGTCATGTTGGGAACAAGATTAAAAGCTTTGTCTTTCATCGCCAGGGTTATGCCTCTAAACTCCAAAAGCAGAGAGTTTGAGAACTTGTCTATGTAAAGAACTACAGCTGATGCCAGCTGAGCCATATGTAATATCAGAATAGCTGACTCAGCATTTCAGTTGCATCTCATCAAACTTGAATCTTGGCAGGGAGGTACCAAACTTACTCTGTTAAAATACTCATATAGCTGCTAGGCTCAGATCTTTTTAAGCGTAAGATTTTGGAGTCTCTAAAGGCATGTTTCTGCCAACACTTACAGAATATTATCACTTAGTGCTGGGGTAGGTGTTTCAGAAATTCTTGTTACAGCTTGAAATGATCTGCCTTTTATGTCCTTAATTAGAGGAATTCTTGAATTGCTTGCTTTTTGCACTGCTGAAGCAGGTTGAATTCTTGTTTGATTGTGATAAAAATGTATATCATAACCTTCTATGAACTGTGATTTTATGTCTGTATGAAAAGCAATATAAGTATTCTATCTTCCATTCTTCCCATTTGAATTGCATTAGCCTTATTTTTGTCCTCCACCTATTTCCTCCCTCCAGCTCCTCAGGTTTTTCATTTTCCTGTTTGGATATCCACCAAGGATATCCACAAAGTTCTTAGAAGCATAGCTGAGCAGTTGGGCACTTAAGTTTGCCTGTTTTGCAAAAGGTTGAACCCCTTCATTTTTATTAATATGTTAATTTATTTTAGGAATTGGCTTTCAATATTTTATACTTTGTATTTGAGATGAGGAGGGTGTATTCATATGGTTTGGGTGAGAAAGGTATATCACATTGGGGCAGGACAGAATAATTCCACGGGGTTTTGGGTTTCAGCAGAAGAGCACTTGGGCTCTTCGTGTGACAAAAGAATGAACCAGCATAGCAGTGATGTCTGTAATTTCTTACCTAAAGGGAGACATGAGAAATTCTTTCTTTTCTCAGGTACAATGAGATCACTGCTGTTCTCTCTCGCAGGTACTCATACACAGGCATATTTGATCTCTGTACTTAACAATACTCCAGTCCTAAGTATGGAATAAAAATTACTGTTACCTGAACTACTTGCTTACCACTAATCTTAAATCTCCAGCAGTATCCTAGTGGTGTTGCTTTTAGTGGGGGACTGAAATGGAGGGAGAAAACGAGCAGTAAATACAATTTTGAGGAGAGGATATAGCATGTACTGCTCTTAAACATTGTTAGAAACACTTGAATGTTTTTGTAATAATTCTTTTCCTTAGATTTTACAGTGAAGTTGTGTGGTTGGAAATGGGAAAGCAGGGTGATTCATGAGACTGCAAGTGGGAGAACTGGCTGAGCATCAGAGGCTTTAATATCTGCCTGGGGGGTTAGCTTATTCCCATTAATTTTCAGAAGAATTTCTGGAATGCCATCAGGGCTTCACTGCCTTGTGCTTTTGTAGAGACCATTTCTACAAGTTTTTTATTCTAGCATCTAAACAAAAGCTAAAGTTGGACAGCCATTAATAATTGCTGAAAATAACTTCTTGCAGAAGGGCTCTAGTAGAGAAGTTACATGTGGCCTACAGCAAATTTGTCAAACAATTTCGGTTAGAGAAAATATTTTTTATTTACTGGTTTATAATGTTAGCAGTATTGCAGTGCCTTATCTGGGAAGGGAGCCATGACGTTATCATGCAAAACGCTGCCAATCTTGGTCTCTGGAGTAGTTGCATCCAAGCTACTGAAGTATTCACACAACTAAAACTGATGAAATGAGTTCAGGAGTACAAAGTTTAACAGCTCAAGATAAAGTACTGCCTGTGGTACTGATAGGATAGATCTTGCAGAATCATGAAATGAAAAAGTAATTTTAAATTAATGCCCCTGAATGAGCTACTACTATTTGTACATATCTTCTGTTGATGGTTTAGATACAGAAAGAGAAACTAATAAGTTCTTATTGAAGATTTTTATTTGATCATTACAAGAGAAACCACGAACAAAGGAACTGCTGCAAAATTGTATTTTTGTCTGTTTCCTCTTGCTTTTGGTACTTAGAATATACAATTTTTATTCAGTCTGGGTTAATCTTGGGTGAACTAAATGCAGGTCTACTTAGGATTTAGTAACTAGTCTATGTGTTTGCATTTAAAAATCTTGCTGCTGGAAAGCATCCTACTACCTGTTCAAATTATGTATGCTTTAGGTTGAAATCACAGCTTAACTATGTCTTTTCTTCCATGGATTACAGTTTATAGTGATTAGTTTATTTGAGATTGTCAGAGAGAGATCATAACATTGTCAGGGTGCAGAAGAGCCATATTTTTAACTCTGAAACACTTCATGTAAAGCCAACAGTATGAATGAGCAGCCATACGTACCTATGTCCCTCAGGGCAAATGAAAGCATTCCTGAAGTGAGATACAAAGAAACAAAAGTAAGAATGTGATCTCAGGACTTTACAGCTCTCTTCTGTAATTGTAGTATATCAAGATACAGTGTTTATGTGTCCTATTGTGGGTTTCCATTTCTTATGGTTTGTTTTGTTTCAGCCTCTTGGAGCCAGTGACTATTTGGAAATATCAAAGCATTTTGACACAGTGTTCATTCGTGACATACCACTTCTTACAATAGTAAAAAGGACACAAGCTCGTCGTTTCATTACTCTTATTGATACCTTTTATGAGCATAAGGTGAGAACCAAACCTTTCCTATATGTATAGGAATAATACTGGGAGTCCTCAAACCTGACTGTTACAATTGATTTGAAGTAAGGCTTTCTGTAGTAATGGTTTGGAAAACATAGGCAGAATGAACTAGCACTGCAAAGAAACATTGTTCCAGCTTCAGAAAAAAAAAAAAAAAAAAAGGCCCCATTGCAATAAAGGCAAATAAAGCAGGGTGGGGTTTTTTTGTTTTCTGTGAGTATTAAGCATAAATATAAACCTGAGCTCATTTGCCTTTCTTGAATGGGGATGTTATTTCTTTCCTAACTTGGGAAAACAACAGAAGCCATGTCATTTTAATAATGAAAGATTGTGCTGCGAACTGTGCTGGAGTCAATTTAAGTTTTTTAGATTTTAATCTGTATGGGCAGTTGGTCAGGAATCAGTGCCTTCCTGATCAGGAAGGAGGAGTTAATAGCACAGTTACAGTGTAAAGGAAACAGTTACTGTAGGCTTTACACCAGGTTGCAAAATTGCTCATGGAATAGTAATGATAAATGCAGAACTTTATGTGGATTTACAGAGGTTTCAATCATGGAATAAAAATCAGCACAACTAAAACAAAGGAAAGCTCCTGTTTTAGGTGATATTTTTAAAAGTAATGCAAGATATTAAACCCTGGTTTATGCATTATTATATTTGCACACGTTTAAATATTTATGTGGCCAGGAAATATTGATTGAGGCTGGTTTTTTCAAGAATGTTCTGGCATTGGTTGCTGATCTGAAAGGCGCCAATTCAGCAAGATATTGAACTCAGTGTATGAGTAGTCTTATTCAAATCAGCCAGATTCTTTATGCTTTATGATTTGGAAATGGACAGTTTCTAAGAGGATATACTAGTATTAAACTAATGTGTTAGAAATAGGGGGGTGGTTCGCTCTATCCATGTGCTGTAATTAAGAATTGCAAGCAGTCACTTTCTATTACTTCCTCCACAGGAAAAACACAAGTGTTAAACTCCCATCAAAAGTAGTTGCTTGGGAAAAATATCCGAGAGAGTATTTGTGGATACCTGTCCACAATGCAAACATTTTACCTTCATGCTCTCAACAAGAGTCTCCTTCTGTAGTGCTATTTCAGTCTGTCTTCCTTCCAGCCCCCCCCCGAGATAGCACATCTCACTGCACATTGTATCTCCTCCCAGCAGACATGGAAACAGCATCATTATTGTAACTAGCAAATAACTTTTACTGGAATAGCACAGATGAAAGAAAGAAAGACTTCACTCAGCCTTCTGGGAAATTTGGAATTTAAACATTCTTTAAATGGAAATACATGTGCAGTGCACCTATCTACTGGGAGGAATCTAACTATGGGTGAAAAGAAGGCATTGGTTACTACATAGCTGTTATATTGTAGAAAGTAAACTTTATCATTAACTCATTGCCTATAGCAGATATTCTGAGTATTTAATAGCACAGTTGTTTGTTCTCTGAGTAAAAGTTACATGAATTGTTACTGAGAAAAAGATCCTGTAAGTTTAATATTCCAAATGACTAAGTCAGGTAAATCTGTAACAGCAGTGCTAATAAGGGAAAGGAAAATACCTGGGAAAAACCCCCAATGACATAATTTGTAGTTTGCTTTCCACAGATCATGTATTTTATCCCTTTTCTGTAAATCCCAAGTGTTGATATTTTTGCCTGTTTTCCTCCTCTCAGGTGCGTATTATCTGTTCTGCAGTGACTCCTCTCGAAAGCTTGTTCCTGGTGGAACACAGCAGCGGTGAGCAACAGGACAACAGAGTGTTGATGGATGATTTGGACTTGAGCCAGGTACATGATATTAACATCATCTCCCTTTTGTAACAAAATTTGGCTTCAAAATAAATTCATAATTACAGCAGCATTTTAGGAAGAGGAACCAAGAAAACATTTAACAGGTGATATGCTGCTTTTTCTGCAGTGTATCTGTTGCTCTGATAATTACATGTTGTGCTATTTATTTGTAGTAAAAGAAAATGTCACAATATACAGAACCATTTTGTGTAAGTTTTAGGGTCATTTTGAATGTTAATCGTTGTATCTGTTCAGTCATGTATGAAAATACTGATTTAAGTTTAGCTCCTACATTTAAAATACAGAACTAAAAGGTGGTCTGTTCTACCTCTTCCTAGATTATCTAGAACAGCCTTACAAGTCCTTACAGACATTACTAATTTGCATATTGGTTATCTGTTTTTCTTTTTCCCTAGAGCCTAGCTATTGTTAATGAATTATTAAATAATTTGTTTAAATCAGTGTGCAATTAGTCAACAAAAAAAAGAGAAAACAGATGGTTAACATGTCATCGTGTTGTTTTAAAACCCAGTTATTCTTTTTGCCTTGTTCCTTCAGAGGATTACCTAGCTAAAATAGGTTCTTTAATTTTGGACGTTAGTTTTAATTTTTTGGTGCCATGCTGCTGTCTTGTTTTGTCAAAGCCTGTAAAGCACAGAGCCTTAGGAGTTATACAGGACGCACTTCAGTACAGCTTTGTCTCTCACAGTTCTGTGGTACTGTTTTTGTATATTTATGCAGGATTCTGCCAAAGGACTCTCCATGTTTACAGGAGAAGAGGAAGTCTTTGCCTTTCAGCGTACTCTGTCGCGACTTACGGAGATGCAAACTGAACAGTACTGGAAAGATGGGGACAGAAGCAAAAAGCATAATTAAAAGTTGAATGAAATCACCAAGAAGTAAACGTACAGCATTGGAAAGCTTTTTAGCACAACTGAAATAATAATTGCACTTTATCATCTGGACCATGTTTTCTTTCATCAGTTGTCTTTCAAGTTTAAGACACAATGACTTAGCTATTTTTTTGTACCACCAGTGTGTGGACATGTGAAATTTGGCCTTCATTTGCTCTTCTTCAAGCCTGGCTGGATGGCCTGGCCTGGAGAGTGATGGTGAATGGAGTTGCATCCAGCTGGTGGCTGGTCACCAGTGGAGTTTCCCAGGGTTCAGTATTGGGGCCAGCCCTGTTTAATATCTTTATCCATGATATGGAAAAAGGGATGGAGTGCACCCTCACTAAATTCACAGAGGATGCCAAGTTGGGTGGGAGTGTTGATCTGCTGGAGGGTGGGAAAGCTCTGCAGAGCAATCAGGACAGGACAGGCTGGATCAGGCCTGGGCTAAGGCAAATTGTATGAGACTCAATAAGGCTAAGTGCTGGGTCCTGCCCTTGACTCTCAACAACTCCCTGCAGTGCTACTGGCTGAGGGAAGAGTGGCTGAAAAGCTCATCAGTGGAAAAGGGCCTGGGGATGCTGGTCAACAGCAGCTGAACATGAGCCAGCAGTGTGCCCAGGGGGCCAAGAAGGCCAGTGGCATTCTGGCCTATCTCAGGAATAGTGTGGCCAGCAGGACAAGGGCAGCAATTGTCCCCCTGTACTGGGTACTGGTGAGGCTGCATCTCAAATCCTGTGTTCAGTTCTGAGCCCCTCACCTACAGGAAGGTCCTTGAGGTGCTGGAGTGAGTCCAAAGAGAAACAAAGCTGGTGAAGGGTCTGCAGCACAAGTCCTGTGAGGAGAGGCTGAGGGAGCTGCGGGTGTTTAGCCTGGAGAAGAGGAGGCTCAGGGGAGACCTTAGCACTCTTTAAACTGCCTGAAAGGAAGTTGTAGCCAGGTGGGGGTGGGTCTCTTCTCCCAGGCAGCTGGCAACAGGACGAGAGGACATAGCCTCAAGCAGCACCAGGAGAGGTTCAGGTTGGACATCATGAAGAGTTTCTTCACTGCAAGGGTTGTCCAGCATCAGAACAGGATGCCCAGGAAGGTGGTGGAGTCACCTGCTAGAATCCTGGAACTCCTCTGTAGTGTGTTATGTTTTGGTTTTTTTTTTTCTATTTTCTGAGTCTAGCCATCTGCTGGCTTTCAGGCTCTAGGAGTTTTTTGTAATCAGGCTGTTGCTCAGTGTGGTTCATTGAAGACTAATGGTTTGAACCAAGAGAGAACCCTGAGGAGGAGCTTTAAGGTACTTGAAACTGCACAGGATTAAGATTTAAGTAATTGATGGGAAAAGAGACTATGATAAGACAGGGTATGCTGTAACATAAATGCCAGTTAATACTCTTTCTAAATTTTGGGGTTCTTACAAGTCTGGATATGCTGCCTCTACACCAGTGACATATCTGCACCCTGAATTTTCTCAGGCTTCATCTATACCAAACCTTCCACTGCTGCTAATACACCTGCCCTGATCTGGAGAGAGTAGTACACAGTACTACTGAAGCAATTCATCATATTACAATAGGAATGTGTTTTATGGAAAAGGTGGGATAGTAACTGATACCTCAAGACACATCATCCACCCTCGTGCTTGTAGTTGAAAATTTTATATTTTAGTTAAAAATGCAATGGTGCCATTCTTGATTTTAATCTCACTGAAACAAAACATGACATTGTGTGTATTCACTTATAGTGTATTTTTATAAGCAGTCATTTTAAGAGCGTATTTATAAATTTTGAGTAGGAAAAAACATGTCGATGGACCGAAAAGATTGCCTTCATTTCTTAGGGAGGAGATATGTAACACACTGCCCCCAAAGCTGAGGGGTTTTCTTGGATTTTGCAACATGACCTTTTTCTATCTGTTACCAAACATTTTTTGTTGCCTTTGTTAAGCCTGATGAAATTGTTTCAGTTGTAGCCTCCACCACAATTACAGAAAGCTTTTAAAAGGACCTTCTGGGCAGCAGGGAGGGCTGGAGAGGTCCTGTGCACTTGCCTGTCTTATGGAGCCACATACTCAAGTCTGGTTTTCTGTTCTGATCCCTTCTGTTGGTCCTGGCATTTACTTATACTGGCTATACCTGTTCTTCAAATAATGTTTAAAGCCTATATTTATAGTTTGCAACTCATGCAATTATGTTATTATTCCCACAAGAGTGACTACCACAGAGAATTTTAATGCATATTTATGAAAACTTTATGAAAGAGAATATGTTACTTATACTTGAAAATATACAAATAATTGGTGCATGTTTTCAGAGATTTGGATTAAGTTTCTCAACAGAGGGACTATTGAGATTCATGCATGTGTGTCTGTATATACAAACACATATGTATATTTAATTTATATGTGTATATATAAATCTAGATGAAACTAATATATATAATTTAAGTGTGTGTGCTTCTATATTTATACATGGCAGTCTGTACTTATCAGCCTGGGTCTGTGCTGATAACTTACCTGAAGCTTCAGCCTTGACTTTTTTCCAGTAGCATTCAAGTGCCTCCTGCCTTCTCTGAACCAGAATGTGTTGTGGGAAAATGGGAGATGGTGGTAAATACCCTAAAGCACTTTGCAGCTGGATATTTATTTATATTCTTTTAAAAACTGTTTACATGTTTCGCTTGTATGTCCTCCTCTGTCATGTGGTACAGGGGAAGTGCATAATCTTGCAGAACACAGGTGGGATGTTTGGGATGTGTGAGAGAAGAGGTCCTGGCAGGTTCTGCATTCCCAGAGAGACTGTTTTGGGACAGGGAAGTGTTTTTCCACAGTCTGTGTGGGTGATGACTGACCTCCTTTAACCAGGGAATCCCTGTTTGTGTTCAAACTGTTGCTGCTTTGCCAGTTGTTATTTGAGGCTTTTCTGCAATCTGAGTGCACACCCCAAACTCGGATGCCCCAGGTTTTTGGAAGCTCCTAAATGGATGTATCATTGAAAGCCTCTGAGGATATAGGTGAGCTCCATCGAACCACAGGAGGAAAGTTCCCAAAAGCCTCCAGAGCCAGTGCTGCTTCTAGGGCATATTGCTAAATAAAACCACAGTGCAGTCTTTCCTTGGCCAGCAAGGAAGCCACCTGTTAGGAGTCACTGGTAGGTACCATCAGTAATCAAGGAGAAGAAATGGGGAAGATTCCAGAAGTGTTTTGGGGCTGAAAACAAGAAAAGCTGCTTAAATCACTGTGCAGTATTTGTGCTTGCACTGCAGAGGGTGGATTGCCACTTTTGGGTCAGGCCCATAAGGAGACAGGTTTGTCAGCCAGCCCAGATGCCGGGGTGGAGATTCACCCAGGAACCGCAGAAGAAGCACATTTATGTCCATCTACCTCCCCAAAGAAAGTGAGGCCCTATTTGCTTATTTTATGATGCTGCTAATGGTGCTGTAGTGTGTGTAATGTTTCTTTCTAATGCTGAGTTGGGGGCACTGCTTCTGGAGTCAGACAACTTCATGCAATTGGCACTGGCCAGAATCTTGCACTGGGGCACCGTGAACAACGCTGGGTATGTCCTGCCCAGGGTACTGGGTCACCTGTGCTGTCCTGTGCCCTGCTGCCTGGCCTGCTCCTAGCTGCTATGAGACTGCAGTGGTCCAGGACTTTTTATTCCCACATTAAGATGGTGTATTTGCCAAAATGTAAACAGTAAGATGCCTGTGAGTAAGTTATGCACACTCCATAACGGCCTTAAAAATTGCTGGATGCTTCTATCCCAAGTTCAAGTTCTGCCTTTTTAGATTTTCCTTAACTTGCAAATTCACGTAATCTCAAATCTAAAACAAGTTTTTATTTCCTTTAGTTACTCAGCAAACAAGTTATTTTTAAAGGTCTTTTCAAGTAACCTTTAATATTGATGTGCTATGATATTTTGCTGTCACAGGAGGTAAAATACTTGCACCATGTGAAACATTTCACATTGGTTTCTAAAGGTGGCGTCCTGGCTGAGAATCTCTTAACTAACTTCTTTCAAATACTCGATTGACAAAGGAATGTTCACAATGCCCAAAAATTTAACTTTTTTTTATTTTTTAAATAAATAATGCAGTTCTGTCTTTCAGAGTTACTGGTTTTCAGTATTTGTTTTTGCACAGATTGAGGGAAAAATTGCAGTATTTTGGGTAGAACAAGACAGCCTTCCAAAGGCTTTGGAGGGACTGAAGATCTTTTGGATGGATGGATGGATGGATTGAAGCACGTTTTGCTGTGGCTGGTTTCTGATCTGAAAAGGAAAACTGTTAGTGACTTTTTTTTGAGTAAAGATGTTCATGATGACACTACAGCTGGATAGCTATCGCCTATTTTTCAGCAATCTAAACATGAAAAAGAACAACTGACCAGGTTTCAAACAATGCTCAGCACGGTCACCAACCCTCTAACAAGGAGGAAGAACAGTCTCTCCATCAAGACCTGGCAAACAGGATCAAGATTCATGATTTTAATTTCTGCAGTTGCCTGGATCTCAATACGCCTGGTGCCTCAGTTTCCCTGTTGATAAAATAGGAATGATGTTACTTTCTTATTTGCTAACTCTGGAGTGCTGCCAGGCTTCCCTCATTAATATTCTAAGATGCTTGCTCCGACTCTGGGAGGAAAATACTTCAGTAAAGTATGTAAATAGTGCAAAAAAATAATTTAGCTACTCAAAGTGGATTAGTCTCCTTGTTTGGGTTGCAGAATTAATGCCATCAACTAAACACCATGTGCCTCTTTGTAGTGATGGTTTTTTTAAAATAATGCATCTATTTTAAGAGTCTATTTAAAGAAAAAATATTTAGATTTGTGATTAAAACCGTAAACCATTTGTATAGATTTTCTTTTACTTGTAATGACAGATTTCCTATGTGATTCATTACAACCTTAGCTCCCATATTTGTGAAATACAGTAGCTTTGCAAATTCTGTTGGGATTTTCCTTGTATACTGAGCTTTTTTTAAAAAATATGTCATTTTGAATCTAATATATAACAAACTGAACACTGTCAAATCCTGTTATTTGAGAATAACTTATGTTGTAAATAAAAAAAATAATAAATCCAGATTTTATAAACATTTCACTTATTCATGCAACTTTTAGGTATGTGTTCTGGATAGGCAGACACACTGTTAATTAGAATCATAGAATGTTAAGGGGTTAGAAGGAACCACCTTAAAGATCATCTAGTGCCAACTCCTCCTGCCATGGGCAGGGACCCTCCCGCTAGACCGGGTTGCTCAAGGCCTTATCCAGCCTGGATTTGAAAAGCCCCACCCAACCTGCCCAGGAACACTGCCAGGGACGGGGCATCCGCAGCTCCTCTGGGCAACCTGTTCCAGTGCCTCACCACCTTCACAGTAAAAAATTTCTTCCTATTATCCATTCTAAACCCATCCTCCTTTAGTTTAAAGCCATTCCCCCTTGTCTTGTCACTATGTATCCTTGTGAAAAGTCCCTCTCCAGCTCTCTTGCAGCCCCCTTTAGGTCCTGGAAGGCTGCTATAAGGTCTCCCTGGAGCCTTCTCTTCTCCAGGCTGAAGAGCCCCCACTCTCTCAGCCTGTCTTCAGAGGAGAGGTGCTCCAGCCTCTGATCATCATTACTTGGTGTGATGTTTTTTTCTAAATCTCTGTATTCAAGGGGCAAACCCAGACTGGCAGCACTGCCAGTGTCTGGGCACTTTGGTTGCCTGTACAAGCTGTAGCACTGAATGCCATTGCCCTACACATGGCTCAGCTTTTGGCGGGTATATCCAGAGCTTGTCAGAAACATCCTCCTCCAGAAGCAGTTTAGACTTGTCCACCTCAGGTACTGCTGCAGGCAGCCCTAATTTTTGGGTTTAGAACCCATTTTTTCTACCTCTGACTTTTCTCCAGCAACTTGAGGGTGAGACGATCTACCTCTTTGCAACCCACAATTAAAGTGCTCTTTTTTTCCTGTTAATCTGGGATTCTTACTGTTCAAGCTCTGCATTTGCTGTCAGCTAGTTAGTTCTGTGGTTAGTTGTTGCGGGTTTTGTGCAGCTTGGAAAATTGCCCCTGGGAAGCAGTTAGTTAACATGGAGGCAAGCAGAGGTGTCCCCACACTGAAGGGGCTGGAAGGGCTCCCCAGTGCAGCTGCCCTCAAGCAGCACCTCTAAGTGCTGAGAATAGGAGAGCAAGGCTGCAATATGGCACTTCTCCATGGATGCCAGTGGCAGACAGTCAGACAGTTCTTGCTGACAGATGGCCAGCAGTGTTTTACAGTTCAGGCTTGAGAAACCAGTGGTGTAAAATGTTTTAGGAGGGGTTAAGTTTTAGGGCTATTTCTATACCTTCTACTGGAAACATCCAATCTTCCCATTTCTTGAAGAAGGAGATTGTCATATTGAGTATCAAGCTGTGACCAACTTGTTCCACTATGTTGCTTGCAGTAGTGCAGTATCGAGTGTTTGAGAAGAGCATCCAGAAAATGTCTTACTATTACAGATTCACACGGGTTTGTGAAGGAAGAGGCTGTACCCTTACCAATGGTTGCATGCCATGTCACTCATGTAAACATTGGACCCTTCTCCACACCGATTTAGGATGCTTTTGTTTTTTCTTCAAACATCCCACAGCAGTGAGCCATCAGGGTCTAATTAGAAATTTTGCTTAAAAAGAAAAATCCCTTTGTTTTGCTGCCTCGTCTGAAATACCTCATGAGCAGGTGCAGCCGATTTGCCTTTGCAGCTTTGTATGTCCAGTGGATGTTCCCTTGTATCCTGCCAATACATTTCCTCTCAGAGATAAGCAATCCCCAATGTGTCCATCTCTTGTCAGTGAAGATTGCTGCTTGACCTGGGATACTTAGGATTTTTCTTTTGTTCTGTAACCTCGTTTCTGATGTAGGAACACAGGTCTGTGTGTCTCAGCTTCCCCAAGACCCCTGGGCTTGGAGTTTCCTGCTGCTTGGCTTTGGGCCTCAGGAGCTCTGGCACATGTGAAATACAAAATGTGGGACCTGGGGGTGCCTCCATGTCCCTGCAGAATGGGAGATATTTCTGAACCTTGGGTTGGGGCACTGCCTGCTTTGCCTTCCTGTCTACTGAGAGGGAGGACTTGCAGTGGCAGTCCCTAGAGCGAGAGTAGAGGGAGGATGGAGCAGATGGAGGATGCAGGCCACTCGCTCCCTCTCCAGCCTTCTGCATTCTCCATGTATTTGTAAAACAACTTTTGTTTTAAATTGAATTGAATTCTAAGAGAGCTATTAAATTACAGAAATGCTTCTCACTGACCTATTACTCTGCATTCATGTTGCTAAAATTTTGGATATGTTTCTATAGTCCTCCCGCCAGTTCTTTGTCAGGGTGAAGGGTTTAGTTGGCTCTGTTAATCCACTCTCTAGCTGAAATTGTTCATTTAAATCGTTATAAAAATCCACTCTTCCAATGCGAATCCTATATTCCCAGATTCGAGTACTGCTGCCAGTGCAAAGACTTCAAATTCTCTGAGTGCAATCCACACTGTGTCAGTCCAAAGCCAAATTGCAAACACTTATCCACAATTCCCCTTACTCAGCTGTAAGCTAATTTTTTTTAGCAGGCAACAATAGCCAAAAAAGTATAGGGAAAGATTATTAGAAGAGCTTAAGAAATGGTTAATTGATTCCTTCACAAGCTGTGGTATAATTCTACCACATCCTCTTATTGCAAGAAGCAAAACCTTTAGTTCTGTTACTTAACATATTTTTAACACGTGGTTCTTCGGCGTCACAGTAATTAAGCGCAATCACAGCCACTGAAAGACGAAGTATGAAAAGATTGAGTGATTTTTTTTAAGCTGAAATCAACTGAACCAGGGAAAGTAAGCTCACTGACATGATGAAAAAAGCCTTCAGTCCTCCGGTCTTCTACAATTTGCAAAGCCAAACACACTTGTGTAACTTTTTCTCCCTACAGTGATGGATAATGTTCAGGTCATAATATGACACGTTGGGTGGTGAAGTTTGTTCCTGCAGGCTTGTTAAGAGCATCACTCACATCAGGTCTTTCTTGTAGCTGAGGTATGATGTGCCCAACAGTGCTCCCCTGTTAACTGAGGTTAAAATGTGCTGCAAACACCTAACAAAGTTCCTTGGGGGGCAGGGGGAGTGAAGTTCGCTGAAAACATAGGCAGAGGACCAGTATCGTCCAGTTGCAGTTCATACCTCCCAAAAAGTAACATTTCAGAGGCCAGGGGAGAGAGGAGCAACTACTGTCCAGCAAAATTACAATCTGAATGGGCTGCCATTTTCAGTGCTTTGCTGGGATGGCCATGATTGCTATAGAAACTTCTGAGAGTGAGACAGAGAGGTTTTCCAGCACTGGAAATTGCGAATGGAGAAGGTTAGACTGGGTGCAAAGCCCATTCAGTCAGGCAGCTGCCAACTGAGCCTCTTTGCCAAGTAGATTGTAGAAAACGCTGATTAAAATGTCCATGGAATGCACCAGGAAAATTAGATTTCAGTCCCAGCCGCCTGGCCAGTTTCAGTGGGCAGACGGCTCCAGTGTGTGGTGCACCTGGGCTTGTTCTCCCCCCATGGCCTCTCCCACAGCCGCTTGCCCCCAGCTCACAGGTACCTCAGTGAGGCTGCAGCAGTGATGCTGCAGCCATGGCAGTCTAAGGACACAGGTGAGATGAAGTTTGTGGGGATAGGTGGTAACAACCAGTCTAATAAAGGATGTCTGTGGGAGGAAAAAAAAGCCAGACATCATTCCAGGTGAGGGAGAAGCATCCCTCCCCACTCGAGCTTTGCCATTTCTCCCGGGGCACAAGCCCAGATGTGGGCTGCTGCCACATTCAGCTCCCTCTGACTGAGCTGGCACCCCCATTTTGTCTCCCCCACTCACTGTGTTGGCACATAAACAGGACTACTGTCTTTGAACACTGACTGCCAACCTTTTCCCCTCTCAACAGCCTGCGATGGACAGATGAAACTGTCCCTTTGGGGCAGAAGACCTGGCAGTACACCCAAAAGCCCACCAGGGAGGGCAGGAGACAGGGCTAAGGTGTTGGTGCTTCTTCTTCTTCACCTCTCCAGCAGCCTAGACAAGCCCTTGAAATCCCATCCCACAGCCCATTGGTCCCCAGCTTTGGCTGCACACCCACGTGCAGCTGCAACTCCAGTAGTGTTTCTCCTTAAAGGGCCGCTCTCACCTCCTTTCCCTACCTCCACTCCCCCGTCCTTTCGTCTATGCTGGGGGAGGGTTTATTATCTTTACATGTTCATTGCTGGCCTTGGTAAAACAGCTTCTCACCCTTCTGGCAGCAGGCTGGCAGCACTTATTCCAGTGCCTCGCTCCCCACTGATCCTCTGAAGGACCGTTGGTATTATTAGGCTTTATCACTGTCATTGTTTCATTTCCTCCTCTCTCTTGTCTCTCCTCAGCCTCCTTTGATTTAACTCCAGGCAGTCAGCCAGCAAAGTCTCAGGCAGGTAAGCTCAGACACGTATAATGCTGTGACACAGTAACACAGCCATTTCCCTTCTCCATAAGTTGAGCGCAATTGGTGTGCCAGCTCAGGCAGCTTCCGCTTAGGATAGCTGCTTTTCCAGTCGTGCTTGGCTTTGAGGCAAAACAGTAAAACCAATGGAATTTCCTACCAACCTATATTGCAGTTTCCAAATATACTGGTTCTTCACAGGCTGTGCTTGGAAAAAAATGTTTGCATTAAGGTACAAAAAATTATATGGCCTGCATAAATAAAAGCAATGAGATTTGTCTTGCAGCATAAGGGTGAACGATGTAATAAGTCACAGTTTATCAAATCCATGAAATGTCTGCTGTATGAAATTTTTAAATTTTTTTTTCATTAAAAAATGCCCTTTTGGTAGTAAATAGAATTGGTATTTTGGTCTGATTGTGATTCTGTTCATTTAAAATCCCTCAGTACACAGTTCTTTAAAAGTCAGAGTGACTTCATCCTCTGCTCTCAGAGCACCTGAAGACAGTGCTCAAACATCAAGACATCTGCTCAAGCCAATGCCTGTCACTGCCTGCCCAGGCTTTTTATATGCATTGGTTATTTATTTTGCCAAGCTGGTGCAGTAGTGTGTAAACAAGCTGGTGGAGTAGTGTGTATGTATATGTGTGTATGTATATTATATGTACTCAAGGAGCTATGAAGGGGTTTTGAAGTCCTTGTGGCCTGTAACTGCTCCCATAGCCATGAGTTAAGGCTTGGTTAATGGATGCTAATCTTTCAATTCTTGAACAATTCAGGAAATTAGTTATTGACATAATGGAGAAATTATCCGAGTGTATCACAGCAACCCATACTTGAGGACACCTCTGTCTGCTAAGGTTGACCTTAATAATTAACAGCCTTACCCAGTGCCCCAGAGGTGCTTTATAAGGCACAAGGATGAAGGTTAAATAGCTTCTGTGCATCAGATGTGCTCATTACATCAGTATGTCTATAATTGCTTTTCTGAAGCCACAGCAGCTTGTTAATTGATTGTTCTCATTTCACGGTCTTTCCAGGGGTCCCCTGTACCATTACAAAGCTGTGTCCTTGTCCTTGACAGATTGCCTTTTCCTGTTCAGTCTGAGGACTAGTGTCCCCTCTCTGAACAGGGACTGCCTGCCATTCCTTAGCTTGACTTTGGTTGACTGTACAGTGCTTGGGTACCCTCCATTCCTCTTCCCCCAGCCCCACTCCTCCACCTCAGCTCCTCCTTCTGTGAAACTCACAGGCTCAACAGACATCTGCCTCCTGTTTAACCGTCCACTTCTACAGTGTAGTATCCAGGCAGCCCTGCAGTTTTTCTCTGCTTGGTCCAGGGTTTATTTAACTTAGTTTTACAAAACAAGGCAACGATGATGAATCATAGGCTAAGTGTCATAAATGACTTGGTGTGGAAGACAAACAAGGTTTGCAAGGAAAGCACGACCAACTGGTAAAGCACCAGCTCACTGGTCACAGCCAGCATGGCTTCATGAGGGGAAAGTCCTGCTTGCCAAACTTCCTTTTACAAGGTAACCCACCTAGTTGACCAAGGGAAGCCAGGTAATGTCATCTTTTCAGACTTCAGCAAAGCTTTCAATACTGCCTCTCACAGAATCCTTCCGGACAAAATGTTTATCCAGCACACAGCTGGATAAACACATCATGTGGTGGGTGAGCAATTGGCTCATGGGTCGAGCACAGAGGATGATAGTGAATGGGGTAACATCAGACTGGTGACCTGTCACTAGTGGGGTTCCCGAGAGCTCCACGTTTAGGCCCTGCTCTTCAACATCTTCATAAATGACTTGGAAGCAGGACTCGAAGGGATACGAAGCAAGTTTGTTGAGGATACTAAATAGGGAGGAGCTGTTGATTCGCTGGAAGGCAGGGAGGCCCTGCAGAGACACCTCAACAAATTCGAAGATGGGAAAATCGCCAACCTATGAAGTTCAACAAGGGAAAGTGCCAGATTCTACATCTGGGATGGGGCAACCCTGGATGTTCGTACAGACTGGGGAATGAGAGGCTGGAAAGCAGTGCCATGGAAAAGGACCTGGGGGTCCTGGTTGACGGCAAGTTGGATATGAGTCAGCAGTGCCCTGGCAGCCAGGAAGGACAACCATGTCCTTTGCATCAGGGAAGGGATTGTCCTGCTCTGCTCTGCACTGGTGCAGCCTCACCTTGAATATTGTGTACAGTTTTGGGCACCACAACATAAAAAAGTTAGAAAGTTATTAGAGAGCATCCAAAGGAAGGCAATGAGGATGATGAAGGGCTGTGAGGGGAAGCCACGTGAGGAGTGTCTGAGGTCACTTGGTCTGTTCAGTCTGGAGAAGAGGAGACTGAGGGGAGAACTCATTGCAGTCTGCAACTTCCTCGTGACAGGAAGAGGAGAGGCAGGCACTGATCTCTGTGGTGACCAGTGACAGGACACAAGGGAATGGCCTGAAGTTGTGTCAGGGGAGGTTTAGATTGTATATTAGAAAAAGGTTCTTCACCCAGAGGGTGGCTGGGCACTGGAACAGACTCCCCAGGGCAGTGGTCACAGCACCAAGCCTTTCTTAGTTCAAGAAGCATTTGGACAATGCTCTCAGGCACATGATGTGATCCTTGGGGAAGTCCTATGCAGGGCCAGGAGTTGGAACTGGATGATCCTTGTGGGTCCCTTCCAACTCAGGGTATTCTATGATTCTATGACCTGCTTCTCTGATCAACTGCTACAGATGGAAAAAAAAATAGAAAAAGTTTCTGGGCTGAGAACACCTTTGCCAGCTCATTTAGAGCTGAAGCCATTGAGCTGTTAATGCCACAAGCTCCTGCCTATGTCCCATGTGAGAAATGAGCTTCAGAAGCCTCAGCCCTTGGGTCAAAATCCTTCGATGTACTTGGGTAACTGGCTAGAGTAGAAGGTGGGTCCCTACAATGGAGGAATTGGGCTTTAGTGCCTCCTGTCTTTTAAACAGAAAGATGATTGAATTTTTTGCTTGCATATAACACAGTAAGCAGATGGTAAAAGCAGGGGAAAGTGTATTTCAGAATAGCTTCCCATTTCTTAGCTTAAAACAGACAGAAGCTCCTATCTTCTTATTACCTTTACTTCCCAGCTTTCCCACAGTCATGCAAGGGGGATGCACAAAGCCCCCCTGATGTTGTGTCACAGGTCCTGGGGAGACTTTACTGTTTCACTTGGGTTGAGATGCTCCTGAGAAAGGGAGAGGCTAGACACGCTGTCAGGATTCGTGGCTTCCTCTCCTCTAACTTTAGTACATTTACCATTGGTGGCAACAGACAAGTTCTATGCTGTATTTTAAGTGACTTCAGGCACCACTGTTCCTTAATCCAAGCAAAATGGAGAGCTCAGGCTAAAGCAGAATAAAAAGTAAATTAGCATGAAAGGCTGACTTATAAGGCAAAGCTAGTCCCTAATCCTGTTTTGTAGGAATACTTTTGTACTTGGGTGCATCATACGCCATCATCTGGCTCCACCGTGTGTTGGGATTTCTCCTCTTTCCTCAGGGAAGAGAACATTTTTTCCTCACCCTCTGCTACGCCAGTGGTTCAAGCACTTGCATCACTCTCTTCACTAAGGTGTCGTGGTTGTGCCAAGCAGGTAATTTCTCATCAACCACGCTCATTGTTTCTGCAATTTGGTGGTCACTTCCAGTCAAAATGCATTCCCTCATTCTTTGCTTGTCTTCTCCAACGCATGCACACACTGGCCGCTCCAGTGGTAAAAAATTAGCAGGCTGAGGCTATAAAGTCCTAGATTGGCAAGGACTTGTGGGGATACTTGTTCTTAGGATAATGGAAGGACTCACCTGGAGAGCTCCTTGCCCAAGAGTTGCACCTGCTGTGGCTCTGGAAACACATCCACTTGCTCTGTGGTCCGCCATTTCCCAGTGATAAAAGGGACTGCCTGTTCCAGGACGGTGCCTCCGGCTTTCTCCTACCCTAATTTGTAAAATCATAGAATCACAGAATCATAAAGTGGTTTGGGTTGGAAGAGACTTTACAGACCATCTAGTTCCAACCCCCCTGCCATGGCCAGGGACAGCTCCCACCAGACCAGGTTGCTCAGAGCCCCATTCAACCCGGCCTTGAACACTTCCAGGGATGGAGCACCCACAACTTCTCTGGGCAACCTGTTCCGGTGCCATATATATCTTTTTTATATTCTACAACCGCTTTGGAAAACTCGCGTTACAACCCCGAGCGCAGACGGCGCTGGGCTGTCAGGGCGGCCTGCAAGGCGGCCAGAGCCCACAAGATGGCGACCGCGCACCGCGGCCGGGCCTCGGGCGGGCGGGGCGGGCGGCCGGGCCTGCAGGGGCCGGCCTGGAATGAAGAAGGTAAAATACGCCCCAGAGTGTCACCGCCAGGCTGAGAACAAAGTCAAACAAATACACCGTGCTAGCCTGGCATGAAATTCCTTTCAGAAAATTTAGCCTAGAGAAGAGAAGACTGAGAGGGGACCTCATTAATGCGTATAAAGTATCGCAAAGGCGGGTGCCAAGAGGACGGGGCCAGACGCTTTTCAGTGATGCCCAGGGACAGGACGAGGAGCAGCGTCCATAAACTAAAACACAGGAAGTTTCATCTCAGCATGAGGAAGAACTTCTTTACATTGAAGGTGGCAGAGCACTGGAACAGGCTACCCAGGGAGGTCGTGGAGTCTCCCTCTCTGGAGGCATTCAAAACCCACCTGGATGAGATCCTGTGTCATCCGCTCCAGGTGACCCTGCCTTGGCAGAAGGGTCAGGGTTGGGTGATGTCCAGAGGTCCCTTCTAACCCTATTCTGTGATTCTGTGAAATGCTTTAAAAAAAAAAAAAAAAAAAAAAAAAAAAAAAGACACACCAAACACCCCTACTCCTGGCATGGGATACAGCATTCTGGGGACACCTGTGTCCTGTGTCAGGCAGGGTGGACACAAAAACAGGGGGGAGAGGGATCTTGAGGGGCTGTGGGGAGAAGAGCCTTCTGTAGGACATTCAAGACCTAACCTTCACCATGCCACAGATTTGTTTTTAATACACAACCAGTCAATTATAACTTGGTTTTGGGAAGTAAGGGCATCCTTGAAATGGGACTGCTTTATATACAGCTAAATACAATATTTCATGTTGCTTGATCCTTGCCCAGCCTTCCCATCATGACCAGATGATGCCTTGCAATGGCTGAATCCTGCTATGCAGGATCCCTTGGTGCAGGGTACAGGGCATGTGTGCTCCTGAGCGAAGCCACAGGCAGGCCCCCAAAAGCCTTTGAAAAGCCCAGGACTTCTGCATGGCTACCTTGTGACTTCTCAGTCAGGCATATCAATGCCTGGATCCTTGTCTCCAACCCATCCTTTTTAGCACATTTTGGAATCATGTTGGCTGGGTGATGGAAGGCTGTCTCCACCTTGGGGTGCAGAAGTTCTTGGTGGGGATCACTGCTGCCCATCCACGTAGGAACTTTTTGGCAAGTAGAGCTGGTAGCACCATCCATGCCTGGGATTTTAAGTAATTCTGGGATGCTCATTGCACATACAAGTGCTCTTATGAGAAAGGGAGACTCACACAACTTCAGGCACAGCTGTGAATTCCCCACATTTAAGGGCAGCTGTGTTGACAAGTTGCTCTCTGTATCTTAGTGAAGGAATCTTCTTAATGTGGTCTTCTTCATCTGCTGGGATCCTGACACTGTTCTCAAAAAATCATGACAGAGCACTGGTAGGATTTGGCATACGGTGGACTCCTCAAAGAAAACCCCATGACTATGCCTTTATAAAAAGAGATGGCACTTGCTTGGGCTTAGTATGGTTAAGAGCTTCAAGAAGCTCCCTAGTCCTGTTCTGCTACCCCTTCATCATCAATCTCTCCACTTCTCCTCCTCCTCCTCTCACAGAGTTCAGCTTGCAGCAATCCTCTCCACTGCCAGTATCCTGAGGAGACTGTGCAGGCTGTATCCTCTCCAAAAATACGACCAAGGAAGCTAGAAGGTACTAGAGGGGACGAGACAACCTCTGTTTAACATTTCATGGGGGTTTTCTTGTATTGATTTAGGATTTTTTAAATTGTTTGTTTTTCTCACAGGAGCAGCTGTCTGCTTGTTCTTTCCTGTGTGACTTCCCCTTCCAGGCTCATACCCTCTGTTGACTGGTGCAAGCAGCTCCTTGTGCAGTCAGGTTCTGTTCTTCTGAGACACCAAACTCTCCCCATATAGAGTGCAAGCACCCCACATGGCATTCAGTGAGTCAGGCATTTCAATTCTCAGTGTTGTTGCACACTTAAGTAAGTACCTTTCAGGCCGTATTTCTTAATCCTCAAGCTCTAAAAAAAGGCTAAGTTCAAGGAGAAAATATAGACAAACTTGTCAGACAGTGGTCCCTCTGTGGCTTGCCTAGAGGAAGAAATTATGTTGAGATTTTTTTAAGTCAAACTATTGTACAAACACATTGAAGGGAGGTACATAAGAGGAGACTTTTCCTAGGCAACTTCACTCCTATAGAGAACCTGCTGGAACGGAAGTCTGATGATATGTAGGAAAATTACCACAGTGTTTCAAGAAACAAGAAAGACTATTGGTCCATCCAGAGTGAAGAAGAGACAAGAAAAAAAAAATCAGCTCCAATCAAGCATGCCAGAGCATAACCCTCTCTGCAGATCTCCTCTCATAACAGTCCAAGCCCATGAAAAAACTTGCAATTAATGGATGCTGAAGTCTACTGAAGGCCTTTAATGTATCAAGTCAATGAACTTTGATGGAGCTGACTTTTCAGGAAAATCAGCTGGATTGCCAGGATAACCACATCACAGAAGGATGCAGGATGGAAGGACATGGATGTTTGCTGAAAAGTTCTATGGGCATGACAAAATTAAATGAAACTGAATGTCCTAGAAAAGAGTTTCACATTCATCATGTCTCTTGGCTGGATTCCATAGCATTACAGAAATATTTCTACAAGAATTGATTAATTTTCACATTCTGGGCCCTGGAGAGTTTCCCATGCTGCTCAGAATAGGTAGGTCTTTTTGAGTACAGGCTTAAAGGTGAGATCTAAGCCAGCTGGGCAGAGCCAACATCTTTCAGTTACACATTACCATGCATATGACTGAATCCTGCAATCAACAAGCTGAAAGGAAAGAGAGTAAAAGGACTAGCTGCTTATTTTACCCACATTTAGCAGCAAGATATGCATGTAAAAGCAGATTAACTGAGGGGACAACAGTAAACTAATCTGAGCCAGAGAGCAAAGGTAAATCTTTTTTCTGACACTAGGAATAACCTTCATCTGGCCAGTGACTAAGCAAATGAATCCAAGGTACAGAGTAAGCTTGGTCAAAAGCAACATTCCCCCAACATTTTGAAGAAGTTTTAGACATAGGTTAAGTTCAGCCTAAAACAGGGGTTCTTTGGTTCTAAAACTGGTTGTTCCTTAAAGTCTGGGTCAGCTCCTGCCTGGGTCTGTTTGCAGCTGCAGTCTTTGCAAAGAAGAGCAGCTACTGCAGGACTTCCCCTGGTGCCTGGTTAAGCCATTTCCATCTCTCCAGCCAAAGCCTTATTCTTCTTATATCCTCTGTACTTCCCTGTGCTGGAGCTCTTTGCTCATGCAGATACTTCTACTGCTTTCCATAGGTATGTGGGCTTCAGGAAAACTGCTTGGAAAACTGCTTGCATGTCCTCAAAAAAATCCTAAACCAAACAAACACAAACAAACAACCCCCCAAATCAACACCTTCCCCCCCCAGCATTTCTTATTCTTAAAAGCTTTTTTCCCCCACATAAAAATAAGTTCAGGACTCTCACTTACTATTTGGAGATCTCAGTTTAAAGCCCTGCTCTGCCTCTAATTTCTATGTTCCAGAGAGTCTATGGACCAGGTTAATGGTTTGTGGGTATTGACGACAAGTGCATGACAATGGGACAACAACTCCACCCCTTCATTTCATAGAATCATAGAATGGTTTGGTTTGGAAGGAACTTTAAAGATCATCTAGTTCTAACCCCCTGCCATGGGCAGGGATACCTTCCACTAGATCAGGTTGCTCTAAGCCCTCTCCAACCTGGCCTTGAACATTTCCAGGGGTGGAGCATCCACAGCATCTCTGGGTAACCTGTTCCAATGTCTCATCACACTCATAGTAAAGAATTTCTCCCTAACATCTAATCTAGACCTACCTCTTCTAATTTAAAACCATTTCGTCTTGCCTTATCACTACATGCCTGTGTAAAAAGCCTCTCTCCCTCTTCTTTATAAGCCCCCTTTAAGTACTGGGAGGCCACAGCGAGGTCTACCTGGAGCCTTCTCTTCTCCATGTTGAACAATCCCAGGTCTCCCAGCCTGTCTTGGTAGGAGAGGTGTTCCATCCTTCTGATCATCCTTGTGGCCCTCCTCTAGGTCTATGTCTTTCTTGTGCTGAGGTTCCCAGACCTGGATGCACACTCAGGAGAACAGAGCAGAGGAGGCAGAATCACCTCCCTCAACCTGCTGACCACACTTCTTTTGATGCAGCCCAGGATGTGTTTCATCCATGCGAACCCCCATGTCCTTCTCCACAGGGCTGCTCTCAAGTAGTTCTTCCAGCCTGTACTCATGTCTGGGACTGCCCAGACCCAGTTGCAGCACTTTGCACTAGGACTTGTTGGAACTCATGAGGTTCTCGTGGGCCCACTTCTCAAGTTTGTCCAGGTTATTCTGGATGGCAGCCCATTCCTTCAGGAGTGTCAACTGCATCGTTCAGCTTTGTGTCATCTGCAAACTTGCTGAGGGTGCACTCAATCTCGCTATATCAATGATAAAGATACTAAAGAGATAGAACCCCAAGGGACACCACTCAACACCAGCCTCCACCTAGACATAGACTCCATGGAGTCATTGACACAACTCTCTGGCTGCATCCCTCCAGCCAATGCCTTATCCACTAAACAGTTCACCTTTCAAATCCACATCTCTCCAACTTGAAGATATAGACACCATGTGGAAATCATTTGCCTTGTTTCAACTCTGACTTTGTGCACAATTACCCTCTGGAACAAGTAGAAACCAGCAGACTTGTCTTAGAGTCTGAGAGAATAAAGCACTTGCATCATCCCTAGGAGATGCGGAATAAGCAGGAAAGTAGAAAGTACTGGGACCCTGGAAAAGGCAACAGGAGATGAGAAATTTTTGATTTCCACCACCAATTGCTTTTCTAGAAGAGAAGTCTTGTTTTTAAAATTGGCTTAGAGCACTTGTCTAGATACAGATTGCAGGTATTTTGCCAAGATACCATAGCATGTTCCTGTGAATAGCTACAGCAGCTACAAATTTGTACTTCTGGATGAAAGGCACTTTATCAAAAAGTTCCTGACAAGCTCTTTATCTACACAGCACATCACCGACATACCCATCCGGTGTGAAATCTGTGCAAGAAAGACAGGGTTGGTTTTGTCAAATTATGAATAAGAAGCACCCTCCAAGACATCCTGCACTAGAGAGTATCAACACAGCAAAGTGCACTGAGTCTGGTGGCAAAGGCAGTATGAGGAAATGGATACTAGGGAAACTGGAAGGTGTGAAGAACAGGCAAGTGAAGGACAGGTAAGTCCAAAGTTGAAGAAGATGAAATTAAAAAAAGGCAAAAAGAAAACTGCTTATCTGAGCTACCATATGAGCCACTGAGCATCTCAAATTTTTATTCATGCTCTCCTGAGATGAAAGGCACCAATGCCAACCTGTACAGAGGGCTTGTGGACTGAAGAAAGGCTGCTCTTATGATGGGTGTAGAGGAAACATTAGTAAAACCCTGAGCAGGTGAAAGATCAAGTCCTTACAGAAACAGAGGGCACACAAAGCCACTGGTGAGGCTGTCATTCTGATTCTTCCCTTCCACTTCCTGCTAAGTGCTGTTTTTCTCAGTCTCTCTGAGGTTAAGGACAGATAGGAACCATTAGATCTTCACAGCTCCTTTTGGAACTGTTAGTCAGACCTCTCGCACATCACAGCCCTTCAAACCTCACCTTCTTACCTTGCCTGAGACTTGACTACAGTGTCACTCACACTTTTGACTGTGGTTAGAGCACACCCATCAGAAACAGGCCTGTCTTGGTTTGGACACATCTGGAAAATGCACCAGATACCCTGACAGCTTGTTATGGTGATTAACCACCTTCATTCCAATAAATTTGCTCCCAGTTTTTCATATGAATGTATCTAGTTTCAGCTTGCTGCAACACATTCCCATAATTTACTAGATTAAAGAGCCTTTCAGTACCTGATATTTTTCTGCCAAGAAAGTTCCTTCACCATCATAATCAATTCCCTGCTCAGCCTGTTTTGATAAAGTAGAGAGAGCAAGTGCTTCATGTCTCCCATTGCAAAGCATTTTCTTCAGGCTCTGAATCATTTTGTGTGGCTCTAATGTTCCACCACCCATTTTTCAATATCAATTTATAACATGCAAGCCGTCCCAGTGCTGGTCTCACAGTACATGCTCATATCCATTTGCTTGTCCCTTAGGACTCTTAAAAAAAGAAATCTATTCAGAGTCTGAGGCAGATGCAAGCAGGCTTCCTTCTGTCTGGCATTTGGAGCAACCAAAAACCAGCCATCGTTCACCTTCACTGGTGCTGCCAACTCAGCAGGTAAAAAGAAAGCATGACAAGGCTCTCTCCCTGCTTCTTCACCATGATGCAATGCAACACTGGAAAGCAGCTGTCCTTGTGCAGGTACCACTCTGAGCACAGATTGCCCCAGGCCACATCCATAGGGATAAACTAGCCAGTGGGCACAGAGGAGCCACGTCCAGGCTGTTAAACTGTCTTACCCATCAAAGTGGAACAACTGCAGCCAGACTTTTTATGTCCATAGCAGGGAATTGTTTTGTAAAGTGCTAACAGCCTGGGCCAACACTGTGCCAGGGACCAGTCTCATCATGGACACAGCTGAGCTCTAGTACCTGGGAGCGCTCCCCAATGCTGCCACCTCCTTTAACAAGAGAGATAAATGCCATCTTAACACAGAACCAGTCTCCAAGGAGGGAGAAGGATGAAATGGCTTCCTCACTTTCTCCTTCCAAACAAGTCAGCAGGGTTTCTCAGATCAGAGGGCAGCAACAGGCTGGGGCATCCAGCAGATGCATCAGGCCTCGTGCATCTCAGCAAGAGGAAGGACACAGGAAGAAAAGACGAGAAATAAGAAAGAAAAGGCAGTAAAGGCACTTTTGCATAAGCTCAGAGAGGGGGGCTTGTGTCTGAGGTCTTGCATCATCTTGCACCTGGGATCAAACCCAGGCTGGCAACCTCACCTGGGCTGATGCTTTAATCCTGCAGGGCTGCCTGTCCTGCACCAAACATCCACCCAGCACCAGCACCCCAGAGCTTTCTCATTGCGGGCTTGTCCCGCAGTCAGTTGTCAGAGTAGAAACAGCAGTCACTCAGGAATCCAATGTCAACAAAGCTGGAGGTACTTCACACCCATTACATGTAGACAAGGTGTCCAGGCTGTGCCTAAACAAAACTTTGTCCTCAATTCCAGGGCTCTCAGATCAGGAGGTTGAGGGGAGAGTAATTTGGGAAAAATATAATCTCCACTCCAATTCAACAGAAGGGAACAAAAATACCTGCTGGCTAATATATTATTAGATTTTGCTTAGAACAACAGGGACTTTCTCTTTGCTACAGAATTTTCCCCTTTCTTATATTCTCTCAGTGGTAGAAAATGCTGACTCACAAACCTGGAGCTTTAAAAAAAAATGTATTTCATATGCAGAAGAAACATATCTTACATCATTTCATGCTTCCTGCTCTGCTCTCTGGTGCCACGTTCCTCATTTTCAGGCTGTTTTAAAGGTCAGCTTCACAGAACAAATCCTGACCTCAGACATGGGAAATATGCTGCCTCATCACTCCAGGATCTTTTCTCACATGATTAGTCCCAACATTCCTGCAAATAGAACAGTCCCCATTGCCACTGCTGCAGACAAGAAAAAAAAAAAAAAGAAGAAAAAGAAAAGGCAAGATATTTTTTTTCCATTCCCAAGGTTAATGTTCACCACCATCACAACCTCATTTCATAGGCTGAGGGCTAATTCAGCAATGTAATGCTATTGCCATCTATGGGCAAGTAATATTTTTACCATACGTACAAGTTAAAGTTGGGATATATGCCTAAACTGACAACTACTCTCAAAAAAGTTTGAAAGGACTTTAAAGAAGATTTTATTTAAGATTTTCCAATGGCTAAGATATATGGACTGGATGAAAGTTAATCGAAGACAGCAATTACTCCTCATGGTATTTGTTTTAATCCTTATTATGTATTCATTCAACTGGCTTCATTTTGTCTGAAGAACTTTATTTTGATTTTAATAATTTGAGCAGACAGGAGAGGTCACGTTAAGGTGCTGATTTAGAAGATGCATGCATGCTCAGTTTACTTTGAACAAAAGATCTGAACTTATTTGAAATTACCACTATCGATTACCAAGGGTTTAAAGAATGATGGAAAGCACAACAGTGACGAACAAGCTTCAGTGCCACGGGAAAGCTGAAGATTAATTTATTTGCTTAATAACTCCTCTAAAATTGTAAGATTTCAACATTAATAAAATAACCAGTCAATGAGTCTACTGGTTAAAAATGACAAATATATACTGAAAAATATTTTGATTAAAGTATAAAAGTTACTGCAAACTCTTTTCAGCTTGCTCATGCCTCTAAGAAAGAATATGGCTAGGTTTATGGTAATCCAGTGGACTAGTTTTTGTCAGTATCTGTAAGAAATACAAAGCAAAACTTCTCCACTCATTGGGAAACTCTACAGGTGACATTTAAAAGAAAGCACACCACCATAGCAAGATAAAAAATGGGGTTTCTGTTAAATTATAACCAGCCAGATGGTTATACTGCTCTCAGGTTCATGATAAAGGCAGAAAGGTTGCCTCCTATGCCTGCAGAGCTCATTGCCAGGTGGCTTGAACCATGCATGGTTAACTTCTCAGACTCAGCCTCTTCTTGTTGATCTCTGCTGAATCAGTGAAAGGAAAGTGCCCGGGCCCTGAGAGCAAAGATTGCCCCACAGCTTGTCACTCCCCCAAAAAAAAAAAAAAAAAAAAAAAAAAGGCAGCATCAGACCCATTTCAGGCCCTTGCCAGAGGAAGGACGCTGCCGTAAGACTGAACCGCACAAAAAGAGCCAAAGCACAAAGTCCTCCTCTAAGTCAGAACAAAAACGTTTGGATAGGATTTCTGGAAGAAAGAGCCAGAGGTGTTTGTGAATAACCAATAGAATAGGCACTTCCAGTGACTGCAGAACTACAAACAAAAGCACTTTTGTGCACTCCCAGATTATTTGCTCCTATTTTCTCTTACAGTCACATGCTTATGTGGGCCTGTACTGTTCAGATTCATTAAGATGCCTTAAATTGCAACCAAGTATTATACTATTAATACTGACTTTGTTTTAACTTTCCTGTTACTTCATATAATTTGTTTCATAATTTTATCTCTTATGTGACCAAATCCCCACTGAATCCTTTAAAAGTTTTTGTTGATATGTGCACTATATTTCCAAAGTGTTCCAGATTTATGAGCTCACCTCCCTTCTTTCTTATTGTTTCATTGGTTCAGGGACAGCCCCTTCTTTTCAGCAGATTGAAACATCCAGTAATCTGAAACAGATTTGGTGACCCTATAGCATTAAATCATGCTTTGTGGTGCTTTATTCCTGCTCCAAAAGACTTTATGCATTAGCAAGGACATAAAATTGTACAGAGACTAAATACATATTGAAAAGTAATAAATGATTCCATATGGTCTTAATTTTTCAAAGCAGTGCACCACTGTTTTAAAGTAATAGTGGTTAATTTTCCAATTAGGAAGATTTTTAAATAGCCCTTCTGATCCACAGATTTGGGAACACCCCAGATATTCTCCCCAGCTGAGGGATTTGGGTGCACCAACAATTTTCACAGTCAAATGGTGTCCTTGGTTAGCTCCCTAGCAAGAGTACAATTAGCCAAGGCAGTTAATTTCTTCCTTTTATTCAAAAAAGCTTGTGTCATCATTACTGCAAAGACACAGGTCACAAAGCGTCTGTGAGCAAACTGAATAGCACACGTTCCTCTTTAAGCTTCACATACTTGAACATCTGTCAGACCTCCGTGACAGTTTCTCCCCAGTTTTCCCTGTTTGCTTCCAAGGAAAAAATCTGTTTGGGTTAAACAAGGCTTATAATACCTCTACCTTGATATATTTTAAGCTAAACATGCCTATTATGAAGAGTTGCTACTGTGTTTAGAAACAGCAGGCTCTTCAGCAGATCAGTTCTCAGCATGTATTCAATTACATGTTCTCACTAAATGGTATCCCCAAAAAATAAATAAAAAAATAAAATCAGGTCTCGGTCTTGGTATTATTGCCTCTCCACAGGTAAACTGGCAGTGAACGACTCCAGATGCACAGCTTTAACAGAGCAGTTTGCTAGACTGAAGGGAATGATTTTGCAATCCAGGCAAGGGTGCGCATGAATGGAAGAATTCAACTTTTCAGATTCCAGGAGGAGTTTGCAGGGCAGTTTGCTATAACCGCCTGCCCTGAGCATGTTTAAGTCACATTCACACGAGCAGCAAGGAATGTAACGTCTTTAACACCAGAAGCAGCGCTAGGGCAGAACTGAGGCATTAAAGTTCAGAACTGCCCTCCCAACAGCCTCTGCTCAACTGATGCCTAATCCTGGAGGCTCTAGAGTACTATTTTGAGGTTGTTGGGATCCCAAGATACAGAACATTCTGCCTTTCACATACCCAGAACCACCCCACGTTGGGCAGCTCTGTGCCTGTCTTCCCCCTGGCCCAATGCTGGAATTCAGAGCTCAGACATGTTTCCATGCAAGACGAGACCCATGGCCTCAGCTGCACAGCCTTTCCAGAGCACATCCAGCACATACCAATGGGCTCCAGCTTCTCACAGCACGCTGCTGTGATCGCTCTTCCAAGACGGGACAGCAAGTAGGAGGTGCCCATTGCTATCCCATCGTTTTGCAGTGTGTCACAGGCACTCAAGAAATATGACCGCCCTCCCATTCCTCTGACTTGATGCAGCTCCTGAGTCAGCAGTCACCCAGTTCCTTCAGGGTGTGAGAGAGAGAACCAGCTGCAAGTGCTTATAATCGACTTCCCCACCACGTGCTAAGCCGCTGACTGCTTTTGCTTAACACTTCACCAGCCCCTTTGAACCCTTTCTGAATTCCTGCGGGGGGACGGACTTCCCCCTGTGTGCCTTGCAGGGCCCCCCACACCAGGAGACACAAGGTCAGCTTCTCCTCGTTCTGCCTGATAGGGTTCAGATGCCTCCCTCTGACCTTCCAGAAGAATATCTTACCAGGGAGGTAGGCTAGCCTAACACGCACTCCATTTTCAACCAGCCTGTTGAACCCGTACTGCTGCCTGGGGGAGAGGGTGGGGATTCAGGATTCACGGGTGCAATCAAGGAGAGGCCATGACCTAGCAATAATAACATTGCCATGGGGAAGGGAGGGGAACAGTCCCTTTTCAAAGTGTGTCTATGTACTTTACATTGAACATCTGTCAGAGAACAAAACACAAAGTTCTGGGAAAAGGACCAGGACCCACACCTCCAGAGCAAGTGCTGGAAATAGAGGATGACAGTGTGAGGGAGGTGCTTAGACTTCTTCCTCCAGGGGCCACGTACAGGAGAAAATAATTAATTCTTTGAAGGAAGTGAAATAGGCCATATGTGGGTACCTGCTCGCCAAAGGAGAGGCCAGGCTGCCAGCCTCAGCAAAGGTAAATCCTTTCCCGCAGCCCTGATTCTCATCACTTGATCCCCGATTAAATCCTCTGCTGTACAAGTGTGACTCGTGTTCGCAGGTAGAGGGAAGCAGGGCTGTGAAAGGTGGTTATTTTAGGGCTGTGCTGTGTAAGAACCACTACATCGAAGCAAGGATTGAGGCTGCATCTCTCTGCACAGCACCGTGTAGACAGGACAGCCACCTCTGGAACATTTTTTGTCCCCTGAAGACAACCAACACTGACACAGTTTCAGAGGTGTAGCTTCCAGGTCCCCCTATCGCTGCCCTATCGCTGGGCACTTGGCACACTGGATTTGCACACCTGGCTGCCAGACGCGTTCCCACCCAGACCCTTCCCTCACAGCACACACAGATCTGCACCGCCTCGGAGCCCAAGTCCGGAGGGCACTTGCAGCCTGGCACAACTTAGCTTTGATACAAGGGGGTCGGGGAAAACCGAGAGACGGCTCGGCTTGGTCCTCGGTGCAGCAGTACCCTCTGGCTGAAGGCAATTTCCCGTGCGAGCGCCACAGCACGTTCGGGAAAAGCTTTTCTCCCCGAACGGCTGCGGACTCGGAGCCAAGACGCAGCTCCCGAGGCGCCCCCGCCGCATTCTACTCGATTGTTTATTATGTGGCGCGGGGCGGCGGCGGGGCGGGGAAGCGGGCCAATGGGGGGCGGTGCTGCTCTGACGGGCCACGGGCGCCGGCCAATGGGCGGCGAGGGCGGGCCGCGGTGGTCACGCGCGGCTCCGGAGCATGACATCATTCGGTTCGCGCGGCGCAGCCTAGCTTGGTGGGGCGGGGCCTCAGTCGGGGGCGGGGCCTCAGTCGGGGGCGGGGCCGGGGCCGCCGCTCCCCCCGCCCCGCCCCGCGCCGTGTGGGCGGAGGAAGGTGTTAAGTTATAATGACGGAGCAATTAACAGATAAGTGGGCATAATTAAGCCCACATGAGGTAACCGAGACGGGTTTAAGGGGATGCGGCCGGGTTGCTCTGCGAGTTGGTGGTGGGGTAGTTTGCCCACTCGGACTAGCCCAAGGTAAGTAGAAGAGCCGTCTGCTTGTCTGTCTGTCCCGTGTCCGTGGAGGTGTCCTGATGGGGCAGGAGGCAAGGGAAGATGACTAAATACCTAAAATCCAAATCCTTTCATATATATATAGCCCAAGATGAATTAAAAAAAAAAAAAAAGAGTGGAATTCCTCGCTGGATCTCATCAGTTTGACGTCACCCTGACAATATAAACTCAATAATTGCAGGTACCCCCGACTATTCAAAAATTATGATATAAACTCAAGAATTGCATGTACCTCTGAGTATTCAAAAATTATGATATAAACTCAAGAATTGCACGTACCTCTGAGTATTCAAAAATTATGAAGCAGCAAGCTTTTGAGCAATGTCAGCTTAAAAAGCAGGTTTAAAAAAAAGGTTTTTAAACACACAATTGGGTGTGTTTTGGTGTTTGGTTCCTCCTGCTCCCCACCTTTCTTCCTGGCCCTCAAAGTACGCTTGGGTCACATCCATGGCACATCAGGAACTTGGCTATAAAATGGAAGCTGAGATGCACCTTCAGTGGGACATTAAGAAGGGGGATTTCAGAAAAACACCAGAACCGCAGGCCTCATGAGTAAAGCTGAGAGAGCTGGTAACGTAGTTGTGCTCTACTATCTGTGGCTGTTAGTAAGTGTGCGAAACACTGTTTTGTCTCCCCAAGAAGGTGAATCTTTCTCAGCCTACAAGGTGTGACTGTGAAGCAACGCAGCTTCAGCAGACATGAGGCCACTTTAATGACAATTTTTGAAGCTGTAGGGTTGAGTTTTCCTGCTCAGCTTCACAGCTCCTTGTTTGACCAGGTTTTTTGAAGGTACCACTGTAAACACGGTTTATTCCAGAAAGGTGGTCCTGTTTTTTTAATGTGGGTGACTGCAGTCACTGTGCTGCACACGGTGCAGAAATGGGTCAAGAATTCTTCAGCAGTGGATGCTCAAGTTTAGGTGTATGCAGAGCTGGACACTTCCAGTCCTGGAGTTCAGTCCCCAAATTGTCAAGATCACCTGAGGAAAGAGTTGTTTTCTCCACCGTTTCCTTCTGCTACTGCACTTTTCTTCCTTCTCCTCCTTTCTTTTATGGTGGTCAGTCAGCCAGTTCACAGGCTGAAGTCCAACTTCAAGTGATCTTTAAGTTGCTGTTCATCACTTTGAGGAAAATTGTATAGTCAGAACTCCATAGCCATCTTTGGCAACCCCTTCATGTTTCCATGGCACAAATTAGACCCTTGCTCTGTATCTGCCATTCTGCCAATCTTTCCGTAACAACTGTGGAACCTGCTAGCCAGTTTTAGCCAAATTGGGCAGAAAGGTTAAAGTCTCAGGGTATGAAGCTGGCTGGTTTATAGATGACATTTCTTTCTAATCAGCACATAAGTTGCTCTGAATCAGCCGCAAAACCTATTGCCCTTTGCCCAGTCTGTGTTTAAAGGGCATAATAGGGAACTCTGGGAAGAATAAAAAATACATTGAGGGAGCCGCTTTCTCACAGGGTGAGTGGGAGGGGTAGACAGGGTTATCACAGGGAACACGAACTTCTCAGAGACCAGGCTGCAGGTGCCTTACAAAACAACCTGTCATATACTTGTTTGTGTGAGGTCCATGTAGACAATGCAGCTGTTGTTTAACATAACTCCAATATAACATCAGTTTATTGAGCAACACTAAACTTTACAGTAGATTTCTATAACAATGTAGTGACAAAAAGTTCCAAGTCTCCTACCATCTATGTGACTGCAGCTCCAACCTGAAGTAAGCTTATCTGCAGTAAGATATTTGTGTAAGAAGAGAGGTGAAGCCAGAAATGTCACCTACACTTATCTAGCTTCTCTAGCTGCAACGTGACTGTGACCCTGCCAGATCCATGCAATCAGATACTGTGATAGGCACACATGTTCCCAACATCAAGTTGAGTGGTGACAGTAGATAAAAGGAGATGCAGAGGAAGACGCAGCACTGCCCTGAAACACTCACAGGCGAAGTAGGTACAGTAAGCGAGCATGGTTTTCAAATGGCCTGAGGGCTGGCCTAACTTTATTCCTGTTTAAGTCAGAGATAAAACTCCCATAAATGGAGCCTTTCTGAAAATCTCACCCTTGGGTCATTAAAATACTTGAAGAGATTGAAAATTGTGCAGGCTTTAGATTAAATTTTGATCAGGTTTTATATGTATTTCAGTGGGTCCAGCTGTGGAACAACTATAAGAGGAGATGCTGTGTCTTTCTGTTTTGCTCACACACTTTTTGTAAGTAAAATGTGTAGGAAAAATTATACTGTGGTTTTAATTACACCTCTAAACTGCAGTGTTATGGGCACACATGTGCTGCATGGAGCGATGAGGAACTGGTTCCACGACACATGATAAAGGTTGTGTGACTGATGTACCAGTGAATTCTGAAGAGGGCAGATAATCTTGCCGTAAAGGCCCAAGGCTCATACTCAGGTGATCCAGTTTTATTTCTCAGTTCTGACATGGGCTTCCTGTATGACCTCAGCACAGTCATGTAATTGCTCAGTGCCTCAGTCCACCATCTCTTTAATAGGGTTACTACTTAGTTATTTCCTTTCTCCCGCCCTGGCCTGTCTAACTTAGAGTGCAGTTCTGCCAGGGAGTGGAGCATTTCTTACCACGTGCGGGGCCTTCACCCTGTACAATGAGACCTAATAGCAATGCCTATAGAGTAATGCAATGCCAATTAAATAAATAAATGAAGTTGATAACATCATTTAGGACTAGATTTGCAGCTTCTAATTGAGCCCAAGGTCAAAGTGCTAGGCTTCCCTGGAACCTTGGGACATAAGGAAGTACTCCATGGGGAGGTTTCTGCACTGGTCAAAATCAGCCCCAAGCAGTAGGAAGTTTTGGGAAAAGGCTGAGTGTCAGTCATAGTTCTGCAGCTGACCTTCTCTGGCTAACTGCTGAAAGCCACAAGGAGAGGCTTCTCAGAGATGCAGTATTGGACTAAGCGCCTTCTCATCTGATCTTGGTTCCTGGCTCTTCAATGCTACTGCAGTTTTCCTCCCTATCAACTGCTAAATCATATGTGCCAATGTCAGTGTCACAGTTGCAGAGTGGCTGGTGTCTTTTCGAGCTGCCTTGCATTCCCATAAGGGGCCACATTCCAACAAAAGCTATGGCAGAGCACAACATTGTGACCCAAAATGGAGTTGCAGTGAAAATTATTTCCATTACTTGTACCTGCATTCATTCTGATTCAGTGTCTCTTACTATATTTAGATAATGGAGGATTAATTGTATGCATGCTGAAATGCTGTCCCTTGTAATAAAATCAGGCCAAACTATTCCTAACTTGTGTCACTTGAATTCAAAACTTAACTAGATCCTGAGAGCCTTAGGCCTTACTTAGCAGGACATATAAGGCATGCAGGATCAGGGCCTTGCTGATTTCTATTCAAACTGAATGGTTTTCAAATCTCACTGCTTGTCTATAATGCTAAATACATCAGGAACAATTTAATTTGCCTGCTAATTCTATCCAGCAATGCTTCAGAAGCACACCTGTTTCTCAAGCATGCAGTTGTCTGTATCTCATATCAGAGACAACACTACTGTTGGACTAAACCTAGTCCACACTCTAGGTCGATACCAAGCTGGCTGAGAACTGATGCATATACGTTGCAATATATTTATAGCTACATCTGTATTAATAGCTTTATGTTCCATGTCTTTGTGGGTCACCCCTTTATTCAATCCATAATTAACTATGTCTTCGAGTGAGCTACTTTGGAGGGCTTTCTGCTAGGGCACAGCCTCCGAGGAGGAGGCACAGTGGGATTATGCTCATGTGTGGACATGTCTGAACATGCTCCCGGTATCACCTATGGGCGGAATTAAAGTTTTCAAAAAATTACGAATTTACCAGAACAACTTGTACACCAATAATTTACGACGAGTACAAGTCAGAAAAGAAACAGGAGTAATGCAACTCTTAAAAAGGGAAGAAGCTTGGAGAAGCTTGAGCGCTTTCCACCGCCGCCTTCTCGCCAGCCGGGCGGCGCGGCCGGGACACGGCTCCGGAGCCGCAGGGCCGCCGAGCAGCCCAGCCTTACCTTCGCCGGGTCCCAGCAGCTTCTCCGGCCCGCCCAGCCCCGGCGGCTCCCCCCATCCCGGCGCTCCCGCCCCATCGGGGCGGCTCCTGCGCGGCACCGCCCGCCCATGGGCGGGCCGTGCTGTGCCGTGCGGTTTGGTTGAGGCTCCCTGCGTGTGTCTATAACTTTGTGTTGCTGCCGGTGGTTGTTAGGAGGAGGGATGTGGAAGTCGGCGGTTAGCAGGGTGACAGGCTGCTCGGGCGGGCTGCGGCGGCGGACGGGCTGGGCGCGGGCGGATCGCTTGCCTCTCGCCGGCTGCTCGCAGGGAGAGCGGGCTCTGTGCCGTTTTCCCTTCCTTCGCCTTTAAAGGGAAGGCTCTTCGGAGCTGAAGGCGCAGGAGCAGGAACCATGCAGCAGCACTGCTTCTTCCTCCCGTGAATTCGGATCTCGATTGCTGCCTGTGTGGAGGTGGCTGTCGATCCAGCACCCCCCGCTGCCTCCCGCCCCTCTCGATGTGGCTTTCCCTGCCTCGTCTGCCTGCGCTTTTTAAATGACTTAAGTGAAGGGGGGAAAAACTGTCAAGATGGCAGCAGCAGGAGCAAGGAGGTTATGAATGTGGTGTTGATGCTGGAACAAAACCTATTCTCTTTGGCAGCCCTAGGGAGGGCTTAAAGCTTCTGGACCTGTTGGAAGACTGGCGATTTGTTCTCGTTCTGTTTGCTTTTTCCCTGCGAGAAGAAGGATTTGTTATTATTATTTTTAACCGACCAGCTCCTGGGGTGGCCTTCTCCTGCCCCCTGCTCCGTCGGCTGAGAGATTTTTGGGGGTTGCTTGCGTGTGGCTTGGGGCACCGCAAAGTGACAGGCTTACGCTAGTGTGCAGTTGGATGTATGCTAAGACTTCGGCTCCCTTTAGGGCGTTCTGAAGAAGGAAAAAGTCTTCGGCGTAATCCGAAGGACCCCTCTCCCTGCCCTTCTGCCGAGGGAGGGCGCAAAGGACCACCCCCCCAAAAGGCAAGATATCTGCGGAAGCGCCGGGGAGCGAGCTCGGGGGCGTGGGGGGGGTCCTCTCCTGGCTGGATATAGCGCGGTTCCTGCTGGAGCTACTTCTGCATCCGCATGGAGTGAAACATAAACAAACGCACACACGCATCGCGGGAGCGGCCGCCGCTCCGCCGGCGCGGAGGGCAGCGCCGCGGGCACCTCCGGCACCGCCCGGCCCGCGCTGCCAGCCCTGCGCGGCTGCTCCGGCTCCTAATCTGATTTTTTTTTTTTTCTTATCTCTCCCTCCCCTTTTCTCTCCCCGCTCGCAGCTCCGGCGTGCGCATCGCCCGCGGGGAGCGGGGCTCGGGGCGCAGCGGAGAGCCGGCCAGCCCTTAGCGGAGCGCGGCATGCCCGCCCGGCGTCCCCGCGCCTGCTAGGCTCCCGTCGGCACCGAGGAGGCGGCGGAGGAGGAGCGGGGTCGGCGGCCACCCGCCCGCCCCGTCGCAGCGCCCCGCAGCCGCCCGCGGGGGAGGCCAAGATGGCAGAGGCGTCGCCCCCCGCCCCGCTTTCGCCCCTGGACGTGGAGCTGGACCCCGAGTTCGAGCCGCAGAGCCGCCCCCGCTCCTGTACCTGGCCCCTGCAGAGGCCCGAGCTGCAGGCCAGCCCAGCCAAGCCTGCCGGCGAGCCGACCGCCGACGCCGCCTCCATGATCCCCGAGGAGGAGGACGACGAGGAGGAGGGGGGCGGCTCGGCCATGACCGTCGGGAGCGCGGCCCCGGCCGGCGGAGAAGCGGCGGCGGCGGCCACCGCCGTGCCGGAGGAGGCGGCGCGGCTGCTGGCCCCGCTGCCCGGAGGCGGCCCGGAGGGGCCGAGCCTCTCGCCGGGGGGAGCGGCGGCGGCAGGCGGCGGGGGGCTGAGCGGGGGCCCGGCGGCGGCGCCGAGGAAGTGCTCGTCGAGGCGCAACGCGTGGGGCAACCTCTCCTACGCGGACCTCATCACCCGTGCCATCGAGAGCTCCCCGGAGAAGCGCCTCACCCTCTCCCAGATCTACGACTGGATGGTCCGCTGCGTGCCCTACTTCAAGGACAAGGGCGACAGCAACAGCTCGGCCGGCTGGAAGGTGAGGCGGGATCCCGGGGCCGCGGCGAACTCGCCGCACCGCCCCGACGGGCGCGCTGCCCGCGGAGGATGCGGAGCGGAGCGGGGTGTCAGCGGCTGTCCCCGACGGCAGCCGGCCGGGCTCTGGTGCTGGCCCTGCTGGTGGTGGTCGCCCTGTCGCCTTTGCTTTTTTTAAGGGAGGGGGTAAGAAAAGTTTTGTCTCTTTCCTGTTGCTACGTGCAAGCGGTGAGGGCTCCTGACTCAGGGGGCTGGGGAGACGCTGGAGCGGAGCTGGCTTCTCTGGTGCACAAGCACGCAAGCAGGGAAAGAGAAAGAGAGAGGGGGGAAAAGTATTTTTAAGATGTGTGGGTTTTGTTCTGCTTTTTTTTTTTTTTTTTTTTTTTTTTTAAAGTTGTAGTTACCTTTGGTGTAACTCATGCTGGAAATAAGCAGAGTTGCTTTTATGCGTGGTCAGTTTGAGTCTCTAAGCTCAAATACAGAACGACTTCTGTTATTTTTGTCAAGAAAAACCCCGATGGTTTCCCCACGCGATCCTCAAAGGCAATAGAGGGAAATTCGTGTCTTGACATTTCTTCATAAAGTTAATCAAAGCATGGAGTTATTGGCTGTTCAGCCACGGGAGTGCTTGGTTTGTGACTTCTGCAGTGCCAGTGTATGAGGGCACCGTCTACTGATAGCCCAGTATTTTCTGTCCAGCACTGCGACAGTGAGCAGCTGAGATTGCTACCATTTTAATAAGTGAGGAAAAAAAAATAAATCTGTTTTTGTGGCTTGTTTACTCACCGCGTGCAAAAGCACGTTGCAGGCAGGCAGGGTTTTACCCTCAAGACAAAAGTGTAATAAGGCCTACCAGAAGCTGGTGCTGCACGTAAATCACATTGAAGCGATTTCCAGAACTGCTTTTTTCTCCTCCTTTTCCATGTCCATCTACTAGTGTCTGTTGGACGCTGAAATGTCACGTACTTGCAGCTATACAGAAATGCAGGTGCTGCTTGATATCAGTACTGTTTGCAGAAGGAAATCCCGGTATGGTTCAGTTGCTGCTGAGGGCCGATACTGGCAGCGTCTGACACTGAGTTTTTGAGTGGATGGCTGAAGGCAAATTTGCCTGGAAGTTCTGTTGTTTTACAGAGAAATCAATTTTGAATCTCTTTAGCTTTGGAGCAGGTGATAACTTACAGTATACAAATTGCTCACAAATACTGTATAGATGAAACATTTCAGGCAGTTTCTGTACTAGCAGCCCTGTCTCGTATTTGGTGCCTGAGTAGGACTTGGTGTTAGGAATTGAAGTGAAGCTGTATGATTTTTACCTCCCAAACGAAGCACGGTAAAGGAAGCATTTCACTGACAGACTTGTCTCAGGCTGGGGAAAATGTAAACACAAAGTTTATTGGTGGCGTAGCTGGTTCAAGACAAGTCTTTTAAAAATACAGATCCTTTTTGCAGCTTTTGCATCTGTATTAGGTGTTGGATTTTGATCTGACTTTACAAGTGCAACATGGAGTGCAATAAAGGGTTACATCTCCCAATGACAACCCGTGCCTTCATAAGTTGTTTGATTTCACGCAGAATCAGTGGCTTTAGATGTCAGCTGCTATGACAAATCGAGCCTTTTTATCTGGTACTTTGAATTTTCAGTAAATTTTTGATACCCAATTCAAACAGTGACATTGAACAATGGAGCTCAGACTGTTTCTTCTGATTTTGGTGGCAAAACTCCCTTTCACTTAAGCAGAAGCAGGATCTGGGCCATAATGTGAAGTGCTTACATTGATTAGTATCCTTAATACAGTCACAATTTTTCCGACAATTTATACTGTTAATTTGATATTGATTCCTTTGCTGAGCAGCATTAACTGGTACTTGGAGCTAATTAAAATGTTAAAAACTTGGATCCCTTGAGATTCTTCTGATATAATTTAGTTCAGAAGTTTCTCACAAGCCTTTAGGATGACCTTTCTCAGGAGATGCAAGCACACTGGTAGCAGAAAATTCTGCCTCTAATGACTGCGAACTGTTTCTGGAAGTTAGGGTAAGGTACTGGATCGTGTTAACGGTGGGTGCAGTTGTGCGTGGGTGGTAGGGGCATACTGGAAGGGGCAAAGGGAAGGTCAGGAGCTAATAATTTGCCAGGCATCCAAAACTGCAAAATTTAATTCCTTGGCAGGGCTAGAGTTTCTTTTAAAGTATGCATGTACATTCAGAAGAGGACTATTTCGGTTTCTTGGCTGGAACATAGATTAGTTTGTGCAGAGGCAACACTCTTAAATAGAGACTCCATCTTAGTCTTCTAATGCTAAAACACATTATTTGTTATTATCATCTTTGTTTCCCTCACAGGTAATGAATACAGCTTTTCAGAGACCAATGTCAGCTTTTCACATTAGACTTTTTCAGATTGCTAGTTACACTGAGACTTTAAATGAACAGAAGATAGTTCTGTATTAGAAGGCTTTTTTTGTGTGTGTGTCATAATTCAGAATATTTTTACACAGCTAAATTCGTTGTTGAAGGCAGCAAGCCCATTTAATGATATTCTGCTCTGGCACTGAGTGGGAAAACTGTTATTTTAAACAAAGGGAAGAAGAGAACTTGGTCTTATTATCTTATGTATTATTATATATGAAATATTAATACTGTTTTCAGTGAGATGTGCTGAATGCCATAATCCGTAAACATAACTGGGATTATATTCCTCAAAACAATTATTTTAAGAGCTATAAATGAAAGTTACAACTATCACTTTTTTTTTTTTTTTTTTTTTCTGCCTAGGGCATTAAAGCAGAAGTGACTATTTCAGATGTGGTTATGAAGGCGTATATTACGTTTCCGCTAATTCAGATAAGGTTTGCCCAATACACCCCCCCCAACAATCTTCTTTGCTCACCCCTCTCAGTGGCCCCGGTGGGACATTGGTTAACCTAATAGTGTCTGACAGCTAAGTGGGGCAGTAGTTTATGGTGCATTGCTGTAGAGCTGGCATGCTCTGGACACCGTTGTGTACCCAGGGCAGCCTGGTTTAGTAGAATCCCGTACGCTTCCAAACCACTGTGGAGGGTTTCGATGGGTGTTTCAATATCTGCTTCTGTCTTGAATACTTAAGGAGGGTCGGTATTTATGTTTATGAACACAGGAGTGAGCTGGTTTCACCTTTGTGAAATGTACTATGCCAGGTGACTGTTCCAGGTACTTACTTCAACAGAGCTCCTCGATGACCGACGAGCTCTATCCGTCTTTCCGAATTCAGGTATCTGTTACCCTTATCGATATCCTGCAGTCACAAAATTAGTATGCTGACTTGAAAAACAAGTTTTACCCTCCAAATATTTAGGGTGCAGCACTCCACTTTAATAATCCTGAAATAGAAAACTGAAACACCCATGTGTATAGTAGAGGTGCCCGGTTTCACTATTGCTTAAGTAATTCCATATCTCTTCCCAGAATGTTATTTTGTAATTTCTTGTAGCACTATCTTGTGAAACAGACTTTTCTACATGAAGAGTACACTAGGGGGACTATTTTCCTCTTTGTCGAGCGTTATGGCAAGACTATGAATCTTGTCCTTTATACACAGATACCAGCAATTCCCAAATTTCAATGCAGCTGATTTGCTTTGATTTGTTTTTCATGTCAGAAGCGTATTTTGTTTTACACCTGTTGCATTCATCTTCCCCATGAAAGATAAACACTAGCTGCTGGGATATTAACTGTGAAGGGGGGAGATTTTTGTAAACTTCGTGCATGGACATTCTCTCATTCCTCACCTTGTTTTATTGGCCAGTATGTACCAAAGGGCTGCAGTCCCTTCAGTGTAGCAAATTCATGAGTCTCTTCTCTGATTATTGAGACTTGAAAAGGCTTGAGAAATTTGCCAGCAATGTAGACAGATGTCTAAATCTGTTAGCCAGATGCTGATACACGAGATGTGTCTGACTTTTTTTATCGTCTTTTTGCAAAGGATGTGAGAAGGAAGCAACACCAGTCTCTGTTCCTATTTCTCCTTTCTTGGTGTGCCACACGATATCTTTATCAGGAGTGGCAATGTAAAACATCAGTTTGTTTTTTTTTTCTGCTGTCATTCTTAATTTTATTTTTAATTTAAAGATTCTGTTTCCCAGTTAACTGCAAGTAAGAATATTTTTCCAGCCTTCTATTATATTCTTACTTTTCTTTTTTTAAAATATATTTTTGAGCTGCCTTGTTCATCTGTACAGAAGGGTTTGGGTTACAAACTGTAGCCTGATTATTTAAAGTTTTGATCTACCAAAGAGAGCATAGGTTTAAGCATGTGAATGGATCCTTGGGACTTCACTGGGATTACTTGTGTGCTTAAACTTACTGCTTAAGCATCTTACCTGATCAAAGCCTTACTGTGTTGTGCTTTAACAAAATACGCAGTAACATCTGCAAGTGAATTTTGTGCTGAGCAATGAAGAGAGATGTGCGGTTCTAGCGGTTGAAACTGCTAGATAACAAGCTTCTTGCATCAAAGAGGAGTATACTTGAGTATCACAGCAACAAATAACTTTTTAAACTTTTCAGTAGAAACTATGTGTAGATATTAGTGCACATTATTATTTTATATCTGTAATGTACATCAAAGATCTCACTTTTCCCCAGCTTGTGCATGCAGGTGACAGCTATTAGAGCAGTACTCGAGAGACCTAGTAGCTCACCCAGAATCATTGACATTGTTTGATGCACAGTGTGACAGTGAGGAGCACCTCTGCTGAAGGACTTGTTAAATGCAGACTTAAACATGTTGCCTTGGTGAATGTCATCAGCTGCAGAGTCACAGGCTCTGGTAAACTTAACTTTTGACATGAATGGGAAACCTCCAGTCAACGATGCTGGATAGTATTGCTATCAGGTAGATCTGCTTGATAAATGCTGGAATCAATGTTCCTCAGTTCTTCAGAGACAGAAGGTTACCTAAAACAGTCATGCAACATTGACATTGTCTGTAATAGGTTTATTAGTGTCAATATTTGAGCATATTTAAAATAGGAAGCTTGAGAGTCAGAGGTTGGCTCTTACACTTACCTGTGTGTTTGAAAGTACACAGTTAATGCTAATAAAAATTAAATCACCTTAGTGGCATTTATATCCATTGTATTGTATTGGCTTGAACAAACACTGTCTGAGGCTATCAGGCTGTGGAGGAGAGATGTCCTGCCACTGCTGCCCTGGGACGTCCATTCTCTGCCCGGTTTTGTCCTGGTGAAGCAAGCAGTGTCTTACACGCGAGGCCATTTTGTATTCGGGTCATTTTGGTGGTGCTACGCTACTTTGCTGTAATCCTGGGAGATTAGGGGAGGCTGGGCACGTGCTGGTGCATTTAGAAAGGCGAGTGATTAGGGTTAGCTGGGTGGTTTTGTGAAAGCTCTTTGTGCTGACGTAGACAAAGTAGAAACCCAGAGTTGGTGGTGTCCCTTGCAGAAAGCAGGCAGGACTGGGGCAGCCCCCACCACATCCCCCTGCGGTGGCTGGGTGGTTTTCAGCAAGCTTGCCTGGGGTAGATGGTGTGAACAAGTATGAAATCACCCCAGAAAATTACAATGGATGTGCTGGGTTCAAAGGGAGGCCGAAGGGATTGCCTTGGAGATAAGGAAAAACTGAGGATAAACAACCAGAGCATTTCTCTAGGTGGCAGCCTCCTAAAGGTGCCCTGCTAGATTTTGGCAGCCAGCTATTTTGCGTGGAAGTATGGAAAAATCTTTTGTGAGGATTGTTCTTTATTTGCAATGCAATTAAAGTGGGTCTCGGTGTAGTGGCGGCTTGCCAAGGGAGAAACTGTTTGAAAGTGTTTCCAAATGCAAGTTGCTACTTAGACTGAAGTCTCTGCATGTTCTTGTTTCTCTCCCACTTTTTTTAAAAACATTGTTACTATCTCTGTCACAGAAAACGTGCCCAAGGGCAGGGTTACAAAATGGCAATGTTCATTTGTTCTAAAGGCAGGAGGCCTTCCACATTTGGAGGCACTCTCTCTGGAGAAGGGCAAGATCTGAGCATTCTCCTGCTGCTGTTTCATTCCCCTTGCCACAGTAACCTGTGGCTTCCCACTCGGCTCTGAAAAGGGACTGTGGCCTGGCCAGGTCCTGGGACAGGAGGCACATCCAGGTCCTGCAACACGTAGTGAGGATCCTGATAAAAGCCTGCCTGATAACATAGGGCTCGGGGAGCTGCAGGGTTTTGGGGGTTCTTGGTGGTGTTTTTTGTTGTTGTTGTTGTGGGTTGTTTGGTTTTTTTGTGGCTTTTCTTGGGGCTGACAATACATGTGTAGTGCAGCAGTTCAGGAGCAAAATGAAGTGTTCAAGTAATATGCATAGTTATGCAGTTTTTGGTATTGCTGGCTCAGCACACCATGAGTTAAGTGAAAATTATACTTAACCTTTTATTTGCTCTTTTTTTGTGTGTGTTTCTATAAACTTAGACTGTTCTGTTACAGTTTCCTGAGCATTGCCACACACTAAGCTTGGAAAATGAGGTGCATTTAGCCAATTTATGGCCTGACATATGTTAATTAACATTAATTACCTGCTTGAATAGTCCATTTAGCACTTATTATTAAAAAGTGGCTTGTCTACAGAAGGGGATTTTCCTTCAGAGTCAGATGTTTTGTTCTGACTTGCTTCAGATGAAGTCAGGATGGGGTATCCTGTGCTTCTGCATGGCTGTACCAGTTTCCTGATGTTCCAGTTGTGCTTGTGGGATATGATTGCACCACTGACAGGCACCAACTCCTTCCCCATGTGTATTTGACATTTATTTGACAACAGCTTAGCTTCCCAAGCAAATCATCATGTTTCCAAGCATTTTTTGCTGGTGGTAGGTACAGCTCTTGCTTGTCCATTTGAGGCAGCAGAGAAAGAGCCATGCTTCTCAGCTTGCAAGGGACTGCAGGGACATCTGGAGCCCCGTGGTGATGTGACCCCAGCCCCTGTTTGGGGTGGAGGGGTGGGAGAAGCTCAGGTGCGCAAGGCTGGAGGGGGTTTTTAGGAGTTGCTGGGGCACACTGTGGTGCGCTGCAGGGAGGGTGTCTTCAACTCTATGTGGTCGAGGATGACGGACCTTGAGGCTCCCACAGCCTTTGAGAGGAGGCCACTGCTGGAGAGGAGCGTGGTCTGCAGCCACAGCAGGTTATGTCTTGTTGTATTCATCAGTTACGTTACCTAGGTTATCTCTGGGGCAATGTGTTGGGCAAGGGTTGTCACAGATCATTGGTCTAAAACCTGTGAGATGAGAGGATTAAAAAGCAGAGAGCACTTGTTCAATTTCCAAATATCAATATTAAAAAAAAATAAAAAAGAAAAAAAATTCACTTCTCAATTTCCCATCCTCCAGTTTCTCATTCCTGTCTTGGGAGACTCCTGGGATGTCAGGTCCTACTTCACCTTCTCCATCCTTCCCTTTGTTACACCAGTGGGAGGGCTTGCATGGTGCATGGGGTGCGTCTGTGGGAGATGGAGGGCTAGCTAGCTGGTGGCTGTGCAGGACATGTGGCACAGAGTAGCTGCATTTCAGCTGGGGATACAGCGTGGAGACAATTAGGCTACAGGACTGACGAAAAGCAATTTCAGGGCAATGTAAGGAGTTGGGAACAAGTGAGTGATTGCATTAAAGCTCTGCCTCATCCCTGTTGTGAAATAGCTAGGAAGCTGCCTTCCAGTGGGGCTGAGGAGCATTGCAGTGTCGCCATTGCTTTTTGCCTGTGATTCCTCCTGATGCTGTGTGTGGCTGTGAGGTCCAGGAGGAGCCCCTCTTATTCTGCAAAGCCAGAGTCCTTTCTCTGAGCCCCATCCCCCTTGCACGTTTTTTCAAGAGCGGATATGCTCATAATGCTCCTGTTTATTTGAGGTAATGTAAGGGAGGTCAGGAGTTAACAACATTGATGTGTTGTCAGTAACTCTGTGTGTGTGTGTTCTACCTGGACTTACTGGGGCCATTTTCTTTATCTCTACACTGGTACCTATTAAAAATAAAGGCTATTTAAATACTTTTACTGGTCTCAAACACCTTTGTAAGATTTCACTGACAGAGTCACTGGATCACACCACTTGTGCATCCCTTCACCCACTGCCCGTGCTGGGGTGAAGGGTGGATCTCTGCTGACGTCTCCACACCAAAATCCAGTTGAGAGCTTCAGAATGAGGGCAGGAGGCAGGAGTGCTGTCAAAGGACCCGTTTTTCTCCTTTGACGCCTACCTCTCAGTCTGCCTTCGCACTCTATTGTGCTGCGGGTCTGCCTGGGGGCTGCTCATAACCCAGCCCTCAGCCTTGCAGTGTCTTCAGGCCAGCCTGCCTCCCCATCCCTGGTTTTCCAAGATCTTCATCTCTCTCTAGGGAGCAGTGGAGGCCATGGCAATCCCGGGACTCAGTCCTAAGAAAAAGTTTTCAGTAGGTTTGCTGGCTCCTGAGACACGTGAGCAGAAAAGGGCAAGTCCGGGCTGCTTGCCAGCACTTGAACGTGGAAGTAACATCTGCTTATCCCAACCCCAGAGGAGTGGGAGACAGCAGATAAGTCGGAAGACTGATGAGGACAGATGACGGTCTGCTGTGGGAGGACAGATGACGGTCTGCTGTGGGAGGACAGATAGAGGAGCACCCAAAAACATCGGCATATGTCTGCTTGGGCTTCACTCTGCCTCCTGGCTGCTCTGACTGCTCACTTCGGAGTGGGAATGAAAACTGGTTTGCATGGATGCAGCCCAGTTTATGACAGTGCAACTTTCATGTGTAGCTGAAGTAAAGAGGGCAGGGACTGAATCTCGTCCCTGCTAAAGGCCACATTAAAGCAGCATCGAGGCTCTCGTATGATACTGCAGCATCATGCATTTGCATTAGTGCAGGACAGACTCAAACCAGCAGGGCTTAAAATCCCAATTGCAGCTGAGCCTGGGTTCCCTGTGAGGACTGAGCATGATCAGGGAATGTTAGTAATACTGTTACACTTAAGTAAACAAAGCTTTATTTAAAAATGTATTAATTACCTAATAATACTCTAATACAAGCTACTCTCTTAGTCTAGACAGCCAATACCTCTGAATTTGTAGACAATTTGCCCTTATAACTTAGTTTTTTCTCACATTGTACCATGTTGGTTTCTACACTTTTTCCAAAATAGGATACGGAAGAATAAATGTATTATTTCAAAGAAATAATTTTAGGATATGGGCTGAATTCCAGAGCCATATTTGTTTTAACTAGAATGTGGACTAAATTATCTTGATATATACTCAGGTGTCAGTCCTCTTAAATCCTGCTGTAATTTTTTTTTCTCTCCATTCTATCTCTTTAAATACCTATTTCAGCTCTCCAAAGACAGATTGTGACCAAAGTTAACCCCATTTGCTCACACGAAATTTGCAATGTACGTTTAAATGTGAGACTTAATCCAGATCAAAAGTTTCTGACTTTGTGTGAACCCCAATCTTGTGTAAATATATTTGCTAGTACTTCATGGAGAATTTATCAGTTTCATATATTAAGTTCTAGATATGCTTAGTACGTAAAATTTGGCATCTGATAAGTGAGAACAGTGCTCAAGAAAGAATGTCTTTTTGCGAGACTCACAGGCTCCCACATTAGCACCTTTTTTGCTGATTGATTTTGTGCTGAGAGCAGTGGTGTTGTTTCCTGAAAGCCTATAACCTACTGTTTGTTTTGAAAACTGCTGCGGACCTTGACTAATTTTCAGAGAATGTTTTTTTCCAAGAATTCGTAGGAGAAGGTGACACCAGTTCAAGTCATGTCGTGAGATGCTTGTAAGCTGAGACGTGTAGAGCTGCTGTCCCTGTTTTTGTGCAACACAACCTATTGTGCTTAACAGTTTCACTGAGTGTGGGAGCCCAAAACCATTTGTTTGAGATGTTAGGTTTCGGAGTGAATGGTGCTTCTTTAAGTATCCATCAAGACCTACAATGGGAGGCTGCTGATCCTACAATGCCTTTGTAGAAGAACAACATTGGCACCGATAATGATCATGCCACTGAGGAGCTGTGAAAACTGACGAATTTTGTGAATTTTGTTCAAGCAGCTTCTGCTTTTGCTTAGCCTCAGCCATATATCTGTCCCAGGTAAGTGGGCCACGTCTAAAACCTTTGATGTACAAATGGCAGCCATGTCAGAGTTCTGCATGAATTCGGCCAGAGGTTTTCCGTCTAGTTTGTGCAGCAGCCAAAAGCTCTGAACCTAATACTGTGTTCATCATGATGTTGACAGTGTGATTTTCTCTTCCCATAGCATGTTGAGACTTATTTCTTGCCCCATTGCTCTTACATCCTGATTAATGCACAGGAAGAATACTTCTGATTAAAATTTACTGGAAGGTTTGCATGCTTTGGGTAGGAGAGAAATCTTTTATGAGGAACTGTTCTTTATAAAGCCATGGGCAAGGGAGCTGTGTGCTTAAGAAGGTATTTGAAAATCAATAGTGAGGCCATTCTCCATACAAAAAGGAGGGGAAGTGTATAGGACATAAGGTAGTGGCATACGGGGCTGGGAGGAGGAAGGATTCTGTGAGCTAACAGTGGGGAGTAAATCAACCTGATATATGTTCATAGACATCTGATGTCTACTGGGCCTAGTGGGGTAGCTCAAAGCAGGTGGAAGAAGCATACTGTTTACCTAATTAGAAACATAAATAAAATCTTTCCAACATTTTTCTAAATTAAAATGCATTTGAAGCATATGTCAGACTTCTCACATCCAGGAAAGATCTCTTAAAACCCTGCCGTTTCTCAGGGAGGCTGTTTCTAGCCCACCTTCTTCAGGGCTCTGCCAGGTAACAAGTCTTCCTGTTTAAAAGATGTAGTGGGATGTGCCTTAGCAGCTGGAAATGTTAGGGTTCTCTCTGAGCACACCTGTACTCCTTTTTAATCAGTGGGAAAAGGCTCTATTGTTTGAGACTACAGACTAGGGAATTGGAACAACCAACGAAAATTATCATGGCTGAAATCACTGAAGATAGGATTTCACATCTGTGTATTTATTGAGGAGTCGGTGATGATGGGAAGCAGGGCCTGGGATGCAGTTACAGTCAGAGCACCTCCATATCTCCAGTGTATTTTAAGACATCAAGGAGACAAAGATGGTGCTAATTGCAAGAGAAACTACTTAACTGCTTTGTATTATGTGTGAAATGAAGGGGGAATAACGCTGATTGAATGACCTATTTTGACTTTCTCAGTATAATATGTTTAATGTTTTAGTCTTTTTCTGGACAGTGAATTATAATTTTATCAAATCCTGCTGGAAATGAATGTTGCTGGGCGGAGTATTTTATCCTCACAGTTTTAACCCCAAAGTTACATCTTGCTTCTTGACTTGGCGGATGGAGTTTTCTCTTTCAGCTGGAAAGGGCTTTTGCCATGCAACACAGTGCCAGTAGTCCTTTTTGCTTTATACAAAATATGGACCTGTCCGGAAGAATATAAAATAGGGCACTGAAGGAGTCCAATTTAGAAGGAGAAAGAGCATAAATCTCCACCTCTCTCTGATGACAGAAGGCCAAAGTACAGCAAAAGCATTTCCCTGCTTGTAAAATGCCAGATGCCAAATGTAAAATACCAGAGAAGTTTTTCTGTTAAAGGCACAGCTATATCTAACCTCCTTAGAAGCTTTTCAACTTTGTTTTTAGTATGTAAGGGGATTCTTAGGTGATGAAGCAGCTCTGTTAGGGTCTTCTCTGCTTATTGTGCTGTTACAGAAATGGTTTTCTGTTTTGGACCAGTGTCAGGCAGAATAATACTGAATAAGTCCCAGATGAATGTGGGTGGTGAAAAGAGAAAAATAATTTCAAATAAAGAGGGGTATTATCAACTGAACAGCCAGTGTTGATCCTATGGTGCTCAAAAATGAAAGCACGAAAGAGCCTTTTTTTTTTTTTCTTTTTTAAAAAGATGGGAAATCTTAGCTGAAAAATCTGTTCTGACCACAGTTTGATACCTTACTTCAACTTACAGCTGATTGGCATTGGTGCAGCAGTGCTGTGAAGCATTGGGAAGGAAAACAGAAGTAGAAACAAGCCTCCAAAACTTGAGAGGATCTTCAGGTTCTTTGTCCATTTTGGACAGCATGACCTGTAACATCACTTGCAGCTGCTGGATCCAAGAGTAAAAATAGTGAAAAGAACACTGATTTTGCCAGGATAAAATGTTCATTTTGGGTTTTTCCAACAGCCATGTCAGGACTCAACCATGGCAAAAGCTTCTCACACGTCATTTTTATTCAGGCTTGTACTAAGCATGTGGAGTGGCAATGTTCTCTAATTGAAGGAAAGAAATGAGGGGGAAAGTAGTAAATTGAGAAATAGTGTGGTTTTGGTGTCCTCTCAGCCTGAAGGAAAAACACTTTGCTTGAACAGTATGATAGGAGCTGTTGGAGAAATTAAGTGTAGATCTCCTTCAATTGTAGTTGAATCATGACATCTTACTAAATTGTTCCAGTTTTGAGTGCCTGCTTTCTGGTTTGACATTTTTGTTGGATGGTTGTTGGTTGTGTTTGGGTTTTTTGTCTGTTCCTTTGCTTGTTTAAAAAAAAACAACTCTGCATGGCCTGAGGGAGAGCTGATAGTTTCCTTATTTTTTACAGGAAACTCTATCAAGTATCAAACTACCAATTCTTCCAGGTGGTTACAGACCAGGAGGGCCAGCAGCTTTCTCCCTAGAGAAAGCTGATACAGTGGGTGGGTTTGAGCAATTCCAGTTGATGGGTTTTTCCCATTTTCTAGGAGCTGCCAAGATTTTGCATGGCTTGACCACTAGCTGCAGATCACTGGAGTATCTCTGTGGATAGTTCTCACTGTTCAGTGAAGTGCCAAGCAGAAGTATGACTAAATAAGAGCGTTCTTTATTTACACAAAAATCTGCACTGAAAAAATGTTTCAGTATAAAAGGCAAGTGCTCAGGAAGTACAAAATGTCAGAAATAAAGTTGCTTCTAATACCTGAAATTACTTCTCCTGCTGGCTATAACACTGTCATTAGTAGGGAGCTCACACACTATATCTGCCCCCAGCCTTCTTGTCAGGTTGGATGCTTCAAGTGGTACTCAGGGTTTCAGCTCATCCTCCATGCTCTCTGTGTGGGCCCTGTGCCATATTTGTTGCACTTATCTCTGAGTAAAGAAATACACCCTTCCCAGTGTATCATTTGCCCCCCACTGTCTGTAGGCTTCTCTGATGAACACTGTCCCAGCCCTGTATCTTCTTCTCCCCTCCCCAAGGTTCTTACCTTCTGTTCTCTCACCCCAGCCTCCTTTCCTGCAGTTCCCAGTCCTGCTCCATGCATCTCTCTTTCTTTTTCCTGTGATCTTCCACCCTTCTTTATGTCCTCTCTTGATTTCCATATCTGTTCTGCTTGTCTAGCTTGTCTGGTTTTTTGTCCAGCTCTCTATTTGACATTTCTCCCTGCCCCAGGATTACTTATTTCCTGTGTCTTGCCTATCCTGGACCACTTATCCTGTTTCTAATCCCAGTTCAGTTCAGGTTTGCAAAGTTATTAGTGACGGTGAACAAAGAGTGTTTTATAGTAGGAAGTGTTGGACAATAAGAGGTGTAGGTGGGGCTCACGGCACCACCTATAATTTAGAACATTGTTTATATTTTTTAACTAATCCACCCTTAGGTAAGCAGTCCTGGTGCTGTCAGTGTGCAAATCCTTAGTCATTTGGATAATCCTATTCCTTCTGCTGATACCAAATACTGAGAGGTTGTTCATTTGTGTAAGAGATGGAGGGTCCTGCCTTTAGAAAGACTTGGATCTCTTACTGCTACATGGCCTGACCTTGACATCAAACAGTGTCTGAGATTGTACAGTTCATAGGGTTACTGAGCTGTCTCTAAAATATTTAATGGTATGTGTAGTAATTGCTCTTATTTCCATTATGAGGGGCTGTTCCGTTTTTCTTCCCTATCGATGGGAAGAGAGGAGACATACAAGTTCCTCACTGACAATACATAAGGCATAAAAGTGTGTAGTCCATAGTCACACCATATTCTGCATCCTCTAGTAGGGACCATCTGACTTGGTGGATTTAGACTGGAAAATATAAAGACACACCTGACTTTTCCTGATATAGCTCCATGGTTTTCTTGTATCTTCTGCCTCTGCTGCTAACTTCATGCCTAGTTGTTAGTAGTTCTTGTAAAATGCCTTGACGTCTAGGTGGGAAGCTGATCAGTTTTTTGTTATCAGAAGAAACTCATACTGAATGTTGCTTAAAATTGCAAGGTGTTGTCTTGGAGTGTGGGAGAATGGACACCTTTGCTGCTTTCACTGGATGTGACTTAGCTTCTATCATAGTCAGTTGGCATCTTCTAATGGATTTGGTGCTACCTAGACCAAGTAATTTAATGGTGTGAATAACCTTTTATTGACCTGTTGCAAAGCTTACGCATAGAGTGTGTAGTTATGAGTCCCTTGTTCCTTTGTGATAAAGTTCAAAACTTTAATCAGGTAGCAGTGTGGCCTGTCCTCTTTCCATTGCAGTAAAGAGTATGCAAACACACATTGCAGCAAATAGTGCAAAGGCAAATCTAGCATGTCCTGCTTTTTCTCCTGGAAGAAAATCTGCAGTTTGTTCTCCACCACTGCTCCACGAGCCATTTTGGCAGCTTGGTGGGCTGAGGGATTCACTTGTGGTGCCTGATGCCTTTCAGGTGCAGCACTTCAGTTTCCTAGGCTGTTGATAAAAGCTGTTCAGTCACAGCTCTCTGGGTCACAATGTATGGGGATTTTTTGATGTTTGTGATGACCTTGCGGGGGGAATTAGAGTGGATGTAATGTTCCCAAGAATTGGAGACGCCTGTGCCATTGAGCTGGTGCACGTTGCTGAATCAATTACTAGCATTGGTAGAATTTTGCTTTAGGGGGACCTTGCAGCTACATCACGGTCTTGTTATTAATAGATTATTGCTAATTGGTTTTAATACAGAGCCAGATATTTTTCAGGGAGGAGGGACCTCAAATAGTTGGTCTCTGTGAAGTATTTTCCCATTATGCAACTGTATCTTGCTTTTGTTTTTGGGAAATTTTTATTAGCTCCTGTGTGGAAATACATGTTTGGTATAGAATGGTCATCCTCAGACGTGGAACTGTGGTATGATACCTTGACCTCCTCCAAAGCCATCAGTGACAATTAAAACTCTCAGCATGGAGATCTTCTAACTTTTTTGTAATGTGTTGAATCACAATAAGGGGATTCAGGCTGCTGTGACATAAGCCCACGATGAGCTTTTGCAGAAGTACTTCCCAATGAACCCATGCAGCCCCCGATCTAAATCCATGTCACCAGCCTCTCCTGCACCCGTCGCAGTCAGTTAACTGTGTTTGCAATGGACTGTCAAAGTGTTGCATTTAATTCAAGTGCGGGTAGAGTTTTCCTCGAAATACCTGTGTAGCGTTAAGCCGGTTAGGAGTTACAAATGTAAATATGTTTACACAAAAAAAGAGGAATGCATGAAAGCTGGCATTGCTTAAGCAGCCAAAAGCAGTGTGATTATATGCCAGAGGGACACTGAAAATGTAGGTTGCCAGAGTGGGCTTCCAGAAGTAAATCCCAACCAGAAGTGCTTGCAGTCCCTGCCTTCAGATGCACTGTCTGCTACATCTGCTGAGGCGACATGGGGGAGAGGGCTCAGGAGTCCGTGGGCATCCTTGTAGAGTTTTATTGGGAAGTTTGAAATGCTGAAGAGAAGCGTCGACTGTATCTGAACGGGTCCTTGTTTCAGGTTTTCCCAGGCAGTAGCAATACATCTGACAATCAAGTGATTTCTAATGTTAGTGTTTCATAACTGAAAGTTGGGCATTTTTCACAAGCTGTCCTATTTTGGGTTGTGAGCACGGGCACACGCACACCCCTCGCACACCCCCCACACGCTCCCCCAGCAAATTGTTTACTTCCTCTGTAAGTTCTGGGACATTCAGTACTAAGGAGCATGATACGCTTGCATAAACACCCCAGCCAGATTTATCTCTCAAGCCTATCTTTCCTTTCCCATCTTGGAAAGTGATTAATCTGCAGCACACATTTTGTTCTTTGATTGCAGGGCATTATTCTGTAATCATTTACAGTTTTGTAGAGCCCTAGCAGTGACTTGATGGAGTATTTCTGTCATGTAGCCGGCACTGTTGGCTGAAGCTTTAGCCACATAATGCAGAGGGAGCATTATCGTGAGTCTCTGTGTCATGTTAAAAGAGTTTTGTCTTTACCTTGTGTGCTTTCTGCACATTTAAAAACATCCAAATGTAAAGTTTTTTATATCAAATTTAAAGGGCAGGTAAGTGTGTACAGCAATACATGCTGGGGGCTCGTTTTTAGGTTTTAGGAGCAGTGTCAGTACTTACAGCATGCTGGCTGCCAGCTGAGGTTTCCCTTTGCATTTATGGAGAGTGGAGGAGTTTAAATGACTTTTGTTTTCCATGCTGCAGCTCGTGTGTTGAAGCCTGCATCAGTTAGAATTGGGCGACTCATGTAGATACAATAATTGTACATATTTCTTAGTGTGGAAAACAAAAAAAGTGAAGGTGAATCAGAAGATCTGTCCTGTATGTACTGCATCGAAGCTTTTCTATGTGCCCTTTTTTTTTTCCAGTGTTCAAGGAAAGGAGGCAAGAGAGGTAACAACCTTGAGTGAACAGGCTGTGGGGTTGAGATAAGGCTGTTGAGCAGAGTTTTTTTTTTGTATTCAAGTGTCCATGCTGTAAACCACTTCTTTCAGCAGAATGGTGTGAAAAGTAGGTAGAAAAAACTCAAAGAAAACCATACAACTTTGGCTTCTGACATGTTGGTAAATTTCTTTTTTGCAATATATATGCACCTTTCTGTCCTACAGAGGAAGAGTTTTTAATGGTCCAGAAGCGGCTGGGCTTTGTCTAGTCACCCATGCCAGTGAGCATCTTTTTCCAAAGACTCTCAGAAACCTGGCTCACACCATGTTGGACAAAGCATTTTCTGTCACCTTATGACAAATCAAAGTCCTGTAGTTAAAAGACAGAAGCCACAACACCAAGGTACTGTATGCAAAGATCAGGAAAAAATGAGGACATTGCAGGTACAGCATGTCTGTTGAATGAGATGTCCGGAGGATCCCATGCCAGAAGACAAGACAACAAAATCTTCCAACAGCTTTCCTTGTCAGTCTGATCTTGAGGGCAGGGCAAAGAAGGGGGGGTTTCCTCTGACTACAAATCCATCAGTTGTTTTAAATGGGCAGATGTCAGAAGAGTACCCTGCTCTGCTTTGGGGACCTGAGAATGCTGGGCCAGGAGGAGCACCAGCTTCAATTCTCCAGCAGTGGGCTTTGGAGCAGGGAGAACAGGCAGCACAGACCAGTAGTAACAGTTAATGGCCCCCTGATTTACTGATGTATAGAAGTATCTTGAGCATCTGATCACAGATTTCATTTTTCCATCCTAGAAGTGTAAATGCCTGAATTCTAAATTAAGGGGAACTTAAAAGCAAGGAGAAGGAAGACTAAGGCTCTTTTGAAGCAGCAACTGTTTAGGAAAACTACCAAATTATGTAAGGAAATGAGAGGTTCAGAGTATGTGCCTTTATAGAGGTATCCAACTGCTTGGTTGTGCTCAAACTCAGGATTAAGGTAGCTGTCCTGTGGTTGTTGGAAGGAAACATTTCACCTGGGATTGTGAACTTGCACCATCTTCACTTCAATGGGAAAAGGTCTTTGCTTGGGTTGTGTTTGAGGATGGAGCCAGGCAAATAATATTTTTCTGTGGTTGAAAATTAGTAGCAATGGTAAGAATCTTAGCAATAGGCAATTTTTCTTAGCATCTGAGAAAGACCAAAATTACACAGACTGGTGTCAGACACTTCCCTCACTGAGTGTTCCCCTGAAACTAAATGGAGCTGCTGCTCATCTTCTGATGTGACTTCAGTTGTGCAGCTGATTTTAAGCACTGGTAAATGAGTGGAAGTGACTTCTAATAGGAGGCAGAATGGAGTGCAGTGCTGCCAAAATGCAACCTCACAGCGCTAGTGCTTGTGCCCTTCTGGGGTGGGTTGTGATCCAGCTTCAGGACTTGAATAATTTGTGTCCATTGCCCGGCAGTTGGAGCTTCCTCTTGCTGAGCTTGGATGCATGCCATGGGGTCATGGAGTCTGGGTTCAACTTTGCTCACCCCAAATCCCTTATCACCTAAAAATTATTTGTAGAAGTTGTATTTGTTTTCCTTTAACAGCGAGAGATGAAACCCTTTAATCTCTGTTGTTTATATTGCTGTCCGCAGAAAGATTTCTAGGACATGCTGGGTTCAGTACAAAGGAGCTTCACACTGAAAAGTTGAGGCCCCATTCCATCAGGCAGAAAGGAGCCTTTGCCTCAGTGTGGGTTAATTATTTAATAGCCAGCTGAGTAGGCAGGATGATCATGTACAAGAAATGAGGCTGCTCAACTCTGTCCAGAATAATGTTTCGGGGAGTTAGGGGTGCTTTTGCTTAGCCCTCCAGAACTGTCAGAGCTAATGTCATGCTGAAGTTATGAATCATGCAAAAGCTTAGGGAGGAAAAGAAGCTTTGGGCTTGAACACTTTCAATTTTGGAAGAATACATGCACTGAGAGCAAGATCCTCATGAGTGGAACGTGTGCTTCTAAGGGAGGTTTTGGATAAGGACCAGGTGCTGGGAACATCTGTCGGAATATCCCAACCACTTGCAGAGCTTCTGCTTGGAGCTCAGCTAAAAACTTAGTGTGACCAGGCAGGTGTCTGTTCCTGTATACAGCCCCCTCAGCTCTGTAATTGTGGTGTTAACACTTTGCCTCTGCACTTGCCTGGTGTCAAGGTGGATGAAAACAAAGTGTGTTTGCTTGAGGAAGACCCTTTTCCAAACTGGGCATTTTATTTTCTTCCAGTGCAGCTAAAAAACAGGTGTGGTGTTCTTCACCCAAGGAGTTTGTTTTTAGACAGAGTGAGATCCACCACTGCTAAGTGTAACTGTTGCACACCTGCACAATTTTTTCCCTAAACTGTGAGGCATCAGAGATGAAGTCCTGTTTATAGGTCATCCACAAGGGAAACTGGACGTTAAATTCTAAACTTCTAACTGGAGTAATATTTTACTTCTTAATTTCATGCTAGAGGTCTTGAAAGGACCTCCTGTGCAATGTAAAACTGGGCCCAGAGAAAGGAAATGAAATCAGAAACGGAGAAAAGTTATTTTAATCATAAATAGTTGTGGTAGAAAGGTAGATGTTTATATGTGCAACAGTACAGTACCTACTGTGTGTATTTTAGGAGAACTTGAGAATAGCAGCTGCACTGAAATACTTGACAGTGAAGTCAAATATAGTTTAGGTTAAAAAAAAAAAAGTCTCTGGGGAGGGTGGATTTTGCAGCGTGAAACCTGTCAGTGTTATCTCTGCCGCGTGGCACAGAACAGCCAGAGAACAGCCTGTGACTCTGGCGCTTGTTTGCGAACGTGCAGTTCCCGTAATGGGATACGTCCCCCTCCTATCAGTGTGGTATTGTGCCTGGGTAAACCTCCCCGCCTCCCAAATTTTCCTGAGAACCACATTAGGCTGACAGCCTTGTTTCTCCAAAGGTTTCCTTTTCTGAGGTGTCACTGATTTTGCAGCCGATGGACCTGTTGAGTTTTAGATCTACAGGGCTCAGAAGAAGCAAAACTGCAGCTAGAGCTCTTGCTAATGTGCTGAGGTCAAAAGGATCAAAACCTAAATTAAGTTTGTCCCTGAAATTTGGCTGTGAATCACAAATTCAGGAAGTTGTACATGAAAATCGGTCTGGGTAGTGTTTCTTTCTTAAGTGATCTTCAGCTAAAAATAATGTATTGTGCTATAGTTATAAATAATATGGGTTGGGTTTTTTTTTTTTCTTCCCCTGTCTAATTAAATTGTTACTCTTGCCACAACGAAAGGAAAGGGAAAAGATAATAACATGAATCTGGTTGAACAAGTACGTAGCTTGCAGGTTTCAGCTAGAATGTTTGCAGCTGCAGCTGGTGCTGAACCTTACACTCATGCATTTAATTGTCAAAATGAAAATAGCGTGCTCTGGAGAGATCAACAGTGGTTTCTGTGTGTCCATCATTTGGGAAACCCTTTTGAAAGCTCACCCAAAGTGGGTTTCTCTTGCACCATCAAAAAACAGAAGAAAAGAATTTTTTTTCTTCTTCCTTTTTTTTTTTTTCCCCCTTTGCAGGTAACTGCAGTGGTTTTTGTAAAATTGTGGTTGAACTGCATGGTAGGGTGTTTTGGTGGGCTCTGGTGTCCTATTAAAGTGATAAACAGTGGTCACAGATAGCTCTGCCATTTTAGAGTGACACTTTGGCAGGTTTGTTGCAGGTAAATAGTGGATAAAGCTGGAAAAATGACCTTTTCTGCATCTTGGCCATGGTACTGAGATTCTCTTTGAAAGCCAAGTGGGCAACCTGGCCATGGCCATCTGTCTACTGAACAGTAGGGACGGCCAGCAGCCTGGCAAGACAGTATTTATCACATCTATTGCTGCTGCTGCATTAGTGTCCAGGAAAGTTTTGTGTATTTTGCTGCTTAGGCTTGTCGGTGGCTGCTGGGGCCTTTTAACAGTGTTCAGGGTTTGTGGTGGATTCTGGGGGCCATGGGAGAGGCCATTAACAAGGTTTGGCTCCTTGGAGAGCAACGATAATGGCCAGTGAAAGCAGTAATCCCAGAAGCCTAAGGGGATAATGACAGGCAATAACATGGCTGCCAAACTTTAAGCTTAATCACAACATCTTTCAGGTGTTCAGAGAGTTATTTTTCTCAAAGAAGGGAGAAAATGGTGAGGGAAAAAGAAGGGTTATACAAAGCAGGGTACCACAGAGAAGCTGGCCTGTGTGGGTGATAGAGCTGGGCACAGGCTCAGAGATTTATTGCGCTGAAATTTGCTGTCACTCAAAAAAAAAGAAAAAAGGCAGTGAGGCAGCTGGGTTATTTCACTGGCAGTGATGCAATGCCGGTGACACACCAGGACGGGACGGACCAGCACGCTCTGTGACAGCACAGCATGTACATGGTGTCACCCGAGCTGCACTCCACCAGCCAACAGCTTCGACTAAGTGCCAGCACTTCGTCCACTGCTTCATTCTCAAGCCAATATTTATACATAACAGCTGGAAGCATGGTTTTGGAAGTAACACATAGTGACTCCACATGTACAATTTCCAAAACACCCCCTTTGCCCCTCCTATTTGCTGTGCTTTAGGGGGTTTGAGACTTTTTTTCTAAATTTATTTTATTACAGTGCAGTCAAGGCATTTACTTATTTCTCATTCACTTGTCAACTGCTTGGCAAGAGGGAAAATCTCATAGGAAAACACCATGGTTTTTGATAAGGTTGTAAACAGAAAGCAGAAAAGCAGAAATCCTGGTGTTTGTTTTAATGTTTACTGTATCATCCTGAAGTTTTCTGCTGCCCCCCCCAGAAGTTAGTGATGGCACAGGTAAAAAGAATATTGTCATATAGAAAAGAAAGACCCAAAAAGAAGAAACTTAAGCATTCTTTGAAGAAAAAAAATTGCAAAGGGGGTGAGGAAGAAAGCTGGTGAATAAGTGTGTGTGTGTTTGTTTAAGGAATTGAATGGGTAGCAAATACTTTTCTGTGTGTGTGGAAAATATGAGTTGACTTTTGCAATAGCATTTTATGGGAAGAAAGATCAAGGGTTCAGGAGATGAAATACTTATTCATAAAATGTAGGGAGCAAAGACAAGCTACTTGTTGTGCTTCTACCCATTTGCTGTAAGTCCAATCTAGCTGAATCATTTCTAGGAATGGAGTGGGAACTGGATTTCCAGCCTCCTCTCTATCCTTGGCTTCTCTCCTGCATGGCTGCCACTGATTAGTACTTGTTGTACAGATCTTTATGTGGAGGGTATGTTCCTGTCCACTTCACTGATAAAGCTTTTACCACCTTGGGATCTAAGCACAATCCACTTGAACCGGGATTAAAAGAGCCAATTTGTTTTATGGAGGCTTTTTAACAGCTATCAGGCAGAAGCTGACCCGGATAGGATTTTGACCTGATGCTGAAGAAATGAAAGGCCCTTCCCCACTACTGGTCTATTGCCACGCTCTGTGGGTGGTTTCTGACACAAGCAAACCCAACCCAAGCATTTTCTCTGGTGTTTGAGGTCTTCCAAAAGGCTGAAGATGTATGATCTGCCACATGAAGCTGCAGGTGTAACATTTATTAGTTAGGTGAATGTGATATTTTATTTGTGTATCTGAAGAAAATTGGGGTTAGGCTGCACAGGCTGGTTGCCTGAAGGTTTTTGCTGTCTGCTCTCCCATTCTGTGCTGCCCAGATGATTTCAGCTCTGCTCAACTGCTGTGCTGTGCATATAGGTGTGTGCCAGGTCAGTACAGTAACCTGGGCTAGATTGCCATGCTGTTCTGTGCCCAGCATTGTTTAATCTGGCACCTTACCAGCTCACCTTAAACATTGCTGCATGCCTAAAGTTAGTGTGGCTCGGCAAGGCTGTGCCACAGAGGGGCCTGGTGGTGGTTTCCCTCTCTTTTCAATAAGTGTAATGGGAGGGGGACTTAAAATAGCTGTTCAGAATTTTTTTGAGAACTTTGAGAAGGTGTGAGCCCCTGTGCTTTCCATGGATTTCAGGGCAAGCTGATGCCACATCCGAGAACTGAAGTTTGTCTGCCTGTCAGGAGGCAAAGGGGCTGGGCTGGTACCTTACGGGGTGAGTTTGAATCGGTTTGGTTAAAAAAAGTGGCTGTAGTTATCTTGGGGATTAATATAAATAATTTTGGTTGTTAACTAGCAAGTTTTAGTATTCTGTATTTTTTAACTTTGAATATGAGTCAGCAGTGCCCTGGCAGCCAGGAGGACCAGCTGTGTCCTGGGGGACATCAGGCAAAGCATCGCCAGCTGGTTGAGGGACGGGATTGTCCAGCTCTACTCTGCACTGGTGCAGCCTCATCTTGAATATTGTGTGTAGTTTTGGGCACCAAAATATAAGAAAGATATAAAGCTATTAGAGAGTGTCCAAAGGAGGGCGCTGAGGTGAAGGGCCTTGAGGGGAAGCCATGTGAGGAGTGTCTGAGGTCACTTGGTCTGTTCAGCCTGGAGAAGAGGAGACTGAGGGGAGAACTCATTGCAGTCTACAACTTCCTTGTGACAGGAAGAGGAGAGGCAGGCACTGATCTCTGTGGTGACCAGTGACAGGACACAAGGGAATGACCTGAAGTTGTGTCAGGGGAGGTTTAGGTTGTGTATTAGAAAAAGGTTCTTCACCCAGAGGGTGGTTGGGCACTGGAACAGGCTCCCCAGGGCAGTGGTCACAGCACCAAGCCTTTCTTAGTTCAAGAAGTGTTGGGGTGATACTCTCAGGCAAGGTGTGACTGTTGGGGAAGTCCTATGCAGGGCCAGGAGTTGGACTCGATGATCCTTGTGGGTCCCTTTCCACTCAGCATATTCTGTGTTTGTGTGATTCTTTTTCTTCCAGAAGAAGGAATTGGTTTTTTAATGGTGGTCTTGGTGCAACGTGCAAATTTTTTCTTAGCAGCAAGTGAAGGAGCTTCCTAGAGGAAAAAGGTTCTTGGTAAGATTGTTGCCTCTGCATTCTGCAATTACCTTGCATTTAATGAATGGGTTGGGGGGGGCTAACAAAATTCATTAAAAGCAACTTGTTTACCTAAACAAAACCTATGTGAAAATGCCACGGCTAAAAGAATTCAAAAGCCTCTAAATGATCCTGTGGGGAGGAAGAAAAGTTTTTTCATTGTTGTTGTTTTTAATCTTAAGCGTGATTCCCCTTCACCCCTGGCTTTTCTAGCTCTGCACCCATTTGTGTGTGTATACTTGTGTGGTTATCAGCCCAAGTGTGATTCCAGGCCCCTCAGGCCAGCAGCCTTGCCCTGCCTTATGGCTCTGAAAGGGCTCAGAAAAGCCGGAAAGATCCCGACAATTTACAGTTACCACCCTGTTTTTATTACATGCCTCTTGCAGGCTCCTCTACTGAGGCAATGCTGTGCCAAATAAGACTATTCTCCTGGTTTGGAGCAGCTGTTGTACCTCAGGGGTAACCCTGCTGCCAGTGTCTGTGGGGGAGGACAGGGGGGGAGGATGCTGGCAGGCCAGGCAGAGCAGCTTTATTTGGGATGCTGTCAGGGGTTTCCCCACTTCTGCTAGGGGCAACCAAAACCAAAGGGGCTGTACTCCACAGCATGCTGTTGCAAACACAGATAGGGGCACACAGAGGGCCAGCTCACTCCTATAGGTACTGCTGCATTGTGGTGGTGCATGAAATACCCACTCCCATTACCTGTTCCACAGGCACTTCCTTCCCTTGCTGGCTGCCTCCTGGCTAGCCCTGTCATACAGGTATTTTGGCAACCATAAGTTCAGCAAGGTTAGGGGAGCACTCACTAATGCTGAGAGTCTGGCTGTTGCTGCAGGGGGTGTCGGATTGTAAAGAGGAGATGATGACCAGCCTTTAGGATGTGAGGACACAGACGTTGGGCTAACTCACTCCCCCTGCAGTTCCTCACGTGGCCAGGTTTCTTCTCCAAAACCAAGAAAATACTTCTCCCTGCCCTTACTGCTCATCACGGTGAACTTGAGTCCTTCCCTGTCTAAAAACAGGATACATTAATATTAAAATTGGTCAAATTAATGCCAGGATGCTTATGATGGCAAAATGGTATTCGGTGGCTGCTATCTCTTTCCTTCTCATGGGCAAACGCTCCCCACCCTTTGCTGCTTGGACAACCTGGCTGCAGTGTGTAAAACACATCAGTGCTGCTACGCTGGAATTAGGGTGGATTCTTAGGACGTGAGTGCTGTGTCCATCAGGACTTCTGCAGCCTTTTGGGAGACCCAATGGTAGGGACTTCCCATCTTCCTCAGGAATTCCCATTTTCGCATGAGGAGATGTCCTAGTCAGGGCCTAGAGAACCATAAAGGGAAGATTGTAAATGTATGGGGTATTTCAATCAGATAGCATGCCTGCGTTTAAATACCTCTTGGCTGCAAGAACTTGCCTTTCATACCTCATGCTGTCATTTAAAGGAATAAATAGCAAGAAATGGGACTGGATTGTTTTTTAAGTATCTTAAAGGTAGCCAAGATATAGATGTTCCCAGAACCTCTGTCAAAGAGGAATTAAATTGTTTTCATCTAGTGTATTAAGAGGATCAAAGCCAACCTGTCTTTTAGGAACCTTCTACCTCTTCTTCCCCAACCAGCTGGGGAAAGCATACTCTTTCTTTACAGTGCTGGGACACAGTTGTCCAACCTTCCCACCTTTGCTGCCTCCACTCAGTACTTTATTGAGGGAGTTGTGTTTATTCTTTTCAGCCTGACAGTTCATTTCAAATTAGTGTTGTGTTTCCACATAGAGTCAACTTAGATCCTTCATTATTATCTGTAATATGTGAAGCAATTAAGATAGTTCAGCTTTTTGCAAGATGAGCAAAATCCAGAAATGCTCATCTCTCTCCATGCCCTCTTCCACATTGCGCAATGGTTTTGCTCAGAACCTGCACATTTTGGGAGCTTTTTTTGACTTCTTTGCATGTTGGGCCAGCAAAATTTTAATCCTAAAGGTTGAGAGGCAACTGCCTACGTGATCTTGCGAGCATTGCCAGGTATGGGGTGAGCCTGCCAAGTCATTTGAAGATGGAGTATGTTGACATGGTCTCGCAGGGTGTGATTTACAGCTGTCCTCCCTCAGGCAGGAGGCACTGGGGCCAGTCAAAGCCAAGTGACCCAAAGGCTCTGTTCATTGCAGTGTGCTGGCAGGTAACTCAAAAACCTGAACATTTCCTTTACAATATCTTAAAAAGTTCATTCTGTTGTAGGCAGTTAGGTATATTCAGAACATACGTACTGTGTATTTTCTGCATCATTTTCCTGTAGCAAATATTAGTCAGTTGCAGTTATCATAGGATCCTCAGTTTGATCAGGATACTTCTCAGTGACCTCTCCATACCAGGATGAAGGGGTATTGGTAATTGTATCAGTGCATAATATGTTAGGTGAACTAATTCCTGCTCAACAGAAATAATTTCAGAATTCACATTTAACAGAATAGGCTTGAAAAGAGTTTTGTAAATCCCTTGCTTATTTAGATAGTTCTCAGTGGTTAGGTTTATTTGCCCTCAAGTAAACTTTCCCTTTTCTTTGTCTCCAGTGATCATTTTTGTGTGGGGCTGTTTTATTAGCCCTATGAGTATGATGGTCACAGTTTGCTGCCCGACAGCAGTTACTTGGATTCTAAATAGAATAAAAGGGAAAATTAATTTGTAATTGCATACTTGTCATTTTGGTTTTGTCCAAATACAGATGCAGTATTATGCCAGAGAAGTCTTACATGTAGCTAATATTCCATATATTTTTGGTTTAATGCAGGATGTTCTTCTGTGTCTTCTGACTCAGAAAGGAGGGAATGAAAGTTGAGTTAATGTCATAATATGACATTAATTTTGAACTACAATTCTGGTTTTCTACAGACTCTTAATGAACAGTGTGAACAACTTTCCAAGACAATAAAAGAACGTACTGAGAATTTTTTTCCCCATTTACTATGTTTAGACATCATTTTATGAACTCTTGCTTTAGCATGACAGTTGTTCTTTCAGAGTCAGTGTGGCTGGGTATGGGGAGAGGTTTTAGGCTGTGCTTAAACAAGTTCTGTCCAAGAAATTGGACACCTTCCCAAAGTATTCTGTTCTCAAGACGGGAAGGGAGAAGGTAAGAGGACATCACTGTGATGTAGGACAGTTCTGCAATAAAGTAGTTTCCAGTCTGGCTCAACATGTTGTTCAAAAGTAGCTCAGACCTTCAGTGTGAACCATCTGACAAGCCATCCAAAATTGATACCATATTTTACATCTTTTTAGAGATTGACTTTTCCTCACTTGGGAAACATAAAGGAGCTCATCTACTTACCCAGCAGTTCTTTCTGAGTGTGTGTTAATTTCTTTTTTGTTGGCCTGAATTTTTTACTCTGGAAACAAAGGCAAATGCACAAGATTTTAAAGAGCTGTTTCTTGAACTTTAGAAGTTCCATTGAATAGACTGGGCACTCTTAAATGTCTCCTTATTTACAGTTGGTTTTTGTTGGGTTGTTTTGGTTTGGTTGTTTTGTTTTTTTTTCCCTCTTTTCCTTTCTGGAATTCCTGACTCAGATGAAAGAGATTTCCAGTATTACTGTGCCAGAAATTGCTGGAAATTTATCTGTGATTTCTGTGATACTTTAACAAAAAGGATCACAAAAAAACCCCAACCCTATGTCAAAGCTGTATTTCTTTCATATTGTATTGTTAATCTAATGATTTAAGTGTAATCTTAAAGCACTTGATAATCAGATAGAGTACACAAACTCTCTTTGTTGAATCTTGTGAATTGCATTGCATTTCTCAGTCACTGCCATCTGAATAAGGATAACAGGGCAAACACAGAGAAATAACTTTCCATCTTCCTTAGCATGAAGGACGGGTGGCAATTGTAACCTTGTACCCTGAACCCTCTCCTCTAAGGACTTGTTATGATAAATTTGCAAGGTGCTCCTTATTTTATGGGGTTTTTTTAGAAATTACAAGCAGTGAAATAGAACTGAGTCTCAGATCTGCTCTATTTTATCAGAGTTATTATCTGTGGTTTAAATGTGTTAAACAGCGATGAAGGAGATGCTTGAGTTCATTACTTGGTTACCTCTCAGAGCTTTGGTCAAAAGTTCTGGAGAGCAAGTTAGATTTTTCTTAACAAAAGCACATTGCTTATAAAATTGAAGAGATTGCTATCTTTTCTCATCAGCAACTTTTCTCAGAACTTATGATGGACTAGATAATTGAGTTTTTTCTCTGACAAGGTTGACGGAGTTGAGATGAGAGCTTGGTGTTTTTTTCCCAGAGCAGTCTGAGCCTTGGTAGTGAAACACTTTCTGGGAATCAAAGTCAGGGTTCTAGGAGGCTTTCAGGATCCCTGAGAGCTGCTGGGGACCTCAACTGTCTTTTTGATGTGCATGCACCATGCAGTGTGTTGTAGCCATATTTATGGGTTTCTAAGCACTCTGCGTCACAACTCTGATGTGCAGAAAATTGAACTCTTGACTGATTTATGTGAGCTTTTAGCTGTGATCTCCAAGCAAAGCGTTCAGTGGAGCATTGAGATCTTCATGTAGCTGGTCTAGCAGCTTTTGGAACATAGTCAACCTTTGCCTTTATTAGTAGATTGGTAATTATTGCCTTATGGTACCTTTCACGTGGTATTTGGTAATTCATTTTTGGTGGGAGGACCTGTTAGGCACAGCCTGAGTCTGCTATTGTCTCATTGTACCCATTGCTTTAGCTACACTGGAGGACATCCCCCAGCCTAGACCACATGCTCTGACACATCTCTTCTAACTTCAGTGGCTTCTCCAAGTACTTTGAGTGACTGGACTTTTCACTGCTTTACCTTTTTCTGATGTCCTCAAAATTTCCTGGCTTCCAGGGCTCTTGATTTTCCCCATCTTTCAGTAATTCACATTAGAGGTTAGTGAGCAGTGGTTGTTGTAGGCTGTGGACTCAGGTTCCTAGTCTCAAAAGAATTGCATTCGTCAAAGAAAACAAAAGCTGTGCTTCCCTTGCAGTACAGCAAAATAGCTGAGCTGAGCAATTCTTCTCATTAGGTCTGTGAATTGCTTCATCTCCCTCACATACAATTATACACGGAGAGAAAAACTCCCATTGCATATTTTTGTGCACATCATCCAAGCTTGAGGACTTGGTCTAGAAAGATTAAACTCGTGTTCTGTGTTTGCTGCCAAGATGCTACAATCCACTGGAGATAAAATTAATTCTTTTTTTGCTGAGTGAGAATTCAAAGCTATTTATTAATAAGGAAAAGAAAGTGCCAGATCTTTCTCCTTGTCTCATATGTGTGGGCATGTGAAGGGTACTGGTCCTGCTTCTGACCCTCCGTTCCCCCTTTCCAAGGGACATTTTGTACAAATCAGCACTAGAATCATCAGGTTTCTGAAACCAGGTGTGACAGAATAGGCTTTAATTTAAATGCCTTTTAATTTAAAGTCATTCATGCTTTTCGATGTTTCAATTTGTACAGTAATGAGGAGATTTTCAGGTATAATAGAAGAATTGGTGTCTCAACTCCTGTTGGCTTTTACTGGGTAGGATAATGAAGAGAAAACTTCCTGTGCTGCTGTCCTTGAAACATCTCTCTGTAAATGTCTAGCATTTTGTGATGAGTTGGTGTTTCTCTCCAGGAGTCTTTGAAGCCAGTATTTTCCTGAACTTCTTACCAGAATTACCAAGCAAAGCTTTATATTCAAATATTTAAAAGATTGTAATTGCTTTAATTAAAAAAAAACATGCACATACCTGTATTTGATTTATATTACAAGTACCTGTATTATCAGGTTGTATTTGCCAGAGTAAATACCTGAAAGGTTTTAAGAACCTCATTATGTTGAAGCTTATGGACTGAGCTGGCCTGTTTCTCAGGTTTCACAAGGTTTTGTCCTATCTTCCTATGCGTGTGCGTGTTTATATGGGCGTATATGTGCCCTTGCATTTACCCTACCAAAAAGCAAGCAGCCTGAAGAGCTGTAGTCATCCTTGGTGGGAATAAATACACATTGCCTGGTTTTCTGGAACTGTTGCAAACGCTGGTGAAATTGCCTTGAATTGCAGGAGGAGGTCTGGTTTGCTCCCACCTAAGCAGTCTCAGTCTCTCCTGTGCAAACTAAAGAGAAGTGGAAAAGCTTTGCTGCAAGTGAAAACCAGGCTTGGAGCACACACTGCCGTGTGAGAATCGCTGGCACGAATAAGCGGTGTGCAGGTGATCTTCAAGATTTCTACCTTGAATTTAATTTTATTTTTTTTCCCCTTGGTGGAGTCATATTGGTTGCTTCTGCTCCCACTTAAAAATACATATGGGGAGAAAACATTAGGTAGGTGACAGTACTTTCTAACCTGTTCTGTAAGGGATTTTCTGCACACTATTCTGTACGTGTTTTAATGCACACTGTCAAACAATATATCATAACACCTATATACTTTAGCATATATTTCTGCAGCTGTATGTAATGGTTCATCAAAATACCTTGTGCCAAGAGGAGTTTCAGCTTATGTCCCCAGACGAGTTGGGGACCAGTGTGAGCCAAACTCCTTTCAGGAGCCAAGGTCAAGGCAGGCATTCTTGAACTAAGCCTAACATCATGAAATCTCAGGAGTTCAGAAGTTAAGTTTCACTGAGATGTAAGCCATGTAAATGTAATAACGGGAAATATTTTTTTCCCCCAGCACAATACAACAGTCCAGTTGTATGTGCCTTAAATATGAAAATAGCAAGGGAGGCTCTAAGTGACAGGGGTTACTTAGGAGGAGAGGGAAGGGAGGGGGAAGGTGAGAGTCTCTTTTTTTCTCACCTTTGTCCAAGGAACAGCACTGTAATGGAGGGTCTCACTGGATGTGTGAGGGTGTTTGAAAGATACACATGTAAAATCTGGAAAGAGCTTTCAGTTTTGGGTGCAAAAAAGCCATCTCTGTGAAAGTGGTCTTGGGAAGAAGCAGAGCAAACAACACTATCATAATGCGTCTTCTCTTCCTTGGCGTGCAGTTGTCACGAGAGATTTGTAACTCTTTTCTTGGTTCATTGTTCCCCAGCTAGTGTGTACTCTCCATTCAGTAGTGCCAGAATTAAGATGAAGCCTGCCCGTTTCAATAAGGCAGCTTTGTTGTCCAAATGGCAGCATTTGTATAGAAATTGGATTGACTCCAGCAGAGCTTGCACGATACACTGCAAAACTGTTGTCATATGATCCTTTTTATTACTAAGAAAAAGCCTGTTCTCAAGAAAGCCAGACTAGTCCTCTTTTTTTCTGCTTTGTTAGGGAGGGGGAAAAATCACCAGAAAATTATTTCTATTAATAGTAGACTGCAAATTTGAAAACTATACCTAATGTTTGAGTATAATAGAGATTGGTTTAAGCGAAGTGACATTAATGTAGAAATATGATAGAGCCCAATCTACTTCATTTTATGTATCAGGAGCCTTGATTAATCAACTCACAAATCTAAGTAAGCGTGTACCGTTTAACGTTAGCAAGAGAGGATGGGAGGTGATGGCACAACGGGGAAGGGAGAGATGTTGGAGTGATGCAGAGTACTGCTGTGGTTTCCTAAAAGTATGTTTCTCCCACCTACTTGCATTTCCACAAGATGTGGAAAAGAGGCAACTTGCTCTAAACAAACAGTTGGAAAGAGTGAGGATTTCTTGTTACTCTGTATTCATATAGCACCTAGTACTGTGAGTCCTCATCCAGGCCAACCACAAGGGAGGATGAATCCTTATGAGAAAGACATTAACTGCTAATGTCTGCTGATGCTACTAATGGAAATTGCTATTTCAACTCGAAGTATTTTATTCTCTAAGAATTTTTTTCCTCCATTATGGAATAAAGCATCTGTAAATAGAACACTTCTTATCATCTAGGGTCCAGGTGCTGCATTTGAAAAGAGAATTTTCTTCCCTTTATTCTCTTTTTTTTCCCAGTCACGTGCAGAAAATAGGTGAACACGTTTTGTTATGATTATTGATACTATTTGTTAACCACAAAATTTTATTTAAAAAATTGTTTGTTAACACTAGGGTAATGTGATGAGGAATTGCCTTAGGTCTAGATGAGTTTTATAAAGCAACTTTTTTTGTATATTTAATTTATTAATGCACTTTTGTCTTGATAGGAAGACTCATTTTGCAGTGCTTTGTGATTTATTAACCATTTCTTCTTTAGCTTGTCTTTTGCGAAAATGTGATAATATTTGTACAGGTGTTGGTAGCTAAAAAATTTAATTGAGTTCCTAGCACATATAGAGTAGAATTAATAGATTTCAAAGCTGGAGGGACCCATTATGCTTATTGTCTGACATACAGGATATCGAATTTCATCAATAATTCCTGCATCAAGGACATAAATTCCGGCTGAGCTTGAGGGTGCTTTAAAGGTATCCAGTTCTGATTTAAAGACTTATGATAATAAAGCTTTTGGAATTTTTTTTCCAATGGTTAGTTACCTTCTTTTTTTTATTATTTTAGTTATAAGAAGTTTTGTACTGCTTTTCATCTCTGAATTTATCAAGCCACTGGATTTTTTTGTATTCCATTTTCGTGTCCTAACTTCAGCTGATGTCTGATATCAGAGACCTTCACTTAGCGAAGGTACATATGACCAGCTCACCTCTCAGTCTTCTTTTAGATAATCTAAATCAATTGGGCTCCTCCTGCCCTCCCTGAGAGGTGTATCTTTTAGGGCTTTACTCTGGTAGTCCTTTACTCTTCTTAATAAAATTTATGTAAGTATTGCTCATTACGGTTAGGTTTTTTTCTATTATGAACACTAAGCTTTTTGAAATAATGGGATTCTGTAAAACCCTATTTATTGTTCCATCAAGCACTAGTTCCATGTCCATCTGTAAGTACTATGAAGTATTATCTTTGTTTGGTAGTTGTGGAGGCAACTATTTGTGCAATGAGTGACTGAGGAACTGTCTATTTTTAAATGTTCCAGGAGTTGGGAGGGTTATATGCTAGATAGGTGTGCCAGGTGACAGAGACATGTATGTCACACATTAGGTGGACAGGAGCTCTACTTTGCTCTTTCCTCACCTCCTGAAATGTGCTTCATAGTATTTGAGTCTCTTTGCTTGCTCCACAGCTCCATTGGTAGCATCTGTCTTTGTAACTGAAGTCTCCATTAAAGTTCACTTCTGTGAGAAACTTTCTTGTGCTAATAATTTGCTTAGTCTATGTCAGGGTTTTTGGGGTTTTTGTTTCTTTTTGTTTTCTTCTTCTAATTGAATTTAGTTTGTGGATTTTTGTTTACTTGGCATTTTAATTGACTATATTTCTGATGTCAGAGTTCCAAAATCCCCACTTCCCTCTGTAGACCTCTCTGTAGGGAAAGATTTCTTCACCTACCCAGGTATGCAAAGTGTTTTGTTTTGATTTAAGTGGAAATAATGTGGGTCTTCCCTTCTGTATTCTCGATTCATTTCCCTATTCTGTTCTGCATGTGATGAAGAATTTGGCCTTTTGTAGATGGCAGAGACTGCAGCTCTCCTGAAACCACTGGAGCTCCAGCCTCCATTTTCTGCTACTTTTTGCTTGCCTGTTACTTTTCACTGCAGTTTGCAGGGGGAAGTAGCACTGAAGCTACCACTTCTTGAAGAGAAGAAAGGAAACTGTGAGCAGTGGTGCCACAGAACCACTTGCAAGAGGCTACAAGCCTTATTACCAAAGGTCATCAGCATGTTGGAAACCTTTTCTGCCTGCATGGAGGTGTAAAAAAAGTGAGAGGAGACAGAGTATAGTATAATGTGATTTTTTTTCAGACGTGTGAGAGGGAGCTGCTATTTGTGTCATGCGTGGCATCTGTTCCTTGAAGGTTAGCCATGGAGAGGGAGGTGCTTGTATCCACAGGTGGTTATGGCACTGTCTGCATGCAGGGAAAGGTACAGACGTCTTCTCTCACTGGCAGGCTACTGGAAGCTCCATGACAATTTTGATTTGCTTCCGTGTAAATCCACATCCACAGCTTTCCAAGTACATGGCACAGTGGAGGTTACTACGGGTCACTTAGCAGTTTCCAAGTTTGGTGGAGCTGCTGTGTAGCACTTATTAAGGAGAAGGGAATATAACAGGTAAGCCAAGTAAATGGATTAGCCGTAAGCAGTCCTATTGTTGGCACTGCCTGGAGATGGGTTGTGAACCAGGCAGGCATGTCTTGCAAGCGATATTCTTTCATCCCCCGATTACAGAAGAGCAACATAAATAGAGTGGCCTCCACTGAAATGATTCCTTGAGGAAAGAGGCATTTAAAACCAGGGATGGTTACGGGTACTTGGAGCAAAGTGTTCAGCCAGCCTACCGTTTCCAAGAAGGAAGGGAGGGGGAGAGGGGAAGGCGATTAAGCCAAGTGTCTCTCTGTCGGTCTCTGTCTGAATGCCTGAAATGTTAGGGACAAATGGTTCCTTTGAGGCATGCAGCACTGCTGTTGTCTTTAGGACCTTCATGGAGCAGCTTTTACCTTTAACTATTTTAAGTGGTTGGCTACTGTTGGCTTGAGGGGGAGTTACAGAAGGAAGGTCACTTAAGAGGGTGCCTTTGTATTTTATTAACAGGAATGGTTGGGGAGGGGTAGAAGCAGTGTCCACTTCCAGTGGACGTATTTAGAGAAAGCATTTGCTGCTTCACAGAGATTGATAATAAAAATCATGGTTTGTGCCTATAGTCCCTTTCCAAGAAGGGTATATGACTTTTGAGTCTTCTCTGCCCCAAACACAAAAAAACATGGTTTGCCCATGCCGGCTGGGCTGGCAAGATGCCCACCCCAAGCTGTACAGTGGCAGCCAGGGTGTGTGTGGGATGGGAATGCTGGCTTGCTGGTGTTTGTCCCCTGGCTCTGGAGGGTGACCTCTCCTTTCTCCCGTTCTGTGGCTTGCTTTTCAGCAGAGTAGGTAGCACAGATTAGTTCTCACTTATTTACAGCATGGTATGGTAAATAAGTGGTATGGTAAATAAAACCATACCACAGATTGGTGGTGTGGTTTTGGTGTCTCCCCCCTCCCCAACCTGGTAAGGTTTACAGTATTGCACGTGTTTAACGGTGCGGCTTGCTGGGATCAAAGGAGTTTAGGAGGCTTAGGGTTGGATATTTATGCATTCATTTATTACCTACTGTTGTCATCCATATTATCTAAAATTATTCTAACTGAAAAGCTCAGGCAAAACAGTTGCCTCCTTACTGCAGTGTTCCTTATGTGCCTGCTGCACTCCAGGCTTCTTTCAGAGTGAAGCAGTGTTAGCTGGGACTGCCTCCAACCATCAGCTCCTTCAGGCACTACTGCAATGGCTGTGTGTGTCCATGGTGCTCTCTCCAAGCAAGGGAGGAGGGGGTTCTCCACATCACAGCTCACATCTGGTGCGTTGAATCATGCTCTCAAGGAACTCGCTCCGCTGCCCATCTTTCCCATTATAGCACTTATGTACCACTCAGCTGTCACAGGTATCTAAATCTGGTCTCTTTATGTCAGAAAAAGATTCTTTCTCAGTCCCATCATCAGTCCAGGCTTTCTATCTGGGTATAAACAAGCCCTTTCAGGTGGGCTGAAGGGGACTTTAAATACACAAGAGGTATTGGGCAGTTCCTGTCCCACCCTCGCTCACCCCAGCTGCACTCTCTCTCCTTTTTTTCCCCCCTCTATTTTATTAAGCCAATGGGATTTTGAGCTGATAGCAGGTCTTTGATGAAGATAGAAGTACATTTTCTACTGTGTGCATTAAAGCCCCCTGTCTTCAATTCAGGCTACGTTGTTTAAAGTGTGCTGCTGTTTCTGCCAGGTGGAGTTGCAGGAATTAACATAGTTTTATTACCTAGAAACAATCTTTCACTATCTGCAGGCAAAAAAAAAGGGAGATAAAATGAAGTCAGGCACTTTGTGTCTGGAGGCTAAGGCTGTTGAGAGAACATGTTAAGTGTTAAAGGACTGCAGGAACAGCTTCCCTCTGAGACTTGTCCACTCTCCAGTGTAAACCCCATTCTGCAAACACTTGGCCATAGGGATCTGAATCAGCTGAGGGAACTAGGGAGAAGTGCAGATCCAGTAAATATGCTTATATGGGATCTGCTCTTCCTCTCTTCTGGCTCACCTTCCGTTGGTATCTGTTGTCAGGGACGCCATCAGGGTCTGTAACACATTTGTTTCTACATGTAAGTGTAACAAGTTTTGCCATTTCTTCAAGGGCATATCTATCTTTTGATGTTTCTCCCACTGAGTAATAGGATTGAAAGTCACAGCAGTGACTGAAGCCAAGTTAGAAAAAGATCTGTCTTCTGACACCTCACTGTCCCAGACCTGGCACGATGGGCTGCCTGCAGCATTGCCCTGACACTTAGAGGTCCCACTGGTGTGTGGTTGGAGAATATGTGTTCCACAGCCACTGCTGTGGGAGGTAACAAGCTCCTTCAGCAACTCATATTCATGAAACTTCCTAAGAAAGCTCTCTGTTGGTGCAAGGGAGGTGGAACCCGGCTAGGTGTTTTCTGATTCAGCTGTTTGCACAGACAGACTTTAAAGTCAAAGAGAACCATGTAGCCACGTACTGTATCAATTTATCCAAAACCTCCTATATCAGATTGGTATGTGTTGGAAGTACAACAGTCTTTTAGAAAAAAATTGACTTTAAGCAATTGGTCTAATAGGATTACTTATTTTCTGATGTGCTTGATTTTAAATCTTCGTAAATCTCCACATGGCTCATTTCCCCCTCAAAATTAATGCTGGGGTTTTTTTCTGTGTGAAATAGTCTACAGTTATACCAAACAGAATTAATATTTAGCATAGCATGGAAATAGTGTAATTTGAGTATGTCCAATTTTCATTTGAGTTTTTTATTTAAAGGATTTCTATTAATGCAGATCTTAAAATATCATGCAACACTGTTAGCAAATCGAGGCATAAAATGACTATGCTGCTGAGCTCCCTGCAATTCTCCAGTGAGGCTGAAGACCTTTCTTGGTGCCTTGCATCAGGTCAGAGGAACTACTTCAGGTGCATTCTTCTGCTGCCATTTCTATGATTGCTTCCACCGAAGGAATGATAAAGTGATATTTCACATGACTTTGTTCTTTTGGCAGTTCTTCACAAAGAACTTGCAAAGCTGCAAGGATCCATTTGAACTCCACTTGAAACATTGAGGGTATCAAAGAGTGGGTACATGCCATCAGTTTTGGCCTCATTTTACGTGAGGAATGGATGAGTTTCATTTCAGGAATGTTAATTGAGCCATTTGAGTTCAGGTATGAACTCTTTGCATAACTGCATTTCATTGAGGGAGTGAATTCACGTGACCCTTTCCTGTCCCTCTTCACTTGTGTCGTTTCATTTTTTCACCACAACCCTGCTCCTAGTTTATTCCATAATCTAGATTACAGCCAAGGGCAAGACCTACATAAGCATATGGTGCACATTGCACATTGCATTATCTGAAGTCATGAGGGTGTGATTAATGGGATTAGGGTTTTAATTTGGCCTGTCTTACTCTTGTGTCTCTTTCCAGTGAGGTTGCAAAGTCTGACCAGTGACTGCAACACGCGTGCACCAAGTGGTGAGGTGATTCTAATTTCCTTGAAGTACTGGGCAGCTGCTGGAGGTAAATGTCTGCTGCAAGGAGAGAGGATGATCTTGCTTCGAACTGGCCAACCTGGTTTAGATGGCACTGTTTTGTCAGATCTCTGCCTTCTGAGCTGCACTGGAGAGAGCGGGAGATCTAATTAATGGGTTACATAAAGCAATGTTTCAGGTGTTGCTTGGCCTTGTGGAGTGGTGTAGATGATGCAAGTTTGTTGGGGGGAACCGCTTCCAGTGTACTTTCTGTGATGGGGTTCAACAGATGTGCAGGTCCTGTCGAAGAGGAGCACATATGAGCTGGACCAGAAGTCTGATCTACCTGTGAATTTGTGATCTGGAATTTGAAGGTTGTACCCTCATCATCGAATTTCATGCATAAAATGATTTGTTAGTGCAATACTTGGCTGCCCAGGAAAAATATGGTAGGCATCTGTCACAGCAAGAGTCTCTGGCTGACCTGGCAACTCGCCATGCTAAAGGGGCCAGGGCTTTACCATGTGGTGTGGCACAGTGGAAGAGGATGAGTAGATCAAAGCAGCAGGTGCAGAGGCTCCTATATTTACATTATATTCAAACTGAGCAATTTATTCTGGACCAGATTTAATCTAGTCCTTTGGACCAAATGTCCCCACCACATTTGTGGGTTGAATTGACAGATTAGTAGAAGGACTGCTTGTTTCAGATCCTTCAATCTCCATTAAACGATATCAAGGCATTTGTTGCATCCCTGGACCTGAATTTCCTATTAAGCTTTTTTTTGAAAGGAATTTCATTTGGGCCCAGCAGAGCCACCGTGTGAACAGGCCCAGCTTGCAAATAGGAGAGGTGGTCATGAGGGTTACTTCAGAACTGCTTTGGACCACTCGCTCATGTGGATACAGCCAGGGTGATCCTAGCTGGAGATTTAAGAAGCCCAGGTTTCAAGAAGCCCAGGTTTCCTTTGCATCTGTGTCACCAATGGGTGCCACGTGGCTTGTGGGAAGCCACTGTACCTCAGACCACCCCATCTGCTTCAAGTAGGGTGATGTGCACTCTCAAGGTGAAAACTACTTCATCACAGCTGAATACATCCTGGCTGCTGGGGTTCTTGTAAATATTGCATGTGTGTTGTGATGGGGGATGGGGACCTTGCACCTCATTCATCTTGCATGTTGCTGCCTTTGCTACTTTTGCAGGAAACCCCACACTTCATTCATAAAATAATCTTTAACATGGAGCAATGGGACATGCTTGTCAAAATATTGCTTGCTGTCAGCCATACTACCTTGATGATATTTCAAAGACTTGTGTTTACTTGTAATAACACATCTTAGAAGGAGAAAGAGGTGAAGTTTCAGTTTACAGCCAGCTTGCTTAAGGTAATGAAATTAACTTTAGAGATACAGAAATTGAAGTTGGATCTCTTTTATGCATGGTGTGGTGTTCAAACAAACTAAATTAGAAGCTTTGTGGACTGATACTCAGAATTCCAAGTTTTTATTTATCTTGGAAAGATCTAATGGTTTGCTTTTAGTAATAACAGTTCTGCTAATTTTTATGTTAGGCAGTCAGATGTTGTTGGCTTAGATATCTGTGTCCTTCAGAACTGCTGTTTTAATTTTTGGATTTGGAAGAAACCCAGCATCCTAAGTTAAAAGCAAAACTTTTCTCAGCAGGTTTAAGCAAAAAGGAAAGCGATTGTATCACAGAATATATGCACTTAACAGCTGAGGTTTTTGATTCCATGGTTACAACAACAAAACAAAAAAGCCTCACGCATATAGCCAGTTGGTGATTTTATTGTTCGAGTTGGATGGCCATTCTTAAAATGAATTTTAATGGACAAGAAAGAAAGAAAGAATGTGCTGCTGTACTTGTGCAACTGGAGTTTGTGAAATAGGATTGGAAAAATACGCAGAATAATTGGGCACATCCTGTACTTAGTGAATCACCAAGCTAGTGCAATAAACATTGCTGTGTTCGGAAATTTAGATCTATACCTTGCTTTTGCCAAGAACAATGGGTATTGCTTGGGATCGTGAGCTATCTGAACTGTGCCTTGTGCAACGTATTTTTTTTTCTTTGCATATTTCGTGTTCTGAGGTAATTTTTGATTTCATAAAATAGGCGTTGGTCCAGTTCTGTGACACCTTGCATCTGCTTAGACTGACTCGGTGGAACCGAGGAGACAAACCAGGAACTGTAAATGGCAGGACCTCTGTAGACATCAGTACTGGTAAACGGAAAAAATTCCTGAGCAGCAAACTATGCAGTCTAACCCACATCTTCCTTCAGAGAAACAGTCTTTTGTCTTCAAAAGTAAAAACAAAAGCTACAGACACTTGATAGTTTCAACCTTGTTTGCCAGATAAGAGGGATAAACTCGTGAACATGTTTAAGAAATTACTAAGTTTTCAGAAAACAGGCTGTTATTTAAGGGACGTGGGAACCATTACAAAGCCAGAAACAAGTACAAAATCCCAATCTGCTCTTGAATACACACGTGGCTCTTGCAAATTATGAGAGCTGCACATGCACAGCCTTAATGGGATTTTGATGGAAACCATCCAGGGCTGGAGTCTGGCTCCTGGTGAAATTAGGACTGCTGTCTGGCTAGGACTGAAGTTTGGGTTTCAGGCAAACTGATGGAGATGTTTTCTTCCCTCAAGGAAATATGTGTTTAGTCGTCAGCCAGAAAGACAGGATGGTTTGTATGCAAGGTTTTGGTGTGTTGCTTAGTGTTAGCTCTGGACTTCTTCCATCTTCTTTACTTACCCAAAAACATGATAGTCCATTTAAGGAGAAACATTACTGTTTTTCCCAGTAGCAGAGGGAGTGAACTGGGTGTACACTGAATGCCGTGCTTCCGTTGTTTCACCCTGTTAGGACAGCAGCCATCCAGGAGCTGCTAACATCATGCATTTCTGGTACCATTGAGCTGAATGGAAGAATTTATGTTTTCAGTCAAACCAACGAGTAGTTTCTTCAAGTGTCTGCAAACATGGATTGATAAGTCCGCAAAGGATCTTTTACAGTTCTGCTCCATCTGAGGAACAAGAGCTAAGAATGTAGGAATAGGTTGAAAAAGTCTCACTAGCCCCAGAGTAGTATTTCTGTTCAAAGTAGTGGGACAGACAGAAAGAAATGGTATTACCGAAATTTCTATGTTAGCAGAACTTTTAGAGGCTAAACTTTAAAAGCATAGCCTTCTTTATTAAAGATGTAGCCTCTCTTGGGGGAAGAGAAAAATGGATTGAACCGGCAGAAAGCATCCTCTGGTCTTCTCACCCTCCTGGATAAACACCATTAAAGGTTCAGGACATTCCTGGGGAGGGGAAATCAGTTTTCTGCACTCCTCAGTTCAATGCAGATGCAGCCATGACCATACAGTAGGTGACTAATTCTGTGGCCATCTCTTTAATGATAAAACTGTTATGTGCTACATCAACCATTCAGACATTTTGTTTTCTAATTTTCTACTCCTGGTTCCCAGAAATATGAATAATGATGCTTTTAGCAGAGTGGTGGAAATGCTCCCTGAGACATACTACCAGGGTAGGACGTGCTGTTGGTTGATGCCGTGGATAGTATTAGGGATACAGGGACATAATTGGCTTGAACTTCTGCTCACCTCTAGACTTAAATCCAAAGCTTTTTTATCAAGTTCAGATAAGGTCTCCACCTCTGTTTGACTCCCATTCGAGCTCTGTCCTTCTGTGTAGTTCCTGGTGGTGTTTCCTCCTTTCTGTTTGGGGTTTCAGGTGGGAATGCCAGCCTGTTGTGGATGCAACAGTTGAACCCTGGCCTACAAAACCCAGCCAGCTCAGATGATAAGGAAAGGCAGTTTATTACTCCAAGAGCTACCTTTCCCACATCAAGTAGATTTGCATCAGGCAATTGCATGAATCAGATCTTGATCTTCATTACCACAAAATACAGCAATGAGAATCCCATTTCTGAAAGTCTTTCTACTGTACACAAATCCAGATGTAAACCCTGCTCTGTGCACAGCAAACGAGACTCGTATGTATTTTATTAATGTAAGTGTAATGTAATTATTCTCTTGTCCATCTGGCAGGTGGTGTTTTCATTAAGAACTGAATAATCTAAGCTATAGGCTCGTAGACGGGGATGAGTATGGAGGAGATTCAGGTCATCTGCTGTGGGACCATAAATAGAAGCTAACAAGGGAGCCCTTGCTGCCCTTGTCCACTAAAACTGAAAATCTGTTGCTTTTATTTTTCCTTTGTCAGACTGCTTGCAAGCTTAGAACCTGGTCTATTAGTGAAATCTTTTCACCATCAGCGGTTTAATTCCTCATTTTTGGTAGTTGCTGGGGGCACAGTGTGGAAAAAACAGGTGTTATATAAGAGAGTGAAAATTAAGTCCTTATATAAAACACTATGCATAGGAAGGTAAGATTAAAATCAAGCTTCTGGAGGTGCCCTGTGTGTCTCTGAGTGTGAAGTACCGATTGAAAAACAAACTGGCATTACTTAAGGGTTTTTATTCATGAAGAAGGTCCTGATTAAAAAAAGCAAAACAAAACACACACAGAAGAGCAACAAGCCTGAACCGTCCTCAAAAAAGTTTTGAGAGGAGTGGTATGTGGGGCTTTCTAAAGGAAATCTGGTTGCTCTCTGCCCATCTGTGTGGCATCTTCTGTTTTCCAGACAAAGTTTTCTGATGTCCACATGGAAACGGGAGCAATTTCCTCTTTCCATGTCCTAGCAAGACTTTTCTTGGCACAAGTGACAGCACAAGGCCTAGTTTGAGTTTTGCCCTGGAAAGATATAAATATCCTGGCCCTGTCCCAGGAACATTCAAGCAAGGATTAGGTTTTATTTTTTATCTGGTAGCATTCGGGGAAACCTATCAGGTTGACTAGGCTGGGAGGGGTGTTCATTTAGTAAAGCTTATAAGTAAAGAAGAAAACCAAGCTTTAAAAAAATTATTATTATTTTTAGTCTATAATTTTAAATCTAGGAAGAGATGCTGAAATTATGCTGAGCATCATTTGTTCATGTATGGTGTAGACATCACCAGGCGGAAGGTTAGAGATTGTCATTGCCCTTTTGCGAGGGTGCAGATTTCCATTCAGATGGGCTTGTTCTTTCGCAGAGGATCCTGCTGATTTTCCTTCCCAGTAAAGCTCAGGTTCAATTGCTGTTCAGCCAGGGTGGAGTGCGGAGGCCGTTGCACCACCACTTCCAAGGAAACACCTCCAAGGGTGCTCATTACCCTGGCTGCAGATAATGGGAAACGGAAAACAAACCTGAGCAACAGCCCCTTGAAAACAGCTTTAGAGGCTGGGTGCCAAACTGTTTAGTGCTGTCTGGAGGTGCTAGTGTGTTCTCTTCTCATTAAGGGTGCTGCTGAGCTTCTTTCTTTTGTAGGTACTGAGAATATTTGAAAGGAGATATTTAACTACGGCACAATTTACTCAATACAAGGTGCAGTGGGAGTAGGGACAGTAAATACAGCATCCCAGGCAAATGGTGAGCTAGAGCTTTGCCAGGCTATAATAAAACATGGGTGAGCCTTTGTCAGACATCCTTTTTTCTCTCTATTTAAAGATGTTATTTATCCCCAAGACTTCATGAAGTGTTATCTGGAAAGGCTTGCTGTGCAGATCAGTCTTTACCCTAAGCTTCCTTTGATACACTCTGCTTAGGCAGGGTTTCTCAGTTTCTGCAGGAGTCAGTGATCTCAATGTATAACAGTTTTATGGTTTCAAGCGAGAATTTGCTTCTCTCAATGCATCAAGCTTCAGTCATTTGTATTTGTGTGTGAAGGTCAGTGGGCTTGTCAGATACCCAATTGTAAATCCTGTCACTAAATCAATTTCTTTTAATTAAAAAAAAAAAATATGCTGCTCTTCAGAAGAAGTGCACCCTTTCATCTGGACAAAACCCATTCTATCCCAACACAAATATGATAGCCGTAAGCTCTCTGCTAGTCTGATGTTGACTCTGTGTCTACTGGTACGTTGGAGGTTTGGAAATCTTGGTGGTCAGAGGGGGCTGTGTTTTCCCTTCCTTTGAAGAAAATGGCTATTGTTATTACTTTGACATCATCTAACTTTTCATCATCAGAAGCAGAAAAAGTTAGTGTCAGAAAACCGGTAGCCACGCCAACTGGAGAGACATTCAAGCCCCCTCCTCGCACACAGAAATCTGTCACAAAGGCTAAGAGCAGGACAGGATTTTGCATTCATTTAGTAATTCCCTTGGGGTTATACTCTTAGATGACTTAATGACTTAGTGTATACCCTGTCTGGAAGATAAGCAGGCATAATTCATTGCAGGCAGGTCATTCATCCCTTGAGATAACCAGCAACTACATGCCATAGGGAGCAGGGAGATAAAGATACTATAGATCAGCAGCAGTAGTTCAAGGTTTCAACCTCTCCACCTCCTTCTGTGACCCAGAAGTCATTTGCAGTTGATAATTCAGTCATTTGCTTTCTTTAGAGAGAAATACACTGTCAGTGGTTGGCTGAAGTGAGCACATTTTCCATTCTGCCTAATGCTGTTCAGCACAGCCACAGCATAGCTCTACGTGGAAGTAGGCATCCTTGTGTTGCTTAGAGGCTTTATGGCTGTGTTAAATACTGGTTTTGAAAACTTACCATTAAGTTGATTCCAGCTTTTCTGGTGTTATTTAAATGCTGAATGTTGTTCATGTACTGCTCAGGATGCTTGCACATTGTTAATTTTCAGTTTCAGTCCAAGTGAAGCTTTTAGCAGTCCAGTTTGTGTGTTAGATCCAAACTGAGGCACAAAGAGAGAAAGAGTGTGTATATAACGTAGTATATTGTATTTGTTGATTTTCTTGTAAAAATAGATTTGTTTTCGGTATCAACAGGTACGTTTTAAAATTGAACAAGTCCCACAAAAGTGTGCTGCTCCTAAGCTAACAAATATTAGAATCAAACGTATGACATGACTTCTCCCTAGTTAATATTCCCTCCTCCAAAAGTCTCTAGTCCATAAACAGCAATCTACATCTTGAGATTCCTTGCATTGCAAAGATAAATGATTGACTCAGTAGATACTTTATGATGACTAACTCTCAGTAAAACATTTTTCTCTTGTCTACACGAACAGCAAAAGAAATAACAAATACAAGGCTTTTGATATGGTCATATGATGGCCGTGATGTGATTCACAGTCTGTGATGTTGCTTTATTTGAGGAGGAGGGATGGGAGAGAAGGAAGAGTCTATTTTTGTTTGTTTTCTAATTACTTGAGCTATTTTTTCTTTGACTCAGCAACTCTGAAGAGTACATACTGTACTACAGTAACCAGTAGTCAGGTCTGGGTAGTCCAACGATGGTGATGATAAAAGTAAATATCCTGCATTCTCTGAGGGATTAGGAGGAGATGGAGGAATTAGTTCATTATGGTTTGGTGTGGTGTCACAATCCCTCCTGCATCAATGCTATCCTGTATGTAATCTTTAGATCTGTATTTCTCAAGTGAAGTACTGAAAACAAACCGGAAATCAGAATAGTTTTATTTGCACCTTTTTTTCATTTACAAAACCTGTTTGTTTAGATCATGAAAGTATTCACCTTGTACAAGAAACCACACTGCAAAGAAGATGAAGGAGTCTTGTTTTCAGGACTTCACTTCAGAAATGCAGTGCTTATGGCTTGTTTGGAGTGTGTCTTAAGAATGCAGTGGAGAGTGATTTTGATTGACATGAAATAATTTGATATGAAAAAATCTGCTTGACATGAAATACCCCATACCTTGTGATGCTTTCTTGTCAGTCTGCATGCTACACAGTAGGAGTTGTATTCATCATGGCACACCTTCTCTTAGTTGTCTCATTCAAAATGGTTTGAATCCCAATTTCCAGGTTGAGCCCTTACTACTTTTAAAGGTGTTAAATTGCATTTGTGATTTCACATAATGAAAACACTTAAGGCTTTAATGAATTACAAGCGATTCTGTCTGGGACGGGAAGAAGTGCAGCCTGTGGACTGCTTTGTGCAGGAATGAATGCTCACTTGTCATCTTCATGTTCTGTGTCAAGCTGCTTCTTTAATGCAGGACATTCACGTGTCAGGATATGTTTAATACAAGACTTTCTGACTCCTTGGGAAAACAGCCTCACTTTAGTCAGACTTGTTCACTAGAGTTAGTTGGCTGTAAATTTTAACCAGGATGTGAATTTTAAGCAGGATATCCAGGCAGAAGGGTGGTCACTGGGGAGCAAATTCCAGAGACAGTCTTTCAAAGATGCATGGCCTCTCAAGAACTGGGAACTGGAAACTTTCTTGCTCTATCTCACAGGCTAAAAGCCCTGCAAAGTGTGCAGTCTTCCCCTTTGCAACATGCTCTTCTGAGAAGTCGCAAGTGAGGAAAGACAGTCTTTGTGGAAAGACAGTGGGGTTCTTGCATGGGTAGCAGCTCCCATCTGGCTCCTTTCCAGAAGCTGCTGTTACAGATTTTTAATGCTTTATTCCATGCTCTCACGTCTGATGTTCATCACAGTACTGAAAAACCTAAATATGCCCTCTTGCAGCCTTTAATTATGTGATAAAAATCACGTCCATTTTAAATCCTGTTCTTCTTCCGGAGAGGGTGACCTGAGGATGGCATTTCTTGCAAAGAAACAGGACTTCACATTTGCTGTTGACAGCTTGCCCTCCTTCTCTGTTCCTTACCCTATTTTTTTTCAGTTCTCTGTGATTGTAATTGCATTAAATATATTCGATAATGCAGAAGTGACCTATTTTGTGCACAGTTTAGCTGATTCTGCAGTTGCCTGTAGGGTTTCCTAGCAATGTTCTTCAGCCGCTCCTTGGCTTACAAAAGCCTGGTAAGTTAAGCATGGCCATCAAAACACGGCAAGGAAAGCTCCAGCTAATGAAGGAGGATGAGCCATACAGGTGTGAATGCGTTGGACTGAGTGTTAGTAAGGCAAGCTGGAGGCCTGTGGAACAGATTGGGAGGACTAGAATAGATGTAACTAAACTTATTAAACTATTGGAGGCCCTTTGTACAAGTTTGTTAATATCCAGTGACATGGCCAGATATTGTGCCCCTGTAGGCTCGGCAGTTAATGTACGATACCTCTGGCATCTGTGGTACCTACTATAAAAAAAATAGATGAGCTGGGACCCATAACTATAAACACTGTCTGCAGCCCTAACCCTGGTAACAGATTGTTCTGTGCCTCATTAAAAAGGAGATAGCACTGTCAGAGGAGTCAGGGCTTCGTTTTGCCATGTTTGCTACATAATCAGTTAATTTTGCTTAATAGTGCATTGCACCGCAGATGTGCGAAAGGGCAGAGTCACTTCCTTTTCTGCATAAAACCTCTGCTCCAGTGCAGCTGCAATTTTAACAGTGTGTTAGCTGGCAAGCTGACCTTAGTTGCTGTCCCTGCCTTACCCCTGCCCTGGGTTCTCCCAAAAGCCCTCTGGACAAGCTGCATGCTTGTGCAAGTTCAAGGTACAACTTCCTCGGACTAGAAGTGAGACACAGATGTGTGTGAGAGTGGTCATTCAATGTCTACTGTGCTTGTGCTTTTTAAAAAAAAAAAACAACTTATATAAGGTGCTGTCAAGGACTTCTGCATGTTTCATTGGAAAGTACTTTAGTGCCTGTCTTTCATCTAAGCATTACTTAGAATATGAAAGTTAGCATTACTGATTTCTAATGAGATGAATCTAAATATGTCTATCTTAATGTGGATCTTTACATTTTACTTTCCTTTAAGTGCAGCTTTTGGGAAGATAATTAACAAGTCAAACACGATAAGACAAAATATGTGGAGAAGCCAAGTTCAGACCCTTGTTTAGGGACAGATTATTAAACATTACAGTCAAGGTTTTAGAAAATCAGCGTATTACACAGTAATACGGCATATCCAGCAATTAGTGCTAATCGTATACTGCTTAAGTTTGTAGTGAAACTGGGTACGTGTAAATGCTTTTCTTCAGATGAAAATTAATGTATTCAAAATAAGTATATTCTGTAATCACATATCCCAGTCTGAGAGTATTATAGTGATATAAAAATAACTGAGCTTATAAACTCTGTAGTGTGGTGTGAACATCTTGTTTAAAGCAAAGAAAAAAAAAGAATAAACATGAAAAAATTACTACTAGATGTCTGAAGGGCCCCTGTTTAGGAGACTAGGTAAACATGTAATTAAGTTCATCTGTCTTCAGAAAAGCAGGCAAGCACCTACTTAAATCTAAATGAGCTTAAGTTGTGTTTACTTCAAGAAATACTTAAGTGTGTTTGTAGTTAACCATCCACATAAAAGATTTTCCCCAATAAAGACTTGCATGCACACAAATGGAGAAAGGTGTTTCAAAACCTAGGTATGATTATAGGTGTAAGCAATGGGTTTGATTTAAGAAGAAGCTGAAGAAAGTAAGTGCATAAATCTAATTGAAATTCAATGAGTTTGGATCATCTAATTGTCTTGGGTCCCTCTGAAAGCCTCGACCTCTTTTAAATGCTAACAACTGAGGGAGGTGCTGGCAGTGCTTACGAACTGATTTCATATTAGCACACCAACACCTCGCTGGATGTTTCTCCCCAGATGCTCAGTGTGAGAACAGAACCTTCTGCATATGATTTCTCCAGTATTGCCAAATACAAGTGTCACTCTGAATATTTTTGAACTAAAAACCCACATCAAAATGCCAGTGTGTTTACAAACTTCAGTATTAATCACCCAGGGAGATTTGCAGAAGACAAAGAGTGAGGTGGGAGGATGAAGGTTCAATTGCAGTGCTATGTAGTGATGAGCAGAAGAGCCTTTTGGAAGCTAGCAGGGTCCAGGTGAGATTTTTAATTCATAGGATTTTAATACATAGGATAATTAGATCTAAATTTTGAATTGTGCTCTTTCTCTGCTTTTGAAAGATGAACCAAAACTTTGGTAAAAAAGAATCCTTGAATTTGGGGTATTTGGTTGATTTTGTCTAAAGCCATGGTTGTGACTTCCCAACAGGTGCTCTTATGCTCACTGAGGCACATTGCAGAGCACAGAGAGGAGAGCTGCTTTTAACAGACAAGTTTTCCACAGTGTGGTGTAAGCTGACCCTGAGAAGATCTTTGGTTCTCCTGGTGCTCCCTCCTCTTCCTGTGTTGTCTATGGCTTACCTTTCTCCACCAACATCAGTTCTTCTGCTGTTCAGCATGCCAGTTCAGAGGGCTGATCTGGCTAAAATCTCTATGAAGAAAAAGAATAAAGAAATGAGAAGAGGACTCTAGGGGGCTCAGTTTGCAGCAGTGCCACCCAACATGAGCCTGCGCTCACACTGTGGTGGTGAAGCTGAGTGTAGGCAGGCAGCTTTCTAGACAGAGGAGCTGCTAAGAGTGGAAAATTATACACTGGGAGAAAATGAAAGGTATTTTTGTGTTGGACTGGTTACCACTCATGCAACCACCTAAGCATCTCCAGAAAATCTAGGAGGCCAGTTCAGGGACAGGCCTGGGCACCAGGTCCGTGTTTCATAGCTGTAGCCATGCTGCTGTAAGCAGATGCGTTGGGACATGAAGGTAAATGTCTTTGAAGAGGAAGAGGAAGGTTTGAGGGTGACTGAGGTTAGCTCTTAGGACAGTAGGACGAAAGTCTTGTGAGTGCACAGTGCTTGGCAAGGCCAGCCCTGATCTTTGAGCTGTGTGGCCTGTGGGGTCTGTGGCCATGGGCAGGCAGGGGTGCATGCTACTTCCAAATTGCAGGTTGTTCAAATCAAATGGTCTTGCGTAATGGGCACTATAGGATCTCTGGGATGCATTTTATTTTATTTTGTTATATTTTTTTATTAAAAATGACTAACAGCAATACGCCCTTCTGAAGTTGGCACACTTCTCCATTAGCTCTTCCACTTGTGTGTAGACAGATACAGTCAAAGTCATGCAGCAGCCTGTCACGTGCAATTTGTATTCTTTCTTTGAGAAGCAGCCTATAGACAAAACTCATTTTCTTCTCCCTTTTGTTGCATTAAACTATTACTGTGGGGATTTTGGAGGCACGGATGGGTTAGGCACCTGATTTCTGCTGGCTTGAGTAGGAATCAAGGCATCTGCTACTGCCTGTGGAGACTGAAAATCTCCCCATAGGTTTTGGCTCACTGAAAGCTTCTTCATTTTGTTTGGAAGACGATGAATAAGTCTTAAAATAAGGAGTCCGTGCTTTTGGGGGGGGAAGGTCTTGTCTGTTTGTTTTTTTTCTTTTAATAGCTGCTTGTTTTCTGAGGTGCAAGTTGGGATTTTTCAGTGCTGATCGGATCAGGATCTCAATTGGTGCTGGGCAGCCATTTCTGCACCCACTGCCTGAGGTGCAGGGGTGGGAACAGTAGGTTCTGCCTGTTTTGCTCCCACACAGCACCTACAAAGTTTATCTGCTTTTAGACTTGTTTGCATCACTTCTTGAACAATGTATGCTGTGTGTATTGTTTGCTTTTCAGGCTTCTAGTCAAGCAGAAAGGCAACTTTTTGCACTTACTTTATGCCAAAAGCAATGGAAGTAGTATTTTCCCCTTGTTCATAATTGGACTTAGTGATGAGCTTCACCATTTAGTAAAATAAGCTCAGGGTAAGGGTTTAAAAATTACTATAGTTTAGGCATGCACTGAAATGTACTTCTGCTTTACTGTGAAGTGCAGAAGGTACTGGGAAGGTATTCTGTAGGAAAGTGCAGCATGAAGGGTCTTCACCAGGATTGCTAATGACAGGGCACACAGTAGCCTCATTGCTGCCTTTTTAGCTCACTGTTACAAACGTGTTTCATGAAGTCTCCATCCATAGCGTTGCCAGCCTTCAATATGTAGCAGGAGAAGCAAGGTCACCATTAACACCTTGACTCATGGAGCTGTGGGGTAAAGCTTGCACCTTCTCCCGGGTGGGCAGGGAGTGGAGGAGGCTCACCCTGGAGCGAAGGCAGGCAGTGTTTATCCCACCAGCCCTGCCCTGAGAGTTGTATTGGAGATAGACAACTTCATCTTGTGGATAAGGCAGGAGACATAGCCTGATCCTGTAGGTGGGGATTAGAGCCAGAGGCTGATGAAGGAGCACACTGAATGAATTTATGTCTTGGCCATGCACCTTGCTGGATGGTGGCACCTTTTGGGAAGTGCTGGTTAGCCTCCCATCCCAACAGTCCTGCACTATGCTTGTGGGATGTTTTGTGCCCCCCTCCAAGCTGTCTTTTCCTGCCCTCTGCACACAGCTAATGTTGCTGGACCTGGGGTGTTTCCTCGGCCCAACCCCTTAGGCAAGCACTGGCCCAGCCTTTCCCCTCCATCCCACTAAACAGACAAGTTTCAGCATCTCCTTTCTCCTTCTGCAGCAGCCTGGGGAGTGAGCCCCTTTCAGGGGCTGGGGTACACAGCCTGAGCCCTGGCTGCACGGGCAGCCCCCTGACACAGCGTGAGGACAGTCAGGTGACTGTGTTGTGGCTTGCATGCTTGCTCACATCCCCTTGGGTTCTGGTCTCTAATCCTATCTTGAAATTTTATATTGACAGAGTTAATTCCTGACTGCTTCAGACTGCAGAAACTGGTCTCTGATAAGGCTGTGTTTAATAAGGATATTCGTGGTAAAGAGCTTTGTTGGCTAGACAGAGCTTTACCTTGCCGAGCTTTGCTTTGGCAGATGAGGAAGAGGTCCCCTCCCAGCACACTCCCTTCTTGCAGCCTGGCAGTGCGATGGAGTAGGAGACATGAGGGAGGTGATACCTCTTTCTTCCCTCCAAAAAAATAGCCACAAAATACCTTTACACAGTTGGCTGCTAGCAGCACATTGAGCCAGAGTAAATGTACTGCTTCAGTAAGCCTAAATGCTTAAGCAAATGCCAAAAATAAAGCAGCCTGCCTTACTTTTTCCACCTTACATAGCAGTTTCCAACCACATCAAGTGAAAAGTCTAGGTAGGTGTATAGTGTTTATCATCACTGAGTAATACACATTACATTAGCTGGGACGTTTATTTTGTTCCTGGCTACTGGTTTTAAAATAGTCTTAGTGAGGGCAGGAAAAATGATTTAAGTTTATATTGCCACCTAAGAGATAGGAGTGTGTTCCTAATCTGGGGAGAAAAGCTGGGAATGTAAGTAATACTTCCCCCCCCCCTTCTACTACAACTGCAGTTAGGTTCAAAGGCGGATGGTGGAAGTGCAGAATCCAGCAGTGCAGTGCTGTCTTTCTGTAAGATCATGTTGGAGTGGTTTCTGTGCCTGCATTCATCTGCAGCAATTGCATCCTCCAGTATTTGAAAGTTGTTTGCATAGCTGGCAGCAAAACTTTATGTCCAGAGCAGCAAAAAATTGTGAATAGTTTCGCATCCAGAATTCTACTGATACCAGTACGTGGTAAGGGATAGATTGAGAACATCCATGAAAGCAAGGTGAGAGGCAAAGTTTGAGTCTACCGGTTTTTTTTACAGGCTCTGAAAGTCAGAAATATATCAAATACAGAACCAGAGGATATGTAAAAGCTAGCATAAGGGGAATGCTGGTGCAACTGGAAGTGCTGGACAAAGAAACCTTGTTACCTTGCAGTGCTTTAGCCTTTAATGCATTCATTTCAGTCATAGGATGTTCAAATTTAGCCAAGAGTTGGCAGCCAGATGGACCGCGAGGCACTTCACAGAGTGACTCAGTCTAGGCGAGCATGAAGAGTCATCCACATAAAGGTAACCTATTACAGTATTTTCACAGTTTTTTGTTTCCCTGGGTTTTCATATTTTTGTAGTAGTGCTTGGGTTTTTTTTCATGGTAGTTTTCCAGTTCATCATTGCTTCCTGCCTTCTCTGCCACCTGATCATGCCTCCACCTCTGCGGAATGGGTATACAGGATTTCTGTTTTCCTGGTCCAGTGCCTGACTGCTGTTGGTGGCCAGGCAGTCTTGCCTTTTTGAGGAGCTGTCAGGCAAAAGTACAGTCAATGTAAAAATTGTGGCAGCATCCCTGTGTTTCCTCCCCACCTCCCCGCTCTCCTTTTCTGGACGTATTAGCTTCATGGAGGACAGAGAAGAATCTGTGATGTGTGATTTAAGGCACTTGTCCTGCTGCTCATTGCTTGGTGCGATCGTGTTTCTGCAGTCAGACGAACTCTTCAGGAACAACTGTTTCACTTGACCTTTCTTTCTAGAAAGCTGTGGCCTCGAGGCTGTATCACATGGTGGTGGTGTTTTTTTCCTAAATGAGGAAGGTAGGAAAAGCACTGTATTTATTTATGCTGGCTTTTTTCAAGAGGGAGCTGAACAGTAAAGTTTCGCTTCTAAATGAAGGTAGACCGATTTCTCCTTTGGATTGAGGTTTATGTTTGTTATCTTGTCATTTGATGCCTGTTAATTTGCTGTGGAAGCACCAGAGTGAGGAGGTAGTGATCTTTTCAGAAGTAAGAGAAATTTTAAAAAATGAAGGATTAAACGGTTTACTCTCTGAGACTGAAATTACAGGTATTACGTGCCTTGTCTGTTTTATTGACGGAGAAACCTTTATTGTTTGTTATAAGTAATTCATTTAATAAGGGCTCTTCCTTGCCCTCTGTCCCCAGCCTGGTGTGCATCTCCTGCTGGGGATGGAGAGGGTGTATGGCTCAGTATTGGGATGGTTACTTCAGGAATGTGTGCAGTTGGTTTAGTATCAAAGTAGCCTTAAAAACAACCAGGCAGGGAAGGCAGTGGCTGCTGGTAAAATGACTTTGAGGAGTTGCCTCAGGAGGGATTAAGATACAATGCCAAAGCTATTAACTGGGAAGATCCTACCTCCTCAGCTCCAGTTTCTTTTGCCAGTGTTAAGAACAAATAGATCAGGCAGAAAGGAAGCAGTTGTTCAAGAGCCACCTGCCTGTGAGTATGCAGGAATCTCAGCTTCTCAGCAGAACACATGGTGGTATGGGACCGAGCTAGGAGAGACATATATCCTCTTTTGTATCAGTTTCAGAAAACATTATGCTGCCTACTTTCTGTTAGTAGTAAACCATATTTTGACTGCAGTCTCCAAGCCTCAGTGGGCACGTTTGGAGAGGGAGAAGGGATGCAGCTGTGCTGGGGAGCGCATCTGTGCAGCGTGCCACTCTTCTTCTTGCAATGACTCTTTTTCTTAAATGAAAAATAGTCAGACATTGGAACAGACTGCTCAGGAAACTAGTGGAATCACCATTCCTGGAAGCGTTCAAAAACCATGTGGATGTGCCACGTGGGGACATGGTTTAGTGGTGAATGAACATGGTGGTTTTAGGTTAATGATTGGACTTGATGATCTTAGGTCTTTTCCACCCTGAAGAATTCTATGATTCTATTACCCCTGCATACCCCAGGAGAGGCAGTAAATCCTTGCTGACCCTAGAGGAGGAGGGTGCAATGAGACTTGGACAGGTAAGGTCAGGCACCTCCCAGCCTTCCAGCAGCAGTGCTGCAGTCTTTGTGAGGGGCAGCTACGGCCACAGGTACCTGCACAGCCTTCAGCTCAAGGCATGTGGCTCCAGGAAGCCTGAACTTTCTGAGCAGTCTCCTTTTCAGTCTCTCCTGCTTTCTCTGAGGGTTTTAAAAATCTACTTTTCTGGTAAACAAGAGTCTTAGTCTCTCCCCCTGTGCTTCCTCGCCTATCCCACTCCGGAAAAAAAGAGTTGCTTGGCCTCACTGGCAGACAGCCTCTCATAAATCCCCATGGGCCAGACAGTTTGTTATTTATTGCCCACCTTACCCCATCAAATATCTTCACATTACTCCCGTTACTTGTTGCCCTGACTTTTGGTGTCCATTTTCCCATTTATACCCTTCTAGTGAAATATTTATCTGAGGCCTTTCACACACATAAAAATCCTCGATTTAGATACATGAGTTTTGAAGAAGTCCATATCCTCTGCTTTGGGTATGGTTTGTCCCTCTTGACTTTGACTTCTCTGTAACAGGAGTCTGTGTTGCAGAGGAATCTATGGCTATTGGGTTGCCTCCCACCTCTGCTAGTGGCATTACTTGAAGCAACAGCCTCTGAATTTAGGAGGCTTAAACGTGTCCTTTTCTGGATCTCTCCTACCACATGTCATTTTTTGTATGTGAAGTTGTTTATTTGGCTAGACGATGGCAGTCTCTGGCTTTTGCTATCTCTGCAGATGCATATGGTCCTGCTGATAGTCGTGCGTGTCTGCCTCAGATTTGCGGGCAGCAGTGGCATGTGCAGAAAGAAATGGGTGGAGTTGGTCGCACTGTACGGCCTGCAAGGCTCTGCAAAATCCCTATCTGTGGGAATTGCTAGTCAGCTCTTATCAGTCACGTCCCGATGCAGTGAGTTGTAGAAATCAAATTAGCAGACAAGTCAATTGCTTACGTCAGTCAGAAGTTTTGCACTGGGGATGATGTTATAGCCCAGGGCCCCTCACTGGGTAGCCTTCCTGGGTTTGATTACAAGGGCTGTAACAGAACGAAAACCTGACAGTGCAGTTTCATTTCTGTCCTGCTTTTTGGTTTTTCCTCTTTCTTGCTCAAAACATTTTTTCTCACTGTCATTTGGGGCAAGCAGAGCAGAGAATCTGTCATTGCTATAAAGGTAAAGAAAGCTTTGCCCTGTTATTTTATAAAACAAGTTGTTGTGACATACCACACGGTTCCTCACATCACTCAGTAGTTCATTAGTCTGTCACTGTGCAAGCATTCTAAATGACAAGCTAAAAAACACAAGATACTACAACAGTCCATTAAAATTCATGAAAATATCCAAAAAATAGGTTATCAAATATTCAAAATAAGGGATGTAAAAAGAAGCCGTTTGCTGTAAATACTAATACCTGTAGCTGCATAAACATAATGAAGAAGTGCTGTGCACCACCAAGCTGCAGACTGCTGCTGACAAACCCACAACTGCCTGGGAATCCCTGCAGTTATTTATTTCCAGAGAGCTGCTGCCACTTTAGGAAAAGGTTTCCTTCAGAAACTCCAGCCTGTCATGTGAGCCTCTTCTCCTAAACAAATACTGTGGCTAACTTGAAATTGGAGGCAAGATCAGTTACTTTCAAACTCTCAGTGTCATGGAGCAACAAGACATGAAGTTACTAATTTCTTGTGTCCAGGGCGAAAGCAATGGACCTTGGGCTTAATATTTTGGAGGGCTTTTATTTTTTTTTCCTGTACTGCTTTCCCTGGAGTATTAATGTCATATGTCGTTATATCCTCTAGTAATTCTTAACCTTCTTTGAGACTGAAAATGCCTGTATTAGCAAAGTGGGACTGAACTTCCCACGCACAGGCAAAAGGCAAACTTTTAAGGGCAAGCCTTCTGAATAAAAGCTTCAGAGCTCCCATCAGAACTTTCAATAACAAATCTCAAATTCAGTTTCAGTTTCATCCCACCTTTTGGATTAATATCTAACCTTAAATGAACAAACTTCGAGCAATGGAGAATCCACCATGCCTATAAGTGTGTTTTTCAGAAGGTTAATTACCTTCGCTGCTAATACATACATGTTATTCCTGCTGTAATTTTAGTTTCCAAATACTTGGGCTTTGTAAAGGCTTTGTCTGCTATTAATACAGTCCCCAGCCTCCTTTACCCAAATCTGTAATAAATTAGTTTTCAAGGCTTTTTTCTGTAGCGATTCTAAAAATAATTTCTTATTGGAATCCAATTGAATCCAAGGGAAGCAAGGTGATAATCAAATGATGTCACCCTCACATATTGCACTACATCTCACAGCCTGCCAAAACTAGCAACTGTTGCTATGTACCCAGGGGAAGGTGATACTCCCAGCCTTTTCTTGGTGCTGGAAAGCTCTCCTTTCCAGTGCTTGTTAGGCCTCTGGGAGCTGTAGGCTTTTCATTTTGCCCTTATGTGTTGGAGAAACACGGATCGTGTCCTGTAGGATTCTTTGAATTTTTCCTGTTCCTGAAGAAGACCATTTCTCAAAGCCACTGCAAATCTGGAGGACTGATGTGATTTAGCCCATCAAGTGCCTGCATTGCAGAGCTTGGGCTGCAGGGTGGAGACCTTGCTGCAGCATGTGTGGTGATGTTCAAGAATCTGTGTATAAAGACTATGACATGACACCATGACACTTCTCAGATAGTTTATTTCCTTTTCTCAGTAGTCCCCCTGCAAACTTGGCTGATGGTGGGACTCATCCTCCAACTTTTCTCTGGGTACTTCCTGAATTCAAAAATACCCTACCAGGAAAGCAGGGCTCATTGTCATTTGACACGTGGGGGTCCAGAAGTTCCTCAATAGCAAACCCAATGCTGTTGTCAACAGTAGGTAGGTGATGTAGCAGGTTGTCTTTCTCTCCAGTAAAGGTCAGCGTGAACTGGGGGATTCAGTGTGTAGCAGATGACGTTCAGAACATCGCAGGGACGGGTTCTCAAAAAGACTAGAGCTATGGATCATTTTTTTCCCCTTGCTCTCCTAGCAAAACATGCTGTTGGGGTGTTCCAGATCTGTTGGTAAGATTTACAAGACTTTTTACTGGCAGTGTGTGCTCAAGGAAGGGTAGGAGCTCCTCCTGATGAGGATGTGGTGACTATTAATACTTGCAGGAGTTCAACTCTGGTGCTGTTACCTCCTTTCCACTGGCGCTGCTCCTCTGCGAGGCAGAGTCTCGGGTTTGCAGAGACCTCTCCAACGCACACAGTGTCACACTGACCTCTCTCAGTCCGGGACCAAGCAGACAGGTCTGGCCTTACTCCTCTGCATTGGCCGTGTTATTTGCTTGAAGTTACCAAATGTTGTGCCTTCCTCTGGCTCTCCCAGCTGGCCCCTTCTCCAGCGGGAGGGGAGCTGTAGGTGCGGGGCTTCTCCTTCCCTGCTTTTGTCCCCAGATGACTTCTATGCACCTGGGACTCGGAGTGGAAACCTGGGAGTGAAACAAGACAAACGTTCATAACGCTCCATCCGGTTAGTGCCAGCATGTCTTGGCAGCCACTCCCTGCCCTGTCTGCATTTAAAAGTGATTGCTTACGGTTATTTGTCTTCATTTTGTTATAGTTGTTATCTAAACATGCAAGCTCTGTCTTTGTGGTTTTGGGCAATGTAAGGGGGCTGGATTGCAGGCAGCCTGAGATACGATCCTGGTTTTATACAGGACTTAATTTTTTTATTTCAAACATGCATGGCTGCAAATAGCATTGTACCCAGTTCCAGCAATGTCCTGATTCTGTGGAGGGAGTGGGGGGAGAGAAGGGCCACAGAAGAAGAAAGCACTCTATGTTCACTGGCTGGTGTACCAGAGTGATGGGGTAGGGCTGAAGCATCAAGGCATTTTATGGCATTATAATTCCCAGGGACTCTTTCCCAAGTATATATACTGTCCCAATATATAGCAGCAATCCAGAGCTAATTGACATGTAAGTGCCACAGGGGAGTAAAGTTATTTAAAGTTATTAAAGTTATTTTGTCTTTCACCAAGTGAAAAACCAAAAGTTATCTTGGAAAAGAGCAGAGGAGGAAAAAACCAACAGATTACCCAACTATGACTGGTTCAGACTAGCTTGTGAAAGTATCTTGAGGTCATCTTTCCTGAAAGCCTTTGAAATTCAAAGACTATGGACTTTTGTCTCTTGGCACTCTGATTCCTCCTTCTCCTCCTCCTCCTCTCCCTAGCAGATTCTGCCTAACAGTTGCCCTTTTTTTCCACTTTTAAATACCCTGAATCACAGAGATTTTCTTCATTTTCTTCAGTCAGGTCTAAAGCCTTAAGGACTGTGTTGAAGTAATAAAGAGAACAGCATGTACTAGATGCTAGAGCCAAAGGAGAGGGGGTGGGCAGAGGGAAGAGATGACCCTGCTTCCAGGCTTTGGTCCTAATCCTGCAAACTTTTTCTCATGTGAAGAGTCCTGCAGAGGTCAGCCAGACATTTTACATGAACAGCGATTACATGCTATTTGACATCATGCTGAACTATGCTTAAAGTAGTTATAAAAACATGGTCAGAGTTTGTGATAAGGTGTGGATAGGGAGCTTTAGGCCAACTGGATGGGGAGTGTTCTGAAGACATGTGTGGGATTAATTAAATAAAAATTTTGCTTATTTGGCACACGTGACTGTGTATGGCTAAACTCTAGAACTCAGAGAAAGTGTCTCCCTAAAGAAAATATATAAATGCTGGGCCACCACTGTCCGACGTGCACTCCCTGGTATTGCCCTCAAGGAGGAAGGTTAGTCCAAGCACACATGATCTTGCCAAGAATTATCTGCCCAGGTGGCCCAGCTCCCTGCATGCCAGTATCTTGTGCACTCCCATGTTTGGCACTGCTATCAGATCAGGAGGCAGTGTTCCGAACCACCCCGTGATCATGTTGCATTTGTGATTACATTGTTGGCTCTTGCAGTGGGAACCATTTGTTAGGGCCTGGAGGTGCAAAGCAGCTCGCCTGGTGCAGCCCCAAGCCAGGGCTATTACTGACAAACATGACCTTATGGAAACAAACAGAAATTTCACCCTATTTTACCCCAATGCCTTATGACTACATGTGGGGTCTCTTAATACGGAAGGCCTTGTCAGGTAGCTGTAGTTGGTTTCCTGGAGAATCAGATTCAGTCCTTACTGTTCTGCTGGACAGACACTTTCTAGCATATGCATATATTAAGGTACTTCACTAAAATGTGACTTGTAAGTGACACGGATTCCAAAGTGTCCAACACTTCTGCAGCGTTAGAAAAAAGATACTCCTCTGTACATATGGCTTTAAGGTCTCTTGCCATCCTGATTCAATTGCTTTTGACACACTTATTTAAGGGCAATGGGGTGAGCAGGACAACTCTTCACTGTGAGTTAAACAAGAAGAACCCAAGTGCTGCCTGCTCCAGCCCATGCAGGCAGAGTGCCACAGGGGCAACAGCTGATGAAGACAGCAGCTGCTGCAGATGCAGGAAAGGACAAGTACCCAGCTGCTCCCTCCTGCCGCCGCCCCCCTGTGTGGACAGTGTAGCTGTTTGTCCTGCTGAATCCTTGTGTGGCAATCACAATCCATCTCCTCGAAGACCCAGAGCATGTTGAAAGGCTGGGCTGCCTCCCAGCTTCTTCCTCCTTATTTATGTGTCACATGAGGAGAAAACCTAGATGGAGATAGGTTGTCCAGGGTCATCCTGTTGTAGTTATGATGATGGCAACAATTCATAGCTGAAGCATTTGGTTTGTTAACCTTAAAAACAGATGCCATTAAATACTGTATTTAGCTCCTCAGGGGAAGTAGCCTAGTTTCTTTTTTATTTTCCTTTTCTCATCCCTGTTTTAACATTAGTGACTCAGCTGTCACTCTCTTGCAGAAGGGCTGCTGGTGTTATAACTGTGATTGGATGGAACCAAGAACACATTTCTGCCGAAAATAATTAATATGGTGCATTTTCACCTCAAAAAGAGCCTACAAAACTATTAGAAGGTTTTCATTAACTTTTGCAAGCTTTGAAACTTGCCTGTGAACAAAATTGGAAATTTCTTCATGTCTCCTCATGTTTATCCTTGTCGACAAGGCAAAGTCCGGCAAAGACTGGTGCATATCTAACCCTACACATTCCTGTTCCAGCACACAAAGTAGTTCACCTGCATTTAGATACATGCAAAAAAGCCTTTGCAGGTGAGAATCTCACTTTGCAACAGGGCATGTGAGCAGATCCTGTGAACAGAATTAGTTTCCACTAGCTCTGAAAAAAAGCCAAATGGGAGACAAGTGCGGACTCTTCTATCTCATTAATTTTTTCATTCCCCACTTCTCTAATCTTAACTAGAAAGTAGCCTCATTCATTCTGTTTTTCTAGATATCCCATCTCCTCTAAACTTTAATCAAAGGGGAAAAAAAAAAGGGGGGGGAGCGCAAAGCTAGTTAGCCCATTTTGTACTTTTTATATTTTGCATATCAGCTCGTATTACAAAAGTATTAGCAGACCTATCTTAATGTATGCGCGTACATGTCTCTCAGGGTGCTTGGTAGTGGTGCTTCTCTGGGTACTTCCCTTTCTGAAGGAGGGAAAATATCCCCGTAAGTATTTGCTTGCTCTTTTTGCCCTCATCTATTCAACTGCAACTTAAAGGTGCTTGTTTCTTGTGTACTTTTGTTACGAAAATGATGCCTGGCATACTTAGGAGGCCTTGCATTCTTGAGCTATGAATGCTGTGAATAGTGTCATAAGAAAAAGGAGATGTACAAAGGCATCATCATTCTTTGCATTGTCCTTTAAAATTTGCCCTGTGTCTTGAACGTGTAGGTGTTGAAAAAGGGCTTATTTCAAGCACTGTAGTTCCATTTGCATAACTCAACATTTTCCCCCTAAAAGCAGGGGTGTCTGCGAAGTGACACCATCTCAGGGTAATGAGGCGTTGCCTCAGTACCTGTCCTGAAGGGCAGGGACAGCAAGGTTGGTTTGTACTAGCAAATGAAACTGAAATAAGTCTCTTGATTTTATTTTTCTTTATTGAATTAATGCTTCTTTGTCTGCCTATAAACTTCCAGATGCGTCTTCTACTTGTGCAGACCTTCCCATACTGGGAGCTCAACCAGACTGCATCCTACAGGGTAGATAATTCTTGTTATAGTACCTGATGATGACCCTTGCTGCTAGCACAGTCCAGGTCCTAAAACCCATTGCCCCATGGCTCCGTAAAAATGTCCCAGTCTGTGTACAGAGTGATACAAGGGCCCCAGCATGGCCTGAGTGTTGGCTTCAGTAGGGATTGCTTATGTGCACAGGATCAAATCGGAACATGAAAAGGCTCCTCCACTCATCATTCTGCTATTCAGGCTCTGGTGTGGGGGTGGGGCACGAACAAAGCATCGTCAAGTGCTGAAGCATTTTGACACAGCCTAGCTTTAGGCTCAACATTCAGCACTTGTGATTGTGATTGTATTGATGACACTGTATTTTCTCAAAGTAGGTAAATAGTTTAAAAAAAAAAACAAAACCGCTTTCATACCTGTGCATTTACCTGGATTGTGGGGTTTCTGGGATGGTACTGCCAGTTACATGTGAAACAGGAATGTCCTGCTTGCTGTAGCAAAGGGCTGATTCATTGGCAGCATAATAGGTGTCATATTCCCTTTTGTCAGCTCCTCAGGTATATTTTCCCCCTGCAGTAAACAGAAAATAAATTTTAAAAAATCCAGTAGAACCAGTAACATGCAAGTCATCTGAGTGAGGTGAGGTTCAATGAAAACTAAAACAGCTCATAAATGGGGTTAGGTGAGGCTGGGATGAATCCAGAGGGTAGAGGGAGAGTTTGGTGTGAGTGAGGATGAACTCCCTGAAGCCGCCATGCCCTGGGAGACACCAAGAGCGACCATCCCAAAGCAACCGCAGTCCCAAAAGCTTCCTGCCAGAGGGTGAGATCCACCTCCACCAGCGGAGAGGGTCAGGCTCAGGCACACTCAGAGGAGAACAGGAAGACAGGCTGGTGGGCTTATTCGTTGGAGGCGCCCATTTCTCCCAGCAAGTGCCGAGGTTGGCCGGTGTCACTAGCTCAGACGTCAGGGTCTGACCTGGAGCTGCCCAGATTTTAAGTCTGTAAAAAAGCTTTTTCCATAGGCAGAAAAAAAGAATCAAATGCTGTCAATTTGGAGATTACAGCCAGGGCATCACAGTGTGGAAACTAAAGCCATGTGCCTTGGTGGTGAGTTTATGGGCAGAACTGGTTTTGGAGCTGGGTGTCCTGATGCAGTGCATCAGTGGAAGTCAGATTAGAGAATGGTCTGGGAAAAGACTTCTGAAGTAAACCCACCTCACTACTGTTCATGTAAAAATGCTGAGGAGATGGATACTGTTGTCCACCCATGTCGTCTGGCACGGCATGAGCATTGTTTGTGTATACAGAAAGCAAGTCTGTACAATTTTTCAAATATGCTTCTAAAGTGCAGTGTTTAAAATACATTCCCCAGTACAGAAGAAAAATGTAGGAAACTACAAGAAACCAAGAGGCTAGGAGGACCCATGTGTTATTCTAAGGACAAAAGCAGAATGCACATCAGAATACATCAAAAGGAAAACTGATCACTTTCTCCTTTCAAAAGGCATTAATATTTTAGAGCTGCCATTACATTTTGAAGAGTGCTCAGGTATTTATTGGTAATGCCATGACCCAGTCCGAAGTCGTGAAGGAGGAGATACCTGTTTTTCAAGTTGTTCTGTTCACTTATCCCTCATCTCCTGATTCACACCCTGTCCACACCAGCGCTGCAGTAACTTGGTGAATATCTGGAGTCACAGTTGTGTGTTCCCACACCAACTGCCCTTCGTGAGGCTCCCAAGGGTTTTTGCCCCTAAAAGCAGCAGGTCAGACATAGTGAGGGCTGCACTTAGGTGCATCCCCAGCTTCCTGCAGTGCTCAGGTCTGCGGAGCACGACCATTCCCTTTGCCACCTCAGCAACCAACTAAATGCATCATATTTTAAAATGCACTTTTTTTAAAAAATCTGATAGTATCTTATGGTTCAATAATAAAATAATTATGTGCTTAAAATAGCACAGGAGAGGGGTCTTGTTTCAGATTAGTCTACGTAGCAGAAATGCTGGGGGCTGATTTGGAAGTTGCTCAAAGGCTTTCTCATGAGAAGGTCTCTGGCACTTGTGCTGGCTTTTGAAGGGCTTGCTCAGGCCTGATCAAACTCGGTCAGGCAACAACATATCAGATCTGTTCCTCTCATCAGTCACGTGTTAGCCATAACTGTCACCAGATTTGCAATTTAATGTGTGCAGCTCAACACTTCCAATTAATCCAGGCCGGGTGTTTAACAATCTATCATTTCAGAGCTAGCACTTCACAGAGCTGCGTGCAGGGCAGCCCTGCAGTTGGGGACATCAGGAGCCCTGGAGGGCTGCCTTCGTGCACACGGATTTTACTCTTCCCCTACCACTGTGTGGTGGAAGGTATTGATGGTTTAGTTGCATTTCACAGGCTTAGGAAGTGTTTAAAAAACAACACACCACTACAAAAACATTTCAAAAAAATAAAGATTTATAATAGGTGATTCAGCAATGAGAGGCTTTTGTGATCTTCCATGGGAAGCTACTATTTTTAGTGAATTATTATAAGCAGTAGCATCACTCTCATTTATTTATAAAGGCATGAAAGAACGCCCATACGTGTTTCTAAATAGTCAGTGTATAGTAACGGCCATATGCTGAGAATGAGAAAAAATAGAATTGAGCATTTTGGTTTCCACAATGCTGCGTGAGAGTTGTGCTGGGATCTTTGAATCTAAGAAACAAAAAAGAGAGGGATTTTTTTCCCTTTTTTCTGGTTCTTCTTTCTAGCAATACAAACCCAAAGCCTTCACAGTGAAAGTCTGCCTCACAGTAAAATTGCATTGTTTTCATCGAGGCCTAGCTGAGTGACCACTGAGGTTTGGGAGAACTCTTCCGGTAGCTTCAGCATCTGTCCTGACAGGGGTAGCTATTTTTATAGGAGTTACTGTACATGTAGGGTTCAGGTTGATTAGTTGTGAATGCCTACACTTCTCTTGGGGCTCCGTGGCATGGAACAGGAGAAATGCAGTGATGCTGTGCTGAAGAGACTCCACGAGTAAACCATGGTGTCATTGCCAAAGTTTCTACAGTGGAAACACTTTAAATGCTGGGGCTTGCCATTGAGAAAAAAAAAAAAGAAAAAGATATCTCCTGGTGATACCACTCCTGAACAGAAATTAGAACTGGTTTGAACTGACTCTGCAAAGACCCAGCTGCATGCGTCCATTGCAGCTTTTTTGCGTTCAACTTTTTGGGTTTAAGTTCACTAAGTGGCAACATCTTTCACTTTCTTGCTGACTGCGTTTATGTCCCAGTCAAACTTGCGATAAGGTGCCTTGGGATTTTCATGAATTCAGCACCTTACAAGAGCAATGCCTCCAAGTGAATTCTTACTCCTAATTAAGTTAAATCCCTTGATTGAAATCAATTGTGTTGAATTTTGGGCAACTGTGATATGAAGCGGGTGGAAGGGAGTGAGAAAGGTGGCTCTTTCACAAGGTGCCCTAACAACCTCTCAATGACAGTGTCTTCCTCCTGATTCCCAAATCCTATATTTTAATGTGGAAAAGCATCGCTATAGCATGCAGATGCTAACACTTATTTCTTTAGGGGGTTTCCTGTGGCAAAGAATGCCAGGGTACATGGCTCCTGACACTTTGAGGAGTTGCTGGAGAGCCTGACCTTGTTCTTGCTCTGCAGCTGCATTAGTTAAAGTATCAGCATTTTCCTCACTCTCTGCTTCCTGTCTCCCAACACCCAGTGGAAAAAAATAAACGACAACTGGCATGCTCTACTCACAGCAAAACAAATGTTATTTATTAGAGTCCTCATGTGGTCAGATCATGTCTGACTGTAAAATATCTGGAGATTTTTCTGCTAACTGGAAGCATGATGCTCTGAGGCAATTTCCAGGCAGTGTATATTTTCAGCTAGGTTTTATTTACGTCAGTCTAGTGATTTGCAATATCACTGTTTGCAAAGAGTGAGGCAGCGGTTGTTTTAGCTAAAAGTTTTTTTTTTTTCTCTTTTTTTTTTTTAATTTTTTTTAGGAAAAGTTTTCAATTGTAACTCAATTCCCATGCTTTGAGATGATTTCGTGTTCAAAAAGGAGGACATAAGCCTCCTTGGCGGGCAGGTCGCTTGTCGCCTGCCCTTGTGGCCAGCGCGGCTGGGGTGGTGGGAAGTGCGATGTGCAAGTCAGGGAGGGTTTGTTTTTCCTCTGCTAATCACCCTCCCCTGTTGTAATTTGGCACAGGATGGAGGCAGATCTGTGTTCTGCTCTCCTATCTGAGCCAGCACATTTCAGAGGATAAATCTTTGCTGGACTTAATGTTCTCCCAAGGAGCTTAAATCCCTGAAGACTCTACTCTTCTGGGGTGGGGGATGACAGGCAGAGATGCAGGCAGAGGGCTGATTACAATGGAGGCCACTTCTAGCTCTTCCCCTACCACCAAGATCAGAAAAATCCTTTGAAAAAGGATGAGGAGGGGGAACCACAGAGCCACCTTTCAGATGCAGAGCTGACTTTCCCCCCCCCTAAATCTGTGAGATTTTTTTTCCCTTTTACTGCAGGAGGGCATGCCTGTGTAGGGCTGAGCCTGTGTCATCCCAGATATCCTTTCCAGGACTGTGAGGGCAGTGGCCTTTGCCAGCTGGGTGTGAAGGGAGGTACCCTGTGGGACTCTGGTGCACTCTCTCCACCTCCTTCTGCTGAACATCTGGTGGGATTTTTGGGAACTGCCTTAGGAACTTGTAGATGATACCAAACATGAAGCATCAGAACCATTGAGTGTCAGAAAATATTTCTCCTTCTGTGTGTAATTTTCTTAATGCTTTTTTTCTTCCTGCAACTTCCATAATTTAGGGAAAATATAACAATCTGGAATACATAATGCTTGGTTTAATATGGAAAAAGATGTATATCAGTACAACATGGCTGGATAGATATTGTAGGAGAGCTCTCTTTATGTTTTAGTTCTTGCTTTTTCTGCGTCTGTGGAGCGTCCTCACTGCTTTTTTAAATTATATACATTTTTCTGGTTTGAAAAGAGGAAGAAATTCTGAGACATCTTTGGGTTTGGGATTTCAAAGTTTCTTGAGAAGAGCAGCACTGCAGCCTTACAGAGCTAGGCAGAAAGGGACTGTATGGAACCAATAGACTGATATGTCCTAAAGATTGACTTGCCTAGGCTTACCAATCCCTTTCACCAGGAATTTCTACATACATGCACACAATTGGTAACTTTAATTATTTATAATTTTGAAGCCAGTGCATCTGTTTTCTTGTTTACTTGTAGTTGAATCTCCTTGAGGACTTTAAAGCAAACAAAATGTGAAACATGTAAAATGTGATTGTCCCGCTCTGCTCGGCAGTGGTGCTGCCTCACCTTGAATATTGTGTGCAGTTTTGGGCTCCACAATATAAGAAAGATATTAAGCTATTAGAGAGCATCCAAAGGAGGACAGCAAAGATGGTGAAGGGCCTTGAGGGGAAGCCATATGAGGAGTGGCTGAGGTCACTTGGTCTGTTCAGCCTGGAGGAGACTGAGATCTCGTTGTTGTCTTCAACATCTTCATGAGGGGAAGTGGAGGGACAGATACTGATCTCTTCTCTGTGGTGACCAGTGACAGGAAATGGCATGAAGCTGAGTCAGGGAGGTTTAGGTTGGATGTCAGGAAAAAGTTTTTCAGCCAGAGGGTGGTTGAGCCCTGGAACAGGTTCCCTAGGGAAGCGGTCACAGCACCAAGCCTTTCTTAGTTCAAGAAGCATTTGGATAACCTTCTCAGGCGCATGGTGTGATTCTTGGGGTGTCCTGTGCTGGACCAGGAGTTGGACTTGATGATCCTGATGGATCGCTTCCAACTCAGCATATTCTCAGAATCTACAAAAACTGGTTTGAAGCCAGTTTTGAGTTACTTCTGAAGAAGGCACAGACGTTGGTATGGACAGGTGGGCAAAATGTGTTGAATTATTCACAAACTCCAGTTTCAACAACAAACGAATGCAAAAAAGAAGTTGTTTGTTTCATTTTGCTTTTCTTAAAGAAATAATTTTTGGTGGAAGCCATCTGTAAGGGTGTTCATCCCAAAGGAGATTTGCGTGACAACATTTTCAGGAAGCTGGAAACTGAAATTCAAGTGAGCAAGCAGAGCCATGGAGAAGACAGACTCCCTCTGGTCAGCTAGAGTCTGATAAGCTGGAGTTATTTTCATGGCTTCTTTTCAGTGGTATTAGATCTGATGCCTTTCTCTACTGTGTGCCTGCCAGTAAATTTCATATGGGAAAATTAAAACACTAAATATGTTAATACAGTATAAAATAAAGTCTGATTCTCCCCAGTGAGCATTATTAGCATTTATGGATCTGCAAATAGTGTTTGTTTTTCTCCCACCATGTCCTAGTATCCCACTTGTTAAAGAACTGCTTTTGATTTGTAGCCCTAAATTTACAGTTTAGGAGCCCATATCTGAAATAACAAATTTGCCACTAACTACAAAACACTGAAAGAAAAACAGACCAGTGTGTAACTTGGACTCGGCAGCCACCAGCTGCACCTCATCTTGCTAGTCTTTAGTTGGCTTTTTTATATTGAAAAAAAAAAAAGGGCGGGGACTTCTAAGAGTCAAGTTACACAACTCTCATTTTATTTTTAAAGTGAGTGGATTCCTTGTTGCGTTGTTGAGGATGATGAATTGATACCACATGTTGCTTCCAGACAAAAAGGACTCTGTACTGCAGTGGAAGCACTTGCAGCTGGTGTCTGAGTTAGTGGACGGACTCCACAAGGTAAACATGGCTTGGAAGAGGCTGGAACAGGCACAGAGAGGGGGAATTTTCTCCATTTTAAAGGCTCAAGCATTTGCTGCTGTTGCCTGACCGGGTCTGAGTGTTGAAATAACATGCAGTCCTAGCCTCCCTGGGAGACTGGTTCAGTTCTTTGTATCAAATGAAGGATAGGGCACTTTGGAAATGTTTGAGTGTCCTCTCTGTCAGGTTACCCATTTGTGGTCTTACCAAAATATCGAGAGAGACACATGGTAGGACATGGTAGCTGATCTCTGGGGGGTTTTTTGGGTAGCAAAATGTGGCTGAATCCCTCGAGGAGTATTAACTGAATAAAATGCAGTGCAGTGGATCAACATTTATTAAAGCTGAGACTGTGGCCTTGAGTTTGGGGAAAGTGCTGTAATCCCTCATGTTGCTGCCCTGGCTACTGTGGGCACCCAACTCACCCTTTCTTCTGGTGCCATCATCCTAAGCCAAGGTAGGACAGCAGCCCCACTTGTCTGTGGCACTGCACCACTCTCTGCTCGCACCAGTTCTGCTCTGCCTCACGTGTGTTCTTTCGCCCTGCAACTTCCTTGTCTCCATGGACAGTCCCTCTTCCCTGCAGGACCACTTTTGAAGGGGACTGGGACCCAGCTGTTTGGCCTCAGGGCAGTATATGATGCTCTTGATGTTATCTGCAGGAACCTCAGTCTTCTGGCTCTTAGCAGAGCGAATGGCATTCTTCAAGACCAGTATAAATAGTAACACTAATAAAGGGAGGAGCTCATCATATTTCTTTTCTGCTCTGCTTATGTACAGTCCATATGTTGTACCCATCGGTGGTATCTGAGCTGTCTGCAGCCTGGCTAGCATCTATCCCATATACATATGGTCTCCAGGACAGATGATGGAAGTTCCTTTATAGATCTTTTAAAGTTTCTCATTGCATTTTGACATGGAAAGATGTGTTATGTTTCCATCATCATGGCCTAATTCATCTCCCACATAAGTCAAAGACATATTCCTATTATTTTCATCAGCAGTGGCTTCAAATGATGAACTGTATTTTCTTTGCCTCCTCACCTCCTTTGTGGTTTGTTGCATGGTCATATACTAGTAGTGCACATGGTTGTGAGCAGTGATTGTCCCAAGATATTTTCCTATAATTTAAGCAGATAGGAATATTTTTTGACAGCTCAGAAAACAGGTAGAAAATACAGTTATTTCCATCCAGACTGCAGCCTGGTAGCACAGTGCAACAGCCTTTACTGATGTGAGTTGTCAATCCCTGTGGCTTCTGTAGCAAAACTTGCATGTGAACGGATAATAGGATCCAGCCTTAATTTGATTTGGCAGAGCATCCAACAGAAGGAAAAACCAAGAAACTCAGATACTGTTGCTGAAGAGGTTAGCGGGGGAGGCTACGTGAAAGAAGTGGGTTCTAAGGCAGTGTTTGAGCAGAGGGTGGATATGGGGTACACAAAAATAAATTGGCCCATAATTATGCTTAAGAAAACAATCTTCCTACAGAAGAAAAGCAAAGAAAAACAGAAGCAGGAGTGTAAGTGGCATAGTGCTTAATGTAAAGGAAAACAAACTGCTTGGATTTTTTATAACCACCAATTTTCAATGCAAAAGGATTATTACATTCTTTTATTACTTGTGTAAAACCAACACTGAGCAAAAAGATATAATAAGAAGAAAATTACACATGTGCACATACATATCCACACATGCAGGAGTCCTCATCCTGAGAGGTGCCTCAGTCTCACAATTTTACAGTTTAGGATTTTTCATGGTTTTAGGCCAAATAGTTTCATACTATGGATACCACCATCAGAAATAAGCTCTTTTATGAGAGTACTACAGGCTGAAAACTGTTAGCTGCTGGCATTTTGGCTGAATGTTTTTATATCTGAAGCTGTGTGTGGCGCACTGTGTACACCACCTTGGGTGTTTCTTTTCTGTGTTTTCTAAGATTTATTTTTCATTAGCAAGAATCACGATGCTGTGTATTCTTATACCCAGCATTTTTAGGTGGGGAACAGCATGGTTTGTATTGCTCTTATATGGCTCAGTGTGGTGGTCTAGCTCTGATTGTCCTCATCCTGCTGGCAGCTCTTTCTGAGAAGAGATCCACATGCAGATGTTTTCACATATGTTTGTCCATGAAAGTTACGGGGAATGAATGTGAGAGCTACCTGCATTGATGCAGTCCAAGCTGGAATATCAACAAAGGTTATTTAAAAAAAAGAAACAAAACCAGTTCTTCAGCCAGTTTTACAGGGAGAAACCTGAGGAAGTAAGCAATGATGCCTAGTTATTAGAAGTTAGACTGTTGCCAGACTCAAAATATAGTTAAAATGTCATCAGTTAAACAATAAAAAGCTCTTTCCTTCTTTAGACTGAAGAGCTATTATGGTGTGACTCAATCCACCATATTCTGATGGGATGATAGTACCGCAGAAATTGTCAAGTTTATAGCTGAGGCGCTGACCCAAACTTCTCTTGAGCATGTCAGCAGAGTCTGACCTGCTGCTTCAAGTAAATTGTTTAAAACATAACAGTTGCTGTTTTGAACCATGGTCCATATGATTTCTCTTTTCATTAAGTGATAATCACAACCACGTCTGCTGTCTGCATGTGAGAAGAACTTCAGGAGTGTTTTGCATTTCACACTCTGACAAAAACCACAACACTCAACAGTGGGGGAAAAAAAGGCATTTTGTACTGAAAAGAATTATTTTAAAAAATGCTAGACTGTATTTCTGTGTACATCAAATATGTCTCCAGTTTACTTATGTCAAGCATCCATTTATCCTAAGGATGCAAATGTTGAAGCACTTGTGAATGATTTGTTGATTGATTCATTCTTTGCCCATTTAAATCTGGAATTTCTTCAGAGTTTTGTAAATGAAGGACACTTTTCCTGGATAGTTTGATGATGCTATGGTCCTGTTTGTGTTTTTGAAGAATGTTGATAGGAAAAATGTGATTTTATCCTTCTCGTAGGTATAGCTGGTAATTGCCCAAATTTAACAAAAAAGAGCTCTGCAACTCTTTAAACTTGGAGGAATAGCACAAGGCATTTTTCAAAGGAATGTGGGATAGCTCCAAAAATCTTTTTACTTCCTCATTGGAAAAAAAGTTTGTTTACCAAAACTGAAAGCATTCACACTAACAAATACTATTTGCTTTCCCTTTCTTTGATCCATATTTTAAGCACAAGATCAGCAGGATGCGTGAAGTGGGATTTTCAGTTATTTTGGTTTAAATCTGGTGCCATTTCACTAGGGGTACTGTGGACTGGTTTTCTCACCTTTCTCATTCTGAGGTGATTATAATTGGTTTGAGGCAATGTGGTTTTTGAATGGTAGATGTTACTGACTAGTGCAAGCAGGTAGAATGCAAGAGCAGACTGTATGCAGGCTCCTCGGAGAGTACTGTATTTTGTAGCATCCCATACAGCGTGGAATATCTGACTGTGTACAGCAGCTTTATACAACTCTGTATCCAGCAGCTTACAGGAACAGGGATATCGTTGCATACTGTGTCACATCATGTTTTGAAGACTGTGAGGATACTATAGTGAGGGGACAGCTGGCCAGCTACTGAAGTACGGGCATAATTCTGGTGCCTCTAATCAAGAGACAAAGTATATCTTAGTCATCACAGAGTGCCTGTGGGAGAGGAGCAACAGCACTTGCAGTTTACTCAAGAATTATTATAACAAGTATACAGCACATGTGCCCATGAAGAATTAAAAAGACATTTGCAGAGGCTGTGATGAGTGTGACTACCCCTCCAGCCAGATTTTTCCTGTGCCTTTTCAGTTTTTATTTCAAGGAACTTATGGCAAGATTACTGATAGCATAGAAGTTTGTCCTGAGTCCAAAGCAAGGGAGAATCATCTAGCTCCATGCTGGCAGGAATAGAGCTGTGTCACACTCTTTTCCTTAGGATGCAGTTTTTAGGGGTGTAGAGGTGGGCACCAGGAATGCACAGCTAGTTCAGGCTCTGGGAGTGCTTTACGGCAGCATGCTGGCACTCCAGTCCTCCTGTATGCAGCACTCCAGAAGTCCATGGAGATATCCAGAAGGGTCCAATGCTTTCATTCATGTTGCTTTTTTCAGGGGATGTTGGTTTAATGATTGAGATTTGAGTCATAAAAGAAGTGGGGTGCTGGTCTTGATGTTTTGTTTTGTTCCTTTCCTGCAGAATTCGATCCGGCACAACTTGTCACTCCACAGCCGATTCGTGAGGGTGCAGAATGAAGGCACTGGGAAAAGCTCTTGGTGGATGATCAATCCAGATGGTGGAAAAGGCGGCAAGGCACCCCGGAGACGTGCTGTGTCCATGGACAACAGCAACAAGTACACCAAGAGCAGAGGGCGGGCAGCTAAGAAAAAGGCAGCCCTGCAGACCGCCCAGGAAACAAGTGAGGACAGCCCTTCTCAGCTCTCCAAGTGGCCAGGGAGTCCCACATCCCGCAGCAGTGACGAGCTGGATGCATGGACAGATTTTCGCTCCCGTACAAATTCAAATGCCAGTACGATCAGTGGCCGCTTGTCACCAATTTTGGCAAGCACTGAACTAGATGATGTTCAAGATGACGATGCTCCACTTTCTCCCATGCTGTACAGTAGTCCATCGAGCTTGTCCCCATCGGTAAACAAACCATGTACTGTGGAGTTGCCTAGGTTGACTGATATGGCTGGGACAATGAACTTGAATGATGGACTGACAGATAACCTCATGGATGATCTCTTGGACAATATAACCCTCCCTCCCTCCCAGCAGTCACCCACAGGAGGGATAATGCAGAGAAGCTCCAGTTTTCCTTATGGTTCCAAAGGTTCAGGGCTGGGTTCCCCGTCAAGTAGTTTCAACAACGCTGTGTTCGGGCCGTCGTCCCTGAATTCCCTCCGCCAGTCGCCCATGCAGACAATTCAGGAGAACAAGCAGGCCACCTTCTCTTCCATTTCTCATTACAACAACCAGACGCTGCAGGATCTTCTTGCCTCTGATGCACTTAGTCACAGCGATGTCATGATGACACAGTCTGACCCACTCATGTCACAAGCCAGCACAGCTGTGTCTGCCCAGAATTCCCGCAGAAATATAATGCTCCGCAACGACCCTATGATGTCGTTTGCTGCACAGTCCAGCCAGGGTGGTCTGGTCAATCAGAACCTGTCACATCACCAGCACCAGTCCCATAACTCCTCTCTTAGTGGCAGCCGTGCCTTGTCCAATTCCATCAGTAACATAGGCTTAAGTGACTCCAACAGCTTGGGATCCACCAAACATCAGCAGTCGCCTGTCAATCAGTCTATGCAAACACTTTCTGACCCGCTGTCAGGCTCCTCTTTGTACTCTTCTAGTGTGAACCTCCCGGTCATGGGACATGAGAAATTCCCAAGTGACTTGGACCTGGATATTTTCAATGGGAGCCTGGAGTGTGACATGGAGTCCATTATCCGCAGTGAACTCATGGATGCCGATGGGCTGGATTTTAACTTTGATTCCCTCATCTCAGCTCAGAATGTTGTCAGTCTGAATGTGGGGAACTTCACTGGTGCTAAACAGGCTTCATCACAGAGTTGGGTGCCAGGCTGAAGGATCTTTGAGAGCAGGGAAAATGGGCAAACAGGTCAGTGCCCCATAGATGTGGTAAAATAATTGGTTCCTTAGTTTTATTGCAGTTTGCACAAAACCCTTAATAGTTAGTGCACACTAATAATATTAATTTGGCCTGTGATGGCTTGCTCTGTGTTTGTATGCTACAGGCACGACCAAGAAACGTGGAGATGTGGAGGGAAACGAGGCTAAGCTATAAAAGCTGTTCAACTGCAACACTGTCAGCACGCATCTGATGCTTAGCGTCCTTCTTAATTTAGGCATGAGAAATGTTAATGACAAATCAGACAAACCAAGGTGGAATATTTGTGGGTTTTAGGAATCACAGAGCTCTAACTCATCTTCTTTGAAGTCGCAACAGATGGATTCTTTCTTGCAGCCAATGCCAGATGTAGCCAAGCTGTGTTACACAGGGATGGGGCGAGGGGCTCTGCAGTCAGTGCAACAGTGTTGCTGCAGGGGAGGAAGATGAGTGTCTTTGCAAGATCGGTGTACTCACTGCAGGTTGGGTGTGTGGGACAGATCTAGACAGAATCAGAGTTGTACTGCTGCTGTGGTAGAGCAACGCTAGCAAAGTTGTTTGTTTGTTTGTTTAAATTGTACTTCTTGGGGGGAAAAAAAGGTAACAAATGGAGAAATTATATATTGGAATAGCAAAGGTGAGATCCTGGTCTCAGGAATGTCCTAGATTTAATGTTTTAAGTAAGCAAAAATTGTTGCACTTCTTCCCCACTGAGGGGGGTAGATGTAATTTTCTTTTGGACTCCAGCAAGAGATTATCTGTAGGTTTGGGTTCTGGCATAGATGCTTTTTAAATATTAGCCTCCTCGGATTAATTTTTTTTCCAGATTGATCCATTCTTTTCCATTGCTTATTTTCCACAGCTGGGGGCATTTGAACTTGTAAACATTGTTTCTGTCATCCTTCTATGATTCTACAGGCTCCTGCCCATACCTCTACCTGCTCACATGTACATACTTCCTGACTCATAGGACAGGTGCCACACAAAGTGCCCTTTCTCCTTTGTTTATTTATTAGTATAAGGGAGTAGATTTCAAAATACAGTAGGATAAAAGGTTAGCTATAAATTATTGAAAGTGTTCTATTAACTTCAAAATAGTATGTAGGGTATCTCAGTGGTGAAGTAATACAAGGCATTCATTCAGTTTGCAGCTTACTTCCAGCTTTCTTATTTTCCAGATGAAGGATGGAAAGAAGGAGTCGGTGTCATTTGACTTTACAATGCATAATTTGCCCCTTTCATCTTTAATTGTGTTTTCGGGCACTGTTTCACAGTTAGATGTTCAAGGAGAAGCTTTGTGGTAGGTGAGCAGCAGTGGTGAACCTCCTGAATGCTTTCCTGTTTCCTGTGTGTACGGAGGACCTCAGGAGACATGTACTGTGATCTGCTGTCTGTGAGGGAGAACAAGACTGCCCAGTCATTCTCCTCTCAGTCGATCTGCAAAGTTGCTGTGCTCTGATGGAGTGGTTGGTTTGCACAGTCCTTTCTGTTTCAGTAGAAGGATTTCCTCTGGTTCTTGCACATCTCACTCAAAGCGAGAGCATTGCAGCGCACGGCCAGGTGACGGGCTGCGGAGATGGACTGTAGAGGACACCATGTCCTGCTGACCCTGTGTGAGATGGCAGCTTGACAAGTCAAGGGCCACAGCTGAATTTTGGGTTTTCTTTAGTTCCAGTGACGGAGAATTCAGGAAAGGAAAGGGAGAAAAAAGATACTTGTCTTGAGAACCAGGCTGCAAAAATTTGCAGAAAGTCATGCTTTCTGACCAGTTCTCTCTTCCTTTATTTGGATTTAAAAACCTTCTTTGCATGATGTAAAAAAAAAGGCTCTAGGAACCTTATTGCTGTGAAACACTCAGCAGTACAATCTATCAAATGGGGTCTGAAAAATAGATGTTATTGACAGTTTTGCTTGACACAGGCAAATAGGGCAGCCTCCTGCTTCCATAGCTTCATTTGCTCTGTGTAGGTAGAAGCCGCCGCAGGGGGACTTGCCTAGGCAGCACAGAGACACACCAGCCCACCTCTTCACTGATGCTCACTGCTGCCTCTTCACCCCGGCCTCTGGCAGTCACAGAAAGCATAGCTGCTGTGATCCTTTTCAGGCTGCTCACAGGAACTGACACATCTGTGTGAGCGGAGTCTCATTGCAGAGGACAGATTTATTAACGAGACAGCTCTCCTCAGTGGATTACTGTCCAGTCATCTGTGGAAGCCTTTCTCCCTCTCTCTGACAAGTGGACCGGCTGCTGTGGGGTGCCTCTGGTATCAGGTGCAAGCGCAGATGATTTCTGCTGAGGTGGTTCATCATGCACCCTTCCTCATCTGTTAAGCAGCGCTGTTTGAGAGTATGCCTCCCTACAAGCATCTCATATTTTGATAGGGACTCCTTGCATGACATCAGATGCAATCGTTCTGAACTGCTCTTCTCCGTTACTTTCTCTGCTGTAGCAGTAGGAACCCCTGAATTAAAATCTTCTCTCAGCAATGTTCACGACCCCAGTAATGAATCTTACAGGCTCCGAAGACTGGGGAATGCTTTCAGCAAAACAGCCTGGTGATTGCTCATGCTAAATCCGTTTCAAAAGGGCAGCCAGGTGTGTTTTGCAGGCAGGCAGAAGCAGTTACAATGGATTATTGGCATACCTGGGAATAGTGAGTGTTGTGTTTTCTATGAAAAATAAGAGAAACGTTGGAGTAAGTTTTCAGGAAGAAAAGAAAGAAGGTAAATACATAGGTATTTAATTTATAGATACTGTAGGTATAGGGGGAGGTTTACTTTGGAAGAAAATCAACTACAATTTCTTCATTGGGGAATTAAAAAACCCCTGCAGGAGATGCCACCATTGCAAGTTAGTGGCTTTGCACATTTGCTGTACGCAAGCCCATGCATGGTCCCTGGAGAGAACCCCACCCAATCCCACCACGCTGGCCTGTGCCCGTGAGGCTGGCCATGCCCAGCCTTTCAGAGGGCTCTCATTGAGGCATATAAATGAATTTGGGTTTGTTTTGATTTTTTTCTCTTACAAGAAGAAAAGGAAAAAATCAGTATGTTTTTCTCTTGCTTTATGCACTCAGCCATAATTTTCTCCTCTTACACTGCCTGGGGCCTCTGTTCCTCTATCTCTACCTGCTTCTCAAGAGCACTGGATAATGCCCTCTGCCCACTCAGATAATCATCACCTAGGTATTTCAGCTTGTTTATCAATAAATAAAGACATCACTATTCCCTCACCTGTCTCTAGAATACCTTTTATTTTGAAATTATTGGGTCTTCTCCTAGTCTGGGGTTCTCACAACTCTGCACTTTGCTCTGGGGTCCTTCTCAGCTGACAAGTCCAAAAGGACTTGGTTTTTGCCAAAGAGTAGTCCCAAACAGAACATCAGGGGAGACTATTCAGGACATTTGCTACTGCCTGGAAGGACAGGAGCTGGTGAACAGTTATCACTTGGGCAAACATTTTCTCCAGCATCAAAACCCATCCAAGAGGTTGTTTACCTGGATTGTTTCAGTGATCCAGTTTACAATGGCACCGTGCAGGGTGCCATCGATGCTGGCAGGGTTGGGCACGGGTGGAGAATGGCTTGGCACAAGCAGGTCAGGAACTTCTTGAGCTGGTGTCACCATCTGAAAAACTCATCTAAGCTGCATCTCCTGAGAGAGATTTCAGTGTGCCATTTAGCAGGATGCCTCTGGGCTCTGTAACAGAGCTGTGCTGGAGTCACGTTGACTTGTTTGAAAATTACATGTAGAATACTTGACAGATCAGTTAAAGTCACTCATTTTCCCCTAGTATCATATAGGTGCCACATCATCTTACTGCAGCAGTAGAGTGCTGCAAATAGCAACATCATGTAACGTTCACACAATTTGATGATTAACATCTCTGATTAAAAAAAATCTTAGGAAACCTAGCAAAATGCCTGTTGGTATTTCATTAGTCTATATCAGCTTGAACTACTTGCCAGTTTGTTAATTGGTGTTCAACCTGTTTCTGCGTACAATTCATACCCAAGATGAATAGGTCTGAGGATGACTTAGTATTTACAACACCATCTTAAAAGTGAAAATAGTTAGTCAAAGATCTCCATTTTGATGGAGTTTTGAATCAGAGAGTTCTGTACAAAATGCCACAAAAAAGATGATTTTTGTTTTTTACCAGAAGTCCTATGCCCATGAAAGCTTTCGTGCAGAAATCAGAATTGGTGGATGACTTGCCCGAGGACACTGACTGCCTCAGGACCATACTTGCCACTCTTACTATCAAAAATGAGATCTTTAGGGGTAGGGCTGGCAGGTTTCTTACACAGACCCAAGTTGGGGCTGGCTGCCTGTGAAATATCTAAAGGAAATTCAAGAACAGCAAATTCTTCTGCTCCATTTCTAATGGGTTAGTGGTTAAAGTGGTGGTTCTTGTAACATTTAAGTATTGTTTCTACCAGTGCAAGTTTTGAAAGGTGGTTTTGTGAGTAGCTGAACACCACACATGCCAAGTTTGGTCTTTGAACAAAAATATCTATGTAGAAAATGTGTTTTGTGAGAAACAGGGATCCCTTTAGCTCCAAGGAGGGCCTGCCCTGAGCAGGCTCCCCGGTCACCAAGCACACATCAGTGGCAGAGGACCAAACTCCATGCTTGTGGCTGCTGGGGAAGAGGAGAAGGGAAAGCTGGGCAAACCCCACTGGGGCTGCCCCCCATGCAGACCCGCTGAAGCCCATCGAAGCCCCTTGCACGCAGAGGCCAGTCCTGTGCTTGCAGGGATGATGTGGCTTTTGCTGTGTGAAGGCAGCAGGAGCTGACACAACGAATTGCTCACTCGTTCTGGGAGTAGAGCTTTTTGGGTTTGGTACTTTTTTAGTCTGGGTTTATGTTTGGGGGTTTTATTAACCCAGGGCAAAGGTCTGTAAAAGCCAGAATTACCTCCACAGGTTTGTGTTGTGATTGTACAGCAGCTGAAGCCAGGACAGTGGGCTGATCCTGTGGTTTGGATGTTCTTCTGTTGGTGTTTTATATAGATGTATTTTTTAGTACCTCATGCTTTGTCATGTGATTCAGCAGCAATAATTAGGCAGAAACTTGCTGTCCCTGCAGATGCCAAGATTACAGGATGACATACTCTCACCAGATGACAGCACAAACTGATATTTTTAGAACAGCCTGCATCAACTGGTCTCCCCAGTGCTTTCCTCCTTGGATCAGCAGTGCGCAGATTTTATTACAGAATGAGTCTTTGCAAATTGTCTTTCTCACGTGAAGGAGCCATAATGATTGTTTAGAGCTGCAGATCAGTGTTGGTCCCCAGATATGCTGTTGCCTGATAGCTGGGCTGGTTACAGGTGGTTTTTCTTTTTTTCTTTCCTTCTTCTGAGCCAGATTTTTAAATAGCCCCCATGATAGCATATTTTCTTGAAGAAGTGCGTAATGAGAGATCCTTTTTAGAAGCATAGCGTCAGGCAGCTGAGGAAAGGTTGAGATCTTTTTTTCGTAGCAATTCGGCACTCAGCCAAGGTGATGAACTGACAGCTGGAGAGGTTTGAGTCTTGTGTTGGTGACAGCCAAAAAGCACAGGTATAGCGTGGGTGGCAGGAGAACACGTATTTGAGTAGTACCATACATTAATAGCAAGGCTTTCTGTCCTGGCCTGGGGAGGGAGGGTGAAGGAAGGATGCTCATGCAATGCCAGCCTCAGCTCCTGGTGCCTATGGTGAAGAACCTCCGGCAAGATGTTCCCATCAGCATGGTCCCTAACTGAGTCCCTGATGGTGTGGGAGACACTGACCCCGTTAAATCAGGTACCTGTGGCAGAGTAGCGTTAATGCTGTGCTCTGGTCCAGTCTTCAGGGGCTGTTTAATCAGCTTTTCCACTCAGATTACCACACAGGGTGGCAGTTATTGGAGTCTGGCAGAGTGGACATCTGCTGAGCAGTAATCGGACAGAGACACAGCTCAGCTAAGGGAAGCTGCTGTGCAGCCATGGTTTTCTGCCATTACTCCAGGAAAAAAGCCACTTTTTCCAGATGATGCTGTGGAGAATGGCTTGAGTTTACGCACCATTACAGCTGAGCTGAATATCTTGCCCATTGTTTTTCCCTTATGCTGCCTGCTTCTCCTGGCTTTTATAGGTAATTCATTTCCTACAAATGTAGATAAAATCTAGTTTTGAGGAAGGACCTTCTCTCTCTTGCCTTTTTTTCCACTTGTAAGTCATGATAGTCCAACATGGTGGAAATCCTCTGGTGTGAGCATTATTGGCCTGACATTTTCAATTTACTGCAGAGGAAAACGAGAAGACTCCATAGCAGGGAAGATGTTTTTAAAATAGGCTTGGCACCTGGCAAAGAAAAAGAAACTCTCCATGAGGACGTTCAGACTAATGGGTACATAGCATGTTTCCATAGCACTGTAAACCCATAATTCAGGATATTTCCAGCCATGCAGGTACCTTTTACTCTAAAATGTGACTCTCATTCTTCAGATTCAAAAGTGCAAGCAAAATCCTTCTCTGCTCTTGCACAGGTGCAGTAGTTACACATCCTTTCATGATCTGCAGTAGACATCTCCTTCCCAGTGCTCCCAAGTGTCTAAAGAAAGCACCATTATTCCAGCTGATGGGCTTTATCCCTAACAGAAGATGTATTTTGCAAGCATTCTTGGCCTTCTTCTTCTAGTCCAGCAGCATCCTGCCTAAAATATGCTGTGTTGAACACCCAGGCTGATGTTCTCAGTCAATGGCAGTGTCACCCATAACTGGCGGGATTTCCACCCCACTTCTCAGGCTCCTGAACAAAAGGCAGGAGATAAAATCTACCAAAAGGTTGTCAAGTAAGAAGCCTGATGACCTTATGGAGAGAAGTAGTCCTGTGTCTAAACTCTTCTGCGTTGGCCAGGGCAGAGGATTGAACCCAGCCTGATGTAGTGGTTCTCAACAGCAATCGGGTATCAGCAGTGCTTGTGCTCGGTGTTTCCTTTTCAAGTGTGAAATGGGTAGAAGGGACCTTACCCACCTTTAAGGGTAAAATGAACTGCCCAGAGGAGTAGTGGACTCTCCCATACTGGAAATATTTCTTACTTGACAGGGTCCTGAATAACCTAACCTGAGGCCTTGCCTTCAACAGAAAGTTGGACCAGATGATACTGAGTCCCTTCCAGCCTGGACTTTTCTTATTAGACACTTATGGTTTACGTGCCTATGTGACTACCAGCACAGCAACACTTTAGCTCCAATTAAGTCCTAGTTCTGTGCTGACGTTCTTCCTCTTTCCATTCTTCTCCCTCACTCTCTGCCCCCAATTCTGAGCTGGAAAAGATCTATTTTTACAAGTAGAACTTAAAGAGAAAATGTGAAGTTGCGACTGCCTGAAAGTTCAGGAAATAAAGCACATTAAGTTGCCAGTTCTTTTTTTGTCCTTCGGCTCCATCCCCTGATCTCAGTGTTGTCTCTCAGCAAAGAGCTATCCTAGTGTTGTATGTGCTAAGCCTGTAGGGTGTCGCTGTGGCATACCCTCCTGTGGCATCAGGATTCCTAATTTTTATTGTGCTTGAACAAAAAACCCTCATGCTGCAGTTTTGTCACTATAGAAGGACTGGCCACAGTAGTTATCATCCTTACTTGTTTCTAAACAAATACTGTGTATTTTTCAGTCTTTAGCTGTGAAACCTCAGGCAGAATTTTAACTGGTAACCACACATAGTCAAGTCTTGCTTTTTGAACCTCCCCCCATTTTGGAGTAGAAGCTCTACTGCTGGAGGCAATGACAAATCGAAGGGCAGAGGCACTAGAACGAATGCACATCTGTCACTGAAGGACACAAGTTTCCTTGAAAATGTTTGCATCCCAAGTGTCTGGACAGTAGAAGTAGTTACTGGGATTTCCTATCCCTGGAGAGTCATTGCAAAGTGGTACTCAGGGAAAACACTTGTTTTACAGACCTCTAAATGGTAATATTTTTCAAGATAACAATCCACTCAAAAAACCTTCCAGCCAAATCAGGAGATCCTTGGTAGGCTGCCATCCAGAGGAGCTGTGTGTTGGTAGTGCAGTTTCTCATACCAAAATTATGTAAAGGAGCACATAACTTTTAACAGAAAACTGCATGTGCTGATTGTTACATTAGCTGACTGTTACATTAGCCCACTGATAAACCAGGGCACGTTATCTGCGCCTCGCTCTGGGTAGCATCAATGCAGCACCTTTCTGAAATTTCTGAAGAAATTTCCAGTGCTACGTAATTGGCACCATTGGGAATCAAAGGAGAAAGCAACAGGCAGCAAATGATCCTTCAGAGCTGCTCTGATGGTGCATAAGCTGTCATGGGGCTTGGTAGACAGCCGTCCAGTTAAGTGGTGAAGTGATGTGAGACAGAGGCGAGGAAATGTTGCTGGAGGGAAATCACAACCAACAGCTTGACCACGGAGTAAAATGAGAGTAGCATTTGTAACCGGTCAGTAGCAAGAGTAGAGGATGGGAAGGCAGAGAAGAGGACAGAAGAAAGGGATGTCTCATCTCCTACAATCCTCGTCTCCTGACTGTTTGCAAGCAATTATGCAAACCTTTTAGCAGGGCCTGTTGTAATAGGACAAGGAGTAATGGTTTTAAACTAAGAGAGGGTAGATTTGGATTAGATATAAGGAAGACGTTTTTTACAATGAAGGTGGTAAAACACCAGAAGCGGTTGCCCAGTAAGGTGGTGGATGCCCCATCCCTGGAAATGTTCCAGACCACGTTGGATGAAGCTATGAGCAACCTGATCTAGTTGAAAATGTTCCTGCTCACTGCAGGGGTGTTGGGCTAGATGATCTTTACAGTCCCTTCCAGCCCAAACCACTCTGTAATTCTATGATAAATGGAGATGTAACTGGAACACTTGCTTCCCTGCCTTGATAGTGTTCTCATTGCTATGAAGCAGCAGGCTGCTAACTCGGGGTAAACAGAGGCTTTTTGTGGTGAGACAGAAAGAAAGAGTCTGTGGGTCTATTACAGACTTTAACAGGCTAATTTGAAGACAGGCAGGTTAAGACTTTGATCTGTTTCTTTTCATTTTTTAATCCATTTGTAAAGTCCATATAAATAGAGCTGTGAAAATGGAACGTGGTTTGGTTTTGCTATGAGCAAATTTTGCCTCAACTGTGCGTCTGTCTCCTAAATGTTGTCACTGTCGAAGGACAGGTGTCCTCAAGAAAAAAATATCAGGCGGTGCCACTTTCACAAATGATGCTCATCTTCATTCATGCTCCAGTTTTTTCTCATCGCTTTTTTTCATAGTACAATATTTCACATAGATTTTTAACGTAAATATTAAACAGTACTCTGGTACTTCATCGGGAGTTTCTGTACTTGTTTACTTTTTATTAACAACTTTATTCAAAGTCAGCAAGACTTCTCACACATGCCAAAGTTAAGCCCATGCTCAGCATAACTGACGGATGCATGAGAGGGAGCTGACTTGCTGGGCTGCAGCGTTTGGGACCCGAGCCTGCCTTTGGAGGGTGTTTTGCTTCGGAAAGTCACTAATTTCCAACCCCCTCTGGTGCTAAGGCTTTAAGAGGTAGAGAAAAGGATGTGCACTTGTTTGAGCTGCATACAAGCCACTAACCAGGTTTTACTGGGGGCTACCAGGCCTATCTGGGTGTCTTCTGCTGACCTTGTTACGGCCATCAGGACACACTTACCAAATAGAGTTGTTGCCGGGCAGTCACATTAATGAACGGCCAGCATTAATTTGCCCTTTGAAAATGAAGAAATCAATATGTTGATCCAGTTGGAAATCCCTTTATTCGCAAAACAGTCTACCCCAAACCCTTCCACATAATTAAGGCTAAAGCCAAATTTTGTTTGGGTGAAACATGCAATCTGTCTGCTCCCTAAGCTGTGCTGAATGAAGTTCTCCCCTAATGGCACAGGGAGCAGCTGTCACACTGTTGCTCTAATAACCATGAGCCAAAATGATTAAATTTCCATCAATCATTTAGCATTATCAGAATAGGCCATTTTAATAAAATGTTGTCATGGGATCAGTGCCGGGCACCTTAGAAAGGAGACAGTCTTTGAGTGATCCTCCTTGCAGGAGATGCTGGTCCAGATTAAACCAGCAGTTCCACCCCATTTTTCATGGGGGTGCCTGATAGCAGGATCTTTTGAGAGCAAAGACATTCCTCCAATCAACTCAATGGCTTTTAAGTTTCAGCCATTGTCCCATTGTTCTTGCACTGTATAAAAAAATCATCAATCGTTCATTTTGGGGAAAATCCTTAACAGGTAGTAAGTGGTGTGAGGGGCTAAGCCCTGTTTTCAGAAACCATTTCAGAGCCAGAAGTTACATGGCAGCATGTCTACCAATTGGACTTTCTGAAGATGTGACAGGATTTCATGGGAACGTTTAAATGACCATACTTTCTGAAAACCTACTTGATGCCTTCCTATATCTTTAAGCCACCTTTAAAACTCTGTTTCCTTGGTCCCCTTGGTTGAAATGTTCATCTGTTTTCAGTGTTTTACCTATTTACCATGTCCCTTCATAGTCATCTCCATTCTGGATCCAAGGTATCTCTGCAGTGTCTCTCCCTCTGCAGGGAAGTTTCATGGCTACAGAATAAGATGGACCCTAACCCAGTTTTTAAAGCCAGGTGGACCCTGTCTGTTGATGGTGTACCATGTGAGCAGGAAGATGGAGAACTCTAAAGTCCACACTGAAATTCGTGGCTCCTCACTGCTTCTTTTGAGCAGCTTCTTTCGCCTCTCCTGCAAGGCTGGCTGTCGATGTCAAACACTGACAGATTTATCCAGCCTTTTGGTGATGCTGAGAACGGGTGATCATGAAAAATGGAGAAAAGCTGGAGGATCCTTTCATATTTCACCTGCAAATACGCTTAACAAATAGACAATGCACTGGGTTTCTGTAAATCAGATTTGGCCACCATTCTTCTTTGGAGAGAGGGTTTTTTCTTCTCTTTTTTGGAGCAACTAAACCAGCAATAAAACTCTCAAACCTTGGCAAAGGAGAAGCACTTTGAGGCAGGGTCACAGTGCAACATATTCCTTGCTATATGTTTGAAGCTTCTGGGTGCCAACAAATCTAAATTTCTCGTCAGTGTAAGCTGTTGTCGGGTTTGTATGTGTGCTTGGTTGCCTTTTCTGTTGTGCTTTTTTCCTATATGCAATAGTCTCACTGTCTTCTTTTTCTTTTTCCTCTCCAGGCCCTCAAACTGACACGAGATGTAGAGAGAGAACCCTTTGCCAAATCTGCTGTCAGCAAGTGGACAGTGATACTGTTTACAGCTTACAACCTTTGTGAACCCTGCATTATTTTCCTAATGAAGCAGACTGTTAATAGGCCCCTTACCGGAGTGAAGATCCTACTTTTTTTTTTTACTTTTTTTTCTTCCCCTCCTCTTTTTGTTGGAAATTGAACTCATTCTGAAGTATGCAAAATCTTCCTTTTCTGGGATGGCCAAGCACCTGCTGTGGAGACAATGTTCAGCACCATCCTGTTGAGAACACACTGTGTAGCCTTTTACAGTAGTTATTTGTCAATGAGTATGTGGTGTTTCAATATATTAATGGTTTATGGGATGTTTTAAGTTGGTTTTCTTTTTGGAGGTTTTCCCCATCTGCCCAGCCTCCCCCCTACAACCTCCAGTTTGATTTCCTTAGATTTTTGACCATTTTTGCTTTCTCACCCTGGGGAATTTGAAGTACTGTGCACACGCAAGGAAATGATCATAACCCAGCACTGCTCAGGTGCCAGGGTTTTCTGAATATAGAGCATATGTTAGACCGATCAACTGGCTGAATTCCAGAGAGAGGGGATGCGCGTGCCCTGTTCGCTTGTTGGGTTGGTTTGTTTGTTTCTTTTTTATTCTTTCCTTAAATTTAATGGTACACCCCTGCCTTCCGAAAGTGTCAAACCAGAGCTGATTGCAAAACAAGGGAAGATAGTGGGTTTGCCTCTTGGCTCATGGGGACAGTCTGACAGCGGGTGCCGTTGCCCTCACGTGCACCAAGGCAGGAGCCTGTGTTCTGCTCAATGGAGCAGGCTCCCCTCCTGCCTTATGTTGGTAAGGCTGCCCCTACTGCCACAGTGAGCTGGTGAGGAGCTGTGGGCTGAGCTGCCAGACAAGGTGAACATAGCCAGCCACCTGTAGAGATGCATTTGAAAAAGCAAAAAGTAAGGGAAATGTAGCAGCTGGGCATCGGCAGGTGACTTGCAGTGACAGTGAAGGGAGCAGAGGCACAGGTCACTGCAGTATGCGTTACTGCAGCAGTGATCCTTTTTTGTTGTTGTTGTTGTTGTTGTTTTAGACATATCCTTGATTATTTTTTCCTTCTCATTATGTATAATCCATTGTGGCAGAAGAAGCAGGAGTGGGAATGGCAAGGTGACAGTATCATACAAATGGCTTTTTCACATGAGCATAGATTGTATCAAGATAAATGACACTGAAAGACAAGGCAGTTTTATATATTTTGCTTCTAAGATTTTCTTTTATAAAATGAATAATAATTAATAATAATAATGAATAAAAGGTATGGTGCTGTATAGATCCTCTCTATAATCTGGAAATTTGATTACTTTTTATTAGTATCTTGGGGGGAAAGGGATACAAAATAAAGAGGTACATAGGAACTCAATATGAAGAGGTTCTGAACAGGACAGTGTTCATAATTCTCCAAAGTGATATATGAAGTTTTTTTTCTTTGCATAAAAGCATTATGCATATAAATATATAAATATATTTTATTATGTACAGAAATGGATCATTATGCATGGATGTTAGGAAAACAAACTAGCATTTTAACCCAAAGTCTCAGTGCATGAGTTCCCACCGACACGTGTCCCATGCAATGTGGAGTGACTCCCTCTCGCCACTGCCACCACACATGCACAGCCATGCACACATGCGCGCATTTGTGGGCCCTTCCTCACTCCTTACTTTCCAGGTCCCTGAGGTGATACAGGTGAAACAACAGCTCCTAGTGTGATGGAAGTTTTGTTTTTGTACCGTAACCTCCACGCTGTTCTCTCACAAAGATGCACCTCTTGGTTTCTCCCCCCAGTTATGACTATGTAGGCTCTGTGCAGTTGTGGTTAGCATAGCCCTGTAGCATATCAACTCTTCCAAGCAGCCAAGGGTTTATCATTTGCCTTTTAAAAAAACTTCTCTTCTTTTTACGCTGAGGTGGTCTGTTTGTCAGCGTGTGGCTTAGTTTATAGCGTTCATTGGAGTTGGCTGGTGCTCATTGCCCATCTCTATCAGAAGCCAACCTCCCAGGATGCTTGTGTGGCACACCTGGGCACCTTGCTTATTGGAGTCCAGTTGCAAGCACCTTTTACTGAAATTGGGCTAGGGTTTGTCACTGGCTTCCTCTGAGCATGTACCATTAGCTCTCAGCTTCCCAGTACACCCCAAAATGTGGATGTATGCTGAAGGACTCCCCTCTAGCGCTTCTTTCCCTGAGGCTTCTTTGCAGCTGCCACCTTGCGACTGGACTTGTGCCCTGGCCCCGTGGTTTTGGCCACCAGCAGAGTTCCCTCTGTGGCTCCCCATGCTGGGATGCAGCATTTGATCCCTGCATGATCCCTCTCCAGTAAGACCCGAGGAGCCTGCCCAAAGACCCACCAGCCAGGTCACTGACAGATCCAGTAAGGCCTGACTCAATGGTATGGCCAAGGTGACCAAAACTCATATTTTTTTTTTGTCTTGGTACAGATTAAGTTCTTGTCAAAGGCAAGGGAAGGCCTGTTAGCTTAAACAAAGTGGGGGCAACTTCTGCTCTGTTCTGGCAGCCTAGCCTGCTTGAGTTCAAATGAGCTGGCTCCTGCTGTCAGAAATGAGAGAGAAAACTATGGCCTGCTCTGTTCAGAAAATGGAGAAATAACACCTGATTTAGAGACAGCCCATCAATGGCAGAGAAGTTTTTTTAAAAAAGTAACAAATCATTAGCAGCTGAAAGGCTTAACCTGCCTCCCAGCAGTGTCAAGGAGAGCATTTCCATTGGTGTGGCTGGAACACCTTGAGCCTCTGCTTTGGAGAACATCCCAGCACTTGCCGAAGAGGGTTGGACTTGGCCTTGGTTTGGTTTCTGTTGCTCATTTTTGGGGCCAAAATTTTCGAGTGAAAGTGCCTGGTGTCAGGCACTGAACACTGGGGACTCCAGTGTGGTCACAGAGGTTGAGCTGCTCTGCCCTCATCACTTCTTGAAGGAAGGGGAAGTGACAGGTCCCCCCAGGCCCAGGGGAAAGTCATCCTCCTCTACACCTGCTGAGGTGCCCAGCAAAGGTCCTTCACTCCAGAGGTGCTAAATGAATCTCACTGAATTCAAAGGGCCACTTACTTACGTGTCAAAATACAGACTTGAACAGCTAATTCTGGGAACCTAAAAATTTGGCCTTTGAGTCTTTGAACATGTTTATGCCTAGAAGTTTTCATTGTGAAATCATGTAAAACAGATAAAAGTCATGGTCACAATTACGTGGTTATCATTTGAACACTTGGTCTAAACAAAAGGTCTAAAAAGCTGTTATTTATGCAGTTTCTAGTCACAGATTGGGGCTTGATTTAATGATTTTGTAAAAAAAATTTCTCTTGAGAATAATGGGATCGTTAAACACTGTTTAACTCTAGAAATTGTTGTGCCACCGCTTAAAAAAGTTACCTTTTAGGTTATGTATTTCTCTAAAATTATGTCATTGCTTGGCAATCGGTGTCCTGTAAGTGTTTCTAGTACGCTTCTAGAATTGCCAACAGATGCACAGGGGGACCAGATACATTTCGTTACTATGGGTTGGAAAAAATGGATTGTACATTTGGCTTCACATGTTTAACTTTTTTTTTAAAAAGTTGCATGATTGGAAAAAATATGTATACAGTATCTGTAAAACTGTTTTATCTGTTTCTGTTTCAAGCCATGTAAATTGGAAGAATATTAAATCCACAGCCTTATTGCGCATGGCCGTCTTTACATACCGAAGAGCTGAACAGTTTATACTTTTCATTTGGGCTATCTTGTACTTTCATTTGAAAGCAGACACTCTCACGTTGCAGTCTTACTGAGGATTTTTTATTTAAAAAAGAAAAAAAAAAAAAGAAAAAAGATGCTGCCCTGGAGGAATATATTACCTTACTACTCAGAGGTTGAAAGGAAGTTTGTTTTGGAGCAAAACCTGCCCCTTTCCAAACGAAGTAGAGACGCAGTGCTTACTCCACTTGGTGTTAGTAGATATTGCCTTGTGTATTCCATTTTAAATTGTAATCTAGTTTGTAAAAGAGATGGTGACGCATGTAAATAAAGCATAATGGATCTCTACATTGCACATTTGCCTTCCCTCTGTTTTATTGTGTCATGGACAGACGTGTAAACACAGGACCTGGAGAAGGGGTGATTTCCAAGCAGCAGGTGAGAACAGGTGGGGGGGGTCTGGAGCTGGGGAGGGGTCCCGATCCTGCATCTGTTGGTATCTGTAAATCCATATTGACGTGGGCCTCTGTACTTCAACCCTTCAGCCAAGCTAGCGTAGTTTTGGTGGTCAAATAACCCCCAGTGGGATCATTTACTGCTGCTAAAAAAATCACAAAGTTCACTTGATTTTGGGAATGGGGGGGTTGTCCCCTGGGGTGGCAGCTGCAGCTTGCAGACGAGTTCGCCTGACCTGGGAGACAATCAGACCAACTGCAGACCTGTCAGAGAAGAGTTACACACCCACCTCTACCCCTCCCTCCCCCACTGTGGGCTTGGCTGGGTTTCAAGCTGTCTTTGAAAAATGCTTGGAGTACTTAAAACCACCCGTTAGGGATTTGGGATAAGAAAACCAACAGCCTGACTCGGCAAAAAGCTATACTGAAGGCTCTGGCCAAGACACTAGGGAGCATGCTCAGAAACATGAGACGTGGGCAAAAAATCTCTTCTCCCACCCTGATGAGAAGTCCCAGATGTATATGGGTTTTTGGAGCTGTTTTGCAGGAGCAAATTTATTTTCAAGAAAGAGCAGCCTTTCCTTATGGGAGGGAAGGGTTTCAAATGACTCCAGGGGGACAGCCTCCATGTTGTCCGTGCAGAGCCCACAGGAATGCTATGCTGAAGTCATGGTTAGGCTTCGCGAACAGCAATAAAGAACAGCTTGGGGATATCCCTTGTTTAACAAAGCAAGAGCTATTCAGGTTTTGTCCTAACTAGAGATAGCCTGAAATATTACAAGATCCAGTCGGAGAATACTCTTTGACCAGGATGAAGTGTGTGTTAGCCTTCCCAGAGTGAGAGCGCACTTGTCCTGCAGCAACCACTCAGAAATTGAGCTGTTTTGCTTGGCTTTTTTTCTGAAGACTTCTCCAACAAGGCTCTGTCAGGAAAGGACCCATGTCCTCTGCCTCTTTGGCATTGCCCCACTGGTATTTGGCATAAAAGATGAGAACGTTTGGCCCAGTGAGGTGCCAGGTCAAGCTCTGACCTGAATTTAGGCAGAGGCAGCAGCAGCAGCAGCAATGATGAGCTGATCAAATTCTTTGTGAGTTTTGTGCTGAACCTACTTGGTTGTGTTGTGCAATGCCTTAGCTGTGACCTTCAGTTCACCTGGCCTTGGAATAGATCATTCTTATCTTTCAGAGTACTTTCAAAATAAGTCCAAACATTTTAAAACTTCTCCAAGTTGTCCCAGAAGACAAAAGATTTTTCAAGTTGCTTCTGAGGCTGGTGAGGCAACTGAGAGCTATTTTAGGAGCTCCTCACCACATATGCTGAGTTGCGAGTTCAACCAGCCCAGGGAAAACAGTATTTTACAGCTCTTGTTTGGCTACTGCTGCCAAGGAAGTTAGGGGTGCTTTCAAGAAGTTTTAGATAAGCAAATCTGAGACGCTACCTCTTTTACTGATGGAGTCACCCTGACTGGAATCTCCCTGTTCAAAAGGAAGTCTTCTCGGATGATGTGGAGCCCAAGCCAGATGGAGTAGATACTGCTCTTGCTGGTGCACAGATTCATCCCACTGCCAGCGGCTTCTGCATTGTGTCATGGCATCTCTGTTTGCCCAACTCAGCCCACAGAGCTTTTTTTCCCACTGGCACTGCCTGTGAAATTTTTAAAAACAAAAATATATTTATCATGTAAACACAAAACATAAAAAATTCTATTAGAACAAAAAAAAAATTAAGCTTTTTTTTTCTTAACTGCTGTTTAAATCTTTAAGAAATTTTGGAATTATCTGACAAAATTCAGTCTTCAGTTTGGAATTTTTACTTTTGCACCTGGATTTTCTTTTCATACTCATATGAGCAGTTTTGCATATGCCAAAACATTCACTTATTAGAACAAAGCATTTCCTGCTTTTATTGTTTGATGGTTTGATGACATACCAAGGAGCAATTTAATCTAGAAAATGAGATAATATGTCCCAATTCAGTAGAGCAATTGGCCTCAATGAGGGTAAATGTTGTAACATTCTTTTAATTTTACATTATGCCATGCAAGTTTAATGTCTATATCCTATGAATGATATCTGGTGAAATGGGGGGTAAACAGTAAAAATAAATGTGTGCTGGTTTAAAGGTAAACCAGCAGGGGAAATGAACTCAACTCAAAAGGGAGATTATAAATCAGAATAACAATTTAATAAAATAATACAATAAGTACGATTATACAGACAAACAATTGGTTTTAACCCACAAAACCCAAATGTATAACCCAGCACCCTGGGGCATGAACAGAGTGGTGTTCTTTGGGCCCCCTGAGTCCAAAGGAAAAGGAGAGGGGAAAACTTGTTGGTGAGAGTGCTGTTGCAGTCTGGTCCAGAGTGGTGATTGCCATCTGGTTGAAAAGTGGTGGTTGCAGTCCAGTCGAGAGTGGTGGTCTGCAGTCTGGTTGAGAACGGTGGTTTGCAGTTTGGTTGAGAGCGGTGATCTGCAGTCTTCCTCTGGATCCTACGAGTGGTAAAAAAAATTCCAAGACTCCAAGATTATATATTCTGCAGTTCAGGCAGGAATGCTCAGTACTTCCCTCAGGGCGGGGAGTTCCACAAAGGGTGTGAGGACAAGGGAGGCACCCTCCTGTCTCGAAGGCCTCCTAGCACCTAGTTTATAGCCTGAGGGGTCAGGCTGCTCTGGGCAGAGGGTGTAAATAGTCTATTGATACCAGTTTCTGGGAAATGGCATGGAAGGCTATAGAATACACAGTTTTGGGTTACACCCATACAGTGATGAACTAGTCCCAGCTGTTCTAACTAGGACAAAATGATATCTCATAAAAAGTATTTCCAACTTCTGAGACAAATATAATCCTGATCAGGACTCCCTTCCCTCAATTTTCACTCTTTTGAGGTGATACCTTAAAACTTTGGTTTTCCTGAAATTCAAAGCACAAAGCAGTTCCCAAGTTGTTGCCTTTCTCTGGAGATTAGCCTTGCAGCCGTGCTTATCATCTGTGCATGCTGCCCTGCAATGGGCATTGAGGCTGCTGATAGCACCTGTGGAGCCTGACCCCATGTGAATGTCAGGCTTTGGCTCTACTTCATGCTCTGGAGGCCTCTGTAAGCCCTGAAAGATCCCATAGCTGGTCCAGCAATGTCCAAGGTGAGAGAACGGGGAGGACATCAGTGGGAGCAAAGCATAGCAGATGCCAGCACCCTGCTCTGTTATGTGATAACCTCTCTGAAGCTTCATTTGCTGCACGGACAATGGTCCTTCTTCTGTGTGTAACCACATTGGAAAAGGATGACATTGGTTAGAAAGTGCTAATCAAGAAATACAGGTATACACCACCTCTGCTCTCCAAAGCAAGAGATGGAGAAAAACTGTGCATTGGCACAGCCACCTCAGGGGTCCTCGCTGGGGAGCAGGAGGGAAAGGTTCAGCCTTTCCAAGCCTCTGCTGTGAATAACTGGCCTGGTATCTGTCTTGCATTTGTTGTTTCAGTAGAAAACTCATACTTCACTAACCCTTTACTTTAAATCTCTATGGCCTTCTCTTACTTAAGGCTATCCAGGTTTGTACACCATTAACTAGTTCATGGGTGAATGTTGTGGAAAAAAAGTCACCACTTAGAAAGCAATTCATAAAAGACATACAGTAATAGTAATTTTTTAAAAAGTAGTCCTTTTACTCATTAAATGAAATCCAATGACATTCTCACTTCTCTTGAGAGTCATACTTGCGATATCAAACTCTGTTACCAACCTCAGTGTGCATCTCTTAGGCAAAATTTATGGCGAGTCTGTCTCATTTATACAGAAGTTTTGCTATGCACTGTCACTCAGCCTAGCAGACTCCCATGGAAAAGCCACAGTTTAAGTAATAATTCTACTATGCCTGAGCAGTGATAAAATTAGAGTGGCTTTCAGAGCTGAGAGAGATCAAAATCTCTTCCTGGAGAAGGCAGCTACCTTTGCATATCTGCTCTGAAGCTTCTGCGTCCAGAGAACATAGCAGAGGGGAAGGCCAGGCACGGATATACAGGGGGTCTTAACTTTGCAGCCGAGTTGTGTTTGCTCTGAAGTCCGGGTGAGGTGGGCTGCAGTGTTATCCCCAAAGGGTCAGTGCTGACCACCTTACTACAGAGCAGAAGGGGTTATGTGGGAAGTTACCCTGGAGTAACACAAATGCAAAGCCTCGCTTCCCTTTTCCTCACCCATAACTAGCACTTCAAGGTGAGCCCATTTCACTCTGTTTTTCACTAAAGGACTTCGAGGTGACAAATTGTCTGCAGAAAGTGTCCTGAATTGCTGAGTCTTCGGGGACATGGCTGAGATTCTACTGCTACATTTCCAGCTTCTTAAATCTCCTGCCTGAATATCTTTGCTTTTTCGCAATCACCTCACCTTCCCTTGCCAAAGCTTTGTTCTTTTATTAAGAAAGGGCCTTAGAGATGATGACATGATGTTGCTGTTAGCAGGAGCCTCTCGTGGTTTGGTTTTCCTGCACAAATGCATGTGTGAGGAGCAGGGGGGTGGCCAGTTCCCACCTTACCTATCTTATGGACCATGCATCTGAGCGGACATCTCTGTCTGTGCACAGAAAATGTCAAGAGATAAGAGCACACAGGAATGGAAAATAAAGCAGCATGTGAAAAGGGCTTAATAAATGACTCTGCCATGGGGGCACCTAAACCACTCCTTCATTCCCTTCAATCATTCTTCCATTTATATCTAAAGTCACCAGTGTTTTCCATTGCTGTCAGCAATGATCTTTCTATCTTTTGATCCTCATGAATCTTTCTTTGGAATGAAATCTTTTTTTTCTTCTTTTTTTTTCCTTTTCCCATTCTCTGATTTTTTTACATTCCCTGTTTTTCTAAGGCCAGTTATTAAAATGTTTGTGGGGTCAATTATGTAAGTTGTGGATACGATAATGGTTTTGTTTAAGCAAGAAGCCCAGGTAACACAGTTACCTGGTAAGAGCTCATTGCCATTACAAGTCACACCACTCCAGCAAGAAACACATTTGAGTCTGAAGACGTAGTTTGCTGCTCTAGCTGCATCAGCCACCTTTTCCTAACATGGGCTAAACCCTGAACATAGTTTCATGCAGAATAGTAGTAAGTTTGCAGCCAATGTGGTTTGGTGACTGTATTCAAAGGTCTGCTAAGATCAGGAGATGCAAAGCTAAAATTGCAAATGGTTTGTGGACTTCTTACCACATATGGTTGCTCAAAGGGACACGAGCATGCCACTTCAGAGCAAACTGCTACAGCCATAGGAATGGGAAAAAATGAACGCCTTACTCTTTTTAAAAGTGTCTCTCTTTGTCCATGCTCTGCCAAGTCTTTCTGTGAGAAATGGATGTTGTGAGGTAGCTTTGTACAGCCCAGGTGCAGCCTAGAACAACCAGCCACAGAGTTGACTGTGGTGTCTGCCCTCTGGCAGTGCTGGCATTCGTGACCTGCAGTAATTCCCTGGGCTGTAATCTGCAAAATAAAATTGAAAAACTCTGATTCTCTCTATTTCAGTGAGTCAAGAATCTGCAAAATTTTCCTCTTGAAGGTTAATGGAATTTGAACATTTCTTGCTGATCACCTCATCCATAAGGTAACAAAAGGCTTATCTGTTTCTTTTCCACTGTAATTGACAGTCCTCTGTAGGCACATGTTCAGCATTTCAAGACTAACTTAAAGGTCAAATTTACCATATGGGCAGATTGGATGAGCTCATGGTTGAGGAAAGACCATCTAAAGGTGACTTGTCTAACATAGCTGTACAGACACACACACATACACACACAAAGCCCCCACACATTTCTTTTTGGTCTAACCTTGTCTCAGCCGCGACCCATGTTCCAAGAGTCTCAGGATGAAGCTGTACTAGAAATGTCAGAAGTGGATTGAATTTGGCACCTGAAATATAATAATAAGGGTCTGACAAAGGAAATATTTTAAGAAACAGAACAGATTTTCATTGTTCTGACCCCTTTTACCTGAAATCTGAAGTACGCCAAACTGCTGAAGTACCTTGTTTGTGTTTAAGCAGTTAACTCCCAATTTTTTTATCCAGACATGGGGCTGTGCTACACCAGAGAAAGTGTACAGACCCCTACACCTCTCTGCACATGTCCATGTTCAGCACAGGTGCTGCAACAGCCAGTAACAGCACCTGAAACAAACCCTGGGAATCCTTATACCCCACACATGGGACAGTCATCCGCAAACAATGGCCTGTAACAACACCTGGGCATGTGCTAAGTCGTGCTCAGAGCACAGCTACCAGTGAAAGTACTGCCCCTGCTCAGCTTCTTCACACAAAATTGATGTACAGAACTCAAAGTACGATAAAACTGCAGGCACAGGTGAAAGTACGAAATGAGTAGGGAAGGTGCATAACTTTCCCCAATTAAAATTTGTGTCTTCAGCACCATCCCCTGCACCCTATTTGGTAGGCCATTATGGGATGCAGATTCTCCTGTTGGGAAATGATTATCAGCTGAAAGTCCTTTTCCCCCAGGAATTTGTCCTCTATGTTCCACAGACTTTTTTTGGCCAGTTGTCAGTTTTCAGCCCATCCTCCTTTCACCTGGCAGAAAAACCACAGGTGTTTGGCCACAGAGGAGGAATTTGGAGGTAGCGGACTGGTTTTTCACCGAGATACTTCAACAACTATCAGCTCTCTTGTGTGTGTTTCCAAAAGTAGAACTTACATGCTATCTCCTCTCCTAACTGTCCTGTTCTCCTCCTGTGAGCCTAATCTCGTGCCACACTTGTCCCCCTGGTCCCACTGTCACCTGCCCCACCCAGCTTGGCTGGATGCCCATGGCCACAGGGCCTTGGAAACCCGAAAGTTGGCAGCAGCCCCTGCTGGTGTGTCAGCCAGCCCAGCAGCTGGAGGACACGTGCCCCACACCCAAAGCAAGGCCCTCGTGCAGAATGAGGAGTGCCACCATGTGCCAACGTGAGGAACTGGAAGGGAGTATCATCCAGGTGAGATTCAATAGGCAAAGGTGCTGTGCTAAGGAAAGAGATCAGATGCACTAACACCAAGTGGGGTGCAAGCAGCAGCCCTCAATAAAAGGCACTGTGGGTAGTAATGAGCTAGAAACTGTCTGAGCTCCTGCTGTGGTGCTGTGGCAGTCTCGGGTGTTTGAGCCAGCCTGAAGACCAAAATGAGCAGAATCGGTGAGAATGGGGGCCTATGGGAGAAGGCTGATTTTATTAGAACAATTTGAGAGGGGACACAAAATACCTTTACATTAGTGAATGTAGAAGATTACTTAAAAAAACCCACCCTTCGTGCCCACTAAGGAGAGGGCATAGCTGTGTTTCATCTGCAACAAATGTAGGTTATGTTCTCTTAGCTATAAGGATAATTAACACATTTCCTAGAGGTGTGGACTTTCCTTCACTAAGGGTGTTTTTGGGAGCAAAATGTTTGCCTGGATTTTCCTTGGCCCTGTCTCAGAGGTCCCTTCTAACCCCATGCTCCTATGATGGGTCTTAAAGACTTAAAACAGCTTTAAAAAAACAAGGCAAAAAAAAAAAGAAAAAAAAAGAAAAAAGGTGCAGAGACTTCTGCCCTTTCCTGCCTGAGGCACAGGTCTCTATGTACAGTAGCAAATTGTTATCTTTTCTCCCAGTTTGAGTGTAACAGGTATTGAGTAATGTTGTCCCAGTGTGGTGACACATGAGCCAGGGTGTGGCTCAGACCCCAGAGAGGTAGAGATGTAGTATAGCCATAGGGTCCTAGAATCAGAGAATAATCTAAGTTGGAACAAACCCGTCAGGATCATTGAGTCCAACTCTTTGCCTTGCACAGGACACCATGTGCCTCAGAGTGTTGTCTAAATGCTTCTTGAACTCAGACAGGCTGGTGTTTGGTTTTCTTCTGTTCTCTAGTGTCTCCCTTTGCCCCCAGAGAAGGTGCACATTGTTCTGATTTGTTCTCCAGACACATCTCACTGCAAACAAGTTGCTCTCTCCTGTTCCTGGCAAGACGTGAAACTCTGAGAAGATGTCCTGCCCCGTAGGTTTTGTTTTACTGATGACACCAGTGCAGAAAGTTCTCCTCTTTGTGGTACCCCGTGCTCCAGCAACTGTCTATCCCTCTCATGGCTGGATGTCTGCAAACCTGAAGGACTGAAAGTATAAATACAGATGAAAATACAGATATTCCTGCAGTGGGTCAGGTTTATTTCAGAGGTGGCCTGCTTCCTCTGATGAGGGCACGTGTTGGCTCTTCTAGAAGGGATGATGGACTAGACCAGAAAAAGATGCAAAGCCTCACCAACTGTGAGCAGCAGGACTGGCATGGGCAGGGACATGGGAGACACGTCGGGGAGAGGCAACTTTGGGCTAGCACTTGCTTATCAGAAAACCCAGGCTCTTGTGAAAGATGCAGCCTGAAGCCATTTGGGGTGTTCCCATCACTGCCGTCAGGCTACCAAGGCTGGTGTCTGGGGGAGTGTCCCTCTGGGTCAAGAGGAGTCAGACAGCCCATGCTAGCAACCGTGGGCAAAGCTCAGGTACCTGAACAAGCACGTGATGGGCTGTGCCAGAGAACAGCAGGGATGTTTATGGCAGGATCAGCCTCCTCTCCTGCTGGCAAAACAAAATGACAGCTGCCTCCTTGCCCTGCAATGGGGCCGGCAGTAACCTCGCACAATGGACTCCCAACATAGTCAGTCAGTAAATTGTACCAGACTTGGGCTTCCAGACAGAAAAAACAAACCCCTGCCCGTTTGATGTTTACATTAGATGTTTATTTTACAGTTCGTTTCACAATCCGTTTCTCTTTTCCCTTTGCTGTGAGGTGATTTATGGTGCTGCAGATCCTATCTGCCTGCCCTGCCCAGGGCACAGACCTGGAGAAAAATCTGCCAGGGGTCTGTCCCTGTTGTTGTTGCTCTTTTGTCTACAACTGCCCTTACCTATGAGTAAAACTAAAGCAGTTTCTTCCAAACAACAATAAATTAGTCTCTTGCTACCTTATGCTTGTGTTGGTGTTTTGAGGGGTGGGTGGCACGGGGTCTCTGAAGAAAACAAGCAAGCAAACAAGGTGAAAGGGGCTGTCCTAAGTTTTCATCTGGCTGACTACTGCCCTGGTCTGACTGGTGGGGTGTAGAGTACTCCTGGCACACCGTGGAACTGTAGACCCTGCAGCCCATCCACTGTGCCTCCGTGATGAGGAGATGCCATTCCTGGCTGTGGGGCAAGTCTCTGAGCTGTTGGGATGGTCCATGACTGCAGGAGATGGCTAGTCCCTGCCTGCCCTGCACCATAAGGGACTGTCGGGGGCTGCTGGGATTAACAGGGATTACTTGCTCCATGGTACATTTAAATGCTGATTTTTATGCTGCTATGTCCTAGCAGAATTTGAGGAGGTAGTTTGGCCTCACTGGTTTAATCAGGTCCTTTCCTCCACAGCCGAACATGCAAAAAAGATATGCTGCATTTTATTGAGAAAATAGGAGATTTGATCTGAAGATATGGTGAGAAATCCCTATTACTTGACCTTCCTTACTGTCTGTGAAGGTGAAGGATTCAACTCTTCCTTGTGCAGAGCCAGATGCTCCCTGTGAATAACTGGACCCAACCTAAAAGCAGGAGGAAGTGTATATAAAAAAACAGAGGTGTGGTAATGACACTATCAGGCTTCATGTGCATTGTGTAATCTTTGTATGCATGCTCCTCAGTTGTGGCTAAGTCACTCCTTAAAAACAATGACAAAATTCTAACAAGATGACTGGCTAAAGGTGCTTGTTCTTTTTCCCCAGGAAAATTACATTCACCTCAAGCAAATGTGTATTTTTGTGGACTGAATGCTTATGTGACAGACATAGTGGCTTGATATCCAAGTCAAAAGAAGTTTTTGAAAGAAGTTTTCTCTTCCAATTTTTTTATCACCACTAATTGCCCTGATGTTGGCAACATGTATGGATGGTAAAAAACAGAACACTTTCACGTGGAGGGCGCTGTGAACCTATGATTACCCAAATTAATAGCTAAATAAGTGTCTCCCTGTAAACTTGTTTAGCAATTTACACCTTTCAAATTGCAGTTGTTCCAAGCAGGGAGTTTAATGTTAAGAAATTGTTTTCATGTTCAACTTGTTGCAAACTAGAAGTCTAGAAAAAGGGAATTGATTTGGCAATACATGTATTTGAGCTCTAGGACACTGGTCCAAATTTAGTCCATTCTTACACTGGTAACAGTTCTTAAAAGCAATATGAAAATACCTATTTTTTCCTCCTTTCCTACCAAAACCATATGTACTTTTATTTAACTGTGGAATCATTCTTTCTTACCAGTAATAATTCTCCAGGCATTGGAGACTGATGTTGGAAATAGAGAAAGAAAATGGTCAGGGAAGTACGAACTTCTCTGCTTTCGTGCACATGACTAAATACTTAAAAGGAAGATCTGCTACATTTCACTATTTTATGTCAATAACACCTCTAAAAAGTACATTAAAAAATAATAAACCAACACTCTGAGTATAAAAATTGACCCCAGGTTAGCTAAAATTATATCTGATAAGCCCCAGTAAAGCTTAAACCATTTGCACCAGTACTGTGAAGCTGAGGTAGGCATTGTGGGTTTCTTTTTCTCTAATTGAAACTGTACATTTTAGAAAAGAAAGCAAGGCTGACACTGCTCAGCAGCCTGATATAAAGACATTCCTGAAAACTTGTAAGGAAGTCAAAGGTAGAATTGAAAAGCTGAGGGTTGGCAGCACTAGGTAGGGCAAAGACGATTTCTGCAGAGTGATCAGGAGGTGCATTTCGTAAGAGAGAAACATTCTCCTGGATAATTTTTCATAGCTAGCAACCATGCCTTGCAGTTTCTGTCTTGCAACACAAGTTTTATGTGGAGACTGTGTCTCCCTACCTGACCTGCATGCCCTGAAAGAGGGTCATGAAGCCTCAGGGAAAAATACAGCCCCTGGGGAGTCCTGAGGATACCTCCTTGGTTGCCTCTTGTCCCCCAGAGGCCATGACCGATGGGTCTGCAGGAGGGACAGCCCAGTATTGCAGAGGTGAAGTGGGGAGTCTGACATTGCAGAGATGCCAAAGGTGCCCAGGCTTTGCAGAGGTGCCATGTGGACCCCAAAAACTGCTTCTTGTGCCTGGTGTACTCTCTGCCCAAGAACCATTGCAGAACACATGCAAACCTGCCTTCACGTGGAGCAAAAGTGGAGGGATTGTCCCTCTCAGCTCCTGCCAGCCTCATCGTCCAGACCAAATTCAAAATCCCAAAGGAAAAGATTCAACTGGTGTGTTGCAATATCCTTCCTCTATCTGTTTTTGCCAACCCTGTTTCTCAGTCTCTTGGCTATGATCAAGTACAGTATCTCAAGGACACCCCAGCTCCAGAGGGGAAAAGGAGAGATGCAAACAGTTTTGAAAGCACTTGTTTACATTATTTTGTAACTCCTTGGGAATCATAAATGAAGTACAGCCACCCATGAAATGAAAATAACCCTAGGAAAGCAGTTAGTAAAGGAATTGTCAATATATGCAATGAGAATTGAAATATGGTAAATATGACTCTACTAAAAAGAATAGAGATATAGCTGCTGAGGTCTGTGTTTCTGTGGTTTGTAAGTCAACTTTAGTGCCCATTGAGTATGTCTAGTTCCCAGTTTCTGAAGTTTTACTCCTGAAGCTCTGCTCCTTGCAGGAGGCTCTGTAGGTTTGGGTCTCCACAGTTCTTTTCTATAAAAATTCTGGCAGTTCATGAGGAATGGTTTTCTAGCACTTTATTCTATTACATCTCCCAGGAATGCAGTGTAGGACTAAGAAAAATCTATGATATCTTTTCAGTGCAGTTTGTATTTAGCAGCACAATACCCGCAATACTTATACCAGTAAACCTTTCCCTAAAAGTAAGTGCCAGACATAGGGCATAAGCACAGGGCTCTCCCAGCCTTGTCTTAGGAAAGTACCCAGTGTGACAGTGACAGGGCAGCCAGCAGCTGCATCCCAGGGAAGGGCAGCTTCATGCAAGATTGGCAGCTTGGGAATCTGCCACGGAACAAGCCGTGAGAGCTATGGACCATGGGCATGCAGACCAGACATAAAGGAGCAAGCTGCTGGCATAAAAAGAGTTCCTGCTCTTTATTTGGCATTCAGAAATGGCCTATGATGCTATGAAGGGATGGATCAGAGATCTGTGGAGCACTACTTTTCTGTGCTGATTGCAGGGGACTGCATTATTAGGGCTGCTGAATGTTGACGAGGGCTGCTATAGTGAGAGAAGCCAACTGATATGATAAGAAATGTATTTTTGTGTCATGTTTCAAGCCATATAATAGCACTGGGTGGGGGTGGGGTGAACAGGAGCAAGAGTTGGGTTAAAAGATGTCCTTTATGTTAGAAAAATCTACTTCAACTCACTTTCCTGTAGTTTAAATGAGAAACTTTGTTAAATTAGTCCTGATAAAGCGCTAACTGCATGAATTATTGTTCACAGGCAGAAAAAGTGCAAATGTCTATCACAATTCCACCCATGCATCCTTCTGGTTTTGGGGTGGGATTTTTATGACCCCCCATAGGACTGCACTCGAGGCCTTTCCCAAATAATAGAATCAATTGTAAGAAACTGCATGTGAGGATTCTGCATTACCACTAACCCAGGAACAGGGATGCCAACTTGCTTTCATTGTGGATGATTTGATTAATCTTTTATTGAGTCTGTGAAAGGCTATTGAACTGACTCAGACACCTTTTCTGTCTGTCAAAGACACAAGGTGGTTTTTTCATCCAGTTCCTCCCCTTTCCCTCTGAGTGCAGAAAGCCTGCAATTATGGGCAGTTTTCAAGGATGGCAGCTTTTGCTAACAGCCAGGACTTGCTGGGGCACAGAGTGGAGGAGCTGAATTGCGCTTGGACCAGAATGAAAGTTATTTCAAATGGTGCCACTCAACCCCCCAGGGCTGGGACCTCCCCTCGCTTCTGGATGTGTATGCTGGGAGGCCAGGATTTGGCCTTGGAGCAGGCATAGCCCATCATTCCAGCTGTAATCACTTTCTCCTCTGCCATGGGGAACAGACACCCAGTGAACCTATGTGCAATTCCACGTACTCTGCTGGCGCTTCTAACTTCTCTGGCTGTGCCTACAAGTGCAAACCAGGAAAGGGTAACATTTGCATGAAAACTCGCAGGAACTGAGTGATCACAGAGATCCTCACATCCTGCCATGCTTGACCAAAACCAGGTAACAGTTTCAAGAGCTTCTGTACATGGAGCATCTGACCTTGTATGACTTGCTTGTGTAGAAAACCAAGCTTGAACAAATCTTGAGCAGACCTGAGTGCCTTTGCAGAAGATGAAATTTCTTGACTTGTCTCCTGTTCCCTGGAGCCCTTCAGAGTGGGGTCTAGGTCTTTTCATTATTTTTTTCAAGTGCCCACTCAAAGCCTTACCTGAAGCGCTTTAATGTAAGGTGTATTTTCATCAAGAGGTTATGGCAGCATTAGCATGTGGTAACACTAGGTGAGGAGAATAAAAAGGGCATTGCTGGAGAAAAGGGAAAGGCATCTTGTATGAGCTCTGGTCTTCTCGGTGAACCTCAGGACCTTCCATTAGAAGATGGTGACCTGTTCCTAAAATTTTACTGTGATGAAACAGCTTCCTTTTGTAGGACTCACCAATCTGCTCTGATGTATCTCATTCTACATTCAAACCTAGGTGTCCTGGTGAGTGCTTCGTGGTGTCACACTTGTCTCTGGATGGGATCTGCCTCTGGCACTGCAGTCAGCTCTGCCCTCTCAGCCTCCAGTCTAGGTAGTTAGCTGATTTTTACAACAGTGCGGTATGTTTGTGAAAGCAGGGGGATTTTTATTCCTTGCAGAGGCAGTTCTGGATCTTTCTGGCAGCTTTCTGTGTTGGCTCACAGGGTTGTTAATGTTGTTAATGGTTGTAAAATTATTGCACCCTTTCCTAATATCAGTTGACTTTGGCCTTGCTACCCTTTACACTTTAGCATTTCACAAAGACTTTAAATGTTGGCAATGAGAGCTGGGTATGAACTAATCTGGGCAGCAAGTTACAGGTTGCTTCACTTAAGCTTTTCCATGTGTTGACTTCAGAATCCTAGTTTCTATGGGACTCCAAAGTATGTAAATGTGAGAGTTCATTTTTCCCCCTGCACTTGCGACTTAGCTTGAAAAATTAGTTCCTCTGAAAGCCAGTCTGTTTTAGGGTTTGCTAAAGTGAACCTCTCTTTCCAGGAAAGTGGAGTACTGGGCTAAGACTAAGCTTTATGATTCAATCCTTCAGTTTGCAGCCACTACTCTCCTTGGCACAAGATTGAGGTGACACAAGGTATAGATCGTTTTCCCTCAAAGAAAAAGCAAAATGTTCTTCTGAGAAGGCCTGAAATACCAATGGCCTGAAAACTCCTTCAGGAATGTAATTTATGGTGCATGTTTGGGGACTGGCAGGGGGGGGTGTCAGGTAGACATATCCCATACATTTTTATCTGCACATCATACATGTTTCTTTCTAAGCTCCTTCAGCCAGAATTGTATTTTAATATTACAACTGAAGAAATGTATTTAATTATTGTGGTCCCTATAAGAAACTCTAGGCTCTTCTGAAGTCCTCTGAAAGTGCAAAGTGTTTCACAATGTATGAAGAGGTAATTTGCATTGAGAATCAATATGCTAATTATTGTGTCAGCACTTATTGTTTTGGCATGTTTCTTGGCTTCTTGTCCCGGAGTATACAGCCACGTATGGTCCCAATTCCTTTGTGAGATGTAAGATGTGCCTTGGCTCTGCAACAGTCACAAGACTTGTTAAAAGAGATGCAAACTGAAGAAGACTGGCACAGTTTGTACTGTCTTATCCAGTCTAGCTTCATTCTATTAGAGAACATCAATTAAATCAGATGAAGAAATTAAGGAGCTTTTGTCTAGCTGGTGAGTTAAATAAATAATGACTAAAATAAAATGATTGTTAAACAGATGAGTCAAAATAACTCCCATACCAATCTGTACATTTATACAATGTCAAGTGGTGTGGGAATACAAGTGTCAAATATAGGCCCAGAGATGTTCCCCTTCTTCATTTTATTTATTTCGAAGATGGTTGTGCTCTGAGTCAGGGACCAGGAATAGCTGTGCCAGGCGCTGCGCTACCTCAGAACAAAAAGATGAACTTTGCCTCTTGGCTTCTTCTGCAGCCTGGTAGCTCTTTGGGACACCAGGGCTGTGCAGATGTTGGGAGGAGGGTGAGAAACAGGCAGACAATACAGCTTTTAACATCATGGCTGCAAGCATGAAATGCTATAAACACAGGGTGCACACAACATGTGGCTGCAGAGCATTGGGCCACAGAGTTTCTGACATGACTCTGTGACGGGGCTGTGAACCACCCAGGACGGCAGTCAGGATGGTCCTGGGAGCTTAGAAAAAGCAACCTGAAAGCACCATCTCTCTCTGCTAGACCTGTTAGTTCTTAATTGCTCCATGGTAACTAATGACTAAGCTGCATAGGAAGAACTATAATGCAAACTTGGATTATGCTTCCAGTCTTAAAGTGCTTGCTTTAGGGGCTATGTATACGTGTGAGGCATGGCGAAGGCTGGTGAAGTGGAAAGGTGCTGTAGGTCAGGATAAGTAGTCATAAGAGAAGAATGTGGCTCTTTCCTCACCCTTACTGTCCCTGGATAAAACGAAAAACAGGGAAGGCAAAAGGGACAGGTGTGCACCTGAGACTTCCTCACTCTCCAGGTGTTCACAGCACAAATGAGAGTGAATGGACCTCCTTTAGTTGCCCAAATGACCACTGCAAACTTTCTGGCAGATCACTTTGCATTTCCCAGTGTTTCCCCCTCACCTGGGAAAAAGGCTGTTGGATTATTGCTTTACCAGCCAGATGCTAAACTGCTAAGCCGGCACACAATCAAGTCTGAGACCCCACTGGGCTTAAAGGTGTTCACCAAACCCCATTACTCACCTTCCAAACACCAAAATGGCTCTTGTGCCCACCCTGTATATGTCTTCCCTGGACACATGTATCTCTTGGGGATCCCAGACACAGGGGACTAAGCCAGGGGCTGGTGATACGTGATGCTGGGTCAGTCACATACTTTCTCCATGTTTACTCCCCACCACCAGCACAAGGAAAATAGTTATATACTCTCTAATGCAAAGATAAAAAGTAAAAGCTATGAAGGATTTATAAATCTATTTATATTTACTAATAATTTTCAGATATAATTTTTCTAAGTCTTTGTGATGAAGAGCTAGGAGAAAAATATTTGTAAACGGTGCTACTCCCCACCTCAGGCAACCATCAAAGACTTTTTGTCACAAGTAGTTCTAGTTTTACTTTATCAAGGCTGCCAAGGACTTTCTGAGCCTGATGACAAGCCTTTTAATTTGAACAAGCACATGTTTGGGTGGGTTTTCTCACAAAAGATGAGAGATGATAAACAAGCAAGGTGAAGCTAACCTAGAGATGGCCTGCCCTGCTGCTCATTTTTTGGTCTCTGATTTGTTTTACTGGAAAATTTCTGGTTTGTATTTGTTAGGTTTATATTCTAACACTTAATATTTCCACTTTACATATCAGCTTTTCATTTTGAAATTGCTAACTACTATCAGGTAACTAAGCTTAACAGAGGTTTCTTTCTCTAGCTGTAACTTAGATAGCAGAGAAAGACTAGATACTATTGAGAAGTCCCACCCAAAATTTCGCAGGGCGCTTTGGCTCCTTTACCTGCAGTAATTAACCTTGCCCCCCGCAGCCCCTGGTCAGCAGCTCTGCCAGCGGGACACCTCCAGCAGCCGCTCTCGAAGGTGAGCACAAAGGCTCGCAGAGTAGAAATGCCTTTGGGCCCCCGGCATGTGAATAGGTCTGCTCAGCTATGCTGAGTTTAGTCATGCATTTTAAGTTTCTTCCTGAACCGGGGTCTTAATTCTCGTGCAATTTTACCGGAACAAAGAGGTCAGATTATTTATAGGTCGGTCGCCTTTGTGTGAACGAGGCTAGCAATGCCTTCGGTGCTCCAATTTCTGGGACTCTTTTTCCCTCCGGCTCTTAAGTCCCAGCTATTCTCTCCTAATGCAATAACAGTAATTATCCTATCGCCGGCCACCGCGGCACCCTCCATTAGCGCCTGCCTTACCCGGTGCACAGCACCGGCTGGCAGCCAGGTAATATCCCTGTAATTTATAGCTCATCAGAGAAGCCAACCAGCCCACGGTCTTCCTGTTTTGTAAAGAGACAGACTTATCACCTAGATGCTGCCGTGATGGGTGCACTGGAAAGGCAGGAAGACAAAAGTAGTGCACAGGCAAGCTCTGGCCCCATCTCTGTTTGTGCTCTCTGTTGTTTCATTCAGGCATGCAGTCAAGTAAAATCATCATGGCTCAATGCAACTAGAAGAAAATATTGACATCTTTTTGCTTCCCAGTAGACCTATGATATTTCACAATTTAATTGTTGTTTCGCATCCAGTTGTTGAGTGCAGAATGAAAGATGCGGAGCTGGGCATGCTAAGGTTTCTCTGCTAAGGCCAGGATTCAGCACAATGATGACCTCTTAGATGTTTTATGTGACCACTACCCTGTAGCATCCTATAAGGTGTGCTGTGTGGTGCATGCACTGACTTCATTGCTTCTTTGGTCCTTGTATGTTTTCATGACCAGAGGGATGAAGCATCTCTCCAATGAAGACAGGCTGAGAGAGTTGGGATTGTTCAGTCTGGAGAAGACTCTGGGGAGACCTTGCAGCACCTTCCAGTACTTAAAGGGGGCTGGAAGAGAGTTGGAGAGGGACTTTTTCCAGGGTATGAAGTGATAGGCTTTAAACTTAAATAGATCTAGATTAGATATAATGGAGAAATTAACTACTGTGACCATGGTGAGACATTGGAACAGGCTACCCAGAGAAGTTGTGGATGCCTCATCCCTGGAACTGTTCAAAACCAGGCTGGATGGGGCTTAAAGACCACCTGGTTCCAGCCCCCCTGCCATGGGCAGGAAAGTGTCCCTATCCATGGCAGGGTGGTTGGAACCAGGTAGTCTTTAAAGTCCCTTCCTGCCCAAACTAGTCCATGACTCTATGAAATTCTCCTTCATGACAGCACTTGTTGTGTGTCTGCTCTTGGGAGGAGCAATTCTTTTTCTTTAACTGCTAGGGTGACACATCCAGCAGGACTTAGATGGCAGTGGTATTTGGTGAGGATAGATGAAATGTAGAGCAGATCTTGAGAGGATCACTCCTGACACTTATCCCAACCTCATGCAGACAAGGCCAGATAGTCCTTTGAGCAGAGGGTGCAAACACACACACACATCTGGACTGGAGAGATCAGTCAAGTAAATCTTCTTCGATACCATTTGGACTTGGCCTGCTTCCGTTCTTCAGGTAGCAAGGAACATTTTCCAATGTATCTTAGAGCACCTGAGGATGATAACCACATGCTTACCAGCATAAAAGTTTCTGGCTATGTATTGCTGAGAAGCTTTTGCACTTCTGATGGTCCCACAGCCTCTGAAACTCAGCAGGAGAAAAGCTGCAGGGTCAGAAATACGCTTCCTCTTTGTTTGTTTATCTGCTGTTCATGTTTTTGGCTGAGATAAAAACTCTTTTGGAAATTATTCATGTCTTCATTCAGTGCTTTGGCAATCTGAGGAGACTGCATTACTTGATGCTTCAAGTTAGCAGTGGTAGAGCCCAGATATCCTTGGATTTGACAACCAACAAACATCTTCATCAGTGAAGTCATACAAGGCAATGTTGTTTTGATGTGCAATTAAGTTACCAGGTATCTAGTCACAGAGCAGAGCTTTGAACTAAGTAGCTCTCCCTGTTTGAAGCAAATGGAGGAATAAACACAAATACTTGTGCGTCTGAGACTCAGTTTGCCAACGGGCAAACTGACAAGTGGGGTGATGTTTCACAGCAAAGCTGGCTCTAGTGGAGAAGGTGGAAGCTTTGAGTGCAGGAGAGGCACAGTCAGGCATGAAGGTGAGGCATCCTGCACCCTGCCTGCTTGCTCCACGTACCTGTGATGCTCAGTTCTCTGGTTAATCATGGAGAGTCTTGCAGAAAGAGGACTTGATCATTTAGAGGTCAAGAAATACCAATGTGAGTGTCAGAACCAAAGCTGAACTGAAACTTGCAAAGTATTCCTGAAAAAAATGGGAAAAACTTCTTCAAATCTCAGTGTGAGAGAGGAAGAAAAGCGAAGTCAGACTAAAGTGCAGTAAATGAGATTAAAGATAATTTAGGCATGGCCTGCAATCAAAGGAGTATTTTACCTCTGCTCTGGTTTAAGGAAGATAAATCCTAGGGGCAAAAGCAGGCTGGTTAATGGGAACAGGGATACGGAAATAGAACTGTTAGTGTGTTCAAAGAGCAGGCAGTGTTACTCTTGGGAGCCTGTCCAGGAGTTCTGGAAAGACCAGCATGTAAGGTGGCACCTCTAATAACAACTGTTTTTATGCATCTGCCAAGTCAGAGAAGGACCCCATGACTGTGGGATATCCATTACAATGTGTTCACCTGTGCCAAGTTAAAAAGTAATCCAGTCAACCATCATCGTCCTTGTAACTCTGAACTCACTGGTATGCAGGGCTTTGGAACATGCCTTGAAGGCTAATTAAAAATGCAAAGGCACATCAAAAATGGGATGAAATGCAATGAAAGGTACATCCTGCCAGACTAACCCAATGGTTCTCTTTGATAAAACAATTATTTTTCCAGACAGGTGATATCTGCCAGATTTCCTTTATCTAGACTACTTTAATGTATTTGCTATGATGTCAAGTGAGAAACCACTGATGTTGCTGGAGACAAAATAGATTAGTAGAGGAATTGCGTTGCTGGTAAGAAGAGGAAACAATGATTGCTGATGCTGGATATCTCAGGTCAGGAGGAGTTATCTAGGAGAGTTTTTCAAATAGGAGTTTTGGGACCAATTTTGCTTCAGTGTTTGCATTAATGACATGGTCCTGGCCCATGTGAGCACTGTGTTGATGAAATGTGCTGCACAAAGCCATGACGCATCGCTGGCACAGAGGTGGTTTGCAGGCCAGGCAGGATGAGCCGGGCACCTTGAGAATGGCTGTAATAAAAGGAGGATGACATTCAAGTAAAAGACAAAGAGTCATGCAGGTGAAAACTGATGTCAGAGGCTGCTTTTGTTATTAACAGTGAGTGAATCAGTTTGCAAAAGAATAAGGAAAAAGTAAAATCAGCATTAAATAGTCATAGGAGCGTTGTGTGCTGCCAGCTTGATTCCCAGGCTGCACCTATTTCCAGTCGTGATTAGGAAGAATTAGCGCCCTGATGAACTCTCCTCCCTTCCCACCCTTCCTTTTGGGAATGATGCATTAAGAGCAGAGCAGCAGAGAATAGCTGCAAGGGAGACCAGGAGACCAGAGATCCTCTTTCCTGGGAGGCAAATGAAGTTCCTGGAGCACATGCATGGGGTGATGGGTACGGAGTTCGATGGAAAAGGCACCCTCCTGCAGTCTCAAGTATTCAAGCACTGCCTGTTCCAGCCTAAGGCCAGCCCTCATTGTTGCCAGCCATTAGCACATCCACATCTATTTTCTTTGGATTAGGGTCAAAAGCAGCCCCTGGAATAGGTAGCATAAGTGGGGGTAGGGTAGAGGAGGGAGGAAAGGCCAGGCTGGACCAGCTCAGTGGTGCCTGCCAGTGCTTTGGTGCCAAATGAACCTGGATGCAACGTTCCACTCTCCGTCCCAGAAGTCCCTTCTACCACCAGTGCCTGGTAGTGGAGCCGTAGCCTTGTGGGTCCAACTCCAGCAGTGGTATTCTCTGAGGAGCAGTCGCAGTTGCATGCAATTCCATTGGGTTTAATATTTTTCCTGAAGCTTGGAAAAGTAACTGAAAAGAGTAAATAAAAACAACTGTCTGTCTGTGTGATTTCACAGCTAGAGCAACCAACTACATCTTACTCTCTCTGGCATTTACCAGGAGTTTTTATGCATATGTTGAAGAGAAGAGAATTTGCAGGAGTGCCCCAGGTGGAGTTTAACCAAACAGGAATGAGCAGAGTCCGACCTTCTAGCCATTCTTCAGGCCAGTCAGACATGGAGCAACATGGGTCTGAAAGATGCATTGCTGCCTTTGTTGGAGATGCACTGGGAGAGGGGCTGTTGCTGTGGACTGTCAGATAAGGCCCAGCAAGCAGCTAAGAAATGGCTTCCAGCCCAGGTTTCTTGCCCAAATACTCTGGTCATCAAATGGAGTAGAAGTGCCTGCAGCAAAGGGCTGCAGGGCTGTGCCTTGCAGAGGGACTGCAAGGTTACATTCCAGAATTTCTTCAGCTTCTCTAGGAGTTCATATTGTCTCCATCACTGCTGCCTTTCTAAAGTGAGAAGTGAGAGGGAAAGGCAGATTGTGAGAGAAGGGTACATGAGAAAGAGAAGAGCTGGATGCCCATGCAAAACTGCAAGAATTAAAAGTGGTGGCTCTTAAAGCTTGTGTAAGACCCATACAGCATTTCCAGGCCTGGCAAAGCAGTCAGGCAAGCTCTGGCTCCTCTTGCGAGAGCAGTCAGGAGCAGAGTGGGACTCTCCCACAAGGGAGCCCTGGCAGGCTGTTGATTAACCTGTTGGTGTTGAGAAGCTAAGTCAAATACAAGTATTAAACTGATTATTCATATTCCACTCTCTTCACTGTGGGAAGATTTTGGGGTTATGTTTATGGGCCATACAGATTGTCAGAGTGAATTTAATTAGCAAGAGAAATCCAAATGGAACAATGACTGGTAATTGTTGCTAATGATGCAAGTGTATTATACCAGCTTAGATGAAATATTGGGTTGCAAGCAGCACTGAAAGGCAAAGGAATATTTACAGTAGTACATAAAACACTACAAGTCCTTACCTCACTGCTCTCAGGTGTGGTTGAGCTGAGCTCCCACCTGTAAAACAGCAGTGACTTGTCAAATGCTTCCTGGTCTCCACCAAAATAAAATGCTGGAAAAAATGAATGACCTGCCGAGCACCAGTAGGAGAGGTGGTCTGTGTCTGGGCTGAAAGCTATGCCCTGCTTTGCTTTCACTAACACAAACCTCAGCTGCCTACAGAGCTGATTTAAAAAAAAAAAAAAGAACCTCAGCTGCCTACAGAGCTGATTTAAAAAAAAAAAGGACCCTTTTTACTTGCACAGTCTCTGGACTGTGTCTCCAGCCTGGGGGTCAGAGCACCCTGGCTGCCAGCCGTTGGTGCTGCTCTTGGCATTGCCTTTCCAGCTCCACCAAGCAAGTGTGGGGCGGGCCGCCATCCAAATATTTTGAATTCAGTTTGGATCGTGAATTATGCAATACACACAGGCACACACACAAACCCTATTCTATTGTTTCTGCTAAAACAGGTGGCAGAAACAACAGGAGGTGGGCATGTAGATCTTTCTGACTGTACAGTGAGCTGTGCATCTGAATTTGTTGGAAAGATCTGGTCCAGCGCCTGCATTTTTGTTAGCAGTCCCCAAACTAGAGTGCTGATCACTGGCATTCTCAATCTGTGGAAACTGCCATGCTTAGACAGCCAGTGGAGCCGAGACAACTTGTAGCAGTCATGGATTTGGTCCAGTGCCGAGCTTCAGCTCTCATGTGAGATGGCCCTGATCCCATGCCTTGTTTCTCTCCTTCTAGCCTTCAAAATGTTTTGGACTGGTCTTTAGTTCAAGACCTACTTGTTCCTCTGAGGTTTTGTGGTAGGATGGGTTTATAAGAGAGGAATTGTATAGAAATATTGAGAAAGGTGGTTCAAGCTGTAACATTTTGTTACACAAGTTACATGTTTCTTTGGCATTACTATAAACGTAAATGTGATGGGAAGCCTGGACAATTGAAACATTTTCTGCTTATTCATCCTTCCAAATGTGTGTGGGTAACACAACCTGATACAGGCAAAAATGCAGAATCTCCCTTGCATTATTAACATTTTCTGTGGCATGAAAGATGAGAGTTATAATGGACGAGAGTAAGTGTAAGGAAGTGTAAGGAAGAACGAGAGTGATAGTTTTAAGACTTCCATGTCTGCAGAACACTGTATTGTGGACCACAATGTGCAAGTTGGCTGATAAATATCCCTTCATCCTTATGGTGTTGGAGTGTTGGAGATGAAGTTGGACATTCAGCTAAAATGAAAATATTTTAGTCAAAAAAGAAAAAAGTTTATACTAACATTTGCAGAACTTGAATAAAAACAAACAAAGGGGATGGTAAAATCTAATTCAGATACTTTTGTTTGAAATATCTTTTAAGATTCTTCTGAGATAGTTGATGTCTTATAAAAACTCTCAAAATTTCAGCAATAATTTTCAGTATTTTTTTATATAGATTTGGAAAAAATTTTAAAAACATAGAGAAAAGAAACCTTTCCTCTGTGTAGTCCTCTTCCTAATGCAGGTTTGAGTCATTATAATGAGTCCATGATAGGCAATGAGTTCTGCCAAGGACATGTAAGGTTAAAAATTAAAAACCTGTGAAAGTACTCAGCACATTTAATACATTTGAAGGACTTTTATTTGAGGTTTTTTCCAATGACTGGCATAGAAGTTTTTTCATGTATCTAAATTCATACTTAGAAATCCATTTTTCACAGCTAAGAGTGTCATCATAACCTCAATTTTGTCTTACAAATAATGATGAGATTTGACTTTTTCTATGCTTTTATTTCTTCAGGATTACAAATGATTTTTTTTTTATTTCTTTTTGTTCTTCAGCTGTGTCAAGGAATTTTAAAGGTAAACAAAATTTTGCAATTGAAAACAAAATTCCTACACTGTCAGACAACCCTTATTTGAAACACCAGGAGTAAATTGTTTCTTCGCAAATTATTTGCACAAGTGAATACATAAAAAAAATCTCAGTTTTTTTTAGATATTCAAACTCAGTTGAACAAGGTACTGTGGAGACTGAATGTACAACCTGGCATAAAACCTGGTCCAGCTCTGAGCAGGGGGTTGTACCATAGGAGCTTCAGAGGTCCCTTCCAACCCAAATTATTCTATGTTACTAAAATTAAATTTTCTTCACAATTTTTAGTATAGTCTTTCTAGACTTATTGTAATCTAGAGTTTTCCAGATTTGAACACTTTTTTTTTTAATCAAACCCTGGTTCAGAGTTCATTTTTCTCGTCATTATTATCAGTTACAATAAATAAATCTGATATCTTCAACTGGAGGGCTAGGGAATGATTAAAAATTACAAGGAGACCTCTCGGTATCACTTTAACAAGAGTGAACAAATGCTCAAGAGGAATCTTCACAAACCATTTTGCTAATTCACTTACAAATACTGTGTAAGAAGGCATAACAGAACCGACTGGATCATATTATAACCAAGTTTTATTCTCTAACAGCTTCAATATACTTACAAAAACCTTATGTCTTTATTACCCCAACCCATCACACTGTAGCTAACGTAAATCACCTGGTGTTTTAAATGTACTTTTACAAAGAAATCTCTGTAATGCAAAATTCTCACTTGAAATTATCAATTGATGGATCATTTAAGAATACAAAAATAGGAGAAGTATGGCAGTACAGGTCGAGATGGGCTCTCCAGTATAGAGCTGGACTCTTTCTTTTGCAGTAACTCAGGGAACATGCCATACCATACATATAGTCCCCAGAGTAGTCAAGAAGAATGTAAGTCTTATTTATTCTAGAATCCATGAACCTGCATAAGTGAAAATACTTTGTGTTGTTAAGCCATAGATGAGTCTTCCAAGTTTGTTTCTTTTAGCACGGCTCCTGTGGGTTTTCAGAAGCTACAACTATCTCACCTGTGACTGAGAGTGACCTAGAATGACTCTTTCTGTGTCACAGGCACAGAAAGTTTTTATCAGAAACCTAAAGGACAAAAATTGTAATGACATTTATTGATTCAATGGCTTCCTCACTTTTTTTTTTGGATGTACACTCAATGCTATCCCAAGATGCTGTCCAATGTCAGTGTCCACTACTCCTTTTTGTCCACATGACTTCTCTATTCATTTGCTTTGCTGTGGGTTGATGTTCTGTCTTGTCTATTAATACAGAACTGGAGGAGGCAGCAGCAGGAGATAAAAAACCAGCAGCTATCCAGCTGGGATAGGAGAAATTGTGTTCCCAGCCTGTGAACATGGAAACGTGAGAGAGATCTGTGTCAGAGCAAGATGAGGTTTACAGCTTCTAAATTCCACATCAGTCCTAACACCTAATCTTTGCTGTTGGACATTTGTTCATCTCCTGAAAAACATTGGTTAACCCCCCCCCAATACTTTTTAACGTCATCTCCTGAATGCAATAAACCTTCTTAACATTATTAAATGTGATTATCAAAGAACAAAGAATTTGCCCTACTGTCTTTATGATGTACAATTTACATACTATCCCATCCTTCCAGTACAGGTTGGTAATTTTTAAAGGGCACTAAAATATGATAATAACAAGTATGCTTACTGATGTATTATGAAATGTATCCCATTAGTCACTTTATATCTGAAAGGCAGAAAAAATTTCCACCTAGCAACAGAAAGGCTTTTAGGATTATAAAAAAATATTTGGCAGGCAGTAGGCGTGCTAAACTACGCCAGGAGGAACCCAATTGGAGGTTTCTAGAAACAACAGGAGCATAAATAAGTTGTCATCAGTGTCTCCCACCACAGAGCTGGAAGAAAATTCAAAGCTTTGTGACCTGAAGGAGCTACAGAGAAGCAAAGGGCAGCCTGGTGGCAGCCATGGGCTGGCTCTAGGAGGAACCATTGCCCTCCAAAGCCACGGGGAGAAACATGACAGCAGATACTCCAGCTCACCTGATCCCCTCTGTGCCGTGCTCCTGCTCGTCATGTGGGCCACAAAGACAACACTTCACTTTCTTAGCTTAGAAAAAATGATCTACTACCAAAAATGCCCAATTAAGTGATGGTACTGGTGAGACAGATAGCGAGATTCTTGCTAAGAATTCTTTTTTTCCTTCCTAGATAAGAACATAGCTGGTGCAAGAGATCTTACCATTGGAAAGCAGAACAAGCAGAACACTTTAATTTTGGACACAAGGCAAGCCAGGCAAATGACAAGAACTTTTCCTCTTTATTTATATCCAATGCTGCCTAGAAAATTTTGTTTTCTGTGACTTGTAATTTATTCAGGAATAGAAATGTCCTTGATGGGCCAGGTAAAGTCTTTTTCCAAGAGAACTGTGTTTTAAACACATTAAAATTTTCATTCAATTATTTTCCTTTGGAGAAGGAGATCTTTTAGCAGAAAAGGACTATGCAGCCAGCAAGCCTCCTTGTGTAGCTCAAGAGTGGCCTGCTGAGGAGAAATAGGCAGCAATACTTAATTTCCCGGATGCATCCAAGCTCAGGACCAGGAGGTTCAGAAGGCTTTAGTGAAGATCAGAAATATTTTCTTGCCTCAGCAGGACATGTACCTTAGCTACACAGCACTACATTCCCTACAGTCATCTTAAAATGAGGTGAAGGAGTTGCTTTTTCCCCTTTCTGAAGTGACACCACTTTCATGTCTGATCACAACGAGTAAATGACCAAAATGAATATAAACAGGAAGGACATCGACTGGTTGGAGCAAGTCCAGAGGAAGGCCACCAAGATGATTAGAGGGATGGAGCGAGCACCTCTTCTATGAGGAAAGGCTAAGAGAATTGGACTTGTTCAGCCTGGAAAAGAGAAGACTTCAGGGTGACCTAATTGTGACCTCACAGTACCTGAAGGAAGCCTAGAAGAAAGACGAGGAGAGACTGTTTACATGAGCATGTAGTGATAGAACAAGGGGGAATGGCTTTAAACTAAAAGAGAGTAGGTTTAGATCAGATATTAGGAAGAAATTATTTATTGTGAGGGTGGTGAGGCACTGGAACAGGCTACCCAGAGAAGCTGTTGATGTCCCAAACCTGGAATTGTTTAAGGCCAGGTAGGATGGGGCTCTGAGCAACCCAGTCTAGTGAGAGGTGTCCCTGCCTATGGCAGGAGGGTTGGAACTAGGTGATTCTTTAAAGTCCCTTCCAAACCAAACCATTCTATGGTTCTATGATACTATTGCAAGAGCATAATGAATGCAGATCACCTCTCTGTCTGGCTTCTGGTCCTGGAGGGAGCTGTTTTATTTACAGGACACTCTGCTGCACATTGAAGACCACCAGAGGAAGGAGGCCTGAGAAAGGACAGGCTTTTCCAGCCCCAGCCTTATTGAAGAGGTAGGAGATACACCTGCAGGAGTCAATGTTCCTGCTCTCTCTCCAAGAATCATTACATGGACATTTCTGGATGTCTGTTTGCCAGGAGAAATGGACCACACCCTCAACTGGGACTCACTAACACTCTCCTCCAGGATGGCGTTTGCCTTATTTTATTAGTAGTGAGCGACAGTATTTGTGCTAAACCTTCGTGAAAGGCTCTATGCTGTACAAGAGGGCAGCAGGGTCACTCCAAACTGAGTGTTTGACAACACTGAAAAGCAATGAAATGCTGTCTGTGCCTCCTGCAGCCTGCTCCCCAAATGCCAAGCACAAGTGGCCCAGTGGCACCCCCATGGAGGATGCTAGCGAGCAAAACAGTGCTGGACAGGGGAAAGTGGTGTGCTGCTGGTTATCTGAGAAGACATCAGATGCTTTCTTTCATATTCACACCTACTGGAGAGGGTGCTGGGACTGATAAACCTCTACCTGGAGTAAAACTCTTCCCACCCTTTATGTTAAAGAGAACCCACTTTACTCTAGTTTGGAGAGAAGTCATAAGCTATAATTTGAGGACACCTAAAATGGCTGTGCACTTCCCTTCTGTTCAACCTAGTCTTTGTGTTCCCTATCATGAATTAGGTAAGGCAAACATAGCCAGAGAAAACATGGGCTGAAACCTGCCATCAGAGCTCGGCCCCATCACACAACCAGTGCCTGAGGCTGGAATTCGATCATGAGTGAGCTAATAATAACAACACACAGCAAAGAGCAGAGTACCTTGCTGCTGTTGCTGAAAGCATGAAAAATACCATCTTAATTCAGAGAATTATTATGGCATATTATGGCAGAGCATGCCAATAAATGTGGAGCAAGCTAGAAGTGCTGTGCTATGGTATGTACTCCTATTGCAATAATAAAAAAAATTACCTTCTGAAAACACAGTTTCAGAAAAAGAAAGTATGTTCCGCTGTTCATTCAACAATAAAGACAAAAAAAGCTATGACAACCACAAAATACTCTTTCCTCCAAGTGGGCAAAAAATAAACTAAAATGAGCCAAGTTACTTTTCTGCCACTGAAAACCTGTTAAACGCCCCCACGGCCTGAAATATATTTCACACAAATTATCTGGATCTTTTTCAGATTTGTTTTCATCATTTTTAATATGTCCACTTTATAAAATTTTATTCTTAAAAACAGTAAAGCTCACAGTCAAAGAAACACAGGAACTTCAGAACCTGGTGGCACTTCATGGCTTTCATTTTACCTGGAAGTGAGAAAAAAAACTAAAAACCTTTAAGATATTTCCATGAGCTCAGTTAGGACGCAGTGCTTGCACATGTGTCAAAGTCAGCAGCATAAGTGCAGGACCCATCAGTTTGCTAGGCTGCTTCTTGTGCTGCTCCTTCTGGGAAAGCAGAAGGGGTCTGCAGACCTGCTGGAGGCTCCCTTACTTGAAGTAGGACCTCAGCTTCAGAAGGCCTGAAATCCCTTGCTCCTTGCTGCAAGGGCCTTGGCTTCCCAGCAGACTGGGAACAGTACAGGTGAAGACACTTAGGCATACCATGGGGTTGCTGTCGACTGACATCCCTCAGAGCCATCACTGGTACTCAGCACCACGGCTCCCCAGTGTCAAGTAGAACTCAGGCTGTTCTTTGCTCTTGCATGACATCCCTGTAGCAGAGTGGATAAAGCCAGCATAGTACAGGAGGAGGCTGCACCACCATCCGCACAGTCAGAGCTTTCCACATGCACCCTGGGAGGTGACCTGCATTTCATTTAAGAGCAGCTTATAATTATTATCTGGGGTTTCTTAGTGAAATACTAGAGAAATCCTAAATTCGATTGGGAAAAGATCAGTCTTTTCTGTTTGCAGTTACTTGCTGGAGAGATTATTCTCACGAGCTATAAACCATTCTCCAGCAAGGAAGGAGTGTTTGGGATTTCCAGCGTTAATGCTCCTAAGAAATCATTTGACTGTCACTAATGTTATGTAAATAGATGGTTCATGTTTATACTCTACAAAATGCATTTACAAGAAAAAGGCTGACTAATTCCGAGGTCAGCTTCTAATTCAAGGTTAGTGCTCAACAGTTTTTTTTTCCTTGCCAAATAAAACCACTAAAGGCTAAATTAAAACCATGTGCTCTAACCTACCTTTATGTAGTTACTGATATAAAGAGGGTGGAAGCAATTTTGCTGTCAAATTTAATGCCACTGTCTAAGGAGTGAAGTAAAACATCCTACAGAAGCTTTTGCACAAGGACATGCATCACAAGTGCCTGACCTAGAAGGTGTGAAGTGCTCCAGTACACGAAAGCCACCCTTCAATGACCTATTACTGTTATGGATTAGAGGCTTCATTTCCCAGGAATACATTGAAATAAATAGCGATTTAATCCACAAATTATCCTCTTCATTAGGAAGAGCAATTGGCTACAAGGGGAAAAAAAAAAGGCCAGCAAGTAGACATTTGATTCTTTTTTAGACGTTTGGATATCCCAGTGATGGTGAAAGAGGCTAGGTCCATTAACTCCCTTTGACTCATACTGGATGGTAATATTGAAGATGGCTACCAAATTTCTGAAAACTATCAATTCCAAAGTTTGTACAAGCATTTTATTCTCTCTTCTAGCCATTTGTTTATTACTGCTTAAACATTATCTGGTCTTTAAGGTTTCACTTAAAACTGAAATGAAAACTAAACCCCACCCTTTTTTATTAGCTTCTTGAGTGTAAATAAAGCTTTACCTTCCGGCAGCATCTTCTTAAAACATTTCACCTGGAGAGAGTGGGAGTGAGTGCTCACTTGAGCAGAAAGTCAGTGATGCTGCTCAACTTCTGCCAGACTGGAAGTAGAGTGCAATGTTTCTGTTTAGACTGATGAACGTTTGTCTCCACGTCTCAATCCCCGTGTGTCTAAGAAATATTTGGCCCAGGTCTGTGAATGTGTGTCAGGGTGACAAAAACTCAAGCAGACACAGTGCTTGTTGAGCAATGGGACTGCGGGGGACAGGCAACTAGCTCCCATGCAGAGCCAGCCTGGTCAGGAGCTTCTCAGCTCCTTGGATACTGAGCTAAGGACCCTGCTTGGGGTCATGTAACTTCTCCCACAGATCCCAAACAACACTTCTAGTGCTTACAGCTGCAGACAAAAACCTTCAGTTTATAACTGGAGAATTCAGCTGTGAGGCATTCATCTGCAGAGCCAGCTAGCTCAGAGAGTAGATTTCTTTCTGGCAAAAATCATTGTGGTTATCTGAAGTAATCTGCTAACATTGAAGTATAAAATACAAGTTGGATTATGAAATACATAACAAATATTTGCACTTTATTGCCTCAGTAAAAACAGCCAGTTAATTTGTATTACTACGGTTTCCACCTGTTCCACAGCATCAAATATTTCATCTGTCCAAGAGCTCAAGTGTCCTATTTCCCACAATGTCCAGCTTTCATAATACACTCATACATCACAGTGGCCAAGTGCATAACACAGACTACAGGGGCTGAAGGAAATACAAATAACAGTTAACTGTAGGATATATCTTCAATTTAGTGAAGGCCAGGAAATAAAGAGCATCCATTTATTTAACAGTGCCGGGCAGGAACAGCACGGGCATATGGCAGAGTGCAGGGCTGGGTTTGCCGTGCTTGGCTGTCTGCTTCCACCGAGGTCAGGAAGGCTCCTCTCCCCTACACAGGACTGGAAGGACCCCTGCAGCCCACAGCCAGTCCAGGGTGGAGGTGTCAAATGAGTCTCCCAAATGCTGGGTATTTGCGTTACCTGCAAATGTACCCTGTCCAAAATAAAAATAACAGACGTGGCTCTGGGTTCAAGGCACTGGCTCAGACACTAAACTGAGGCTGAAAACCATTGCCTGAAAATTACTGAATCTGTCCAGAGCAAAACAAAGATCTCACAACTACTATGAAAAATGCTAAGTATTCACTCTCCCAAGAGGATTTCTCAGATGCTAAAGCTTATCTTTCTCTGGTGAAATCTCTCTTATTTCCCAAACCCTCTTCTCATTTCAGGTGTTACATCCATATAGTACCTTTAAACCCAAAAAAACTTAATTTTTTTGCCAAATTGAACTATCATCAAAATGTAAAAAGATCCCTTTTAAATACATGCTCAGATTAGAGGTGGTGACACTAGAAGAACTGCCGTTAGGATCATCTCATATGCAAAATTTTTGTGTCTAAAAGTGCTGACCACACACTTTTATAGTAGGCTCAGTACTGTCTGTAGATCTAACACAGTATCCAGGGATGGGACCCGGCACTGAGTGGGAGTAATCAGAGGGATTATAACCTAACATTGGGCCTGTATAACTTCAATGGTTCACATTGCATCTGTACCCAGATTCTGACTATGACTATAGGGGTAACATGACTTCCATGAGGCAGGATATATCACCTGAAAAGAAAGAGCTTTAGGCTTTTGGATTTAGTGGAGAAATGGTTTTGAGTGGATCAGCCAAGATAGCAATAATTGTCATGAGGTTTAATGTAGCTTGTGCATCTCTCAGTTGCTTAGGGTGGATTTTCAGATATAAGAGTAGGCAAATTGAGAAGACTGTGAAAATAATCCTAGCATAGCTTCCAACAACAGCAGTAAAACTTTTCTGTTGCTAAGAAATGTGAAATTACAAAAAACAGTAATACCAGTTGCTGTAGAACCAACAAAAGCATAAAATATTGTTAGCTGCAGTAATTCATTATACATCATCTGATTAAAAGAACCTGAGAAGTAGCATTTTCCAAGATATGCCCTTAGACAAAATTATATGTTTTGGCAGAAAAGGTCTTCTGTAGTGACACGTACATAGTGAAGCTCTTTGTGTGCTGAGAAAACAATTTAAAAAAACTTTACTGAAGAGAGTATATTTTGGCCACTTTTCAGTAAAGACTCAATCATCTTAAAACACTTCCACAGATTTTTCACTGTTTGACCGGGGATTAATCAGTTATTTGTTTGCATGATTTCAATATGATAATGAAGTAATGTAAGAAATTTTTAAAAAAATAAAATAAAAATCAGATCACAACCAAATTATTTGAATTTCAATACTATCCTTAGTTGGAGATGCCAGTATTAACTTTGGGAGATACTACTTTCTAGAAATCTAATGAAAAATGAGAATGAATGATTGCTGCCAGCTAACTGTTGAAATAATATATATTGCATACCTCCATAATAGATGATCATTTAATCTTCATTTAATCTTGAGGGTTATGCTTAGCTTTCAGTCATTCAGGGGGTTTAATCATCTTTACAAATGTCAGAATTACCATCCTTTGTCAAAGTTCAATCCATGGGACCGATAAGGCATGCTTTCACATAGCAGTTTATATCGTAAAGTTGAAAAATCTTAAAATGTTTTCCAGCTAATAGAAGTTATTTTTGTCCAGTAGCTAAGAATTGCTCAATTGCAATTTTAAAATTCCTTAAGGATGAGAAAGATGATGATGAAGAAAAAATGTTTTCGGTGAGTGAATACTCCTTATCTTCATCTCATGCTGTGCTAAAAGTTTGACTGCTCTAATTTTAAAGCTATCTAATCTTTTATGTGCTAAAGCATATGAAATCATCCATTATTAGAAGTATGAACTACAAGAAGAGTTCATTTATTTGGTGTTATATATAACCTTTATATAAAATGCATTATGTGATTAAAAGTTTTTCATTTAGTAATATTCATTAAGTCTCAAACTTTTCTTTCAGAGAACAAAATTGCTTCAACCTGATTGAGATATTTTATCTGGGGAAAAAAATGAATTACTTTTGTACAAATAGTATAATTGTCAGTGAACAGTTTGACACTTGAATTGGATGTGAATCCTGTGTATAAAGGATGTTCTTTACTGGGAGATCCATTCAAGTGAGTGTACAGGCCTCAGGAGTCTCACACTGGAAAACAGTCACATATTCTTCCTTCAGAAATGCAAGTTTTTAAATTTCTTAGAACATGTGGAATGTGTTATATTCATTTCACTGTTGCATCTGAGGCATGCATGAATATTTTTGTTGTACACACACAATTGGAAAGAGTGCAAAAATCTATTAAAGGAAAACTCTACTTAAGGTTGAGCTTTCAATTTAGAGTGATTTTAATAGTAAGAAATTTTACAAAAGATATGTTTAAGTGTAGGAAAGCAATGCCTATCAGTTTACGAAAAAACTGAAGCTTATCAGCATGGAATGCCACTCTTGAGAGCAGTGGACATTTCCAACATGGAGAAAATCAGACAGTACTTGAAAGGAAAAATAGCTTTCCCCTGAAATGTCCTTTAAAATAATGTTCATAATTCCTACCCAAAACGGTGGCTAATCTGTCCAAGAATTTTGCTTTCAGGATAGATGATTTATTTTACGATGAAAAAACAGTGTAAGCCTGCACTCATGGTTTTAGTTTAGTCCTAGGACTTGGGGGTTTGTTTTTTTGTTTTCAAGTGTCACTAAATCTTTCTCCCTGCTCCTCTGCTGCTAGATTAATTATTTTCTGTGCAAGGGCCCTTCTTTCAAAGTCCTCCATTATTCTGTTTTGACCATACTGGGGAACTTATCCAAGTCAACAAAAAGGCAGCCTTGATCACAGAGGGGCTGTTGATGAAGTGGATGGTTTCATATATTACTGGGGGAGAATTGCCTTAACATCGCCTATTCACACTGCTGTGCCAGGTGCATCCACTTACATGGCTCAAAACGCTGCTACCACCACATCCTCCGCTGCCAAGACCATTATGTGCTCTGAGTGATGGAGCAAGAGGCAGGACTTAGATCTTCTCTGTTGGGAAGCAGAGGGAGAGAGACCGATCTTTGTGTCTCAAAAAAAAAATCTGCTGTAGGGAGCCTTTTAACTCGCTGCGGCTCTGCAACTGTGAGTGCTTTGGAAGAAGATGGGGAGGAAAATAGCAGGAGTTTAGAACAAGACTCTGCTCTGCATCACTGCCTCAAGATACTGTAAAGAGGACAAAGGGAAACTGGGATATAAATAGAGAATGACATTTTCCTTGCATTGTCCACAATGAATACATTTGTACATGAACAAAATCGTTGGAACGAGACAACATGCATGCCTGATGTTGAAGAAAAGCTTGTTTGTGCTTAGTACATTGGAGACATTGTTCGAAAATAGTTCATCCTTTTGTAAATATTGCCTCGGCATTGGTGCCAGGGTCACTGTTGCTTTGCGCTATCAGCTGAATAAGTATCAGTCATGCACATGCTGCTGGGAGAAATTTTAATACGGGCACCAGATTTAAAAGGAGAAAATTATCCTCTTAAGGACTGTCCCCTTCGTTTGTAGTTAATACTCCCTGCTTTACTCTTACTATTCTTTCTTCCAAACTTGCCCTATTTTCTTGCACCTAAAGGGTGTTTCATACGTGTCACCAGGAAATAAAACTTGTCCCATCCCTCAGGCACTGCTAGCGTCTGTATAGAAAGCAGACATCCTTTTCTGACAAAACCCTGGTTGGAGGACATCTTGCCTTTGCTTTTCATCTCCAGTGATACAGCTACAGTAGAGCCAGGCTATGCTCCCTTCTCGTGCAAAGTGGTTAATGTCAGCTGAGCGGCGCCGCGATGGAGATCTTGGCTGTTTGGTTTGTTTGCTTGTTTTCTGGAAAGACATTTATGTGGCAACATTTCTTTTTTTTCTTCAGAAGTTCTGAGAATTCAGCAAAACAAAGACTTGTACTACATACAAAACCAATAATAAAGTATGTTCTGCACTCAGTGAAAGCCTCCTTGTATTCCCTGAGCAGAAGGCAAATATGACGAACAAGATACTTTTGTATTCATCCCCATACCCAGATATTTTGGCAAGATAAACCACAATCTGAAACTACAAAAATTGCAGGAACCTCCAGCATTTCACAGTAGCAGGCAAATACAGATATCCCTCTGACACAGTCAAATAGATGAGGGAAAAGTGAACTCCTGACTTGACCAAAAAGTAGGCAATGGTAAAGCGGAAAATTACACCTTTAAAAAATGCTATGATGTCCAGGCAATTTTGAAAATGTTTCTCTGCCCTAAAAAAGGTATAGTTCAAGTTCAAACAAGATATAGTAGCAGCTATTGTACCAGGCTTACACAGTGTCTGAATATAATGATGCCACACATCCCAAAGATTACTATATTCTGCCGCTCTCTACTTTTATCTCTATGGCCATGGCCCAGGGTTGAAAAGTGGCACTCTTCAAATCAGGCCTCCAAATTTTACAGTCGGAAGTGGGATTTTCATTAGGCTTCCTGACAGAACAGGGACATCAGAAGTGTTTTTCTTGCAGCTTGCAGTGCACCTGGTTTGAAGTCAAGCTGTGTTGTGCTCACCCACCTTCACCTGGGCAAAAGGGCCAGGAACTCAATGGTGGAACAGGGGTAAGGGGACAAGAGTCCCACTCTGCTGCTGGCTTGCTTGGTGACAGTGGACAACTTCTGAGAGAGCCCTCTGGGAAGGAAAAGGACAGTGGCATAGGCTGGAACCTAGGGAGGATGGAACTAGATACTCTTTAAGGTCCATTCTGACATGACCAGTTCTGTGATTTGTGATAGGTAGGCACCACGGGAATCCCAGTTTGCTAGGAGGCCCATACGCTTTAATTCAACAACTGCTTTTATGCATTTGACCTCTGCCTGCATTTATGGCACAGAAGATGTTCTCTTCCCAGCTCAGATAGACTTGCCCTTTTACCACCTTGATTGCAGTTGTGGGGTTTTTTTGCCATGTTATTGCCTTTTATTTTTTGCCATGTTATTACAATAATAAAGATTTCATATTCTGCTATCTCCTTAAAAAAAGGAAAAATAGTCTACACATCAAGGACGAATGTCCAAAGATTGTAGTAATTAATTTATGGAAAATTTACTTCATATCTGATAATAATGATATGCTAGAAATTACTCCATCCTATGTCACTTCAGGCTTTCCTGATAATACCTTAATGCAGGCAACTTTTATGTCTTCTACTTCAGGTCTGCCATTCAGGAGCTACTTGGAGTTTGTGAAATATTAGATAATTGTCTGTATAACTGCTGCACTTTTTTTTTTCTCAGAAGTGATGCCACAGCCCCACCCAAACTAAAACATACCTATGCTTTCACAGACTTAAGAGTCAACTAACAATGATAAAAAACATAGAATTGAAAAAGAAAAAAAGGCAGACCACTAAAATTCATTTTTCACTCTTTATTATTATTACTCAAACCTTTTGTGGATACTGCACAAGGTGATAAATGGATTTTTATTTTTTTCTAGATTTGTTCTGTAGTTTTTGTAACTAAAATGTTGAGAAGACTGCTCAAAGAAAACTACACTATCCAGACAGCTTTTTTTGAGCTCTGAACCCTTAGCCCTCATCTCAGTGTAGTTCTCTGCACATTTTCCAGTACTGCAGTGAGGCCGGGATTCCATCCTTCCTCTTTCAATGGTTCAAAAATAATAAGAAAATCTAGGGGTCAAAGGAAAACAAAATTCTTTTGCAGTAAAATTAGGTTGACTAGAAATGTGAATTTAAAAAAGAACTAGAATCTATTTCTGTAGCATACACTGCAGTGGCTTTCATATATGGTAGAACTCAGCAGACCTTCTGAGTAAAATTTGTAAATTTTATTCCAAAAAATCAGAGTAAAAAAGTTCCTCCAGCCCAGCAGAAAATGAAGATAAAAAAGTTGCCATTGTAGAAGTTTGGACTGATTACTCAAAGAAAAAGAGGACTGAGTAGTCAAGGAGACAGTATATACTAATCCTAAGCAGATACAGCTTCCCTCCCTACTTATGCTTTGCAGTGGGTATAGAGCCTCAATCTTGTCCCATATTTCTGGTAAGCAGAAAGGAAGTTTATCCATACCTTCATAGGACAGAATGATAATGAAAACATTGCAGTACAATGGAGTTATTTCAAAATACTGCTTCTTTCAGTATTGGGTGGTGCTTTGATAGACCATAAATATAAATATTCAAGAGAAAGCACTGTCAACAAAGGAATGTCCTATCTTACATCCTGGGTGTGATTTAAAGTAAGCAATTTTATTAATAGGATTCTAGCAGTAGCCTATACAAGGTTTTACCACTGTCTTTAGATGACACCCTGACATCATAAACACAGTGTATTATTAATTATAATTTGCTTTTATCATCCAGGTGTCCCGCTTAAGACCAGGGACCTTTCCTCTAGGCACTGTAAAAATTCATTAGAAATGTGTCTGGAGAGATTAAGATGAGTATCTGGCTACATCTTGGCCTTGATTGCAAAAGAGCACACTGTCAAGAATCTTAATAACATATTTACTGATGTTCAATTAGACGCTAGAGAACAAAATTGATTACTGTGCTTAAAAATATTTGCTGCCACCTTACAGCAGTGAAAAGTGTTAGCATCCATCATGTATATGGTAAACCCGTTGGCTGAACATCAGTTCCTGCAATCACCCTCCATGCCTTGCAGAAGAGCTGCTAAGTGGATCCAGCCCTGCTTCCCCCTTGCCTTCAGTTTTCCAAGTGTACCTGATCAGCAGGGACAGGCAAGGCTGTGGAAGTCTGGGAATAAAAGCCCTCTGAAAATGTGACGCCCTTCCTGTCCATCTCTGGTTAATGGATGCAACGCTTTTTAACTAGTTCTTGCAAGACAAGCTCCACATTGTCCTGAATGGCTTTCTGCATGTGATTGTGTTTCACATTTTCTGAGCACAAGTGATCTGAATCACAAATGATATCACAGATGCGATTTAGTCAGGAAACCAGATACTAGAAGTCCCACATATGCACTTGCTATAACCTACACATGTGTTTGCTTCTTTCCCAGCTGCATCCCTCCAGTGTTCCACTGGGTCAGTTCAGGACCTTTGCAGACCCTCATATTTAACTTCTAAGCTCCTATCTGCAGTTGAAACTCCTACTAGTTCCTTGGTGTGCAGACATGGATTTAATTACATTTTTACTTCCTTTATTAATGCACGGGACACAGTCATTCACTTCCACTGCAACAGCCTAGTCCTCTTGTGTATCAGCAGCAGCTCCCTGCTCTTGCCTTGTTAGCAGATTTCATCAGTACAGTGGATACATGGATTGTGTTGTTGGCACAGGGTCATTAATGAAAATATTAAATAATCTTGATCTCTGAGTTATTCCCAGTTGCCTCATCTAGGAAATCATGTCAACAGAGTCTGCTATCATGTCTCTTTTGCCCAGTGTTTTGTGTTCTTTAGTGTTACAACCCTGGCCACAATGCTTTCTCTTGCTTATCAATAATTTTCAGCATGGCACTGAACAACTCCTTTACTATTATTAATACATTTGATCTACGAGGATAAAAGAGGGGAAGAGATGTGCAAATGAGGGTCAAAGTATTCTACATACTCACCTTCATCACCCCTTAGTGTGTTTCCAGCAGTGCCATGGCTATCCTTTTACACTGTTTCTTTTCCTTTTGGCTTTTCTGAAGGTGGAGGAGAAACCTGTGAAGCAAACTGTTGTTTTCCTTTACTACAGTGGGATTTTTTTGTTTGTTTGTCCAATATTGGCTTTCTAGCTTTGATTTTGCAATGTTTTTTAAACACACGTGTTGCCATGCATTTATGCTAAAGGCAGCCAGGCCAAAGAAACATGTGCAAGACTTGGAAAGTGGTAGAAAAGTTTTACACAGCACCATAATAATAGGGGTTTTTAAAATTTTGTTCTGTCCCTTTCTTTGTAATTCCTAATGTTTTGCTTGCTTTTTGAACACTGCCAAGCAGGGAAGCATTTATTAGAACCTCACAACACTGCTCAGGAGGGGTAGCAGCCAGCTGAGACCCAGTCATTCCCCCCTGTGCATCACAGGGAAGTTATCTACACTGAGGTTCATCTGCTGTTTTGTTGCTCAGTTACTCAGCTTCACAGTGTCTTCCTTCATCCTGTCTTCGTGTTCACAGTAATCTCTGCAACTTTTATTCATGCCCCTTCACAGAACATTTCTGAGCATGCTGTACAATGCTGGTGGAGGTGCTCTGCTATTTGACTCCCATCACGTTCATTTCTGACCTTTGCTTCCTCTCTTTTCATGTGATGTTTGCCCACGTGAGAAGCTGCCTCTTTGCCCATGCAGCTTAACTCCTTTGAGAGCCTCCGGTAAAAGATGTCAAATGTCTTTTTTTAATTCCTGCTAAGTGTGTCGACAAGATCTCCCCTCCCCATACAGAGGGACTCATGAGGCATCACTTCCCTTTGCAAAAGCTGCCTGTTTCTTCCCCTGTCACCCTTACTTACCCATTTGGTCACTAATTCTTTTCTTTAACTAGTTCACTTGGCTTGGTTATCAGGCCTAATAGTCTGTACTTAACTGTATCTTTCTCTAGAACCATTGCTAAAAATTAGTAACTTAAGCCAGTGAGTTTTCCCTCAAACTAATTTTTTTTATAGAGTTGATAGTGGTTTACATATATAATCCGCCAGATGGATGTTCTTTTCTGATTTCTTCATTTGGGTATAACTTCAGGTTTTTAAAGGATGCCTTTTAACTTGTAGCAACCTTAACCAAGTTGTTTAGCTATGTTCACACTCTTTTTAAGACTTTATAGAACCTACAGGATATGATCAGCCCTCGGCTGGACTAGAAGGAAGTATGAAAATCTTGGAGCAGTAAATTGCAGGATTTAGATGCTCTTATGTCTGTGGTCTTCTCAGCTACATGCTAAAGACTCCAAGAAAATCCATGTTTCATCACCATCTCTGTGAGTGAGCTTCTCCACGAATCCTTTAGATGGAGGTAAATTGGCAAAAATCTTTAAGTTTTGTTCTGACTTTCTTAATTTCTGGGTGGGAAAACTTGGTCCTTGAATCCAAGCAGAAGAGCAGTCACCTCAAATAGGATTTTAGAAGTAATCAGAGTTTAAAAGGATGAAAAATTGGGACTGTCCATCAAGAACTTGGATGGGAGGAAGCATAGGATAAAATTGGATAAATAGAAAGTAGGAAAAACACTACTAAGCTTCCCTAAGAATGGATTATGGAACACTAGTCAGACATTTACAAAAAAAACACCAAACCTTACTTTTCTACATCAAGGAAATGGGTTGACCTAATCTGAATTTCAGGAAAACATTTGTTAATATGCTACTTGAAAAAAAAATAAACTAAGGAAGACAGCAATTGCTAAATTAACTCTTAATATGAATAAGAGCTTGCAAAGTCGTTTTGAAGGGAAAGTCTCAAACTAGAGAAAAATTTATAGTGGATTTCCTTAAAGAATTATCTCAGACCGATCTTACTAATTATTTTCACTGACTACCTTAACCTAGGAATGATCATCTGAGGGCACAAAGTTGGGGTACTGCTTGAATGAAGTGGGGGTGGAATACTGTATAACAAAGGGCACAAAAGTCCTATTGGACTAATGCCAAAACCAACAACAAAAAAAACCCCAAACAGATTTTTTTTTGTTTAATTAAAGACAGTAATAATGTTACTTAACTTCCAGAAGCAGAGCAGAACAACTGAAATCCTGCAGATTCCTCTATTAAGAAAAAAATAAAATTTCCTACTTTTAGATGTTATTCAAGAGTATCATACAACTCTTGTACATCCTGTTCCCCCTTCAATTTCATGGGCATCACCTGTAAACTGAAAATTAACCTACAAGATCAATAGAGACAGTATAATGTGACACTAAGTCCATATCCTCTGTTGATCCTGTAAAAATGTTTCAGAATTTGGTTTCTTGCTCCCAGAGCTGTCAAACAAAGCCAGTGCAGAACATTGAGTCAGAAGTACTGTACAGCTTTCGGAAGGCTTACCTGAAATAATACCCTGTGATGTGCCTGAGGTAACCTAATACTAGAGACAACTCTTTCGTGAGCTAAGCTAGCTCACCTGTAACGCCCTGCACCGTATCATGTGCGTGTGCCAGCTCACGTCCATAGTCGTGCAAGGCACAGAGGTTCCTGAACAAATCTGGACATGCCAGGAAATTCAGAGGAAGCCCGTGGCTTGGATGAAATTGATTACACTCTTTTATAAAAAAGTCTTTTGACACCCTTGTAATGTAAGACCATTACGATAGTGCAAAGGTCAAGGTCATAAACGAGGAATGAAGAACTTCTGCTATCAGCCTCCATAAAAAAAGGGTAAGTTGGGTGTTTCAATCAGTCCTCAAGGCTTTTGAGATATTGACAGCAGGTAGTTCTAATACAAAAATAAAAGAATAAAAATAAAAATATTAGTTGTTGTGTATCTAGCAGGAATTGAAAGGTATTAATGCCTCCGTGAAAGACCGTAGCAACACCTCATCTGGAGCACTGTGCCTGCTTCTAATCCTGCAGATTAAAAGAGATTTATTGGAAATGAAGGTGCAAAGAAAGGCTAGAAGAACAGTCAGGGAAAAACACTGTTCTCTATGACAGGTATGGCACAGCTGGGTTGGCTGAACTGAGACTGAGCAGGTTTTGGCAGTAACCTATGAAAGCTCAAGGGGAGACAGACTGGAATGGACTTTATGCCAGGAGAGAGAAATATCCTTTAAACTGAAGTCAAAGACCTTGTAGAATGTGAGAGTTTCAGCTGATCATGATACACATTATCTGAAATCTTTAACCATGCAGAGGAACATAAAATCAGCTGATGATAGGGGTAGCTTCAAGATGGAGTCTGGTGTCTCTGCATATTAAGTTGAAGAGTATAACATGGATGCCAGAGAGGATCAGGCCCAACAGCAGAGGTCTTCTCCAGCCCTGCCCAAGTCAAGGACAGAGCAGACTATGAAACTCTGATTTTCAAAACATGTATCAGATTTACACATTTGTCACCAGCCAGTTTATCACCACCCGCTATCTTATATTCAATAGTGTTACACAAGAGTGTAAATTAACGTGGAGTGCAATCCTCCTAATTATTACAGTTGGGGAACAAATGGGGCCATGCATATGCAAGTATCTAATTAGTCACGTCGTGATTGCCTGTCTGTGGAAATACCCTGTTTGGCTATGAAATCATACAGCCTGCTTTGGCTTATACAATGATGTGTGTTGCTGTGACTCTTGCATAAGGAGAATTAGTCCTTCTGTTTTAATAATACTGCACCATTCTGCTCAATTCTGAGCCCTTAATCTTGCATCACATTGAAACACTGTAGTAGCAACACATAATTGTCTATTTTTCAAATTTTCCATTTTGTAAAATGCTAGTTCCTGACCTCTGCTGAATGTGTAGAGTGGCCTACCTTGACACAATATTAGATTAATATTAACTGAAAAGAGTCCCAGTGTAGCTGTAATAGAAAAAAGAATATGACTTCACCTACCCCTGAATTCCAGGTTTCGGTGTTCTTTTCTTAGAAGAATGTTATCGTCTCACTATGACACGTGTAGTTTCACAAGTTCTGTTTGTTTTAGACTGAGATGACTTGGCCTTATTAGCTCCTTCTATCCCCTTCGGTTTTGGTGGGGCCCCAAGTGCCTCCTTAGCAGTATTGCAAAAGGAAATCCCCATAAACCACATAAATCCCTCAAAAAGCTGAGGGCAAAACCGAGCTGCTCCGGCAGGCAGCGTCCTCCCCTTGCACCGTGCTGCCACGGGTGTCAATGGCAGCTCTGCAAAGAGACAGAGAACAGCTCAGCAGCCTGCAGGTTTTGCTTGCTCTCCATGGCTGAAAGGACACCTGCAACCAGAGTACCTTTCCTATATTTGCTCAATGTTTAAGGGAGCTTATTGCTGGGATTTTCAGGGCACCATCATCACTGTGGCCGTTCTGCAATTTACATATAATGGGCGACGAAACAGAAATGTAGTTTGGAGGACCAGGCATGATATAGGGTCATGTTCTCTTAGGCTGGCAAGATACTAGTCTTCCTGTTCAATTTGTAGGGCTACTGGCTCATTTCTGATTTATCACTACTTAATTTAGATGAGCGTCAGCAATGGACATTAAAAAAATATGTTTTGTGGTTTTAAATACCTGGACCTTTTTTCCAGAATATGATAATTCCTTATCTTATTGCTTATTTATAGCAATTCAGATTCCTCCCAATTACTAATTAATTTTACAGTTATTTTTACCTCCTTCCCCCTCTCCCAACATATAGAAATGTATATGCTTATGTACATGCACATACGCATACCTCATCAAAATTATTTCAGCATAAGTATGAATACCACGAACCAAAAGTTTGGCATCCCTGCTACTGTGAAAGATGACTGCCACCTATGGGTAAGAGCTCATGTTAACATATTTAGATAAAAATTTAATATTATTCCTTTTAGTTAATTCAATTTGTAATTATCTAGCAGGACAGAGTTTTGATTCATTTGATATATATTTTGTCAATAACAATCACTACTCATCCTCTGAAAGTTGGGTATTGAACCAACTCCCTTAGGAAAGAACATCAGCTTTACAACGAATAAAAAAAATGGGGTACGACGTTCTTATTTTTCTTATTCTGAATAAAGACAACATAGAAGTACTCTAATTCCCCATGCAAAGAAAAAAGACTCATTGCTACACAGTTAGGTACAGCATATTAGATAATGCTGTATTTATTTACTATAATTTTAAAGTTTAGCCAGCTCAAGGTTTTAATACTTCGCCTGCTGCTTTCTTTTACTAAATACATACAAATAGCTTAGCTATGCAGTCTCATGAAAATGTGTATATAATCAGTATGTCATAGTAAGTTTCTTCTCAAAATTTTTCATTTTTCTTAGTAAAATGAAAGCTAAGTGGGGGAAGGGAGGCAGCAGAAAAATGAATGGCTTGATTATGTAAGCCTCGATTTTTCTGATAGTCAGTCTATGCAGTATTTACCTAGAAAACTCAAAAGTACGTAAAGACTGGAAAGCCTAACTTTTTGTATCAAAAATATGTTTTTTCCGATTCAGCTTTAAGGTACTTACAAGTAAACAGTCCAACAATTCTGTATATCTGACTACCAAAGAGAAAAAACGCTCGATTTCGGCTGCTACACTATAGTAAGCTGCATTAAAATGGACATCGGTATCTATTTCTCAGAAATACCACACGTAAAAATAGCTGGAAGTCTAGCAAATTAATGCATGTATTTAGGTTTGGGAAAAAATCATTTTGCTCCAGTAAACAGAAGCTAATTGTAGCCATTATATTTCCCCCTTTCGGTGCCGGGACACGGTATTTCGGAACAAAAAATGATGGAACTTAACAAAAGAGAAAACTGTATTAAAAAAATAGCAATTAATACTAACTAAGAATAAGTCCAATACTAATTTTTTAAAAAATCTCCCTTTTAAAGTAATCTTAGTCCCAGGCCATCTCATTTTTATTCTACTTTACTAAATATGGTAACTGGCCCATCTAAAAAACCTCTAATCAGTATTACACCAGTGCTCACCTCATACATTTTCACTAAATTTTTATTACTAAAACTATGTTACGAACCTACAAAATACTGCAAAAGCAGTCAGTAAATGTCGCTCAAATATCTGAGGGTCACACATCAACATTTCATGCTTGCCTTCTGACAGCATCAGAAAACCCTTTATAACCTACATAATTCAGACGCTTGTGGTAAAATCCTTGTACTTCATAGGCAAAACCATCTTTTATGTAAAGTAACTGCTCCACAGAAATGTATTAGTGATGTGTTTTCCTGACATATTTCAAACACTACAAAAAAAAGCATTCTCCAATTTACTTCCTTGCGTCCTCTTTGGCTACCTAATCAAACTCTCAAACGTCCAGTAACGTTTCCCTGTATTTTCAAACCACAGTTTAAACTTAAACCACTTAGTCTCCTTAGATGGGAACTTCATATCAGACAGAAATTACTCCTTATCGTGTTTGATGAATCCAGCTTGAAATAAAATACCAGCACTGCATGAATATCAGCGACAAATTACTTGTTTCTGTAATTCTGCTCTTTCTTATTTTATCTGGAGAACAATTTCATAGGTATACTGTGTTACAGTGTAAACCTCCTCCCACCAACCTACTGCTTGCAAAAGGAATTTAAAAAAAATATCTTCCATGTGTCATAAAATCCGAACAGAATATAGTTGAACCTTTCAAAATTATTACAAGTAAGAAAACGGAAATAAACAAATAAGCTAGTGCCTCAAATTTACGAGAGCAACAAAAAGATTAAAAAAATTTAGAAATGCAATAGAGGATTGTTAAACTAATAAATCTATCAATGGAATATGAAACCAACCCTCCTTTCCTGGTGACACATCACCGAGTTACTACTTGTATACTTCTACTGGTATAATGGAGAGCAAAATTTTTCTGTATATAGTCAAGATGACAAATTTTGAGATATTTCCATGTCAATACCTTTAAAACCGAGGCCTTCTTAAAGGACGAGGCACTCAAAAAGATCTACATGACACTGGAAAATCCAGACAGGTTTCTCCTGATTTTTTGCCACCAATGATCTCTGTGTTTCACAAAGGAAAAAAAAAATCTCACAAGTCAGGCAGTGTTCCTAATTCTCTGAAGAGCTTGCTGTTAATTTTACAGTTTTACAAAAAGACAAGTAAAATTCTGTTTCCTAAGTAAAGAAATACAGAAGGTTGCATCATGGCTGTACAAAAAGAATTCTTTCTGTTCTATATAGATGTCTCATCAATTTCACTTGAATGCTGCTTATAACAGAGATTTTACTTTAAATAATAGTACTTAATGCCTATATGGATTTTTTTTTGTTACCTAATAGCTTTGCTAGATTGGTCATGGATTTTTTACTGTGCTACGTATTCTTTCAGTACTTAGTTATATGCCTGCATTTTCCAACAGACTTTCAAAATATTACTGCATTCTGGTCTATTCCACTGTGTTTTGACACTGAAGTGCATTCAGATACTCATAATATAAAATGCTTATAGACGCACCTAAACAAAAAAACAGACTACCGTGTGATATACTGGAATGAGTGGGACTTTCTTCTGATGGGGGAAAATCTGCTTGTTCGTAATAATTTATTTTAAAGCTGGGAAAAGGAGCAACGCACCTGGAATCAACTCACTGTAAATTCCAGAAATGCAAGGAGCTTCACAAAAAGTCTGCAGTTACCTTGTTTTTTAAGTAACCATGCAGAGCTGACAGCTATTAGCAGTAGCGAGGACTTGCATAACGAGGACTGGAAGGAAAGCTTAGTACTATCCATGCCGGAGTGATTTTAAGAGAATGAAGGCACGTATTTCTTTATGATGCATTATGTAACAACACAGAGGGCACTCTGAGGCATTAAAAAAAATACGGAACCCACATTTGATCTTATACTTGTTATTTATCACACAAATATTTAATAGTGCTTATAGCGTAAGGCTTATGAAGCACCTAACATAGGAATGTTATCTGATACAAATTAGTTTGAAATGTTTTAGATGACATATTTTACGTTCTGTACATCTTTAGGAAAATATAATAGGCCCTATAATTCATTTGCTTCAAACTTCTGCAATACATGCGATCTCAGATAAAATAAAATTGTCAAAATCAGTGATAGCTGGACCTTCTGGTTCACATTAGTGCGAAGAGAAAACTGCTGTTGAGCTGACACATTGATAGATTATGAGTTCTGCCGAAGAATAGCTAAAAATGGTGATTCAATCTTGTTGCTACTATATAAGAAAAATAACAGAAGTGGAGATGGTACTCATGATATCATGTCTTTTATCAAAACCCTAAAGGGTTCTGGTGCATCGAACACATTCTCTTCCTGAGAGCTTCTGGCTCTAAAAAATAACTGTGTAAGAAACTGAAACTAAATGGGCCTATTAAAAAAACCGGTTCATTGGTGTCCTAAATTTATTTAAACATTAATATAAAGAGCAGATTGTTAAAAGACTATCTTTGGGAGGGAGGTGGGGGGGTGTCCTCTCTCTCTCTTTTTTTTTTTTTCCCCTACAGCAGAGATGCTGGTCTTGTAATGACAAAATGGAGAGCTAGGAGGATTATGAAACACAAGTAACATGAAGGGCAAATCTGACTGAAAAAGAGGGAGAATACTATTCTAATTATTTAAAACTTAGCTGGGTTAGTGCCTTCACTAACTTAAATCAATACAGTTCCCCTGAAATCAATGAGGTGACACAGATGCATCCAAGACATATCTAGCATTTAAGATAATGCGGATCATCATCTCCTGTTAGGACAGTAAACATAAGCACATGTGTATAATCACTTTTCTAAACATCTCCCTAATCTTTAGATATGCAAAACAGAACTTTTAAAAGAGGCACCTTACGTACTTCTGCTATTCTACCCCTGGTCCTCCTTTAGTTAATCTGAAACTTGCATGGTCATTTACGTTGAAGCAAAGTTAAGTTTAAATACTGACTTCTGTGCCTCAGTGCTTCATACTTCCCTGTGCTGCTGCATATCACCATGGAAGGCTCAAGATGGAGGGAATAGGGCCTTGGTGGCTTGTGCCTTCCTCCCCCAAACATCACCAAATGCTCCCGGCGCTTAATTCCAACACATCCATGGAGTTCTGCAACAACAGAAGGGAAAACAAGGCTTCACAGTCCTCATCCTTCACTGAGAGGAATAACAGGTAAGGAGAAGGAGGAAACAGAAACACAGGGGAGAATGGGAGGAACGATTTCTTATTAGAGGCTCACCTTTCCTCAAGGAAAAGAAGCCTTGACATAAACTTCATGACATCACAAAGATGCAGGCAGGTAGGCACCTCAGATTTCTGATAACTCAGTGGGTTTGTTTCAGGAAAAGATTAAACATTCTTTTAATTTTTATTTTTACTTTTACCAAGGTCTCTCCAGTAAGTATTTGCAGCTTCTCCTGCAATAATTAATGTTTCATGTTGTACAAGAATTTCTTATCTTATTAAAAAAAAAAAGCTCTCCAACAAAACTGTGACTTAAGCTGTGTTCTTAATTTGAGGAGGAATGGGGAAGAAAAGTAGCAAGGCATAAAGTTCATCACCCTGCTCTAAAATGTAGGGAGAACCAGAAACTGATATTAAATAAAAAAAATGTCTCAAGCCTGTTCTGTGTTTTGCCTACAATTTTTGCACATGCATTTGCCTTTTGAATATGCAGGCCGACATCTTTAGGATATTCAGGCAACGTATTAACACGTTGTGGATACGGGAAAGAAACAAGTCAGAAATATTTGGAGGGTGTGAAGCAATAAACAGTAACCAAGCAGAAATGTTTTACGCAACACTATTACGGCTTGACAGCAAAGTAGATTTATGCATTCTCCTTTCAAGCTTGTAAGCTTGGTAACAAGTGAAATGGGTTAAATTTTCTGAGTTTGGAATACAATTGATTTATGCTTGTTCCACGATGCTACGCAGCTCTTAAATGTACGGGCTCTTGCGGCTGAAAGTCTGCTTTTAGGACAGGCCCTGCAGTGACAGGCTGCGGCATGGCAGGGAGAGACCCAGGTAATTCTGGCGGGGCAGCGGCTGGCGATGCAGGACCCAGCAGGTATCCAGCCATCCAGCCAGCCCGCCTTACATAAGGACTTCATTTTCGTTAGGCTACATCTCGCCGCGCGAGGCACAGGAGAAGAGGCTATTCCATCTCCCGGTGCAGCCCAGTCCCCTGTGCCAGGCCCAACATTCGCATCCTCGCATTTTTTAATTTATTTTTTTTTCCTCCTTTCCGAACAGCACATCTACACAGTGGCGTTTACCTATTCGCTCGCGCCGCGGCTGCCATGCAACCTACGTGGGCGCCCGGTTGGCACAGCCCACGTTCACCGGAGCGATGCCGAAGAGGAAACCCCCGGTCCCTCTCCGGGCGATAGAGGCGCGCTCCGGCCGGCTCCGGGCGGGCAGCTCTCCCTCCTCGGCGGCGGCGGCGGCGGCGGCGGCGGGAATGCTCCGCTCTGCGGCCAGCGGCGGGCAGCGTCCATTGCAGCTCGGCGGGTCCGAGTCCGGAGTGCGAGGGCTCCGGCAGCCAGCGGGGGCACCCGGCCCCCACTCCCCTAAACACCGCTGGCCAGGTGCGTTTATTTCTCATCCCGTCCGCTTCCCACAAATCCACCGTCTGCGGCCGCCGAGCCCCGGCAGCAGCCCGGCCAGCCCACGAGGCACCACCGATCGCGCTCCCCTCTCTCTCTCTCTCTCTCTCTCTTTTCCAGCTCTCCCCGAGGAGGAAGGAGCACGGCGGGGCCGCTCGTCCCATATTTCACCGCCCCGGAGACGCCGCCACCGGAGCGACTAAAACAAAGCGGAGAACCGCCACTTTCCACACTCTTCGCGCACCGAGTAACGCGGCTGGCTACGGGAGCTCGCCTAGCAGGGACGAAAAACAAGGGGGGGGGAGTAAAGGAGGAGAGCCCACCCTCCACCCCAGCAGCCCCCCGGCCGATGCCCGCGCCCGGCGCACCCCAGCGCTGCCCGGCGCACCTGACAGCCCGCCGCGCCGCGCTGTATTTCCCTCCCTTAGCGACAGGGGAGGGGCGCGCCGGCCGCGGCGCCACCATTGGCGGAGGGGAGCGGCGCGGCGCCGCCATTGGCTGCGGCGGCGGCCAATGGCGCGCGCTGTATCCGGGAAGCAGGAGGCTGCGGAGCTATTTAAATCCTGCCCGGTGATGTCAGCGCGGCTCGCGGGGGGGCTCGGGCGGCGGGGCTGTCAGCCCGCGTTAGGCACAGCGCGGGGCCGGGAGCGGGAGTGGCCCGGCACCTGCCGAGCCGTCCCTGCCTTACGGGACCCCGCAGCGCCCTCCTCCCCTTCCCCGCGAACTTGTCTCGGTGGCGGTCCTGGAAGATGCGGGTTAATTTCGGGGTGTTGGCGAGGGGCGCGCTGGGAGCGCCTGCCAGTGGTGCGAGCGGAGCGCTGAGCCTGCTCTCGCAGAGAAGGCGAAAGGGCAGTTCTCTGCGTTAAAAACACTTCTGCGGCTGTTCAGGGGGAGAGATACCTTCACTGTTCCTTATTTGCACCCAGTGCCTTCCCACAGGCTCGGTGACGTTGCCCCTCAGTTCAGGGAGGGCACTGAGTTGCTGGAACGAGTCCAGAGAAGGGCAATGGAGCTGGTGAAGAGTCTGGAACGCCGGTCTTATGAGGAGCAGCTAAGGGAGCTGGGGATGTTCAGCCTGGAGAAGAGAAGGCTCAGGGGTGACCTTATCAGTCTCTACAACACCCTGAAAGGGGGTTGTAGCCGGGGGGGGTCGGTCTCTTCTCCCGGGCAACTAGTGAAAGGACAAGAGGACAGTCTTAAGCTGCAGCAGGGGAGGTTCAGGTTGGACAACAGGAGGAACTTCTTCACATAAAGGGTGATTAGACATTGGAATGGACTACCCAGGAAGGTGGTGAAGTCACTGTCCCTGGTGGAAAGGCTGAACGTGGCACTTAGTGCCATGATCTAGTTGCCAGGGTGGTGTTAGGTCATAGGTTGGACTCAAGGACCTCAGAGGTCTTTTCCAACCTAATTGCTTCTGTGAATTTCATACTTTGAAGGCACACGACTTGCCTCTTGGTGTCCCAGGGTTGCCTGAGGTTGCCTCAGGGTTTGATCCTGAAGGACTGCCACAGGTGGGAAATCCCAAAGTGGTTTAAAGGTGCATGTTTGGGCCATGAAGCAGACCAACAGTAGCTATAGCCACCTGGCTGATTTTCCTCTTTCATTTCTGATTCTAGTCATGGCAGGTCCTGTTCTGTGGGTCTCAGGGAAGGCTTTTAGATACTAAAACCTGATAGATGCTACTCATCACAAATGTTCTGTTTTCTATTGTCTTCCCAGCACAGCAATCACAGATGGAGCTGAAATGGTGCTAGGTTACAACAGAAGAAGAAGCAGCCAAGATCAAAATGCTCTGATTTGTCTTGGCAGAAAACGTAAATTGTGCTGCGCTTCACTATGCTGTAGACCTGTCTGGAGCTCATCTGGTAGCCTAATAATGGCTGAAAAGTGGGATTAAACTTGAGTTGTTTGACCTGAGGCATGTAATCATCATCCTGCCTGCAGTCTAACACCCAGTACCCTGATGTTAGCACAGTTCTTTCCTTATCATGTGACCCAAACTGATCCATCACGTGACCAAAATGCAGGCATCTTCCTTTACACAAAGGTATGTCACTCCTGATGGGAAGACCCATAAACATCAGGTAAGAGACTGCAAGATTTTCTCAGTTCTCTGCAGATGGATGTGTGCTGTGACCATAGATTTTTTTTTGGCCTATATAACTACCTGCATTTTGGTTGTCTTAAGATGTGTGTTCAGCTCTGTGGCTGCAAAAGGGCATATGGTGTGGTGACATGTGGAAGTGATTCCCTAAAAACAATTCTGTGATGTGGTAAGCTGAATACACAGGAGGTCACTGAGCTGAACACTGTTGGTGCCAGAGAAGCTTTATGATGAGGAAATTGGGACAGGAAGCCAGGAGCAAAAAGGCTTCTGACATCTAGAGGACTGAAGATCTCAACAGCTTCCCAAACAGGAAAGTGGGAGCACACAGCCTATGTTGTTTCATGATGAAGCTTCATAAATTCAGAGTCCTGGTTGGCATGAGAAGCCAGGTTTGACCCAGGACTTGACAATTAAAGCTGGAGGAGGGAGGGAGGTGGTACCCCCAAAGAAGGATGAAAAGCCCTTACTGTTAGATGTGAAGAAGCTGTCATTGAAACCATGTTTCTTTGCTGTGGCAGGATATGGCAACAGAGGTAGCGGAAAGCAGGAGAAGGCTCATCATGTAGGTGGCTCCTCTGAGGGTAAGGGATGGCATGTTATAACTTGGGGTCCTCAAGATGAATCTGATTTTCTTTTAAGGATGTTCTTCCACTGAGAGTCAGATGGAAGAATGCGAGAACCCCTCTCAGGAACTACTTCATGTGCCTTTTCAGTCTCCCCTTTGCATTTCCTTGTTTTCCCTGTTTGGGAAGCTGCTTGGAATAAAGATTAACTCACTACACTCAGTGTGTTGTTTATGTATTGTATTTGTCTGTCAGTGCCATAATCCAGATTTTCTGTGAGTTACCAGCAAGGCTCAGGAATAATATTTTTTGTTGTTTTAATTGAACTTATTCCCCATGGTCCCTGGCTCCATTACTTCCAGGGTGTGATGCTGTAAAATGTTGATGCTAAAAAAATAACTCAGGAGCAGTTAATTGAGGGTGAGATAAGGAAAGGGTTTAATTGTGCCAAGGCAATAGATGTTACAAGGCATGCGCTGGCTGTGCCTGAGATGTTACATTTTATAATACTATCTGTCCAATCCCAAGTGTGTCCACCTCGTAGCCTTTGCTCTGGTCCACCTCGGGTCCACCCCCTGAGAATTGGGTCTGGGAGCCTTTGGGACCACCTGCTTCATCATTCTCATCATCCTCAGAGCACAAAGGGTACATAGTCACCTAGTTCTTGACTCTGTTCTGTTGTTCAGGCCTAGATATGAGTGTTCTCTAAACAATATAGGCCTTGCCTTGACAAGAGACTAAACATTTCTACTGGATTCGGGGGGTAGGATTGGTATAGGGTGCATGGAATGGGGTAAGAGGGTTAAGGAATGTGCAAACTACTTGTACTACAGGGTAAAGGAATGAGGGCTGCTGCTTTTAACATCTACTTCCACTACTTATACAACTTATAAAGCTTACAAAATGTAGAAAAATAAAAAACTAATAGGGGCTTGAGGCATCAGTGACTTGGGGAAGTTTTGCCTTCTCTAAAATATCAGATCAGCATTAGTGAGAGATGAAAAGCTGGGCAGAGGTGTTCATGGTGGTCCTGCTCCTAACTCATGTATCTTGCTCAAATGTTTGGAACTAATGGTCGTATTTGACTTCAGAAGAATTTTTTCCCTAATGTGGGCTGTTGCATTTGGAGGGAAAAAAGGGAAGGGGGAGTCATTCACCCCACTTGACAAGATGGAACATGGTTCGCTTTGTAAAATGAATTTGAGTGTTTTGGGAGCAGGAACTGCTGGGCTGGATGGAGCCCTTGCCTTGGAGCCGTATAAACTTTGTTTGTTGGAAGGGGAGGGGTTGTTCATATATGTAAGTGGAAGATGAATGGATCTTTTTGGACTTCACAGTTGTGGCATAAACTTACTGGAACAGAAAGGAATGTGAAGAGTTCATATGGTCCATCCCACAATTTCACTACCATAAAGCAGGATCCAATCTCCCCATCTCTTTCCTGGTAAATATCCAAATTATACAAATAAGGGATGAAATTTTATAACCTCCCCAGGCATCCCTTTGAGTGCTCTGCTTTCCTTAGGTTAGGACAGTCTTCTACTGCCTCAAATTCGAAACTCCTTATGTGCAGTTTAACTCCATTACTTCTTGCCCTACCCATTTAGAGAACAGGTTGTTCCCTTCCTTTTCACCACAGAATTTATGCTTTTGAAGACTATCGACATGTGTACCTCCAGTCTTCTTTTTTATTTATTTTTTTTTTTTTATTTAAGGTTAACCAAACTTGTAATCTGTTCAATTTTTGATCATCAGTAGTTTTTTCTAATTCTCTTCATATGACCCTGGGAGACAGCAATTCCTGACCCCTCCTCACTTTGTCCTACACATCTGTTTAAGAAAGGTCTGGAGAAACAAAGCCAGTAGTTATGCCAACATTTCCTCAAAGTCTTATTTTTTTTTCCTGTAAACAACTGTGCTGAATGAACAAAATTAATGGCAGGTGAAATTTGCAGCCCTGGGAAAGGAGCATACACTGCAGAGGAAGATGGATAGATGGTGCTGAAGTGGTGACGTCAGCTCTGAAAAGAAAGATAGGGTCAGCTGGGTGCAGCTCCACTGAAACAGGAAAAAAAAAGAACAAACCCCAAATTTTAGGATGTTTAAGGAGAGAGGATGTCGGATGATGAGCAATAAAATATTACTGTAAATGATACTCACTGGAAATCATGGTGTGTTGCAGCAGCTCAGCTTCAGAGTTTTACAGGGTCTACAAAGATTGCAGTTAAAGCTGGATAAACTGAGGTGCAGAAAAACTAGGAGGCATGTGAATAACTGAAGCTCAGACAAGGCAGAACTCCTCTGGAAATCTCCTCCTAGTCTCAACTCTGCTTTGTCCTGGCCAATCTTTAAAAATCATTCCTGCTTCATACTAGTGATATGTAATACTGTCATTTTGCAGAAGGGTCTATAACACTGTGTAGAATTCAGCTGAATTCAGGCTACAAGAGGGGGTTACTGTAGTCCTCTGATTTAAAATATCACTGATAAAAATATTCTTTTAAATGTTCTGGTCAGGACTAGTGAAGCTTTTAAATTTTTAAATGTGTTTTATGTGGAAAATCCCTCTGTTAAATAATTAGCAAATGCTTTGAGCATTACTGCATATTTTATATTTCATCTTCCTGGAAGAAATGGATGGTTCTGTTGCTATAGATTAACTGCAATTTATTTTGTAATACTCTGACTGCTGGAAGAGAGACTTATTAGTTTACTTCTTTTACTTCTGATTATTCAAGGAATGGGGTTGGACAGAAGGGTTTAACCATAACTTTTCTTCTATTCCCAGTCCCAGCAGACATTTGAGTTCACAAAGAAAGAAATCTGTACAAGCTGAAAATGTGAAAACCAGAGACTGAGGGGTTCAACAGTATGAAGGATTGCAGGGCTGGATCTTATTTTCTTGGCAGGCACTGGCTACTATGGTTTATTTTACCTTTGACATAGCCTTATTCCACATTTCAGTGTATTTTTTTCTTAGGCAGAAAAAAAAATAAATCATTGCTGCAGCTGCTGTTGTGTGAATTAGTCTTAGATACCAATGGACACTAATTGTGTTTAAAATTAAGAATTTGGCACAAGAAGCTGTTCAGATTTAACCTTTTCTTCACAGAAATGGAGTTACAAATGATTTTTTTCATGGAATGAAGGATAAGATCACCTTTGAATTAATTTTGATGATCAGATCTGTGGGTTTTTTATGCTCTTTTAACAGTAGGTTGTGTCAGAAGTGTGGCCTTGGCTCTACTGTGAGTATTTTTGTACATCTCAGGGTTTTTAGGCTATACCAGTAGGCCTCAGAAAGCAACACAGCACGGTAGCTGTCACATCTGTTTTCCTAGAAAGTTGTTTTGTCCTGTTTTCAAGACAAACTTTGAATTCTGAGATGATTTTGTATCCTTAGCACTTCAATTGGCAGCGCAATTCGTGAAGGAAAAAAATGCTTCAGTATTCATGTGTTGGACCTAATAGCCCTCCTGGCAGTCAGTGGGAGGCTTTAGTTTGCCAAAAGATGCAGTCTTAGGCTGCAGCAGACTTTCAGCCTGAAGAAATTTCCCTACATTACAGAATACAGGCAAATGTTGATTAACCAAATGTGCCTACAACACATAAAAGTTCTCAAAGAGCATAAGCTAACTTCTGAGTTTTCTCCTCTGGTGTAGCACCAGTAGTTCAGATGTCTAAGCAGTCTTCTTCTTAATTTCACAGCCCTGCTTAGGTGGCCAACCCAGTTTGTTTTCTAAGCTATTTTATACAGAAAGCCATTACCTGCACGTACTGTCTCTGAATGCACTGGGGCTCAGGTGTATATTTTTGCCCACATCAGTTTCTTCCACAGTGTTGCCTGGTTAGCACTTGCAACAAGCATCCTGTGCAGCCTTTAGAAAAGTCTCTTCCAGCTTGCTGGAGACAAACATGGAGGATGCTGATGACCATCAGGGGGTATAAAGAGGATGGTTGCAGTGGTACTTGGTGGTCTGTTAAGGGCCAGATCCCTAGTCAGGCCAACAAGGATTGCAGGGAAAAAATGAAAGGCTTGAATAAAACTAATTCTCCATTCTGGCAATCCAACTGGGGAAATACGTGTTTCCTTGCAGCCCTGCTGTGGCTTGCAAAAACTCTTCCATCTCCAAAACAGTGCCGAGACTGATGCCAATGAAAATAACACGCAGAAACATTTTTTAACATTTGTGCCACTCATTTGCAATTCAAATATGGGGAACTCGTGTGTGCTGAAATGAAGGGTGCAGAATAGGACAGACCAATATGTTTATGAAGACTGGAGGGTTTATTTACCATCACTGAGATTTAGAGGGGTTTTTTTTCATGTTATTTATTGGCATTTCTAAACTGCTGTTGAACTGTAGCTTTCCTGTTGTGATGAAGCTGAATGACTAGCATCTTGATACTTTTTTTAGTAGCTTGGGAGCACATATCAAAAAGCAGAGGACACCAAAGAAGGCTGTAAGAATGTGTTCAAAATAGCATAAGGAGGAATTTTATGCAGTATTTCCTATGTACAATGTTCCTAAGGCAGTGTGAAATTTTACTTTATTCTTTCATGAAACATCTTTACATATAAGACAAAGTCTATTTTTTAAATACTGGCTTGTTTGGGCAACTGCTCTTAGGTTTGGGATGAAGTATAGTGTGATGTGATATCATGTCACCATGTAATATTAATCTCTGCGTAATTGTCCATAAAGGGCAGGGAACTTAAGAGGAATGTCCTTTTACAAAAATCCTCTATAATGGAGGGGGAAGCTTGTCCACTGAATTGCCCAGTTTGTGGATTATTTTTGTTTTTAAAAGTTATCTGTCACTTTTCAGTGTTGCCTTTTTCTCCTCACAATCCAGAAAAAAAGACTATTCAATAGCTAGCATAAAATTTAAGTCCAGAGGTGACTCTTACAGTAAATACCAGCATGACATTTGATATAAATTCTTGCCTAAAATACCTGTGATAAAGCTTAGATCCTATAAGTATGCATATGTATGTATTGGTCCTAGAGAATGATCTAGGTGGGGGTTAAACACCGTGCTCCAAAAAAGCAAATCCATGTAAACCACTCTTCATCATCTGAGCATATGCAGACACCTACCATTTTTGTGACACTGTTTTAATCCTATGTGGAATGGCTTCATGAGGACAGCTGCATCTTTAGCATACATGAAAGCTTACTGAGCTCAGTACAGGGCTATTTCCAGCTAAGAATGCAAATCAGCAGAGACTGTTGTTGTCCACCTCTTTCCTAATGGCTGGCTAATTACAGGATAGAGAAGGACTTACTGAGGAAATCAGACTTTCAGCACCCTCAGACAACAATTCTCACTTATTAGATGACAGATCTCACTGGATGAGAGTGGAATCATGACACATCCTCTTCCATGGTTTTCAGAGTTGACTTATACTCTCTGCCATGCTTGCATGGGACTGTTTTACTTTCTATAACCACTTAAAATGCTATGCTCCTCCGGTTTCTCTGGAATTTGTGGTTTGTAGTAAGGAAAGGGATAATTTTAACACAAGAACTGAAATCATGCCTGACTCCCGAGTAGACAAAGAAAAATATCTCTAATGCTATTTCCTTAGGTCTTTAACTTCAAAGATAAAAAATGTACATCTTTGCTCTGGTACACATACTCTCTACCTCAACTTCTCTTGCATCCCTTGAATAATTATTCTGTTAGGAGTTGTAAGTCACACAGTACTTTTGAATTCATAAAATTTAGCATACAGGAGAAGTACCTATCAAATTTAAGGACCAAAATGGAGTCATCAACCACTCACGAGGCAACACTGGCAAGAAGGAGCACTCACAGCTTCTTGTCCTGAGCAATACAGAACACCAAGCAGCTACTGGGTTAACTTGTCCTAACACAGAGCAGAAGCCCCTGGAGTGAATCCAGCATTGCTTATCTAAGAGCTGTGTCCCTGTGTTTGATTGGTGTCCTGTTTTGGTTTTGTTTTTTCCAAGGGAATCATAACTCATTTGCACAATCCCTAGTCCATAATGAATACACCTACTGGGATTTATAACAGATAAATTAAAGGAGATGTGCTCATGAGACAGCAAAGCATGCAGTAGAAGAAAGGGTAAGGAGTACCCTTTTCATTCTGTTGGATAAGAATGGTCACTTAGAGCAGGATCTAATTTTAATTTCTAAGTTATCCAAATACCCACATCAAAAAAGGAAAACAAAGAGAAAACAGGTCATTATGGGCAGACTGGTATCACAAGTGCTTTGGTATCTTGCTTTTGTGTGTTGCATTCAGTACCTGGTAGGTTACATACAGCACCAAAGTAGACAGGATTTATAAAGATGTCATTAAAGAATGTCATTAAAGGCTGCAGGAGACAGTAAAAAAAAACTGGTCCCACTTAATAACTTTCCTGAATCTTACATGATGTTTTTCAGTGTAAGCAAAACAAGGACTGTTAATAAAGTGGCAAGTCAGCTGCTGCTCAGAAAAAGGGGTGCAACGCTGTATGATATCCCTAAAAAATAAGAACCAAGAAGAAATTGTGATCTGCTGTGGAGAGCTGAGGGTGCATGTTGGTCTTCAGATTAATTTAGGTAAATTTAATTTATCAGTAAATCAACTATGATAGGATGTTGGAGAGAGATAAACAGGTTGTAGGTGTGGATGGGAAAAATATATACACAGCAAAACAAGCTGGTTGGGTATGTGGAGAAGCGTGTTGCTGGAAAATCCTGTGAGACACTTCATACTAGCTGTAGTATCATGTATAAACTTGTGTCACATGCTGTTGATCAGGCAGAATTCAAATGCTGAAGGGACTGAGCTGTGGCAGAGTCTCTGGCTTTGTGTGATTGCCAAACAACCCGATATGGAGCACTTGGTAGCATCTTACCATCTATCTTCTGCTTGTTATGACTACATAGTGCTGTTTCCTGGCAATTTTGAGTTTATTTGAAGGGCTCTGGAGAAGGGAACCTGACTGGCATACAGCACTGGAATGGACACAGCAACTGCTGGAAGATGCAAGAGGATTCATAGGGGAGGAGAAGAGCAGAAAGCAACAGAGAGAAGCAGAAGTGAACAAGCACGGAGTGTAAAGATGGAACAGAGGTGTACCATTAGGGTATAGTTTAAGATGTTACCTAGGGATGGAAGGACCTGTGGGAAGCTGAGAAGTGTATCAGTGTTCTTTGCTTAGCATGGCAGATCTGTTTATCTAATTCTTTTATCTGTGGTATTTCTAGAAGTAATGTGCAAGCTGTACTGCAATGTAGAGACAAGCAATAAAGGCAGTTCAGCTGCTAGGATCTGTAGATGCTGATGCCTGAGGTCTCTCATAATCTGGTATGTGGCCAGCAGGAGTGGATGAAGCATAGTAAAGGAGAGGAGAGGAGAGCAGTAGTACGCTTGGTTTACAGCTGTCAAACAATAGTGTTTCTTGTTTGGGAATGAGCTTGGGTTAGAGCTCTTCAGACCTATTTGCCTAGGGCAAGGCTCCAGGCTGGAATGCTGTTAGGAATTTACAGCTTAAAGCTCCTTGGCAGCAGTTGCCATTTTTCAGCTTTTGTGGCAATGGAGCAGATTCCTGGGAATGGTAAGGGAAATCTCAGAAGGTATTTGTGAGACACCTGGGAGATGCATGTAGGGATGGGGAGGGAGTCTGGGAGAAGTCAGCAGGGTGTCATGGATCTGTAGCAGACCTGGCAAGGTGGGGGAGGCTGTACTCAGTTTCTTTCCCTTCTCTCAACCCGTTCCCATCTTTTCCTCCCCAGGGGTGGATCCTCATGTTCTTGGGAGTTTGCAACTTTTGTCCAAAGTCCACGACTGTCTCCTTCCCACTTTATAGCTGTCTTCCTCTATCAAGTCAATTTTACCTAGAAAAAACCCTCCTTGTGGCTTTGTTGTGGCCTCTAATTATTCTCTGCTGAAAAGAAAACAATGTTGGTGTGTCTTCTGTTACAGAACAAAGGGGGGGCAGAAGGTGGGTGAGGACTATTTAGGCCAGAACAGCAGGTTCTGTCTCCCAAGTCATAGGCAAAGTCCCTTACAATCTTCAGCTGCCTCTAGTGAGCTGATGTCATTCAAGTAGTCACACTGATGTCAGAAGCTCGCAGTTCAATGTTCATTATCTTCCTATGTAGTTGTCAGGGATGTATCTTTTGTCAGGTAAAGCAAAATCAGCAAGTGTTATGAAGAAAACATGATTGGTAGAAGTAGCAGAACTAACCTAATACAAGAATACTTGCCCATGTTATACCCATCATCAAGCAACACTTTAGAATAGACCACCAACCAGTAAAGATCAGCCAAACTGAATGGTGCTCTCTACCTCATAAAACTCATCTACCTCAATTTGAAGGGCAGAAGCAGAGCCCTACCTTCAGAGACATCTGGGACCAAGCTTGTGTAGCTGGAACCAGCACAATTAATGTTACTCCTCCTGATTACTGACAACCACTGGTCCTGTCAGCAAGGAAAGGGGAAGTAGAGATAGCCACTCTTCTGTAACTTTGTAGTGTCCTTTGCATTATTAATCACCCTTTAACAGAGGTGATGAATAGCCACACTCCTTCCCACATATCCAATTATTGCATAATAATTAATGTTTGCATTTAGCCTGTCCTGACCTAAACCACAAGATGCTGAAGTCTCTCGTGTCAGTTCAAGACTGCCTTGTAGGTTTCTAAACTGGGACCAATTAATGGTGGGTAATTCCTGCATGCTCTCTCCAAGCTCCTCTCCCAGTTTCTACTCTTCCCTTTTTAAGTCTGGTTCCTAGTGCAGTGCTGGTCAGGCAGGCATGGCTATTGAATACATCAGGATCATAGCTCAGTGGAAAGAGACCTGATAGGCACACTAGCCTCTTTTGTCTCAACACCTTTAAGTGTATATAGAGGCCATATTTATGCAGCTTTGCATCTAGTTTAGATGAGCAACATTTAGTTCCTAACTGAATGTACATGGATGGAATAAGACATTTTTCTCTTCATTCCAGATCTGTTTTCTATCCAAACTAAAATCTTGGCCAGTTGACCTATCCACCTCATTGATAATTTCCTGTCTCCTAGCATAAATAAGCCACAGCTGTATGTGTTTCTTGCAAGTTATCCTGACTTAGATGACTAATCAGCTCTTCATTCATGTATTACCTTTGGTCTTCTCAGGGTCCTCATATCCATGCAGTGTGTAAAACTGGATGGTTCTTCCCCTCAGTTATCCCTAAAATAGTTCAGTTTTCTTGAAAAATTGAAACTTATCTGGACTTGTATCATCCCATAGCTTTATTAATGAAAGATTGGTTTCAGGAGTTGGAGAAGCTCTTTCTTCTCTCTCCTGGTTTTCGAGGAAGCTGGTTCCTATCTTTGCTCAGATAATTCTTCCATCATACTTTGTTTATCTGAGTTTCAACTCATGCTTCAGAATTCTTTCTTCCTCACTAGTCTTGAAGTCTGAATTGTCCTTTACTAACATGCAAGGCAGGCCATTTTAAATGTTATCCTTCTTTCAGTCACTCTCCAAAACTATCTGTCAGGATAGGCTTGTCATGGCCGGAGTTTAGTTGCAGAGATTCTGGGATTTACACTCACTATAGTAGCCACACCTCTCTGCATCTACCTCTCTTTTTCCTAATAATTAAATTGCAAAATCTCTGTGATCAAGAACATTGTCATATTGCTTTGTATTTAGAGTAATTTCTATTATGATTGGCTTATCATTCATCTCTGGAATTCCTAGGTGTTACAGAAATACAGATTTTTTTTATTTTATTCGTGTATTCATTTAAAAATACCATGTGGTTTTAGGGATTACTTTAGGAGATTTTAGTGCAATATTCCTGAGAGGAAATGTAAAATGTCAGTGGTTCGGGATTCTATCCACAAAATTTTTTCTCCATTGCTCAAATTGCCATGGAATCCTTCTTCTTGTTTGTAAAACCAGTATTCTACACTTTTAGTGTTTATGCGGACCCACACTACAAAATCATAGACTGGATCAACCTTCACTGCAAGAATGATGTGATATTAGGACAGAGCAGTTTCAAAACCTCAGCAACTGTGTATTCTTTTAGATACTTAAAGTAATAGATTTTCTAAGCTGTATAATCTCACCAGATTCTTAAAGGACACCATCTGTCTGTACCACTACAAAAGTCCAAGTTGGCCCTCCCCCTCCCAAAAAATGCAAAATGTTTTTGAATCATAACTGTTGAATGTATTTTCACAATTTAAGAAATTTAACTATATATTTGAAGATGAAAGAGCATTAACAAAACCGAGAAAGCAGAGTATGGGAATTTTCATCCCTAGACCTGATAGGAATGTGGAATTTGAGCAATGTTTGTCCTTTATTCCCTCAGCTCAGGAACACCATTCTTCTTGCACTAGGGACAAAAACATCTCTGGATGTACCATGGAAATAACAAGGCAGGATACAGAAATTAAATATTTATTTCTGACCAAGTCCCACTCCATTTAGTGCTTTCCCAAATTAAAAACATTACTAGCAGTAGATCTGATGAGCTTTCTCATGAACCTTCTTTCTACTGAACTATGACTTTCTAGTATCCTGCAAGCCCAACTGTAGGCAGCTGAGCTGCATCAGGGCCTTATACTGACAACCCTAAAAGATGAGAAGAGCTCAGTGTGTAGAGGAATCTGAGGCTCCATTAAAACCTTATTGCATGTTACTGCACATTTAAGATGATCTACAACACTCCATCTGGCTGAGGTGCTACAGCCCACACATATATGGGCTTGTTTTGCCAATGAAAACCCCTTATATTCTTGTGTACTCTCATTATTGTCCATCAAAGAAGTTTTGTTAGTATACTCAAAAGTGTTCCCTCTCTGCAAGCATCACTCACACTTCTATTTATATAATTTAGAAGTACAAATGTTTGCATATGTGATTTAAAGGAAAGGTGTGTATATATATATATATATATATATATATATATACACACCTATAAGAAGAAGAAATGAGAGATGAACCAATATTTACAGGTAGTCCTAATGCAGAACCCCTTTGTAGGCAGGTGGGAAGAGTAGTGTTTCTTTTCATAACTGAAATCACAGAAACATTTACAAAGTAGAACAAGACTTTTGTTTGAATGCCTATTCTCTGTATCCACACAACCTCTGAAAGCTCTGCTAAGGTGAATTTCAGTTCTCATTCTGGATTTCAGGAAGATGCTGAGAAAAAAAAGTCCCACTCAAAATGTCTCATCTGATCTTGCTGGAACTGGTAGTTGAATGGGCAGAGTTCCCACTTGTCTCAGCTCTTCAATAAATGTATTTCTTTTGTACCCATGATGGCACAAGGAGCCGTTCTCTATATGTCATGTTGCTGGTGAGAGAGGCTTCCTACACTCTCAGAGATTGTAACTCCATCTCCTTTCTCAACAGTATCATTAAATCTTACACTGGCGTGGGTTTTTGTGGAAATCCCTCATGCACATAAATTAGTAAAATGATAATGATAGCAAACTGCCTCAGGCTCAAGTATCAGGATGCAGTTTCACAATTAGCCTAGGCTGGTCTCAGCCCATTTTGCTGTATCCTTCCCCTATGCCCCACACCTGCCAACAGCAGAAGTGGTCCTACAGTTACACACAGACAGATCAGCCACCCTATTTGGCAAAACCAGCTGATTTGGAGAGGGGATAGTGTTTGTTTTCTGCTTAGGCAGGTCCCTTCCTTGACTATATAGCCCCATGAAAGCCAATACCAATACACAGCAAGGGGGCAGGGGCAGGACATAAGGTTGTCCGTATCTTTAGCAGAAATGCAGATAACTTGTTAAAATCTCTCACTAAAAAAACCTCTTAGAACAGATTGATAAAATTGAATTGTGGAAATTGCCAGGACTTGACAGTATCTATTCTTGAATTCCAGCATAGCTGAAATATGAAATTGCTGTGTTGCTTTTTGTGGTGTGCCACTTGAATTGGCTTGGGTAACAGAAGAATTGAAGATGGAGGCTTTGGGATATTTTTGGTAAACATAAGCCAGTATGGCTGATTTCTGTACCAAGAAAATAAACTAAAACTGTAACCAAAACTGGAACTAGCATTGCAGTAAGTGGCTAGAATAAGAAGAGTCAATATAGCTTTATGAGACAGAAGTTATACTTCAAAAATCTATTAGAGTCCTTTATGATGAGTATATGAAAGCAAACAAGGAGCTGAGAGGGGTCCAGTTTGGTTTTCAAAACACTTTTGACCAGGCCCCTCAGTAAAGGCTCATAAAAAATTGAGTTTCTGATGAAGGAAGAGACAAAATCTGTGGTTTAGTAACTGTTTAAAAGCTGTGCAGCACAGCAGTGGATAAAAATACAACTGTTTTCATAACAAAGATTTGTTACAATTTCACTATTATTGGTCTTTTATTACTAAGTGATGCTGAAAAGGTGAAGAATACGATACAGTGATGAGGCTTACAGATGACACTAAGTTCTTTGGGATACTAAAATCAAAAGTAAAGCTGTAAAGTATTGCAGAAGGACTCTACAAATTGCTGAATGAGAAAAAAGCTAGCAAAATTAGGTTAACTTAAACAAATCCTAACTTTTCCATACAGGCTAATGTTTTCTGAACATCACTACCATTCAAGAAAGAGGCCATGGAATCATTTTGACCAGTTTGATTAAAATAATCACAGTTCAAAGGTAAACCACAAGGAAGGAAACTGAGATTACACAGGAAAACATGGTATAGCACTCTACTTTTCTCTATCTTGTATTTTTCTAGGTTACAAGGAGGAGCAAGAGGAATGATCAAAGTTGTGAAACCTTTCCATCTGAGGAGATACTAAATGAAAAGTAAACAGACCAAGATGTTTCTATTTGGAGAAAGGGTATGTGAGAGGATACTATGAAGAAATCTATAAAATGGTGAGTGGTGTTAGGGCAGATAGCGAACAGTCATGTACAGATTCTCACAATAAGAGAACTGAATGGAAGTCTGTTCAATTTTTGTTTGGCAGATTCAAAACACAAGGAAGTAATTTTTCCCATAATGGAGAACTGAATGTAGAATACACATAGTGTTATGGTAATAAAAATGGTAATGGGTTAAAAAAGGAATCAGAGTAATTTTAGAGACAAGCCTATTGAAGACTATTATGCAATGGTCTAGAAAGAAATCTCCAGCTTGGAATTATTGGGAGTTACAGGATATGCCCTGGAAAGGATCAATCTGTATGTCTAATGAGCTTTTCATAAGCACCTACAATTGGCCACTGTGGGGAAAAGGGAACTGAGCTATGAAGACCTTTGGTCTGGCCAAGTACAGACTTTTTAAATTCTACTTTCCCAACAGAGTAAATGACGTTATTGAGGGTTCTAATATCAACCACATAATTTGAGGTTAGCACAGGTAAAGGATATTTTAGATGTTACATCTAACTCAATATTGCTTTGATAAACAGCTATGAAATATCCAAAGGGCATTATTTGGCATCATTCAGGTGTCATTGGTCTTATGCCATGAATGCAACAAGGTTATGTATGAAACCAGAGCTCTTTCTCCTGGTAAACACCATGCCATATGTTTTTATCAGGCACTAATTTGGAGGAGAATTAATCTTAAGAAAGTTATTACGTTAGAGTGTCCTAGTTATGTCTAAGTATAGAGCTGGGGGCTTCTTCATTTATACAAATATTGCTAAACATTTAATTTCAGATTCTCAGTCTGGTGGATAATAAAAAATGACTACCCACCAAACTTGTAGCATTAAATGGAGACTTTATTTTTGGCAGCTCATTGGAGAGGGATTAATATTACTGGAATGGCTTTGTTTCTCAGCAATGCCTCCTTAAGAACAGCTTCCTCTGAACATATATTTCTATTTTATTGAGAAAAGGAAATACGGTATTAGAAATCAATGTTTTTAAAGGGTAATTTAAAGAAATCTAATCTTGGCAGATGCTGAAATATTTTCAATTTAGAACAAATAGTATTTCTGTCATCCAGTCAGCTTTTTAAAATTAGACCATTACTCCTTGATAAGTTAATTACAAAACAGAAAGAGACTCAACCAATCTAAAAAAGTGTTATTAATGAAAGTATAGAGCACATGTCTAAAAGCTGCTTTTACTGATTTATGGGTGAAATTTTACTTTTCATATGAAAAACCTTGTCTCGAATGTCTTAAATGATAGGGAAAAATGCTCAATTTTTCACCCTATCACAACTAATTTTTTACACTGGTACGCTGATGGACTATTGTATTTCTGTGCTACCATCCATTATAAAAACTGACAGCATCATAATTGAAATTATTTAAAATATGGTGGATTTAGATAATTCTTTACTTCGGTATAGATATGACTACACAAGAAATGCTGCTACTGGAAATTGCTAGGATGAGTTACCAAAACAGAATTATTGCTCAGCAGGCCATACTCCTCTGGGGGTAGGAAATGAAAAATACCATAAATTCCTTTGAAATGCGGAAAGACAGGAGGAATGGAAGGAACATTTTTTGTTGTGTCTGAGGCCTGGTCATCTTTAGTCAAATCTCTGTGCTCCAGGGCAGATGCCCAGTATCACAGACTGCAGAAGTTTCACGCTGCACAGACACTTAGGCTCCATGCAGACATGAGAAGCATGGAGTAGGTTGCAACTATGAGTTGAAATGTCTCCAGGTCCACCAGCTGAATCCTGGTCTCACTAAAATCCCTGATAAGTCTTTCAGATTAGTGGAGTCACAATTTCACCCCGAGGATTTTGGGTAAAAACAAGTAAAACTCACCAAAAAAATTACAGTGGGTGATTAGCTTCATAATATCTGCCCATGAATGTCTCTGTGCTGCATGGCTGCATTTTGTGCTTCTTGCAGTAAGAACCTGCTGAGGTGCCCAGTGGAAATCCTTCCTGGTTAGTGCTGGGGTCTGAGCCAAAGCCGTGTCCGGTATCAGTCAAACAATTTAACAATATGAATAGTGGCAAGCTAAAACCCAAACTAAATGCCCTGCCTCTGAGTAGTTTACCAGTATAGAAACTGAGCCACAGAGGCAACTGGTTTGGCAATCTCTTTGGGAAACTGTCACTTAGCGGTGTGTGATGACTGGTAAACCCACTTCAACTAAAATCCTATTTAGCCTCAAACAACAGGAATAAAATATAATGGAAGACAAAAAGGTTTTAAACCATACTAAAAGTATCAACATACATCTTTCTTACAACAAATGTTGCTGTCCTAAAGTGGACAGGCAGATTTAACCTTTCCAGATACTGTACAATTCCATAGAATTTCACAGAACTGGTCAGTCAACCGCAGAAAAAGCCTGGCCAACTGCAGAAAAATGGCAGAGATAACAAATCTGGATTATGGGAGATGTTGTTTCTATGAAACTGTAGAGTATCTGAAAAGGCTAAATCTACTTGTCCACTTTTTGGGGTAAGAAAATATATATTACATTATAAATATATTGAACAGTACTGGCCCTAGAATTGAAGCTGGAGGAGCACTACTGGTGGTTGGTCACCTGCCAGGTATAGCCCCATTAACTGCAACCCTTAAACTGTTGGACACCAGGTAAAATCATAAGAAATTTAAAGGAAAAATGTTTGCAGGAGATTTCTATACTTCAAATACAGAAAAAAAAAGCATGGGGTAGAGCAACCCCCTCCAGCTTTCAGTATATACTGTCCAGTGGTAAACCTAAGAACCTAGAACTTTTGAAAAACAGGTAACTTTTTAATTACATGCGAATTCTCCTTTATACAAGGCCATATTACTCCTCACATCAATACTATCTCAGAGATAACAACTGCCTATAAATTGCAATATCGCTCACTTTCCTAAATGTGGAGGAAAATTTAGGCAGACACTAGGCTTTGGCTGTACGCCTCCACCCCCTCCTTTTCATGAACAGCAATACAGGTACCACTGAAAAGTTTGTAACTTTATACTGTTACATGAGAATAACCCAGGGACACAATTATCTCCATTATCAGAAAGTATACAAGCGCAGTGTCCAGCATCGTCTCCAGATGCTTAGCCACATCTCAGGGGACCCTGTAATAGGAGAGCTAAGTTTGACCAGCCTGACCATTTCTTTAAAAGTTGTATAGCAGGTGATATCTTTTAGTATGTATACCTGCAATTATGAAGGTAATTAAGTGGCACATTCCAGGGGAGCCCAAGGAGCACCTTAAATTAAATCCCTGAGACTCACAATGTTATTGTAATTAGCTGTCTGTCTTAGTAGGGTTTTTTTGTTTATTGCATCTACCCTGTGTGCTAGGGATGAAAAAACATAATTTGACACAAAATATTTTAAATGGTTTATTACTGAGATGAAGGCTTATTTTCATTTTTCCCAGACCACATGTTCTTTCTTTCCTTTGCTTTTAATTACAAATATTCACAGCAGTGAGAATGTTTAAAACTTGAGAAGATATGTTATTGTTTATTGCTTGCAAAATAAAGTAATGATGTTTGCCCCTTCCATTTAGAGGGAAAACCTGTCTGGTGATGTTTGTATTATCTTCACCTTACAAAGTAACATAGTTTAAATACCCTTAAGGACAAGCATGTTAGCTCTGCAGTTTTGATCTGGGATTGTTCCAGGTTAGACCATTTTCCAAACACCACTAATTACCACTGTGGAACAGTTTGTATTTTGATATAAATGAACTCCCTTTCTTTAAGTGTGAGCTTCTAATTTCTACAGTGGAAAAAAGGAAGTCAGAAGTTCTATATGAAAAATAAATATAAGCTGCATTGAAAATTTGACTAATTATTTATTAGTTCACATTAACATGCATTAGGGAAGTTACTGGGAGCATGGCAGCAACATTCTGAGCCCAGGTTCCAGTTCTGTCCCTTGCCTTGTGGCTTTTCAGCAGCAGTTTCTTGCTTCATGGTGGAGCAATGTGCAAGGTCAAGTGGGACTGCATTTGACTCTGTATTTATCATAGTTATTAATGGAGCAGCTCAAAAGGTCAAGTGACTTGCATGAAATTCTCAGTTTTTATTTGAGGAAAAATGTGTCTCTGGCCTTGTGCTTCTGGAGAAAAGATGAAAATGTAAATGTACAACAAAGGCTTAAGAAGTGAAAGGATACTTAAAAGTCATTAAAAGACAATAAACATGAAGAATCTTTGATCTGATGTTATGATCTGGGGGATGAATTCATGATTTTTGAATCAGGGATGGGAAAGATGAGGATGGACAATAGAAAAAGGGGTGGAGCAATCTTCCAAAATACAGATTATTTCAACAGCTGTTGTCACATGTTTAAAACTTGTGAAGATATTTTATTGTCTGTTGCTTGCAAAATAAAATTATGAAGAATCCAAGCAGTGTTGTAGACTATGACCTTTCTGGCTGTTATCTGACTTTAGTCTGTTGTAATTTCACTAACCAATAACTTGACACCTTGTGGTGGTTTGAAAAATCTTTTTTGAGGTAGTAATGGTTTGCCCCACTGATAATACTCTTACTGGACCAATCAATAGTCCACGTGCGCCCTACGGAAATTACATGCCCACAGAAACGGAAGAGAAGGTAGCAAAGATAATTTAGTAGGTAGGTAGCCATAATCTGAGCCAGGAGGAGGCATAGGGCCAGTGAGCCCCTCTGGGGGCCAAGGGCCCCCAGCCCCCAGCCGAGGCTATGGGAGACTCAGTATAGTGTCAAAGCTGGACAGGGTCCCGTAATCAAGAGCTGGAAGAATTTCCTTACTGTCAGCAGCAGCAGAAGACACTGAAAGCGGCAGCAGAGCAGTCCTGAACAGAGACATCGGTGGCTAAAAGCCAAAAGATAGCCAGTAGCAGCAAGATAAAGTGAAGCCGGCTGAAAGACACAGAGATGTTCCTGCAGGAGGGAGAGCTGGCAACAAAACAGAGGTAAACTCAACAGAGCTGGTTTGGGGTAAGACTGTATTATTTTCCCAAAACCAGAGACTCTCTGAAGAGGAGGGGTGGACTTCCAAACCCTTAGGGAGTCCCGAAATGCAGCAGCAGCTAGAGACAGGGAGAAAGGAGCTGAAAATCTGGAGTTGTCCTGAGAGCTGAGCCAGGACGGAATGCGGAGGAGGTGGCCGTGCCCTCTGCTGCTGCTGCTGCTGTTTCTATCAAGCTGTTGAGCTGGGACAGAGCAAAAGAGCGTTGGTAAGACTGAACTGAAAGCTGCCTTCAAAGTTCTAACCCAAGAGGAGTGAAGATCTTCAAGGAAATCCCCCGAAGGCTCGGGCTCGGGGTTGAAATTTCCACAAAGTAAGAACAAAAATCCTGACTGCCATACTTAAATCTGCTGCCTCAGGAAAATGGGGGACACTAACCAGTGCCACAAAAAACTGAAATGAAGGAACTGTGGCCTGAGAAGTGACACAAAGACTTTTCTCTTTTCTTCTTGGACTTTTATTGAAGAAGAGGAGAAATTTAATTTAATGTAAATATATATGTGGGTGTAAATAAACCTTTGTAAATATTTTCCCCTTCCCCCAATAACGAATGGTTGTGTTTTGTCTGAAAACTCTCCACATGAGGTGAAAAAGATATCAAGTCCATACCATCATTAAACCCTCTCACAGGGGCAAACTGTGGGGGGGGAGCTTGAACTTAAAAATTAGATTCTCAGGAGTTTCAACCTACCACACACCTGTTGTTCAAAGTAGATCCACAAAACCCATATCTGCCCATGTAGCACAGAATTTCTCTTCCACAAGGGCCTCAAGACCTGCTTCAGGGCTCTTCCATCTCTGACTATCCATCACACAGGCTTGGTGATGGAAGTATGGGTTGAAATCATGGTATCTTCCCCACAGTGAAGTGGGGAAGGAATGGTTATGCTGCTTCCATCATTTGCCATTACCCAGTGGATCTGTCAGCTGTTGCTGGAGGAAGGTTTCAGTCCTCACATTCAACTAGAATGAAGGTGACACAGTGAGTAATCACAACTGCAGTTGCACACTCCACTTCTGGCTTGGAGTTGTTGCACTGGCCTTCAAAAGATGAGATGCAGAGTCTCTATTTTCTACTATGAGTTCTAAAAAATACTGCATGATGATGGCCTGTAAGTGGTTAATTTATTTTCTCAAGTTTCACTATTGGACTGATTTATAAAACTAATTTACAGTGTGTAATGCAGCTTTCATTCTTTTAATAGTTCTCTGTAAGAAGAAGGCGGAGTGGGTTATTGGTTTTTTTTTAATTCCTTTTGTCATGGATTAACCCTAGCCAGCAACTCAGTCCCACACAGCCACTTACTGACTCCCCCACAGTGGAACGGGGGAGAGAATGGGAAGGGTAAAAGTGAGAAAACTCATGGGTTGAGATAAAGACAGTTTAACAGGTGAAGCAAAAGGCACACATGTATGCAAAGCAAAACAAGGAATTCATTTCCCACCTCCCACAAGTAGGCAAGTGTTCCGCCATCTCCAAGTGAGCAGGGCTCCGTCACACTTAACGGTGACTTGGGAAGACAAACACCATCACTCCAAGAATCCCCCCTTCTCCTTCTTCCCCCAACTTTACATGCTGAGTATGTTGTCCTATAGTATGGAATATCCCTGTGGTCAGTTGGGGCCAGCTGTCCCAGCTGTGTCTCCTCCAAACTTCTTGTACACCTCAAGCCTCCTCATTGGTGGGGTGGGATGAGAAACAGAAAAGGCCTCAATGCTGTGTAAGCACTGCTCAGCAGAAACTAAAACATCCCTGTGTTATCAAAAGTGTTGCCAGCATAAATCCAAAACATAGGCCTGTGCCAGCTACTGCGAAGATAATTAACTCTGTCCTAGCCAGAACCAGCACATCTATGCTTTTTTTTTTTTGTTAGATTCCTCATTAATTTGCAGTTCAAATTTGCAGTGTGTCCTTTTCTTGGAAAAACATTACTCCTAACAAAGTGAATTTGTATATCATTCAGGGATCAGGATCCCCACAGAACTTCCTGGAACTAGAACAAGCATTTTCTTATTAACATTTGACATTGCTGGCGGAGTATGAAGAGAGAATTTCTCTATTGAACTTGATGACTCCAAAATTCCACTTTGATTAGCTAACCAGTAGTCAAATTTTAATGGGCCAAATTCTGAAGCACAGCTGCTTTGGAAGTGAAGTCTACCATTTCTTCATAAATGCTTTTCCTTTCATATCCCCTGATGTAAGGCAAACCCTCAATATCTGAGAAGTTTACAACAATTGTTTTCTAAAAATGATAAACTTAGAAAATTTTCTTTTAGTGACCATACATCCTTAGTTTTCACTTTGAACTCATTCTTTGTTGTTCAGCTTCATTTGTTTGATTCATCTATCACTTGCAAACTGATAACACCCTGGCATCCAGTCACAGCCAAGTCTTCATAATGTGAGATGATATATAAACACACTAGTAAAATGATGTTACATCCAAGACACAATTGTTGTTCAGCACAATCCTAAAGATGACCAGAAAGCTGAGGAAGGAGGAGGATTGTTGGTCAATACACTACAGTACCATAAAACACAACAGGCTGGATTTAGCTTGGCAGTAGGTCATCTTTTGGCACATATTTGTAGTCTTAGGGTTGTAGCTGTACAATAAGAGATCCTTATTTGCTTCTTACATTTACTAATATTATTTTATTCTTGTATCACAGCTGGAGAGTATTAGAAAGTATTTGAGAGCTTACTGAACAAAGCTCCTTGTGTGGGCTTGCTCCAGAAGCAGTAAGTGAAGAACTGAAAGGTAGAAAAGAACTGCCTGAAAAAGTGGTGTGATAAAAGAAGACAATTAAAGGCAATACTGGAGCTTTTAAACCTCTCCCACCCAGCAAATGCTGTTTTCTATACCTTCAGTTTCATCTGCTTCTCACAGTCTGTCTATACTACCTGCCTATGCCTATACCTATGCCTGCCTTCCAAATTTCCCCCAGCTTTGGTCTTGCAGCTGCAAGACCCCATAGGGTGTGATTATCTTACTTCCTGTCTGTCAATTATGTTTAAACATATGCTAAACTGTAAAAGGTCATTTTTCTAGAGTGACTCTGGAGTACAGTTACAGTCTTGTTACTGACTGACCTCCTGGACCTGACAGAGATTAAACATCTTGGAGAAATTTTCATTGCTTGAATCTGTGTCATCTCCTTCTAATGTGTGAAGGACTGATCACTTTTAAACTAGTGGTGTGGCGCAAATAAGGTTCAGTCATTTGATGCCAAGATGCCTGACTGATTTTTGCAGTAAAGAAACAGGAATTCATAAACACCATGGGAATAGCAAAAGAAAATGTATCTGTGCAGTTCTTTGTCAATAGCCTAATCTGATTCCTCAGTGTGTCCTGCCTGGACAGTGATGCTGCAGCAGCCAGCAATGCCACAGCCATGTTACCTCACATGATGAAAACACAGTTTCTGTGTCCATGCTTTATCATCAAAAACATAACCTTGCTTTCAAAATAAGAGGAATACTTTTTAAGTATTCATATTGTGGAAATTAAGGTAAAATAGACCATGTTGAAGTGTTGGTTTTAGGAACTTGTACTTACTCTACTTCCAGTGTATTTAGACTTACACATACCTGAAAAATCCTATTAAATCTACAATGGGGCTATTTTCAGGGTTTTTTTTAATGTTCCACTGGCTATTAACATTTCACAGCATGTTGCAATGCTGGTCTTTTTGATTCTATTGAGCCTTGCTGAATGGGAGTTTTTGTATCATTTAAGAGCAATTCTTTGCACTGCCTGTATTCTATATCTTGTCCTCAGAAAAAGGGATGATGACAGGTGATGTCTCAAAAGATAAGTAATCTTCCACTACATAATCTCTGTCTACAGTAAGTTCTCCAGATGTTGTAATGAGGTTCACCAGGCAAATTCATCATGGCATATTACCTACTTTATTTATCCATTCCACTTTATACACCTACTAAAAATAGCTGTTCTTAGATGAGTGAGTCTTTTCCTCTCACATGTGTCAGTCCGCAGGATCTAATTTTGTAAGTAATTTTACAAAACTGAAGACTCATAACATGAATGGGCTGCATTCACCTACTACCAAAATGTGAAACTGTATCCTCCAGGAATATTTTGATGATTTAAAAAATCCCTACAATAGATGTCAATTAAAAGGAAAAAGAAAGAAGGATTGCGTGCACCATTTCATGCTTACTTACTCTTTTTCACTGTGTTTCCATTTTACTGCATTTATCCTCAGGTAAGCTTCCTGTCACCAAATTAATATTGCCATTTTGTATGTCTTTTCTCTTCTTTGCTTTTGCACATTTGCTGTGGTTTAACCTGTCAGGCAGCTAAATACCATAGAGCTGCTCGCTCACTCTTCCCCACCCCAGTGGGATGGTGGAGAGAATTGAGTAAACAAAAGTAAAATTCATGGGCTGAGATAAAGGCAGTTTCATAGGACTGAAAAGGAAAAAAGTAAAATTTAAAAAAAAAAATAGAATTAGTATATGCAGAACAAGTGATGCACAATGAAATTCTTATCACCCACTGACAGATACCCAGCCAGTTCCTGAGCAGCAGCCTCCAGCCAGCTTTCCCCTTAGTTTATATACTAGGCATGATGCCATATGGTATGGAATGTCCCTTTGGCCAGTTTGGGTCACTATTTTGGCCTGTGTTGACTCTCAGCTTCCTGTGCCCTCCAGCCTACTTGCTGGTGAGGTGGTGTGAGAAGCAGTTTACTTAGTGTAAACACTGCCCAGCAACAACTAAAACATCCCTTTCTCATCAACATTATTCTCATCCTAAATCCAAAACACTGCACAGTAAAAGTTACTAGGAAGAAAATTAACTCTATCCCAGCTGAAACCAGGACAATGTTCTAGGTTATGCTACTACTATGTGAGATATCTCTACTTATCTCCAGGTATTTCTTGCATTTTTATTATTAATGACAATGAGATTGGTACCAAGTTCAGCATCAACCAGTGGCTGATTGGTGGTCTTAGTGGTTGTGATAAGAACGAGCAGATAACAGCCAATTTTGAAGGAGAGGGTAATGATTATAAAATTTTGTTCACACCCCGGACTTTTGTTGATACTCTAAGAAGAGAAAGTAGATAACTGAATTTAACAGTTTCTCACCACTAGAATGGTTTCCCTTACATCATGACTGAAGACTGCACTGACAGGAGACCACAGAAAAGCTTGAAAAACCTAAGCTGCTGGTTTAACATTGACCATAAATCTCCCTAAGACAGAAAGGATGGGACAGATTGTGGTTTACTGGGCATAGAAACAAGGACAGAAGGAAAAATAATTCTTTCACCCAATCCTTCCTTTCTGTGCTCAGGGGTAGGTTGTAGAATACAAGAAGTGATGAAAAACAGCAGCTGTAAAAATACAGAGCAGCCCAGACTTTCTTCAGAAGTGATGCTGAGCAGGCCAGCAGTGTTGCAAAAGGAGGTGGGCTTGGCACAATTATGAAGAGTGTACATCTGCAACAGTGACAAGGTCACGTGAATATCACTCAGATATCTATAAATATTTGAGCTGCAGTTGCTGTCAGAAATAAAAGTGTTTTTTTTCCCAGTGTAATTCTACAAGTAGAAATATATTTTTGTATGTAGGAGAGTATCAATCCCCACAGGAAAGTTTATGTTCCAAAATAACAAACACTACCTTTTTCCTTAGTTTATTTATCATGGAATAGAAGAGTCCACACAGAGAGCTTTGCATTCCTAAATACATTGTTAGATTTTCACTGGTTCATTTTTCAGTGTAGGCAAACCCTAAAACTTGTACTTGAAAAAAAAAACAAAACAACTTTGAGGAAGAACAGGAATAGTGTTGATACTGGTATGTTCTGAGGATGGTACCCTTGTATGCAAAATGCATTGCTGACTTCAGATGAATATGGACCATCACACAAAACACTGCCAGCTATGAAGCACTGTGTTTAGCAATTTAGGAAAGAAATGGGATGCAATGGAAAGGAATCCAAAGAAGCAACAGAGATGGTAGACACTTGGTTGTGTGTTTCACAAGCACACAGCTCTATTAAAATAACATGGAAGGAAGAAAGAAAAGTCAGAAAATTACACATCAGCAGTACTATTTCTAAAAATAATGGTTTTCAAACTTTTCCATGAGGCATTAACAGCTCTTTAAAGGATAATCTTTATTGCTTTGTAATGTACAAAGCAATAAACAGCTGCTGAGATTGATTAATAGCCAAAGCAAAATCGAGGCATGTAATCAATCTAAAAAGCCATTTATTTTGAGTATACTACAAAGCAATAGAGATTATTGCTGTTGCACAACAAAGCATAACAGAGAAAACACAGACTCATACACACACACACAGAGCAAAAACAGTTGTTTTCTTTTCAAGGCTCCCAGTGTTATGCTGCCTTTTTCCTTAGCTTTTCTCTTTGACTAAGGCAGGCGACTGGCCTGCAAACAATCTACTGGGAAAAGTAATGCTCTAATAACTTCAGTGATATCTGAGGGAGAAATATTAGTTCTGTAGATGGAAATAAAAAAATTCCACAGGTATTCATCTTGTCCTTGGTAGCAGTTCTGCTATTCATATTACCAGGAAAAACAAAGAAATGGCTCTCCAACCAAAAAATTATCTAATTCATGCTAATGCAGAGCTCATTTAGAAATGAAGGATGTTTACTTCTGTGTTTTTTTATGAATGGCTACTAAATCACTTCAAAGTTTTTCAGAGGAATACTGAATGGGACAACTGGATCTCTGTTCCAGCTATTTCTGGCAACTACCTCAACGCATTCTTTTTATACAACTTTAATACAGCTCTTAATATATTTTGGTTTTTGACTCCTCCAGTCTTCAGGCTGTTTCAGAATCTTACTTCACCAGTGGTTTTAAATTTTTTAAAAAATTTGCATTCTGATTTTTCCAGATCAAATAATGTTCATTTGTTCCTGAATCAACATTGCCTTTTAGCATAAATTGTTCTTTATCTTCTTTAAAGAGATGATATGAAGAGAATCTCTCACCCTTCCCTTTGGCAGAATAAACAAGCTGGGCCACTGTAGCCTTATGCCATGATAGGCTTCTCCCTCAATCAGTCTCACTAACCTTTCTCTGCACTCATCCCAGTCTCAGTCCCTCTCTACCGAATGTGAATGCTCTGGATGACAGTGAGCTATAGAGGAGCTCTCAGCACTGCCTCCTCCAGACACTCACTTGCACTGTCTACTGAAATATGTCACCCAGTGGACTCTAGGATCAAATTTGCCTTTTTCACATCCCCTTAACATTTGAAGCCAGTTGTTAACTTGCATAGGCACAACTTGCATATTTCTGTTTCTGAACTGATGACCTTGTAGCTTATGACAGAAATTTGTATTAGTACAGAAGGGCACAAGCTTGCAATTTGCCCTATTAAGTTTCACTCCATTTCTATTACTCTAGTTCTCAAGGTTATTCAGGTCTTCCTGTATCATATTGCCATTCCTTTCCTTATTAATGATGTCTCCTGCTTCCGTGTCATCAGCAAATTTCATTAACAAAACTCCATCTTCCTATTTTAAGGTAATGAATAAAAATATGACTGGAGATGTATCCTTGAGGAACTCTTTGTAAAATACCACTCCAAGTCAGGTATCACAATAGTAGGAACTGAATTCTCCAATTTCACATTTGCAGGAAATACAATTCAGCTCAGTGGAAATTAAATTTTAGATCCTAGTGGATATAAACTTTCCAAACTCTTATCTTCAAAAATCAGAACTATTTCATACATGAATTTACCAAAAATTTGATAACACCTATTTAATAAAATGAGATTTTCATAAATTCATGTACATACCTCCTTAGAGCTATAAAAATTTGGAATGTAAGATTTGTACTCATGATGTAGTGGTTACTTTGATTATTTCTATGCATTTGACTCCAGTAGTTAAAACAATTGTTTTAAAGTTATTTTTGCCCTAGCAGTCAATTTTACCCTTTAACCAGTCTCATATTTAATTTCTTTTCACTTTCCTACTATTCCTGCAAATCACATCTTCCCTAGAGAAGATGATCCCAATGCCTGAGATGACACTCTCCTCCTTTTTCCACTTTGTGCAGCCATACCATTCTTCTTTCGGGAAACATTGGGCCTTGATTTACAACCTTCTTAGCCCTTACCCACATTTTATCTTTTATTCCAGTTGGAGAGTTCAGCATCAGCAAAATCAGTGAAAATCTTTCGCAGAATCACAGAATGGGTCAGGTTGGAAGGGACCACAGTGGGTCATCTGGTCATACCTCCCTGCTCAAGCAGGGCCATCCTTGAGCACATGGCACAGGATTGTGTCCAGAGGGTTCTAGAATATCTCCAGTGACAGAGACTCCACCTCTCCAGGCAATCTGTTCCAGTGCTCAGTCACCCACACAGTAAGGAAGTTCTTCTTCATGTTTAGGTGGAACTTTCTGTGCATCATTTTCTGCCCATTGTCTCTTGTTCTATTGCTTGGCACCACCGACAAGAGCCTGGTTCCATCCTCTTGATACCCTCCCTTCAGATATGTACATGGATAAGGTCCCTTCTCAGTCATCTCTTCTTGAAGCTGAACAGGCCCAGCTCTCTTGACCTATTCTCATAAGAAAGGTGTTCCAGTCTCTTAATCATCTTTGTAGCCCTCCACTGAACCCACTCCAGGAGCTCCATGCCTCTCTTGTACTGCAGAGTCCAGAACTGCACACAGTTCTCCAAATGTGGCCTTACTAGCGCTCAGTAGGGGGGCAGGATCACCACCCTTGACCAGCTGGTAATGCTCTTTCTAATGCATTCCAGGACTCCACTGGCCTTTTTGGCCACAAGGGCACACTGCTGGCTCATGGACAGTTTGTTGTACACCAGGATCACCAGGTCCTTCTCTGCAGCACTGCTTTCCAACAGGTCGGCCCCAAGTCTGTACTGGTGCATGGTTCAATAATTATCAGTAATTTTTTTTCACCTGCAAAAGTGACACTGTATTTGCAAAGTGATTGCCACTGAAGTACATAATATTTTGTCAAAAAATTTAAAGAAAATTTCCACTTACAGCAGCCAAAATGAAGCTCATACCTGTCTCAGCTGTGTCTAACCCTACATTCGTGCTGCTGATCAGTCTGAGATGGAAAGAGATCTTGGTTTTTTTCCAGCAGAGCGTAGATGCCATTTTGTTATCCTTTAGCAGAAAATTACCTACTGGAAGCTGGGTTTACTGCATTGGCACAGTACTGCAGAGAGGGGGCTGCGGGGGGAGTAAGCGAAGATGGACAGTTGCACTGCAGCCTAGAGAGAAGTGCTGTGTAATGCCAATGTAACTGGACCAAAGAAGAAATCTTCTGCAGATTAACCATTGAATACCAAGACTTCATGCTAGCAGAACTTCAGCCATAAGACTGCCTTGCTCAAACAAGGCCGGCAACAGGAGCCTACAGAAGAGGAGATACAGGCTATGATGTATGTTGCCCTGGGTGTGGGAGGAAAAGGGCAGCTGGGCTCTTCCCTCAACTCTTGCACTGCTGCCACTGTGAAAGCAGCCACCAAGAACTCCGCTCATGAGGCATCCCGGGGCTGTGTAACTGCTGCTGCTGCTGCTGTTTCTGGCCTTGTTTGAACTAGAAAGTTTTACTGGCAGAAGTTCTGCTGGCATGTGCTACTGACATATCTGTTTTGGCAGGATGTGTTCACATTTGGCTGTTTTTTAAAGCTGCAGTGTGTCCTCAGATCATCAGGTTTTTATCAGCAAAAGAAGTCTGGCTTTATTGGAAGCTGACCCAGAATACCTCGTGTTGCGTTTGGTAGACTGCCTTCTGGTAATTCTTTGCAGCACATTGTGGAACTGCCATTGTATACCGTGAGGTACAATGTCCCATCACACAATCAGTGTAAATATTGGGTCAGATTTAAAAAAAATTCTTCTATTTTGTGCAATAACCTATTTTTATATGCGTTGTTTCTCCATATTGCAGCTTTCTCACTGCCAGAAATCCAGACTGTATCAAACAGCAGAGCTCTCTTGTTCATTTAGGGCAGATGAAAGGATTCTTTCATATCCAAAGAGGAGCCTAAAATATTGAGCACTGTGGATAAGTGGGACATAGAAATGATGAATGGTAGCTAACTATTTGCGCTAAGTATTTGCTAAAGTACAAGAACAAATTGTAGTTTCGAGACATACTATAAACACTGGATACAAGAAAACTTCAGGGTTGGATGTCAAGTTTGTGTTATCCTCACAGCACATTCACCCCGAGTTAAAGAGCTGCTTAAAGAGGAGACAGTGGGGAAATAGGTGGTGCCACCTTTCTGGAAAGCTGTGCCAATCTGGGCGTTTTGGCATTATTTGAGATGCTCAGACTCCAGTAAGCTACACAAAATCAAGTATTTCCTGCTGCACAATCTTTTTATGCTGGGTAATGTACTGGAAATAAGAGATACAATGGGCTTTGCTGATTGTGGTGGAACAGTAAATAAGGTTTATGTCCAATTCAGTCCCATCTTATTTTGAATACCCAAATGAAAGCAGTGCTTCTCTGTGGTGGTCTCTCTAGACAGTATTTTATATCAATGTTGTTTGTGAGAAAGCCCATGCTTTCCTTCCCATCTATTCTGTTGTCATTAATAGAGTTAGAAGGCCAGCTCTGGCAATAGAGACAAGGCAGTTCTGGTTGGAAAGATGTTTGTAAAAACAAAAATGCTGTAACTGGAAAAAAAACCCAGACATATCCACCAACCCACAAAACTTAAATTTAACAGTCTCCTGCAAAAAACTTGCAGAGTCTTATAGGGTCACTCCATTTGAATGGAGGTCTATCCTGTTTCCTGAATTCAACACTGAGTCAGTGGCAGTGCTTGGGTTTTATTCCATGACATTTCCAGATATTAGAGAAAACTGCATTCCTTAGATAGCTATCATACATGTAGAATATACAGATGAATGGGAGACACACAGAGCTTAGAGACCATATGCTGGACTTGTGTATAACCACATGCATAAGGTGAGTTCTGAACAACGAGTTTGACATGTTATGGACATGGAGCACCTGTGGCCTGCAGGCACCCTCTACACATGAAGACACACTGAGAGACTTGGGGTTGTTCAGCCTGGAGAAGAGAAGGCTCCAGGGAGACCTTGGAGCACCTTCCAGTACCTAAAGGAGCCGACAAGAATGCTGTAGAGGGACTTCTTACAAGTACCTGTAGTGATAGGACAAGGGGAAAAGGCTTCAAACTGAAAGAGGACAGGTTTAGGTTAGAAATTAGGAAGAAATTCTTTACTGTGAGGGTGGTGAGATACTGGAACTGGTTGCCCAGAGAAGTTGTGGATGTCCCACCGCTGGAAGTGTTCAAGGCCAGGTTGGATGGAGCTTTGAGTAAGCTGGTCTAGTGGAAGGTATACCGGCCCATGGCAGGAGGATTGAACTAGATGATCTTTAAGGTCCCTCCCAACCCAAACCATTTTATGATCCAATGACTTTTTGAACTTTGCCAAATACTAATATTTCGGTACTCTTAATATTCCTATCAGCAGCTGATAGATACAATTTGACAGGAGAATCTGTTAGGAGGAAAGACAAGGAATGCTGATGTAGGTGCTTTAAGAAAGTAAAAAAGATCACCACGTTAATGCACCAGCTCTATTCAGTGAATCTTCTTCCTCTATTATCTAGGTGTGTTCAGCAAGCTCTCTAAAGGGCTCTATATCTTAACCGTTTTGACTTTATCCACATCTCTGTCCCCAAAAATCTCTTCAAATTTAGCCAGTTCTTGGTATTCTTCACCACAGGCTTCTGTGAATGGTAAGTGCCATGTCCGACCTCAGTATGCTCCATAATGAATGCAGAGCCATCGTAAGTTCTGCACAACAACATTCTCATAAAAGAAACTCTTGGAACCACTAAACTGAAGATTGAATCTTGTGAGAAAAAAGAAAAGCCTTTCTTCTTCTTCACCCAGCACTCGTTCTTATCTTGGCTTTTAGGCTTTACACTGGATTGCAGCCTCCATAATCTTCATATTTTTCTTCCAAATCTATTTGTTCTTTAAAAAAGGCTCTTTCCCCAATATCCGCTCCAGCTCTAGCTGTAGAAATCTGAGTCTTAAACTGAGAAGCAGCACCAAAGTCATGTGGAGCCCTGCCTGTCTAGTTGCATAAAAAGGCAGACTAGAAGAAAAGCAGGCATTTTGCTAATAAGCCAGGGATTTCCAGTCACTGGCAGAGGCAGCAGAAATATCAGGAAATCAATGAATGCACTCATTGATGTAGGGACAATTGCATAGTGGGTGTACAGCTGGTAGATTGCTCATGATGCTTAGTTAGTTGGTACAAGAGGTCTTTGCATGCCATATGTCAGCACAAACGTACCAACAGAGGGGTATTTAACTTGGGATGCTAGCATAACTTCACTGGGAAATCTCAGCTTTTCACTGAAGGGACTGAACAGTGAGCATGGAAGGAATCAAGTGCTGGTCCAAGAGAGGGTAAGGTGCAGAGTTTGCAGGATGCAGTGGCCAGACCACACTGGAAGCTAGAGATTGATCACAGCAATTTCCAAAATCTAAAATTTCAGTCAAATCTGAATAAGATTTCAAGGAATTAAAAAAATATTACATCTACTACGGAATAAATAAGGTTTGAAGTAACCTCTGGAGATCATCTAGGCCAAGCCCTTTGCTCAAAGCAGCCAACTAGAGCAGGCCACTCATGGACTTTTCCAATCAGATATTTAATACCTCCAAAGATGGAAACTATACAACCTCTAAGAGGAACCTGTTCTAGTGTTTGACCACCCTCATCATAGAAATTTATTTTTATGTTTAAATGGAGCTTCCTGTATTTCAGTTTGTGGCTTCTTCCTCTTGTGTTTTCACTGGACACCACCAAGAAGTCTGTCTCCATCTTCTTTGCACCCTTCCTTCAGATATTTATACACACTGATAAGATCCCACCCAGAGCCTTCTCTTCTCCAGGCTGAACAGGCCCAGCTCTCTCAGCCTTTCCTCAAATGAAAGATGCTCCAGTCCCTTAGTTATTTTAGTGGCCCTTCACTAGACTTACTCCAGTATGTCCTTGTTGTACTGGGGAGCCCATGACCGGAGCTGGCACTGCAGTTGTGGCCTCATCAGTGCTGCACAGAAGAAAAAGACCACTTTCTACACGCTGGCAACGCTTTTCCTGATACAGCCCAAGAGGCTGTTGGCCACCTCTTCAGCAAGAGCACATTGCTGGCTCATGTTCAACTTAGTGTCGGCAGGGCTCCCCTGCTTTTACAGGTCGGCAACTGGAAGCAGCAAGTGTAATCAATGAACACTCAGCAGGCAAAGTGCTTAACACTGTTAACTAGTTCTGAATTCCATTGAAATATAGGCCTTGTTTGCTTGGATATTCAGGTAAGTTTCATCTCTAGACAGATTTAAGTTAGCAGAACTGGAAATTGAGACTGGATACCAGCACAAAATCCCTTTCAAGTTTCTCAAATTTAAAAAAAAAATTAAAAAGAGAAGTAATTTGAATGAATATGACATAATTGGATACTTTGTATTTTTTCCTTAGTTAGGCAGACATGCTCAGAGGACATTCCTTTTACCTCAGCAATCTCTCGAGCAAATACTAACTTGCCTAGACCAAGTCAGTTTATATGTTTTGATGATGCTTCCATCCTAAAGCACTGTTATTGCAAACAAGATTTAATTATGTACCTTTAATTAAAATAGGTGCTGAAAGAGTTCATTCAATAAAAAGCACGTAAGAGAAAGGATTTAAGTGAGAAAGTTGTAACTCCCTGAGTCCTTGTATCTCAGCCTTGGCCATATTGATCACCATAACTGGTCTACTCTGGCCTCCAACTGGGTGATCTGGAGACACACTATCTTTAATGCTGCTGCTTCCTTTGAGAACGCACGCAGGATCACTCTTGAGGAGAAAAGACAACGCAGAAGAGTCGTGTCTTGCAGAATATTCCACCTAAGGAGTCCTTCTGCTGTGCCTTTTGCAATCGGACGTGTCTATCTTGTATTGGCCTTTTTAGCCGCCAGCTGCCAGCGTGCTTGTAACAAATGTAGGTAGAGCCCTTCCCAAATCTTTGTTCACAAAGCCTAGCCACGATTCTACAATTCTGTACATTTTCGAGAATTGGAGTGTTTGATTTAGGGAAAACTTCCACCTTGCACTCTGTGCAGAATAAACCGTGTCTGCTTTCTAAACTGGGCCCCGTGTCTGTGTTTAGAGAGTCCTAAACTGGCAACAGGTCACACCGAGTAACTTCTGCCAACTGAATCCTGGGCTTTTTCCAGACGCTGTCGCTAAACGTGAGGCAGGACTGGCCGGGAAGAAGCGCCCTCCACCACAAAACCACCGTCCTACGGGCCAACGCTGCAGCAGGATCCCTCCCAGACCCCGCCGTTGGAATCCGGGGACATCTCCGGGATGCGCGGACTCCGCCCTGCTCAGGCAGCGGCTGCGCCGCGCAGGCGCCCGCAGGTGCTCGCGCGTGCGCCTCGGGGTGCCCGGTCTCCCCCGGGGGCGGCGGAGGGAGCGCGGGGGCACCGGCGGCACGGGCGCCGCGGAATCGGCAGGCACAGGGTGGTGAGGGGTCCGCCCGGCCCCGGCCCCGGCCCCGGCCCCTGCCCCAGCCCCGGCCCCTGCCCCAGCACCGGCCTGCTCCCGGGTCGGCCCCGCTGCGGCCTCGGCCCCGTCCCGGCGGCGCCATGGTGTGTACTGTTGCTATGGGAACGGCGAGGCGGGAGGGTGAGCGGGACCGGGGCCCCGCGGTGGCTGTGGCTGTGGCTGTACCCGGGGATGCCGCCTCGCCGGGCTGTGGCGGACGGCCGGACTGTGCGGCGAGTTAGCCCTGAGATTAGCTCGGTTGGTTAGACATGGTGCTAGTAGCAGTTAAGAGTTGGACTCCATGATCCTTGTGGGTCCCTTCCAACATATGTGAAAGTTGGGCGGGAGGCTTTGGAAAAGCGGACGGAGAGGGAGAACCCCTGTGCCATTTTCCGGCAGCTGGCAGTGCCCCGTTCCCAGGAGAGGCTTGTTTGCCGGGTTTGGGCTGGGTCCGCTTTTACTTCACAGGTGCTGCTTATTTGGGGAGTTCCTCTTGGGCGTGTTGTCTCACAGCTGTCCTGGAAACTTCGCTCTGTTAAGGGTTGCAGACTTCATTCTGATTAACTTTGTTCTCGTTTCTTTTCGATAGTGATTTCTCTGCTTCAAAATTTCACCAAGCTGAAAGTGTATCAGTTGTGATTGGTAAGTTGCTGGTGTTTAAATTGCTGGTGCTTAAAATCATGTCTAGTAATAGCTATTATTTGCATATTCTTACTAAACTGACTGGATAACTGCTTCAAACAGGCTGCTGCAGTGGAATTCCTTACTTTTTTTGAATGACATTGTAATAGAGGGGAGAGTAGGGAGCATAGAGAACCGAATTCAGTCACAGTGAAGATAAATAATATATTAATGGTAATCAGAAATCTTAAAAAAACAGTCTCAGGTTTCTGATCTGTTCCTGTGTTTTTTTAATTACACATCATTTAGTGAAAGAGGTTGGTGCACTTCTCCGTAACATCCAATTTTATGTTGGGTGTGTATCAGTAAAAGACACTGTGCTAGAATGTAGAGGCTGTCAAAGGAAGAAAAAGCGGTTGGAAAAGTAAAAATGCAAACCAGGAAGAACTGAACTGAGAAATTAAAGAAATAAGATTTTTTTTTTTTACTCCGTGGTTTAGAAATAACCAAGATGATGGTGTCTGATCTACTGTCTGTTCATTGTCATTAACTATGTGAGAGAATAGAAGTTACCAGATGGTCTGAGTCACAGTGCAGAAACATGTTTTTCTTTTTAGGTAAGTTTGAAAAGCAGAAGAGGAATTTTGGATGGTTTAAGACTCAGGATGAGTTTGCTGTAAAATGACAAGGATGATATCTACAGAGAACTGCACCATGATAAGCGATTGGGTTTGTGGGGCTTGAGAAATGTTGGACCAAGTCTTTCGCTGACCACTGCATTTGCCAGAAGATGCAGCAGGACAGAACAATGATTGGAAGTTTGGGTTGGCAGCTTATGTTACATTAGTGTTATCTTTCTTTTCGTGTGCTTGGGGGTGGATTGAGGATTAATTTCTTTCAGAGGAAGAAAATGGATTGCTTGTTCTTCTTTGTCTCTGCTTATCAATTGTTGATAACTGTGCTTCAGTTACTGATAGTAATGCCTCTTTGACATATTAGGAAGCTGCCCTTGGTAAGGTTGACAATATATGTTGGGTTTTTCCTAAGTTGGAAAAATCCTGTCTCTTTACACCATATTATTGAATTCTTGTTTTGGCTGTCCTGTTTCCTAAGTAATCAAGTGTCAAGAAACAGATTTTCTATGGTATTGGGAAGGATCACGTTTGGCCCATGAAGCATGGTGGTGTATTTTAGCTCCCTGTAAAAAAATAGGGGTCCTCCATGTCAGATGCTTTCTGCTCTTCAGTATTTTCCTATAAAACTGGGGAACAGAGGGGGAAATGCAGTATCAATGAGCCTTATTTTGCACTAGTTCGGCACTGTCTAGGATTTAGTTATTACGTCCTTTTTAACCACATTGCAGTATCATAACTAGTGATGAATTAATAGTTTGTGGCTTAAAACTAGCATAATACTTTGTGCCTTTCACATATATTATCCAGTGTTCTTCCTATGCAGTACTTTGCAGAGGAATGCAAGCCTCAAAGAGTGAAAATACAGAAAAGGCAGAACCATTCTACTGGCTTTCAGTGGCAAAGCAGAAGACCTGTTCTGAGATTATAAATGAAGCCAGAAATGTTCTACGAACAGTAGGAACTCGAAGACCATTTACACCTACAGATGGTCAAAGGAAACTTTTTGGATCTGGATCCTTGCGAGGTCCTCAAAATAGACCCCCTTCAGTTTTTAGGTACTGTGGCTTTAAGATTTTTTCAAATATCCGTTAGCAGCAAGAGATTTGATTCTGTAATTATGTTTCCGGTGATTATTTTCCCTGTGTTAATCTGTATTCCTAATCACATCCTTTGCCTTCTTCTAATGATCCTTACTGTTGGTGTTAATCTATATGTCCAGGAAGTTCCTGTGGATTAGAGCTGCCAGAGGCAGTCATTACACTAGTTTTCTATGTGGAGAATAGTATGAGAAAATGGTTTGTTATTTACCTTTTCCTGAAATTCTAAATTGAATGCTTTTAATTGAGATAATCTTCATCTTTTTTCCAAGAACATGTGAAAGCTTGCTTGTTTCCACATAACCTGTATGCTAGATCTTTTTTAGAGCATTCTCAGACCTTTGAAATGTAAAATCATAGGTCTTGAAGTTTGAAATGCTCGTTTTCAACCAAAATTTATGCTACTTCAGAATTATTTCTGTGTGGAATTTTATTACATACTAAAGTTCACAGACCTCAATAGATCTATCTATTATGACAAGAGAAGAAAAATTATACAGTGAGCTGTTTTCAACCATTTTCTCAATCATCTTTTAGCTCTCCTTATGTACCCGTTCTATAGTGACTGCAGGGAGGAAATATGAACTGTGTTTGTAATGTTAGGTGTCAGGCATGCCAGAAAGAATACTGAAACGTGTTTGACTATATAACCAGTCAGTGTCCATGCAGTTTTCATGGCAGCATGACTTCAGGAGCTCAATTGATACAATACTCCTTAGTGCATAGTTGTTCCCTTACAGAAGGCAAGAGCCTGGTAATCAGGTAATGAGGTCCCTCTGGTTGACATCCATGCTTGTTCTCTCTGTGCTGCTTCTTTGTGTGGGAAGGAGCATGTCATGCCTGCACAAGCCTGGATTTCCTGCCCTGAAATGTTCAGCAGCTTGTGTGAAATAGCTTGGGCAGTTGGGTTTGTGCATGAATTTAGGCTTACATTAGAGAATTGTTATAGATGTATAAAATAAACTGTATCATGGCAGGTGTGCAGGTGATCTTGTAATTCTTCCTTATTGTGCTGGATTCCCAGATATCAAAGATGAATAGTATTCATGGAAGAAGAGGAGTAGTGTGAAGTACTTTCTCACTCTGCCTTTCTTCCTTCTTTTCCCCGTATTCATTGGCAAAGGGATGAAACATAAAATTAAAATAACTAACTGATCGCAAAACACTGGGTCTGCTTTATTCATATTATGTTCCATTTCTTTGTTAGTCTTCATGCATCCAGTTTTGATTTGACTGAATCAAGACCAGTGTCTGGTGTTCGTCTTAGTCCACTGGATCATGTGAGTACTCTGGAAGTAACTCATGCAGTACTGACATAAATATGTGTCTCGGTAATGTTAGGAAAAGGTATGATTTAAAGATGTTGGGGGAAAATGGAGGCCTGTTGTAATTTTAGTCTGAGACTTATAAAGTCAGCTTTGTTATTTTTTCCCCCAAAGAAACCTGAAAATAATTTAAACTGTTTAAATACTGCTGTGTTGCATTATAATTCTAAGTGACATTAACAAGAATCAGAAGACAGATACTTGAGTCAGCTTTCTTGTGTAAGTTTACTAAAATAGAAAATGTTCATGAGCATCAATGTGAGCCAACAACATGCCCTTGCCATTAAGAAGGTGGCTGATGGTGTCTGGGGCTGCATTAGGAGGAGTGTTGCCAGCAAGTTGAGGGAAATGATCCTTCTCCTCTACTCAATACTGGTAAGGCCACACCTGGGGTCCTGTATCCAGCTCTGAGCTCCCTGGTACAAGGAAGACATGGAGCTAGTGGAGAGAGTCTGATGGAGGGCTGCAAAGGTGATAAAGGGACAGAGATGGGAGCATTCAACCTAGAGAAGACTAGGGAGGATCTTATCCATGTGTAGAAATACCTGAAGGGCAGGTGGAAGGAGGATGGGGTCAGACTCTTCCATGACATGACCAGAGGCAGTTGGTACAAACTGCAACTTTTCTGGCTGTGAGGTTGTCGAAGCCCCGGCACAGGTTACCCAGAGGATCTTCAAAAGCTTCTTGGACATGGTCCTGAGTTTAGGTGGTCCTACTTGAGCCACAGGGATTGGACGTCCAGAGGTCCCTTCCAATCTCATCTATTCTCTGTGATCAGTAATTTGAAAGTAAATATGTGGTTGTATTTCAGCTTTACTTACACTTCCATAAAATGTAATGATTGTAGTTTATTTCTAAACAAACAGAGGTACTTGGAGAACCCCTTTTCATTTTCTGGGAAAATTGCAAATTGTTTTTAATTTATAAAGTATCTGCTCTTTTAAGTTTGGGGTTTTTTTTATTTGATCTTTAAATACAAGATTAAATCACGATCATTTGTTTAGTACAGAGAACAGAGATGCTAAATCAGTAAAATACACTTCTTCAAGGCAGTAATGTAAATATAGCATTCTTTTGGAAATTAAGGGAAAAAATCCAAGAAATCCAAATAATTTTGATAAGGTAATGTATTTATATGAATCAAGTTAAAAAATTCTGACCATACTTTTATTTAGATTAAATACATCTACAGTTGTATTCAAGTACTGGTGTTAAATTTGCATTTATTTCATGTGTGAGAATGGAAAAAAATTAGAGAAAACTATTGACCAATGCAAAAACTGCCTTTTTTGCTTTACCAGTAAATATAAGACACTACACTGTAAATGAAGGACTTAGTCATAGTGGCTATGGGGAGTGGGTCTCATCTCTTGGCTATCTTCAGCTAATACTGTGGAGAGCTCAGAAGGATTGGCTGGAGACTTTCTAGTGGATTCTTTATTATGAGGAAATTAGTAGACAATCTTGATATTACAGGTCAGTGCTTTTATGTAGGGAAAGGGCACATCAGGTGTTTTGTATGAGAGGTTCAGGGGGTTGGTCACATCCTCTAAGATGCAAGACACTGGCATAAATAAAACTTGGACTTCCATTCTGGATCTGCATGATTTGTCTCAGTGTGATAGGAAGTAGTACATATGAACACATTCAAAGTGTTTTGGAAATACTATTTTAGTGCTCAAATACAAATCAAAGAATAGATGGAGCTCTAGATTTGCTAGCACAAGTCTTTGGCGCATTTTCTTTGATAAATAAGCATGTTGCAGATGTAATTAAATGAGCATTTAAGAGGAATAAATAATTCTGAGCTTTTCTACTCCAGCTGGTTTTTGTTCTCTGCACCCTGAGTGCTGGCTTTTAATGGCTTTCTATGGTGATAATGGTATAGACATCTGGTTGTTTGGTGGAATGATATCATTAGATTCTGGATATGAAAATTTCTTAATGAGCAAGCCTATGTAATTTCTGTTCTATTCTGAACTTAGCCCTTTATTATAAATCATGTGGGTTTCTATTTTTTTTTAATTTTTGCTTGTATAAAAATGAAATTATCTGTGCTTTTATTTAAAAGTCTTCTTTATCTTTGTCACAGAAACCAATATTAATCACTTCTGCAAAAGATGAAGATTCTTCTGTTTTCCTTCCAAAACCTCCTGCTGAGGCTGCAGAGGTTAGAAAAGTCAGCACTGCTCGGGCATGCTTATGTAGAACAGCTTCTCTGGGAAGTATATTTTCTGCTAAAGTGGTTCTTCCAGATCAGAGTAAGAATCTTTTGATACGTATTATTATTTGCTAGAAAAATAACTGCATGATGGGTTTTAATATTGTTAATTACATGAATTATTGTATTAAAGGTCCTTTCAGTGTAAATTTTGAAAGTATTAAAATGACTTTAAGGCAGTTTTGAAACTGTGGTTTCCAAAAATGATGCTGACCTTTGCCTCTGAAAGTGAGTTGAAAGCTACTCAGGTGCCTCTTTTTCCTATAGGTTTACAAGTAGTGGAATTTTACTGAAAGTTTTCTTCAATGGGTAAAATTAACATTAAATAGTGACACGTTTAAAGAGATAATGAGATACCATTCATCTAAGGAGATTCCCTGATGGATTATTGAGCATAAAAGGAGGAATAAAAAGGAATGATATGTCTTGACAGGCCTCCAACTACATTGTATTTGCTATTAAGAGTTTCTTTAGTGGAGACTTAATAAAGGTTGCTAAATGTGGGATTTAGAAGTAATTTTCTTGCAGATGAGAAAGGCATCTTGACTTCCTGCATGTTAGCTCATAATGAAATATGCTGGGACTCTGTCTTTAATGAAGACTCATCTGTAATAATGACAATTCTTACATTGTCTGGGATTGTTACTTTACATGATAAACTGAATATCTCATTTTTTACCTTATTGCAAAATAAGTCTTATACAAAAAGTAGTAAACTTTATTATTATGTACTTACTCTATAAATATATCTTTATATAATGTCCCCCTATATGTAGTTTAATCCATTAGCCTTAATAAATTGATATTAGTAGTTGAAGAAGTTGAGAACCTAATGTAGTTATAGCCTGAGTTGGTCTCTTCTCCCCTTTGGGGATCATGCAAATGTGAGGTTTTTTGTGGAGATTCTTATCATGTGTACATACCAAGGTACGAGATTAACAGCTATCTTCTTCTTGAGTTCCTTCATAATAGTCAGATCCTGAAAAGCAATCACTTCTTTTCACAAGGTAAAATCCACTTATCTGTAAAAAGGAAATAAAAAAAGATGAAATATTGAGATGTTAAAACCCAAAACTGAAAGACTTAAAGAAATACTGCTCATAAGAAGACACTGATTACTTTACTCTTAAAAGTCTTAAGCTTTCTTTCCTTTTAAATTGGTACAAGCAAATTTTGATAATGTAGCACGACAAACAGTAATTAATTTTGAGCTCTGTTTTGTGTGTGTGTATTGTGTAAGGACCCTTCTCAAAATGTATTCTTTTTGACTATTTCAGAAAAAGAGAAGCTAGATTCTGAGGAACCAGCTATGATGATGAATAATCCTGGCAGAAGTAATAATAACTACTTAGCAGAGCAAAGGTTGTACACACCAGTTAATGATAAAAGTAGACAATTAATTTGTAATGATCATATCAGCGTATCGGAGAGCGAAGACTTCATGGAAGGGACATCAGGAAAATTTTCATTTCAGCTGAGAGGAGAAAGGTCAGTATTGGTCAACGATGGTAATATGCATCTTCCACACAACTCTCTTCCTAAATGCTCAGTTATGCAAGTATCAAAATGTTCAAAACTGATGGAATTTGAAGGTAACACTATATATTCTTTAATACAAAAATACGCTTAGATTATTAGAAAAATTTGCATTTCTTCTCTTAGGAAATTTTTGCACTCAGAAGACTAACTTGTAAAAAAATAAATAACTTCTGTTTTGTTTGATCATCAACATTTCAAAACTAAATCTTCTAATCATTGCATGTAGAATACTCAAGTGTAAATTCAGTGTGCTTACTTTTGCAGTTCAGTCCTGTTTTAAAGTGCTATACGTTTTTCTCTTAGCTCAACAGATGAGTAGAGCCCTTTTCAGTTCTGGTATTGGGGAAATAGTGATCATACACCAAAAACAGGCTTAAACTCATTGGCAATAGAGGCAAAATTTTTTTGTGACTTTGAGTTTTTGGTTTATTTTTTTCTTTTCTTTTTTTTTTTTTTAGATGACTGAACAGGTATAAGAAATTAATGAAATTTATGTGCATGCAGTCTATTTTTACTGAACCTACATTATTATATGCATTCTTTAATTCACAATTAAGTAAATTGTTTTTCTTTTGATTCCAACTTGAATTCTTGCAGAGGGAGGAATAGTCCCTCCTACTGAGCACTTTACTCAGTAGGTGTATCAGTTGCTGCTTTAGTAGTTGGATGAACAGCCATTTTGTGCTAATAACATTGTCAGATCTGTCAATCTCAACAACAAAGAATGAAACCCACTTTATTTTCAGGAACACATCCTTATAAACACTTGTTCACTCTTACAGATAAATATTTGTCAGTAGATATCTTCTTTCTAGCATGTCTGTTTAGGAAAAAACTATTTCCTTGGATATTCTTAAGTATCTTTCATATTAAAGATTATATTCTTAATTTTATAAAATGAAAGACCTTTAATTTACTAACTTGATGATAGCACTAAATAATGTTGTCCGTTGAGAAGGTGTTTGAGACTCCTTACTCCCCTTTCCCCACAGTTCCTTTTGAGGCTGTTACAGCAAATGATACATAGCAGAGCTATCATAGCACTCTTTTTTTATATTAAACTGTAAGCAGAATTTAAAACAAAAGACAGAATCTGAAAGACTGAAGACTTTTGTTAGCAAAGAAAAAGCTTCATGAGTATGGAGGGACGGAGAATGAGAAAATAAACCTAGCAATGGACTATGTAGGTGAAAGAAAGGAGAGTACCAAGGAGAATGCTTCAGTGCAAAATAATTTTCTAAAACCAGTGATCCAAAAACTTCTTAGATAAAGACTGTGTGGATTATCATACTACATAAATGACTGTAGTTTGAGTTTTATTTAGTAAAGGTGTGGTGGGAAGTACTTTAGTGTTGCAGTTGAAATGAGTAGTTCCTTTTGTGGATGTGCATCCTGCTGTTTTCAGTCCTGCTTCAGTCCACTTTCCAAGTGTCTCCAATAGAAAAGGGGTCAGTTGATATTTTTATTCATTGGATAGAATGACCTTCCTTCTGAGTCATAATTTTAAAACTTGGAGCTATAATTGAACAGTTAACCTATTAGACATGCTGTCTGTGTGTTCAAAATTATATGTTTCTCGTTATAAGTTTGAGAGCTCTGCAAGTTTTTGAGTTTGGGCTGGTGCTTTCCGCAATCATGAATCTCATGCATCACTTAAATTAGATCTCAGATTACTGACCTTAGGATAATACAAAAATTTGTTTTCCAATATTGTTCTGAGTAGTTTTCTCCAAAACAGAAGAGTAATATAATATTCCTTCATCATTCTGTGTTGCATGCAAGATCTGTGTTTTTGAATAGTCCGTTTTTACCTCTCCTATGGATTGTGCATGCTTTCTGTGTGCTTGAGTGAGAGATGGTTTATGCCAATGCTGCCTGACACTATTTAGGTGCTTTTATGGCTTAGAGTACCAGACACACCTGCAGAGCTGGAATATGCTCAAGAATAATACAAAATGCTTTCCCTTTAGCAGAGGACAAAAATCCCTCATCTATATCAGCCCAAGCAGTTCATAATATCGTATGATGGAAAGGCTGTAGATAATCTCAGCTGCTCTCATACTTTCTAACTCATTGCTGAGACTTACACCAGTGAACACATTGGTCCAGTATTTGTGTATGATACCACATGAGTCAGGCAGACCTTGATCTATGTCCTTGTCTGAGTTCAGAGATGTCATTCTTCATCTGACAGGGCAGTTGAGTGGTACCACAAACCTAGCCTTCTATACAGTCTGTTGAGTTTGGTCTTCATAGTAGTTGTATATAAAAGGCTCCAGAACCACAGAGGGCTCATTTCAGTAAGAGTGTTTTGGCATTCTTTCTCAGTAGAACATGCTTACAGGTACTAGATGATTGCTAGGATTAGATTGCATCTGGTTCTGTGTCATAAATACTTAAGGCATCTTGTATGAAATTACAAGATATTTTCTATTTAAAGTATGTTGTATTTGGGAGTAATAGAATGAAGGCTTGAAGGAATGTGAAATCTTTTATTACCTAGAGTCCTGACATTCTCAATATGAAGCAGTTGTGTCAGCCTCCATTCTGTATCCCAGTGATTTAAAATCCTTGCTGGAATTAAGCAAGAGGATTGTAAAAATAGTACACTTCTAAGAGAAGGTGTTTGAGACTCCTTACCCCCCTTTCCCCACTGTTCCTGTATATGGACTGAAATAGCTTTTCTAATAAAGCTGGTTTCCTGCTAATGATGAAACAGTAGAGCATGCCAAAATAGCGTGGCAGATCCCTGCCATTAATGCTATCACATTTCTTTTAAAGAGAATAGAAGGGAAGTATTTTATTCCAGCAAGAGAGAAGGACTTTTTGAGGCGAAAAATTATTTGTCATTTCGTTTGCAATTCTGTTTTGCAAATAACCATCTAGTTGTAATAGAGTAGATATATTAATTGAATCAATTATATTAATTGAATCAATAGATACATTAATTGAATTTATTGACATGTTGCCTCAGGAAAGCAAGAAATGATTTCTGACAATCATAAAGAAGCTAAGTTTTGTTTACATCTTCTTCCAACCATTGTGCCTTGCCATCTATTGTGATTGCTATAGAAATGAAACTTCTAAAATGTTTTCTGCATTCATATATTTCAACAGAAGTGTCAACAGTGATGGCAGATTTGCTGATGAAGAGCAACAGTTTCCCTGCTGAGAAAAAATGTTTGGTTTTTTCCTACTCCAATTTCTCAAAATTCTGAAGGCTTATCATGTCATTCCAGGGCTCCTTAGAAATGTAGGTGCCTTCAGTGAGGAAAAGTTTGGTGGCAAAGAGTTCATTCCCAAGTGGCCTGTTCTACACTTCTTTTAATACGTGATTTCTGTAAATAGCTACAAAAGGTTTAGCAGTTGCTGTAAAGAAGATATACTGTACCCTGTTTTCTCTCACCATTGCTCTCCTTATAAATGCCTCTTTGGCAGTATCCTTGACATATATTCATCAACTGCTTCCATGACACTACTTTCTCTTTCTTGTGCTTTTTAGAGTTTTGGAATATTTCAGTAGCAAACGATAGCAGTAGGGGACAAGCAAATCATAGATTCATAGAATAGGGTGGGCTGGTGGGAACCACTGGAAAGTACATCTGTTTGATTGCTTAAACTACCTTCACATCTGTGCCCAAAATATTTTCTCTTCAAAGAAAAGGATTCCTAAGGAGAAGAGAAGTTTCTTTCCTGAAGGGAACACCTATTCTTTTCTGCTCTGGATGATTTTTTGAAATTAATTATGTGGTGTGGATATTAGTTTGTTGTATAATTTAGCTGATTCTCCAGACTTTTTTTCAGGATTTGTCTTTTTCTTCTATATATTGACAACTTCTGGAGTTCTCATAAAGACAGGGAAGCAGGAAATTAATCTACTTCTAACTAATCTTTCTCTATTTCTGCCTCAGTTCCACTTGCTCTTTGGACCACTAATTTAAGAAAGAAACAACTGAGAGTTGGGAAATCTTTCACAGGTACAGCTTTCTCCAGAGTTTTCCAAAGAAAGAATGACACCTGCCTTTCCAAGAAGGTGCCTGGTTTTGTATAGGGTTAGGGAATACTGAAAGAACATTGGGAGTGAAGAATTGTTTTCTTTAGAACTTTTTATGGACTTCTAAGTAAAATATTAACAGGTAGCAGTTATCTCTGATCTCTTTGCTGGTGGAAGAGACAGTGAAGTTTAGGCGCATTTTTACTGCCTACTCCAAAGGGAGTCTTTCCACTCTAGCTATAAGTTTCAGGACAAGGTCATTGATCTCCAAATCTGGGAGATCTAGGTCTTGAGAGTCCTTATTACTAATTGAATCCTTATTACATTGAATTGTAATTCTAGAATGAGAAGGTCTGCCACACAAAGGATAAAGAAGGAATGCCAATTCAGTCTAGGTAGAACTGTAGTAACAAAGGATTTAATTTTTTGTTTGTTTGTTTAAAATTGGAATACTTATGCAAGATTCAGGTTAGGAAGATGAAGATGTGTGGTTTTCAGACTCAAATATGCTTAGGCTAGTATTTTAGGTATTTTTCATGGTTAACATTAGGCTATCAGTTGTCTAGTTGCTTAAAGATGCCCTGCCACAAATCGATATTGTTAATATTTTCTCTATTATGCAGAAGGTGCAAAGACTGAAGAATAAAAAGGATAAGGACAGAGACTTTTCATCAACCTGGATTATTCTTTTAAGCCGTACTGTTTAACATGTGCATGAAGTTCTTCATTAATAGCCTGTATAAATAAGAATACTATCTTCTTTTTATCACTGGAGTTGTCATAAGAAATGAACTATATGTGTAATAGTGTTTATAGAAGAATTGTTATTTGGTGATCTCTAGGATGACTCAGAGTGTAGTTGGCCTATTTGTCAACATATTTTTGCAAATTTTGTTGCCTTTCTGCTGATTATCCTTTCTCGTATCAGTGGTATCAGCTATAGGGCTGATTATAGTTTTCACTCCATTTGTTTTTGTCTTTTCTTACGGTGTTCTCTATGATATAATCCTCTACAATTTCTGAAATAATTTCAGGACATCCATATTACTCGTTTTTCAATTATTTGCATGCTTTTGAAAAGTTCTATAGTTGAGAAATAGGACTGACTAGAGGCTTACTACTTTATTTTTTACTTCTTTTAGCTGTCTGCAAGTAATTTGCTGTCTGTATTATTTTTTCTAAAAGGAAAATAGTGTTTAAAAATTGAGCTGTTATAGTTCTTTTTTCTTTGAGGCACACCTACTGCTTATTTCCAGATTGTGTTTGTATCTCTCTTGTTTGTTCCTCATATGACACCATAGAATGAAAGATTCTGTGGTAACTGAGCAAAGCAGGGACACGTCCTCTTAAGCGGCTCAGTAAAGGTCAAGTCTTCATCTAAAAAGATAGAGTGCCTTTCAAGTGCTAAGTTATGGGTCAGGAGGAAATCCCTTGCTTTAAAACAAAAACCACAAAAGCATATTCCCTACTATTCAACTAATGAAAGAGAATACAAAAAGCTAATTCTGATGTCCTTCTGAATACATAAAAGGTCTGGATAGTATAATGAAATAGGAATAGGAGGATTAATAAAAAAATGCATATTTTAATTGGCATGTGGAAAAATTAATTTCTATGAGAGTAAATCACAAAGCAAAATAAATATTTTTCTCATTTTGCCAAAAGCTACAACCAATTCCTGTTAGTTGCTTTGGCAAAAATACTAGATGTTGTTTATTTTTCCTTCCAAAGTCTACAGAGTAACGTTGTTAACATCAGTAATTATGGTTTAGAGTTAGCACTCTTGTTTTACTGGTCACTTTGCGGGGGAAGAATCATGGTAGCAGGGGCTTGTGTTCTGAGGCAGTGGTTCCTAAGCATTGTGTAAATGAACCTTCTCTGAGAAGATCCGTTGCAGCGTCTCTCACTCGCTGCAGCTCCACATCTGACTCCCCTCCTTTGCCTTGTGGGCCTTGCACCACCTTGTCCCTTGCTGCTGACTCAAGGGTCTGCTGCATCGTCCTTATTCCCAGGATCACCATTAGTTCACTTTTAACTTTCCCTAGAGCTGCTATCCTTTTTGAGATGAAGCTGCTGAGTCTGGCTGTGCCCTGCAAAACTTGGTCTAGAGCCACGTGTATCTTTGCCCAGTGCTCCACAGTGATTCTGCCAAGAGACCTGATGCACAGTTTGTGAGACCACAGTTCTGAATAATTTAGAAAAAATGGTAACTGGCAGTCGGGATATAAGCAGCCCATTGGCTGATATGCCAGAGGGTTGTCTGGAGGAACCTCGACAGGCTGGGGAAATGGTTTGACAGGAACTTGATGCTTTTAACAAAGTTTAACAAAGACGAGTGCAAAGTCCTGCATCTGGGGAGGAACAACCCCTGGCACCATTATATACTGGGGACTGTCCAGCTGGGAGGCAACTTTGCAGAAAAAGACCTGGTATCCTGTTGATCACCAAGTTCATAGAACAGCTCAGGATGGGAAAGACCTCAGAAGATTGTCTGGCCCAATATTTTGTGGAAAAGAGAGCTTAGATGAGATTACCTAGCACCCTGTTCATGCACATCATGAAAACCTCCATCACACCTGGACTTCTGGGACCCGTTCTGGGCTCCCCAGTGCAACAGAGATATGAAACATCTGGAGAGAATCCAGCTACTAATATATGAAGGGAATCCTTTGTATGAAGTAAGGCTGAGAGATCTGGGACTATTTAGCTGGAGAAGAAAGGGGTCTTATCAATGTATATGGTACCTGAAGGGAGGGTGCATTGTGATACCGTCACTGACTGCGTGAGAAGAGCTCAGTCTTCTCCCCCATGGCAGGCACTCAAAACAGGAAAAGGTATTTACCCATGACTGACTGTTCTTTTTAAGGATTTATTGGTTGTATATACTTTCACAATCTCCTTGCAACTTTTCCTTTGTAGTCCATATAGAATTTGTAAACCTTTGGTTGAAGGGAAAGTACCCGACTGTTTAAATAGCCAAATGATTCTTATCAGTAGAAGGCATGCCATCCTGGATACCTCTAGCAATAAAAATAAACCCAGTTTACAGTGTAGATGTAGTCACACTCTGAATATACATGTGAGTAACATAACAAAGAACAGTCTTTTTAGATGGCATATCTGTTTAAGGATTATCCACAGTCGGGGGGACTGAACTCTGATCTAGTCTGAAAGAACACCTTTGTGCCTAGTAGTCCTTTTGATACATCTAGCTTGCCTAAATAGGCCCCCAGGATCTGCTTAACATTTCTGTAAATCTGTTCTTCATAACACTTAGTAAAATGTCTTGATTTTTGGGTGTAGATGCATCATGTCTGGCATTCCACTGCACACAACGTATGTTTGTAAAATCAGATGTTCAGTGCTTGTATTTATGTATAAACAGTCTGCATCTTTTACTTACTGCCTAGTGCATAGAATTTTGTCAGAGCTTTATGAAAAGTTAGAAATTGCTCTCCTAGACTTTTGCAGACCTGAAAACATTAATATATGTAGGATCCAAAATCAAATTTGTAAAAATTTGACTCACATTTTTGGATTTTAAATAAACTAGAAAGTTTTTGAGGGCTGAAGGGAGTGGAATGAAGGAAAATACACTGGGGACAAATTGAGTGACTTTGGAGGGAAAGTGAAAAGGGAAAGGAGGATTGGGAATGCATCTGAGTGAAAAACATGAAGGCAGGAACTGAAGGAGAACTGTAGGTAAGGCACCTCAACAGCACCCTCAATTTGCTGCAGGCATCTGAGAAGCTTTTTTGGTCACTGTTAGAGGATACTGAGCAAGGTGGACTTTCAACGTGACCTATTATGACTTCTGCATATTTTCATTACATAAATGACTAGTGTACTTTTAGATTAAGTAGGACTGGGTTTGTTAATCTTACCAAAATAAAGACAAAAAATAAAAGGGCTCTAAGGATAAACAATGAAACTGTCTGCAGCTTAAATTTCCTTATGAGGAAGGAACTTAGAAGATAAGAATTGTGGTTCCATGGGTATAGAAAAGGCTCTGCAGATATAGATGTTTAGAAATTGTGTGCTTATAATTACAGTTTTCTGACTGAATAAAAAGGGCATCAAAGAAACAAACTGAGAGGCAATGAACTCAATTACCTTAGAAATTTATTTAAAATAAATAGAATCCTGCCCCCCCAACTAAATATTACTTTACTTTAGAGCGTGCTACTTAGCAGTGAGGCCAGCATTTTATCGAGAGCACATGGGTGATCCTTCATGTGATGGCAGCACAGACTAAGGCTTCTTAGCAGGAAGGAGCTTCTGAAGAGGTTTTTCTGTGACCATTTGTACTTACCAGTTTTTTATTCTGATACACTGTAAAGTTGAAGACAAGCTTTTGGACCAGTTAAAGCATGTTCTGTTTCATATTTTTATTAACTATATGTAAATGTGGCTTCTGTAAATGTCGGTGCTATTGTAGTTTATGCAGGTGATGCCTTCAGAAGGCAACGTGCTGTATGTCTTTCCAAGTATCTTCCAAGCTACCTTTTTTTGTTTAAATGTTGCTAACGATTAGATTTACAACTGTTTGGGAAGTTTTGCGTGCAGCTGAGTGAGAGAAAATGGTGTTTTGTTAGTCAGTCTCCAGAAAGTCCTCAGATGTTAAGCCTTCTTTTTCTGTCGGTGGAAACCAGTTTGGTAGATCTGGTATCTTCAACCACTCCCTACCCCAAAGAAGTTGCTTTAAGTGGTCATATAGCATTTGCCAACAAAATATACCCATATGTACAAACTTAAGGGTGCTCTGCGGAATCATGTTATGTTCTGGATCACAAAGCTGGCAATCCATTTTCGTTTCCTTGTTTAAAAATGGAAAAGAAGTCTGTTTCCAGATGCCAGATAATGTCTCCTCTACGGCTTTTTCAGAGCATTTACTCACGGCGTGATGCACAGTCTGTGTTAGTAGCTCTCTGCCTTTTAAGAGTCTGTTCAGATTCCAGTTTACATGGGATAGTCCTGGTTCCTGTCTCTGCTTCAAGAGAGAGTCCATGGATTCAGTTTACATGGGTGCAAAAGAAGAGCCTCATAACCTCTGGACAAACAAAGTTGTGTGAGGCCTTGGCACTTGCAGAAGCAAATAGTTTGGGGCTTACGACGTTTTCCATCCCTGCTGCCCTTGTCTTTTGCTCATTCCCTGTTATTCCTACTCTTCTCTCTGAAAACAAACCGGTATATTCTTCATCCTATATTGCACTGTATCAGGGTTTAATTATGCTGGTACTTTTGGTCTGTGTTTGGCCCAGCCACCTGTAAAAGTTTTGTTCTTTCCCTGCCAAGTTATGAGAAAACAAGCACTCATAAAATGGGAACTTCATCCTTGAAGAGAGTTCTTGTATAAACTTAATTGCTGTTTTATGATTGGCTAATCGTCCTTCAGGGTCGCTTGAAGGAGAAATTGAAGATACAGTGACGAAGTAAACCCCTAGTCTCATTTGGAAAAGACCCCCCCCGGGTGCAGTACGCAGGGACAGGGAAAGCCACACATGTGCAGAAGAGATATTACTTGCATAACGGGGGGTGGGATGGAGGGCCTCTAGCCAGGTGGTGCTGGCCACGCCTGCCTAGGTTGAGGTCACCCAGTTAATTGTATGAAAGCAGATAGCTTGTTTTTGGGGGGTTGCTAGCTTTGTTTCGCGGGGATGCCCACTACCTGTGAACCTGCCGACTCCCTGAGGATGCAGCTTCTGCTCTGGGTAATTTTAGGCATTTGGGGTTGGTAAGATAACTTTATAAGCAACAACTGAGTGACTGGGGGAGTCATACTGAGGGCTTATTTCTCTCCTCATTCCTCTCTTTCGGGTTTGTTCGTTTTGTTGGCCACCTCTTGGTAACAAATATCAGTTTTGTTGAGCTTTCAATGGTATTATGGTTTCAGCTTCACTATGTTCTAAACTCTCCCTAATATATGCACTGTCTCACTTACTGTGCTTCTCTGTTTTTCTCCCACTTCCATGTTATCTAGCTTTGCCTTCCAAAGCTGTAAGGATATGTAAGGTGTTACAGGAACCTTACCATAAGGAGAGCAGGTAGTGTGGAGAGGGAATGCCTTGAAGTTGGACAATTCAGAAAGATTATCATGTTCTCTTTTTGTTCTAGTTAAGCTTTGCTACCTGACTGATCACAGGTGTTCGGTAGAGACAACTGTGCAGAGAAGCATTAATTTGTTAGTATTAGGCCATGTGTCTCTCTTAGCTAGTAACTAAATAATTGGGGGCACCAGGGATACTAATAATAAGTGATAAAAATAAACAAAGCCAGACTTTGTTTGGCTTTGTGGTCAACTGGCTTGGTGGTCAACTGCTGTGTCATGGGTTATGTTAATACAATTAAAGTATTTTTAATTCCCTCCCTCCCACACACAAGGTACTGTCTGGGATTGTCGCTACCTCTGCTTATCTGTGCCCTCTGCCCAGCCATTTGTCAAGGAAAGTACCACCTTTCTTGGGCCAAAACTGTACCAGAGACGATGCTAAGGGTCTAAATCTAAGGAACAGTGTCACCCAAATTCAGGCCCATCAGACTCTGTTTTGCAAGTAAAGAGATAGGCAGGTTCTCAGATGTTTGAGGCTCAGTATGAGGAAGGAGCCCAAGCACTGTTCCTCTGTTGGAATCTTACATTCACATTTGTGATTCCAACCTTGCTATGGTGTGCAACTTCTTTGGAGATTACTAGTTCAGTTCTTTGCCTCTGGGATGTAGTTCATAGAAAAGTAGTTTTCCCTGGAATACCATTGAAGGTGAGAGTTTGCAGATTTACCATTAACAAGAGGCTCATGGCAGGAACAAACAAGTAAATGTCTAAACATGCAGAAAATCTGAATAAATGCTGCTTCCATTTAATTATCCATTCTTTCACCAGGGAAAAGTACTGAACATGTATTGGGGCCGGCTGAGATGGAGTCAGTTTTCCCCGGAGCAGCCCTCACAGTGCTGTGCTTTGCATTGGTAGCTAGAAGGTGTTGATAACACACCAGCATTTTGGCTACTGCTGAGCAGTGCTCTACCAGCATAGTGCTGTCTCTCCAGCGTTCACCTGTCGCCAGTAGGCACCACCACTAGGGGTGGGCAAGACCTTTGGAGGGGACATAACCAGGACAGCTGGCCCAAACTGACCAAAAGGATATTCCATATTGTGTGATGTCTGCTCAGCAATAAAAGCTAAGAGAAATGAAGAGTGTGGGCATCCATGCATATGAGGTTTGTCCTCCAAAGCAACCACTACACGTACTCAAGCCCTACTTCCTTGAAAATGATTGAACATTCCATGCTGATGGGGAGAATAAATCTTGCAGTTTTCTTTCATTTTGCTTTATTAAACTGCCTTTATCTTGACCCGCAAGTTTTTCTACATCTTGTTTTCTCCCTCGGTCCTACTGAGGAGGAGAGTGGTAGAGCATTGTGGTTGGGTACCTGTCCAAGGTCACCACACCACACTACTGCAGTGCTGGCTCACTTTCCTTTTGGAAGTCCTCACACTCTGTGTACGTTCTTCATAGAGGCTACTATGATTTCTTTTATATGAGAAGGATAGAGATGATCCAGTTACCAAGTTCCTTTTCTTCTGTAGATCATCAGAGCCTCTGTCAGTTCAGTTCTTGATGAGCCCCTTATCAGATGATCAGATTTCTGCCAATTGACTTTGTTTCCTAGGCAACCACTCTGAAGCCAGTTCCCTTCAATAGTAGGTAACTATTTTTTAGAATAGGTTGATTACATTTTAACTGCATTGTTCTTAACAAGATACTTAAGTTTCAGTTTAAAAAATGTTAAGATATGTAAAGATAATGAAACAAAAGTTTCTGTAACTAAAACAAAGTTGGCAGAATGGTGAAGATATATAAAGCGATTTTATAATCTCTCACAAAATTGGTAAATTGTACATACTCCCTAAAGATTAGCCAGTAATTTACAAGGATGTTTCCCAAAAGCACAGATAGCTAGATAGAATACCAGCAGTACAGCAATCTGCTTTCCTACTCATTTAAGTCTCTAAACTGGTTGATACTGGTGTTTAAGAAACAATAGGTTCCAACCAAACTTTTTTTTCATGCAGTTGTCATGGCCTTACTCTACGTCTCACATATATGGAATTTCTATCTTGTAAGTTACCACATCCTTTGCTTCAGTGTCTTTCTCTCTTAATCTGCTTTTCCTTCCAACAAAACTGATAGGATTGTCTTTGTTGAGGTTTCTTGCATTCATCGTGGGGATTTACATCTGCAGGGATATAGTTACAAAACTCTTTTTCTGAGGAAAGCAAAGTCAAACATCCATCTTCATACAGGCATGTGGTATCATCATGCTGAATTTGTTCTCGTGCTTATCCAGTGACCTTTCAGGTTATAGTCTTGGTTTCAGGAATGGCTGAAACTTGTAGAAACATTTCTGAAACTTCTAAAGTTTATAGGACAAGGTATTCACATAAATGGAATCAAATTTTAGTTTCTGTCAAGGCATTGAACTGTATTTATTGTGTGCTGTAAAACTCTTCTTTCTTAGAGGTGTCAGACAATTTTAGAGTAGAGATGCAAGCACTTGTTTTTTTTTTAATTGTTATTATTTTTTAAGGCATTACTTCCTCAGAGGAGTAGAAATTGCTGTATATGAGCTGAAATAATTTCAAGATAGTTTGTGTAAGCATTTGGGTTTTGGAGCACTTAAATCCACATGCTGTAAAAAGAAAGCATTATTCACTGTTAGCCATAATGAAGCAACTGTTCCTCTGTAATGTGATTGCTTGGGAAATTTTTGACTGATCACAGTGAGCTCTCCAGTCCCTTTTGTAAGGAACTGATCTTGCAAGAGCTTTGTCTTTTATTCTGTCTCCATCTGTTGATAGGATGACTTACGTCTTCTGTCTGGACTGACAGACAGGATTTAGGCGCCAATCCAGCAAACCACTTAAACAACAGTTCAGCTTTAAGCCTTTTAGTAACTAAATTAACTGTTTAAAAAAAATCAAAATCACATTGCTAACACACTACTGTCATCTTTAGAAGGAAATTCAGATTAGGTTGTATTGGTACATGAACTTTAAATGGAATAAGAAGTGTTAAATTAAAGATACATTGAGAATAGAAAACACTGATTAAGACCTTTGTCTTTAGTACAGAATTTAAAGGAGGAAAGACTCCAGTTTAATAGCAGAGAGTCTACATCTTGTATATTGCTTTTAGATCAGTGCTGCTTGACTGTGCAGATAGGTAAACAGAATAAATAGACTTATTACAGATATATGTAGTAGTTTCCTCTGGCCAAAGAAAGATGGACCATAAAATCAGCAGGAATTACAGCATTACTTACTGTTGTTTTACAAAGAAATGGCAACATTCCTGCTTCTTGTACTAACAGAACTAGTGACCACTATGCAGTTAGCAATAATTTACTGGCAGACCTGGAAATTCTAGTATATTCTTTAAAGGTTACTAACATGTTTGTTTCTCTGAAAAGTCTTCTCATTAAATCTTTGTAAAATGTTAATTCTGTCAGAAAAATAATACTGTCCTTATGAATGGATGAAGTAACAGTTTTAAGCTAGTTGAGTTTATATTCAGTTAGTGAAACTGATGATAAAATAAAAATTGACTCTTTCTGAATTGAGTTTGGTTCGTCTTTCAGTTTTATTGTATGAATAGAAATGCTTTAGGTTTTGTGTTCCATAATGGTGACCTCTCGTGGTGTGAATATGTCAGTATTTCTGAAGGAGCTTTTTGTAGTTGGTACTGGAGGAAGTTGTATTTACATGTCACTTTTAACGCACAGGTAACTTACTAACTTAGTAAAATAACATAATCTTTTCCAATTAGTTATTCTATGCTGAATGTATGTGAAGAAACAAGCATTTTGAGAATTGCATTCTGATATTACTTTTGTGTGTCCATACTGTATCTTTTAGTGACCAGATGAAAAAGCCTGGCACAAATTCATCATGGCCAAGGAGTTCAGGCTGGAAGAGAAGAGTAACAGGTACTTCATAAGGCATTTCAATGTCCATTCAAAAAATGTGAAATCAAATAGCAATGATCTATTTTTTGTGATTTGAAGATCTCTTTATTATTCACTGAACAGTATTTTTGTTTGTCTAGGTATATTGGGATTTTTACAGAAGTTAGTAAAGAGAAACAATATTCAAGAGATCTTTGTTCTAAAAGTCTTTTGATTTTTCTCTCTTGCTTTTCCCATATGTAAGCTTAAGAATTTCCCAATTTGTTAACATCTTGTTTGCCCATCACTTTTTGTAATCTGTTGTAGTTGCACAGAAACTAATAAAGTTATGCCAGGCTATATTATGTGAAGAAACAGATTCTGGATTGCCACGTAGGGATGGGTTTTGCTTATTTTACATACCAGATTTTAATTAATATTTCCTCATAGCTGGCATGTTTGGTACATTGCAAGTGTGTATTTGAGAGTCTGGTATGGAAACCTGAAGTTTCTACTGCAGTGTCATTATTCTTTATTACTATTTTTCTAGAACTGAGAAGTTGTGTTATTCTGGATCATTTTGGCCAAGGCTGTAATGTGCTCTACTTTCATTTCCTTCAGAGAGACTGAGAGTATTTACCATGTCATGGGAGTTAGTATTCTTAAAAGCCTTTTAATTTATTTGTGCTATTTTATTTGTGTTATTAAAAAAAAATCATGTGTACTATTAGGATTGTTTCTTTTTATATCTACTTTTCTTAACATTATGTAGTTTCCTTAGTCTGTGCATGCTTCATCTTTTATCCCAGAATAAACAGTAGGATAGCAGTAGGAATCCTCCATCATTTCTTCTCTGTAATGGGGTCCTGGGTGGAGTGTTCATTTAAAGATTATTTCTATATTCTGATATGATTTGTGTTCATGCTTTTACATTTTAGAGAGGAGATAGACTGTTTTAGTATTGATCTGCTCATAACCACTCAGTATTCAGTGAAAAGGCTAAACATTTTAAGTCAGGCAGCATACAGCTTTTGAAAGCTCAGTGTTGCTAAGGCTCTTGTATTTACATGCTAAAAACAGCAACCAATAAATGTAGACTGATTAGTGATTTTTTTTTTTTTAACCAGAATGCAAAGCAGCAGTTAAGACCTATGAAAAACTGAGACAGCCAACTTCAACTTGCTGCATTCTTTTGCTTGAGTATTTTTCCTGTTGAACTTGATTCACTCAGTTGTAAAGTTCAGGACAGCTTCTGCAATATTTTAAATACACCTAGTACCCTAACTTTTCATTGGCAGAAAATCTCCCAGGACTGAGACACATACAAGTTTACAATTTATTAATGATTTATTATAATAATGTATTTTCAGTTAATTCTTATTGCTAGGGTTAATATTGTTTAGTAAAAGTTGATTATCTTCTTTTTGTCCTAGTTATAAGAGATATTTGTTTTAAAAAATTATACCGTTATGACTTTCATTTTCTGATGAATATGAGACAAGTGAAGCAGAGTGGTACAAAAAAATCCGTTCTTTTTGTTCGGAACTAAAAATTAAATGGCTTTGTTAATTTTTTTTTAAGTGAGAAGTTTGGTCCTATCTGCAAATGCATGCCTGTACTATTCTGTTTCTTAATGCCTAATGAAGTTAAGCATGTGTGTACTTAGAAAATCAGTCTCATCTTTCAGTTTAAGAGAGGTAACTACAAATCGGAAAGAAGAGAAATAATTGAGTCAGTATGTGGGTTTTGTGGCAGGAAGGAACAGTGTAAACTATTCTATTGTTCTCATTTCACCTGTGCTATTACATTTCCCCGAGCAGAACTTTCATTTTATTGCAAATACTGCATAGTGTTTTATTAATTAAGCTACTTATCAGTCTAAATAAGATTATCAACTCATTTGATCTAGTAGATAAAAATGGTCTGCAAAATAAGTAGCAATAATATTAGCTAATAAGATGTACTGCTGTGCATATATGCAAAACCCAACAATATATAGTTATTCTAATAATAAACATACTTACCAGTGTATTACTTATGAAACAGCATTTTTGTATAATCTGTTGAAATAGATGTATATGATAGATTCATTATGTAAAAAATGTAAGACAATTAAAGTTAACACAGATCAGAAAAAGAATCTGGATTATTTTCTAAAGAGCAAGCTTTTAAACTAGGAAATTTTTAATTGTTTCACAGTTGCAAGTAATACCTAGTAGACAGTCATTGTTTTAAGGTCTGAGATACTGCTCTCATGATGCAACCTTCTTATTGGTGTTCTCATGTAGTATGGTATTTTTTGTGTTTGGTGATGATTATGCTAAGAATTTACATTGTCATTTGAATGCAAGAGCTCGTAGTGAACAGCAGGAGACACTTTCAGACAAATCTGTCACTTAAAAAAAGTATGTATTCTAGTCTTAATGGCTTTTTTCATGTTATTTAGTGGTGCTATGTGACTTTTATTTCCCTTTTAAAAAAAAAACCCGCAAAACAAACACGACACAAGCCAGACCCCATCTTTATAACAACAGTGTTGGTTGCCTGCAAGATAAAGAGCTTAACCCAGTCTTGAACTCCAAACATATGCCTGTATGCACCTTGTAAGCAACTGTTAGATCCTTTAAATCTCAAGTTGCACAGAAACTCTGGCTCTCCATCTGTAATGGGCCAATGGTTAAGGCCAGAATTCTGTCCTTTCTCATAGTGCTAGGTGAACATGAAAAGAATGTTCAGCAAGTCAGAATAATTCCCTGTGATACTGCATCCGTATGAAAGTGACTCCTGGAATCCACTTTTTAATAAACCATGTTTCACCAACTCCCATGTCCAATCTGAACACAGATCCATTCTCCCAGTCCTGTTTCCAGAATTCTAGTCCACTGATTTTTTGGTCTACCAATTTTTAACTTGATGTCTGTGATAGATTTTTTTTTAAATTATTTTCTTTTTGAAACAAAGTATAAAAAAAGCTGAAATATTTTTAAACACTTCTCTTTGCAAAGTGGACAAGGTTTCTGATAATGAACCAGCAGCTTTTTCTCAGTCACAGGAAATTGTTTGAGTGTGACCAAGAAAACTGGGAGTTAGTTGCCTTCAAGATTTCTAGCATGTTTATTGGAGGCAAAACATTTGCTATTAATTCCCAGGTTGCTGTGTGAAATATTGTTGAATGCAGTAAAGAATAGGAGGGAAACATGCATTTTACAAAAATTTAATTGTAAAGGTCTCAAAAATAATTGCATGAAATAGTTAGAATGGCTAATGGGATGTAATAACTAACAAGACTGTTTTCAGTGACTGACCAAAGAGTCGGTGAATCAATTTTAGTATAATATCATGCACATGCACTTGATAAAATTGTACAGTCCTAGAGGATTGTCTGTAGTATGGATTTTTTAAACACAGAATAAGCTGTCATGTGGACACAGAGCTGAAAAATAGTAGGACGTGTTGATATATAAGTAGTCATTACCTTCAAATTCAGCAATCAAATGAAACATTGATGTCAACAAACAAAAGCTTTATAGTACAGCTTTATGTATCAAAATACTTATCCATCTAGTTTTGTTTGAAACTTTTCTTTTTGAGAAATTGTAAATAAAAACAAAAGCTTGAGCAGGTAGAATAGCCCAGAATATAGCAAAATGGGACATGCAGGGTTTTTTTCTGACTGGCGAATAAAGTATTTGTAGCTTTTTATTTGTGTGGAAATTGAAACCATCACTGAATGTATGCTTTTTGTTTTGAATGTATTTTGAAGGCTTAGAGGATGAAACAAGAATAAATGAGTGGGAAGAGGAAGAAGTCTTTTGGCGTATAAAGATTCTGCCAATTCTGCGTGAACTGAAAAAAAGTGGGTAACACTGTTTTTGAAAGGGTTTACTTTCTGTACTGTTTCCTGCAGGAAGCATGGGTCTCATTTGTGTTTACTACAAAATAGTAACAGTAATTGGACTATGTGGCCTTTTATGCTTTCATATGTTCAGTGACTTCACAGTGTAAAACTAACCTGGGCAGTCTAGGGGTCACCTGTCTCTAGGTGGCCCTGCTTGAGCCAGGGGAATTGTACCAGGTGACCTGCAGTGGTCCCTGCCAACCTTATCCATTCTGTGATGCTGTAAAAAAACCCACCACAAACAAAAATGGTTTAGAGAAGATCTTGTCTGACTAAATTACCTTACTTTAGATCACATAGCTCTGCTAGCTTAGCAGTCAGTGATGAGGTAATAATTTTAAGAATAAAGTACTGCACAGATTCACTGCTTTAACCATAGGCTGTATTGAAGGTCTCAGTTAATTTTAGAAAACTAAGGAAATCTTAATGAAAATTTCCATTTATGCTTAAAATATTAGATGTATCAGAAAAGTATGTAATGACCCAGAATACTGAAGCAAAATTGAGTAAATTAAATATGGTTTGAAAGATTAAACTCTGAAATCCATTTTAACATTTCATTCAAAAGGTTGTTCAGTTGTTTTCAGCAGACACTATGTTTATCTGAATGGTGGGAATATAGAAAATAGATTTGTTTTTACAAGTGTTTCTGTTTTATGGGATCTTTTGCAGTGTTTGTTATAACATGATACAGATTGGAATTTTTTTTGCATAGTTTTGCAGATGTTCATGAGTATGAGACACCAGTACAGTACTAAGTGATTCCCAAAATATGTAATTATTTTAAAAAGACAGGATTCTCATTCCCACATCTGTCACTGATGGGTAGAAAAACAGTGATCAGGAAATTTGAAAACAGCTATGCAACTCCACATTTTTGTTGCTTAATGCCAGGATTGTCAAATATGAGCCACTGAGTTATAGTTTTGCATAGTGTGATATTTGTATTGGTAAGCAAAATAAAATTTAGAGGTAAAATCTAATCATGTCTTTCCTTTGTCATGAATGTAGCTAAGGGAAATCGATTTTCATGCCCCTTTTCCTCAGCCTTTACTTGTTTTTTTTTAGTGTGTTGGGGTTTATTTAGCTTTTTGAAAACTTGATTAGGGCATAGTTTTTCTAATAATAGGTGACATTATCTAATGATACTTTCTCACCAGTTGATTGAATGCAGTGGTACAAAAACCTTAAAAGCTGAGTTTTGCTGCTTCTTGAATATTCACACAAATTGTAACTGAATTGCATCATTACCTCCTGCAGCCACGTGATATATTGCTTTCTTTAGGCTGTTTGGTGCATAGTTACAGTTTTTCTTATAAACGTGAATATTAGAATTCCATAATTTTAATGTTTTGAGTAGGCCTGTTAGTAATTTAATATTTTTTAATTTCATGTGCAGTCATTTGCTTCATACCTTGCAGCTGATTCCCTGCACGTGCATTTAGTTCACGTTTAGCTTTTCATATATTAATAGAAAAGCCTTTTTCCTCCCCTTTCTCCCTCAAAAATATTTGTTGAAAGCTTTCCATTCAAAAACAAATCTGAAGTCTGATCTGGAACTTAATTATTGTTTAAAATCTTCTGATTTTTGCTTCAGATGATTGTTATATGACAAAAACTAATAGAGCCCCAAAGTCTCTTTTTCTAGAGGAACAAATAATTTATTTTGTTACATGCTGGTGCTCGGGAGTATAAGCTTCAAAAATACCCCATGGGATGAGTGATGAATAATTTTTGTTGTTGTTAATTTTGATGAAATGGAGTTGTAAGAGCATTCAGTTTTGGTTCCTTGCTACTTCTGTTTCACAGCTTACTGGAGCAGAGGTTTAGAATAATGCTAAATTTTGTTAAATTTTCTGTCATGGTGGGAGTAGAAATGGAATAGTCATTGCTGTTCCTCAAGTGTGATTATTGCAAATTGAGAGCTTCCAGGCATTGCTCAGCATGAGAGATGGGTCCTTGAATCTGCCGACAGGTTTGGGTTCTCAGACATGTTTTTTGTTGTAATTTCCTGGCAATACATATTTCATCACAAGTGCTTTACTTCCTTGAGTATGATCCCCAAAGATCAGTGTTGAGCCCAGTTCTGTTTAATATCTTTATTGATGATTTAGATGAGGGGATTGAGTCCACCATCAGCAAATTTGCAGATGACACAAAGTTGGGGGGGAGTGTCAGAAAGCTGGAAGGCAGGAGGGCTCTGCAGAGGGCTTGGACAAACTGGAGAGTTGGGCTGATTCCAACGGGATGAGGTTCAACAAGGCAAAGTGCCGGGTCCCCCACTTTGGCAACAACAACCCCCTGCAGCGCTACAGACTGGGGACAGAGTGGCTGGAGAGCAGCCAGGCAGAAAGGGACCTGGGAGTTTGGATTGACAGGAAGCTGAACAGGAGCCAGCAGTGTGCCCAGGTGGCCAAGAATGCCGGTGGCATCCTGGCCTGGATCAGGAACAGTGTGGTCAACAGGACCAGGGAAGTGATTCTTCCCCTGTACTCAGTGCTGGTGAGGCCACACCTGGAGTACTGTGTCCAGTTCTGGGCCCCTCAGTTCAGGAAGGATATTGAGGTGCTGGAGCAGGTCCAGAGAAGAGCAGTGAGGCTGTTGAAGGGACTCGAGCACAAGTCCTGTGAGGAGAGGCTGAGGGGGCTGGGACTGTTTAACCTGGAGAAGAGGAGGCTCAGGACAGACCTCATCAGTCTCTGCAACTACCTGAAAGGAGGTTGTAGCCAGGTGGGGGTTGGTCTCTTCTCCCAGGCAGCTCTCAGCAAGACAAGAGGGCATGGTCTTAAGCTGTGCCAGGGGAGGTTTAGGTTGGAAATTAGGAAGAAATTCTTTACAGAGAGAATAATAAGACATTGGAATGGGCTGCCCAGGGAAATGGTGGATTCTCTGACCCTGGAGGTTTTTAAGATGAGACTGGATGTGGCACTTAGTGCCATGGTCTAGTAACCACGGTGGTAGTGGATCAAGGGTTGGACTTGATGATCTCAGAGGTCCCTTCCAACCCGGCTGATTCTATGATTCTATGATTCTGTGATTCTATTTTAGCTGTGAAGTACATCCTGAGTAAATGCAGAGTTTATACAGGCAGCTTAAGTGGATTTACATGGTGCTTTGTAAGTATCACCTTATAGACAAAAGCAAATGTAAGAAAAAAAATCTCACTGTTGAATATTAAAATAGACAAGACTTTTCCTTTTCTCTCTAAATTAAACATGTACATGATTCCATTGTGCTGAGATGTGGTTTTTGTAATAACTTACTGTAGATTTTATCTTTGTATGTTTTAAATAGAGTTTGGGGGACTTGGATGAGGAAGTAGATGAGTTTTTTGTCACTAGGCCAACATCCTACTGAAATATATCTTACACCTCTGCTATACATTCTAGTTTTCACACAAGTAAACAAGTTTTTACGTTCAGTTACTCTTAATCCCAGCAAGGTTTGATATATAAAGTTATGTATATGGGGAGAAAAATATTCCTTAACTATCTCTTTTTCCCATGTAATGTTTGGTAGGAGCACTTTAGGAGCACATTTGATCAATCTGATTATTAAGCATTAAAGGTGAGTTTCGTTTTAGCTCTAGGTGTTATTTTGGCTGTGTCATTTCTTGTCTTGAGTCTCCTCTTTTTGAAAAAACAAAATAAAACTCTTTCTTAGAATCATATTATCATTTTAAGAGATTTATTTGGTGCCTTATTTTTGTTGTTGTGCAACCCATTCTTTATATTGTTCTTCTATGTCTTTATCTGTTGAGATGCTCTGGATAAGGTGGCACTGATAATTATTTTTTATTTTTCTCTCCCTTCCTTCACCCTTCAAGTAGAAGACAATATAGAAAATCTTTGTCTGGCTTGTACCAAGCTCTATCAAGCATTGAATGAAGGAAATATGCTTGGAAAACAATTTAAAAGAAGAAGTGAGCTTCTGAAGATATTATATAAACTTGTAGACATTGATTCAGATCCACTTTGCCTGAAGCTGGCAAAGATTATTCTGGCTGTAAGTGTTTTGAAATGCTCTTTGTTAGAATGTGAAGCTCAAAATCATGAATTACAGCTTGCATTTAATTTTTTATTTCATATTTTTAAACTGCATCTAAAGTAACACTTTCCTAAGTACAGTTTACTACCACAGAGATATGTGTCTCCCATTCATCTACATCAGCACTTGTTGAAGCTTATTTTTTTCAGAGAAATTACATCTGGGGGAGGAAGGAAGGGCATAAAGTGGGATAGCTGGTGTATGGTAACAAGAATATGGTATAGACATGGAAAAGAGGCAGTGTCCTAAGCTGGGATACACATGCAGGGATTTGAACAAAACAGCAATCAAAAATTTACACATGGAAATGAAGATTAGTTTTTTAATAATATCTTGACCTTATTAAACACCTTTATCTGAAAATACCAAAACAAAACTTTGGGTTTTTTTTAAAAGTAAGTGCAATTAATCTCTTTCTTTAGTATTTCTGGTTAAACCTCTTTGAACCTCTTGATTCATGTTCTATGAAGTATGTATGGACAGTCACTGGTGAAAGGATGCCAGCTAACATTGTGTTGAAGACATTTTAGTAATTTGTGTGTGAGTGTTGGGGGAGGCGTGTGTGCTCCTTTAAGGCAGTGTAAGTTATTTTAATCAGAATATACAGTTCTGTACTCAAATACTACATAAATGTTAAGTGGTACTTGTTAAAAGTTCCCTTACAGACATTTTTTTATGTGGAATCTTTTAAAAAATCATGAATATAGAAGGAATTGTCCTTGAAATGCAGAGGAAAGGAAGACATGTCATTGTATTTTTAGCACTTTAACTTCCCTTTCATGATCTCTCAGTGACCATTAGTACATCGTAAGATCTTTTCTGATATATGAGTTTATTATGACATGTACTGTTGTCCTGGAGTTCTTTGTGGTATGGTCATGGATGCCAAAACAATGATTTCTTTACAGAATTTCTCTGTAAGAGTGAATTAGAGGAAAAACTACAAGTTACTGATATACTATCTGCAGATTTATATACTTAACTACATTAAAAGTTTGTATATCACCTTATTTTAAAGTCAGTCAGCACAGTGCTAAATAAAGCTTAAACTATCTGTGTTTCAGAGTCCTTTAATTCTGCAAACTTTTTCAGTTTGGTTTAGTATATTGTTAGGGTTTCATCTGGAATTTAATAGTTCACTAAGAATACAAGTTTGCCATGGTGTCTGAACTTGTAGAATGTTATGGTGCATTTTTGTATGTAGATTTTAGTTGTGATTTTTATGTCTTTTACTTTTTTTGCAGATGAAAGTGGATGGAAAAAATCTTCTTAGTGTTTGCAAGCTAGCATTTAAGATTTGCAGGAATGAAAAAAATGATTACATCGTTCAAAATGATAGATTATTGGGTATGTATTCTGTTCTTATGTGTAAGTTAGATGTTGAAATTCAACAGTTAGACTGTTCATCTTTCAGGAAATGTTCTCAGAGTTCACTTAGTCACAGATTAAAAATTGCTTACTACATCAAACTAGTGATTGGTCTAGTCCAGTATTCTGTGTCTAACTAACAATGGCAGCAGGGGATGCTGTCTAGAGACAGCATCGAAGCCTACATGTTTTCTGTGATGTTTCCCCTGTACTCCCTCAGCATTCAGAACTGTTATATTCTTTTAGGGATATTAGATGGTGCATCCCTCTCTAATTCCTTTTTAATCTCTGTTTATAGGTATTTTGTTCATTAATTTGCCTAATTCCTTTTTGAACTTTCTGATTCTGTCTGCTTCTCCAATTTCACAGAACAACAATTTCCAGAAATTCTATATCTGCTGTTTTAAATCTATGTACTTTTCATTATCCCCCTGCTTGTAGTTTTTGCAGGATTTGTGAGAGTTTCTAGTCAGCTTACCCTTCACCTTCATGATTTTTTAAACCACATTCATATCACGTATCTCTGCCTTATCCTTTTCAAGACTGAGGCATCTCAGCCTTTTAGCTCTCTCTTTGAAAGGATATTGTGTCATTCAGTTGTTTTATAAGCCCTTCTCTGTAGCTTCTCAAACTCCAGTAGATCCTTCTTGAGATTTACAGTACAAAACTGTATAGAATGCAAGCTCTGTCTGCACCAAATTTTATAGGAATGAAATAATGCTGACTGTATTGTTGGCCATCATCAGGGAGGATCTTGAGAATGATCACTGGGGTTTTTTTATAGCTGCTGCTGCACATTGAGGCAGTGTTTTTGGAGAATTGTCAACAGTGGCTCTAAGATCTTAGTGATTGTAATGATGTTTGTGCCATGCACACAAACCCCTTGCCAATATAAGAAATATGAAGAAAATGAGTGTATGAATGACATTTAGTATTCATTTGATAGTCATTTATTTCATGAAAACTTCAGTATGTTTTGTTATTGTGGGCCTTGATCTTGCAAACCTTTATTGCATGTGTGTAAGTTAAGGCATGTGTATAAGTTAAGGCATGTGTGTAAGTTAAGGCATGTGTGTAGGTTAAGGCATGTGTGTATCTGCTTAACTAGATGAGAGTATTCATGGTCTTTAAGTTTGGTACACAATTGTTGTCAGAAATAAAGACAAGGTAAGCCTTTCCAGTACTAGGGAAAGGACTCACAGAAAAGAGAACAGCTCAGGTTGCTTTGACTTTGGATACTGAAAACTACAGTTTTGTAGAGGTTAACATCATGCATAGCATCTGGACAAGTCACGTGGCTATGTCTGTGTCATCATGGCTAGGCTTCACGAGTGAAGATTTGGGAAGGATTCTACCCACATTTGTACAAGTGTGCTGGTAGCTGAAAAGGCCAGTGTGAGATAGACAAGTCTGATTGCAAAAGGCACAGTGGAAAGACTCCTTAGGTGGTATTGACAGGACACGGTTCTTTCTGCGTTGTCTTTTCTCCTCGAGAGTGATCAGGCGTGCGTTCTAAAAAACATCCGCAGCGTTATAGATGGTGTGTCTCCAGGCCTCCCGATTGGAGGCCAGAGTAGACCAATGATGATGATCAATATGGCCATGGCTGAGATGTTGCTTCAGGGAGTCCTTGTATCTCCTCTTCGTGGCTCCTCTCCTGTGGCAGCCAGTGGCAAGTTCACCATCTTCATTCACTTTTCTTTCTCTTGCTCTTCTTTCTCTGTATTTTAAAAACTAATGAAGGAAAGAGCATTCTTGCTAGGGGTTGGTTTGTTTGCTTGTTCACTCTATGTTTTGGACCCAACTTGTCCAGGCAGAAGACATGAACCAGGATTTACATCATAATCACCCACATCCCTGTTGCAGTCACTGGCTTATATATTTAATTTCTTTTTCCTCCTCTGGCCCTGTGACCTATTTATGTGCAGTGGAGCAGCTCCAGTAGAAGAAATAAGTTAATTGTTCATCCCCAGATAGACAACTACTGTTCAAGACCCTGTTGGATACTGAGCAGAGCAGGAACCTGAAACTGATTTCTTACATTCCCACAACCCAGGTGATTTAGTTGGTGAGGGGGAGAGTTTGAGCAAGAGCCTGGTGTGAGTGTACATCATTCATATAACCTCATATTGAAGAGAGTTTCAGTTAGGATTGAGACAGAAAAAAATTTTACATATCTAAAAATCTCTTCAGTTTAATGACATAGGAAAATGTTTTTATTCAATTGGAACTTGATGGAACATAGTAAGCAGAGATAAATATTTGTTTCAATCAGTTACTAAAAATTCAAAAGTATAGAGTTGGTCAGGATTACTTTTTCATTCAAGACACCCTCACCAAATTCAGCATGTCTCAGTTTAACTGTGAAAGATACACTAGGCTTGTGCCCATTATCAGCTGTTAATTTTAACATTTCAGATATCTGACAGTGGTAGCATAGAACAGGACTTTTACAGTACCTTTACCTACATAAAAGGTAAATCTGAAAAGGCTATGAACAGATTTCAAATGTGAGATTTGAATTAGGTCCCCGTGCTTTTTAGTGGTCCATTAGAGAGGCTTTAAGACATTTGATTTCTAAGGAAGTAGTGAGAATAAACCTCTTTAGAATGCATCAAGCTTAGTACACAAAATTCCAAGCACAGACAATCACTTTTGCAAATCTTGACTGGTGATTTCAATGATTCGTGCTATGTGTTTACAACTTATGCTGATTCCTGAAGCCTGGGAGAACAAAAGTCAGACCCATTCTCTTATTCATCGATAATTGTTTCTTGGTTTCAATCCAAATACCCAATTTTTCTAGCCCACTTACTAGAAATGTAAGAGTTCAATCTGAGTTTTTTTTCCCAATTGTTTATCTCTTCAATGACTGTATGAAATATAAATGTTAATATTAGAGTTTCTGAATAATGATTTTCCTTTTAGATTGTTTGTTGGAGGTTCTGAGAAATGAAGATCTACACAAAAACGACGAAGCTCTCCTCTATTGTGCGGGAGCTATAAAATTCATGTCTGGAAATGCAGTACTCCTTAATGAAATGGTCAACAAAGGAGCTGTTGAAATGTTGCTGCAATTAATGAAGCAGATTAATAACGTAAAAGAAAATGACACGTATTTCTCCAACTTGGGCCACTTATTAGTCCAGGTTAGCATTTACTTTTATTTCTAAAAGTACACACTTCAAGGGCAAATTAAAAATTTAATTAGAGGAGATAAGCTAACCCTGTGTGCCACTGACAGAATTGTACATATATTTCAGTAGACTTCTTTTTAAGAAGTTTAATGAAGTTGTTCAGGACCTAAATTTAATTACCATAGATATTTTTGTGTAGTCAGTTTTAAAGGCTTTAGAAATTCTGAAGTTAATAGAAATATTTTTGGGTACCTAATAAACCAGTTTCTCATTATTACTTTATGATGCTGGCAATGTTCTGGATATTATAGTAAACAGATAAAAATGTGTTCTCTGTTTAAATTCTTTAAGCTGAAATACTAAATACAAACTGGTTCTGCAATACTTTAGGAGATTACAGAAAGCTTTTTATTACAAGAATAATGTATTTTAAAACTGCATAAGAAAATATAGCTATGTTTCTTTGACAAAGTGTTTTTGAAGAACTGTAACATAAGGCAAAAGTGGATGCAAAAGTGAACACTTTTGGAATCTTTTGAAGGTAACAGACCTTGATGAGTGGTGGCTATGAAAACTAATCCTTTGCTCTAAAACTGTTTAAACCTTAGTGTTTTAGAAACACAGAGTTTTTTGTATTTATCAAGGTAGATTCCTGGCATTTTTCGCTTCTGGGGACTTCATAGGAAAATATATTGGACAACTTGCTGAGGTAGTATTTGCACTAAGTTTGTTACTAATTATGCCAGATTTCTTTAATTCTTTACTAACTTACAAGCAACGGATATTGTACTTCTTTAAACTAAATGAGAAAACAAAAAGCATATGTCATCATGTTACTGTTACTGATTTTGGTCTGTTTTTTTAGTGGTGCTATGAGGTATGTCTGTGCAGAGTAGTGTGTATAATCTTAAAACAAACATAAATAGATTGGGAGATGCTATGAAACACTGAATGAAATGGTGTGGCTTAGTACTTATATTTTGCTAAGGGTGTGGCAAATTGCTTCAGGCTGGGAGAATATATGGGGAAACTGGAAATATTGTGCTTGCTGTGTTCCTATTTTCTTCCTTTCTGCTCCCGTCATCATTAAGTTCCTGTATTTGACATGTTAACTTTCTTGGGGCACTATGAATTCCCCAAGCAATTCTAAAATAATCTGTGCCATTTTGTTGGTATCACACCTTACATTCTGTACAAAAATTGTATATGGGATTTCCAAGCCTTCTTTTTCCAGAGATGTACAAACTTCAGGGTTTTGCACATGGTCAAAATTTTAATGACCATATTTTTCTTGAATGATGCTGGTTAGACTTCAGAAGTCCTGGTACTACTGCAGTGTCACCTTAGGCAACCAGTTTAGGTAGAAACACCCTATTGAGGGGTCCAGAATAGATTCTGTTCTCAGTGTAATTTGCAAGATGATACTGACTTAAAATACCTAAACTATAAGGAAAGTAGCTTAGATGAAGAAGTAGAGAGTGATGCCTCACATATGGAAGCTGAGTGGTCATTTCAGTGAGTGCATAATCAGGTTGTATTTTTGGCAGGCATTTTAAAACCTAAATTAGAGAAATGTCCTTTATCTTTTTTCATGTCTGTGTATTTTAAAAATATTTATCCTTCCGAGAACATGGTTAAAAGCAAAGTATATTACTTACTGACATTTGATGGCTGCTGTTGGCATTAATCGTATAATACATATAATGGGAATATTGTTGAGTCGAAAGAGATGGAAATTTATGTCAGTTAGATATAAAAAGAAGTCTTTGCCAGTGGGGGCATTTAAAATAACAAATGATGTCTAAATAACAAAACTAATGAATCCGTTTATTTTCAGCATTTTGACTAGCTGTCTGAACTTACCCAGAACTTTGCAGAAATGTTTTTCTTCCATTATTTGCATGTGGATAAATTTAGTTTTTTAGATCAAGGGTTTAATTTGCAAATGTTACATTTTACACCTCTTTTTTTAATCTCTCATTCTCTGCTGTTTTCAGTAGAATTGGAAGTGTAGCAAAACTATTTTGTACGGTTTGGACAGACTGGCTGTTTCTAAGAAGGCCTTGAGTTCTGTGGAGAAGTCATACTGACAACTGTCTCTCACTGAGGTTGCTCTTTCACTTGTTTGTCTTCTCCTCTATAGTAGTACAGATACTTCGTTTTTCTTCCTCTTGTGAGAAAAGTAGTGATTCCTACTCCTATGGAATTCCTGTGCAACTTTCTCATATCAGTTCCTTCAGCAGATCTATGTGCGGCACTTCTTCCATGTGAGTTAATTGTTCAGTTGTCATAGATGAAGGAATAGTTCTGTTTCCAGGGATAGCGTATCGAAGAAAGTTTTTTCTGTGACTCGTGTCCTCAGAATAAACATGATTTTTGTAGCATAGTGTAACTTCTAACAACAGATTGAATATCCAGTGACATACAGAAATAAAGAATGCATACAAGTCTTCCGGGATAGAGAACAAATTTTACTGGGGGAGAAAAGCACCTTAAATAGTCACAATGTGGTCTCTGAGGGAGGCTCTGCCATCTTTTAATCCTGATAGCTGAAGTATCTCAATTAACTGGGACCAACTCTTCATTCCTTAACTGTATAATTGCACAATCACCAGATGGCAGTGTTATACATAATCTTGCTAGATCCTTTTTGTGGGAATAAAGTCCCTTTCTGATTTCTTCATTCTTCCACAGTTGATTTTATGCAGAGGTCCCACAATACAAGAATAAAAATGTTTGCAATAATTTGGGGTTTTTTCCTTAACAGAGACCATGAAACCAAGGTCATCTTTGGCTCATTTTATGTTACTTAACCTAATAGTCTGGTTATATTTGTACAAAATATGGTAATGCTTATTCAAAAACCAGGATTTTTGAAGTGTCACTGATGAGACTTAGCAAGTACTCCATTTTCTTTAATTGAAAAGCATTTAAATGTCCTCTCCTTTAAAAACAATGTTTGTCTGCAGTTAAATTTTCTATTTGGGTGAATTTGATCTTTCACATGGCAAGATAAGGATTAGGGCTGGTGGGGAGTGCTAGAGCCAGTTGTTATGCATTTCTCCCTGAGTCACGGTGTCTGCTTGAAGCAATCTGAATCTCTCTAGAATTCATCTGCTGTCTAGCTTCTATCATTTTTTAAATTGTACTCTTCAAATTTCAGTTGGATATTAACTGTTCCTTTGTGTTCTATGAACTGCTGAATATCATTGTCTTACCACATTTAAGTATATATGTTATTTTGCCTTGCTTTTCCTTTCCAACCTGTCTTTGTCTGAGAATGGCTCTTGATACAATTTACTGCTGGAGGATTTTGAACCATCTGTCTCAGGCAGTGAAAAAGTTTACTCTCTTTTTGGAGACCTCTACACCATTATCTAGTGATAAAGATTTGGGTTTTTTTCATTATCTAATATATAAGTCTCTCTTCTGCAGTAAAAGCTCTGGTCTGCATTTGAGCAACACTTTTAATATGTGAATTTATCCTCCATTTTCTTTGTTGCTAAGCTTAGCTAGAATTCAACAAATATCATTCTAGGCTGACTGTGAACATCTTGTATGTGAGCATTGAATGGAGTCTTTTGTGTCTATTGCATTTGACAATTCTTCTACCAAAACTTTTGAAAAGTAAAGTATTTCATCAAAATATTTTTATTAAAATATGTCTCCAGTATTGTGTTAATTTTTGGAGCATCGTATCTTGAGAAAGAATGCACATCTGGAAATGTCTGGTTTTTGCAGTTGTTAAGTTAAAATAACAAAAAAACTCCAGGTACCTTCTTAAACTATGAGTGATATGATGCAAATGGCTTCTGTAGGTTCAGTTTCTGTGTGTTCTGAGTATAGTATAGATTTCATATTTAGTGCTGAAGCTAAATCCATTCACGTATCACATTCACATTATCACATAATTTTTTTCCCCCCTGTGCATTGCTTCTCCATTTTGACCCATTGTTTCTTCTCCTGTTGCTCCAGAACATCCTTTGGTAACTGAAGACATGTCCACTTTTGCCAAATTTGTTGGAATAGGACAGCAAATTTGAAAGCTACTGGAGAATGGACAGAGTAGTGCATAGAATCCTATGTGCAAAAGCCCAAACACAACAACTTAACCTGCTCCTTGTCAGAGTTTTTCTTTAAAATTAGCAATTACATATCACTGGACAAGCAGTGCAATTTAGTGATAAAAGACTTAATTTCCGAGCTTTTTGTGATAACAAACAATTTGAACAGATAGTTTGTGTGCCTTATCAAACTGTGTTTAAAACCAAATTAATGTTAATAACTTCACTCTTTGAATAAGGGAAATTTGAAGAATTCACATATTCACATAAGGTTGAATGACTTCACATTCATTTTATAGTAAGTTCTGGATTAAATCAAGATTAATTTACATGTCATTGCCTGTCTGACCTTGGCATTTGAATACTCTTACCTTGGAAGACAACTGGAATATTTCAAAATATGCAATAGCTTATTCATTTTGTATATCTGCAAATGTTAGAAATTTTATGCATAAAGCTCCTTTAAGTTGAACGGTATCATATGAAAATATTTTGATTGCTCCAAGTAAGCTTGAGCACTTAAGCGTTTCATTTTTATATTATAAATATATATTATATACATAATATATAATATATATAATATATATTATATATGTTATAGTGGATTTCTCTTGATCTTGATTAACTTTTAATTTTTTTAATTGGAATAAATTTTATTGTATTTTAAAGTAAATTCATCTTAGTTTGCAACTTACAGTTATTATTAAAATTTATATTATATATCAGTATTAATTTGCAAGACTTAAATATAAATTTTCAAAATCAGGCATTATGCAAAAAATTACTTTAACCATGTACAGCATTTCACCTGTTTTCCAATTGGTATAGGGTTGTAGACATGCATGAAAGATTTTAAAACTTATTAAAGATCATGTGTCTCTCAAAGGAGGAGGTTACATGCAGACAAAACCAATATCTTTCATTTTCAAGCAGTTATTTCAAATACACAATCTTGTTGCTTGCGTGTCTCCTGTTGTTATTTATTGGTGTATACATACCTGCAGAATGTGAACAGGACATTCAGACTGCCTTAGATGTTACAAATGAGACATGAGCTTTATTAAATTTTCGAAGCAGTGTGTATTCTGTTGTAAAGAGGTGTGATTAACAAATGTTTAAATATTCTGCATGCAGCTGACAGCTACTCTGCGAAACCTGGCTGACTTGCCTCCGGCAAGGTGCCAACTCATTTGCAGTGGTGCTGCCTCTGAGCTCTGTGTGGCGCTGGAGCAGCGTGTGAACGATCAGGATGTCTGCACCTACATCGTCAGGATACTCAGGTATCTAGTGTCTGCGTGCAGTCAGGTGCCTGTTACTGCTTCCAGTGACCTCAAAGGAGGCAGGATCAAGCACTAAAGCTGGAAGATTTACATCCAATTCTGTTTTTTAAAAAGCTCTGTGTAGAATTTAATGATTTTGTATGATAATTTTGTCCTTATGAATACTTGCAGAATTTTTTATTTGTAGCCTTACAAACTCAGATTCATTGTGCCTGTGAAAAATGTTTTGTTATATTGTGTCATTCTTTGATCCCACAGATTCTGATTGAGATTTAGCATTTCTTATGTTTTAAAGCTGCATACATTATTAGGTATTTATTAATCCTATTTTAGGCCATAGTTTAAAAAAAAGAATGACAGAAATTACCCAAACTGAACTTACATCAGGGACTGTGTATTGTGACATGAAATACAGAAGAGAGAAAATGTGACCGGTGTTCATTGTTCTGAGCTGTCACAGAGTGTTTGAGGAGATTAATCTCTGGGATCAGGGCTTGAGCGTGCAGATGGAAGCGCTGAAAGAATCTCAGTTTTATGAGCAACTCAGCGGCTGCTTCCCAAGTTGTGCTTTTGAGAGGGAGATCAGCGTGAGTGAGTCACCAAAAAGATCATTTTGCAGTCTGAATAGTTTCTCAGTCAAAAATTACCAGGTGTGGTTACCAAGCACCAGCTTGTAATATCCAATGCTAAATGGATTTGCAAACAATTTAAAGATTTTGAAGAAGTTGTGAAATCAACTGTTGGTAATTTCAGGAGTTAGCTGGGTTATAACGACAATTTATGCATGATGTTCTGGATTAAGTGTTTGCCATTGCTGTTTTGTTATTGTATTGAGTCATGTTGCCTGTGGCTCCATGTTCATTGAGATTCTGATATGGACTTTTCCTGTTCAGCCCCTCTAAATCATCTGTCATATTCTCCTTTCTGGATGAGATCGGTTTGTGCTTCGAAGAGCAGGCTGTCATTCCTTCTTCTCCACAGCTAAAAACAGGCAAATCTGTCCTTTGCTATCTGTAAAGCATGTGAATTGCTTCCCCAAGTCCATGCCACCTTCTCCACATCTGTTTCTAATTTTATTCCTAAAAATGAGTTCTGGCAATGATTACAGCACTTAGAGCATATTTGCTTCTTCTGAGGAGAGAGCATTTCTTTTACTTGGAAAATGCCATGGAAAGTGGGGTAATGGGTTTGTAATTAAGTGTAATCAATAGTTACACTGTAATTCTGATAAGGACGTTAAGGACATTGAATCTAGAATTCAATATGGAGCAAAAATAATCTGTCTTATTTAAAGTTTTCTAGTGCTTCAATTTTTTTTCATAAGTTTAGAACTGCATGCTCCAAGGATACAAATTAGCCATAAAATCAATTTAATTAGCTTTCTGGAAATTGCAGTCACAAAAAAAAGTGTACTGTGCAGTACGGAGCTCAGATTTGAATTTTGTTTTGTCTTCTAGTAATACAGAATGATTATTCTTTTCTCTTAATCAGTAACTTTAGGCAGCTTCCTCATAGAGAATATGTTCAATTTCTTTAGATTCTTCATTTCTCTAAGTCTGTAAGTCTTCCCATAGTTGGTTGTAATTGAACATCAACATTCCTGATTTTGACTATGTGGGAGGTAAGAGGTTATCCTAGATTGTTCTGTTATTGCAGTATTTCTGGTGTGACCGAAGCATGTCTGATTCTCTGTTTTGGCAATGGTCAAGGTGAGCAGTGTGGGGCTGGAGCCCCAACATGTCAGGGAATGCACGGAGATGGAATTGTGTCTGTAAAGAGACATGTTCTGCAGTTTGCTGGTGAGAGATGTGTTCTGTCATTGGGCTCTAGATGCAGTAGGAAGGGACCCTCTATTTCCTCTCCTGTCTGACTTCGCACGTCATCTTGACATTACAGTTCTCCCATTTAGTGCTCGGAAGTGCTAGTGTTGGCATACTGTGCCCATATGGCAAGCAGGTTGGGAAGCTCCTTATGTTCGCTTCTTCCTGTAATTCACTGTGGCAAGGATATCTAGACTTCTGTTGTGCTCTTATGTAACTGCATATGCCTCTGCTAGAAGTCAGAGTATTGGCATTTACTTCATTTGTTGGAAAATACAGCTCTGAGAGTCAAAAGCAGAGTGATTTTTTTTTTTAAATCTTTTGTGGAAAAAAGTAATTTCATTCATTTATGTTTTATTTTTTCTCTTTGTAGCAAACTTTCTTCCTACAATGACTTCTGTGCAGCTTTAGCAGACTGCTCCAGATGTTACACCTTATTTTTAGCCCTACTAAACAAACACCAGAAGCAGCAGGTCAGTTTTTTCATCTCTTGATTTTTATATATTAATCCTCTGATGTGTCTGTGTGTTATTGTGTATAAGCTTGTTTTCAGTGACCTACTTTTAAGTATTTATCAAATAAAAATTTTAAATGGTTGACAGCATTTCGAAGTAGTAAATAAATGAAGTGAAATAATTTAGGTTAAAAATTCAAAGCAATACAGAAAGAAAGGAACTTTCTTGACTGCTCCAGCATCTAAACTAGTTTGAGGACATTTAGTTATCCTGTATATTTATCCCAGGGCTAGTAATTCCTGGAAGTTTGTTGGAAGGGTGTCTTTTGTGCTGCTGTTGTTAAAGTGAGTTAAGGAAGGTAACCAGATTGGCTATGCTGAACAATCCGTTCTTTCTCCTGCCAAATAAAAAAATGATTGCTCCCTTTCCTGTTTACCTGCATCCCTGTTTTCTGTGATAATACACATGGAAGAGGAACAAAGATGAAGTTGTTTCTAAATGTCTGCTGATTACTACTTCTGCAGCATATCTGAGTATTTCTACATTCAGGCTGCTCTTGCATTTTATAGTCTTCAGAGACACTTTAGTAAAATGCTATATAAATGCTATGTAAATAACATGAGAAATATCAAAGGCATGATATTTTCCTAGACTTACAGTTATTCTTCCTTGTGACCACTGTATTAAAAGTGCAACCAATTATGGAACTGGGAATAAGGAGTTTAAGTAACATCTTCCTCCCAATTCTTAATCTGTAATTTTAAGAGGAACTTTTCTAGGCTCCTGAGGTAATAGCTTTGTGTCATAACAAATTATAGGCTCATACATACCTTCAAATTCTTTGTTGTTAGGTAGTTCTTGCTTGTCTGCTTTGTTAAGTGGTCCTGAAATACATCTTTGTTCACTAGATTAACATTGCTTTTTGTGTTAAATTGTCAGTTATTTTATTAAAATACAAATTAGTAAAGAAATAGCTTGTGTATTTAAAAAACTTAGCTGTTATGTTGTGATGATTATATATGCAGCACTTTCAGAATAATTATTTCTTACTGCAGTTTTGAAACAAGCATGCAATTGTCAGTTGCCAGCTTAGTGAAGCCCTGCAGAAAGAAGAAAAAGGGATATAGATAATGTAATGCACCACTTTTTCTGTAGTGTATAATAAACACTTGAGCTGTGAGGAGTGCAAATGTTTTTCCTGAGGTGTAGTTGGCACTGCTAATCTTTGTTTTAAAATGCTGACAGCTAGTGACTTATAGCGTGAATTGGTATGTGTTGAAAAGAAATCAAGTAACAGCAGTGTGAGTAAAATTGTCTGCGAGGGGAAGAAGCAAAGAAGAGGATAAAATCATCATTATTAACACAAAGCATTAAAAGTCCTCACTCAGGACCAAAAGCTGATATGTGAAGAAAGGAAGTATGTGAATGTTTTCTGAATTTTCAAGTTGTAAAGTTTGTGATATCAGTTTTTTTTACTGGCTGTTATGGCAGCTAGAGACATACAGTGGAAAAAAATAGAAGAAAAATAGCATTCAGACTTTCTCAGGTGCTTTCATAACTGTGACTTTAAAAATAAGTATTAAGTATCGTGAAAGTAAAAATGTGAGCACCGGAAATAGGATTAATGATTTGCACCCTCACCATAGACTGAATTCCACAGATGCCACCCAGATAGTCTCTATTCTTCTCACTACACTGCAGTTTCAGCTCTTTTTTTTCTCAGCTTGTTTTCTCTCTTGGGTGAAAGAATCAGATGGAATGGAAGAGTAGTGATTTAGCTCTATGGGAAAGGCTTTTGGAGATATTGAGTTAGCGAGACTTGCTAAATTCCATGTGTCATAGTCTTAGGTAAGGAATACAGAAAATTGCAAAGCTGGATCTGCAAGGTAGAACTGGGGAATTCAATGGTGCTTTTGTACACATATGAAATATGTGTTTGTGGTTGGCTTTGGAGCTTACTTGTGTGGAATAACAAAAAAAATCTTTGGTGGCTGCCACATGCTGTGAAAGCTGTCAGAAGTATTCTCGTAGAGCTTGTCTTGCAGGATGAGCTTTCACACTTCTTTTCTAGTCAGCATTGTAGACTTTTGCCCATCTTGAGAAATCTTTTAGCAAGATGCTCTTCCGCTTTCTCACATCATTATCATCTCTAAAGTTTTCAGATAAACTATATAAAAGGTGACTTCCTCAGGCTGTGGTTATTGTCATAAGTCACAAGAAGGCCATGCTTTTGGAACAGGCACATTGCCTAAATAGGGCAGTAGCTTCTGTCAATACTGCAGGCACTATCTGAGCTTAGGTGCCCTTTTGGGGCCCTGCCAGCTCCTGTGTAATGTTTTATCAGTTAGGAATCTATTTTCAATCCTAAGTGCACAAACACAGGGTGTGATACTAAAATTTGTATCGAAGCGATCTTGTGCCTGTTGTATAACAAAATCCCTTTATACTTCAAAGTATCCAACTTTTTAAATTAGGAAACATTTGTTTAAGAATCTGACATCACTGGATGCAGTAATTGCCCATTCAGCAAAATAATAATCACATTGGATCACATGAACAGTTCATCCAGTCTACTGTTTGTACTCGGCAATGGTGAAAGATGTCTAGAGAACAATAAATACAAGCATGTGTGATACTCCCTGTGTATACTTACCAGACCTCCAGCTCTTTCCAGTTTGAAAACATCCTCAGCCAGCTGTGTATGAAATAAACCTCAGTTGGTTTTTATTCTGTGAAATTCTAGAGTCTCTTCTCTACCCCATATAAATATGTTAAAGGTCTACTGGCAAGGAGTTGCCATAGCAAGTAATTCCTTTTGTTTGCTTAACTATCTTTATTTGATACCTTCTGGTTCTTGTTTTGAAAAGGCAGTGAATATTTAAGCCCATTGTTCATTTCACACCTCCCTTGGCTTTCTAGACCTTTATCATATCTTCTTTGAGTTATCTCTTCTTCATGCTGAAGAGTCCTTTCTTAGACCTTTCTGATATAGAGACTATTCCATACCATTGTGTATCCATGTTGCTTTTCTCAGGGCATTTTACAATCCTGATTCCTGTCTCTTTTTTTGAGGAAACCAGAACATGGCAGTTAAGATGTGGCCATGTCATAGATTTGCATGCCTGCATAAATTTATTTCCCAATAATTCCTAATATTTTATTTGCTTTCTTGACCTCCCGTGAGCATTGAACTCCCATGAAGAATCTGTCATTAACCCCAGGATTGCTGTCCAGGTGGTTATGGTTGGTTCAAAGGCAGTAATTTTATACATGAAGGTATGTTTGCTCTGGTTTTTTTCCATACATCATTTCATGTTCATCTGCATTTAAATTTGTGCATATTTTATTACCAGTTGACTACAAATCCTTTTTCTGCTCTTTGGTCAGCCTTCATCTTTGCTACTTTGAATATCATAGTGAAGTCAGGAAACTCTCCCATATCACTGCTGCCACCCACTTTTCTATGTTGTTTATGGACAAGTTGAACACAACAGATCCCAGCACAGAACACACTGTAATTCCACTGGTCATCTTCCTCCATTGCAGGAACTACTAATTTACCCTGTTTTCCATTGTCTAATAATTTATCTGTACCAAGACATTTTCCCTTCCAGTGTGAGTCCTTAGTTTTGCTAGGATTTTGGTAAGTGACTGTTAAAAGTCTCCTGGAAAGTCCCATGGTGATCTCAGATGGGTCTTAGAAACCTTAAAGCTGATTGTGTTTATCTGGCTGTCCACAAATTTTTTTGTTCTTCTTTTGTGGTCTTGTATTAATTTATCTACTCCACACACCAGGCTGGAATCTCACTTGGGATGTTTTCGTGTGTGTTACCCTTCCAGTTCTTAAGCATAGAAGCAGTTTCAGGAGGTTGCAAATTGCTGTTAGTAATTAAACTATTTCATTAATTAGTTCTTTTAGAACTGTTGGGTAATTATCCAGTCCTGGTGATATGTTACTCTTTATTTTGTCAGTTTGTTCCTTAAAATCTTTAACGATTGTGGTTGCTTGAGTTTTTGGACAGATCCTCTGATGAGTCTTTCCTGAAGAAGGCTGTAGCATTGAGATGTCCCTAATTGCTTTCAGAGTGGGCATGAATCAATGCAAAGAACTCATTTAGCTTCTGTGCAATGACATTTTCTTCTCTGAGCGCTTCTGTTTTATCCTGATCATCAATTAGTTCTGCAGATTCTGACAAACTTCCTGGTCCTGATGTGTTTGAAAAGATTTGTTATTATTTTTGCGTCTCTTGCATCAGTTAGAAGAACTGGACTGATTTTCTGTTGTAATTTGCACACTGCTGTTTGATTTAACAATCAGTTTGTCAGAAACAATTTATTAAATGAAGAATAGATTGGTGTTGCCGTATTGTCCTCTCTAAGGATATGTCCACATTTATCGGGTTCACTGTGCCTGGATCTGCCCAGCTTTCTTTCCAAATGCAACTACCAGGTAGTGGGTCCCAAATCAGTTTGTGGTCCTCTGTGAGCAAGCAGGCTTCTGCTTGTGAGACTAGTTCTTGTCACCACTCCCCCCAAGATATCCCCACTCATTTCAGGCTGTTTGAATGCCCTTTTGGCTCTTAGGATTCCTGCAGTGGGGAAGGTTGTCACAGATGAGGCCTGTAACTGCAGGGAATTTTCCCACTTTGTTTTGGCTTTATTTATTAGGCAAAGGCATATCTGCGTGCAGTGACTGGTCTTTCTGTCTGGTATTTTGGCTGTGATGAGCTCCCAGGAACTTATTTCAGTCAGTCATATAATATAAGTCATGTAATACCCAGAGGCAATCACAGGCTCTTCACAATATGGTGTAATATTGCAGCTCTGTTTGGTTTAGATATACATGTTTGCCTTTTATGTGCCTTGAGAGTGTTATTGATACTCTGCTCAGTGACATCACAGTCTGATTTGTTATTGGGGGCAGTGGTGTGTTTCTTTATTGCTTGCTTCTAAAGAAATGGTCATCAGTGCTGACCTAAGTGTTCTTTGTGTTTTGGTTACTCACCTTTTCCCACTGTGCCGTCCCTCATTTGGTCTGAGGACAGTTTGTGTGACAGCACCATACATCATGTCAGAGAACTGACCCAGCTTCCAATAGCTTTACAACCAAAAAAAAAGAATCCCAGTCCTTTCTTATCATCTGCATTGCTTTCCAGTCTAGTTTGTTGAACAGCCACACAAATACTTCCTTGATCACAAATACTGAGGAAACAATAGGTGAGAAAATAAATTGTGAGTGGAAAGGAGATTGAGTGCTGTTTATGCCATCACTTCTGCTGAAGTGCTTGTCAAGGTAACCCTACAAAGAACTTGCCTTGATAATTTGGTTCTTTTCTCCTGCATTTACAAATACATATTTTTAGTTGTATTCCTTCTTCATCTAGCCCAACATTATAATAGTGCCTAGAACAGTTAAAAAAGGTAATATAGTAATTGACCATTAAAGAGCAAAAATATAAGATTTTCCTCCTGTATTTTTTAGAGAACGTACACTGCCTTTCATCAAATGTTGTTCTGGTGACACCGTGCTTGCTTTTTTTTGTTGCCTTTCTCAGATCTCCAGGTGTCCACAAACAAACCAAGAACATGAGTTGCTAAAAGTCACTAAGTGCAAATGAATCCTTTTCTGAAAAGTTTAGCTTAACAGATCATATTTCGGGGTGTAGAAATTATCGGGTAGGATCCTGTGATGTGGATACACAGAAGTATTATTACATACTTCTAATGGCCTCTCCTTATCAAATACATCCATATAGTCATATGTGGGGGGAAGGGGGTTCCCTTTTTACTGACAAAGTACTCCCTGCTATCACTATGGCAAAGCTTCTCCTCTCTGCTCTTTATTTCACATTCCTCAGTCAAGAACTTTTTTTGCTTTTGATACTTCCAGGTTATTCTACACCATTCTAAGCACATTCCCCCCCTCCTCCTCCAGCCTTTTTTTTTTTCTCTTTAAATTGAGTTTCATTTTGTGTCAGTTGTTATTTCTGGGTTTGAACAAGAACTTTCACTTCAAGATGAATCCATACTGTGTTTGCAAGAGATTAGCTCCAGGATGGTGTAACTACTGCAATTTTGTCTGTAAGTAGATTATCAGACCTTGCAAAGAGAACTCCCAGATTTTCTTTCCAAGGTGCATAATAAAGCAGAAATACGAATTTGGAAGTGAAGTGTAAATTAGATTTGAATGAGAAGCAGGGCAGATGGTAGAATTTTGACTAACTCCACTGAAGTTTGTGTAACATGGAAAGCACATTTCATTTACAGTTGATGATTCAATAGGAACACAGCTGCTGGCATCTGACCTTTTATTTTGTACTATCCCTCCCCTTCTGAGGGTGCAGGCATCAAATAAAGTAACAACAGGTACTTGGCCAGCATGCACAGACTCTGGAATGGACTCCCCTTCCTTATTTATCTTGTTTTAGTTAGAAACTATTGACCTAATTTGCTTTCCTTTCCTACTGATAAGTAAGCCTGTACTGTTTGTACATCTGTTCATCAGGCTTTACACTGAAAGGCAGGTATACTTTAATTGCCAAGATAAACTGTTGTCAAGTTCTGTGACTCAGTAAGTACATGAGGTACCTTTGCTACTAGGGCAGTGCAAGGAATACATTTTTACAAGTAGATAAGTGAAGAAATCTTTCATATCTGTGATCAAATGTGAATGTTCCAGTTGCCAGAAGAATAACAGTTAAATGCTGATGGAGTATGTGGTGCCACTACCACCTTAAAAACAAAAATATCATAGTTTATTCACAGATAGCAGCAAAAAAAGAGACCATCTTCTCAAGTTTTTATTGATTTTTTTCTTCCAATTTGTTTGTATAAGTGAAGCTGTGTAATCTCATATATAGCCTTCCACTCAGGTTTGGGTACTCTGTGGACACCATGTCTCACATGAATGCCTCACTCTAAAAAGATGAAATAACTGACTGTAATTCCTGTCTTTAATTTATCTTTAGTGTGATGCATGTTAAAACCTCCATATTATATAAACTGATCTGATAAATGTAATTTTTCTGTAAGTGTGCAAGAATGTCTGAAATTCCATATGCAGTTAATACTCAAAAAATGTGGAGATGCATAGTAATCTCACTTATGTTTTTTTTTTTTCTGTGTACAAAAAGGCTCATGGGCCTTGCACAGGTTTAGTCTTGCAAGCAGTTTCAAAATGTCATTCAACTTTGCATGTACTTTTTACACAGAAATTTTGAGATGTGTTTTTTACTCTTGCAGTGCTTACCCATGAGCATTTAAAAAAATATAGCCAAAAATAATACAAACCCTTGAGCTTTGTACTAGTTGGGAGAAGTCAATACCAGCTTTCCTCTTTGACTCTGTTAGTTAAATTTTCACTGGAAGATAATGAATCTTCGATACTATTCTATTAAAACCGGATATGCTTGGCTAAAAAAGAAGTGTTTTATAAGTTTGTTTTGCTCGGCTGTAGGTGGAAAGCACAGCTGAGATCACACTTCTCAAAATATCAGTTGATTGCTTTGCGGTACCTGTTTGTCTGTTTCCTGATTGGGCAGAGCTGTTGCTGGGCTGATACCATTTTGACCAAAATTAGAAAGTCAATATAAACGAGTCAAACTAGACTGCCTGCTTTTTTCAGTTCTCTCTTCTGATTCATCAGTTGTTTGTTTCAAATTTTTACAGCCTATGTGAATTGGGTGTTATGCCAGCAAAGGTGAAAGCTCTTAGTGGTTAGTCAGTAAGAATGCTCATAAAAATTTGTCTTGATGACATTTAGATGCTAGCAAAAAATATGATGCCTAGTTAAAAAAAGTGGAAGCAGGTCCTACAGAGTGATACTAAAATTAAATATATGGATGTGAGAACCTTTTCCTCACTTAGGAGACTGCTGCTTCTCATGTACGATGATAGCACTCATGTTCCCGAGAGGATGTTATTGACAATGTCTTGTGGCAGAGGCTTAAAACCTGGAACTTACTGGTGAAGGCCTGTAGGAAAGAAGGACTTGCTGCTTACACATCTTTTTTTCCTTCAGTATTAGTATGTATACTTCAACAGAGTTCAACAGTACCTGGTTAACTTACATTATTAATACTAGGGAGGGTTAGAATATGTGTAAATATAATTCAGATATTTGAAGAAAAACAGCATGTAAATTGTTTAGCAAAATTCTAGGTTAGTGCAAGTGCATCTGTAAGGGTAGATGGCCCTGATATACTTGAAGAAATGCTGTTACTTTACCTGCACTGTTAAGATAAAGCTACAGATTTTTCTTTTTGGAAATGAGTAGGTTTTGATGCAAGTGACAGAGGTAAATGTTTTAATTAGTTTAAACTTGGGTCACTTCAGACTTTCAGAATTTTTTTTTTCTTGTCTCATAATGCTGGGTAAGAAAAAGATGGGTATGTTGTTAAATGCCATTCAGTTAGGATCCACTAGTCTTGCCACAGAAAGGCTTTATCTCAGTATGTACAATTCCCTGTCCCACTGAAGATCAGGCTAGAAAGTGCTTTAAGAGAGCAACTTGGTTAAATCATGAGATCTCGAGATACTTTATAAAAATACTTATCACTTAGCAATGATAAGAATAAAAGGGTAGGAAGAGCACAAAAAATCAAAACAGAAAAAAAAAACCACAAAATGAGATGCAACCAAAAAGGGACATAAAAAGAAACAAGAAAACTTTTTATAGTAGAGTAAGGAGACAATAAGGAAATAATTGCTCTAGTGTTCAGAAGAACGTGAGCATTATTGACAGATGTCACTGTGAATAGTGAAGTGCTTTTTTTTGCGGAATGCCTTTTTTTACTTCTTTTTTGAAAGGGTTAAGTATGACCAAATGAATAATCTGTACTTCAGCCTAAGTTCATTTATCACTAAAAAATGAGCTGGAGCATATTTAAATGTCTTCAAAACAGCTAGGCCTGATGCAATTTACCTTTGGTGTTTACAAAAGGACAGAAAGGTGATTCCGATCACTGGGATTCTTGAAAAATTGTATAGAATTTCAAGGTTGTAGGGCGCTTGTTTTTAAAAGAAGAAACAGGAGGAACTGGAGAATAACAGACCAGTCAACTTAGATTACATTTCTGGTAAAAATCTGGAACAAATAATCTGGCTATCTGTAAGCAATTGAAATTAACTATGAAATGAGTAAGATCTAACATGGCTTTAACAGTAATAACTCAGTGGAACGGAGTTTAACCTCTGCAATCATTGCCAGGCCCAGAGGAGGAAAGGTTGTGGTCTTTGCCCATCACAGCTGACACTTGAAAGATTAGTAAGCTCTAGTCCATATGATTGTTCTAGTTATGTAAAGTGCTGTTTTAAGACGTTTTAAGATTACTGTGGGCTTGGTAAAAATAGATGACCTATACTAAGTATATCCCATTAGTAATTACCCCAATGCTATCCTAGTTCTCTCAGACATTTTTGATTTCTTATGTGATTTGGGTTATGAAAACGGTAGCATAAAAAATTATTTCTAGGTGCTGTATCTGGAATTCTTCAGTCATTCTGGATGTGCTATTACCTGAATTGTGAAGCAAATAAAGTATTATCGTTTTAAGCAGCTCATACCTTCTGATGTTTTCCATGTAATATGGTTTGTTTATTTATTTTACTGCAGGATTTAGTTGTCCGTATCGTCTTCATTCTTGGTAATTTAACAGCAAAGAATAACCAGGCCCGTGAGCAATTTTTTAAAGAAAAGGAAAGCATTAACACCTTGACATCATTATTCCAAACCTACTACGAACTTGATTTGAATGCACAGACATGGTACCATGATAGAGAAGGAAAAGGAAAAAACCACCTAAAGCATCCTTCAGAAGCAGAAGATGTTATGATAAAACTGATAAGAGTGCTGGCCAATCTCTCAATTCATCCCAGCGTAGGAGCCACCCTGGCAGCTGCTCATCGTGTTGTTGAATTACTCGTTACCGTACTAGGTAATAAAATCTACGTTGTGTTTGTTATCTTCCTTCAGCCTATAATGAGAGTTCAGGATTTTTCATTGCAAAAAAAACCAAAGTCAATTTGCTGATATTCATACATAGAAGGCCTGTTTGAGACAGTGAATGCATTGCTGCTTTGATACAGAGTTTTCAGTATCTGGGGAAAGATGTTGTCGAAGTGTTTAATTCAGTGATTAGATTTGCAGATATGATCATTAGGGTAAGAAAACAAATTTTATTTTAAACACATCTCACTGAGAGTTCATGTATAAGGGAAGTTTGTTCTTGTCAGGTGCTACATAGATGTGTTTGGTGGTGATATTTTTTTTAAGGTTTGCATTTTTTGTGACTGTTCTCAATTAAGTATTCTTTTTGTTCTCTGCGCCCATAACTTTCAGCCTGCTCAAAGAAATTTCTCATATTTTTTTCTTCTTTTTCCAACCTTTTAGCTCTTTTGGATGGAAGAGCGTGTCCCTCTCCTGCCAAGTGGAGGCTTAGGACCGTAGTTCCTTTACCACTTACCGATCCCTTTGTAAATCTAATTACAGAGTAGGACTGGGTTTGTTGTCCCTGTAACAGAGTTTAGCACTGAGAAGATACATCTCAGACGGCTCAGTGTATTTTACTCTGTGATGAGAACATTAAATATGTTAAGACAATCAACCTGATTATACACTATCTTATAGTCATGGGGGATTAGAGAAGGCAAACTCACAACTGTATTCTCTCTCATGGGTTGAAACTGTCTCAATGTCTTAATCATTGTGTAAATGCTTTTGAGCTTCAAAGCTTCTCTCTGCTAGCCTCCCCTCTTCTTGAGCACTCAGTTTACTACATCAGTCAGTTTACTACAAAATGTTCTCTCTCCCCTCTTTTATTTCCTTCACTCTTGGTTTCTGAGGCCAGAAACCTCAGATAAATCGGTATACACAACTTTCAGACTTACAGATGGGATTTTACGCTGGTTAACATTCTGTCAGGAACTCTAAGAGAATCTTTCAAATATTGTTAAAGATTTTTTATCCAATTTTTTTTTTCAAGGTACCTAACATTTCAGTGTAATAGTCCTTGGTATTTCTGTGTCTGTCCCATAGCCCTATTTCTGCATGTGGATTCTCCTCAGTGCCATCTTCAAATAGCAAATAGGTTCTGTAAATGCCTTAACTAACTAGATTTTAAATTGTTTCCTTAATCACAATGATTTCTCTAAATTGATAGTTGTAAAGAGTGACTTTGTATTGCCATTTTTGGATCGGGTGTTCCTGTTAGCTTCTACCATGTTCCTGAAAAACAGAATAGTTGACTATAATAGTGGCCATGTAAACTATTACTCAGTTTGCTTTTGAGATCTAATGCACTCCTAAGTCAGAATCATGTGCGTGTGAATCTACATATATTTTGTGGGTTTTGACTCTCAGAATACAAGTCCATCGATGACTGTGAAGAGCTGGTCATCAATGCTGCCACAACAATCAACAATTTGTCCTACTACCAAGTGGAGAGTTCTGTGGTTCAAGACAAGAAGCTGCACATTGCTGAAAGTAAGGACTTTTAAAATACTACTTTTTGTATAGCTTTTAGAAAGTGAAAATATTTTGACATAACAGAAAGTAAAGACACTGATAGTGTTTGTGGTATCATATTGTAGGAATATAAAGCTCATAGGGCTAAATTCTTCCCATAATGATTTCTGATTCTTTTGGAAAGTAATTCTGTGACTTATATGAAAGTAGCTGAGTTGTTGACAAAACCCCTTCCTTGACTCCCCAAAGGAATTTACCATATTGTTTTCTGTGTAGCAATTTTTGCTAGATTTGTTAAAAATCCATATACCTGAGTCAAAATAATCATGTGGCTTTTTACTTCTCATCAGGGTACAGTAAGATTTTTTTTTTTTCTTCTCGATACTTTCTGTACCTGCAAAATCTGATTTCTGTCACTTTCTGGCTTATAAATCCATTGGCAGTGTTGTATTGGGGGATTCTCTCCCCCCTGACAGTATGGACAGCAATAATTTAGTGATGTGTAGGAACTGCAACTGAGTTCTGGGTCTCAGTGTGTTAATGTTGTGCAAAAGGTAGAGTTTATGTCTTGCATATCTTTCTGTCTAAATAGACAAGGCATGGGGGAGAGACAGAACCTGAAGTTTGCACAACAGGTAGAACGAGGAGTAGGAAAAAATATCCTGGCTGTCAACCTAGTGTCCTGACTGGTAGAGGTAACAGTTCTGCTGTTCTGTCATGACTCATTTTGTCACCTATAAGCCAGCTGCCTCTTACTGCTGGTTGGAAAATGTGGAAACAAATTACTTCTCTGCCTGTCCCATTTGCTCTCCCTCTTCTGTTTTGGTCGTTAGCATGTGAAACTAGTGCCATCACCTTTCCTCTGCCTGAACTGAGGAAAGAGAACCCTTTGATGGAAGACCAGCAGGCTTCCTCCTCCAGGAGACATTTTGAGAATATTTACTGATACAAGTGGTGGTTCCCAAAGACAAAAAATAATAATTTCAGATGTTTCTTTAAGACAAGTTCAAGACATGTTCAGTATTGCAACATTCAGAGACAGAAGTAATGGGAACTAAGCCAACCTCTACTCTATATTTATTTCCTTCACTTTTCTGTGGTAGAAGCGTTAAGGGTTGACTTATTTAAATCCTGTATATGATGGACTGATTTCAGTGGTTTGTGTCATACAGAAGACTGATAAATGTAACTTCTGTAACATCGCTCCTTTGCCATGCAACAAACCCCCCCATGATGATAGTTCTTCCTATGAAATGTTGGAGTTCTCATTCTGCTGCTGAAGTTACACACTAATCATATATTAAGCTGCTAAGCAGGAAAGCAGCAAGGAAGTGAATGCTTCGGATTGAGACAATATTAAGTAGCTGCTGAGAGAAAATGTGCTTCCTTGTTATAGCAGGAATGAGAGAAAAGAGAGCTAATGTCAGAAAATAATTTGAGTTTTAGGAGACATCCCACTATAAGACCATCCGTTCAGGATCTGAATCAATTCTCTTATATATTACAACTTTTTTTTAATTATGTCTTGCTGGATTTCCACATGAGCCCACTCAAAAATGCATAGCAAACCTGGCTCCCATTATTACAACTGTGCTTGGACTGTGTCCATAACTGTTTATTCCTTTGCATTTAGCCCCATATTGGAGCTCTTTGTCTCATCTTCAAAACCCTACACAATTTAGTTCTCACTCTACCATCAGCTCACCCCCTTCACTGCCACCAGACAGACAACTGTATATTTCTTAAATATAAGAAATTTCTTATATTTGTTGCTGTTGCTGCTTGCTTCTGATACTCATTGATAAGAAGCCAAGCACGTATTTGTGATATACAGGTAATTGTTTTTGTTTCATTTCTCTGCAAACCAATAGTGCTTTTGAAGCTGTTAATGAGCAACAATATGGATGGAGTTGTGGAGGCTGTCAGAGTCTTTGGCAATCTTTCCCAGTATCATGAGGTCTGTGACTTCATCATGCAGAAAAAGAGTGAGTTGCTTTTGCATTTGTACGACTCCTGTTTTTAAATGTCCATGGTTCTGAAAAGAAAAGATTGTTAATAAGCTGTCTCAGTTAAAGGGTAGAAGCAATCTTCCCTGATGTTTTGCAAATTAGGCAAACATTAGAATCCAATAATAGTCATTATAAACACCATTTTATTTCAGTTTCATTAAAATGGAAATATTGGATTAGCAAAATACACTATGGTGCTTTCACAAAGGTAAATACTACAAAACCTCTGTTTTTCCTAAAGATTCAAATTTTGAAATTTCCCTTCGCTCATCAAGCTTTCCAAATCCTACAGGTTAGTAGTGGTATGATATAAAATGAAAATCTGACTAAATTCTCATTTAGGTTCATAATCACATATTTTTGATACCATGTTCAGCAGTTAGTTAGCACTTTGTAAGATGCCTCAACAAAGAGAGCTCCTGTTTGCCTCTGGGTGAAGTAGGATACAAGTCTTCTCAAGTCCTTTTGCTTTGGGTATCTAAAGAGCTTTGGGAAAAATGGCAACTCCTTGCTATCCACAGAGGGTGTGTCATCAGTTTAATTAGACACCAGTTCACTGTAAATTTTCTTGGTATCTACCTGTCAGCGCTGAAAGCGAGGTGATACACCACAATATGCAACCCTTTATATCAAGTGTGGACAAAGCACCATTTTTGGAGGTAAAGGGAGAACTGACACTTAGTAGCTGGTTGCTGGTGAACTGTCTCAGTCAAAGGACTGAATTTTCCAGCTGGGAGAGGCTGTGGACGGTGTGCCAAGCTCAGGAAGAGCTGAGAGGCTGCCTCTCCTTTAGGCAAGACTGACTCCCTTGCTGGGGTTGCCTCCACAGTGTCCCCAGTGTCAGCAAGCGCTGCGAGACGCTGCACGTCCAGCCTCTGCTTCTTGCTTGTCTCCCACAGGAGCCCCAGGCTGCAGCAGTTGCAGCTGGACTCAGTGCTGTCTGGGGCAACCCTGCCACTCAGATTGAAGAACAGTGCCAGATGCCAAATCCTAGCAGTTTCTGCTGACTATGCAATTGAAAGGAGGGTGATGCTTTTAAGAAATAAACTTCAATTCAGTTTGGTCAACTTGACGTCTTCTGAATTGGATTTTCACATTTCTTTAGTGTATTTTTATAAAATAAAATAAATTAAAATAAAACTGTTGTTCTGCATGATGTTATACTCTCAGTCATGCACCTGTTTTACAAATGTCATAGTTATATGCTACAAGGCTAAGTTTTTGGGTAGGGTATCCTGCTTTCTAAGGATACATTTTTAATAAGTGTGTTGTAATGGCACTTGTATGGTAAGTCCATCTTCCCAGTAATACTCTTTCCTTCTTTACAATCCAGTATACAAGTTCATGATTGCTTTGCTTGATTCCAAGAACCACGATGTCTGTTTTTCTGCCTGTGGAGTTCTGCTCAATCTCACAGTAGATAAGAACAAAGGAGCTTTTCTGATGGAAGAAGGAGGAATTGGAAAGTAAGTTCCTGATTGTGCTTATGAAAAAGGCAATTTTGAGTAGTTTATCCAAAACATTGCAATTGGATTGTTTTTTACTGGGGCTGGTAACTTGTAATAAAGATGCCAGCATAGAAGATAAATTGGCACCTGATGTTCATCCAGAAAGAGCCTTTCATATGGGGATTTTTTTGCAGAGGCATTAAAGTGGTTTAGCCTACTGTAGAGCCAAAACCCATAGAATAATCTCCCAAAGATCCTGCTGATATATACAGCAGAGGAGAGCACCATACTACAGAGCAACTAAGGTATGGCTTTGCAGTAGCTACTTATGCTCAACTCAGCTGGATCCTATGTGGGCTCCAGTTAATAGGCACCTTTAATGTGTATCTGGTGTGACTGTGAAGGTTACTTCAGGAACAATGATATCCCACATGGTGTGTTGAAATTCTTGTAACTACTTAGTACTGTAGGGAGAACTATCTGATGTAGCCATGCTCGGCAGAGAACAGCTCCTGAGTCTCCTCTCTCTGGGAGTTCAAGTTTAAGGCACTGATATTATAAGGGATATTAAATCTTGATGCAACACTTGTAGCTTTGATGTTCAGATAATAGCGGATCTAGCTTAATTGGAGGAACATGAAAGATCATGTTCCCATGCTTATAAAGCAGTTGGTCCAACCCACATTTATGAAACAATAAGCTTTCCTGTTCATACATCATATAATTACTTTTTTATACAGTGTAAACAATGCATAATCTTCTCATCCTTCCTTCCCATGTTTTAGTTAACTTACAATATAAAGCTGAAAAAGTAGAGTGAAAACAAGTTACAGGCAAATTGAATAAATGTGAGAAATTTCTATTATATATTCTGTAGCATATAGAATCATAAATTTGAAATTTTCTGTACTGTGTCTGAAAATTTGTGAAGGAAAAACAGTAACAGCATTTGGACAGTCACAAATTGTAATGAAATTTGATAGAATTTTAGTGTCCCTGAAATGGTTACATTTATGATGCATGTCAGTGAAATTGGCCAATTGGGTTAAAAAGTTATAGGGGATGGACAGGTACAGGCAGCATACACATGTACATGTAGACAAAAGGCATGTTCATATCCTTAGGGAACTACGCTGAATGAAAAGGGTGAAGTTACTGAGGAAGAAAACAGCATCTGAAGTTTATTAACATAGAATTTTCCTGCAAACTTTCATAGAGTTTGCTGACATTTCTAGACTTACAGATTTTGAAGGACTCAGGAGAAAATTCGATGGAGCAAACCACTGTTTTTGTTTGGTACTGACAGGTTAGTTGACTGTTTGCAAGACTTTGGGCCGGCAGACTGGCAGCTGTCTTGTTTGATATGCAAAACCCTGTGGAACTACAGTGAAAACTTCACAAGTGCAGCCTCGTGCTTTGGAGGAGATACCAACACGTTGCTGGTGCTGCTCACATCACTTTTAGGTGAGATTCATAATCTTGGTCGCTTTTCCTCAATAAAAGAAATGGAAGAAGCAAAATCAAAGCAGTATTAGTTTGGTTGGGAAGCCTGTCATGTGGCTTTAAGTGGTTGGCTGGTTTAGACTATCCAGCAACACAGTGGTCTGTTGCCATTCAGCACATTCCCTCAGGTCTTACAGATTGCCAGGGTAGAATTTTCTGCTGTCACTGCCCACTCTAGTTTGCCTACTTTGCATGCTCCTAATGCTTTCCACCAGCTGCCTTTTTGCCTGCTTAGACCTTCAGTGCATACCTTTCACTGGGTGTGGGCCCTTCTGGCCTCAGAGGTCACTGCAGGTGTTGTGAGGAGCAAGGGCTTGGCTGTGATGCACCTGGTTACTCCACAGTGCACACCGGACACCACTGGGGAATATGGCTTTTCCCCTCAGCCAGAGGTCTCTGGGGTGCCGCAGGCTGAGCTTGATGCTTGGCCACCCTTCTTTGCTCAGCATGGCCTCTTTGCGAGCGAGGACAACATTGTGGCAATGTCTCATCTGCTCCCAAAACTCCTCCACAAATGCAGGCTGGAAGGGGAATGTTTGGACCCTGATGCGCTTACCCAGTTGGATCTTTTCATCTGGACACTTAACTTTTGCTTCAAATTTTATAGACTTTAGTTGCTTTGTGATAGTCCTATAGTCAGTAGATGTAATTTTCGTTCTTTATTTTTTGAGCACTGCTTTGCTTATGATTTTATTTTGGGCAGGTCATTTGCAATTATATTTAAAAACACTTGAATCTTTAAAATGTCAATGAAATGGAAGGAAACTAACTAATTTTGATATGGTTTTAATTGGAAATTGAGTAAAGATGTATGCTTGCTGTCAGACCCACACAGAATGTGAGATCCCCGTGATCTCTTGTTTTTAGACAATGAGAAAAGTGGGTGAATTTGTGAGGATTTACCTGAAAATATCAGTATTTCAAGGTTATTAGTGCACTTTTTAACATTCTGCAACTTTACAGCCACAATCATGCATGAAATTTCTGGCATGCAGCAAGGAATATATATCTTCATTTTAGAAAATTTGTACTTACTTTTTCCTCTGCATTTAACAATGCTTATTTGAGCAATTGATTTGATTGCAGAGTGCAGGCTGGATAGTAATTGTGACTCTCATTAACAGGTACATCTGTCATGAACTGGAAGTTCATGTATGATTGCAATTGCAGTTGCAATTGTGATTGTAATGCAACTGTAATGACAATTAAAAAGAGGTTAGAATGAAATCAGAGGGCTAGTCTTTCTTCACACTGTAGTCAGAAGAGTAGCTGTAAGAGGAGCACATCTTACTCATTGGATCTGGTTCCTCTGTGTGCAAAGAGCCAACAAATCTTAGCAATAGCAGCTGGTTAATACTGTCCTATATCTTCCTCCTCCCATTGTATTCAGTAACAGCCTTGAACTGTCATTGCTCTGATTCTATCATTCAGGAAGCAGGAGGCAACTGCTGACCATCAGTGAACTCTACTTAAGCGTCAGCACACCCTCAGGAAGCGGAAAAAGTGGAGCATGGCACAGCAACACCTCACTTCACCTGCTGTGCTTGGCCTCCTCCCCTTTATTTTTCCCTCCACTACCTGGCACAAGATGACAAGAGATTATGAGGGAGCTAAAAGGGAGTGGAAATAGCCTGAAAAGATGTTGGGCCCAAGAGAAAAGCTGGACAAAAGACACCATTTATTTCTCTTTTTCCCTGCCTAATCCCCGGAGCCTGATATGCAGCAGCACTGCTTTCCAGTGGCACTTGTCATTTGTCTTCTTTCAGCTGCTCTCGAGTTCCACGTCACTTTACTGGCTCAAAGCTTCTGGAGGCTGATGTTCCCAAGGCAGCAGCTTTGCCTTGTTCCAGGCCCTCAAGAATAGCAGTGGAGATGAACCTCTATCTTGATAACATTCTTCTGTTTGGTCATTCAGTGAAATTTCTCCTTGCTCTTTCCAGACTTTTTCTTCTACTCATCTTTACCTCCACTATCAATTCGAGGAGGTTATTTTGGAATCTCAGTACATGTGAACTCTTGCATGACGTGCCAGTAGCTTCCAGGGCTCCTGGCCCCAGTCTTGCCAGTGTTACAAGGATGGGTAGCCCTTGCAGACCACTGAGGTCTGCACTCTGGTCTTCAGCTTCCCCCACAGTGTGCAGACCCAGTGTGCTTGTCTTTTCCCTGGGCTTGCAGCCAGTTCATATGCTATTTGGCCAGTACCCAATTTTCCTAGTTTTTGAGGAGAGTCGTGGGAAAATTAAATTATCTGAGGATGTACAGCTTGCGTGTGGAACACTGATCCTTGCTGATCCACAGTGTTACTCACATTCTGTTTTGGGAAATTTACTGTTTCAGTTCAACACTTCAGCTTTGAACTGGTTCTGACCCTTGTTCTTGTAGTACTGGAATTCTTGACCTCAGTGATTCCATAAACATTCAATCAACTTCTGGGAGCAACAGCTGTCTACTAAAAGGGAGAAATGTTTCTTGCTCTGTGTTAGAGATAGTTAATTTGGGCAGAAAAATCAGGAGTAGGCAAAGCAATTCTCCCTGAAAACAAGGCCCATAATCCCTTATCTTCCCCTTCAGGTTCTTTCACTTCTCTGCTGCTAGGAGTCGTTTTAGGTATGTTGGGTTACTGTGCCATTGATATGACAAGAGCAGACTGGCACAAGTTGCAGTAATATGAAGTTCCAATTAAACATTAGGAAAAGAAATTTCCATCATGGCAGGGGCCAGGCACTGGAACAGCCTGCTCAGAAAGTCTGTGGAATCTCCATCCTTGGAGATGGTCAGTACTCAACAGTACATGGACCAGAGCAACATGGTGGCTCTGCTCCAGAAGTTCTGTCCAACCTAAATTATCCTATGATATCATCAAATGTGGATCTGATGACTGAGGCTGGATTTTCTCTCTGATTACAGGTTTTCTTCCTGCAGAGATATGACATCCATCTTGAAAGAATGGGTCTTTTCTCTTTATTTTATTACAGAAAGGCTTTAAATGGCATTTCTTTATGCAGAACCCCTTTTGTAATCTACCTCACATTTAATTTTGGTAGTTTAGAAACAGTGTAGTGGCATAGAAGTCAGGTACTGTTTGCAGTTGCTGGTAGCTTTGTATGAACCAGACCCCATCTCCATGGACAAGGAATGTTGCTCTTTCCTTTCTAGCTGTTGCAGCTCAGGCCATCTGCTCTGCACAGGCACCTTGGCATGCTTTTGGATGCATGAGCATCTCCTTTCTACACAAAGTTTGACTCAAAATGTGGGAACTGAAGTTTCTCTTCAGCCCCAAGTTGTCTTACCTGCTGTGACTGTGCAGTAAGCTCCCTGACAGAGTTACTCGTTTAACATGTTGTGAATCTGGTGCTCTTTCATAGTCTAGACCAAAGGTAAGTCACACTTGACACTCCCATTTAGAGCAGGATTCCACCTTCATTTTAGGCCCATTTATGGTCTAAAGTAAAGTACCCTAATGTCAAATATCCTCCTGTTAAACTGTATGAAAACATTTGTTCAGTATTATCAGCTGTGTCTGTGGATTCTTGGATTCAGGAGAATGCTTCTGGTTGCAGACTGATTTCTTTTTTCTCTAAGAGTTTGTCTCTTTGCCACATTCAGTGCCAGGCATAACGGAGGGGGAATAATGAGTGATGACTTCCCTTAATTCCTAACATTGCTTGCCTTTATTAAAGTGTTCTGTTGTTTTATTTTTTAAATTTGTGAGGAAGGGAGGGCATCTGTAATACAGTAACTAGTGTGCTTCAGTTTCCCTCAGTATGATAGTAGATAGAGTTTGAAAGGGTCTCCTTGAACCAGAGCAGCAGAGCAATTTGTGACAGGGAAAACATAGTTGTAGTTAGATGAATTGATTCCTTACCTTAGCAAAGTTGCTGTGGGTAATGTTAAATCCTGGTACTTTGCAGAGCGACAGCCCCAGTAAATGCTTGGTCTTGGAGATACAGTTTAGCTACACCTGTAAGAATAAAAGAACCTGCAATGCCCTTTTCACTGTTTTACTGACCTTAACATCCTTTATTTTCAATTCAATCTAAATCCCTCAGACAGTGATGCTCAGCTTATCTGAAGTGCAGAGTTATTTTTAAGCCATCAACGTGCACAACTGGTAAGCTGTATGTGCCGTAGTCATAAAATACATAGTTGGGTATATTTTTATTCAGAACTGATGACAATATTTTCCTTGATTGCAGATGAAAAGCTAGTGTTGGACTGCAGCCTTGAGAGAGAGGGAAGGGACTCCCACAAACTACATTGGGAAAGAGAGTTCAAGCCTGTGGCAGAGAAACTTCTTGATAGAATTCAAAGCAATCACTCCTTTCTTCCAGCTGTGCCTATTACTCCATTTTAGTCAGTCTTTTCTCTCTTTTTTTTTTTTTTTGGTCATGTAAATTGTATAGCTTTATATTTCTAATATACCTGTATGTTGCCATGAGGAAGAAAGTTAAAGAGCGTGGCTATCTTTTGAAGAGCTTGTATGAAATTTTTGCATGTGTAATTACTTTTTGCAATAGACTTGAACTGATCAAGCAGCTGCTCAGTGTGATTTGTCTGTTGATTCCATAATTTCCTGGCTGGGAAAAAGAAACAAATGTATTTGCTGAACTTTTAATTTTCAGAAGGTACTTGGACCTCTGTGGTACCAAAAATGCTGTGCAGTACAGAAGAACATTATGTGACAGGAGCCACATTTCACCTACAGACTTGTATATGATTTTACTTTATACAAAGTTGTGCGACACAGTAACCCATATGCTACTTGGGCATTGTGCTGTGTTCCTTCATGAGCTTCACTCTTCAGACTGAATGCTGTCAGCGGTTGGGGGAAAGTCACTTCCCTTTCCTTTGGAGATCCCTCTTTCTTTTTCTGATACTCTGTGACTGGGGTCTACAGTATCCCAGCTATCCCAGCTCCTGCCTTGGCACTTACAGGATATAAGCTGTGCTGGCCTTTCCCGAATTGGGACTTCACATCTTAAGGCAAAACACTTGTATCCCTGATCAGAGACGATTTTAGCTGGTCTGTTGTGTTCTTCTTTCAGTTTTTCCAACACTCTGAGGGGCCACCTGTGTGCCTCTGCTTCTCAGACTTCTTGGCCAGTTGTCTCCCCTGAACCTGCATCTCCATCCATGGGGCAAAAAAAGGCCTGTTCCTTCATGTTCCTTCTAACTGCTGCTGGCTTGTTTGTTGCTCAGTTTTCATCCTTTCAGCATGTAGAAGTCCCTGCTTGTAGCCCATGGATTAGCTCAGCAGGTGCATCGCTGGCCTCACGCATTAACAGCCTAGTTGGCTCCAGGGAGCTTTACAGACCTGACCTATTTCTCTCTTTTCTGACCTCAGATTGCTAAGAATAAACTGCTGTGTGGAGGCTGCCGGGCTCCTGCTCCTGAGGGTCAGCAGCATCGCACTGTGCTGTGTGCAGCAGGAGAGTTTCCAGCCTGGCAATCCCTGCGGAGGCTGGAAGAAGTTGTTGTTCTAAGGCAGTGATTCAGAGCTCCCTCAGTGGCACTGCTGTACCTTTGGGAGTGCCCAGGCCTCTGCTTCCCGGTGAGGAGAGGAAGAGAGGAGGCTGGGAAGTGGAGCCATAGTAGAAGAGTAGGGAGACCTTTTTCCTAATTTAGGCCCCTGCTTCTGTAGGCCAGGCACGAGGAGATTTCATGGTCCAGGTTTTGGGAATGGTGAGAAGGAAACTTCAGTGAAGGTAATGAAATTTTCTATATTCTTTGTGTCTCAGCAGCTCTGTTATTTCTTGTGCCTAGTTGGCTCAGCCCCACAGTGAGTTGCTCCAGGAGCGTGTGGCAGCCTCCATCACTGCAATCCACAGGCAGGAACTGCTCAGCAGTTCAGTGTGGTTTGGCTCTTACAACAGCTCTGCTGAGCTTGAAAATATCTCAATTATCATCCCTTCTTTTGCCATTTTAATTTTAGCTGAAGTTGAACAGAAGATAAATGGCTCCATTTGTTTCTTGGAGAAAAGAATGGATTTACTTTTGGGAAGTATTAAAGAAAGGATGGAACCACCGGCAGTGGTTCCAGTAGAGCTGCATGGCTCCATGTCTCTCTCTGGAGAAAAAAATTGTGGGTAAGAAGCAGCAGCCCCAGAATGCTGAATTTCAGGTGTGTTCTTATGGCATTGTCTACCACTTGGGTATCTTTGCCACAAACCTCAATGAAACAGGTCTCTTATGTGCAGGAGCCCATTCCTGTTTAGCGACACCTCCCTTTGGGGAGGGTTGCCAGTTCTACAGCTGAGGGGGGTGTGACGCTGCTGCTGCTGCGCACACAAGGTGCTGCCCTTCCCACAGGCCGCAGGCTGGGGCTCTGCGGGGCTACCTGGGACTGTCAGGGCTGAGAGCTGAGGAGCACAGTGCACCTGAGGTCACCAAGGCAGGGCTGGGGCTGGTCCCTTGTGCCCTCCCATCACTCACACCTGCTGCTCCGGGCAGCCATCGCTACTGTGATGAAGCGTCTGTCAACTTAACCATTGTCTTGTTTTTAATGACTCACCCCGCTGTCTTTGGCTGACACTGTGCTTAACAAACAGCCTTGCTGGTTGTTTTCTACTTAGGACCACAAACCCCTCTGCATTTTTTAATGGAAAATCCCCAAAAACTTTTAGGCCCTTTCTCCAAAGTAAGTAGCTTGGTGTGTAGTTGGGATTGCCTGCATGTTGCGGCTCGTGCTCTGATGGCAACTGTGACCATGTGCAGCCACTCAGACACACATATATGCTGCCGTGTTTACTGCTCGAAAAGGAAGAGGACACTTGGATGTGTCTGAAGAGCCTTGGATGGAAGTGGCCAGGTTAGGCTTCTTGGAAGACTCCATGTCTACCTTTGACCCCAAAAAGCAGCAGGAGACTGAGGTGCTGCCGAAACATCCTTCACAGACTGGAAAGGCACAGCTCAGCTGTATGATATGCCCTTAGACAGGAAAGTTTTGTTCTGTTTTTTGGAACATTAAAAATCCTGTATTTTCAGTTAAGAGGAAGCACCAGATGCTTCCTGTTAGTCACAATTTTTGACGGTTTATTAATCTTTCTCCCCTAGATTTTTTTTAGGTATTTTAGCTTCTTGGACTGTAAACTAAAAACTGTTCCCAGAATGTTCTGCAGTAAGAGAAACCAGTCTGAGCTGAGACCCAGGCCAGAGGACAGAAATCAAATGGATTCTACTTGTGGGCTTGGGAAAACCATTTCACAGATTCATAGAATATACTGAGTTGGAAGGGACCCATCAGCATCATTTAGTCCATCTCCTGGCCCTGCACAGAACACCCCAAGAATCACACCATGTGCCTGGGAGCGTTGTCCAAATGCTTCTTGAACTCGACATGCCTTACAAATAAGGCTTCTACCTTCCTCTAAACAGGGAGGAGTTTTTACACTTGGACTACAACCCCTGTTACAACCAGCTGTAGGAGTGTGTCCAAAATAGTTTGTCGCTCCCTTTTAAGCAACCCCCCCCTCTGTTACCTCTTGCCTGACTGTTACCTCCATCTGACTGCACAGACCTCGCCACCCTTCTGGCAGTAGCCAATGAAAATCAGCAGCCTAATCTGGAACTAAGTTCACTACTGAAGGATTTTAAAATCAGTTTAACTCTTAAAACTATATTTAGAGCTAGTTTTCGAAAATAAGTGATTGCATTAACATATATTGGAATCTCTGAGCCCACCATGTCCATTGCCTGTGAGAAAAGAGAAAACCTTACATGACAGAGTATTCCTAAATAGAAGGTGGACGACCATGAGAAGGGCGAAAACATCAGGAGTATAGGAAGGGTGTTCCTACTACAGTATTAATGAAGATCTAGATCTATGTTTTTAAACTTTATTTTCTCCCATCATTTTAGACTCAGTTGAAAAATTCATGGCTCATCATTTTAAGTATGTTTGCACAGTTACTGTTTCAAACATTTTTAAGTGGTCTTTGAACCAGTAAGAACAGAAGCTTAAAGTTAAACCACACAGAAACACCAAGAGAAAAAGTTGTTACCTTTATTTCAAAAATACCAGTAATACTGACAAATTTAAAAAGCAATTCACACTCATACAAAAGTATTCATGTGTTCTCCAAAACCAATGTATATTAAACGTCAGCATTTTAATCATGTTTTGATTTACTAAAAATAGATGGTTTTTAGCCTAGTTATTTAAGCAACTGCAAAAATCAGTAAGACCAGCGTTGGGCATGTAATACAGTAGGACTGTTTGGCAGTCTAGAACAACATTCCCACACCTTGTCCTAGCTCCTTCTTGGTTCATCTGTGAAAAAGAGGACAAGAAGCTACTCGACACTTTAGGTAGGTAGATCTCTAAAAAGCTCTGAGGACTCCAGTCCCCTTTTTTCCATAGGAAGACCATTGCACTTTGGAGCTCACAAAATAATGCTGAACAAACGTCCTGTAGCATTTTAAGGCTAAACTAGTTGAGAAAATTGACTGCTATCTTTCAGATTATCACTGTGGACAGAAGAGGTTTAGTTCTGATTAAAAAGGGAATCTAAATAACAAGGCTTTTTTGAAACCACACACAGTAAAGGCTCAGACAATAGCAGTGCTCACTTCCACTTCTAGCTTAACTGGAACAGCCTGGGTCTGTTCACTCCACCTGCACAAATAGCAGCATCAAGATTTTCTAAAATTATTCTTGTAGGGAAAGCAAATGTCATCAAATCCCACTTCTTTTCGCGCTCCAACTCCCACAGTATTTGCCTTAACACAAGATCTATATGTCTATAGTTTGCTATATTGCCACAAATTCATAGAATGTCCCATAATGTCTAAAGCCAAAATACCATGAGCAGGCAGCACTTCTGTACAACCCTGTCTTTTCAACTGCCAAGCATTCACTGCCGAGTGGCAGCAACGATATTCCAAACATGGAAATAGCTGAAACTAAAGGAGTTATGGCACAATGGGCATCTTAACTTATAGCTACTGTTGGTCCTGAGGCTTCGTATCTTCCTCTGCCACACTGCAGCTGCAGAACATTCCAACGTCAACAGGCAGCCGGAGACATCAGGTCATATAGCGAGTAATAGCTCTCAGAGCATAAAGTAGTTCGGCTTGCATCCGAGCTTCTACCAGAAGCAAATTTACATGGACCTTCAGGAAAGAGAAGTCAGGCTTTAGTGGTGTGCTCACAATGGTGTGCTGCAGCTAAAGGAAGCCTGCAGGGCTGTGGTTTTCGTGTCAGTGCTTGCAGCAGCAGCCACAACAGCAGCAGCAGCAGGGGAGCACTGCCTGTGTGAGCCACCCAGACCATCAGTTCTTGCCATGAAGCTCCTTGGGGACAGAGCAAGTGGCATTGCACAGCAGGGGGTCACACGTGCACCTAAACAGGGCCACGCTCCCAGGAAGAGGCAGTCACCCTTTAGTAGACCAGCTGGTTTAGCTGGAAAAAGCAGACAAGCTTTCAAGCACACAAGCCCTTCTTCAGCAGCAGCAGAATATGCATGGCCTGTTCAAATTTAGCTTAGTGAGGGTAATTGATTAAAGGCAAAAGGGCAGCTGGTACCTGTGGAGCAGAGCTGACAAGGTAGTTTGCCCCTGCTGAAACACACAGGTAGTTATCACCTGAACAACGTGGAGTGGTTAGCCAAGGTGAGGCACACAAAAAACTCTAAAGTGCCACAAAACTGCTGTCTTTACTGAGACACAGGTGTTCAGTAGCTACCAGTGTTCCCCAAGCTCATCTCCTCAATGTCTTAAATGTTTTTCTTTGAGGATGAGATCAGAAACTGTGTGGGGGAGGGCATGGAAAGTATTTTCTCACTGACAGCAGGTGGCTGTGAGTTTGCTCCAGCATGTGAGGGCTATGTGTGGTTTCATTTGCATGATTTCCCTGAGCATGATTGGTGACTGCATTCAGTGACACGTACATGCAGGATCTTTGGATTTTGGTGGCTACGGAGATGCAAAGTTTTGGGCTTTAAAGAAGAATTTGTGTGCTTGAAAAGCTCGTCTATCAGTTAGTCTAACCAAAACATAGGTAGTGTTTTACTTGAACAGCCTTAAATCACTGTAGTTATAGGACCCTGTTTTAGGGGATTTAGCAAGAACTAGAGCCTTTGATGATTTGAAGACTAATGATTCAGGCATCTTTATGTTTCAGCACTGATTTTAAGCAAGGCCAAGAAATATTTTTCCAAAGAAAAACTGGAGAATATAAACTTTTTGGAGCAGATATCTGAGAGTTAACAGCAAGAAATACGACTGGGAGGTGCAATTCAGACTATAACCCAGCAGCAGGGCTTCAGGCTTTACCATAAAAGAACTGCTTTGGGGCCATCCATGCTTAAAGGACCAGGGGAGTGCACAGACCCTGGCTGAGCCAGCAGCTGCTCCAAGTCTAAGGCCAAGGGAGGGATGGATCTCACATCCCTTCCCTGCCTCTCTGGGATACAAGCAGTACCAACTACAGTTGAGGTGAAGCTGTAGCATTACCTTGTCTAACTCCCTCCCCCACACTGCTCAGAGCTTGCTTTTAGCTAGCAAACATGCAGTAGGAAATGGGAAGGTATTTCAGCCTGAGAATACTACACTTCCTAACAAATTTACTGAGTGTGAGCAGAATCCCAGTGACATCAGCTAAAGCTTAAGTGCTAGCTGGGTAGCTGTGCCTGTCAGGGTGGCATCGATCGGGGGGCCTGTGTCTGTCCCTCAGCACGCGCGCAAACTGTACCTTCTCAGAGTGTTCAAACTGCCTCCAGAAGCTATCATACATTCTTTTTGTGGTCTTTTCAGGAGTGCAAACCACAGTCTTGATGTAAACTTTAAAGCTGCGGTCCAACAACTGATTAATTTCACCATAGTCATAATCATCGTATCTGTTTGGAATTGAAAGAAAATCACTTTCATTTTCAAGAAGCAGTTATTTCACTTGCATTGTTTCTAAGTTCCTATGGCAAAAGAAGTTGTTGAGTCATTTGTACCACTGCTGGCCCTACCCAATAAACACAAATATGTTTAAAAAATACACACATTTACTTAAATAACAACTCTGCTTCAATCTGAGAAAGAAAAACTAATGCGTTTAGAACAAAAATAGTGAAACTGACCTTATTCCAAACATACAATGAATATAGTTCCAAATAGCTCGTCTTAGCATTGAGGTATCCACATCTTTGTGCATGGCCATTGTGTTGTAAGTCAGATTATAAGCAATATGAAACTTCTCGTCAAGTAGTTGTCCCACATCTGGATAAAGACGATTAACCAAGGAATAGCCATGGTCTTCCCAGGAATAATCCTTAGAATAAGTAAAAATGCAGAATGGAGAATGTCAGAAATGACGTTGTGAAGACCCGATGCTTTAATGTAATTGAGGATGTAACCTGTCAGAGCAGGTAATCCACTGGGAGGTGGGGGTTGTTCATTTGCTGTCTTTAAGCCTCATCCACAGGGCAGTAAGAGACAGCACAGTGATTTCCATGTTTGGTATTGGGCACAACAAACAGATTGTGCACTAAACCTCCCAAGAGCAGACCCCATCCATGTTACCTGAACACGAAAGGTGGGCACATGCATTCCGTGTCTGGAGAAGTCTTTGTAACCATAGCTGGTATCCTCAAAGTGACGAGACACATCTCTTGTTGCTGCAGATTCTTCATCTTCTGTTAATATCAAACAGAATTTCACAAAATTTTGGTAAGAACAAATTGAAAGTCTCCTAGCAGAACTTTTGCAGAAGAATGGGAGTCTCTGTGCTTTTTAAACAAACACGGAATTTCACTGGACTACCCGTATGAAGATTCTTTGGTACAGCTCAGTGTGACTACAGCTATGGAGGCAACTCCATGAAAAACACTCAGATTCTTTCTAACAGACAAACATCTTTTTCTCCCTTCTTTTGTGCACCAGTCTTCACCCTGCCCCCTAAGCCTAGGGGAGACTTTCCTCCTAACTCAAGGGGTCTGTAAAAATGTCAGGGGAAAAACCCGTTTTGGAACAGATTGCTTCTTAAAAAAGAGACTTCTGAGACTTCCTGATGAAATTGTTGAAGAGCCCATGACAACCCTAAACCTGTAAGAGGTTAGGTATTGTCTCTCAGTCACCTGAAAGCAACATTTCATACACTTAAACAGCTAAGTGTGTTAAGGCCTTTTTAGAGTGTCTTGTGAGATGCTTAAATCTCTTGTGAAACTTTTAAATCTCTGAAAAGAGAGATTCCATTTCTGCTGGAGATTTTTATTAAACATAGTATTGCTATGGTGTGTTTCAGAGAAGCCACAAATTTTGGCACTACTTTGCTTTTAAGTGTTCTGGAAGAAAACAACACATCCCTAATCTCGATCCTTTCAAAGAAATGGTAATGTTTTCGAGACATCTAATAACACTTCCCCCCCCCCACTTTTACAGTGGTAAGTATTTCTTCAAATAATTTGAGAAAGTCTGAATAAAGATATATTCACTCTACGTCTGTTCTACCTGAAGAACACACGAACATGCTTTCTCTCTTCTCCCTTTCAAAACGTGTAGCCATCTCTTCCTGGCTGGCCTCCTCTTCGTCTCTGCACTCCTGTAGCTGCTTCATTTTCTCCATAAGAGCCTCAACTTCACAGACTGACTCTGTAGACTTAAAAAGAAGAGAAAGAAATTTAATTTTCATGCAACGAGAATTGACAACGATGGCAGAAATTGTCAAGCCAGAAAATTTAAACGCAACTGATATCCTTCATTACATATTTAAATATGGATTTTTCAAGGAAAACATTTTTTGAAAGAAACCTGTATTGACCCAATGGCTCACATTTAGTCATCATCTCTTCTCAGTTAAATTGCTGGAATTTTTAGCATGATTTAAAAACTAGCATTTTGGAACAAGTGGTTCGCACACTAAAATTAGTTTCTCTTACTTAATCTAAATTAACAACTGAAAAACAAGGAGCTGTAACAGAAATTCTGATAGAGGAAGTAACCACAATTTACTACCCAACTGTATTTTTCCCCTTCTCTGCTCACAGAGAAGAAACACTGAAGGAAAAAGGAAGAGTGAGTGTAAATGCAGACTTAATGAAGTCTCAAAAGAAAGCTAGTTCAGATAATCGTATTTCACAGGAGCTGTTTTAACACCACAAGACTATTAATTCAGCATTCAGTCTTGTAAAAATCCATCAGCACAAAGTGTAATAAAGTTATCTTGAATTTATACAGTTCTGCCCTTTTCCTTTCTGCCTTTTGCAGTTTGCTCCTTCAGAGAGCCAGCAAGCTCCATCTAACAAAATTTAAATGCCATTTAAACCCACACCGTTGCAGTAAAGTCTCACGGGCAAGGAACCTGCAGCAGAAAATGCCCTCATGGCTGTTCTTAAACCAAAGTGCAGTTAACATCATGCTTTTCACTAAGTGGAAGCAAGTACAGATCAGCATAATTGCTGCAGGCAGGAAATGCTGTTTTAAAGACAGTCAGAAAACTGTGAATGATCTGTTAAAATGATGTGTTGTGTGATGCATCACAAACACCTCAAGGCAACAAAGTCAGAGGCTGGAATCAAAGGAAGAGCCCACTTTCCATGGCACCCGTGAAAAAAGCATTCCTGGCTCAGGACACATATCATGAACTAGTTGAGACCTGGAGTCATCTCAGTTTGCTTTTATGAATGACAGGAGATCCAAAAAAATAGACAACAGGGATTGGATCTCTCTCCCTTTGGTAGCTTCTCCCAGCTTACTACTGTCATTTCAGCTCCTCCTAAATACACTTTTCCAACTGGTTTAGGCTCATCAATCCCACTCCCCATGAATGAAAAGAGACAGGCACCCTCCACGTGTTAAGTTTACAAAGAAACTACTACTATAGAAAGAGATTGATTGTTCAGACAGATACTTACTGGAATACTTCCAGTTGGGCTGGCATGGATTTCCTCCACCCCGTGGTAACCATTTGTAATATCGCATAAGCAGTAGTTACTGACGGAAGGGGGCCTGAAAGTGTGACCCCCCTCACAGTCGATCTCTGGGCTGATCCCACAACCAAATGTGAAGGAAGCAAGGGAATGGTAGTGTGTAAGGAGAACAACTGCATGGATCAGCTCTGCCAGGGACCAGCTGTTCTCTTCAGTCTTCAAAAGTTGCTTAAAAAGTAATGCAAGACAAAAGTATTAAAGTCATTCATAAGACTCCCACCTTAATGCAACTGATCAACACATTTCTTTACCAGGTAAAATTATTTTTCCAACATCTAATCTTGCTTCCTAACTCTCTGCTGCCATTAATGTGCTCAGTATCCTATTACCAGATGACCTGCCAGGGTTAAGCTACAAAGGAGATGATTTCTCTCCCCTCTCTGGTCCTCAGCAGTTGAATCAGTTTGGGTTTCCCTTTTGTAGCGTGTGGTTTGTATCGAGGCCAGGCTGACTTGCATTGAAATTTCACACCTCAAATGAAGATGCAACCACAACAGCTGCATGTTTCTTCAAATGGTCTTTGCAGCATCAGAAAACCCTGGCAACTCCTTGCAGATCAACTGTGTAAGAACCTGGCATCAGGGCTGGGCTCCCTTCATCTTGTCCCTGGGGGTGGAATGCTCTAGATTTGACAAGAAGCTTCAAACTCTCAACTTCCCCTTCAGGCAGGAAAGTGTGGGAGGTGTGGGGCCTTCTGGCAGAGCATGAGCCCTCCCGCACAGCCCAGTGCCCTGCCTCCCAGCAGGACCTGCCATCACCTCTCTGCCTGGCAAGGCAGCACTGAGAAAGTCTCAGCACCCACATTCTCCTTACTCAGGGCACAGAGAGAGCAGAGGAGGTGCTCCAGTAGCCAGGGCTTGTCCCGGGGCAGGCCATGAGAGCTCCATCACCACACGCACGCTGCACGTGCCCTTGGAGCTGGCTGGTCCAGGTGGCCTTCAGAGGAGCAGCCCCTTGGTGGCTTGTTGGTGCTGTGGTCCTGGCTGGCTTCTACCACCACTGCTCCCCTGGGCAGTTCTGCCAGCCTGCTCCCTCCAACCCAGCCTGAAAACTCAGCATTTGAACCAGGCAAAACTGTGGTGGCTGATGTTCTGCCTGACCTCTGGCAGCATCTCAAATACCCAGCGGTTCTGGTTACTCTGGCTACTGAAAGCACATGACTTAAGGAGGTGCAGACCTGAGCACATCATTATTGCACCAACTGAACTCCGACATGACACTCTGAAATGTCAAATTACAAATGTGTTGTAAATTAAATTTTAGTCATTTAAGAGCAGTTATGATCACTGGCACATGATCGCATTAGTTTTACAAGGGCACAAGTGATACTGTATCATGCTATATCACAGTGATGTAGCGCTGAAATCAAAGTCACTAATAGAGAACATCTTTAACCCAGTCTGGCTCTTAATCCTAAGAATCTGTGATTGCATTACTGGAAAAAAGGGTACATTCACAGCACTTCAGGAAAGACCTACCTCGATATGTTCCTTGGTGATAAGCCAGGGTCGGTGAGCCAACATTTTGTTCAGTTCTCCTAAATTTTGCAGTTTTTGAGGTGCATTTTCCAGACCATTCAACCATTTGGGGTCTCCACCAACATGAAGGAAGTCATTCACATGGAGATTAACAAGGTAAGAGCACTGATGTCGTGCTGCAGCCTAGAAAGGAAAACAGTGTGATACAGAAAGTGCTTTATGACAAGTAACATAAGTCATCATTTCCTCAAAATATGCAAGAATAACACTTGCAGTGATCAAAGGCTGAAGTAAAAAAAAATTTCTGAGATGAACACATCAGCTTGTTTTGATTATTGTTCTCACAGCATAAATATCCCTCATTCATATACACTGTAACTATGCTGGCTACAGGTGCAACATGCCTATACCCAGGGAGAAGTACAGGCATGGATTTATTATATGTCCTGAAGCAAGTAATCCATGCTGCATCATACTCCCCAGGGGATAGAAGCTGTCTCTAGGTGAATTTTTACCAACAAAAGCAGGTTTTAGAACACATATAGCAAGAGAGACTACAGGCAGCTTTTCAGCCAAGACAGACTCATTATCATTTATTCAAACAGTAATATTTTCTGCATCAAATTAAGATGCAGCCCAAAACTTTAATTCAACTTCATCAAGCAAAGATCATTGAATGGACAGATTGGAAATCAACCACTTCTGGCAGAAAACTTGCTTAGAATTTAGATGCTCAGAAACAGATGATGGGACTGACTACTGATTTAGAGGGAGGTGTATTTGACAGGACACACACACATAGAAACAAGCTTTCCTGAGAAACAGTTTCTGAGATACTAAAGACACCAATAACAAACAATTGTCTAATTTTTATAACAGATTTTTTCCCCTGTGCTGATCTTATGAAACAATCTGTGAGCCAGACACAAACAAACCTACTCTGCTTTTCCCCTTAGCTCCTGATGAAATGCCTTTCCAACTAGAAACTGCAAAACACAGTAATAAGCACTATTAAACAAGACCAGAGACTGCTGCCAGAGTGGCTGTTTCTGCTCGCTGCATACCATTATCCCGATGTAGTGTCGGTAATGAAGCGGGAGGGGACCATCCATTTGCAGCAGATAGTGCTGAGTTTTTAGAAAGCTTTCAAGATACTGCGGGTGGAAAACCATCACCAAGGTAACATTGTCCAGTCTGCCCAGCGTGGCAAAAGAATCTGCAAACAGCGTGTGCATCGCAGCGTCTTCGTTTCCCACCTGAATTGTCTGATTGAACAGAAAGAGCAATGAGCAATATTGTCCAAGTACCACCAATAAAATAGTAAATAAATGTATTACCACAGCGCTCAGGGGCTCTGAGTGAAAGGAATTATATTATAAAGCTATTAATGGCATTAGTGCACATCAGGCACATAAAATCCTTTTAATACCTCTCATTTAGGAGGTCACAAATGGTTATAACAGCAAAAGAAGATTTTTGGCTTTTGTCTTTCTCTAGTACAACACTGATTTCTCATTTTTAACTGTCTCACCTTCACTTTCCTGAACACCCAAGCTTGATCTAACTTAGTTCATTATAACTAAAATTTAATTGAATAATCACTTTTACTATGGATAAAAGAGGAAAAGAGTAAAAAGCTAGCTAAAATGACAAGAGAGAGAAATAAAAGGAAATTGAAACTTAAGATTCTAAAATTCCTAGAAAACTACAGGCATAATACTAACTTTTGCTCTGCTCCAAATTCTCTTACCAGACAATCAGGAGAGAAGCACCAGAAATGCTCAGCCACAACACTCTGAAGCTTCTCAGATTCTTCAGAATGGTAGCAGCAGCTCAAGAAAAAGCAGTCTCAGAGCAGGGGGGCAGGTACCTTGTGGACCAGTAGGAAATTACATCCGGATGTTCACAAGGAAACAGTATTGGGTTTCTCTCATGCTAGATAGCAGTATGGGAGGGGTCATAACTATTCCAAAGCTCCCCAAGGCTCTTACTGTTCTAGAACTGTAGCCAAAGTCTTCCCAGGACTGAATGTGATCACTACTGAAAATGTTTTGCAGCTCAGCAGCTGTCCTGAAAGCAAATGTGGGCTACTACTAAAAGGACGTTCCTTAAAAGCATAAAGTTCACTATGTACTTGAAAATACTACCACACCTCCTTCTCAGGGATGAATCTGCTTGGTCCGTGTCCCAGTGGTCTAGGAATTCTTATTCCAAGTTCCTAGAAGAGAAAATTACACCACCTCAGCATTTAGTTATAAACAACTTTTTAGCTGTGGTTGCAAGACAGAAGAGAGTTCTCCATTCAGAGCTGGGCTTATTTGGGTACTTGTGGTACTCTTACACAGGCACTTTTACTAGTACTGTTTGTACAAATGCAGATTATTTTTTTTATACAACTGCTTTATAACTAGCTGTGCTTGTTTACAGCGCACTGCCCCACTCCAGCAACAAAAAGTTCAACAACAAAGGCCCTGTCAAGTGAAGAAAACACATACAAATTTATATGCACATGCATACACACACACATACACACACAAACACACTACAGCCTGGTTCACAGAAAATTCTGCCTAAAGCATATTTTGGCAGGGTGTCCAGGACAAGGAGTTCAGAACATGCCGGCTGCTGTGTGGTTATGCCACTGATACAAAACGAGGCTGCTGTGTGTGTGCACATCCGCAGTACACCAGCACACAACACTCTGTGCATCTGTCAGGAAATGAAACAGCTGTAACCCTAATCAGATTTCTTTTTCCCAACCTCAAAGAGCACTCAAACTGCTGAAAGTACCTGATCTACATTTGCATCTGCTTTCTTTTCAAGACAGGATAAAAAGCTATTCACATTTGGAGGGAAGGAGGGAGGGGATTTTGCTCAATCAGAACAGCAGCAGCCACGTCTTTGCACACACTTCTGTGGACATGTTACCTTACAGGTAAGGGGGAGGTTGGATACTCCCTGGCAGTTCACTCCTTGTCCTCTCCCTCAGCTAGATGAAGCTTACTGACTGGTCTACAGCACTCTGGGCCCTTTGTGCAGCCAAGAAGCAAATGCCTAAAAGACTTGGATGCATTTGTGCCCTGCCTGTTACACCGTTCCCTTTGGAAGGGTGGGAGCCGTATATTCAAGGGCAGTCTCTGCATTTAGAACAGAGCAGCCCTCAGAGAAGGCACAGCAGGGTCCAGGGGGCACATACCAAAGCAGGACATGGCCTCACCACACACATTCACACATGCCCACCTCCCCATCGCTCCAGAGGCTCCCTCCGTCACGTGTGCAGCATTTGTTGCAAACCAGCTCTCCTGAGGGGATTATTCCCCAGCAAGCAGCTTGGCTTCCCCAGAAAAGATGGGAGCCCTGCCACCCAGACCAGCTTCCTGCAGGGCAGCTGATGACATGGCACTCTTACAGATGGAGGCAGACCTGGGATTAATGCAAAGGATGGAGCTGAGTGCTAAACACTAGGCTATATATAAACTAATGGTTTGGGCTCCTTATCTGTTCCCTCTTTCCCAATCGTCTTTGAGAATATATCCATTGCCTCCATTCCTTAGCTCTAACCATCCATTTTGTGATGATATCAACTCCATCCAGGTTCTCAAGCGGATTTTGATGAATAAATAACCATATACTGAGCCAGTTCAGGCCACACAGAGCAGAGGGGCATCTTCAGCTGGTTTAGGCCTCAAGAGTAGATGAAGCCCCCAAAACTTCCTGCCAAATTCAGTTTTTAACTTTGCTACATTTTCCCCACATAAATAAAGGCTGTTATAAACATGAGATGCTGGTTGCACTCACTTCTGCACTCTTTCTGTCTTTAGCTGAGGTTTCTATTTGCATGAGTTCACTGTACGAAAGCAATTTTATTAATCATTTACCGTTCCCTGAATTTTCCCCTAAGATTAAAAACCAGCTTCAGAGCCAGAAACAATCAGTACAGGTCTAAGTGGCAACCATCAAACTCTTCAGACTCTGACAGTCTCCTTAAATCCTAAGTCAGATGTCTTAATTTCTCAAGTCTTATTTGGATGAAGTAAGATCAAAGGGCAGCTCTCTGCTAGTAGTCTTTTCACTTTTTCTCTGCAATACAGCTTTTTCCTGCTGAGGGTCCTGACATTCACAAGCAAATTTTCCCTGTCAGCCAAGTAACGTCACTTGTAGGATGGAATTTATTGCCACCTCTTCTCAATGCGCTAGCAGAGCTTTTTATTTCAGCTACAACTACACTAGCAAATTAGAAAGACATCTTACATCTAAATGACAGCAAGCAAAAAAAGTTTGTAAGCATCATTTAAATTAGCAGCCTGTAAGCAGCATTTCATTTAGCAGATGTCTGCAGGTGTCTGCCAAATCAAGCACTCCAAGAAAAATACCTTGAAGTTTAATTCTTGAACAACTATGTTTCAGTCTTTCCCAGAACAGTAGGAGGAAGAAAAAAAACCCCAAAATTTAAGAACCTGAGATGAGCAGGCTGCTAACATATTTTGCCTGGCAATATAAAATACATCACTATCAACACACTTCAGTTTTTTAAAGCAGAGGTCAAACTTATGATTACACTGCACATAACAGGTTACACATTACTTAGCTCACCAAACACTCTGCAAAGTGACTTAAGAGGTTTTTTAAGGATTAAATAAGTTGCTTTGTTTTCACTGAGGAGAGGGAGCATCCCCCTGATTGATACCATGGCACCAACCCAGTCCTTGAGAAGCCTGGGTTCAAGTCTCTGTTCTGACAGAGAAGCTGCAAAGGGCTTGTGAAGATGACCCTGTTTCCCATCTGCAAAAGGGGGGTTTCTCCCAGAACGTGCTGAGAACAGAAGCAGCTTGTCATAAGGTGCATGCTTAAACACAGTCATGAGACTTGTGTAAAATCTGACCCATTAGAAGTCTTTTGAAAACTTTTATTCTTCAGTTAAAAGCTATGGCAAACCTTTTATACTGCCTTCCCCTCTTTTTCGGAATTAGCATTTAATAAAGTTCTAGTACTTCAGAAATAGCAGGGGTGCTCCCAGTATATCAACATTTCAAATACTATGTAGATAACACAGTAATAATTCTCAAAACAGTCCTAGTGAATCTTCCCTTCATTTTAAACATATTTCTATGCTCCACAATACCCTTCACTAAGCCTCCATCTTCCAAATACACTCAACTCAAGGAGCACCACTCCCCTTTCAAAGGCAAGACCTGCATCCTGACCAGACACATCACATCTCTCTCCTGCACCTTCCTCCTCAAGCTCCACCTCACCTGGAGCACCAACAAGCACTTGGTAAAGCAGTCGAGGCCAGGACGAGCAGCAGTTGGAAAAAAACTATAATTATTTTGGTTATTACAAAAGTATAAGCAACTTTCATGCGATTCCAGACCACTGAGTTGCACACCAAAGTGACCTACTTAGTGACGTGTTCTCTGCATCAAACTTCTCCCAGCTCCTTTCCTCCTGTTTGTCAACCTCACCACACCACTTTCATTCTGTTTAGAAACTCTGCAGCTGAATAGAGATCCAAGCTCAGCAGAAAGCCAACCACAACTGAGGCTTTAGGTGCAAATAAATAATAATAACAATAATAATAAATAATAATGATGATGCTGCATCAGAGGCACTCCGTCTTCAAAGCCAGACCATAAAACTCAGGTTTCTGCAAAGGTGAGGACCAAGGGTGGAACAGATTTCACTTCCAACACCCAGAAACTCAAGCTAATGGAGGGAGGTGGGCCTTGCCTGGTGGCAATCCACTCCACTGCTCACCTGCCATATAAATGCTGTACTGCTATGTTGACAGAGACAACCCTGAAAATCCCAGAAAAGCCTCCTCTTTCCCCTTATGTAACGTAATTTGTATTTCTCTACAGCCACTATTATTCTTTCTATGGGAACTATGTTCAACAGGAACCTGGTGAAGTTCATCATCATCATCACCATATCATCTGAGGAACTCATATCGTGTTTAGAAAATGCAAGATTCCTGCGAGGTAGGACAAGTGATCTCCCACTGAGGGAAAAAAAAAAACACCCTGAGAAACAGAAAAGCTACACATGTTACAGAAAGTGCTACAGAAGACTGGTGGCTTGAGCTCCAGTCACGGGGTAATGCTGTAACCAGCAGACTGAAGGCCTTTTCAGACACTTCTCAGCCAGGAAATGTTTTATGCAAATTCACACCAAGAAACAGCTCTTCAGACTGAGACAGAAAAGTTAATGAGACAAGTCTGCAAACTTAATTACATACTTCCCAGTTACCATTCTCTTTTACCAGTCTGGCCTAGTTAGCACATCCAACTCCACAAGGACAACCAGACCAAAAATCTGTACTGCATGCACATACATGCTCGGAGAAGACCACTCTAAAGCCTCCAACACATATAAATTCACACCACTGACAGCTTTTCTGTATCTTACAACTGTCAATCAAGTCCACTTTTTACTAACTTTTTAAAGTGTCTTGACAGGAAGAGCATTCCGATCAAATTTAAGTAAAAGCTTGAGATGGAAAATTGAACAGCAGATGTGTAGAAGAGGTTTATAAATATTTAAAAGTACAACACACATTACCTCCGCTAGTAATAGAACATCATCTGCTTTGGCTCTGTCTCTTAAAAATGTAAGTGAAGAAAATAAAAAGTCACAGTCTAAGCAAACATTCGGTATCAGAAATTTCACCTAGAAAAGCACCTTCTGCAGCAGAGTTAAGCTACAAGCCAAGTCGCAAGGCCTCTGGAACAGGAACAGCTACCAAACCTTAGCTGCAGATCTTCTTCCACAGGGTTCCTAAATGCTTTTTCAGCAACCCTGTTGCTCCCTCACTACTGGTTCCTTGCAGCTAGAGGTCTGTCTCTTACCACAAAACCTCTCCCAAAACTCAGAGATAGTTTTGTCTGATGAGTTTGGGGACTGTTGCCAAACTGCTAATTTTCAGTCATCCAGGATTCGTGAGCTGAGCCCCAGCTATGACCCACAGTGCTCAGACTGCTTCCCGGGTGTTAGCAAAGTGAGTCATTTTGCTCCCCTCAAGTGTAGTCAGTACCACTATCAAATGTTACATCTCACAGGGAGACTTATTTACATACTTATTTAGGCCTTCTCTAAATGGCAAAGAGAACATTTTATCATAGACAAGCCATAGGCAAAATAAAATTGTAATTATCAATTTACTTCACTAAATCACATTTGGATAAACGTTTTTATCTGAATCATCTGTGTCCTGATTAAGCACTAAAAGCTGCTAGATTCAAATTCAAAAAATTATATAAAAATCACCCCCCATAATACAATATAAAACAATCTAAAGTAAGGAAACAGAGAAGGGAAATGAGTTTGAGGTGATTTTTTTTGGAGGTAACATTTTCCTAGAAAACCAGTCATCATTTTATGTAATCTAAGTGCATTCCTACACAAGCTTAGGGTTCAGAAAGGCACAATGAGCTGTGGGTTAAAAACTCTTCAACACAATCTCCTAAGAGAATTAATTCCTCCAATGTACCAGTGCTGAAAATTCAGCATAGTATACTACAAAATGGATTTGAGGCATGAGCATTAAAAATACCCATTTAAGGCTTTATAAGCTTATAGGATGAAATGCCCCTAAGCATCTAAGTGCCCAAGAAGGTTGCGCTGCATTTCCAAGAGAGACTTTGGCACTTACCAACCTAAGAGGCTTCATGCTGCTGCTGCTGCTGCTGCTGCTGCTGCTGCTTCACTCACTGTGTCTGGTTCCTACTTCCCCTTTAAAGGTCACTGACAGCAAAACCTCACTGGTGGTGACACTGATAGGCTACAAATGGAGTTTCCTTGTTTAGGACATTAACAACAAGAACTGGCACAACTGGCCCCACAGGACAAGTTGTCACCAAGCTGATACATACTCAGCCTAAAAGCTGTATTTTCAGTTCTGCAAAATGCAGTAACTACTGTAGTTTCATATCAGATGGAGAGCTTTTGGAAAGGAAGGGATTAAGAAACAAAGAGAAGTGATTAAATATGTTTCTTTTCTTACAAACACACACACACAAAACACCCCACAAATTTTACACCTTTTCTAAATGTGGGGCTATGCAGAACTGGCAGTTTTTCCTATTTTATTCATTTACCTAATCCTGAAGTAACTGCAATTGTTGTGGCTTTCTCAAACCAACCATAATTCACATTATAATGACAGGAAAAAAATTACCCCCAAAATGTTCACGTACTCTAAACTTCTGCAGTGGATCCATTTGCTGGGCATCTGAGACTGTCGTTCAGCTGAAGCACCAGACATGTCTCCACTTGTACAGATTTAAAGAACTGAGAACAAGTACTCCCCCTCTGTTACAAAGCACTTTGTTCCACAGACCTACCACTCTTCACTGTAATTAGAGCATGGCAAATGCTGAACTGTTTCTATTTCACACAGAATATATTATTCCTATATGAATTTAAAGACTTAAACTACATTAATTTCAATATCAGTAAGTGTACTTTCTCTGAATGTCTCCAAGTCCATTGAAATTTCTGATTTTAAAAACATCCCCATCTAGTCTACATAACTTGATTCAAGACAGAAATCAAGGCAAGTGAGTGGGTCCCCAAGGTCACACACCTTGTTCACAATAGGAGGAATAAGAGCAAAGCCCAGACTACTCTGTCTCCAGCTCTAACACCTCTTCTCTGGTCATCTTCTAGATCTGAGTAGTACAAACAGGTCCAACTGGAGTAGTCTCAAGGCATCCTATTCTTCCTCAGTAACAGCTCTTCCTGAAGTGGTTTTGTGACACAACTGCCTAGAGTCCACAACCCAATTTACTTTTGATATGAGCTCACTGAAACTGAGGTTGAATTTCACTGATTAATGCCCAGCTTTTCTATCTGGCACTTCTGTAATGTGTACAATGAAACAGAAAGATTAAAGAGCAAAGGATTTGAAATGAATGTCTGCAATTTCCCTGCTGTAAACACTGTTTAAATACCAATAAATTGGTGACACAGGAGGAAACAAGTTTAAATGTGATACTTAGTGTTTGCATTACATAGAGGGTATATTGTGTCAAAGCAATGTGTATGTATCCATACGTACCAACGAGTTACTAGATCAGTGCAAATCAGAAAAATTCAAAACAAGTTCTATGGCAACCTGCAGTGGTTTTGAGGATTTAAAAATTTCCTTTGAAAGAAAAAATCCTAATGTGGTGACACTAAGACATTTACAAGAGAGATAGATCTAAAACAGCAGGTTCATTCCTGCCCACAGTAATGCTCTGGGACTTGCACTTGTTTACAATTACAGCAAGCTCTCCCCATCAGCACTACAAGGACTAGCCTTGCTGTTTCAAAAGGATAATCCAAGTCTGTGCAAGAACGAAATAAATACCAGGCAATTCCGAGGCATAAAACCACCTAGGTGAACCTGAGAACCCACAGGAGACACCCTGCCACCACACACACAAGCGGTACACAGCCCTTGTGGGACTGGGGGCGATGGGCAGGATAACGACGGGATCTGCACAGTCACCGCAGGCAGCAGCTGGTTATCCCGCAGCTAGTCGGGACCCGCGAACGACACCCTCCAAGAGAGGTGCCCGCAGGGCAGGGCTGCTCCTGCCTTCCCGGCCCCGCGGCTGAGCCGCAGGGAGCTGCTCGGGCCCCCGCCCCTCCCTCCAGCAGGGATTTCTCCGGGGGATGCGCCCGGGGAGCGAGACCCCCACCCCTGGGGAGGCGCAGCCCCGCGGGGACCAGGCGTAGGGACACCCCCGGCCCCTCGCCACCCGCGAGTACCTGGTGCTGGCGGCCCGGCGCTGCAGGGCTCGGCCCCGGCTCGCTGCTCTGCGGCCCCGCTGCGGCTCTGCCGCGGCACCGCCGGGCCGGGGCGGCACCGAGCCCCGTCCCGCCCCTCGCCCGTCCTGCCCGCCAGGGGCGGAGCGGCCGCCGGGCACCAGCCGCTTGCTGCGGCCCCACGGCGGATCCCGCTCCCCGGGAATGCCAGCTAGCGCCCCGGGCAGGAGGATAAGAGGCAGCGCCCCCCCCCAACCCACCCCGGCCCGGCCCGGGTGCCCCGAGCTCCGGCCCCCTCGGCTCCGCTCCGCTCCACTCTCCTCCCCGGCACAGAGACGCTCTTTGGACAACGCTTTTCCCAGTCCCTTATGCAAGAGTTTCTACCTTCTCTTTAAGCAACAAAATAATTACGGCTTTTAAACCGAGAAATCGCAGGAGGTTCACATTTTGCAGATATTTGTGTGACTAAGTGCCTGCTGCTGCTGCAGAAATCTGGCCTCCTGCCTATTCCCAAGATCATAACAGTCCCGGGCAAACATATGTTTTGCAATCGCATCAGCAAAACACTCGGCTTTTGTTTGCAGGAGGCTGTGCTTCGCCTGCCGACCCCCCAGGGCTGTAAACTCTGCCAGATGCCTTGCATCTCCCACCTCTTTTGGTCTGCGATTTTATGGAATCCATTATTTCAAAAGAAACAAGTCTCTGAGCAGGCCCACATGATTTTTTTTTCTTTCACAGCAATATAAAATTTATAATGTTACATTCTGTTACATCATTTTCCTTCAAATATTTTGAATTAAAATAAAATATGATATACCCCAAGAGGATAACTTCTGTTGCAGTTTTGATGGGAGGAGGGCCAGGACAGCTCTGAATCCCCTAACATACCTACCTGGAGGAAGAAGGATTCTGCCTACAATTCAGGCTGCTCGGTTTTGAGATCTAGCAAGCTAGCTAACAACCAAGCAGGGAAATTCCATGCCACTGAACTTTACACTTCTGTTAAATGTAAAACTGAACACTGAAAAATTGCTCACAGGCTGTTCCTGTTATGGGTGTACAAACCTTGCAGCTAAGTGCAGAAAACACTGAGGACAGTGCTGTCAGGGGAATGTGACGCAAGGCAGCAGTTCTGCACATCTCTAATTCAAGAGCTTTAAAGGCTTCCTTTCCTCTACACCTTTCAAATACCACCACCTCTCTGGGCTATGCTATTAACTCTGAAAAGCCAAGGGATACTCTACTGCTGAAGGCTTAGCAGCAGTTATAAGCCCAGGTACCACAGCTCTTTCCTTTCTTGGGGCCTTGGCTTGAAGCTAAGTTTCTCCAGAAGAAATGGAGTATGATTCCTACCTTGCTTGCACTTCGTGAAATGCTCGACAGAAGCATGGAGAAAGAAGAATGCAATACCGGCAAGGAAGGTTGCATTTTGTGACCTAAAAAAATAAACTAATTCCCACTGGTTACTTCCTTACTTCAGGCCAAATCATAACAAAAAGAAGGAATGGGCTCCTCTTTCAACACAGGAAAAGAACTGGTTTGCACTCAGAAAAACTGTTGAAAAGGAGAGGAATTACCTGAAAGCTGAAATGCAAGGAGATGCCTCACCATAAGGAGTCTTCCTGAATGACAGATGAATGGTCATCCCCTCCAATGAATTTGTTAAGACCCTCAGAAGAAGGGGCGAGGGGAGGAAGGGTAGCACTCCCTCACTTCCAAAGTGGTTTTGCCCCACTGTGGTCAATTGCCCTGCCTGGGTATTTGCCTGTTTATATTAACAGTTGTTCCTATACAAAGAACCTTGGCAGATACAGATTCTTCTCTGACATCATCCAAGGGAAATTCTCTCTCTTTAAACAACCAGCTCAACAACAGAAGGTCGGAAATTATATAGTGTTCTTTGCTCTCTCTATCAGGATAGATGGAGGCAGTGACAGCATGTCAGAAAAACTGTGTACAAAGGGGAAGAGGAAGTTGCACAGCCACAGCAAACAAATAATAATGGACTTAAAAGCTCTCCCATATGGCCTGAGTACATAAGCTCTGCTCAGGCCCCAGGTATGTCTCTGACTTAGCAGAATCCCATCACTCCAGCCTGATGCAAGCCCTTTCTCCACTCCAGCCCTCACATGAGTACTTCCAAAGTGCAACTCCTCCAAATTAAAGAGCACACACAAACCTGAGCCACCTGCTCATCTCATCTATAAACCAGTACACAACTGCCGACTGAAATTATTTCTATTTGGGAGCTGGTAAGACAAATTACATGAGCAATTTCATCAGCCAATATGGTGTGAGACTGGCATAGAGCTCATTTGGGTACTAACGAGTGCAAACCGCAGCACAGCTGGAGGACATGGGGACAGATCTATGGTACGGTTTGCATAACTGGAGCGTTCCCCTGGGGAAATACAACAGTGTGTTTGACCCTGTATCGATGCAAGTAAACAGCGATCTAATGAAATGCTCCTAAGGGAAAACACAGTAACAGATGTTTAACATGAAAATATCGATAGGTACCCAGTTTCCTTTCACCCAGAATTAGCTCATGAGAGATACTCAAAACAAATACCACCTAAAGCATGGAAGCATACTCCTTCATAGTAAGCACTTCCATAGAAGTTGCTTGTATAAAAGAGTGGCATTTAACCTCTGTGCACTCTAAGTTATCAGAAATGAAATTTTCCCTTATTGCTACGGTTAAAAGAAATGTCTTGGGGAACCTAAAAGGAGACCAACCAGCTACAGTGTGAAAAGCCTGATCCTGCAAACACATATGCCTGCACTTGGCTGCTGTAACTTGGAACAGTTCTGTTTCAGTCCAATAGGGAAACTTTTTTGAGTCAAGTTCAGCACAAAGAGATGACTCTAAAAACTGGCAAACCAAAATCTTAAATTCTTTCCACAGAAAAGCTATCCAAGCTGGAACACTTGAAACACCTGTTGCTGCAGTGCTCATAGATATCAAACTAATATTTTGGAGGATGATCAGATGATTCCTTCCCAGGAACGTTTGCAAATAAAACCAAACAATTCTTCGGGGCTCTGAGCTACCTGATTTGTTTTAGCTCCACCTAATATATGTGAAGCCTTAATGAAGTCACCAGGTGTTTCAGCAATGAATAAGCAGCCCCACACTGGCTGCTCTGAACATTTCCTTGCGCAGTCCTCTTGTTCCTCACTGTCCGCAGCCACTACCCCTTCAAATGTATCTATTAATCTCTTCTATCCCTTTATTATACACTTGTTATTTCTAAAACAGCAAAAATCTTCATCATGATAATGATATGGCACAGCAATCAAGCCATTCATTACAATGACGAAAGAATTTAAATAGGAGAATGTATCACCCTAGCATGCGAGTTAAGAAAAGAACAGTCAGTATTTCAAAGCATTCTCCTTCATTTAAACTTAATATGATGGTAATTCTTCAAAAATATCATTCTATTATTAGAAATGGTACACAATTCTAGGGAGGAGACTAAACTGTATTCTTCCTACAGTCTAAATTCTTGCTGTATGCGTCAAACAGGAGCAGCCCCTTAGGAATGTCATTGCACCTGATACCTTTATAATAATAACAAAAACAAGTTGTTTAGTAGAGTGGAGAGCTGACAACTGGCCACATCAGGAGATGAGTCTAGACCAATATACAGAAGCTTTCCTTTTGTAGTCTTTAGGATTGTAAAGCTGGCTAAGACAGAACATTTTACCATATTCAGACATTATATTTATTGTCTTTTCTTTGAACATTATCTGTCCTTGAAATGCTATTTTTCTATTTCTGGATCTTTCTTACATTCTGCTTTCTTAATGGCCACATCTTCAGGTTTAACAGGCGAATGACCTGCAAGTAATTATGGGGGTTTGTGAGTCATTATAAATCAGGCCATTTCTAGTCCACTGTATTCTCCACCAAAGACACACCATCTTTTTTCTCAGAGGCTGTGAGACTTGGTTGTTTCACCTAAGCTTTTCTCACAGCTACTGACTTTAACTCACTGACTTGCAAGAACTCCAGTGACTTCATTTGTTCCCTGAACTATTTGGTTCATCACTTAGGACTCTTACTCCCCCCAAAGAGTCACTTTTCTGGTGATTTCTGCCTGTGATTTCTACAGCTCACCCACCTCTAAATCACAAGTTGTTTGTTTTTAATGTCACCAAGGCTTGTCCAAATTTAACATTTCCTTCAGCAGTTATTAGGTAGCAGAAGTACAAAGTTTAATTCAGGGAGCTCTAAGAAGTTGAGATCTTGAGATTATGCATGCTTTGGCAAGGACATGAAAACAGAAGTATGGTTTCTAAGACTACTGCAAATAGGTAGATTAAAGATGCATATCTAAAGCTTAGAAGATTGAAAGAATGTCTTACCAGATTATTCTTCCCTCTTTTTATGAGGGTATGCAGCTCCTCCTACGCTGATAAACAGCAGCTGAACTATAAAAGTTGTTTGTCTGGCTAGCTGTGGGTTCTTCTAATACTGGTTCTGAGGTGGCTCTACACTCCTGCACCACACAAGAATACTCTGGTTAACAACTCCCTCCAGACCCAGCTCTCCCAAAATCAAAGTCCATATCAGGTAGTTTCAAAGCTGACCTTGGTAACTCACAGGTAACTTCTGATCTTTTGGTGGCTAGAGGGTGTATAGGGAGGGGATCAGCTGTCCAGCTGCTGATTGTCACACCCTGGGGAATGGAACATCTGTGGGCTGCCAGTCACTCCACAGTCTCTCAGTACTAAACAAGCATTAAGGTTAAACAATACTAGTTTAACTTTAATAAAAGAGTGAATTTGGAGTTGAGTCAAGAAAAATAAAATTTAACAAAGCTCACAGCTGTCTAGAACTGGTTTGACCTAAAGAGGTCTCCTCTCTTTCCTTTAGTTAGCGAACTTCCAGGTCATGCCAATGCCCAAGACATTTTTCACAGCTCCTTGAAGCTGAGATCCATGCTACCATCTTATACTCCAGTCCTTTCTCCCCAAAATGAATACTAAAAATGGATGAACATCCTGTCTTCACTGGGTGAAAATTCACCTTTGGAAACTTTCTGCAACTCCTAGTCCTCATGATTGATTCAGTGAAGAGCAACGAAACAATGCAGTACCTTACTTGCTATGCTGCCTGGAATGCTGTCTGACCCTGCTTCACCACTATCATGTAAAGATGCAGTTGTGGAAGGCCTGTCCTGCACAGATGGAGGTGGCCTTATCACTCAGTGGGCAATCAACTGCAAACAAACCTTTTACACAATGCAAACATATGTCCTCAAAGCAAGGGAAGGCCAGCTGAATCATCTCCGTGAGTTTAAAGCTTCTGAGTTGTTTTTTTTAACTGCATTTGACCTCAGAAATAGTCTTTATATGAAAAGAGAAGAAAAAACATTGAAAGGCATCTCATTATTAGCTTCTGACAGAAATCAGACACAACAGCAAACACATGGGGGAAAAAAAATGCCTGTAGGAGTACTGAAGTGTTACACTTGGCTTTACTGGAATTAGTGTTACCATGAGAGCAAGTGATCCAGAGTTGCACTGTTGTGCAGTTACAGCGAGTGTGCAGGAAATGCTGTGTAGGTGTCCTGTGAAAAAGTTGTAATTAAAACCTGATTTCATATTCTGGAACATACAGACATGCAACCCAGAAGCTCATCTCATCAGAAGCTTTTTGCCATCTTTACCTTTAGGAGCTCAGGTGCGTTTCTAGAAAATTGCTTGCTACTCTGACCTGAGGCTCATGCCTGACTTGATTCTGCAGATATAACAAACAAAAAGCTTATTTCTGCAGAGCCTTCACCAAGGAACAAACTAGCAACTTATAAAATGCTTTGTCAGGCTTCAAGTCAACCCTTAATCTCACATATATCCAGACTGCAGTCAAAAACTAAGTGATTTTTTGTGGGGTTTCCTTTTGGGGTGGGGGGTTGGGGGGTGTGGGGGGGAGATATTTAATGAATTCAATGTTTTCCCCACAAAAAGCCAAGTAAGAAGAATGGACTGTGACAAAAGCATGTCATGTCATTTAGTGCACTTCAAGATGACTCTCAGCTATTTATCTGTAGCTCAATTGTTACAATGAGATAAGTTAAATAGTACTAAACTAATACAGGAATTACTGCTAGAGATTCAGGAACCCTCATGTTAGTAACTGCAGTTTGGGGAACTGTTTTGTGGCTTTCTTTGTACACTTGCCACTTACAGGCACATGCTTAGAGTGCCTCAGAGCAGCAGACAATAAAAAAAAAAAAAAGAATCAGTTCTTTTATTTCCAGTTTTCACAGTCTAGCTGTGACCCACATAATACACATTATTTTTCCAAGTCTGGAAGTTTTTTATTAGGAAAAAAATCCAAATATCTATAACACTGTATTCCCCTTGCACTGTCTGTAATGACTAACTTGACAGCTGCAAGTTCCTCAATACTGAATCTCTCGCCATATTTACCTAATATATAAAGAAAAGTACAATATTATCATACAGGATTTATCAACTCCTTTAGAACATTGTCTCGGCAAAAAGTTAAGTACAAAAGCAAGTAGCATCATCCTAGAAGAGTAATTCACATCACTGATTTAGTGATGGCCATTAGGAAAACAGATTATCTTCTAGTTCAACATCTGATTGTTATAAGTTAAGGAGACAACACCAGATTCGTCATTTTCATATCAGATCTGTTTCTTTTTGCTTTTATACTCAAAACCAAACCCATTAAGACCTCTGCTTGAGGAGAATCATGAAAAAACATTACCTAGATGAATCATGTATTACTTATCATTTTTGGCAATTATTATTGTTTAAATTCAGGCAGCACTGTATTTTTCATTCTTCCCCTTTTGAGAAGATGACATGGCTAAGATTTTTGACACAAACCATTTTATTGCCCTTTGCTTTCTAAAACAGAGGAACTGAGAAAAGCACTGATTTCCTCTTTGATACAAACCCTAAAAGATCTGGCTTGTCTCCTACTCAGCAATCCATACCCTTTCCTACAGTGGGTTTTACTATGTTGCCACTTGCGGTAATTCGCTGGTTCTTTTTCTCTCCGTTAAAGTTAAAAGGTCACTGACACCACGTGGAGGTACAGCAGGGAGCAGAAGCCTCCTAGCCCATGAGGAGCCACCCCTGCCCCGTGACCAGGGACAGCCAACACCCGCTCTGATGAGCCCCAGCAACCTGCAATGCCACTGCCAACACGTGCTTCAAGGACATGGTACACGTGCCCCTGTTTAACACAGCACTTCTGCATCCTTCTAAATCCTGGATATCTTCAGAGCTTGGAGAGCTAGCTCCCTCAAGGCCCTTGGGACAAGCTGGCCTGGTATCAAGCTGCCTGTGGGACTATCATCTTACCCTCCTACTGCCACTGCCACCTTGGCACTTTTCCACTGGCCACAGAGGCTCTGGGTCCCTGCAGGACAACTGTAAAGTTGCTGGGAAATTTCTGCAACTGAGCTGCTCGGCATCTGAATAAATCCACATACTTTTCTGGACTTTGTAAAACTGCTGTCTGCAGTGGTAACCTCCAGATCATGGAACTGTTAATACCTTCCCCCACCTACCTTCTCAAAAGCATATTTTCTTGAGGAACTAAGTTAAAACAGTCTTGAAACCAATTCTAGCACTTTCTGTTCAAATACCACTTTGTCTTTTTTTTTTTTTTTTCCTAAGTTAACCGCAATATTGGAACTTAGCCTTAAATCCACTGTTTGTAAACAATCATAATTTTACATCAACCACTTGCTGCTGAGAGAAGAAAGGCCACCTACTGTTGTTGGACCACCCTGTCTCCTTACAATACAGCATTTTAAACACTCAATACTGCTGAAGTCCAAGCTACCATTGAAGCTCAATCTGTAGCAGTTTTCAAATGTAAAGTAAGTAAAAATGTACACATACCATACTAAACACACACGTTTTTACTAAGATAGTATTAAAATAGGAGCTTATAGATCTGTTTTACTGGATATGAAGCTATAGCATTCAAACACCCTCTCATTTTATCAGTAAAGCTACAAATCTGTACCTGTCCCTTTGTTTTTCACCAATGTGACAACTGCCTCCTGGACACTCAGCAGGGATTCTAAGTCAGCAAAACAAGGCAGCAAATGAAAACTCTGGCAGAAATGGAACATATTTCCAGTACCGATTACAATGCAACAATAATCACTGAAGCCTGTAAACTAAAATGCTACCAAAAAACCTCTGGTTCATTTGCTGACTTGCCTATATTACTAACAACAGCAGAGAGGATGTTTTCTCTTTATCAGGGTGCGTTTGTCGTATTTCTGAGAAGTCTTCTCTTGAGACAGACTACCATAAAAATAATTTATTATTTTTGTAAATGTAAAGATAAATTTCATAAGAGTAACAAATTATTATTTATAATTTAATGTGTAATGTGACTTTACATGTCCCATCACACTCCTCTGAAGCTGGTAGGGCTGAGGCTAAACCAAGCTTGGATTGTAGCCAACAAGGGCCAGAGGCCAACTCTTTAGAGCTGCAGCAAATATGGAATTACTTGGCAAAGCGTAGGTCTGGAGATGTCAAGGATCACTGCACAATGGCTAAACAAATAAGAATGGGATGAGTCCAGGAGAAATCATTTTGGTGAGCTTATGCCTGGGGTTCACAAAGAAAACAGAGTCAGGATCTGCACTAGGATTTGAATCAGCAAAAACTCAGGCATTGGGCTATGGAAAGAAAGAGGACTCCTGAGGATCATCTGTCTAGATTTAAACTTAAGCCTAGTGGGAGTCATTTTGCTAAGGTTAGGTATTGGTATGTCCACAGCCAGCAGCTGAAGTGTAGAGCTTGCAATAACCAGGATCCAGAAAGGGAGGTTCAATTATGGCAAAAGAGAGGGCTCCCTGAGCTCCTTATTGTTTCTAAGAGGCTGATTCTCTACTCTGTAAGAATAAATAAATAAAACCCCATGTCCCTGAATTCATACTGCAATATCATCTATATTCTTTCTTCCATGTGCAAGGGCTACATCTTCTACAATAAATTCATAGAATATAGATGAACAGAAGAATAATGCAGCATTACACACACAGGCAAGCACTTTCTTAATAGCTGTCCTGCACTAATTATTTTGTTGAAATACAATCAAGACATTGCCAGGAGGGAATGTTTTAAACTGGGGTCACTTGAGACTTCAGGTTGTTTCTGGCAGCACATTGCCCTGGCTGAGGGAAATGGTCTTGTACAAGAAACCAAAATTAATTGTCTGACCACACCTAAGCTGACCCGAACAGGAAGGAAAGATAACCCCCAAATAAGCTTGTACAGCAAATATGTCAGGAGTGGAGGACTTTGCCCAGTTTCACATGAAACAGCAACTGGACAAATTCTCCTAACGGCTGTGAATCTTTAACAGGGGCTGCCCTGAGGGGCAGAGGGAAGAAGAAATCAGCTGGAGGCAAGCTGGGGAGCTGGTTCGCAGGGAGAAACTCAGTAAGAGAAATCACAGGATAGGGACCCTACATTTCTGGATGGTAACATGGGCACAGCCCAGGTGGGCACCATACATGTTGTTAACTCAACAAAATTTGAAAACACATGAAATGTAACTGCAGTGCACCCAGAACCATCTATCTCACTGGGCACTACACATATAATAGGTCTGAACCTGCTCCAAACACATCAGACACCTCCGTTATGCATGCAGCATTTTACAGAGGCTCTGTAACCAGCTAGCAGAAGCCCCGAATGACCAAATTCCTTTTTTCCCTTGTCTATACAACCTTCCAGGAGGGGAGGGGAGGGCAGGGCAGGGGTGGAAGGGAGAGGAATGTGTGTGGGTAATGACAGCACTATTTATGAAGTCCTAAAAACAGTCTAATTCTCTGCATGGGTACTCACTGATGAAAAAAAACAACCCACAATTGCCTGCTCTGCCTCATAACCAGACATTCGCATAAAACAAAACACACATTTAGATTTTTGGCTTAATATTCTTGTCTCTGAATTGTTGCTCTACATATCAACAAATGATCCTTTGTTTTGAGAAAGCCTTACCGGCCACAAGTTTCCCAAGAGAGGGACACGACATCCTCAGGCACTGACAGGCCTGCCTGGTAATAAGTAACCGGCATGTATGGGATAGATGGCACAAATCCAGGGCTGAGTATAGAGGAATCACAAGAATACTGGCCAAGAGAGAGTTTAAGTTAAGAAGGCACATGGATACAAGAACAACAGAAAGGTACTGGTACTGGACACAGTTATCCTACAACCCTGATATGCTGCCTGGAGTGCCAGCTGGTTGACATTTATGTGGCTATTAAAAAAGAGAGAACGATCACAAACAAGTCACTATGCAAAACTTCTTTCTAAAAGTACAGTGCTAAGGAACATTTGGCACAGAGGTGTCCAAGCCAGTCTTAAAGCAATCAGCCTCACATTGAGAGTTACTACTAGCTAACAATTCTAAGTCAACAGTAGCTAAAAACATGTTCAATCCCAAGCACCTAGGGTATGGGAAAGACTGTCGCCTATTTAAAAGTCAGGAATATCATCAAAAGCTGCAATAGAAACAGAAGTCTGAACTTGGCAAGTACATGCCTTTTCCACTCCTTTTTAGACATACTTTCTTGATGGAAGTTGCCTATTTTGAACCATTTGGCATTTGAGTATCCTACTAAATTCTTAACTGAGCTATGTATGGTTAAAACTTTTTTTACAAAACACAAGAATATAGTAACTGTTTTTTTATGAAAAGTTTGTTGACAGAATAGAGCAACAGCACTTACATTATAGTTTTCAAACAGTAAATAAAATCTCTAAAGGCAAATTTATTTTATGTTTTCTGTCAACTAGCAAAGTATCAACTAAATGTTAATGGCATTTGTCCTGCTATTTTGGTCACCATCAGATTTGAAGGAATACAGCTGCATCCATTTTCCCCATATGTTTTATACAAGTGTCTCCCTAAATGTTTTCCTCCACTCATCATACAAAACTTCCACCAACTGTTGGAGAAGCAATGCAACTGCATTTGACACTAATGTGAACTTCCTGATCAGACCATCTACAGCCTTTAGCCCATGTTTCCAGTTGTCTCAGGGGGCAAAGACAGTGGGCAGCTGCTCACTAATAGAACATTGTGAAAGGAACACAAAGGGAACTAGAGTCAACAAATTAGATTTGAAGATTTTAAGCAAAGTGCCTGAAGAAACAGCACATATTTTCAGTCTGGTAACAACTTGGAACATTACGTAAGTGTACATCACCCTGGATAGCGTACAGTTCCTGGGCAGAAGGGCACTTGATCTCCATGGCTTGCTGCTTACAAACAACAGTTTACATCAAGCAGAGGATCCCATCTTAGGTGCCCTTAAACCAATTTGAAAACTTTTTAAAGTAGTGTTGCAATTATGTGAAATGGTGGGGACAGACCCAGAAAGAAAGCTTCCAAGGTTTTCAATTAACTTCTAAGTGGCACTTCTAAGAATCAGCACGTCTGTTCCTTACTGTGAAATAATTTTCCAACTGTTTCCTTTGCCCGGTATTTTTCCAAATGGACTAGTACAGCCAAGTGCAGCTAGGCGACTCAAAAGAGTGCACACTGAAAAACATTTCAGCAGAATCCTGGGTTCATGACCTATTTTCTGTAATCGAAAATCTACTTAAATATGAATCAAATGTAGATATGAGAACTCTTTACATTTACATAATATCAACATATGTGTGTATCTCTCATGTACCAGTAAGGCTTGTACAACAAGTTCTTCCCTAGCAGGAAGCCCCTTCAAAAAATACAGTCCCAAAATTCAGAACACAAAAGCCAGTTACTGAAGATGCCTAAAAGAGATAAGACTGTATAGAGAACAGCTGGGCTTTGAGATTCAGATCAGTGCACACTAATCGAAATTTAGTCAAAAGTTGACTTCCTTCTCGTCAGCCTGGGCTCCCTCCTCCATACATCAACCCTCCTTCATTTCTCTCACTGTTTCACCTGTAGCACCATTATTTCTCTACCTAATTTCAAAGAATCAGAGACTACTGTAGGAAAAATACAGTTTTTCTCTTCTTACTACCCTATCTTGAATTGCTTACCGTTAACCTTGTTGGGCTGTAATTAACTGAATTGTGCCCTGCATCTGTACATCAGCATCACCTGCTCACCTGATTCCAGACGCTGCTACTACGAGCACCAGTGATTACTTAATGGTGCCATATGCAGAACAAGGATATGTTCTGGATATGTTCTCCCTTCCGACCATGTGCTAGATCCAGCAAATGCAAATATAAAAGGTCACTGACTCAGGTCATACAAAAGCAGGTATACAGACAGAAACCAGGACACCATATTTCTGATGTTTTATTATTTTCAATTTCTTTTGCCCCCATTACTTCCCAAAATAGCTCAGCTCTTCAATGACAGGAGAACTAGAAGTAAAAAGGGTTAGAGTGATGTACTAAAGCTTCAGGACAACACCCCACAACCAAAGCAGGCCTGCAAAGACTTTCTACCAAAGTATGCAAGAGCCTGATTTCTGCTCTGCTACAGGTTGCTACTATTTCCAAAAAACTTCTAGCAAAGCTGGCCATTAGTTTGCCGATGTCTAACTATCAAAGTCACTTGAAGACTGAAAATGTATAGACTGCCTGAGGAAACACAAAGTCTGGCAGAATTTATCTGGATTTGAGCTTGTTATTACGAAGATGAAACTTGCACGAGTTTAGTAAATGCAGGCTCTGTTTCAGCTAATATCACACCACAACTTTCTTCTGCTTTGGAAGAACTCAGAAGGTAGAGGTTGGAAACTCTCCCTGTATGTCATATATGTGTAAAAGTAGAAGAAGACAGGCTGCACTCCTCCCTAGTGCCTGATGGCTGGATCCACTGGTCATTAAGGACAGGGGAGAGTGCAAAGCTAGAAAAGGCAGTTTCTGGAAATGAAGGATGGAAAACCAGAGGCTTAGGTGGGGAGAGCAGGAAAGAGCATCCAGGTCCAAGGACTCCTAGGGAAAGATATCCCTCTACTTGTCTGCCTTAGGGACAACCCCCCTTAGTATAGGGACTCACCCAGGACAGCATCTTCATAAATTGCTGTGTAGTACATCAGCAATGACTGGAAACCACATATCCCAGGCTAAAAGCAGCTTTTGGGAGGTGAGGTTTGGTACGTGATTAAACTTCACTGAAGTTTCAAACACTGAAAATTTTAAGATGGGGCAAGGATTTCATGGAAGACGTGGTTTTACCTGAGTCTTTGACCAAACTGCAACTAAATCCTTCCCAAGGGCCTGAGAGCTTTGTATAATCTGTTCAGATGGACTCAGTTCTTAGAATTGAACTTTCAAGTTTTATTATTAAGCACAGCTGCTAGCAAACAGAAACACACAAATCCAATGTGAAAATAAAATTGTAGCCTATCTATTCCTTCCACTGCAGTTACTGTATTTGCTTTCTCTCTTTGGACAAACACTCAGCAAAACTTGGGACAATTCCAGCTGGTTACACAGCAGTTCATACAGCACTGGTTACAGACAAAAACTAGTCTTCAGTGTTACCTGATGGACTGTTATTACAATTTCCTTCTAAAATCAGCAGCATTATTTAGAGACAACCTTATTAAATCTATAGCATCTGAAAAAAAATTGAGATGCCTTCATTTTTCCTGTTCGGAACAAATACAATAAATCACAGTTACACAGAGTATCTGATTATCACATAGATTTTCAGAGACATCATTGTGTCCTAGTTACAGAGGCTGGGACCAGTTTATCACTATGTAGGTATAACCAAAACTGTGTATTCTACACCCTCTATGTCATTTCTGATGGACTGTTAATAAATGGATCGTTTGCAGCAGCTGCCCAGGGCATCCCTGACACCTCAGGCTACAAGCTGGGTGTTAAAGAAACCCTGCGAGGCAGGGGAGTGTTTCTTTGTCTTCACACCAATGACTCAGCTGTCATAACTCCCCTCTGGAAAGGCATTAACACCTTCACACAAAGCTCTCTTCACAGAGAGACAGGTCATCTCTGCTCATGGGCCACCTTGCACTGGTGGCCCATGGACACAGGCAGCTACAACGACCTAGACCATCAAAGATTCCAAAAATATCCCACGATTCACAGAGTTAAATCACCCATTGTGAAACTGCCTATTCTGAGGAGGTACTGGGCATTCCCACCTGAACTTGAGCATATATAAACTTCGGGTTTTGGGACTTCTGGTACCACTCGCCAGATCGAGAGGAGGGCCAGAACTTCAACAGGACTACAACTGCCACTCCTGACAGAACTGTGACCATCACCCAGACCAACAGGTTTTCCTTTCCTGTTACTTTGCACCTAGGGGGGGCCAAGTGGTGCTCAGCACAGGGGCCAACAAACACCGTTCTGTTCTTGTCCCAGAGTACTGGATCATACATCTATCTTTGGGGTTTAAAACCAATTTTTCTCTGTATCACTGTATTTATTGTAATCTTCTTAGTAAATTCTAACTCTGACTTGTAATCTCTCCAGTTGGGTTCATTTCTCCCGCCAGTTTACTTTGAAACCAGCGCACATTGATTTTGCAATTAACACTACAGGCCATAGACAAATGATGTAAGAGTACTTGTTAACACAATTTAACAAAACCAGTTAAGTCCCAAAGCAAAGAGGGATTCAAAGCCTTTCAGAAGGCAAGAAATAATAGACAGCTGGCACAACTAAGACAGTTAATGAATACAACAGCATTCAGCAGTCATTTGAAAACTGTCTACTTGGTTAAGGCTGAGTTATTAAAGAAATCTCCATTTATAAACAGTGTTGATGGGATTTAAACAGCCTGTGTAAGAAGGCTTAAAAGTCAATTGAAAAGTCTGTACAGATAAGAAAGCAAAAAGAAACTGTGGCCTTGAATTCTGTACATAGTGTTTAACCTTATCTCAGTCTCCTGGCACACAGCAGGGGTAAAACAAGCTGCCTCATGCACAGCTGGTGAGGTGGGCTCTTTAATGCTTGTGCAGAGCTCTACTGTCCCCTCACTCTCCCCTCCCCCTTTTTTCAAGATGTGTACTAAAAATCATCATTTACCATTCCATCAGTTACATTTAGCAGATACCAATAAGAGACATAAATTGCAAGAGTCTGTCCAGACATGCTATAATGATTAGGTGTTTTCTTTCCTTTATGTAACTGATGAGCTTGCTATTCTCCTTAGACTTTTATAACTGTACACCTTCAATATAACTAGTGTAAATATTGACAAAAGAGAGGCAGGTGGGGATTTCTGGGAGGAGGAGGAGTGGGTGGGAGATAAGAACTTGGCCTTAAGTTTTTTTTCTTTCTTGCCTCCAGAGTATCCTGTAACACTCTGCTTTACACAAAACTTATGGCTTTTAATTTATGTATCACTTCTCGGAATAAGATGACAGACAGGAACACAAAACTAGCTCTTTTCGGTCCATTAATCCCTCTCCTATCCTTTCTCATCTTCTCATCTCATCCAAAATCCAGCCTATTCTGGTAACATAAATTGCCTATTTCTGACGTGCCTTTTGTAAAATGGCCAAAGCTAAAGAGCATTTAAGGTGAAAATGTAGAATGCCACATCTTGTCTTGGTTCCCCTTGCCTGTAACATAGCCTAACATTTGATTTGCTTCCTTTGGTCTCGTCCAGGATACAATAAGAGCCTTATGAAAAAGCTCGGTAAGAATCTGGGCCATTGATTAGAACAGGGACTATTTAGCCATGACACACAGCACCAAAAAGAACTGCTTGACACACCAGCTCCTGAAGCAGCATTGCCATTTCAGCACAGGGCTCTTAACAGTAGCACAGTGCTCAGCAGCAAAGCTGGACAGCCTCTGGGACCTGAGGTTATCTCTTGACACAGTAATTCACCGCACTGTACAAGCCTGTCAGAGCTAGTTCAGGTGTGTCCAACACAGCACCATAAAACACGATGTAAACATATTCCAATTACTTATCTGTGATATTTATCAGCCTATGCTTTTTCCAAGGGATCACACAAATCATTACATAAACAGAACTAGAATACTACTTGAAGAACGGGACAGCTATTCCACTGGGAAGTGAAGGTATATATTTAAAAAACAAACAAACAAGCCACAGACATTTGGGAGTACATTGCATCCACACAAATCTAGGGGAGAAATAAAGAACATCAATATACAATAGCCATGGGGATATTCAATCAGCTCACTTTCTGTATTTGTATAAACCACACAAAACACTGAAATTCTGTAGGAGACATATTTTCCTAACTCTTACGGCTGCAGAATTCATTTTTTAAATGCAGTTTTACTGTAAGTCAACACAACCTCATTCTCACCAGTGTGCTAGAGCACGAAACTACCATGATAGCAGCAACATTCTCAGTCTTCTCGCTCTCCCTTCCCTTCATGTAGGTGAGGAAGCTAAAGTCCTAGTAAAAATATTTTTTGATGAATGCCTGCTTTAACAGATTTCATCATACAGTCGTTATCTAGTTACTGCATTCTCTCCGTATTCACAAGCATTCATTGCATTTTATAAGTATGGTTTTCTGTCCTTCAGAGTAAGAGAGATATTGTCATCAAAACACTATTCATTTGGCAGCAGTATGGTCATGGTCCAGTCCTTTCTCTGGATGACATACCCAGGGAATTCACATTGAGGAGACAGAAATAAACCTAGCAAAACCAATCCCTCATTAAAGCACATCATTCTTTTTATGCAGTTTCTCCTACTGAAAAAAAAGGAGGGTTTCTTGGTACTTATTTCTGTTTGAGCTGCAAAGTCAGCATAGGTGAGATAGCTGAGTCTCCCTATTTGTTGGTGTCCCTACCAGTTTAACACGATAATAAAAAGGACTGGAATGCCTTTCCATAAGGGCTATGAAGGATGAGGCGAACCTTAAAAACTGAAAAAGCACCTTGCATCCGAATGCAGTCCAGCAAGTGCCTCATTGAAACTCCTTAAAAGTGTCAGTCACAGGCCCCCTGCTTCAGTGCACGTAGTTAGAGCATTATGATCTAAAAATGTGCAGTTTGGCTCCATCACTGTAACCTCATGATGTTATTTGGGCATTTATGAATAGCCAGATCTCCATGCAGCTGAGCTGCTAATAACATGGCACGTACCAATCACACTGCAAAGCAAGTGATCTCACCTAGGCACCATGTGTAAACACAGCACAGCCACACAAATATGACAAGCTTCTGAGCATGCTTAAGGTTATTCCATGAAGATTATTTACTGTCTTGCCTAGGAACACAAAAATAGGGCTTTTGGGGTGCCACTCCCCCAACTTTCCATACAGAAAACTTATGTAAAGAACAAGAATTCCTTCAAAGAAGACATTTGCTATTGAGGTATTATAGCATACCGTACTCTGAAGAATAATTTCTCTAAACAACATTTCCAAACCCAGCAATCTTCCTTTCTGAATACCTATTTCCATTAGGAAGTATCCCGCTGTTATAGCCAAGAACTGATGGCACTTCCAGTGCCCTGTTTGAACAAATGTACCCTGCTGGAATACCACCGATTCTCCCCATGACTGCACGTTGGATAAGTACTATTTAAAGCTCCCTGGACATGACAGTGAAAATGAATTTAAATTCTGGAAGGAAAAAAAATTCAAACCCTTTGGAAGAAAATATAAAGATCTGTGTACCTTCTTTCGTAAACCAATAGATACTGCTTACTTGTTGGAAAAACTGGTAGGAAAACTAAGTCTTTGGAATGGGTAGATTCAACTGTCTAGTGGTCTTACAGAGAAACAGCTAAATCCCAGTTTTTCCCAAATTAGAAGAGGGTAAATCCTATTCACTAGCATTTAATCTCTCCTATACTACATCTTCCATTAATAATGCTTAAAAGTAGAAATCTGTTTCATGTGGACAATGTCACAGAACAGAAATTCCATAGGAGTAAACATGAAGATCACTGGATATGCAATTTCTGGTTTGAAAAATATTTACCAAGAATCTTGTAAGAAAATAAAGTTTATTTTTAAATAATGTATTTCATTGTATCAAGTAAAGCAGTTGGAAAACTACAGGGGGCAAGCTCTCCTTCAGATCAGGCTTAAAAGCTTATCTACTATTATCAATTGTACGAGCTCGTCTAAGAAAAGCAAGTACCTTTCCCCACAAGACTGATATGCTGTTACAAGAGCTACAACACTATTTTTATTCAAAAAAGAAAGAACAGCCTTAGAACATTTGCTAAACACTTTTGGTTGTTTTTTTTTCTCCTCATCAAAATTGCCAGAAATTCTCCTTTAAGTCTCCACTGCTACAAATACCAGAGCAGGAAAAGAAACACTGGTCAGACAACTTATTTTAGAGATATATGCTCTGGATTAAGCGTGATTTTTGAGAAAAATTGTGTGATAAAGAGGTTTAGCCAACAACTTTGCTATTTTTGAGGTAACTTTGTAAAGTAAGCAGCTGTTTAGTTTCAATATATTGTTACTGAACTCTGCCTGGCTTACCTGGTGGGTGTAAAAAAGTCTAATGGAAAAGTGACAGAAAATTATTACATAGTCTTGAATATTTTAATCTCCCAGATCACTAATAAAATGCGATTTTCTGAAAGAAATTTGTGCAGCACACCATGAAGAATACTTTGGAATATTTAGGAAACACTCACAAGAAATTACAAAATTATCCCAGCTGTAGAAAAAGGACAGATGGGATCCTTGAAAGCCTATTCAAGACTAACCTCCTGTTTCAGCAGAATCAACTACAGCTTTGTCATTCTGACAGATGTTTGCCTAACCTGTTCAAAGGCTTCTAATGACAGAAGTGCCATGACTCCCTAAGTAAAGAGGGCTCAAGCATCCTTATTATTAAGATCTATATTTTACCTGGTACCATTATCTGAATGGATTTGTGAACCCTTCAGTGTTATACAAAAAAACCCCAAAACAACATTATCTTTGCTTTCTAACTGCTGAAGAAATTAACACACCACCAGTTTTCACAGAACATATTGCTAAGAAAGACTTTTATTCCTATTATGTCTTGCAGTGTGACTCAACCACTCAACTGTCTTTTCATCCAGCTATAAAGCCAAACAAATTCAAGTCTAGAAGCAAACAGCCTCAAATATAGTGCATAACAGTGTACAGCTGACAGCAGGTATTTCAACTTAAGTGAGGCTCAAAGCCTTTTTATTCTCAATCCTTTTATGGCCACAATGCATTTGTGACTGAGAAACAGAGGGACAAAAAATTCTTGAGCATTTTTTGTTCTTCTCCAGTAGCCCCACTATTTAGTTACTCTATCAGGGTTACTTCTTCAGAGACAGGGAATGGCCTTGGACAGCAAGTTAGTTGTTTCATCTTTGCCTTGGAAGATGGGGACAAAATGTTCTACTTGTTCTGCACAACTTCTGTTACTGAAGAAAACAAGTAATGGCAAATGTACTGTAGTCCCCTCTTCTCCAGGCTGAACAAGCCAAGTGACCTCAGCTGCTCCTCATACAGCTTCCCCTCCAGACCTTTAACCATTTTTGTGGCCCTCCTTTGGAAGCTGTCTAACAGCTTTATATCCTTCTTGTATTGTGGTGCCCAAAACTGCACAGAGGACTTGAGTTAAGACCACACCAGCACAGAGTAAAGTGGGACAATCACCTCCCTTGACTGGTTAGCCAGAGGTCAATCTCTGTGCTTCCTTAACAGTAGCTTAAATTCAGAAGGAACTTTCCGCCTATGCTCTCTTCTATTGTTTCTTTCCATATTCCCTGCTCACACGAACTCTGCAAACAGAAAGCAATCCTGTCCTACATCCTGGAAAGCCCATATATTTTTTTCCTCACACAACAGATGTCATCACATCAAAGAACAGAGATGATTATCAACAAGCCTCTCAAGGCACACACAAAGGGAAACAAAAATACACAGCTGTTCAATAAGTCTTGTTGAGGACCTTCAGTATATTCAGAGTGGCCAATGAGTCTTCAAGTAAGATATTCCCCAATCACATGATGTTCAGATTTCAAAAAACTAGTCACACTTGATAAAAGGAAGGAATGTGTGGAAACTCTTTTCAAGTTTTCCTGGGAAGAGTTGAAACAAAATTGTGGAAGTCCAGACCCCTGCCAGGGTGAGATGTAGGTTTTTCCAGTTTTCAAGAGTCAATGTAAAAGGATATTTCTAACTCTATTACAGAGGAAATTCAGGGTAGAAGGGAAAAGACCTTCCATCAAACCTGAAAAGATAGGAAAGCAAAAAGGATTCCAACTAGCTTCTGGATGAAAAGACAAATAGAAGGATGTGATGGGGAAGGGAAAAAAGATCTCCAGTTAGAGCTGATCCAGATGGTTAGATGTAAGCACCTATAAAAGATTCAAAGTACTTGAATTTATGAAAGTCAATAGGCACAAAGGAAACAGACAAGACAGTCAGCTAAGGGAAGGACACTGACAGTGATTCAAGGTGACAGAAGCAGTAATTCTTGTCAATCAAGACAGTGAGTGCTGCCTTAAAAAAGCCAAACTGGGGGCACAGTCTGATCCAACGGAAAATAAGAGATGCATACAATGTTTCCAGAAAGGCCACTAGCTCTCTTTCCTGCAGCTTGTTTCAACATGTGGCTCTACAGAACATTCTGCTGTGACATTAAGAAAAGACCTTTTTAAAAGTCCCATGATATGCTCAATTTGTTTCAGCTGTTACCTCCAGTCTGTTCCCAGGGAAGGAATTCAGACTGGTAAAAACTCCGTATATACCACTGTGGGTACGTTCATTCCCATGGATATTAGGAAAGCCCAGTAGAATACCATTCATCATGTCCAGCCATAGAACAGTCACATATTGCACCTGTGGTAGCTTGAGGACACTGGTTCATATTTGAATGACAATGCAGCTCTGACAGACAGTGTTGTAGCTGAGATGAGCGCCTTTCCCTTCACTGGAGACTCAGAATAATTTGTGAACATTTGCACCAGATGTGTGTCTACAACTGCACAGTAAAGACAGAGAAAGAAGACTGATGGAAAACTGTAGGTCTCTTAACACTCAGTGTTACCAGCCCTTTTCTCTCATCCTAAAAGTAACTTAGGACTCCCTGTCTCCTTTCAAGAACTCCTTAAATAAAACAATTTTGCCTATAATGATGCACATAAGCCCTGTTTTCACCTTTATTTGCCAATCAGTGCCAGATTTTCTTCCCTGTTAAACTGGCTTCTTATTCATCACTATGGCTCTGTTTGAGGCAATGATCAGGCACTTCAGTCTACATGGAATAATTTCCCATGAGAAGTCTTAGAAAGACACTTTTTTCCTACTTACAAGTTTACAATCTCATTGGAGACTGGCAGAAAGAAAACATCATGCTAAAGCCCTTACCACAGTGGGAACCCAGTCAATGACTATGATGTCTGGGAGCTGTCACAACATAATAACAATAAATTAATACCTAGGGAAAAAGACTAAAATCTGATGTTTGTCAAATTATAATATGCATTAGTATAGTAATCCATGAAGGAAAAATGCCTACATAAGTAATCATATTCCATGTGAAATCCCCCTCTACAAATATCTGATAGACATTATTATTTATTATTATTGTTGTCTTTAAATACATTGATCATCTCTATCCAAGTGCTGTACTTATCTGAAACTGAAAGCATACCTTACCATCTGGAGAGGCAATTCTTCTCCTACAGCTTCCATCTCAAAGAGTTCTTTTACATCTGCTTAAAAATGTAGTTCTGTTCAAGCAGCACTATTTGGTTGCCTTTGCACTGTATCTCATAGTGTAAGGGCAACTAATCTCATATAATTAGTGTCCTTGCACTATATCTCATATAATTCCATAGGAAATATATTCAGTCCATAAACAAAACCTTTTTAAAAACAGTTTTATACAGTTGTGCAGCTGAGCCTGCAAATTCATCCAGGTTCAAAAGTCTAAAGTGCATGTCTACAGAGCGTCAACGCAAGAAGGTGTCTGAACACAAGCCAGCTTTGGTGCAGAAGCCCTACAATTATGACACTGTTTTAACCATTTCAGAGCTAATAAACTCTGCCTCAAAGTGAGAAACAGGTCTATGCCTCCTAGAAGACACTCAACTATAAAGAAGGTCAAGTTATAACCGAGATTCATACCTGCAATATAACTCTGTTCGCATCATTAACAACCACAAAAAATTAGATTTCAGGCAGCTAAAATGGTTTTGCTGATGCTGCTCAATCCTGGACGACCACTAGATTCATTCTTAATCTACTAGAGAGTTCACTGAACTAACAGGAGTCAAAACCAGTGAGCATTCATGCAAGTTGCTGTGCTGTGAGAGGAGACAAGATCCATTGAGAAAGCAGCCTTTCCAAGGCCTCAGCCATATGCAGTATTAGTACTTAAACTGCTACCGATCATTTAAAATGGGTTTGGTTAAACTGCCACAAGCTATGTGTGTACCTTTCAAAACACTGTTTACAGATGGCTTAAACAAGAAAGAGATAAAACCAAATGAACAAGAAGCTTTTATAACCCAGTGTACATTTATTTACATCAGGATTCAAAACAGTTTATATTTTACTGATGAGCCGGGTTGCGTAAGGAACAACACCCGCAAAACAGACTACTGACAAAACTATGCAAACATTGTTCTTGCAGTACTGTCAAGTCAGCTTGGGAACAGCTACTGCTGTGGTTTCCTTGTGAAAGTGTAAGCACTTTACCATCTGATAAGAGACTCTGTAGGAGTATATTATAATACAGAAATTCAGTTCCAATTCTTCATCCTCATAAGGTCACTAGGAGTAATCACTAGGTTAACAAAAGCACATGTGACAGATGTGCAAGTAACTCTAGGCTTTAAACATGAAAACTACAGGTTTGAAGCTTAAGTAGTTGAACTTGACACTCCCTATCAATACTGGATGAGCCATAGCAAGATTCCAAATTCTGGCCCTTTTCAGCCTCAGAAAAGAAATTTATGAAAAGCTTAGCTTCCAAAATAGCAAATTTAAATATACACAATCCAAATATCTGCATGTTGCTTACTTTTAATTCAAAATTAGCATACCGTTCTCTGTAACTGCATTCCAAAGATTCTGCTGGATTATTGATGTCAATTTATTGTTGAAATGCTTATTTCAAGACATGAGTATAAATGGGGAAGGGCAGAAAATAAACTCAAGAATCACTCACTCAGCCACTACCTGGACATCAAAACGTTTGTATGTTGAAGAAACAGCCTCCTTTATTTCTCAAACGTGGTAATATACCTTCTAAAGCAAAACATCTACCTGAACTGTAGTAATATGGTTTGAGAGAGATGCATAGGTAAAGCATGAAGGGGAAATGGCTCTGTTGTGTGTCTTCAGGTACAACGAGGAAGTCCTCAAAACCAAAGAAACCTGCTTGTTGTATAGTCTGTGTGGTAACAGCTCAAAATTATACTGTATATTTTGGTATATTCTGTAATTAATCTTTGGAAATACTGTCTATGATAAACATTTGTAAAATAAGAATACTTCAATGCATACAATTTTTCAAAACACCAATTGGCTGGCAGACATTGGTTATATTACTCCAAAAACGTATGCTTCATTGCTCAATGACTCTAGTGCAAAAGTTTAAATAAATCTGCAATAGTCTTTAAAGTAGTCAAGAAAGCCTGTGTGATATGCTGCTCTTCCCCCTTCAAAAAATGGGAGAGGTAAAGGAAGTTTTACTTGCCAAACTTAGAAATTCAGGTCTTGTTTACCTGAGACAACAGAGAACTAGCACAGCTACACTGCAATTTTAAGCAAGTTAAACTCTGGCCATAAATTACAGTATATATAGCCAAGATTGGTGTGACTAATCCATTTTGCAACTGTGCTTTAATATCTAAAAGGCTGCTTTAATATCTAAGCAGCCTGTTTCCAGGAATACCATCTTTTTTTGCACACCTGCCTAATGGATCACAGAATTCCAGGGTTTTGTTTTTGACGAGGGAAGCCTGAGCTCTAACACCTGCCTCCCAAGACCAGCTCTGCACACCTACAAGTGCAAGCATCTCTGGTTTAAGTGTCAGCCTTGTTGACAAGGCACTTCCCTCCAGACTCTCTGGTCCTCTGGCCCTGTCTTAGGCCACATGACTTGACCGCTAGAGAATGATTCTCATCTAGGGAAGCACAAGGAGAAAATTACAATAAAGAGTGGCTACAAAGGGATTTAATTCTGAATGAGAAGGGGATTTACACAAAACTAGGAAGGAAAGAATCATAGGTAGGCTTCACTCATCTTCTGTTAAGAAAGGATATTTTCCTTTTTACTTAATAAATAGAACCACATTACAAAGATTAGAGGCAAAATATAGAATGATATCTCAAAAACTTAAATATATTTACAGTTTTAGAGAGTTTAAATTAACATGATGTAACTGCTCCTTTATAAGGGAACTTTTATACTTACTTTGAAAAGGACATTTATCTTTTCATTTTCAATTTAATCAGACAAAAATTGTCAAAGTCTATGGCCAAGAAAATTTAGTTGTTTTTCAAATTCTGAAAATTCAAGATTCATCTCTTCAAATGTGCCTTCATAAACCAAAAAAATCTAAATCTCTAAATATCTTGGAAGATATCTATAATTCATCTGATTGTAAATTACTGGGACTTTGGTAAACAATTCACAACTATTTGATAAAGGGCCTACTGCATTCTTTAAATGCTATTCATAAATTGAAAATACTTTCTTCCATAAAAGTTTGTATTTCAGATGCCTGGCTTTAAACTTTTTGTGCTAACCATAATGTAAAGTGTGAGCACGTGTGTACACAACATTTATTCTTTTAAATAAAAGGATTTTCCTGACAAGGAAACTGGTCTCAGCTACAAAAGCCATAGCTGACTTCCTGCTCTTTCATTAGACCTAAATAATAAGTCAAAGCACATAAAAAAAGAGAGTGCACATCACTGCTTCTCTGGGAAAAATTAGTACAAGTCATCTAACATTCAGTAAAAGCATTTCAGTATTGAGGCCAAGCTAATCTAATATTACCTTAACAGAAATCCTTGTCTGGATCTTCTGTCCATATTCCACTTGGAAACAACATTATCCTTGCTTGTTTATTGTATTTTGGTCTATGTTGTTAATGGTCAAAAATAACTTGAATTATTTCATATAGCTGCTATTTCCACTAGCATATGCCATTAGGACCTAATAAGATGTTGTGACATAGGCAAGAGGAGGACGCTTGCACAGCCCTAAAAGGTAAAAAGACTGCCAAAACCTCAGAAATTCAGAAGGTTCAGTATTTCAGCATCCATTGTCCTCCTAACGTGGAATTAAAAGTAAAAATTTTGAAACTCAAAAATGAGAATATTTGGATGGAAAATAAAACAATAACATTACTCATACAAAACCATCTGAATTTCCTTTTTTAACTCTCAAAGCTCAACATCAACACAAATTGTCAGACTAGAAGACAGAAAGTCAGTCTAGAGAGAATTAAAGAAGCTCAGCCAATTAAAAAAAAAATTGCTTACATTTCACCTTACATTTATAAAGAACTGACTGAAGGGGCTAGCATTGTTTTCAAGATTTTACGGAGGATGGGCAAAGTACCAAAAACTAGAGAAACAAGAAACACAGTGCTTTCATTTAAAGAAGGAAATAAAAAAGGAACCAGTTTAGCCAGATGAATTTCAATTCCTGAAAAATGGTGAAAAAAAGAAAACTCAAAAATTTGGAAAAGCACTTTGTAAGCACCTAAACAATAATACGCAACCGAGTGCAAGGCAAAATTCAGTTTGACATGCATGTTGAGAACAGATCCCTAACAAATCACTTACCTTCCACAACAGGTAATAGGTTTGAACAAGGGAAGACGTTGGCACATGTTACAGTTGTGACTTGAAGCTAAGGAAACTTTATGAGATTTCAGCAATATGAACACAGAACTGTCTTATGCTGAAAGAGCACTTGATCAGTGGCTCACTGCCAGCATGAAAAAGTATACCATGTGGGATTCCACAGCAAATACCCCCTAAATCTGGTTCTACACAGAATGGTGACCTGAATTATGGAATGCAGAGAATGCTTACATAAATGAACCCATAATATAAAGCTTGTAAGGACTGAGGGAACCTGAGAGGACAAACTTGAACTTCTAAAGGTGCTTGACAAATTGGAGAAATGTTCTGAAATCATCTAAAAATAGGGAATACAACTCTTAGGAAAAATACTTAAATTATTACTCTCCCATAGACATTATCAACTATACAAAGACAGGAAAGGGAAACAAAATGCTAGAGACTCTCTGCTACAGACTCTACTTGAAAGGAGTTAAGGTTATAAAGGATTATGGCATCATGAGGTCAACATGAAAAAAACTAACAAAACCTCGATGTGATTCACACACAGTAATTTAGCTTGCAAGACAGAGGAAGCAAACCTCTCTGTTCTACTCAGCAGGAACACCCCATCGTTTTGGCCAATGCACCTCAAAGGTATCAACTGAATGCTGTCCTCTGTATTCTCACCAACAAAAGTGATCAGATGCCTAGAAATGATGACTGAGAACGGACAGTAAAGCCAAAACACCACAGACATTTGACATAAAGAGGAGACTGAGAGAGTCTGTATAGTCTTGACTGCCAGTAGTCTTTAAAACAGTCAGATAAAACTTCTCATGCACAGCCAAATACAGTAATTGGTTCTTCCCTGGGGCATCTCAATAGATCTAACAGCTCTCTTCAGGTCCTTCCCCGTCTTCCCTATTCTGTGGTTCCATGAAAACACATTTTAATATATCCAGCTATCCCACACATAAGGACAAAGGAAATAATCAACATGTACGCTTGGGAAAGTACTATCTCCAAAAAGAACATTGGGAACTGCAGATCAGGCTTCACTCTGTATTTTTTAGTGTGGTTCAGCTGTACAGAAGGTTAATTTGATCTAAAATGTATAAAAGTAGAAATATCAAGAAAAACAAACAACCACCTTTCCTGCATATACTATGCCAATGTGACAGTTTGAGAATATGATGACTTTCCTGGTGTCCAAAATTATTTGGAAATACTGGAAGAATTTTTACGGCTCCTGTTTGATTTCATAAAGGAGAGGGGTCTCTCAGTTTAAAAACGTCAGTATAGGTAAGTTATAGAAGTTGAGAGATGACTTGATTTTTTTGCATCTATATATAAACATACATATATATTTATATACAAACACATACTTAAGACTCATTAAGATGTCTAAAAAACAGACAAAATTGGGAAAAAAATTAAGATTTTTTCAGATTTATAAATTAACTCACAGAAAACTGTAATGAATGGAAATTGACATTGCACAAATATATCTTGCAGAGGTACCATTTCCTGTCAGCAAGAAAATTAAACTCTGAAAGTTTGTACTACAGGAAATGTATGTCACTGCTTCAATTTTTTAAGTAAGTTTAGATATCTTTCAGAAATACATAGTTATATTCAGCTTCTGGTAGAGAAACAAAATTCCCTGACCTACATACATGAGATTGAATCAGATTATCACAATTCTCTAACCTGGCCTAGTAGCCCAAACATTTCTTTCTCTCAACCATTCTGTGAGATGCTTTCTAGTCTGTGCATTTTGCATCAAAGAGCCAAAGGGACTGAATATAAGTGACCTGATGCAAAGACCAACAAAAAGAATACTCTTCCAGGTACCTCAAAGGCAATAGTTACCAAAAAATCATTCCTTAAATTCCACAAAGTAAGAAAGGTACTTCAAGGTTTTGCAAGTAGAAAACTCAAAGAGCCCTAGGGAAAGGAAAGACGGAAGGAGAAAAATTAACATATCAGGAGGAAGATACCCCCTTCCCCACCAGGGAAGAAATGGTGAGTCGCCTCTTGAGAAGGCTCTGGGCATGAAATACATGCAAAGAGAAATTAAACTCATCTGTTCCCATAGCCTGGGCTGCCTGATATGTTTTATGTTAATTGTGCCTGAGGGTTTCTGTTGTCCATCCATAGGCTCAGACTTGCTTGACAAAGCAGTTCCAAAGTCACTTTGCTTTCAGGGACATGATAAAAAGCAGGCATGCATTTTATTGTTATTGCTGTACTGATTAATCCATGTCTAAACTTACCCTGTACATTACATACAGTATTTGTTTACATTATTACTGTACGAGCTGTTCCAAAGAAATCTTTCCCTTCCCTATAGTAACATCCAGGAAAAAAAATTTCCAATAATAGATTAGGTTTCCAAGTATGGTTATTGTCATAACAATTTAATCTTCAGTCCATCCTAATAACTACTGCTAGAACAATTTCTCCCTTTGGCCATTAATGCATCAAGTTGTACTCCAAAATACTGTCAAGGCTGCTACTGGATGCTCAGCGGAAGACTTCAGCAACGTAACTAGTTCATGCTACCTGTCTGCTAAAGAAAATTTAGGATTGCCAGTACGGGAAGAATCTTTTCTGTGACAGCAAAATAGCATATCTGACATACTTATAACTTACAACTCCTAGGCTTAAGGTATCAATCTTTTTGTCACAGCATTATCCCCAAAGAAATGGTAACAATGGAATTTTGTATGTCAAAATAAATTATAAAGTGGTTGGAAAACAGAACTTAAGTGAAATATAATTAGTTTGTTAAGTTAAAACATTACTGTAGAAAGGATTCTTAAAAATTTAATGATGAGAAATATTTATTATACTGCAAACACATATAACATTCCAGACAAGCCAAAATAAGATACTTATCCTTAATAAAACAGGAAAACCTTAGGGCCTTTTTGCTGTTTTGGAAGACATGTCAGAATAACTTAAGTTAAAAGAGATAAAGAACACACTCATACTCTACAGCCTTGAATCAACATATTAGTGACATCAGGAGAAATAAATACTTAGATTAAATTATAGGTAGATTAGATGCATACTAAGGCTTGGACAGGAACACTTAGAAAGGAGCCCTAAGAGATAATTACTTGGGCATTGCAAAGTCCCCAAAAAGAACAGTGAAAGGATGTTACATTACAGGGTTATCAAACTTTTGGAGACTGCTAAGAGATGCAGGGGAATACAGGAGAAGAAAAGCAGCCACAGACAGGGTTAAGTGAGGTACATGTTAGACAAGAAACTGGCTATGGAAAGAGCTTTCTGACTTGGGCCTAAGTCATGCCATGTGTGGGAAAATAACAAGAGATCCTGAATTTCCTCAGAGTGAAAATGTGATTTCATAATACCAGTTGAGTGTAGGGTTTTCTTACATTATTCTCAGGGAAAAAAAAATAAACCAAACAAAGTAGGATTTAGATTATATATATGGTAGATATACCACATATCAACCATGTGTGCTGTATGTTCAGGCACCCACAGAGAAACAGAAGGTGATATGGAAAGCTGCCTTTTAAAAAATAGTCCCAGAGCAGCTCAATCCTGAGCCTGAATTAAATTTTGAGTTCCTGGGACACAATGACAAAACCTTGTTCCATATGATATGGAAACAACAGGATATGGAAGAATTTAGATATGTGAAGAAATATATATATATCAGCGATGTGCAGGGAAGAAGAAGCAATTATAACATAGCACTTATTACAGACCTGAATAATGAAGAGCAGGAAAATGTCATCAGCAAGGCATACAAGAGGAGAACAGGCTGATTGTGTTAAAGCTCTTCTGGAGCTGAGCCATCTAACAAAACATTCTGAGAGATAAAACACTCCACAAAGCGCACTGAGACAAAGTGTTTGTTTGGGAGATGGGGGATTCTATTTTCAGAATTGTAAGGTGGGTTCTGCTCCTCTTTGCAATGTTTGGTACTTTACAGACACTTAAACATCGGGCAAATTAATATTATGATCTTCTAAAAACTATTAAGATTATCAAAACCTCTAAACCCCTGATTTTAAATGTTCATAAGACTTGAATTGAACTTCAGATGTCTTATAAACAGTACTTCCTATGCAGAAGAACAACGCAGTATCACCAAAGCAGAGCCTGAATGACAGTACAGCCCACGACATTGGAATAGAAGCATCACTTTCTGAAGTACTTTGGAGAATTGCATTTAATGTTGATATTTAACATTAGTTCATATTTATTATCTCCAATTAAACATTGTAAACATTTTCGTTTGTTTTTAAGCTGAAAGTGAAATTTAAAATTTTTCCTAATTTAATACCCAAGGGTCACGTTAACAGCAATACCTCCTTACTGATACTTCCATATTACAGGAAAGTATTTTTCAGCTGAATAAGCCAACCAGGAGTTGTCTGCTTCAGTCAAAACTTAATTTTCACATGAAAGCTAAGAACATGCACACCTACCTAGGAAAAACAACTCTAAACTTGGCAAAACAGATAGGGTATAGGTTTATTTTTTACTGTAGCATCTGTATCAATACCAACTGTGCATAACTGCTTCCTAGTCAAACTACCTCAACAAGCCAACAGAAAATTCCTAGGAGATTAAATACTCAGTTATCCAGAATCCAGAGCAGGTCTGAATTTTCTACTTATCATCGAATTCATGTTGTGATGCTGTTATTCTGGGAAGCAAACTAACATATCCTATCTTCTTTTCTTATTTCTGAATCCGTGGGCAAAGAAGCAGTACCGATAGGCTTGTATTTTAATTGCTGGTGCAAAACTATTCAGTCTACCATTTATTGATTGATAATGCTCTGACAATCCTAGGAAAGGTTTAACATATTTATTGTTATGATTTCCATATGTAAATCAGACATTAGAATAGGGCTGAACTACAACTTAAATTTCCCTCCCCCCCATGATGAAGAGATACAGTACACAGCTGTCACTGTAGGATAAAGTTGATGAAAGTGATTAAAACAGAACTTGCTGTACAGTTGCTGAGAACCACACTCTGGTTTTCTGCAGTTTCAGCATTTCCAGAACTTGCAGGAAAGCATAAATAGACTACAACAATGAAACAGAGCTCCACCAGAGATCTGAGACAATGTGCGCAAACACAGGAACTTCCCTTTTTCAACTCTTGGTAGTCCCTGATTTGTAGAATATCCTACATCAGAAAGTTTGGAAGATGTAAGTTGGACATGCGAAAGTGCTAAATTTGCCCTTGACTAAATTTTGAGTTTATATTTCCAGAATTTAATCGGACTGTGACTATGGTGAGGATTGCATGTCCTATGTAAGTGAAGAGAATATCAGCACTCAAGGTGTGAGAATTTAGGTTGTCTGAATGATTTTGAACACAAACAGCACCTGCATAAACTCCCACTAAGCTTCAAGCCTGCAAACTTTGGCACTGACACAACACTGCTGTTGGTGCCCTGAGGTACAGGCATAACTTTACTCACAAGAGGAAGTTTTTTTACACATCACAGACTGTTAAGAGTCCAGAAATTCTAGTGAACAGCAACATTTATACCCGTGTTCCACTGTAATGTTTTCCCCCCATTGCAGCTCCAAGGAAAATTAAAATCTACCCTGTGTACAAGACTAGACTGGGGAACTGAGGACAGAGCCCAGTTTTACCCTTACACCTCCACTCACAACTGATCTGATAGCTCCCTCAAACTCTCGGGCAATGCCTGCAACTGCTGCAAAGTTTTCAGAGGCATGTAACTGCACAAAGGGAAATCCTTCTTTTTCATATTTATAGTCTTGACAAATCTGAGTGGTAGTCATGAGAAAAAAGAAAACACCTCTTGTGTAGTTCAAGTGCTCCTGTCAAATATCCAAAGATCTGCTGCAAAAAAAAATTGATAAGACTGTCTCAAAGGTCATAACAATCCTTTCAAGGAGAAGTTAGGGCATATCTATGCAGGTTTTGCACATGGTATTGCCTCATGATATAAAGTAATACTAATTCAGAAAGAAGTATGGGTATAGCTATAAAACTCCCAAATAAATACATACTAATGACAAGACAAAAGTACTTCTAGTGTTACAGTTTATAGCTGTGGATAAAATGGAGAAGAATTTACGTTGTGGCAATTTTAGACTGACAAACATTTCTGAGGTGTAGCATTATGAGACAGAAAAAAGAAAAGCCCTAGAATGTGCAGAAATAGCAAAACTTATCTCGATGCAGGGTGATTTCCATAATCTAGTTGATCTATAAACTGATCAAACAACCCAAATTACTGAATCATGCACTTATTCCTCCCAAATCAAACCATATTCAGTGTTTGCTCCAACTCTGATTTAGTGGCCTTAAACATTAAATTAGTCGCTTGCAACCTATTTTTTTGTTTCAAGTCCTTTTTTACTCTTAAGTACATTTACTTTGCAGGATTTCATTCTTTTCCTTAGTTTTTCAATAGAGAGATTACAGCCACCTGTCTGCAGAAGTAAAGACAGAGAAGAGGGGGTTTAAGCTACAGTATCTGGAGCTTTTACAGTGACTGAACAAACTGTTTACATATTTCTGCCTTAGTTTCCACTTGAAGCAGCATGGTATAACTCAGTCCAATCCCTCTGTGTAGAAGACAATTATTTATCAGCTTCCTTTTGGCAAAAATTTCTTTCACGTCTTTTTTTAAGGCACTGAGGGTACCAAGGTGTTTCCTGCTCAGCCATTTATCACAGCAGGCTTATGATTTATTTTCACAAGAAACACAAGATAAAGAGGATATCACAGAGAACACAGTGCCCCACAGTAAAAGGAATATAATTCTAATAGCCACCAAGACAGGGTTCCAGCACTGTATATTCTCCTACTAAAGCAAGCACTGTTAATGCCTGTTTAGTCACAGAATCATACAGACTGCCAATGTACTGAGGAATTACTGCCCCCTCTCCATTTCCCCCCAGTTACTCTGTTACAGTAATTTGAACAAATTACGTCTAACACCAGAGTTTACCAACAGTTTTATATACACACAAACACATATATATGCACACATGTACAAACATTCTGCATCATGCAATTAAAACTCCGGATTTCTTCTGTCAGGTCTCACCTTCTCACAGGTGTGTACATGCTGTCCCAAAAACTAGTCTGAAGAAGTTAACTCTTACATGGCTTCCACCTTTATTTCTAGATTAAGACTCTCCATTGTAAGAAACAATTAGCACCAGCTGGTGAAGCTGGTTACTTTGGTTGAGCTTTGAAATTGATACTAAGTGCACAATAAATTTGAAGTCACTACAGACTCGATTTTTTCTTTGCTGACACAACAGATATGTTCCTACTTCTTCCAGGAAACGTGTAATTAAATTTTAGAATTCATTAAGTGTTTGTGCTTTGCCTATTCCCTGGGCTGCATGATAAAAGGTTTGGACAAGTGAGCATGGTGGAAGCTAAACATTTCCATCATTCAAGGATAAAATTTTGGCTTCTATTATCTAAAATAAATCTGAACTTTTTTAAAAAGCTTCACCTTTTCCTTGAAGATTTAAAAGAAGAAACTTACACACAAGAGGACTTTGAACTTTCTTCCTCTTAAATTTATCTTTTTTATTTGTAAACACTGCATCCTCTCAACACAAGGAATTAATCAGTTCTTCTCTGAGCTACCCAACCAATCCACTTTCCATTTTCCTATCCAAACATCTGTACTTGCCCTTCCCCATCTGCTGTTCTTATTGTTGAATTAATTTACCATCTCAATTGCTGCAATTTTCTTCTCAGTTTCATTAGACAATAGATTGGTGCTTTCCTGAACAAGGATGCCTTCCGTCTTTTCTATCACTCCATCTTTTCCCCTTCACTAAACTGAGGTGAGAAGAAGAAACACAACTAGCAAAGGCTCATGTCCTTGGCTTTCAGAGAAATTTCTTTTGTTTTATTCTCAGGAACACATCCATTCTAGTTTTTCCAAGATTAAAATTAAGATAATGAAAAAGTAATACGACAAAAGCAAAGACAAGTCAAGAGTAAGGGCTCCTATATATATTTTTTTTTTCCCATAGAATATTCTGAGTTGGAAGGGACCCACAAAGATCACTGAGTCCAATTCTTAAGTTAATGGTCGGTATGGGGATGATTTTGACTTTATTAGCACCATGCTCTAACCAACTGAGCCAATCCACTCCCCATATATATATATATATATATATATATATATATATATATATATATATATACACACACAGAGAGAGAGAGAGAGAGATGGAGAGAGAGAGAGAGAGACCTATATTTGTTTTAAAGCACACTAGGGAGAAGGTCATTTTGAAGCAACACAAACACATTCCTACTATAACGATTGTTAAGCATTTATTGCCTGTGTGCAGTGTTACCCACTAGGCCATTTCCACTGTATTTAATAAAGTAAATGTTCTGAGATGCTACCAGTACCCCAAGTTCTCAACTCATGACACATTTTAGTCATATATGTACCGCCTGTAAATGTAAGAATCTTAAATGAACAACAAAACAAATCTGTAGTACATGAATTCTACAAGCTGAAGACCCAGAAGGCAATAAACAAAACTTACAACTTATTTATTTAAGTCTCACTGTTTTGTGAGTTGGTGGGAGCCAAGAATGATCTAATGGATCAGACTGAGGAACAGACCTTTCCCAAGAGCAGACTCAGCAGCTTCAAAACCAAACCATTCTACCATTTTATCATACTGATCTACATTAAAATATAAGACCTAAAAGAATTATTTTAGAGAACAGTAAAACAAATTCAAGTAACTCCCGTTTCCTTGCAACTAATGCACATGGCCAAAATGTGAATTTTTTGGGGAATTTTTTATTTTTTATTTGAATGGTGCATGAGCAAATGGAACTATGAATCTCATACCAACAGTTAATACCAGACTGACCTGACTCATACAATGGTGCTAAACCACTTATACACAGACTTTCAGTTCTGCTTTGTGTAGTGTCCTCTTTTGCCATTACCAGCACATCAGTGCCTTACAGCAGTATGCAAGTATCATGAAATTTAGCTACTAGTAGCTTGCATTCCTCTCTAACCCTTCCCCCAGGAAGAGGACTGTATGTGTGATATTTTCTTCTTGTATAATGTTTGATTTATTTTTTAGATTATAAGCATCAAGCTTGATGTGCTCTTTTTTTTTACACTCTCAGGGGAAAAAAAACATGTGGAAGCGTTCTAGAATATACTTGTTTCCCCATGGGCATTTAATTCATAATCTAGAAACACTCACCTGCAAAATTTATAACTCTCTGCTTATAACTCTCTGCTTCCAAAGTCCTTCCTATGTTTAATTTTTTCAATCACAGTTGGGGTTTGAGTCATTTGCAATCTAAGGACTCCTTTTACGATACAAAGCCTTGGGCATCTTTAAAGTACTGGAAATAACTGGTGATCTGACAAAAATCCAGGACTGTTCTACAAATTGAAAAGAAAAAATGACAAAGTGTAGCTGTTAAAAAGAGAGATATTACACTGTTTAGTAAAATGTGAGCCTCTCTGACTAAAATGACCAGCACACCAACATTAAGCTCTGTTCTATCAATGTCTCTGGATACCCATCTCCACTATTATTGAAACAGATTTACTAAAACTAACCTCTTTATCAATTCATTCAAGAATTTTAAAATATTATGTTAATAATATATTCACCTCTGAAGACGAAACCTGGTCCAGGTTTTTTGAGGTTGATGGGAACAAAAGCCAAATCTCCTAGCAATTCCTTGAAAAATCATGTTGGGATTTTGGTTGCACTGCTCCTCCTCTTTTTATTTATATCCCTCCCCACATGAAGGCTTAAAACACTGGGGAAAATGGTTCTGCTGAAGTCACAGCTACCCCAGCCACTCTGGAGTTTGCTTTGTGTTCCCCACTTCTTATTTCATATATGTTAAGCAGAGGACTGAGAAAAAGCATGTGGCCACTAACAACCCTCCTTGGGACTCCTTCAGCAAGGTGCTTCACTCAGTGTCCCCTCATTTACACTTCTGACCCTTGGCATTTCTACTTTCTCCCAGCAGTTTGGCTCACTGTGTTTTTGAGGGAGTGCTACTCCTATGTTTGGGACAAAGGCACAGTCATCCCTTGGTTAGTGCTAGAAGGAACAGCAACCAGAACCAAAGGCCCAGAAAACAGCATAAGGTGGAAGTTTCACAGCCCACTTGCCTTGCTAAGGGGCTGCTTGGTTGCCTCCAGCAACCTGCCACTCAGTGTGAGCCAGAGATGGGCAGTGCATTTAATACCCTTCCAAAAACCTGTCCCAGTTTCTGTGTAGTTGTCTAAACCAGCATAAGCTACTGTCAGCCATACAAGCCTACAGAAATAAAGTTTCAAAATTTAGCTATGCCTTATTAAAAATAAATAAATAAAAAAGCCATCTCATTTTGCTTACAACCTACCACCCAACAATGACTTGAAAACTCTTTATTCTTTCATATGAGTAGGAAATAGCACAATACTATTCTAATTCTCTAGCAAGAATTAGAAAATTTGAACAGACAGCTCTATTGTAATTTCATTGTTTTCTGAGTAGTAAACACAGAGCACAGCCCATCCATCACAGTATGTAAAATGAGAATTTGTTTCCTCCCCTTACACACACATCTTGCAGTTGTCAGTGTGAAATGCCATCTGCTATCCAGTCACACTTTTTGAAGCTTTCTGCTACCAGCTTCCAGTTTTACTAACTAACTTAGTATCAGCAAATATTTTAAGAGGTAGAGTGTCGATTAACAAAAGAAGAACTCTCACCAATTTTTAAACCAATAACATATCAAGGCTAGTCTTTTAAAAATCTTGATATGTTAATTCTATATAGATAAGAAAAATATAGGTGCTTGCTCAAAAGCTGATTGGCAATTCAATAATTACTAACTACTGCCTTTATCCCTATTTAAATATAACAGAAGCAAAACCAAGTTAAGAGCTTTGTGGTAGTCAGCTTCTCTTGCCTTTAATCTTCCCTCTCACCCATTTCCATTCTCATGCCTCTTTGCCTCTTCTACCGAAAGCAATAACCCCTAGAGCCAATACTCCTGTATTTGGTGCTTGTCCAAATCCTTGTTACTTGACAATAACCATGAGGTCCTTCTTCACAAACTAGCTTTTCACAGCGTTCTGGTTCTGTATGCATCCAATCTGAACCACAACAAAAGTCGTATGTATTTTCCATATAATTTTCTACCTTGATTTTTTTTTTTTTTTGAGAGAGAGGAAGTAGGTTAATGAGTTCTGATGTATTCAGTTATGCCAGATACTTACTCAGCTGGAACACACACTGCAGCTGATCAAATCTCTCATTCAGTTATGGTCTGGAGCTATTTTACATAGGGCATCACAACATTTTAGGTCCCTAACTTTAAAAAAATTTCCAAGAAAATTCCACATATATTTAAATTGATTAAAATAATTTTAAAAAAGCCATAGATCTCTAAAACATGATCAGAAATAGCAACTTGATATTTACAAAAACAATGAAAGATAGTACTGCAAATGTAAATATTTTACAGAACAGACATAAAAACTGCTTTAAAAGAAAAACTACTTTCATTATAAGCTGAAGTCAATACATTATAAAGTCAGAAAACAACTTTCAGCTCTAGTTAAAATACAAGAAAGCTTTTGAATATCATATATAACCACTCAGAAAAATACAAACAGATCTAGACAACTCACACAGGCCTCATTGTACTCAGGAGAAAATAAGAAAGAAAAAAAAACAACCCAACAAACAAAACCCCCAAAACCTGAATTCATTCCACTCATCTAAAGTACTACAGCCGTTCCAAAGAGGTTAACTGTGTTTGCTCTAGTTTATTTGGATATTAAATGCAAGATAAAAGATCTCCAGGCGAAATATAAGAGATTTTATCTTATTTTTGGGAAATAAACAGATTCCAGAGGTGTGTTCTCGCCCAGCCAATCCTGAGGCTGTCGTGCAGCTCTGCCACCTCTCCAAGCCCAATCACAGCCACAAAGGGAAACTTGTTTCGCAGTTTGTCTCGGCGGTGCTGATGATGAATGGCTGCTTCAGGGGGAGAGATCAAGCTGTGTGGTAAATCTTTCTATTTGTTCCATCTGCTTTTCTATTTTAAACAGTTGTAGTGATCAGCCTGGCACCCTACATTAAGTACATATGAATTTCATAAGAGAAAACACTTATGTAAGTGAAAACATGGCTTACATTTGTCCTCCCATTCTCAAAGTGAACACTGCAACTTCTGCAAGCTCAGAACTATTACTTTGTATCTACCTTCCAGAAAAGATATAGCATAATATAGCTTGATTTTACAGCTTTTAGGTCAGCTTTGCAGCCATAGCATATTTCAAGATGATGCCATTCTCCACCTTCCTCCTGCCTAGCTCCACTTTGCAATACAGCTCGTAAGATGGCAGGAGAAGTAATATGAAAACAGAGTATGTTTATCAGGCTATGCCCTTCAAATATACAAGGGCCTATCCTACAAGCCTTATTTATCTCGTAATTGTGCTGAGGTTGTGCTAGTGTAAAGCATGCCAAATCAGCCTGGCTCCAAAGGTCACCATTATAAGGGAATGCTTTACAATAAAGCCCATTGCTGATTTCTAAGCTAAAAAGACAGGTAAACATACTGAGACAAGCAATGGGGTTTTTTTTCTTTGGTTATCAAACCATTCTTGACTGGTCAGATTGCAGTTTGGCCAAATCCTGCTTTCCCTTATACTTTCACTACATTGTTCTTTATATCCTGATATATTGTGCAGCACTGCTGTGTTCTGCTAAACAGCTTCCTTGCTCCTCAAAGCTAACTACATTTCAATGGCCAGCAAAAAAAGCTCAGTATCTTGATATCTACCCTACCCCCAAATTGAAATGTCTTAGGATTTCTAAGGAAGGAAAATGCAAGCACATGGTTATTCTCACCTCCTATTCGTCCTGCTTTATTTCTCTCCCTCGACTTCAATTCAGTTTCTTTGGAAGTTTGAGCAAGTTCAGCCACTTCTGAATTAAAGCACATGAAAAGTGAAATGAAATAGCAATAAAATGAAATGGCAAGTAACAGCACTGTATGTTGCCTTTTCACAGTCTCAAAAGAAATTACAGCATCTCTTAGGTGAGTTAATTTCCACCATATTCCATCTATATATAATTTTCATCACATTATTATGTCACGCTACAGAAGTTTTCTAAAGTGTAGTAGTGTATACAAGTTAACTGGAAGTATTGTCACTTCAACTAAATATATTTTACAGACAGGCAAACTGAAGGGGCTATAACTCATCTGAGATCACACAGCAATTCAGAGAGTGGCAGGGTGAGGAACAGAACTCATCTATACTCCCAGGTCATTCCCAAAACTGTTACACCCATTTCAATATTACTGAAGCAGCAGAAGGTGCACCTTGGGGAGAAATGCCAGAGGAAGAACTCTTAGCAAGGAGTCTTGGGAAGTCAGAGAGAACACTCACATGCCACATGCTTGAGAGATTATATTTCTGTCCCCTCCTTGCAACCAATTTATAAAGTACCTTTCACACTTGAATGTGAATGTGACACCAAGCTGGCAAAGGCTTCAGAAGTTAAGATATGATCTTAAAGGTTAACTACAGTATCTTTTATTAGTAGAATTTAAAGCTGACAAGTTTATATATTCATTGTAAAAATTTTCAAATACAATGACTGAACAACAAAATAACCACAATCCCAGTGTTAATCTCTTAGGAAGAAATCAAAATTATTTTATTAGAGAACTGTCTATACAGTTTATGATTTCATAACTTTCATTTTAGAGAAGATTTTAATATTTAAATAAGTTTTAAGGTTGTTAGAGAATCTTAGCACCTTCAAGAAGAATTTTGGGACAGGGAATGTAATTTTCTGTGTTCAGACAGACCCAAATGAGACATTTTGAATAACACTCTAATGGTAGCAGAATACACAGTTACATCATCCTGCCAAGGGGGTTTTTTTTTGGTTCATCAGTAAGGACTGGAAAAATAGTGCAAAAAGCCTCTGCACAAGTATCTTAAAAAAATCTTTGTCAAAATATCAAAACAAAAAAACCCAAACAAACAAAAAACATTCTACTACACTTACCTGCTATCAGCAATATCTTAGATTTATGCAGATGATCCTAAATTGTCATACCCTGTCAAGGAGCTGCAACACTAAATCGTGACTTCCCACAGGCTGACAGTTTTTTCTTTCATTTAAGATGTCAGGCAGTTCAACATTGTTTGCTTTATTTCCTCACCTCCCCACCCCATGTCCTGCCTCAGCAGTATCTTCTTCTGTTCTGCCATCGTGCGTCAGAGGGATGTGTTCCTGCAGCCCCGCGTCCTGCGTGATGCGAGTGTGTGCAATCTGGAAGTCCCACCGTGTGCTTCACGGGCACACAGAGTTGGGCAGATCCTGTCTGTACAGTCAATACAGAAATCAACAGCTCCATGGAGTAAGTACCAGTGGAACTGAACAGATCTTTAAAAACAGTGTGTTGATTTCATGGCACATCATGAGATATTGTAGGAAAATAGTACAACGATGGCAAAGGAAGAAGCAAGAGCAATGAGATGATGATGGAATAGGGAAGGGAAAACCTGAAAGGAGTTCAGTTTAGGATACACTAACTAAGGCAGTCATCAAGTCATCAGACATGAATTTGATTTATGCCCAGAGACCTCAGACAGAAAACAGAATCTGCAAAACAGAGACCAGAGATGGTCTACCTCAAAGGAAATTAATAAGAAAAACAGCGATGAGTTTGATGGTGTAGAGTAAGTGTAAAAAAAGCTACAACAATAATACCCTGCACATTTGGTTAACATGAATATAGAGAATTTGCACAAAAACATTACAGTTAAAAATCTGTATTAGCCTGGGAATAAAGATATTTACTGAATGAATTTTACCATTCATGTTGCTTTCATTTTCAAGACTCTGCCAACCTAATATTTGCAAGTTCTGCTCTTCCCTTACAATCCCTGGCCATAGAGCTTAGTGAAAGGATTGGCTGCTAGCTGCCAAGTATTCTTGTGCCGTAGCAGGATATATGCTACTTCATTCCAATAATATGATTTTATTTGGCAGTTGGTACAAAACAGGCATTAAGGTTATGATTCACTACTTGGTTGTCTCAACAATCTAACACTGAATGTTCTTTCTCCTCATTCCATGAAAGCCTAATGCCAGAATTAAGTATCTGATTTCTCCTTCAGCTTATGTTCCCCCAAACAACTGGGTCCACTAACTTAGAAGAGGTCCACATGGAACAAGCCACTGTGGGATAAATAAATGTACACTGGTTAGGCCGGGGACATTCCCAGATTTCCAACAGGGAGAAATCAAGTACTGTCATCCTTACCAGATTCCATTTTGCCTAAACTGCCTCATTCCTGGTTCTACACACTAAGTGTAATTATATACAGTAAAGGGCTGAACGGAACCTGTCCATCTTTTCAAGGACATTGATAATGATCTTAAAAGGACAGCTATGGGGGTTTTGTTTGCCTTTGGTTTTCTTGCTTGCTTTTCTATTTGATATTTTGAAGATTAAAACTTCACAGAAGAGGGAAGGAATCGCCACAAAGGAAGCCTGCTAACCTGACAATGGGCCAGCCTTCAGTTCTATGCTATCTATTCCAGAAACAACAACCAACCAAACAAAAAACCTCACACCATTTTGAAGTTCCATATTTATAACTCCAGGCTTCTGATGTTCATAAAAGCTTTTACAACTCGGAGGTCACTAAACAGTCACCCCAGGTATTGTATAACTAATTAATGTCACTTGAGGGACGTGGGGGGACATTAGCCCAGTCTTATGGGAAAACAGGGAAAGAAGGGGCCATCATGAGCCACCTTCTTTAATCTACTGCCAATAGATTAAACCAATAATTGTCTGCAGCACCACTGGATGTTTGGCATTTGCTACATTTCCTTCCTTTCCAAAATCTTTTAAGAAAAAGTTTTGAAGATGCTGGAATATATGCCTTAGCATGCAGGCATACTTTAACACAGAAGGAAGAGTAAACATTAATAAGAGTTGTTACCAGAGTAAGCTCCCACAACTGCAAACAATCAATTTACCACCATCTTGTCAGTTAAATCTTGTCACTTCAGTCACAGCAACTGACAGTACACTCCCTGCTTGACCTGTGTTACACAGCAAATCAGACAAATCAGTTTTGACAGATGAGCTACTCCAAAGTTAATGGTAATTTAGTTCACATGTAATCATGTGATGTTACCCTAAAATCAGAAGGCCTGAGTATGAAAGGAAGTGTTACAGCCTACCCTGTGAGCTCAGTCACAGAAAAACACTCACTTGCTCTTCAGGTTGCAGATTTTCATGCTACTGTTCATAGAACCTCTGGCATTTCAGGATGCCCATGGCCATCCACAATGAGCAAGATTCAACTGCACACAGATCTAAGTTTGAATGAAGCTCTGTTAAAGAGCTGAAGCACAATATCACTATAGAGACATGTATTTCATCTCCAATTGTTTGATGTAATTAGGAGATGGGGAACAAAAAGGCCTCTGCACCTTTAATATATGCTATTATGTCATCCAGTTGCATGTTTGCTAGAGGCTTACTTCATTTGGCCTGAATATAAACTTGGAAGAACTTCAGGTTCTTTTAATGTTAATGATCTAGTTCCTGCATAGTACAGTCAAGTGAAAAAGCCTGACATGGGAAAATTTAAATAACAACAAGAGTACACAGTTCTCTTCAAGAAGAATTTGAGCTTCACCCTGTATTAAACTCAGAACAGTGTACAAAACTTGTTGACACTGTTTTGCTCTTCCTTCAGACTGTTCTGCTGGTTCTGTAACCCCGTTTCAGCCACTTAGCTGCTGTAGTGCAGGTTACTCACATCTCATTGCACTTAAACTGGAAAAGAAGTTGCAAATCTGCTCGAGACTAATTTTTTCTTTTCCAGGTGCCAAACTGTTCTAAGAAGTTCCATACAAACATCACTGACATTTTAAAGAACTGTTCTTCTTTTCCTTTGATGGCAACTTCTAGATGAGAACATTTTTCTCCAAAACTGAAGATAAATAAAGAGAAAACTTACAAAAAAATACCAAGAGACACACAGTTTTGATTCAGACCTCCACCAAGAGCTTGTAGCACCTTTCAGCTATAAAGGAAGAACGAACCTACAGTGCCCTCAAGTGTGAGGGGACATGAATTGGAAGAAGTCTGGAGATCTACTAGGAAGAGGAAAGCTCTCAAGCCTTCAGAAAGGACCCTCACTGAAGAAAAACATGCTTACCTGTACTGGGGAGGGGAGGATAATTGTCTTTATGCATTAGGATAGACTATGTACTATAAACATGTGCAAGAAACAAATCACAAAACATCTCCACTTTCAACTGCCTTTTTCAAATTCTTGTAAACTGGAAGTTTTGTGTGCATTCTCACCACAGAAACATAGCAAAGGTAGTTTATTTAGTACAGAAGTCTCTAAATAGTATTTAAAGGAAGAAGTATCTTAGTAGAAGGTCAACATTTACACTTTACAGACAAGTCCAATGATGCTTAAGACAACATTTCCTCAATATCTGAATCTCTTAGCAAAGATCACACTTCAGTCTATTACCCAGGAACACAAAAGTTTTATCTATTACAGTTATGCAAAAATAGAGGAGGGTAATGCACCTTAACCAGCACTCAAAAGAACCTGCAAGTCAAGTTGGAACTCACCTAAGTTAGCCAATGGGAAGCACTGAAGACAGGAGTGCATCTTCAGTCCAGTCTCCCACTGTGCTAGAGCTTTCTGCCCACCACCAAAAGCAATGGCATTTATTCAAGACCACAACCTCAAGCCCAGAGACTGGTGCTCTCACCTCAGCAGTTAGATCACTTAAGACAGAGGTCAAGCCCAAGTCATTAATAAACTCAAGGTGATTTCACCTTCTCCTCCCTAAACAAAGTTAAGATATTTAATGATGGCAACACTGTCAGCACTTCCAGTTGTGCTAGTCCTGCTTTACATACAATTCTTAAGGCGTTCACTATCCCAGAAATTAGAGCAAAAGATAGCCCAATTCTTTCCTCTTGGGAGCCTAGGCATGTAAGGGGCACGACTTCAAATCACCTCAGGGAGAAAAGGTGCTGAACCTAGAGCCCTCACTCTTTGGGAATGCTCTAACCACTAAGCTATTACTCAGGAGTGGGAGGGGTAGCTCTGGTTTGTTTTGTGCAAAGCCCATCTGATAGGTCTTCAGTAAACATGCTCCAAGAACACCATGTTCTGCAAGCCCTGAGAGGAGACAGAGGGAAATATTTAATCTCTGGATCCAGAGTGAGCTTACTTGAGCATAGGCGTGGAACTATTGCCCACTGCCAAACTTGAAACACCCTTTTCATGGCTGAGCACCTGATGAGGTTCTGCCTAGATGCTCACTGACTTCAGCTACAGGGTTAGAAGGATCTCGGGTTTTGAAGCTCTAAGCTGGGGCAGAAACACAAGCTTCATGAACTCATTTCCCTTCTTTGGACTGCACAGAGTCTTTGGCTTGCTAAATAATATCAGAACCTTTGTCTTGCTGAATAATACAGGACAGGGAATTCCCATATGGGTGACTATAAGTGCCAGAAATCTGAAGAAATCTTATTCTATGAAAAAAAAAAAAAAACAAACAAAAAAACACCACCAAAAAAACCAATCAAACAAAAACCCATCAGCTGTACTATAAAAACTTTAGGTTTGAAAAGCAAAGCATTCTGGTGGCTAGCACCTACCAGAAGCTGAATCTATCTAGATGATTCCAACTTTCAATTTTTAAGTTGACATTCTGCTATAGGGACAACTTTTTCCTGTTAGGGTTACCTTTTCCTACAGTGCCATCTGTTGCAGAACCTCACCTCTTTAATTGTTATTGTGAACGATATATCTCAAACAAAGCAAGGACAAACTGTTCAATGAAAGTACTGCTAATAAGCTCTGTCACAAACATGATCTGAATGTATACCAAATGGCTGAATTACCATTCACCTGCAGGAGGCTGTAAGAAACAGTAAGAAATCATAAGAAACACTAGAGTATTGCATATGAAAACACCTCAAAGATACAAGCTGTGTTAACTCTTTCTGTTGCATACCTACAGTAAAGGAATTGAAACAATTTGAAGAGTATTTTATTTTCATCTAGAAGGCCACAAGGTCTTTCCCCTCCTTCTTCAGTTAGAAATACCACCTACGTTCTGATGCTTTCAAGACTGGTAGTAAAACTCTGGGGACACATACAGTCTGTTGGGTCATTGCTACAGCCAGGGCTGAACTAAGTAAAGCACCCTTCCCGCTGGATGAAGCCTTGCCACCAAGTCATACAGCAGGATAAAAGCTAAAATGCTGCCAGGACGTTTCACTGTCAGGGTCCCTCTGAGCATGCCTGAGTAACTCCTGTGTAATGCACCACATTCACACAGAAAGTAACATAGTTTCTTCTAGCAAGCATGGACTGCCAATGGCAAAGAATTATCTTCTTTACTATCTTTCTTTATAATAGTGGACAATTAATGGTATTTAAATAGATTTTAGCCTGGAAAATGCAGTAGTTTTAATCTGCTCATATTAGAAAAAAAAAGTAACAAATGGCAACACTACCACACAACACATGATTTTACTTAAGATAATAGAGTCCAGCAGAAAAATTTATTTTAGTCTAGAAATAGCTTAAACATGCTAATGGGTTAAGTTTTGTTTAATAAGAACTAAAAAGTCCCAAAACACTGAATGTCAGCCCTTTCCTCCCAACTAAAATCTACTCTTTTGTAGAATCTACCCTTAGAAAGTTAGTCAGCTGCCATGTGCTAGTTTAAAATATGTCATTGGTAAGCTCAAAATGAAAGTTAGGAGTTATTCACCTAAGTTCTCTGACAATTTCATTTCCCTCAAGGTCCTTCAGAAAGGTCCTCGCTAGACCCTTCAGAAAAAGAAAACAGACTGATTATGGCTATTCTTTTCACCTAGTATTTTCTCATTAGATGAGGGACAATCTGTGCCATGAACAGCAATATAGAAGACACCATCGCACATACTCACGACTGATTTCCTCCACAGACCTCAGCTTTTTGACCCCAATTGTTTCAACAATTAAAACATCACGATAGTTGAGTAGGGGATTTTTTTGTTGTTGATTTGGGGTTTGGATTTTTTTTAGTATGTGGGAACATATGCATCCTGTGTTTAGAAGAGGTGAATTCTAACAGCTAGTACCTTCTTTCCGTTTTGCTTTTCTAAAGACATGTTGATGTGAAGTCTTGATTAACACTACAGAGATACAATTTAGGACATTTCAGCTGAAGGTAAATATATTATAAAACTGAAATTCTGACAATCATAAAATGAAAATAGGCATGCCCCTTGAACACAGTGGTGAGCATTCATAAGTAATATATAAACTGCTGATTCACCTATCACCAACTTCTCATTCATGCATGCTCCTCATTTCCCTTTCCTATACCTGTATCACTCATCATTGCTTTCACATCTAGTTAGAGAAATCAGTCAGTTACAATTACATTATTTCTAAAGAAAACTAGCAAGATACTATCATCAACAAAAATACCTAAAACTATGCCCTATGTCAAGAAGCTTTCATGTTACTATTCTGTAACCAGAAATAGCATAAGGCAATAAGGACAAAAGTTTCATCTTTCAAGAGTTTTAGAATAATAGATCTCAATTCACACTGATGTTACTTCAAACAAGTCAAAAAACTGGAAACAAAACATGAGACATGAAGTCTCCCCCAAGTGTTCCTTCAAATTCATTACATCTTTCTGGAGCGGGTCCATCACCTTAAGTTCATTCCATGTGGCATTCTGTGAAGCATGCACAAGTGAGGAAGAGCTTGCTAAAGCTAATTGAACTGTTGTGGACTTATATCTATTTACTGCTGTGGTAAGTGGCACACCTGGTAGCCCACAGTGAGACAATTTAGTCCTGAAAACACTGCAGCTGCATTCATTTGACACCCAAAACATGCTTCCTGCATGTCTCTACTCAAGATGCAACTTTTCAGATTAAGAGGCAAGCATGAGTGTCAGTTTGGCACAGTGATCACAAACTCTAGGGAACCTGAAATCTGTAAAAGGAGACACAGGATTGTTTATAATAAATGGAAGTACTAAGAATGTTTTGAAAGGGAATCCTGCAGCCAGGTATTAAGAGGCTTTGGGACAGATCAGCCAGCACACAGCCTCAACACTGCAAGCTCACATATGCTTCACTTTAGCACACATGAGCAGTAGTTGTGTTAATTCAGGGATACTCCCAGGAATAATATTAAGTTTTTTTCAGGATAATGTCAAAATTGTATGTTGTACACAACACTCTTAATGAAGTACCTGCTGGTTTATTTGTCATCTATAATTATTAGATTATCAGATAGTAATAATGTAACTGTCCTCAGTAAAGCAGTTCCCTCTGCAAATGCGACAGTATAGGTGGCCAAAATACTACTGCTAAGACAATAGATACTCCAGTTCAAAATTAAACTTTTCAGAAAAAAAATAAAGGAAAAAAAGAACCAAACCCAAAAATCCATCCACAACAATCTAATAAACAGATGTGTTTAATATCATAATAAGTTTCATCTGAATAAAGAAAAAATGCCTTGCTCTTGTGGTACAAAAAAAAAATCTGACTTATTTTCTGTAGCACAACATATTCCCCCCCCATTCAAAAAAAGATCCCAGAAGCTGAAGTTTCAAAAAGACATGTAAACTTGTACTCCATCCTATTTTTCTGAAGTTAACATATTTAGAAGTGTTTTAAAAAGAAACTGAAGGTAAATACTAAAAGTTATGATTGGGAAAATTATTTTAGCATGTTTCAGTCTTCACCAAAATTGTTGTTGAACTACCTTTATTTAAAAACTGGATTACAACTACTTAGGTAAAATCCTTCACCCCACCTCACAGGGCCTTCAAAGCTTCCTCACTACTTTGGCTTTAGTCTAAAGCAGTTTTGGACTGAGGGCAAATGAATTTCACAGCAGCTGGACAACAGGTGCTTTTTCCTAACTTGATGAAATTTTAAGACCTCGGTTACTTATTTCTCCAGGTACTTATTTCTCCAAGTCAAGTTTTGAGATGAGATAGACCAGGTTTCAAACTCCAGTCCAGCCCAGATCCCACTCATGCTTAAATGAGATATTCCTATATCCAAGGCAAACGTAAGATTCTTACTGCTTTAAAAGAAAACATGCAATTTCTACTGCTTAAGAAGTTCTACTTTGTTCAACTGCCCTCTCAAATCACTTATCTGAGAGGGGCAAAGCATAGACTTGAATGCGAGACCTTCATGCTCAAAGCTTTTGGCTATTCTAAGTGTACATTTCTTTCTGGTCTTCATGGGACTTTCACTTACTACTGAGGAAATCTTGCCCTGCAAACACTTTGTTAAAAGCAGTACATTTTCACAGAAAGTTTTTATTTTGAGACACCAGTCAGCTTTGTAACAACCAAGCAAACGCTGATATCGCAGCAAATTCTGAACTTCACTCTCAAAAAAACACACCAAAGAACTAGCTCAAATACTGTGGTGGGTTGACCCTGGCTGGACACCAGGTGCCCACAAAGCTGCTCTATCACTCCCTCCTCAGCTGTCCAGGGAGAGAGAATAATAACAAAAAGCTCATGGGTTGGGACAAGGACAGGGAGAGATCACTCACCAGTAACCATAGTGGGCAAAACAGACCTAACTTGGGGAAATCAATTTAATTTATTAACAATCAAATCAGAGTAAGATAATGAGAAATAAAACCAAATCTTCAAACACCTTACTCCCCCCCACACTTTCTTCCTGGGCTTAACTTCTCTCACAGTTTTCTCTATCTCCCCTTTCCCAGCAACACAGGGGAACAAGGGAATGGGGGTTGCAGTCAGATTATTACCTATTGTCTCTGCTGCTCCCTCCTCCCCTGCTCCACTGTGGGGTCCCTCCCACAAGAGACAGGTCTCCAGAAACTTCTGCAAAGTGAGTTCTTTCCATGGGCTACAGTTCTTCACAAACTGCTCCAGCATGGGTCCCTTCCATGGGACCTGTTCCTTCAGGAACACGCTGCTCCAGCATGGGTCCCCTACAGGGTCAGAAGCCCTGCCACCAAACCTGCTCCAATGTGGGCTCCTCTCTCCAGATGGCCACAGGTCCTGCCTGGAGTCTGCTTCAGCACAGCTTTCCACAAGGTCTCAGCCTCCTTCAGGAGCCTGCTTTGGCATGGAGTCCTCCAAAGGTTGCCAGTGGAGACCTGCTCCACCATGGACCTGAGGGGCACAGCTGCCTCACCATGGTCGGCACTATGGGGGAATCTCTGCTCTGGTGCCTGGAACACCTCCTCCCTCTCCTTCTCCACTGACCTCGGTGCCTGCAGAGTTGTTCTTCTGATATATTCTCACTTCTCTCTTCTCTGACTGCAGTTCCTGTTACCCGGGGTTTTCTTTCCCCCCTTCTTAAATACATTACCCCAGAGGTGCTACCACCATCACTGCTGGGCTCAGCCTTGGCCCGTGGCAGGCCCATCTTGGAGCTGGCTGGTGTTGAATCTATCGGACATGGGGGAAGCTTTTATCAGCTTCTCACAGAAGCCACCCCTGTAGCTGCCCCGCTACCAAAACCTTGCCATGCAAACCCAATACAAATGCAGAACCAAGGTGGAAGAAAAGCTCAAAACATTCTTTATCAAATATCCCGCCTCACACATTTCCTACATTTCATTTCCACTACAAGAGAGAAATGAAAAAGATTGCTGTAAGATATTTCTAGAACTTTAGATGAGGGGATTTCCAAATCAGACCATACTCTGCAAACAGTCATTATCCCATCTAATTAAATGAAGGAAAGCAACTGCCACAAAGACATAATAGCTGTTTGTCTTCTATATTTGCTTATAATCAGATTGTTGCAACAGAATATTATACAGCATGCTGGTTAAAGTCTTTATTCATTCTCAATCTTCAGAATTGTTAAGAATTCCAGTAACTTCTTACAAGAAGCTTCCCCTTGCCATCTCGAAGTCTCAGAGTTCAATATTTCCCAGAGCTCAATGTTCAAAAGCACAAACTATGTAAAAGGTATCACTCATTTTGAAGAGAAAGTAGTTTACAGGCTCTATTATCCAGATTAAGACTATCTTAATCTCTAAGAGATGGAGTCTTTGATTTCAGTGAGCATCAGAATCTACTGTTGCACCAGAAAAAGGAATCAAGTCTCAAATGAGGCTATTAAATTATATTATTCTGTTACATACAGAAGGAGAAGAAATTTCACATAATATTATCCCTACTAAAATCCCTCAGTGCTATTTCAAAATGAAAGAAATTACGCTTGGTTTAAGAATTTAGAGTTAGGTCTTCGTTAGATTGCCTATCTTATCATACTGTATATACATAACAACAACTTCCAGCATATGCTCTTTCCAATTTGATTTCCACTCACATTTCTTGGAAGTTTTGAACAGCAAAGGGACTCGATGATTTTTACAAGTTGGATTGTCCACTCTGATTTTAAACAAATATTCAAGTAGTACATAGTGCAAAGATTAGTATTCATTTTTCTGCCAAAGTTAGGAAAACACATGATGATATAGATTTGTATGTTTATTACAGAATCAAGAAGACATCTCCTTATAGCTGCCTAAACCAACTACATATAAAGAAAAAAAAAAGTGAGGGGGTTTTTTCCTAATATAATTCTAGTACATAATATTTTGGAAAAATGATGGCATACCCAGTTCACATCTTGACAAAACTGTCATGTGTTCATTCTGAATGAAACCTTACTCAAAAACTCAAATCTTTTAACAGAAAGTCCCGACACCAAGAAATGAAGGAAAAGAGAAGCAACACTCGACCTTCCCGATTTACACATACTCTTCTGACAGATTCCAGACAATATCCACCAGAGCTGTCATGTTATGAATAGATAGAAAAGCAGAACACTACAAACCAAGATACCAGTATGCCTTCTAAAAGCCAGACAAAAACATTCCCATTTGGTTTATTTTCTTGCATCCTGGAACAGAACAACAGCAATAAAAATGTCAGAATTAAGCCTCTCTTATACAACACTATTTATACATCAGTTTCTATGTAAATACAAGCAACCATTACAAATGTAACTCTTTAAAAAAAAGTAATCTGGGTAACCTTATAAGGCTTCCAAAACCTTTTCTGTAACACAAGTGGGAAGGACAGAATGGATACATATGATGTTAGGGCAAATATCAAAAGCAATCTTGTCCTGGTAAGGACTTATCTTCATAACATGATGAGCTTCAGAACACATTTTGTGCGTGGCAGCTGCCAAATATTTAGTACTGTTAAACAAACACAAATTTGCACTCACCATTGATTCGAAATTCAGAGAAAGACTGAGAAGAACTTCTCCTCTCTTCAGTCTTTCTTCTATATGGAAATCAGTGTGAATCTAGTTTAAAACTTAAATAAATTGAAAATCCAACGAACAGCTTAATCCAAGTGGAATGTGGTGTTGGCAAACAGGTTGCATTTTAAAGCTAAAAGTTTTGTTGCACCAAAACACCAGGAACAGTGGAGGCTCAGCAACAAGCTGCAATGGAAAAAAATCTTTCAGAAAAGAGGTTCTCCTCCCCACAAGAAAAAAAAAAAGGCACACAGGAAAGGCTTTAGAGCTTTAAATAAGGAAGGTTGTTCTGCCTTTTAACAAATATCACATTATTTCATGTTTACTCTCTAGGAGTTAAGGAATTCTTAAAACAAAACCCTGTTTTGGAAGAAAATTGCTTAAACCCAATTCAATAGCAAGCAAAAATATCCCAGAAGGGAAATTTAACTAAGAGGGTACTATACCTTCAGTCTGAAAACTTAGGCCCACAAAGCCAGTCAGCTATTTAGGTAGACAAAGGACTTGCCACGAAAGACCTGACACCAAGAAAACCTTATTATTGATTCCAGAGAGCATAGAATAGAGAAAAATAGTTACAATGTCTAATTAATTTACAGTAAAAAACTAACCACATGTTTTCAGAATCACTGTGCTATCCTTTAGTACAATGTCTGAATTGAAACTAAGTTCCTGTAGTTGCCCAGGAGGACACATATCAGATTACATAAGTACCATCACCTCTATTTTTAAAATACGAGCCCAATGTATTTTGGGATCATATTCAGGCATTAGAACACAACATTGGTTGATACTTTTAACCCAAAATTACTTGAAAGAACGAGCTTAGTTTCTACATAAAAGCTGAAGTAAGGAAAACGGTTAATTGTTTACTAGGTTTAAATAGAACTAAACCAGTTCACCTTCCCAAACTGACTTTTGGCAGGCATCTAACCTAAGCTTTCCAGAAAAAAAAAAAAAGACAAAGAAAAAAAAACCAAAGTCAAAGTCACTGGAAACATCAAGAAAGCAGTAAACAAGAAAAAACCACCACTTAACTTTTTGGATTTAATTTATGTATGTAGCTCCAAGTGAAGATTTCCATCTTTCACTTGATTTCCGAAGAGAGACCTAAGCTATTCCCACCCTCCCATCCCCCTTAAACTGTAAACAATTTACTGGAATAGAAAACCATACTGACAGCAACCATATTTTTGGAAATTTAAACACTCAGTATCCACAGGAAAATATACTCAAGCTTTCAAAACTATTTTTTCTGGCCCACAATGGTATATTCAGTACTTTTCCACTGTGTTTATTTTAAAAGGAGAAACCCTGACCTGAAGAAAAAGTCAAGAGTAAGAAGATAAAACAGCAAGTATTTCTTCAGTGCTCACTTTACATTTGTCACAGTGAGACAATGTAATTTTATTTTGAGTTAGCTAATAGAAGATGTATTATCTTACACAACCTAGGAGCCCATACTTTTTTTTTTTACTTAATACCATAAGCTAACTTGTTTTGCACATCGTATGCTAATTTATAAACCCTTTCAAATTCTTAGTGCTTTTCACTTTGCTTCAACATCTCCTCAAGATGCATAAAATTTTTTCATATGTGGGCAAAAAGCATCCAAATGTATGCCAAGACCCTAAAATGAAGACAGTTATTTACATACTAAATAGGAAAAAAAAATATTTGAGATTCAAGTAAAAATAAATTGGCTTTTTGGCAACTTAAGGAAGAGCAGAACTTCTAGCAGAGTCAATGCAGAGAGGGGAAGGATCACTTCTACCCACAGACTATTAGTCTCAGAGTGAGAAAAATAATTTAAGATAAACATCTGAGTTGCCAGTGGCATACAGGAATGTAGACTGTAAAGGATCATCTCCAGCTCTGACTTGAAATGAACAGCCAACTTCTAGAATTACCTCTAGAAAGAGAAGCAGAAGCAAAAGAAAATTTAAAAAAAAAGTCTAAAAAAAAAACTCGTATGACTTAGCAAGTCCTAGGTCAGGAGAACAGATGCTGTTATTTACGAAATGCATTCAAGCTGAAGCATTTCTGGTTTCTACAGATCTCTAGGTATTACCTCCTATTAAAAAAAAGACAGGAAACAAACCTTTTTATCTAAGTCACCGATGTACACCCTACAGTTGCTTACCTCATTACTAAACAGTAAGAGATAAGGAAACGTTTTAGTTCAATTTCTTCAGTTTAAAGCACTTCAATGCAGCCAAAAAATAAAAACCAACCAAGATAATATTATCAAACATATGCTTCACTCCTCACTTCTTTTGAAAATAAAAATTCTAGCTATGATGCCCTGAAAATCAATTCACATAAACTCATAAATTTACAGATCAAGTTATTCCAAACAATTATAAGAAAAAGTTGACTAAGCAAAACTCATTTCCATACAAGAAGATTGGCATACAGTTAGCACAGAAAATTATGGAATGGCTCCAAACACAGAAACAGGATTAGAAGTGGCTCAGATACCTTACTTCAAATCACTTGGAGAACCTCCACTGTTTTCAAGCACCTCTTTATTCCAACCAAAGACATTTCCAAGGTCAGGCAATTCCACTGTTGACAAGCTCAACAAAAGAAAATTTCACTTCATCTCTCTCAACTGCCTGAAGCCTGAAGAAAGGCTGCAAATAGGCTGAAAGAGCGAGGAGGCAGATAACACAACCTTAAGTATTATTGACAATTTAAGTTTTTTAAGAAATATGTTCACAGCCCTGCTCAGAATATTCCCTGACACGTCAAGATTAAGTCTTCTCCCTTAACTTCTCCAGCCAGTCTTGCCCCACACATGTGATACAGACCATCATTAGAACATGTTTACAATAAATACTGTGGAGGTAGCAGAAGTTGTAAATAAGACTAATCATTTAAGTGCATCATGCCATTACTTCAGTAATCTCTCCCAATAATGAGAAAAGCAAGAGTATCTGAACACCACAAAAATACCCTAAAAGACAAGATGTTTTCTAAACTAGTGATCTGGTAAAGCAACATGTGGATTTTGAAGGGAGCACCCTACAATAATTAATCAAATCCATTCCACCTAATCACTGGAAGAGACAGAACAGACTTTTGCTATGGAGTGAACTCACAAAAAAGGATGCTTTAACTCACTTTATGTAAGAGTACTATGGGAAACAGAAACCGATTTGGGTACTGGCACTCTGCAGGGAAACTAGTCTGCTTCCAGATGGTTCAAATTCATCACCACCAGTGAGGAGACTATATTTAAATTCATAAGCTTCAACAGACAATAAATTTCATCTGAGATACATTTCTATGGTGACTGACCAACAGTAAACATCACAGGGCAACTTCCCTATCATGCAGCAGGACACAGGCAAATTCACTTGGACAAAAGCAATCCCACAACCTAACAGATGTGCCTAGCTACAGATCTCAAAGTTCGCTTAAGAAAGTTACTTGTGCTGTGCATGAAAACTAAAAAAATACTTTAGATAAAGTTATAAAGTCATTTATCAAAGATTACTCCAAAAGCAGATTAAAGATTTCAAAAGTTAGCCAGTCTTCTGTAATATCAGTCATTAACCACTTGAGAGCAAGGATCATAATTAAGTTTCACCCTTATTACTCTTAACAAGCATGCACCACAGAGCTCAAACATGGAGCATCCACAAAGCAAAGAGTGAACTCTCCTGTGACTTCACATTGCTAGAAAAAAATCTAGCAATGAAACAGGAAAATAACTCCTATTTTATCCTTTATGAACACACGCACATGAGAATCAATACCTCCTCTCCTGGCTTTATTTGTCCTACCACTGTGGCAGAGGAAGAGGACATGATGTCTGCTTTGGCTGTGACTAGAAGTCTTCTCGACCTTTCTGGATGTTCATTTCATTTAAACCCATACAAGTGTTTTGACAGGATTTGGAAATGTAAGGATATTCCATTCCATGTCCACTGCCAAGCAAGCCTAGATCACAATCAGTGCCTGAAGGTTGTAAGACAGATATATCTGGCTGCTGACATGACCCCTCTCTTCTGTGCTGTAACAGCCCTCAGCAAACTATGGAATTCTGTTACATTTATCCCCCAGAGCAGTAGGCCTGAGAAAACAAAGAGGTACTCAAAGCCCCCCCAAGCCCAGCTGATGCTTTTATATAAGAGACGGGTTCCAGATCACAAGTTCCAGCACTACCTGTCTGGTAAATACAGTCTTGGAGACCAAAGGACCAAAGACTTAGATAGTGCTCAAAGTGCCTCCAAGTAGTTACCCACATAAAACACAGAAAAAGAGAAAAAGGAAAGAAAAATCAAACAATTAATGTTCTTCTGCCTTTCCCAGGGAGAGATCAAATAAGCATATTGCTCCTGACTGATTTTTAAGAACAGTTTAGACAAAGAGAGTTCTAGTAATGAACATGACATGTTTTACTATCCTAACCTTGAAATTTTCCCCAAACACCTAACTCAAGTCTTTCTGAAATTTACATCCATTGATCATTCATTCTAGCTCATGTTTCCTTCCTTTTTGCAGCAGTCTTTTTTTCATCCCTTCCAGCCCCCATTTATTTGGGAAAATATTGTCTTAGCCTCCTTTTAGCCAACCATACCAACACTAAATACTTCAAACTTTCTTCACGAAAAAAATCAGAGGACTAGATTATACAAGCTCACATAAACTATTAAAATAATTTTATATTATATGGCTGTTATCCAGTATTCTTACTCTCCCTCCCAGCTTGTAATCTACAATTCAACAAAGTGTAAAAATTTGTTACTCAAGATTATGTTGGACAGGACCTTGTAGAGTCTGCATCAATTACTTGTTACCTGGCCTCACTTGCCCTCTGGGTGTGGTTTTCCAGCTAATTTTACTCATTACAGGGTAGTTTATAGATCATAATTCCCAAGCTTGTTAATAAGAATATTATGTGAACATTGAGGACTCCAATATAACAACCTATTAACATTATAGAATCTCTCTGCACCACAAGGCCTGTTACTCCATCATAAAAGTAGTAGCAATGCTGGATTTAAAAGATTTTATCCTGGAAAAGTCTGGTTTGGCTGTTACTCAACTTCTCATAGTCGCTAAAAATGTGTTTCACCACTGGTCCAGTATTTTTTCTTTGAGCTAAAGCTAAAATCCATCAGTTTCATCTTCATCCCATCCCACTTAGCCCATACTGAAGAGGTATGCACCAATTAATCTTTTCAAGTCTGCTACTTCCCTCCACCATCTCGAGACTGCAATCCACTATATAAGATTGCTTCAGCTAAGTTGGTTTTTTTAAGCATCTTGGAATTAATTTCATCAGGTCCTACCAGACTGAAAATCTGTTGCTTATCCAAGCAACCTATAGGTATTTCCCCCCCCTCCTAGCCTAGGAAGGTACTATTTATGCTTTTATCATGGCTATTGACTACACTGCCTGGATTAGCCATTTCAAAAAAAAAGAAAAAACATTTCAATCACCTCAGCATTATCTGTTAATCCATTAATCTGTGGATCTTTTATTTCTTGCTTTCTTTCAATATTCACTTTAGCTACACCTCCTTATGATTTTGACCATCCCAGCTTTATTCATGTATCTTTGTGCACTTTGCATCTTCAGCAACATAGTTTCCCATTTTCTGTATGTCTCTCTTGTTTACATCAATGAAAAGATCAATAGAGAGCAAAGTTATTGTTTTCATTATTAATTTTCCTCTTCGGTGCAAGGGTTTGGTATAACCACATTACTTCTTAGAGGTTGAGATTAGTTTCTTTCTTCCTTGTATTTGTCTCCAGCCAAGCTTCACATGCTAAGCTTTTTGACATTTATGGGTTTTATTCTGCTGCTCTGTCATCTTTTATCCTATGTATGGTGACATCTTGTCACACCTGCAGAACCTGTCTCCCATCTATGCATTCTCTTTGTTTGTACAAAAAGCTATTTTTACAAATTACATCCCCAGAAGAGCAATACATTCTGCTCAGTCTTTTCCACTGGATGGTTACAAGAGATTTTAGCTACCAAATCTCACACTTTCAGTGGTTCTTCTCCAGCTACAGACATACACCTAGCATTTATATTCCAGTCTCATAAATCTAATTGATCCGATGGAGGCTGGCAGAATACTTTCAATAATCACGTGTTTAGACATTCCCCTGCTGTTCTTTCCCAATATATTTGTGTTGGTGTGCAGACACCTAGCATATTAGGTGGAATGACAGGCTCTTCTGCAAGGTCATAAGCAATATGGTATAAATACTTGCAAAATACTACGTGTGCAAGAAGTTATCTAAAGCCATGATATGTATTTGGGGTTTTAGCTCAAAAAAATACTCAAATATTTTCAAATGCAAGCATTCAAATACTTTTCACTTCGTTAAAGCATGGCAATTTAAATATTTATAAAATATTGGTCAAAGTGGCTTTAGGACCTTGCTTTTATTAACAAAAGTAAGGAAGTTTTAATGAAAAAAAGGAGACTAGCTTGCTGATATTGTCTTTGTAATAACTTACAAAAACAACTTGTCTAACCTAAATGAGAAATTAGATATATTCTAAATGGTTAAATGTATATATTATTATATATAAATATATATATAACCTACAATAAGAAACTCAATATCCTGAACGTAAGTCAGATCAACAGGACTTTATGCTAGGCAATAATTAATTTTTATAAATTCTTATACTATTTATTAATAACAGCATAAATAATGCTATTTTTAATAGCAAAGAAGAAAGTTGCACACTTAGCATTCCACCACATATCAGAGGACTTTTTATCCAGAAAAGAAAAAAAAAAAAAAGACCGTAACAAAGGCAGGCTTAGAGGGATGCCACGCTGACACAGGCTGCTGCCAAGCCTGCAGCTCACACCAGCCATATAATGCATTCTACCAACTTGCTCCAGACACAAAGCTGCAAAAACACCAGCAGCACAGCTGCTCATGCCTAAAGATTTGCTGATTGTCCCAACGGGCAAGAGGGCACCAGCCCCAGAAAGAAACAGCCGTTGGACCACATGGAAAATTCAAATCTTGGATTTCCTCACGGATTTATCCTGGAAGCAAAGCTGAAAGATGAAGAAAGCACATTTTACAATTTTGAGGGGAATGAGGGAGGGGGAGAGAGGGAAGGATAAAAAAAATAAATCGGTCCAGGCTCAGACTACTAGTCTGATTTGGACCATCTGACAGGAGAGAGAAGGAGGGGAGCCCCAGTCCTCAGAAGAATTTTTGGATTTCAAGTTGCCTCTCCTGCCTTGGGCCCTATGTCATTTAATAACCTGGCAAAGAATAAGGTTTAGATAGCATAATGGTACATATTGCTGTGGACTTAAATATTGTTTCATATCCCAAAACAAGGAGCTAAAGTAATACAAGTTAGTCCTATGAGTACTGATGCTGTTCTGAATAGAATTTCACATTTTTACAATGTTACTAAGCTATTTACCTTTGGAATCACTGCTGAAAGCCACAAGTTCTATGGGATAATTATATTTAATAGTTTGCTTTATCTGCCATCTTCATTGCAGAGATTTGAATAAAATTCCTCTTAGCCATGTAATCAACAGAAAACCATTTTACACCTGACAATAGCTCTCAGCATCCAAAATGGAATACTTGGATTGGATTATTTCTTCCACATATGTGGATCCAATATTACAATAAACATCTGCATTTATGAGTACAGACACAAGAAATAAGATTTGCCACTCTAAATTCATAAAATATAGAATACATCTCTCTTGCAGCAGCTTTTAAAGATTTTCTTAAAATAATGTTGTACTTGATTTTATTTTGCTTAATTTGCTGTTAAACCTTTACCCCAGCTTGTGTGCATTCAGCTGGTTTCATATCTGTTATACCTTTCTCATCTATTTTTATTAATCAAGCCAGCTATGACCATAGGATTTGAGCTTGCACTTTCTTAATGAAGATGGACATATTTTCTGCCAGAACTTTTTTGCCTAGTTAAAAAAAGTTGGTAACAAAGTTTCTAAACAAGACTAATAGTTGATCATGCCTCTAACTTCAAATACATAAAAACCTAAGAGGGAGTAATCAGGTCATGTATTCTGACCTCCTCCAAAATTTAGGTGAGAGATCACCATCTGTTTGGCCCTTGAATAGACTGATATCTTGAACCTGATAAAAATAAGTCTTCCCTTAGGAGGGAAGTCACTGTTCCAGTGACTCATCATTCTCACTGGTAAAAAACTCACTTCTCATTTGAATCTTTAACAGGGAAAATGACATTGCAAAGGTGCCAGATTAAGTTTTCAACTTAATATTCAAGTTTGGGGTGGTTTGTTTCACTGGTTTGGGTTTTTAAAGAAAAGCTGTCAAGCTTTTCACATAGACCACGTGAAAAACATCAGCTTCTACTGATAAAATCTGCTTTGAGAAAAACATCCCATACAGCCTCAACTGTATAAAATAAATTATACTGTATCTATCACATTGCACACTATTGAGAAGTTAGATAAAACAGAAAGTCTTTTTCAGCTCCAATAATCCAAACTCAGAATGTATTTCAACATATATTATTATATGTAGTGGTTTTCATGTAATACATATGTATGCAATGTATAAATTATTAGATCTATAATATTTTTAAATATTATTATTATTGTTGTTATTTTTCCTAGATTCCCCTTTATTCAACTTGTTAACATCCAGGGAGAAAAAGCACAACAGTGGGAATGGGGCAGCTAACTCCAAGCATAGTTCTATGTATTCAGTTGTGATTAAAAGAAATACCCAAATTTCCTTTTCCTATTCTCCAGCAAGTAGTATTTTTAGCAGTGCTGCTGGACCCATTAATACAAGAATTTCAAGACCCGCGCAAAAACTTTGAGGTGAGCAAGAGAATTGCAATGCGACTAACTATAATTAGATTGTAACAGTGGAAGAGTACAAAGTAACATTTACTTTTGTTAGCATTAGGTCAGTAAAAGTAATCATCTACTGGCTAGGCCGCCTATGAGCTGTAAAAAAAAAAAAAAAAATAGTTTGGATCCAGTGGAGAAACTATTTTCCAATAAACAAGAAGGGAATTTTGACAGGCTCTGGTTCAGTAGCCTTGAAGCTCATACAGCTTTTAAATGCTCCAAAATTTCCCATTTATATTTTCAATTCGCAACCTCGAATGTTAATACTTCCTGCTTTTCTGTTAAAGGTAACCTAGTAATATCGCGGCACTGCTCACGCAGACCGAAACTAGAGTGTTCAAGTTGTCATTTCAGCGCTTCCTTCGGGACGTCCCAACTTTCCAGCTATTCACTGCCAAATCCTCTCCGCCGGATTGCACTGAAAGACTTCACGCTCTTTCACAGAACCAGAGAATACTTAGGGTTGGAAGCGATCTCTGGAGATGATCCAGCCCAATCCTACTGCCAAGGCAGGGTCCCCTAGAGCAGGTTACACAGGAACGCGTCCAGTGGAATTTGAACGTCTCCAGAGACACCTCCCCCCCGGCCTTGCCTTTTAGTAACGCTTTTCTGAATGTTTCTTGGCGGGGACAGGGGTGGGGGAGATCATTTGGCACGTATTAATGCACGAATAAACCTGACAGAGCGGGTCAGACCTCAGAAAACCGAGGGTGCCCTGCGCGGGACGGGTCCGGGAGAGCCCCCGACCCACAGTCAAAGGGGGTGGGTTCTGCCGCGCTCACCTGCACCCCGCCGAGGATCGCCTCGCTCTTCTCCCTCACGTCGGGGAAGGGGCAGCGCTTGGAGAGCATGAGCAGGCGGGCCAGCGCCTGGCCCAGCCCGTCGCGGGCGGCGAGCGCCGGGAGCCCGTCGGCGGCCGCGGCGGGGGCGATGCTCTCCGCGCGGCGGAGCACGGCTTGCCCGATGGTGTCCAGGGCGGCGGCGCGGGCGGCGGCGTCGCGGCTGCACAGCCCGTCCCAGCGCACCTCGCCATCCCGCTCCTCCATGGGGCCGACTGGCTGCCGCTCCCCTGCCGCCGCCTCCTCCTCCTCCTCAGCAGCCCCGCCGCGGCCGCCCCATGGCGGGCTCCCGGCAGCCGCCAGCCCGCCCACACAGACGACGAGCGCAGAGCCCGCTGCCCGCGCCGCATGGGGGGCAGCGCGGGCGGGCGCCGCCTCAGCCCCGCCGGGTGCCCCCGACAGCCGCCGCCGCCCTCCCGCGCCGAGGCTGCCGAGCGAGCGGCGCCGCTGCGGCTTCGCCTTTCCCGGTGGGGAGAGGGGCGGCCACCACCTCGCGGCACCGACGGCTCCTCCTCCCTGCCCCGGGCATGGAGGGAAGGGGCCGCCCCGGGAGAGGCAGGGCTGGGGCCGCCCCTCAGCCCTCCCCGCCGGGGCCGCCACGGACCCCCGACAACCCCTCACACCGGGCGGGGGGCAGGAGTTCCGCCAGCACGGGGAGCCCGCACGACGGGCACGGCGATCAGCCAATCGTCTCTCAGCTCTCGCTCACGGCGGCCCAATCGTGGCGGGCAGCGGCAGCGCCAGGAGGGGGTGCTGGGATGTGTAGTCCGGCTGAAGAGCAGTGCAGAGGCGCCCGCGAGCGAGGACTACGTGTCCCGGCTGGCGGCGCTGCGCACGGGGGGAACTACATGTCCCAGCAGGCAGCGCGGGGCAGGGCTGGCCCCGCCGCATCCTCCTGGGGAAGGGTAAGAGGGAGCGTTCGCTGCGGGAAGCGCGCACGGTATTCCCGTCATTGAGCAGAGGGCAGCCGGCAGCGGGGAGTGAAGCAATCCCCGAATCAGGTTTGCCTCAGAGCTTCGCACCGGCAAAAGCTTAAGCACGCACGTGTTTTAAGCGACCCTGAAGGCGTGTGAGAGGCGCGCTTCAGCAGGAGCCTTGGACACAGCTTGAGTAAACTCGTCAGAGGGAAGGGAAAAACAGTCGATGCTAAGGAAACATGGAGCCATCGTCACTTGAAATGGCAGGGGGAAAAACATCCCCGCAATATTTAAACTGGGCAACAGTTCTGCAGTGTTTTTATCCAAGTTAATGCAAGGGAAGGGGTTTAATCCAAATGATGCAGGGGCTGATGAACTTGGAGAAGAGATGGCTCAAGGGGAGATCTGGGAGATCTTATCCGTGTGTATATCTATACATTTATGTGTACTTGGAGGGAAGGCGCAATGAGGACAGAGCCAGGGTGTTCTCGGTGGTGCCCAGTGACAGTGTCAGAGGTGTAGCACAAACTGAAACAGAGGATGTTCCCTCTGAACATCAGGAAATACTTTTTTACTGTGACAGTGACAAAGCGCTGGCACAGGTTGCCTGGAGAGGTTGAGAAGTCGCCATCCTTAGATATTTTCCAGAGCCATCTGGACATGGTCCTGGGCAGCTGTCTCTAGGTGGCCCTACTTGAGCAGGGAGGTCGGACCAGAAAGTCTCCAGGGGTCCCTGCTTACCTCAGCCATTCTATGATTAAGTGTAATCTGCCACCAAATGGGCTGGTATTACTGTTTCCCATGCTTTTACTTAAGAGAAAAAAAGGTGCTTTTTTTTTTTTTGATAAGGTTAATTTTCAGCCAAGTCAGTTCCTTGATGCAGTTCACCTCTTGGCAGAGAAAAGGAGAGGGAAACAAGGGCAGAACTGTTTACAGTTCTCACATTAAAGCAACTGTGAAACTAAAATTTTGAGCATACTGAAAGACAAAAGAATAATTGGAAGTAAATTAGGAACAGGACATTGGGCCTATATAGTGTCTTGTGTTATTACTTTTTTTTCCTCGCGTACACATTTCCCACTCTAAAGTTCAAACCTCAAAACTAAGGGTAAATGCAGAACAATCTACTCTTCTGCCGCAGAAAGATACAGAAGCCACTTCTGAGTCCAGGAACAGAGCTTGGGCCATCAATAGCTGTTCTGTTTGTAAAGAATCTGGTTTCTTCATCTGACATCCCTTTTTTTTCCTGTCCCTGTTCCTTTAAAGCTTGCAATATAAGTGCCATTCTGTCATTACCTGTGCCTTTCAAGAAGATCAGTCTCTTTTTCCCATGAAATCCTTTCTGCAAGGAGACTGCATTGCTATTGTTTGGCAGCATGCACAGACCTGGACTGCTTCACACAGCTGCTTCCTCCAGGCCTTTGGCACCCTCACGAACAATGTGTCTGCCGAAATCATCACTACCTGTAATAAATATGGGTCTTGACTTCTCTGAACACTCGAGGCCTCCACCCATCATGATTGATGGGTTCAAAGAAAATAATTCTACCACTACTTTTTATGTTGTTGAGGTTTTTTTTGTTTTGTTTTGTTTTGTTTTTTACACTTCAGCTTCCTGTCCCATTCTGTCATCACTCATTATGGTCTCCCAGTTACCTATGAATAGACATGTTGAGCATTTTTGCTTTATTTCTATCTAAATTTTGATCTTCAGAAGTTGGTAGATCTTATTTTTCCTGTGATAAGTTTGCGCTTGTTGGGTGTCTCTGATAATGGCTACATATATCCAAGATCAATAAAGTGAAAGAGAATTAGAACTGGAGCTTTGGTTTAGACTTTGGTACAGCTGTATTCACATACTGAATGGTAAGATTGATAGAAAGCCACAGCACTGCCTTTTATCTTTTAGAAGTTGTTTTTTCCACTGGCTGCAAGTGAACTCTGGCTACAGGAAACAGATTGTGAAACTGGCTCCAAGGCCTAAACTTCAGATTTCAGCTCTTTGTTTTATAGATTTTAGTGTAGTACTTTGGTAATGGAGATGAAGGTGGTTTATTTTTTCCAAACCAAATCTCTGCAGTTTTCCGATACAAGCTCAAGCTTCCTTATGCACTGCAAGACATTGTGGAAATCAAGGTCAAAGGCTACCAGTGGAATTAATCAGAGCCTGAAGTTAGGGGAATGGGTTTGTTTGATTTGCGTGTTCACTGACTGAAGTTAATATGCTTGTTTTTGATCTCTAAAGAATGGATAAGAGAAAGGCAGAATTATGAAGGAAACAATCTGGCAGCTCATCCAGAATTACAGCATTTGAGTTTTCAAAATGATAAGCTGAAGAAAAACAAATTTGTGGCTGTTTTAAACCTCACTATTTCCTTCCTTGATGACTTATCAACTTCCCTCTTTTTTTAACTAGATAAGAACTTCTATAGCCATATGCAAATGATACCCAGGGGCAGAATTATGTTTGAAAATACAGTATCTAGTGGTTGTATTCATGTCCTTTCTAACATCTAAGGCCTAAAATATATTATATTTACTTTTAAAAGTGCATTCCAGTTTCTGTATGTCACAAAAGAGCAGTTTACTGCAGAATGCATTTAGTCGATTACTGTAGAACTAATGCTAACATGCAGCTTAGGAACAACTGCTTTTTAAATTACATTCTTTCAACTGCTTTCATATACACCTAATTTTGTTAAGGCTTACTTCATTCCAAATAGTAAATACCTAGGATGGGATCACTATCTTCTAAAAGTTCACCCTCCCTCTTTAGATCTGGGTATTGGCATGTTGCCACAATAAATAGCACTCCACAGTATAATGCGTTTTGCTTCACAGTAACCCTCTGAGGAAACAAAGTTCTGTGACTCCTGTTTTGCAGCGAGATACCAAAAAGCCAAAGGCTACTCCTCTACTGCCTTTGAACACAGGCTCAGGCTTGGTGTCAAGTCCAGACTTGTATATCATTCCAACAGACTATCCTTGAAGATTGAGCAAACTACAGCTTAAGATGTTTAACATCTGTTTAACATCTTTGTCAGTGACCTGGCCAGTGGGATCGAGTGCATTCTCAGCAAGTTTGCTGACAACACCAAGGTGTGTGGTGCAGTCAATGTGCTGGAGGGAAGGGATGCCATCCAGAGGGACCTTGACAGGCTTGAGAGGTGGGACTGTGTGAACCTCTTGAAGTTCAACAAGGCCAAGTGCAAGATCCTACATATGGGTCAGGGTATCCCAAGGAAAAATATAGGCTGGATGGAGAATGTGTTGAGAGCAGCCCTGAGGAGAAGAACTTGGGGCTCCTGGTAGATGAGAAGCTCAGCATGAGCTCACAGTGTGTGCTCACAGCCCAGCAACCCAACTGTGTTCTTGGGCTGCATCAAGAGAAGTGTGGCCAGCAGGTTCAGGGGAGGTGATACTGCCCCTCTACTCTGCTCTTGTGAGACCCCACCTGGAATGCTGTGTCCAGCTCTGTGGTCCCCAGCATAAGAAGGATGTGCACCTGTTGTGGTGAGTCCAGAGGAAGGCCTTGAAGATGATCAGAGGAAGCTGGAGCACCTGTTCTATGAATACAGTCTGAGACAGTTTAGCCTGGAGTTTAGTCTGAGCGTTGTTTAGCCTGGAGAAGAGAAGGCTTTGAGGAGGCCTTACAGCACCTTCCAGTACCTAAAGCTAGAGAGGGACTTTTAACAGAGGCACATAGCGATGGAATACCTCACAATGGCACAAGGGGGAATGGCTCTAATCTGAAAGAAGCTAGGTTTAGATGAGGTATTAGGAAGAAACTCTTGATGTTGTGGATGCCCCATCCCTGGAAGTGTTCAAGGCTGGGTTGCATGGGGTCTTTGAGCAGCCCGGTGTAGTGGAAGGTGTCCCTGCCCACGGCAGGGGGTTTGGAACAAGGTGATCTTTAAGGTCCCTTCCAACCCAAACCATTCTATGATTTTATGTGGGAGAAAAGGTGGCCTTGTTTTACTTCTGAGCATGTGTTTGTACATTTAGCATGTGCTCTGGCCTATTATGTGTTGCAGGTGTACATTTGCACCAAACTCTGCCACCCTGCCTCCTTAGAGGTCCCAAATGCAGCAGGGATGGGTAAGTTAGTCACTGGCTGCTTCTTAGGAGACCAAATCTTTCATGCAGAAAGCCTTTGGAATAGGTTTATGCTGAAGGGTGGGTTACTTTGAGAAAAGCTGGGCTGTGACTACAGGCTACTTAAAAGTCCTGCTGCACTTTGCCTACCCTCTGACTATACTACATTTATACTTAACTGTTTAAATATAGTACTTAACTATATAAATGTGGCCTGAAACACTGAAGACTAAGAAAAGACTATGGGTGAACTAAAAGTTCAGTTCTGAAAAACTCCACTGAGCAGCCACCTGAACTCTGTTAGTCTGTTTCTGGATAGAAATATTCAGAATTGCTCCAAACTGGGCATCTTGGTACCTGTCTCCCCTTTGTGCCCATTTGTGGCCTAGGAAGTAGGTAGAGCAGCTCCGAGAGAGGTCCAGCTGAGTGAAACCTCTCCAAGCCCAACAAGTCAGGTTCTGCTGTTGTAGCCACAGCTAGCTTCAGTGTCTGGCTGTATTTGGAAGAGTGCTGACCTTCAGTACACCGTCAGTGATGACAATATTGGCTTTTAGCTCAAAGGCATTTATGTCAACACCTCCTAACTCCCAGAAAAATATCCCAGGTGGTCAGAAGGACTGCAAAATGGAAAGGAAACATTCATCACCTCAGTTGTTGAATCTATGCCCTTTTGGAAAGCATGGCAAATGTGTGACACTGGTGTGAACTAGAAGGAAGGAGACACAGGGAGCTGTAGGCAGTTATTCCTGGTTTCTGGTAACTAGTCCCAAGCCCAGTGCTGTTTTTTATCCAGGAACTATTTACTACAAAAATGCATGAATAAACCCCTGGTCTCTGTTTTGACGATTAAACTAGATGAGAGAGACACATCCTTGTTTTACTCTGTCTATTGCCTCAGCTGCCTTATCCTTGTTCTAGACTTTTATATGCTTTTCAGAACAGGGTCATAATTTCAAACAAAAAGGTGGTGACTCCCTGTTTCCTTCCTGTTCTTCTTCCTCCCAGTCTAGCATGATCGTCAGGGATGAGGCATGAATGTTCCTCAGGAACTCCCACTTCCAGGCAAGTGCTATGACCACTGGGTAACAGCACAGAGAAGATGGATACTGTTTCCTCCAGCTGCACTTTAAAAGAAAATGAACAGTGCTTATTGGGAATTTATGTCTGCTGACAGGCCAGACACCTTTGGCAGTCTGTCTGTTAGTAGAGACCTTGGTGTTTTCCAGCAGTAACACAAAGAAAAATACTGTGACCAGCAGCTGCATGAAATGAAGTCACAGACCAGAAAAGCTACAGGGACTCTTTATTCATTGTTTTTAAGAATGGATTTTGGCCCTCACTGCCAGAAAAGGACTCCAAATTCTGAGTCCAAAGAGTATAAAGGTGCCAAGCACTAGAGTGGGTCTTCACACTTGTCGACGTTCATAGATTCTCCCCCAACTCAACTTTTGTTAGCTCCTCACTGAGTTTGCTGTTTGTTTTGGATCTATACTTGCACTTCTTTTATATTCAGGGAATGCAAGCCTGTCATCACCACACTCAGCCCTGAGGCTGAAAGGTTCGGGTATCCTGGAACATTAGTCCCTTATTAGTCCCATCCCTCTAACTTACTAAGATCACACAGAGTTGGCAAGAATTTAAGACAAGACACTAGAGATCCACTAAATTGCCTTGCAATCAGAAACTGCATATAGTTAATAGGGAAGAAATGCCTTTAAAAATTTTATAATCAATTGAAGTTAGTTTTCTGTCTGCAACATTGTGCAGAATTTTGTAGCATCTTACTCAGATTTACTTTGAATCACTGAAGTCATGAAAGTTTAAATACACAGAAGCAAGTAATGACTTTGAATACTCAGGCCAGAAGTAGTGATAAAACTATTTTTGCATTTCTGAGTACTCATTATACCATATGGTATATAAACTATTTGGCAGTAATACTTAGGATATTGTGCCTGCTCAGGATGCACAGTGAGGATGCATTGAACTTACAGTGAATATTCTGAGTCATGTAAACAGATTATATTATTTAAAATTATTCTTCAACAAAATAGGTCTCCAAAATAAGATTGAGGAGTTTCTCTGACTCAGATCTGCTTGCAATTTTTCTGCGTTGTTAAAGACAACTGTTCCTGACAAAATAGGATTTTGGGAATAATTTCTTGCCTGGAGTGAAACTTATCTTTTCCTTGTTAGCATCTTTTTTTTTTTTCTTCCTTGTTCTGATGCCTAGGTTACCTGATGTACAAATGGAGTTCTTCTTCCCTGCCAGGTGCCTAGCTATCAGTAGCATAGGAATATATGGAAAAAAAATGTAGGTGTGGTAGATGGTAAAAGGAGACAAATCCCATGAATGATTACCTTCTTTGTGCTTCTCTTCTCATCCATGTCAAGTTTTTATAGCTATCTGTCTAAAAATCTACCTCCTACTCTATCTTCCTGCTAGGATGCTGGATGAAGAGACTGACAGTCTCCTTGAGAAAATATTGGTAAAAACAGAAGTTTACTTTAAAAATAAATTCCAAGGCAATGGTGACAACACAATCTGTGTGTTTCATCTGCCTAAAGTTGCAACATTCATAACAATCTGTCAATGATACTATTAAATATTTGAGACACAAAAGGTGAAAATTATCATGCAGTAAAAGTATTTACTGTGAATGAGTCAGTACCTGCAAGAACTATCCCATACCTAATAATATTTCTTCACTATGATTGTCATTTCAACCCACTCTTATATTTGCCCTGCCCTACTCTAATACGACTTTTCCTTTTCGCATTTGCCTTTCTAATCTCTAATTATTCTGCCTGTGCACAGATATAGTCTTTTATACTGGAGTCACTTGCCCTTGAAAACCTTCCCTTTCCACAACAGCAAAGCCTTCCTCCTTTTAATCAAGGGTCTATAGCCAAAGCCAGTAATTTCCTTCTGCCTTCCAATCTGTCAGGACACACTAAGCTAAACAAACTACATATGGAAGACAGTGTGATGGCATCAGCAAAAAAAAAATAGTGAAGAGAAAAAGGAACTTCTTACATTTTCTATGTAAAGTACGGAGGAAACCACCTTCAATTACCACATCAGTCAGTGTACTAAGAGCAAACAGCATCTGTTGGAACTGGATTTTAAGTATAAAAGGAAGAAATTTGATTGTTATTCTTGTTTGAGGGAAAACCGGGTATTTTTACTTTGAAAAAAGTCCTAATTTTTTGTGCTAGAAGATGGAGTGGGAAAAGAAGAATGCCAAATGGAGAAGGGCAAGGAACAAAGCTACAGGATGATATAAACACAATGAAAACAGAGGAGATGAGGGGCAAAACCCAACTGCAGTGTGGGGGTGGATGACAGGAGAAGAGGAACTATGGGTGAAGTGAGGAAGTATATTAGTGACCATTTGTAGTATTTGAGTTTGGGTTTGATGCTTATTACAAAAAGGCTATATTTGATTACTTTGGACTGATTAAGGATTTATAAATGTAATTATTTTGATAACACTATATTCCAGGCTAGATGCCTTCATGCTAACATATTACTAGATAGGAATTTGCAGTCTTGCTCCTCTGAATTCCAAGTTCAGTTATTGTGTGCACATGCAGGTTAAAGCAGTTTGCACCAACTGGATTTCCCCAGAAAGTATTGATTATGATTCTATCATGCCCTTTTGAATGAAGGCCCAATTGAATGAGGAATTGGGTCTGCTGCGCTCATTGAAGAAAACAGCAGAACTCTAATGACATTATGACCCAAATTTGCTTGCCTGGTTCTAGCTGCCAGGTTAAAACCTATTCCTAAAAAAAATGTCATAAAAATAGCTCAGTTTTTTCCCCACCAGGTTATTTTTTTGCCTTGTTCACAAAGTACTTGTATAACTCATTTCCATTTTCTTTCTTCCTCTTTTTTTGTTCTCTTTTATCTCTAGCAGTTAGGAACTAGAAAAATATGAATATAAATGCTTAGGTCTGACACAGTGAAAAGTCTTAGGAGCTTGTTGGTTTTTTGGTGTTTGTCTTTTTTTTTTCATTAAAATGCCAGGCTTTATCCTACTTGACAGTACGTACAGTGTCTGAGAAAACATAAAATGCCATTTCTTTTCCTTTTCTTCCAAGACAGAAGAACAATGATTGTATGAAAGTTCTGCATAAGACTTGAGATTCAGGAATGAATAGGTTTTGCTACCGTAGTATCAAAGAAGAAACTGGGCACTTAACCTTTATATATCCAGTTCTGAGACTACCAGTGTGTATCTTGTAGTTTGTACAACACACTGACTCCCATGGACTCATCTGTGTCAGTTTTTCAAAACACCCCCAGCTTCCTTAATTTCTCTAACAATTTTTTGGCCATTTTCTCTAAACGTATTTAAACTGGAACATGACAAACCTTAAAAACATGTTGAAATGCTTTATTGATTCAGTGAGGTTTTACGTCCTGTTATTTTGCAGCTGTTGCCATTTCACTTCTAACCCACTTAGATTAGAGATGGCATGGGAGTACCAGTTACTTAGATATGTCCTGAGCAATGTCATATGTTTCAGGCTGATTAAAGTAGTTGTATCAGGATGCTAGAGACTGGATGTTCCCAAAACAACAGTGTAGTTTGCCTACAACATTATTTATTTATTATTTTTTTTTGTCTGTGGAAGGGCTGTTCTTTTTCTGTTGGGAATAAGGCTGAGTGTTGCAGCCTAGCTACTACAGCTGACCAAGCTTTCCCCCTGATTCTCAAAGGAATGGGTGGAAAAATAGACCGATTTGGATTGTGTCAAGAAAATGGTTTCTCACATAGCCTTTCGCCAGCAAAGCTTGGCTCAAACAGTCAAAGCAGCAGCCAGAATTCTGGGAGTTTCTTGGTATAGCCTGTGTTGGGGCAGTTCTTAAAACTTCTCTTAGGTCAGATAAACAGTGAATCATTCCTTGGTTCATCTGAGACTTTGTTTTCAGTTATGAAAAAAACCACTATAAATTTTGCATGCCCAGTAGGTCAGGTCATCAGATATATATCTTTGTATTTCTTTCTGAAAAATGCTTTGATCTGTTTTTTCTTTTTCTCCTTTGAAGGTGTTCTGACAGCACCTCTTTCTTTGGTTCTAAAAGGTTGCCCTCACAAGTGATTTAAATGAACCAGTGTCTTCATGAGATAACAAACATCAGAGAATTTAGTGGAAACATTCCTTACATTATCACATTTTTCATTTAGTATTTTTTGGGAGACTGTTAAACCAGCATTATTCCCTGAGTCTGCTGTAGTTCACATGTGGAAAAAGCTTTTCCACATGCTGCTTTACAGTATGGGACATAATTGTGTATGTGGCAAAATGTTTCAGGACTTTTCACTTTGGGAGACATTTTTTAAAAACTTTTTTAATGATGTGGCTAGCAATGCAGGGGAGGAACAGAAAGAAGAGGAAGAGGGGGATGAAGAAGTTATAACTGATCTTTCTGTAACATTTGGGATTTCAGTTGTGTTCCGTAACTCCCTAATGTTGTTATGCTGAAAGACAGCAATAAATGTCAACTGATTTTTACAGCAACCCAATCCAGTACTCTGGCATTTAATGCAGGCCACATTCAGCAAAACTAAGTGGAAACTGTATGAAAGTAAATTGTATTAGTGCTTAGATGACTGAAATGAAATGGGAAATTCCCTGTTTGTCTTAAGGTGCCAAACTCCAGCTCGCTAGCTCTCCTTTGAGGCATGACAGTCACATATACAGGTATGGACCTGATGACGGGATTACTCCCCAGCAATCTTGTGCAAGCTCGCTCTCAGCCTGCATGGGATGGTAAGCCAACAGGCAGAAGTGGTCCCACTGAGGGATGCTCATCCAGCCAGGGATGAGCACACTGGCTGCAGCAAGGTAGGAAGTAGACACTGCATGTGCATTAGTGCAGTACTGTCACAGAGCTAATCTGCTGTGCCTGGCATCACGCACCATGCACAGGGTTACAAACGTGTGGCACAGAACTCTTTGAGCCTCCTGGCTCAGACTTCGAGAAAAACATAGATGGCTTTGCCAGGCTGATGGTTAAATGGAAAGACCATCGTAAGCACCAACTTGCCCTATGCTTGATGCAGAGTATGTAGGAACCGGCTACTTTGTGTTTTTCTGTGTAAAATAACACTGGGTATCTGAGCATCACTGTTGCATCCACCAACACAGGCTGGGCCAGTTCTGGTTTAAAAACTCAAAGAGCTGGTGCTAACTCCAGATGTGACCTGCACAGCACAAGTGCTTCACCCTGCTTACCACAGCAGTGCAGGCTGCTGGGGTGGGAGTGCAGCATTTCTTCCTTCTTCCCCTCCCCTCTATTTTGTCAACCTCTGTTTAATATGCATACTTCTCCCTTGGCTGTTCCCCAAACTCAAAGGAGTGCACTGATTTCCTCAAAGAAGGGCTTGTCTAAACAATGGTGTTCTGGCTGCTTTAATGAGAATTGTTCAAGTGCTAGATCCCCCTAAGCCTTGTGGAGTTACGTTAGTACAAATATCGCTGTTTGGGAATATCTGCTTTAAAGCACCTCTCTAGGGCAGGTGTCCATGGCAGCATGGAATAAAAGAGTGGTTTAAGCTTGCAATGGATGTGGGCTGTGTTAGACTTTTTAAAAAGCAAACCTGTTTTATAGAAACTTAAATACTTGGGGAAAAAGTTGATGGTAGGACAGTTGATGTTAAAACATATGTCAAGCTACTTAATTATTTCCTGATAGGTTTCTTGTTGCAATGGGCTGAAAGTGGCCAGGGTGTTTAGTGATGTCTTGCTGCTGCAGAGTGACTTGGTCCTTTTCCTGGCACATCTCTTTGCCTGAAGTCTGCAGTGTTGGCATTACTCCTGTGCAGTGTGATCATTATAAGCTATATTTACCTGCTAAGATATTAGGACTCGACAACACCAGAGCACCTCTCCTAGAGTAATTATGCTGGCAGAGCCTCCAAGCACTATAGCAACCATTACTTCAGCCTACTTCACACAGCCTCTGCGTCTGAGGAAGCTGTGGTAAAGCAAGGCATCCATAACTATGCCTGCAGCTGAGTTTCTGCAAACACAGGTGTCTCGGTCCTGTGGTGTTTTCTTTCACACCCTTTGCTGAGCCTGTGCTGTTCGGAGCAGCCTGGGGATCTCCCCGCTCCAGCTGCAGGGTGTGTGTTACCCTCTGCTGTGCTGATAAAGTTGCAGGTTTTCATGCTGAAGCCCACACTGGATTAGCTGGATCACCACCACCAGCTGGGTGAGCTGGCCTCTTCTCTTTCACTTTTCTCTGGCTTCACTTGCAGAACTAAAGGGTTTACTTCCCTTTCTCCCAAGTGGGTGTCCCCCATGTTCCTGCAGCTTCGTGTTGCTGAGCTTGTCCCAAAACTGTCAAATTTTCTGGTGCTTTATTCCCTCCTTCTCTTATTCACTATTTGCTTTGGATCACCGCCCTCCTTATAACTGCCCACAGATCCATCTCCTTGGAAACGGCAAAACTTGTTTATGTGAAAGTAATAAGGGAACTGCTTGGTGCATAGCTGCACAGGCATGTGAGGGAGCCATGTTCCACCGGAGGATGTTGGAAAAGTGAGTCTCCACTTACGCTGACTGCCACAAGGTTGGGTTGTGTGAGCAAAAATCACCTTCTTCCTCTGGTGTTTCCAAAGTTACCTTCCTTTGTTCACAGCAGCGGTGGGAAACTTTTTGCATGCACGTATGCTTATTTTTATGGACCATTTTTACTAGTCATTTTTGTCACCAACATGTAGGGGGGTGAGAAGCAATGGGAAAATTGGTCAGTCTTGCTTATCTCTTATTTTGTGGAACACTGTTGGTGTACTGTGCCATGCCAGGACCATCTCCTCACCTGTCTTGGCCCCACCCACCCCTGTGGCCACAGGACTTTCCCGTCCATATTTTGAGGTTTCTGCACCTCCCAGCTTTGTGCCCTTCACTGCCACTGCCCCTTGTGTTGTTGGACATGGCTGATAGGCCTGGCAGGCTGTTAGAATCAGTCAGGTGTCCCTGCATGGCCTTTCCGGGTCCTCCAGGACAGAGCTGTGCAGGCCTATAAGCAGATTTTGTGGCCATAAATGTGGCAGGGTCACCAGGTGGGACCTCTTACCAGAGATGGTGGAGGGCCTGGCTGCCTCCTGCTGCTGACCCGGCACTGACAGCTTGTGGCCTGGGCTTGGACGGGATGGCCCATGGGAAACTCTTTGGAAAAGGCCCGTTGTACAAAGGTAGCCTGGATAGCTTCCCACTTCGGGGCAGGGGGCCCACCCTGAATGGTATGGTCTGCCTTGGGAGCGTTAGCACACAAAAGTAGTGGTCTTTAGGAGGCCTCAAATCAAGCAAGCCCTGGCAAAGAGATGCTTATATCAACATCTCTGTGATGGCAGCTTGGAGGAGGAAGAAAGGGCTTCTGCATACCTTTGGTTTAGTGCATGTCTTGAAGAGATGGTATGGATGGGGGGGTGATTTTTCTCTTGTTTTATATGGCCTCTGAAGCAGTGCTGTAAGAGCTGGTCCTGGAAAATTTTTCTGTTATTGAAAACTTTTTTCCCCACCCACCCGTATGAATGGCTTTTCCCAGTATGCGTCATCCACAGGCTCCAGTCTTGGTTTATGTTGCTTCCTCCTGTTACTAGATACCTCCTTTGGGTGACCCTCTTGGAGACTAACCTCTGTAAATAGCCTTGCCCAAGCAGGAAGACTTTTCCAGTTGCATGCCTTGTATTTTAAACTCAATTGATACCATAATTGTTGTGTCACTGAACCTTCAAATAAGCTGTTTTTCTGTTAGCTGAAGCTGTGTATATTCTTCATTTCTTACACTGTATCAAGTGAAATGCTTGATATTATTTTGCTAGGTAGCAACAGGTTGATTTAAAACTTGCTTTAACTTCCTAGAGGTTGTAATAGCCTAAAGCACTTTCTGCAAGTTTCACTGTCCATGTCTTGAGCATCAAGGAAAATCACTATTTGACAGGGTGTGAACTGTCTTCAAATGTGCTTCTGATAAAACAAAGAATGTGAAAGGGCAGGGGAGAAAGGGTGTAGATAAACAGGATTTAATACATATACCTAATAATGGGGATAATGCTGGGGGATAATGGGGATGATGCTGGGGCTATGGCATATTAAATATCCTTCTGATATCTCAACACTAAATGTGGAGAACTGTGTCTTTATTATGTAATAATGGACATTATTTACCATGTGTAATTTGGTTCTTCATCCAAAAAGATGGGGAGAAAAGCATTTAGGAGGCTGCAAATGGAAACAGGCTGTAAAACTTGTAATGCTTACTCTGCAGGGAGCACTTAGAGGCAAGACATTGAAGTCTGTAAAACAGTTAATAGAAAATGCTGTTAATACTTAGGTTTTAAAAGTACAAAAATCAGCGTAAGTTACTAGAAGCCACTGAGAAAAATCTTGGGAAATTTTGAGCAGTCAAAGAGAGCTGTGTTTAGCATTATGAAAGGCATTGTTTTGGAGTCACTTTAAAATACAGGATTTGTGGGGGGGGTGGGGTTTGTTGTTGCTATTATTATTATTATTATTATTATTATTATTATTATTATTATTAGGCACATGATCTGGTTTGATATAAACAGAGCCAGGGACAGCCCAGTGGCATTCTTTGAAAAATCTTACATAGTCTGTTAAAGAAGTAATAATATTAAGTAGCTCTCTTTCTACAGGCTATGGATTCTGAATCAAAGAACAGTTTCATAGGAAGCTTTCTTCAGCCACCAGATCAGATGTTTCCTGCAGCCTTTGCTTATACAGAATCAAAGAAGTTGGCAGCTGTTGCTGGTGACAGGCCTTCTATCCCAAATAACCAAGGTAAAGCCAAAATATGTCCTCAAAGTGGTCTTTTTAATTGTTCCATGTGAAATCTCCTGAGCAAACTCCCCATTCTGTTTTACTTGGTTCAATGGCTTTTTGTGATTATCAGGCTGACATTGAGACAGGATGTATATGTGTCCTGAGGGAGTAGTCTCCCTGAAGTCATATGTCTGGAGTGGAAACCTCTGCAAGTCTTTTAACATCCTTATAAACTTAGCCTTTGAAATTTGTTTAACTTAAAGTTCTCAGACTTCCTCTAAAAGCAAAGGAGGATGCTTCAAACTCAGCAGAAGCAGTTCATGACTTTAAATACAGTAAAAAAAGGTCATTAGTATGGTACCTCCAGTATGGTATGACTTGAAATCGGCTTCGTATAGCACTGTTTGACTCTGCCCAGCTTAAAATCACTTCTAGGTAATTTTTTGTGTGGTATGTTTCCTTGGGAGAACTCCTGAACAATTCAAACTCTCAGGAAAGTTATCAGCATGAAAGTTAGTCTATATGAGATATGGGTCCACTATGGTGGCTGCGTGCCTTCATGGATGACTACTCTCTGGAGCTCACAAAGCAAATGCTTGGGGCTTAGCATATCTGGAGAGCTTGGTGAATGATAAGGATACTCATCCTTGGACTTACAGTCATAGCCCATGAGTGTGCATGTGATCATTGTTCTTCACCTGAAAAATCTGCAACTTCGGAAGTTATCATATGTTGTGCAGAGTTTGGGCATTTTGGCATTAAAATGTTCAGTGTAATGTTACGTAGCTAAGTGTTTAAATAAGGAAATGTTTGACACACCAATAGAAAGATGGAAAAGATGGTCCCTCTTTATGCTTTTGGGTATCTGGTTTTTATCTGGGGGGGGAGGGATGGCAGGGGAAGTTGGTTTTGTTTTATTGGTTTGGGGTTTTTTTAAGCTGATGAAAGTTGTTAAGGAGCTAGCAATATTTGATGGGTATTCCTGTAATGAGAAAATTGGAATAAGGACTTACAAAATGTCAGAAAATAAACTTGACTTGTTACAGAACATGTCTTAAACTTCCACAGGTGTATATACTTTTTGGAGTGTTGGTAGACTTTCTCTTGTAGCTGAAATTACAACTTTTATTTTCGGTGTAATTTTGACAAATACTGATTTGTCAAAAAGCTAAAAGCAAAATCTTGCAATCTTTTTTCTGTGGTTTAAAGAATCATCAAATACAAGAAACTAGGTATTAAATCATTAACTTTTGAAACAATAAAGTATTGCTAAATTTTCTCTTTGTATCTGATTTCTCCCCCTGTTCTGAGCATGTTTTCTTTTTCTAATCTGTGCAGACCAGTTGTATTACACCAAAACTTGTGACCTCACTTGGATACCTGTGTTCCCTGCTTCTATGTAAACAGAAGTCCCAGGATTTATTATACTCTATTTGTCATGACTTCTTTGTGCTTGCTGCCATTTGGAGTGAAACTAGTTTTGCTCATAGGACCAATGTTTTATACCTCAGTTATGCAGGAAACATCTCCATTTTCTCCCAGATATGTTCTGCATATGTTAGTATATTTAATAATTAATATAATTAATTTTAGGAGTGATCCTAGGAAGAAAATTTAGGTATTATATTGCAGTGTGAAGTGTTTTCTAATAACAATCATCATCATCATCACAATTGGGAACTGTTACTTAAGATGTAACTGCTGCATTGTTTGCTAGCTGTAGTAGCAGCCCTGAAAACTCTTCAAGAAAAGATCTACCGTTTAGAGCTGGAGAAGTCACAGGCTGAAGCTGATCTGTGCAGCCTCTCCAGAGCAGCTGCTCAGTATAAGAAGGCCTTAGAACATGAATCCTGTGAGAAGGACACAGCACATCAAGAACTGATGCAACAGAGGAAAGGTATTTCTTTTAAGTGATAAGGTGTAGCCACAGCAGCTCTAAGACTATATAATCCAAGGAGTGTTTGTTTTGAAAAACTCCTAATTAACACAGCCCCCCTTCATTCTTTGCTTCAAAACTGGGGAGGTATAGGAGCTTGATAATTGTGGATCGAGTTGAGATATTTTTTTACATATATTAATGAAGTATTGCATAACCCATGAAGCTATTTAAAGACTAAGCATATTTCAGGTGATATGTTTAACTCTTACAATAAGCAAGCAGCTGCTTACATAACACTGCTAACTTGAGAAAAGATAGGAGAAGGGAAGAAACCAGATTCTGGTTAGATATCTGCTGATACAGATCGAAGTAACTGCAGTGCTCACATCTTTGGAATTCAAATTAGAGACTAGCTCTGAAAAAACATTTTGATTCTCATGTCTTATATATAAAATACATTTTAACCATATGATTGGTTCATACTAACAACACTTTTCTTCCATGTTTTGAAAACAGAGACCTCCTCAATGAAATTACAGTCTGGCTAAATGTGTAGCTCCCTTTGCTGTACCAAATGTCTTGTTTCTCTCTGTAGATGCAAGTGAGCAGTTAAATGCAGCACAGTCCCGCTGCTCCCTGCTGGAGAAACAGCTGGATTACATGAAGAAAATGGTTTCCAGTGTGGAACTGGAAAAGAAAATTATTTTGGAACAACAGGTGAAGCCTTCTAGCATACTTACAAAGTAACTATATAGTTCAAAAGTATAGAAATGTGCAGGATCTGAATTTTTTTATGGCCATCATTTTTCCTCAGCTTTGCTCAGGGTGGTAGCAAACAGAAGCAATTTACTGTCTGACTGACTGGCTGATGACAACCATTCAATGAATTGCATGAAAATCTCCCTGGGTGGAACTCCTAATGAGCGAAACCATGCTAATACTTGCACATTTGGTAAACAAAAAGGTTGCTGGAAACTTAAGTCATCTTTGTCTGCCTGGTATTTTTCATCACATTTCAATTTAAAAAATATGACATTTAAACTAGTCAAACACCTTTGCTGTAGTGTGGGATTTTATTTTTTTTTTCTGTCTGAAACAGTTTCACTCAGCTGCCAACTCCTTTCTTGCTTATTTTTTCCAGGCCCAGCTGCGGAAAGAGGAGGATCAGAACTGGCTGGAACTGCATGCAAAACTTGAAAAGCTTGAAATACTAGAAAAAGAGTGTCTTCAACTTACTGCTACTCAGAGAATTGCCGAAGTAAGCATCCATGGAATGACAGTCTGAAAGTCATTTGATATAATTTTATGGCATGCTATCAATAGTAATAAGTTTTGCAAAAGTTACTTCTGTTAAAGCATACCTGACTGAATGCCTCTTCGGTTTCATGTGCATGAGTCTTTTTTCAGTCTGGGCTTTAAAAGTTGCTACATTCCTTTGTTATCCCACATGACAATTGCAAGCTACTTCAGACTTCTGCTTCAGCATGGCAAACTGAATTGTGACTAATCATTCTTGTCTTCAAATTCAGGACAAGATCAAACACTTAGAAGAAAAGATTTGTAAAGACCATCAGCGGAAGCTAATACAAGATAAAAGTTCTCAGGTAGACTGAAAAGGTTTTATTTTATCTTATTTTTTAGGACTGAAGAAAGCTATTCTCTCATCCAAAATACCTTCTTTTTTTATTACATTTTAACTCCACATATTTATTACCCAGGGAGAACTCCAACAATACTTCTTAGACTAGTTATAAACTACATATTAGAAAAGCTTGCCAGGGGTGTTGCATATCTCAGTGAAGATTCTACTTGGGTTTGTATTAATGACACAGTTCATCTGCCTAAATGCTGCTTTAAGTGATCTAGGTAGAAAATTAATTTCTAGAAAATCTGCAACTAAATCAGATAACCTTTATTTGCAGTACCTAGAAATAGATCTATACTTGGAAAAATCTTTGATCAGTGATTGTTCATCAAATGAGATCTTGAATAATTCATTATTCTGTGAGGCCATAATCAGTTTGTTGGGCCACCATACATCTGAGAGAGGAATATTTTTGGAAGAGAGCAAAATCAAAGAAACCTTTTGTTAAAGGGGCAAAGTAGTAGCATTCCAAACCTCACTTTGTGGATAAGTAGCAACCATTTGAAAGAGAGCAGTTGTGAGGGGATTCCCTTGGGGTGGGGTGGGTTAATGTAGAGCTGAAGAGTTACTTTGAAAGAACCTAGCCATAAACAAAGCTGACATCTTAATTTAATTCATCGCTGCTGTCAGTTTTTATACCTCATCCAAGGATGATGGGTTTTCATCAATCCAGCAAGCTTTAAATAACATGCAGATTGTAGCCCAGGTGTCTGACTACCTCCATAATCTAGCAGAATGACACACTTGAAAACTTGCAGGCTTTTGGGTTTCTTGCTTAAATGGCTTGCTGCTGCAGAGCAGAAAGCCTAGAACAGAGATTTTGTCTTCTGAGAAACATACTAAGAATGACTTTCCCAGAGCAGGTAGTCTGACTTTAGCAGTAGTTTAACATTTGCTCAAGAAAGGACTTAAGTCCAGTAAACTGAGTCCCAAACTAGTATTGGTGCCATCTTAGTGCACTGCAGAATGGATTTAGGTCTGTTGAATCTGGGCTGGGAAACACAGGGTGTGGCATGGTTCACTTCCTTTTGATGACAGAAAAGCCAGAATATTCTCACTTTAGTGGTGGACCTCCAGCATTGTTTAGCCAGAACTGTTACACATGCCAAAACAAAGTCCTTGTCCTGTGTTTAGTTGAGAATGATTATTATCCTGTTTATCATGGGCCTTGATATCAACTTTGAACTACAGAGCAGTCTAATGATTGTCCAGCAGCTTTGACCTCAATGTTACACAGAAAGGCTTAGTTTGTCCCCAGATTGCAAAGCCAAATGTTCATATTATTTGGATTTTATGATCAGATCCCCAGCATGTGGCAGAATTGGCTTATCTCAGTTGCTGATTGTCATAGTGGAAAAATACAGCTGCTGCAGCTGGATATGAAAATGAGGAATTCTAAGACATCACTGTAAGATCTGCCCAACACCCTGCCTTCCAAGTAATCTGTTCAGTTTTTAAGAGTAGCTTATGCCTTCCAAGCAGGACAGTTAATAGTTCCCTTAACTGGTTCTTATCCATGCATGAAAGAGGGAATTAATTAAACTATGATATTTCATACTTCTAATATTACATTAAATGGTTGTTTTCTTTTTTGCTTATTCCCACAGCTTCAAACAGGATTTCATATAAACAGAATTTTGATGTCTTCAGCAACATCTCAACGTGAACCTGAAAATGAAAATGGGAAGAAGAAAAAACCTAAGAAGGTAACATGAAAAATTTTATTAGCATACTGTTGCTGATAGCATCTGGCTCACATAGAGATTGGAATTTGTGAAAAACAGTGATGTAAGAGGCACTTGATTCATCTGCTGCACTTTACTCCATTTTCAAAGTGACAAACAGTGCTAAACAACTCTTTTTTTCCCTTTCTTTTCCTTTTCTTTTTCTTTCCTTCCCTCAATAATTAAAGTGGTACTAGGGCTGTTAGCACCTCACTGGAAAACCTTCCCTTACCATCTCGACAATAACCTTTGTTAGCTGCCTTTCAGTTTATCTGGCAAAATTAGTTTCCAAAGGAGTTTTAACTCAGCATCTTAAGATGGTGTGTTTTGAGGGGATTGCTGAAATTGAGAGAATTCATTTTGCAATACATGTTGCAGATCAGTCAAAATTTTGCAACTGTGGTTTTGAAAACTTAAGCAAGGTTCAGTTTCTTTAATGTCAACCTAATTGTCAAACTATCTGCTACATGCATATGGAATAAAATTTATTCATCTCAGCTATTACAAAGTTTTACTCACTACACATACAGGAGGGAAATTATTTTTTTAAAACCAGAGGGAAACCGAGGTGATGCATTTCTCTGTGTGTTTATTTGAATTTTACTTACTAAAAAAATAAAATTTAAGATTGTGCTCTTGGGTCAGCACATTGGAATTTCTTGTCTTATGTTTTCTTATGTCAGACAAATCCTACAATGAAGAAAATGCACCTTTCACAATTACATGTAAAGGCTGGTGAACTACCTTTTGTGGCTGGGAAGGTGGGTAGAAACCAATGTTCTCTCTAAAGTGGCATCTACAGTTTGAGTAAGTCTCTTTACTGTAATTGTTATTTACTTCTGTAAACCACTTAATAATTCTTCTTTAAGTCCGTCAGCTCCAGCCATTCTGTCAGTGCAAACATACAAAGTATGTTGCATATTATGAAGCATCACAATCCATGTATCTCATCACAAAGAAAAAGAGGAGCTACATCTGGGATTTGCAGACACAGTGCCCTTCCAAAGTATGTATCATCGTGTTCCACGTCACCTACTGCCACCAGAAGTCTTTCAGACCTTCTCTTGGCCACACAAGATGAGCTGGGCCAAATGAGCTTGTGAGTACTCATCCCTGGTGTTATGAGTAAAAGTGACTTCAGCAGTAGCCCTGAGAAGCTACAGGTGTGCTATATATAGTTGAGCCTAGCCTGTTTTAGGTGTAGGACTGCTCCTCGACAGAATGACCTGAACAGGCTTGACTGGTAGGATTTTTCTGATTCAAAAAATTCTTTCTCTCCTAGTGTTTAACTGGTCTTGTGAGCAAGCAACATACTTTTCATCTGGGTTTTTCTGCTTCCACATCCTGTATTTACATGAGCTGCTGCTGAAGTTAACAGCTGCAACAAACAAAAAATCTTTCAAGCATGTGCTTTTAAGAAATTATAAGCATACTCTGGGATTTACAGAGTAGGCCAAAAATGTTCTTCAGGACAAAACTGCAAAGGTGGTGTTAATACTAAGTAGGCCTGCAGGATGCAGTCAGTCTGGGTGGTGGAATAGGTTAGTACAGCACTGGCATGAATAGTCTTGTCACATCATCTGTCCTGTTCCTTTGTACTCACTCTGTGTTCTCTCCATACATGCGTAGCTGATGGGTCTTTGTGCTCAGTCTGCCCTTCATACTGTTTGCTTGTTGCAGGAGAACTTGCTGGTCCTGTAAGGGGGTTGTGAAAGAGGAACAGTCTCCTGCTAGAAAATGGGCAGGGTGTGGAAAAAGCTAATGCATTAAATGGGAGTGTAGGTATCTTTCTAGCCATGCAAGTAAATGGGGACCACAACTTGTGTTCTTAGGCATCTTCTGATTAATGCAAGCTTGTAGAATTGTGGGCCAAAGCTATGTAGCTGGTCATAGCAGACCTGTTGACATGATGAGCTGTGGTTTGCACACACACCACAGAGGAGGGTGTGTTGGTTAAACCAGTTAGGATGTTGACAGTGATTTGAAACCCTTGATGTGGCAAAATTTAAACTGGCAAGCAACCTCATCTTCAAAAAACAATGTCTGGCTTACTCATGGCAGTTCAAGGACAGGCTTTGGGTTTTTTTTTTAATAACAACAACCAGTTGCTTCAATAAAACTGTCAAGGAGCAGCAATTACCCGAAGTCAGAAAGAAGCCGTGACTTTTGTAAAGAAGTGCCTTATGTAGGAGAGGGTCTCTGGTTTCAACTAGTTCAGATATCTAAGTATCAAGAAGATCTACACAATTTTTTTTTTTTAGTTAAGCCGGTTAATTTAATTTTGAATAGAATAGAATATTTTAATTTGAGTAATCTGTCAGAAAAATTGTAACTTGAATGTACTAGTTTAAACAATACTTTTCTGTACTACGCTAAGCTTTCAAAATCTGCACTAAGGCGGGCAGGAAGTGAAAATGCTGCATTGCATAGCTGCTGTTTGCTTTAAAAAATCTCACGTACACTACTGTATGCGTAGTTGTTAAGTCTGTGGGAAGAGGGAGAAATAAGGTGGACATCAGCTACAAATTTGGAATGAGAAAATCAGACGCATGGGAAAAGCTTTTCCTTTTCTCATGTTAATATATACCGGATTAATGTGTGTTGTGGGAGAGGGTAAATAATGCTAAATTGTAATCCAGACAGAATAGCTAGTAGCTCCTGCAATACACTGGAAGTATTGAAAGAAATCCTAGGGACTATATCATGAATACTTAGTGTGCCATTCTTGTCTTTAACAGGGAGCATCAAGAACTTCTGAAGCAGATACAGGAGACTCAAGATTCCCGAGTTCATGAAGGCCTGGAACAGGAGCTGGATTACCTTGTAAAACAAATGGAGATTAAAGGAGAACAAATATCCAAGCTGATAAGGCATCAAGCTACTGTAAGAATAACGTGAAAAGTCTCTAGCTAGTCACATTCTAGTTGAAAGGCTGCCACAACTCTACCTCCTGTTGTCATCAGCTAGAATGTCACTGGAATGTTTTGAGCCAGGGTGTTCCAGTATGAGTTATTGTAATTAAACTGCTACCTCGTGTTCTTGTACCTCCCAATTCCTTCATTTGATCAAGAAAAAGTGCTCAAAGCTGGCAGCTAGGAATGTATGCTAGTGGGAAAACTTCCTGCCCTGTGTCCATTCTGCAATACAGAGCTGGGTTGCTCAGTCTGTCACTTCTGCTCACTGTGTTAAGAAAAACTGTTGAGATTTCATTCCTTTGTGTCCCTCTGGGAAATGAGAAAATAGAAGCTATAATTCCTGTACAGACTGGATTAAATGTCTTTTATATTTCTGAAATATTGAAGCTTCTTGTTAACTAAATAGTCTGTTGACCAGAGGTTCTCCAAAATCATAGCCAGACAAAACTTTCAGTTTTGTTTAACCCTGAACCTGTCTGCATTCTGTCAGTATTTGGTTTAGAGCCATAGATAACAACTTTTCATACATACCCATATAAAATCACTCTTCTGTAGATGAACAGCTTAACTCTTTCGTAACAATTTGTTTTGGAACATATGATTAAAAATTAAATCCACAGTTCTGTCTGATAGCTTTCTGTTCTTCCATCTTATGTTTCAGGATAGATAGATTCACCTGGGAATTTTGCTTATACAGGAAACAAACCAAAACTCAGTGTGAGGCCTTATGAAATGGGGAGGTTATAGTTAATTTAATTTAAATCTGACCAATTTTATTCATGCTCATTCTGTGATAGATTTTATTCACTCAGACTTTTTATTGTCCATGTAATTGCAAGCATGAAAGGTGCTTTATATCGAAGCAGAATTGTCAGAGTCACATGTTAGCAATATGGATTGAGTCCTTGTTGCCTCTCTTGGCAATGTCAACTGTTTTTTGAATAAATCCCATATATTCTTGAGGAGCCAACAATTATGGTGTTTTCCTTGCCTCAGAATCTTGCTGAGTTCATCATCCAGGAACCTAAGTGGACAACTGCACCTTTATTTCTTTCTTTTACATATCTTCATGGCTACAGTTTGCGTTTGTTTTGCACGTACAATGTGGTGCAACCTTGTTGTCATCCTTGCCTATTATCAGGGTGCAGATCTTCTGGCAAGTCATCTGTGCTCCTGTACAGCCTTATCAGAGCACACCCTTTAGGGTCATTATGTAAATAGTAACTTCTGTGTAATTGCTGTCTGTCATGCCCTGGTTATCAATACAGACCATTCCCATAGCTCCTTTGCCTATACTGATGCTTTTGCACATAGGTCTGTATTTTGTACAGACCACTCTTAATATTTCTGATGTATATTTCTACTTCTAGAACCCGTCATACTGAAAATGTCATAGTCATCTCGGTGTTTCACAGTTAATACTATGTTCTAGAATGCAATTAAAGTTCATTATTTTTAGAAATGGACTTGAAGTCTAGATTGGCATTTGGAATGCTTCCAGCCTAATTTTATCTTTGGGAAGTGACCTTTTCACACCAAGTGCAAGTCAAGACTTATAATTTGACATTTAAAAAAACATTCTTTAGCAATTAACCCTATTTATTCTGTTTTCCATTTTTGCTGGGGAGACCTCAAAGTAAGCTGCTTAGATACAGTAACCAATAAGAAACAGTATACATTTTAGAGGTTTATTGCTTTTTTGGTTTGTTTTTTTTTATTAGGGTAGTACAATCTGAAATGGAAAAAGACCGTTGTAAATATAGATTGCTAACAGATGATATTCTGTCTCTCTCAAGCAAGCATTTTCACCTTAGGGAGTGATGGGATTCAACAACCTATTGGGTGTGGGTGAGGTTAGTTTTCTGTAATTCTTTCTGCATGGGCAAGGTCAGTTTTCTGTTAAAGCAAGACAATTGTGCAAGATTAGTAAGTTTAAACTTTTTTTTTTAATGTTCCTTGGACATCTGTAGTTTGGAGTTTGGTATAAATCTCGTAAACTCTACAGTTGTGGGTCTTTGGAGTACGTAACATGCTATCTTTCTTCCTAGGTGCGGAAATTAAAAACTCAGAAATTGAAGCAAAGAGCAACTCATGTCAAACTTAAGTGTGGTGACCAAAAGGAAGCAACAGAGATTGCAGTCACTCTAAAGGAAAGTAAGTCTAAATCTTGTCCTGGGCAGAAAAGCAGAAGCTCTCTTCAGCTGCTAAAAACTGTGAGGAAACTTCAATCATCTCTGAAAAAAGATGATGTCATCTGAGAATAATAGTTCTGAAGTTTGCTATATTAGTTTTTGAAGTTGTCTGACATCTAACAAATTTTTAATTGCACAAAATACCTTTTAAAAATAAAATAGATACAGTATAGATGTAGATATAGATTCTAAACTGCTTAACCTCAATTTGTTCACCTCAGAATTGACTTTCATGTAGGGTAGCTATAACTGGATTACACTTTCTTGTAATAAAGTGTTTTAATGGACTAATTAAATGCTTTTTTATTAACTTGTCAAATAAAATTTTATACCATTTTTACCCCTAAAATAGAGTGCGATCTTTGGTGTCCTGTTTCTCCCTCTACCAAGGAGATACTTAGAGTTTGCTTTTCCAGAATAACTAGGACTAGTTCTTCTGTGCAATCAAAAACAATGGGTTTCCTTTTCTCTAGTAACTGAAGATTCAGGTCATTGCAACTGAGGCAGAAGAAGACATATCGTCTCTTATTTATATATATTTTCATTATTATTAATATTATTACTCTGTAAGCTTTATTGACAGTCTTAGGGACAGCTGGGGTCTGGAAGCACAACCCATGACGTGGTTTAACCATGATAATATGGGAATGTTCTTGATTAAGTACATGGAAGAGGCCACTACCAAACGCTTGGGTGCTTGTCTTCTCATCAACAGAACCTGCTTCTAGCACAGTGTACAATATCTGAGCTGTCATAGAGGAGCCCTTGAACTGTGTACCAGTACATGTTGTAGAATTTATGTACTTATAGAAACGCAAGATGGATCTTTATGCTAAGGGTGACTCTGTTCTTTTCCACCCCCCACTATGTATATGTAGTAAAAAACGTAATGGTGACTTCAAATCAACACGGTTATTTAGTTGCAATAAACTCTTGTCTTGAGGTTATGACTGATACTGAATTTCCTGGGTGTTTGCATATTGCAGAAAAAAAAATAGCTTCTTCCAGATGTGTAAGTTCTGCTGCAGATCTGTTTTATAAAAAGAATGCAGTGTTTTTTTCAAGCCTGTATGCAGGTAAGAATAAGAATTGGAGGCATACTGTCAAGGGTTTTGAATAAAGGCTAGTAATGGGGTATGGTCCTAGTGGAAGGTTGAGTCTTTGGGTCAGTAAGTTTTACTCTGGCACCCTTCAAGGCAAAGGATTAGGAAAAATTTCAGATAATTAATTTATATTTAGAATAGAGTGTTACAATCTTTGACAGGAGTTATGCGTGCAAGCTTTTTAATGTATATGTGTGTGTGTGTGTGTGTGTGTGTAGTTTATATGCCCTAAATGTATTTATCAGGACTGTGGAAGACCAGGTTCTTCAGGTGATATTCAGGGATGGGTTTCCTCCACTCTGTTAAATTGCACAGACATCATTCTTATGGATTATTTCTGGTTTAGAAAAACACATTGTATGCTTAAAAACACTTAGACAAAATTCTAAGCATGGTATTTTCCTGGTGTAGGTTTATGCATTCTTTCTGAGGTAGGTTTATGCATTTCTGGACACTGGAATCACTGATACTGGCGGGCATACAATGCATAAATCACCTGTTCTCTGTGTCTTGACCAGGTATTTTAGTTGACTATAAAATCCTGGGGAGAGGGGGCTATTTTGGAGCTGGAACTGGAGAAGGAGGGCCCTGGCTCCCCTCTTGGACAGGGGCTGTGGTGGAGGGCTGCAACTTTTGGGCCAGTCAACAAGGGGAATGGGGCAGTGCTTAAATGACAGCAGTCTTCAAAATGTGTGCATTGACACAACCTCTCCAGTCCCAGAACAAAATTGCTGTGTTTGCCCTTCTCAGGGGTGAGTGGCTGGAGGGAATGGGAAACAGGTGAACCTGGTCCTGCCGGCAGCTGGACATTTCTCATCTCTGCCTGCTTCAGAGGGGTACCATGAGCCAAAAAAGCTGTCTTGCTCAGGCCCAGGAGCTGGGATTTGAGAGGGGAAAATAAGAATGGATGATACATGAGATTACATTGGTTGACAGGGGTAAATCACTTGTATTTCACCTCAAAAGATTTAATTATATTTTAAATTTTTTTTTGCTGTTTTTTTTTCCTGAAGCTTTTGTTTCTCTAGCACGTGTGTTTTCACACACTAAAGCAAAGCAGATACATTTCAGCATGGGCTGGGAGGTTCAAACCAGATACAAAGGAATTGTATCCCAAACCAGTTTTATTGCTTGAAGAAAGGCAGAAAATTTGTTTTCAGATTGTATCTTGGGAGGATAGAGTAGGAGGTCAGCTGAAGTATTTATTAATTAGCATATTCACAGTTTGAGGCAATCATCAGTCACGTAAAATAAGCCTTACACAGCAGTGAATAATTCCCTAGAAGCTACAGGGGTGAAGTTAAGCTGGTGCACAACTGTGGCGAAGTTCAGCTCCACAAGAATTAGGCAGATGACAGTGAATTTTGCTGGGATCTGAATGTTTCATGTCTTTATGCTCCAAAAATGTTCTGGCCTGGAACTCCAGAAACATACATTGGAGAAAGCACAGTGGTCAGAGCAGAGTTCTTCACAAGAACAGTATATTTTTGGCTCAACAAGTGCTTACTCTACTCTTTTACAAATCCTTGTTTTGATTTATATCCTGTGTGGTTTTGTTTGTCTTCTCAGATGAAACTGCCTATTTATTTTTTATTAATGTTTTGGATCTAGCTATACAGGGCAGCAGACAAAAACACACAGTGATCCCAAAAAAGGCTAGTTGGTTTATTTACTCCAAATCTGGATTGTTTTACACTGAGTTAGGCAAAATTGCCACAACAGGTTCTCTTGGTATTTGAATCTAGGGTCATATTTTATGGCTGGACATTAAGGAAATTGGACAAAAGACGTAGGTCAAACAGTATGGTTAAAAATACAGACCAGCAAAATGTATCCAACAATAGTTCACTTTCCTGCTGCTAATGAAATATGCTAGCACAATTTAATGGTTTATTACTTAAGCCTACTGGAAAGGCTTTGTCCTAGTACAAAAGGCATTCAGTTTGAACATGTGTGTTAAAATATTCTAACCAGCAAAGCTGGAGGTTGGACATAGCTATAAATCCAGGGTGTTCTGGGAATAGAAGCTGGCAAAAACATTCAGAACAAAATAATCAGGGCAGGATCTCGCTGAGATTTGGATACTGGCTAATGTAACTAAGTGCAGATGTTTATGTGGACCAAAAGACATTCCCAGAATAAGAATACTGTACAAACACATGATGATTTTATAGCAGGAAAAAAGCCAAGGAAGTGGGGATAATAAAACAAGTGTTCTTATTTCTGATGAAGCATTTTCTGATTTCCTCTGCTTGCCTGTACTGAAGTGGTCAAGGCTGCCTCTGTTGTGTCCCCTGCTGGGACCTGTTGAAGCTTGTGCAAGTTGCCTGTGTTATGGCTCAGGTGCTTACCTGAAGGTCTTCATGGGCTCCCCATGTGGGTGCCATAGTCTGTCTTAGATTAGCAAAGAGAAGCAAGCATTTCTGATGGAAGTGTTACAGCTAAAACAGGTCAGATGAATCTTATCCCAAATGCCTCATTCTCTCTACTGAATACACAGGGAGTCTGGGGTGATAGGTGAACCTAAATTAAGGTATTTATATGGTACAAAGAGTTTGACCAGGTAATTTTTTATGAAATGTGAAGCTTTTTTCTCTAATTTCTGGGGTTCCTGGGTGTGCTCTTCGAAATCCAGAAGCACTGGGCAAGTCCTGGGCTACTGACAGCCTGGGAATTCTGTGCATTGCTCTGCATACAACCATTTTTCCTCCTATTTTCATGTCATCCTCTTGTGCATTGGTCTAAATGTGGGTGCCTGTCCTGAGAATGCACTTAGTGTAACTTCCCCATGATGAGTAGTTTCACTAATCCAAAACTAGGATATCAGGGTCTCAGTGCTGTGTTCTTTGGAAAGACACAGTATACTAGAGGATTTTATTTTGTTGCTACTTAAGATGATTTCTTTTTGCAACCTGAATTTGTTTATGGGCAGCTTAACTATTTTGCCAGAAGTTTTTTCTTTGTACCCAGAAATGGTAATTTGTATTCCCACTGCATCACTCTGCTACCCTAAGTTTACTTCCATGTTATCAAATAGCTGAGGTAAATAGTTGCCATTAGTATATCTGAATTATTTTTATCTGAACTCCACTTGGCATAGTGGCATCATTTCTTTTCTCTTGGTTCCTTCTTATTTGTGCAGCTGAAGAACATTCTTCTCTTTATTTTCCTTAGCAATTTTTAATTTAGCTGATATTTCTCGCTTTAGTTTTGGGCTTCCCAGCCCTGACTTTTGGGTTAGCTCCACCATGATTGCTTCCAACCTCTTTCCTCTGCTTTTATTGTTGAGGGCAAGTTCCATTTAACTTTTAATCATTGATTTAAAGATTCTCCAGCTTCTCTAATATCAAAATCCTTGAGGTATTGGTTGCTTTTGAGTTTTCTAATTGCTTTTATTAATTTATCTAAATTAGATCTTTTTGGGTGTTAGCACTTAACATTCAGGTCTAGTTTTGTTCTTCCGTTATGACCCAGATTATGATGGTTTCTCTAAATGTTCTCCTCACTTGCCCAAACTGTCTGGAGTTTCACCTAGGTTCAGTGACCAGCTGAAGGCATTTGTAGAGCATGGCACATTTTTTCTTTTTAGTACTAATCTAGTAGAAATCTTTATCTTCGTTCCCCAAAGTAAGTAAATATACTGCACTTAGATTCCCTTTGAACTTTGAATGATGCTATTCAGTCATAAATGTCAATTTGTTAAAATAGCAGACTATCTCATTATCTTTAACATAAATTCAGTCTTTCCAAAGCATGTCATTTCCTGCTGCCAAGGTGTAGTTGCTGTTCTACCTTGTTTATATTATGCTTTTAGTGTCAGATTTCGTGTCTTGTGTTGTTAGTTCAAGCTTGATAGGCATCTCTGTAAATTGATTACAACCCTCTTACCTACCCTTTGCTTCCAAGAAACATCAAATCTTTCTGCAATTACTTGCTTCTTCCCTTAGAAGCAATTTTTTTCTTTCTGTTTGATTATGCCCCCCCCCCCAAAAAAATGAATAAAATAATTCCAGTTCCAGATGTTTAGAAGAGAGCAAGGCTACTTTAGAAATTATCACAAACCAAATGTTTCCTGTCAGAACTGAGTGAATTTCGTATTAGTGGTTATTTACAAACAGCACATTTGTTAAAAAGTGGCATTTCTTGCAAATCCTTTCATTCCTTTTATTCTGGTCAACTTTAAATAATAATTTCAGGTGAGAAAAATGGGGAGAAAATAGATTTTGAATGTCAGCATATTTGGTTGTGGAAAAAAAAAAGAAAGCAAAAAGTTTTGATTCTTCTTGTGTAAAATGTTTTATTCAACACATCAAATTTATGTTTAATTACCTAAACTCTCTGAGGTGTCATTAAGAATGGAGGTGAAGGAGGAAAGAGATTGCATTTGTTAGTGGGATGCAGGAGACCCAGTTTTTCTCCTGTTTTCCTCAGGCTGGCAATCAAACTGGGAAAAATCACATTCACCCAGTTCTGTTCCTGATATTAAAAGTCTTCTTGTTAAAGGAGATGCTGAATAAACAATTATTTAATGAAGTGGATATTGTCTATATAGCAGTGGAAATTTGTACTTTTTGCATGCACAGTTCTCCAGGTCCAGAGTTCACAAGTGATTTGCTCTTGAGAACGGAGCTGCTTCTTGACTGCTTTGTCTTTTAGTCTGCCAAAATGAAATAGGTAAAATGGCTGGAAGTATAGCAGCTCTCTTCTACTGAGAATGTCCAGCAGCTGGAACAAGAACTAGCAGCACAGCTGACAGAGCTGAAGGTGGAAATAGAAGACAACAGGGTACTCCAAGAATGCCTAGTGGGGCATACAGGTACCAAGAATTTGCTAGGGAACGAAGGGGAGAGTGGAGTTATAGCAACGTGTTGTATCTTCTTGGGTTTTTTTTTCAATTGTGATACAAAAGTTGTGTGTGTCTAACTGTTCAATTTTGAGACCTGAATACATACATGGGAGTCAGGAGTACCAGCTTTTCCATTGTGTGTTTACCACAGAACTGTGGCTGAAATGGAAAGGAATGTCAAAACATAAACTAAATTGATTTCATGGTGCATATTGTAAGCAAAACTTTAGACCTCCCTAGCATTTCAAGTATGTCCTTCTTACAGGGAAGAGGAAGCTTCTCCAAACATAACGCCACAATGTATAAACAGAGTGGTCACATATAAGGCAGCTGCTCTCACTTTCCTCAGTGGTTATGAGATGCAAACTATGGCAATGTGCCCAAGTTTGGCACTGTGCTTCAGGGAAGCTGTAGACTACCTGGAGAATATGTGGAGGAAAACAGAGGTGAAGAACATTTGATTAGGACAGTTAAGACAAAAAGGAAAGGAGCTGGATTTATGTCTCCACTCTGGTTTCTCTAGATTATAAATCTTGAGACACATGGCAGATTGCTGTAAAGGTGAAGAGATAAACTTCTGTTTGCACTTATGAATAGGACATAAAATAATGGGCTAAAATTCAAGCTTTCCAAAGACAGTGTAAATAAACACTTGTCTCTAGACTAGGAGGTTGCTGACCATCTGTAGTGACCATCCATCTTTAAGAACAGGATAGATAAATACCTTTAGGGAACAGATTTACTTTTTCCTGCCTTAGAGCAGTGGAAGTGGTAGATGATCATAAGCCCCCTCCTGATCCTACCTCTTTGAGGTTCTGAAGTGTTCCCTTAGAGTTTGCCATATATTGCTTTTGGGTGAGACTTAGGAGCCCCTTTTTTTAATGGTCCAGTTTTTCACCTGTTTTTAATTTTCATGAATTTGTTTCACTCAAGTACATTAAAAATGTGTAATGTATGGTTCCTGTAAGTATATTTATCATAGAATCTTAGAATATATCAAGTTGGAAGTGAGCCATAAGAATTAATGAGTCCAACTCCCTGCTCCTCACAGGACTACCTCAAACTAAACCATATGACAAAAAGCATCATCCAGACACTCCTTGAACTCTGCCAGGCTTGGTGCTGTGGCCATTTCCCTAGGGGCCTGCTCAAGTGACCAACCAGTGTCTGGGTGAAGATCCTTTTCCTGATGTCCAGTGTTGATATATGGGAATTAAAAACCAGTTCTTCTCCAAAAGTTTCCTCAGCTCCCCTTTCTGTGACACGGGTGTACTAGGAAGGTGACTAAATTGTGAAGGATGCTTGTCAAGGAGCTCCATTGCATAGCTGTGCATTGTAGTATGTGTTCATAGGATTGACAAACATCCTGATGGACTTTTTCAGGGCTTTGAGGTGGAAGAAAGAGTTTGCCAAAAAAATCTGGTAATTAAATAAATTCTGCTGGTTTAATATAGTCTTTTCATATCATTAAACTTGCTTACTCTTAAATTCACCATCTGAGCTATATACTGGGCCTGAAAAAGGTTTGATTTATACCACCTTGTATGTAGCATCCTACTGAACTTTTTTTTCCCTGTGACTCTGTTGGAATTCCAAAGGATGCATCTTGTTTCAGAAAAGAAAGAGAGGTAATACTGAAGAAAGGTTTATGGATAGGTGGCTAAAATAAACACTGGTTTAAAAAAAAGATCTCTTTGCTCTTTACCAAGAAATAACTGAAAATTAAAACAGAGAGAATTATATGTTTTTTTGAATCTGGGCCTGTAAAGACAGAATGGGAAGGGTCGTAATGTTGTTTGCACAGTAGTAACACAGCATGACCCTATTTGAATACTAATCTGGACCTGGCTCTGCAGCGTTTATTTATGTGACAACTCTCAAATAAATTCAAAGCCTAATGATTTTTCTCTATCTGCCACTTCTTTAGAATTTTTTTATAGCCTGAAAAACAGATAAATTCAACGTGTTCTCCTTTTGCAGGTGCCAGAAGCAAATCCCTGTGTTATTCAGGCTGCTGTCATGCAGAGGGAGGTAGAGAGCTGGGAATAACCTGAAGGGAGCACACAGTAGCAAGCTTGCCCCTGCTGCTGACCCAGGTAGGGATCCCACTTCCTGCAAGGACCCAGGAGCTTTCTCTGGCCCAGCAGGTTGCATTGTGCACATTTGAAAATATAAAAACAGCATGAAACTCCCTTCTGAAAACAGGAATGAAAATATCAGTGGTTGCAGTTCCCTTGTATGATATGAAAATTTTCTCTTCTTCTCTTTCTTTAAAGGACGGGAATCTATGCCAGATCAGGTGGGCTGGGACAAGGTTCTCCCAATTCTCTGATGGTTTTGTGCTGTTCTAGGACATCTGTGTTGCAGGCTATTGTTATTTTTATTTTCATTTTTAAGAGGAATTCAAATTTCTAGGTTCAGTGGACTGAATTCTGCCGTTTTCCTTGTATTAACTAGGGTTTTTTTAACACCCAATAATACTTCCACTGGGTCAGCTTAGGGGAAGTACACTTTGGTGGCTGACTAGCTGTTGTTTTGGTGTTACTCTCCAATGCTAAGGATGATCTATATGCTGTCCAAGTTTCCTATAATGTCAAGCTGCTATTGTTTACAAATGTGTGATTTGCTGGTTATTTCTGATTTCATTCACCTTTTTTTGCAGACATTATTACTCTGCTAGCCCAGAGTAAATATTTGCACATGCTAAGATAGAAGAGCTTTTGTGTGCATGACAGTGTTATTGGACAGTTTTATCCCCTTTATCAGGAGAGAATCAAACCTAGGATCTGACATGTATACATCTAGCACAGCAGCTGTTCATGAAAAACAATGTGTCAGCAACTGCTTTTTGTTCCACCCAAATTAAAAGCTATTAATGCTAAGGGTAATTTTCGTCTAGACTTTCCCTCTGACTTATAGTCAGAATTAGCTGCTCAGAAAGATTCACTATTGGGACTGAAATTCCCTTTTCCTCATTGGGTCAGAAGTACCATTTGTAATCATTTAGAGAGGAAATAAACCTTTGAGATTACTCACAAGCTATGATTCCTCATGCAGTGGGAATGCAGTGGCCTTCTAGCTAATTCAGGAAGAAAGTGCAAAAGTAACAGTCTCTCTTTTATATATAAAAACAAAAGAAAATTAGTCACATATACAATGTTCAGAGGGCTGCAAGGCTTTCAGTGGCAAGGTAAAGTTGTCTGACAGGAAAGAAAAATCCAGTGTCACAGGAAGATCTGATGATTTACACCTGGTGGTTATAGTGTGTCACCTACAGTCTCTGAAGGTAGCTTTCTCCAGGTAAGATGAGCATTTTTTGAACAGTGAAGTATAATTATGAAGCATCCAAGTCTTGGATAAGAAAATAGACAAAGGAAGATCAATGTAAGAAATCTAGAAATCTAGAGGTTTGTAGCTAATGAACTAGACTGCATACATGTGACTTTCAATTCTTCTAGCAGATTGATTTTACTAGAAAGGAAATACTGCAATGATAAAAATTAATTTAGGTAAGTGGAGTAGTGAACTCCTTGTGTGCAGTGTAGCATTAAGCTGCTTGGATCTGAGGAGATCCAGGATGAGGAGAAAGCTTGAAGAGATAGAGCAGGACAGTGTCAGGGACTGAAACATCTCAAGTCTGCAGACTTGGGGAGTATTTGTTTATTTAAGCATCACCTTTTGTAAATAAATTTGAATACTTCCTTATTTTATCTAATTTATTCAATGATTTTATTTTATCAGTTCTACAAGTCATTGACAGTGAATAAACTTCTGGAATTAGATACAATGGAGAACTACTGTTTGTTTTTTCTCTTTTGTGTTTTATTTTGTTACTAAGTTTGCCACTGAACAGTTTTTATGCTTTCTAAAGGACTAAGAAAAACAACTGATATGTTCTTAACCCAAGGTTCTCCAACCACTGCCTATTTCTCATAGAATGAATGTGACTGATGAGAAATATCCTGATGTGGTCCGAGACAACTGGGAAAAATTAAGAAGTGCTTTTGATAAGAATTCAGATATTTTTAATACTGATGTGTTTCCCTGATTAAGAGTTTTAGGAAGAAATGGCGAGAAATTATCAGCTTTCTTTTAAAACCACAGTCCTACATATCTTTTGTTGATATGTATTTTCTGAGAAAGGTTAACAGTGAAAATGTTGCCATCCTTGGTTTGCATGCTTAAGGAATTTGGAGTGTGGCTTTTAAAGTCAGCAAGAATCCTGGAAATCTGGTGTTCAGATTTCAGAGTCTGGAGCCCTGAATATGCAGCAGTTGCTCCCCTGGCCTTACTGTGCCCTGGGCTGCAAAAGCAGGCTGTTCAGAAGGATGCTTGTGGGATCAACTTGGTGGAGAATCCAAGATGTTTTTCCAATTATGCCAAATCCTGAAACTCACCCTGCCAATTTCCTGCAAGAATATTATGTAAAATATTTCTGTGGGTGGCCTGTTTCTGGAGAAACTAAGAGAAGAAAACTATTATTTAAAGACTTATACTGAAATAACTCTAGGAGAATTTGCTTGTGGTTATTTTCAAGTTCTCTTTCGTTTTGAAGGAAGGGAGTGATGTTATGTAGTTACCTGTGTGAGTGGTACTTAGCAAGCAAGGCAGCATTTAAGTCCTATGATTTAACCCATGCTGTTACATACAGAGTGGAAATGGTATGGAACTTTAGGAGCTCACAGGATTATTGCCTCTGGAAAAGCACAACCCCTCTCTCCTGGGGGGGCACACATCCTCCTTGCAAGTGAGGAATGGGCTGGCCAGGGTGGAGGAATGAAAAGGGGCTGTGACTTGTTCTACCTGTCTCCTTTCTTCACTGCAAACCTCTACCACAAGGGATGTACCTGTGGGTCTGCACAGAGGAGGAAGGCACAGCCCTCAGCTGGAGTAGCACTGCCCAACCAGTGAGCATTGAGAGCAGTGCCCTTTGTTAGTGGTCTAATTAAGCTCTAACTGGTCTAACTGGCTATGCTGGTACAGCTCTCTTTGATTCCTTAGGCCCAAAGGGGTCCCATGAGGGGAAGATATGGCAGCACTGCCCCAGGAGTACAGTGCCATCAGTGCAGGAAGAGGGTGGTTAAGCTCTTCTTTCCAAATGAAGGCCTTTGAACCTGCCACATTTCTCTTACATGAACAGGATAGGAGAAGGAGGGATGATCCTTGATCTTGGATATGGTGGGCTAATAATGTACAGAGAAGGGCGCAAGACCTACAATACATCACAAAGTTCACCTGAGCCATTCTGTGGAGTAGAGCCTTATTGGTATTAAAAGCAAATCAAACATGCTCTAGCTCATTTTGATTTTCAGTATCTAGTTATCTAATATTTGAGGAACAGTATCATATTACCATCATAAGCTTCATTAATCTGCTATGTAGATCTGAGCATCATAGATGAAACAGCAGAATGATTAGACAAGACATTAAAAAACAAAGCAGAAATAAAGCACAGAGTAGAAACACAGATGGCCCTTTATTGATGAAACAATGAGAAAAAAATTTGATTACATGTAGTTCCACTAAACCCCAAGATTTTTGCTGAACTTTAGCAAACTCTAACTTACCTGCTAGGATCTTTGCATGTATCAGCAGTACTCACCGGTACTGGGTAAAGGACAATCAGTCGATACTTATTTGGGCTTTCAAAAATCTTTGGAAAAGTAGTAGCAGAAAAAATGCTGCTGTTTGTTATGGTTTGGCCTAAGACAAAAACCAGCCAATCAACCAACCAACCAAACAAACCCGCAGTGTTAAATATACCCATCAAAGAGCTGGAAAAAGGGAAGAAAATACGACAAAACTTACAGGAACACAGTAGTTTTGGCTCTTCAATGATGAAGGAATACTGGTATCCTTCAAAGCCATGAGCAAGCCTGAGATGATGTAAAGAAGGAGAAAGCATTTCAGTTCTTTGAAAAATGTGTGCTATGTTGCCAACAGACTCTCCAACACTGATACCAGGCCAAATTCACCATCCCAAGCACACCCTTGTTTCAGAAGTTGGTGATAGCAGCATCATGCCAGAATCAGATACCAGAGAGTGATAACTCTGAAATAGTAACATACTTAAAGTTCTTATGGCATGTGAAGATTTGGGAGGTGTGTGTGAGAAGAGTGTTGTATGCTCCTGAGCCAGCACTCTGTTCAGACAGAAGGATTTGTTAGCTGGCATCCTTTCCATGCTTGAAGATAGGCACTCCTCCAAGGACCGTGGAGGTGCCTCAACCTCCAACAGCTGTTTGTCTTTTGGGGTCTGGTAGAAGGCCTTTTCTTAAAACAGATATGAAAATAATAAAAATCCACACAATGTGGGTTTCCCCCCCATCACATTCCATTCTCTGACATACTTCAGCTTCAGGATTAAATAAAAGGGAATTACATCATTGTGTGGATACAAAGCAAAGGACACTGATGGCACTGCTTACAGACATGTTGCTTACACTCATGTTGCTTGAAGTGTTGATGTTCTCCAGCTGGTCTGATTATGGCTTTTTGCAGAATCCTGCCACAAGGACACAGTTTTCACTTTGCCCTGGCACAGAACTAAAACCTGGGACTATAACCTTAAGGATCTCAATAACTCAGCTGATGAGATGGAGTAAGTGAAATGCATCTCTCAATGCAAAAAAAAAAAAAAAAAAAAAAAAAATTTTAAAGTATGGAAGAAAGTTCCATTTATTACGAGTTAGTGTTTTGCTTCACGAAAATGAGATTGTGGCATTTTTGCTCTTGACCGGAAGCAGAAAAAAGGTTCAGCTCGCTCCCACTAACCTCTAGTAACGGCTGGCATCCACATTTTCAGTATCATGGCTCTGAGGCCGTACCTTTGTTCTCTTAGCTCTCACTCCTGTTTTTGTTGGTTTTGTGTGTTTTCTCCAGTTTCTCTGCCCTTGTTTGGTGTCTCCCTGAGCTGTGGTACTTCCACTAGAGGTCGACTGCAACACACGCTTGCCCGGGACTTTGCCAGCCTCCACAGATCAGGAGACACCAGCAGGAAAACTCATTTTTTCTGTCATCTAAAACGTGAAACCAACTGAAAATCTCCACCGTGTGTCCAGGGTCAAAAAGAGATGCGTAACTGTTAAACAGAAACAGCACACTGCTTTTAAATGCATGGCTTGCCTTACAAACTGCACCTTGTATGAGTGCAGGTGGTCAGCTGAAAAGGACGAAGGTTTGGTTGCATAAGCTGGCCTGTAAACCTTTCCTCAAATTAGCATTTGAGTAGTTCAGCTGAACTTACTGAGCTATCAGAGATAAGCGCAGGCAGACTTGTTTACACAACTAGGCAATGATGTACCTTACCTTTACTGTGGGCTGGCAGTGGCTTCTTAATTTTTGAACAGGATTTTCAAAGTAAATCTTCTAGGCTAATGCTATTCCTAACAAAGCCAGTGATAAGAGATCTGCTATTGACTTTGGTTGAAGGACAGTGGTTTAGAAAACACTGGTCTTCTTTTTGGAGTCACCAGAATTAACAGCAGGGACTTTCATTGTGTCTGCTGGAAAAGATGGAAAACACAGGACCAGAATGTCTTCTTCAGTCCTTTACCACTCCTTTTTTTTTTCCCTCATAATATGCAGTATTACTTTGCTCTAGGATTTCATATCAATCGTAGGAAATTTACAACAGTACCATCTCCTTTTGTGTTTTAGGTTCTCCAAAAATTTAGAAGCATCTTCTGCAAAAAGCTGACAATGAGAACTTTTCCACTTTATGATGCAGAGGTTTTTCAGTCAGAGAACTGGGGCACGCTAGATCCAGCCAGGGCTTTGAAAAAGAGAGACAACTGGATCCCTTATTTAAAGGTAATTATGAGGAACTTCCCTCTTTAAGTTATTGTTAGTCCTAACCAGTCTTCAGGATGTACCAAGATACATTTCAGTGATTAAAGTCTAAAATGTTCCTTTTGACAAATGGAGTGAATATTTTTTTAATAATCCAGGCCTTATCAAACTACAATATTTCTGTATAGTCAAGAGCCTCTATTCATATCTGTTGAAAATACAAAATGCATGTGTTGCATTTTCTTTACTAAATATTGCCTCCTATATCAAAAACATGTAGCAGTATTCATAAGTTTTTTTGTTACTTTTATGACAACCAAGTTAAGCCTAAAGTAGATCCCTGGATGAAATTTTGATGAAATTGAAACAATGGAAGAAAGGAACTAAGTTGATGGACCTTCATTCAAAATCTCTAGAGTTAATGTGACTTAAAGTGATTTAATTTAAAGTTATTTTAATTTATTTATTGGGCTCTTCCAGGGAAATTGAAATCTCTAGAGAAAAGTTGCCTCAGGTTTATGTATCATGTATTTATGCCTGAATTCATTAAAGACCCATTACTAAGGTGCTACAGAGATATTTTCCCCTGTCTTTCTCAGTTCAACAGTTTCAAAAGGCAGCTTGAACGCTTCCATATATATTCAAAAGCTCTGAAGTTCACCTAAGTCAGGTCAAAATCAGCCCTGGCAGTTGTTTCAAAGGGATTGTTCAGAACTGCCTTTTTTTAAATATGATCAAGGTTCAGACCTGTGCTCCAAAGATAGAGACTCCAATAGCAAGGTACAAGTTGGTAGGGCACAGTGCACCCCAGGGAGCAGTTACTGAGTGTCTCTATTTTGGTTCTAGCTTCACAGGTTCTCTTGATTATGGTAATATAATGCCGGTTTTGGACATTTTGAGGATGTGCTGCAGGACAGCTCTGTCTAGGTTGCGTGCTACCCAGCCTCCTTGGAAAAATGGCAATGTATATTCACAGATCAGGTCTGCTTTGCATCCACAGCGAGCTTGAGGCACCTCTTACACCTCACATTCCTTTGTCCTAATTGCATCTTATTCACTGGATGTACCCTACAGGGCTGACCTGCACCTGCCCAGTAAGGTCTGCTCATTCACTCCTACTGCAGATGCATGAAAGAGCTGTGGGTGTGACAGACTGTCAGGTGTACTGGAGTCTTGCCACTTTTTCCCAGTGAAATTTGAGCAGGTCTGGTACCCTCATCCATAAAACTGGTATAACAGCAGTGCTCTTCCTCTGAAAGATGACATGAACTAATGCAATTAAGATGGTGAACTTCTACTGTAGGGCTGGATCTATATAAATATCATTCAGTAACACTGATCTTGCAGTCAAAGGATAATGCTACTGCCTCTCATCCCCTGGGTGAGCCTGAAGGACTACAAAAAATAAGAACACCTTGTAGTTCAGCTTCCAATTTTACACAGGAACCAGAAAATAAATAGCTCCTCTGAAGCTGTCAGAAGTCATGCCCCTGTGTGCCCTCTTCTATCAATAGTCACATACCTGACAATTAGAAAGTCCTTGATGTGCTGTCTCTGTCTTCCTTTAGTGCTCTGGTGGTGTTGAGTACACCAGAGCAGCCTTAAGCTGTGTCTCAAACTCATGTGAGGCTGTTTCAGCCCTGAAATGTCACTGAGCTCCTTTGTTTTCTCTCCCCAAGGAACCACTGCTCCAGTCATTCCAAATACCTCTGTCTGGCTTGAAGATCCCTACTGTCTAGAAAGGGGGTAGTGGGCTTGTCACAGGGTCCCAGATGCTGCTGTGTATGTGTTCAAGTTATGGGCAAGCCTTGATGTGGGATCCCTGCTGGCTGGTATCTGTTTAGTAGAGAAGCAGTAATGGATCAGAAATCGTTGACTCCCAACCAGTAAGAAAGTGAATTAAGGAAATACTTGGGAAATCAATGGAAAAATAATTCCCATAGAGTTTGATATTTAATTTTTATTAAAGGCTACTTGCTCCCCTGCACCCTCCTTTTTAATTTTTTTCCTCCTGTGTGAAGCGAGGAGGTTATCATCGAAACAGGTGATGAGGAGTCCTATAAAACTCCTGTTCTTAGTACCCTTAGAATTCTATCAAGGCTTTGCTGGAATTCCTGTCAACAAAATTTTACTAATGCTAATAATTGCTAAAACATGACTATGTTTTTCAAATTATACTTGATAGAAGTATATATAAGTATATATTATATATATTATATATAATATAATTATATTATATTATATATATAATATAATAATATATATATCAGTATATATTATAGTGATAGAAGTGGCAATTTAAAAAACTCCTGTGAGATTACATGTGTTTTTTAAAAATTACTTTTGTACTACTAATAATAATAATTTTATTTAACCTGGGATTTGTCAGTACTCTGTATATATTTAGTCTCCCTGGTTCCTGTCTAACATTCATTATTACTTTTGTGGGTCTCACAAAGCATTTGAGAGAGAACTCATCTTGCATTCCAAAAGTCAGAAAGTGGATATGTAGATTTTACAGCTGAGGCTGGCTTTACAATATTTTGAATAATTTAACAGATTTTATTTTGATGATACTCTTAGAAAGATTAGGCAATTATAGTCTTTTATTTTTAAATTTATTTAGCAGTGAGATAAGTTTTCTTTTATGATCCCTGTTTTCAGACCTTTTCCCCATGCCAGATACTTCACAAAGAAACCATTCTTTCAAAGCTTGCCACAACAGGTAATTTTTCTGGAATGCTTGGGTGCAAACCATCAGCACCACTAGCAGAAGTAAAATGGCTTTGCAGTTCACTGATAAAATGAAAAAAAAAAGATCATTCTCCTTGGTTTTTTTCCATAGTGACTTCTCACCAAATACAATATGTTTGATTTTGATCACCACTCATTAAGGGTGAGGGGCAACAGGAAAGGAGAGAGGTAGTCCCTCCTCTATGTAAATCTCAGGAAAAAACCCTATTTTCATATTCTTTCTTATCTGGTGTATTTCCTCCTTATGTTATAACAGGCAAGTCCATTTCTAAATTTTCACCTTGGAGAGGGGGCAGCAGACAACTGTCCCAAATCCAGGAGAAGCAGTAAGGAGCAGTGCTGCAGAGACTAGATGCTCTGAATTGACCTTGACTCACTGCAGGATGGGGTCTGGCATGCTGCCTCATTGGCCTTGTGAATCTTTTGTCTGTATTTGATATGATTTGAAGCAAGGTGTTGGACAGAGAGAGAGAGTGATAGAGGATCTCCAGGAACACAAGGTGTTTGAAACACATCCTGTGAGGTCAAGTTCTACTGCTTCTTTTCATGCTTCTGGACAGCAGAGCTATGATCATGTCTGGGAGGAGATCTGTGCCTGCACTGAGCCCCACCAGGTACTTAGAAGAGTAGAAATTATAAATAATTGCCAATGAACACATCTAGCAAGCGTTTGTCAGCTCTGATAGAGGGCTTCTCTAATAGATTTCTGTTTGGATACCAGCCTTCCTCTTTTTCAGAATTCAGTCTCCTGCTAGTGCTGGTAAGCAGGAGCTGCCCAGCTGCAGTGTGTGGTGGTGTGTCAAAGCTGTGTGCATAATGTCCTCTCCTCCTTGGTGCTCACCAGCTCCTCTGCAGCCACGGGTCCAGTACTGCACAAGCAGTGTGAGGTTGCACCTATGTAAAAATAACATGTGTATGTGCCTGTAGCAGGACTGGGGTGTGGATTTGGCCACAAGAAGTGTGCCCTAGTATTTACTGGAGGGTAATGGTATTAGGGAATGGGTTAGCATGTGTGTATTGAGGAGAGGGGAGGAAGGAAGGTGGCGTGCTTTGGTTGCTGGAAGCCACTCAGCAGCTAGGCACCTGTGGACCTGAGGGCAGATGCCTGCTTCGTGCAGAGACAGGTGTGATAGCAAGTTCCTCCTCTCAAGAAGGAAGTGGCATCTGTGGGCATCACCTCACAGAGGCTCAGAAGCTGTGAGAGAACTTCATGTTTTGGAGGAGGGGGAAAAAACCCAAATGGCCTCACTGGCAGAGTAGTGAATGAGAAGTAGGACCTACTTCTCTGGTATCTGGGGAAGTTGTAGTAACTGTGTGGCGAGCTCTGTGACTAATCCTCTGAATGTGAAGGTATCCCTTTGAAGCAGATGGACTTTGATTCCCTATTTCTTTATTGTCCTTCTGACTCAGAAGTCCTTCAGAGCCACTGCTTTGGTAAGTATAAAAGCACAGAACTGTTACATCCCAGAAGTTTCTGTATCTGCAGCCCAATGTTCAGTTTGTCTCACTCTACACATGCCTGCACCAGAGGGCCCTTGTGGCAAGGTAAGAAAGAACTGAAAAATCTCATTGTTTTGCTCTTGTTTTTTAAAGAGGAAAGGTCTCAGCTACTAGGGCTGGATGCAGCCCTACTATTAATGAGAAGGTCTTGGACCTCCGCGCTTGGCCAGGACCAAACAGGGCAGGAATACAGGAGCAGGGGAAAGGGAATAGAGGGAGAGAGAGAGACCATTTAGTCTCCCACCCATTCCCTCTTTCCTGCTGATTAATCTACCCCAAGCCTGGTGCCAACTCTGTGTTAAAAAATATATCCACATTTCTCTGTAAGGAAAAGCTCTCACATACTGAAATGTTTCCTACCTCAGGCTGACCCAGACTAAAAAATATTTGATTACTTAATGAAAACTTCAGAAAAAAACACCCAAACATTGGGTTGACATGATGATTAATTAAAAAAAAAAAAAAAGAAAAGAAAGAAAACAGGATTGCACTCTTCATCTTCTCTCAAGTGCACTAAGTCCACAAATGTGTTGGGAAAGAGTACGTGCTTGGGGGCCATGCAAGGAACACAACTGATCTCAATTTTGAAACAGTCTAGTCATCAAGGTTATTGCAAAACTAGAATTAGTTCCTCCACAAAGAAAAAAAAGATGCTATCCTGGTCTCAATGTATTTAAAATAAAAGTTTAGCTGCTATTCACAAATGTGCTGTCACTTTTTTCGTCATGTCACTCAAGAGTTTTCAGACAGCATTGTCTATCTTTTTAGACTGGAAATTTTAAGTGAAGAAGCTTCATCCACAGTCCATATACTTATTTTTGTATTTAACAGAGACGTACAACTAATGCCATTGATTCAGGAAATTATATTTTGATACTGTTTGACCTCATGTTATCTTAAGTAATAGAGATGGAAGGACCTAGTGTTTCTAAAATTTAAGAAATTAGACCTTTGAAGTCAATGAGGACAGGATGAGTGAGGATGATCATACTTAGTAAGGATAGAGAAATTTGTTCACAGATAATCTATCATTGCAAGGATTATGTAAAGAATTCATTGCCTGACAGTTTGTCATCAAGATGTTAGGCTTGAAGGAATTTTTGGAGACAATACACTCATGTCAACTTGCAAATTTATAGATCTGCCAACGTAGTCCTAAGTATATCCATGTCACTTCTGTGAGTAGCTTTGTTAGGATGTCTTGTGTTGAGAGGGATAAATTTGACAAGCACAAATCTGTAAAGATACGTTAATAAGATTTTCTTTAATCAGAAAAAACAATGCCAAGATCAATGCTATGAAACCTTTAGAAACTGGAAAGAATTCCAATTTATGCCATACAAATAAATTGGGATAGAGAAGATAGAAGAGTTTTTCTTATCTACTTGATTGTCTGAGGAAGTAAATTGGATAATGCCAAGTAAATCACTGTCCATAATGATCCACAATAAATAAATACTGTGTGACTCACATTGATCTTCTCATTTACACTGATACTAATGCCAGTTTAATGTCACTGATACTGGTAGAGTAATTCCTGATGCTTGTCAGAAGGCCTTGATGGAACTGAAACCAAGGCAGGTGTAGCTGTTTTCCTGTTTGCTGCTCTTCTGCTACTCTTTGTACTACAGCACAGAGGATGCTGGAAAGGAGTGAGAAAAAAAAACCCAACTATTTAATTTCGTTTTATAGAACGTTAGCTAGAGATTTTAATATATGCTTGTGTTGGGGGTGTTATGTACACATCACAGTTAAACTTTCCTACAGCCTAATCTGAGGTTACTTCTTCATTCCACACTATGATTTTGCCCTATGCTCATCCTATGACCTGCTGGAGCCCAGAAATCAGTTTTTCTTTTGTTTCTGGAAGAAAAATGAAAAACTAGGAGGTCAGATGTGTCACTAGCCATATCTGGGTTGAGGTTTTGATGAAACAGATGTTCTGAATTTCTTTGGAAAATTTCCTTGATCTGAGTCTTGCTGCAGTCTTGTCTTTGAAATGGGGTTAGCTCTTTCATACAGTCCAGGGACTTTATAAGAATAAACCACTAAGGATTGGAAAGCAATCAAATATTGTGGAGTTATATGCTCTGATAATTTCACTGCTGGCGGGATTATGAATTTCATCCAGTATGGAACTTCCTTTCCTTTTCTTGTGGTAAAGTCTATGCATAAAATTGTTTAACGTGCATATATGTATGTATATATTTAACAAACCCTGAAAGAAGGAAGAACAATGATACCATCATACTGTTTCTCTGACAGAAGCAGTAGTGCCATCCTTTTCCATTATTCCATTCTGCAGGTTTCTGTGACTGTCACTTCTGTAGGCAACACCAATCTTCTTTCAGACAACAGATGTAGCCAAACTGTCTGCTTTGGAGACGTTCAGAAATCTCCTTGAGTAGCAAAAATGTAATTACATTTTCCTGTCTGGAAAAAGGTATAGTTATAAAGGCATCTTATGTGGTGCTAGGGTTAGAAGAGGGCACAGCGACTGCCCACAGGGAGCACATAGTGGGGAGAGGAGCCTACTTGTCCCTTCTTTTCTTGCATCACCTGAGAGTCCCTGAGCTAAAGGTAAAAAACCCGCAACATAAAATCTGCAGAGTCAATTTTTTTAAGAGAGGAGCTGTCATCCAACTGAAAATGCAACTGTCTGCTTGGTCCAGAGAGTGTGCCTGGAGATCCATAACTATTTCAAGTTCATGGAAAGAAGCCTGACCACCAGTGCCACTGGCCACTCCTTCAAGCCTGGTCACCTAATTCTCAGCACAGAAGACACCTCCTGGATCTGTGCTGCTGAAAGAGGCACCGGGGTTTCTGGTGGCCTGAGTTCTCAGCCATATGGTCACTACACAAGGGGAGGTACCATGTAAGTCTTCCAAAGCACGTTCTTCACCAGGAGTGCCTAATCCGGTTCTCTGGATCTTTCCATGCCAACTGTGTTGTGATCAATTGCTGAATTGTCTGAGGGAGTCAGGGTAACCTGTTCCTCAGAAACATGTCTTAACTGGCTAAATACTACCAGTGGTCTGTAACAAACCTAAGAAATTTCAGTCACACGAAAGCACAATGTCAATAATGCCTGCCAGATAAATATTTACTTAGATAGGTGCTGCTGGTTGTGCTTAAACTAAGACATTTGTAAGTGTGGGACTATCACACAGCATAGAAGTTCCTGAGAAATCTAAGGCATTCTACAATTTATGGAAAACTCCTAATGACTTCTAAAATGTATTATTAGATTTAGGTAGAGTTTAGGACTTTCTTTTTTTAATCTGGGATGAGGGTATGTGCCTGAAGTGATATAATTACTACACTTGCTTCACAGATTGGAAAAAATAATTAAAAATTCAATTTCTAAGACTTATCAAACTTTGGTTCCCCAACTTTTTTTGTGAAATATACTGAACAGAACCAATATCTTATGCTGACATTACTGGTTGTATGTGAGATATATAGTATTTTGTCTTCTGAGCTGTGGAATTTCTCTGCAGCTCTGCTACCTTACATTCATCTCAAAGTTCTCATTTAGAAAGTCTGAAGAAGCATGAGAGTATCTTTTTCAAGGATTTTTTTCAACATTTTGAACTCATGTTTATTTCTCATTTACCAGAAACTCGTTTGTTTCCTGTAGAAATACACAGAACTAAACGCACAAGGTGTGTTTATAGAACACAACTCTTCCACATGGAAGAATTGTGGCTAGAACCAAAAAGGAAGTAGGCTTCCTACCACCATTTTTTGCTTATGTTAAGACTTCAGACATCCCACCCGCCCCCCAGGAAAACAAAACAAAACAAACTTCATGTCCCTAAACATGAAAAAATCTAAACTTCTTTGAAAATAAATAAAACGTGTGAGACAGACAAAGTGTTGATTATATTTTTAAGGTATCTTTAGTTTTATTTCAATTATTCTCTGAGGAACTAAGAGACACTTCCAAGTCAACTGTCCTTGTCTTTATAAGGGACTTCAACTTGCCAGTACTGGGAGAATCACACAGCTGGTACAACCCAGGCCAGAAGATTCCTAAAACACCTGGATGACAACTTTATGGAACAGGTCCTCAGGGACCTGACTCAGAAAGATGCCTCTCTTGTTCTGCTTCTTGTCAACAGAATGGATCCCGTGAGCAAAGTGGAAATTGGTGGCTATCTTGGCCACAGTGACCACAAGGTGATTGAATTTAAAATCTCTGTTGACAGGAGAAAAGTGCCAGCAAAACCTCAACTCTGGATGTGAGGAGGGCAGACTTCAGACTGCTCAGGGAATTAATAAGTAAGATCCCCTGGGAAAATGTTTTTGCAGGTGCTGGGGTCCATCAGTGCTGGTTGCTTTTCAAACATCACCTCCTAATGGCACAGGAGCAGGCGATCCCCAGATGTCGGAAGTCAAGCAGGTGAGGCAGAAAGCCAATTTGGCTGAGCAAATTCTTCTCTTGGAAAGAAGGCAAAAAAGGAAGGTGTGTGCCCAGTGGAAGCACGGTTAAGTGACATGGGAAGAATTCAGAGGTGCTGCTTGCTACTGCAGGGAGAAAATTCATGCAGTCACAGCTCAGCTAGAGTTGAAGCTGGCCAGAAATGCAGGGGAACATAAAAAGAGTAAAGAGTTTTTTTCAAATATATTAATGGTAGTAGGCAATATAGAAATATCATCAGCCCATTACAAGATGAGGATTGTCACCTCACAAACAGGGACAGAGACAAGATAGAAGTGATTAACACTTTCTTTGCCTCTGTCTTCAACACGGGTGATCGACCAAGGGGGTCTCAGTGCCCTGAGCTGGAGGTCCATGGCTGTAAGAATGATCAACTCCCAGTTGACCCTGAAATTGTGTGGGATCTGCTGCTCAAGTTGGATCTCTACAAATCTATGGGGCCTGATGGGATTCATCCAAGAGTCCTCAAAGAGCTGGCTGATGTCATTGGAAAACCTCTCTCAATGATTTTTGAGCAGTCTTGGGAATCTGAAGAAGTCCCAGTTGACTGGAAGCTGGTGAACGTTGCCCCAGTTTTCAAGGTCAAGAAAGAGGATCCCAGAAACTACAGGCCTCTCAGTCTCACTACAGTGCTTGGTAAAGTTATGGAGAAGATTACTCTGGGAAGTATTGAAAACTGCATGAAAGACAACAGTCATTGATCACAGACAGCACGGCTTCATGAAAGGAAAGTCCTGCTCATCAAATCTGATTTCCTTCTATGACAAGGTAACCCCCCTAGTTGATCAAGAGAAGCCAGTTGATGTCATCTTTTTGGATTTCACCAAAGCTTTCAATACTGTCTCTTATGGAATCCTTCTGGACAAAATGCCCAGCACACAGCTGGATAGCATCATGTGGTAGGTAAGCAATTGGTTCACAGGTCAAGCACAGAGGGTAATAGTGAATGGGGTAACATCAGACTGATGACTTGTCATTAGTGGGGTTCCAGAGGGCTCCATCTTACGCCCTGTGCTCTTCAACATCTCCATAAATGACTTGGACATGGGCCTGGAAGGGATACTAAGCAAGTTTGCAGATGATCCAAAACTGAGAGGAGCTGTTGACTCCTTCAAAGGCAGGGAGGCCCTGCAGAGAGACCTTGACAAATTAGAGGACTGGGCAATTACCAGCCCCGTCTCGAATTATGAAGTTCGAGAAGGGAAAGTGCCGGACTGTGCATCTGGGATGGAGCACCCCTGGATGTACGTCCAGACTGGGGAATGAGATGTTTAAGAGCAGTGCTGTCAAAAGGGACCTGAGGATCCTTGTTGATGGCAAGTTGTATGAGTCAGCAGTGCCCTGGCAGCCAGGAGGGACAGCTGTGTCCTGGGGGGCACCAGGCAAAGCATCACCAGCTGGTTGAGGGAGGGGGTTGTTCCACTCTGCTCTGCACTGGTGAGGCCTCACCTTGAATATTGTGTGCAGTTTTAGTCACCATGATATAAGAAAGATATTAAGCTCTTAGAGAGCGTCCAAAGGAGGACAATGAAGATGATGAAGGACCTTGAGGGGAAGCTGTATAAGGAGTGGCTGAGGTCACTTGGTCTGTTCAGTCTGGAGAAGAGGAGACTGAGGGGAGACCTCATTGCAGTCTACAACTTCCTCATGAGGGGAAGAGGAGGGGCAGGCACTGATCTCTTCTCTGTGGTGACCAGTGACAGAACCCAAAGGAATGGCCTGACGTTGTGTCAGGGGAGCTTTAAGTTGGATACTAAAAAGATTTTCTTCACCCAGAAGGTGAAGAAAACCAGTAGAGGGTGGTTGAGCACTGGAACAGGCTCCCCAGGGAAGTGGTCATAGCACCAAGCCTGATAGAGTTCAAGAAGCATTTGGATGATACTCTCAGGCACATGGTGTGACTGTTAGGGATGGTCCTGTGCAGGGCTAGGAGCTGGACTCGATGATCCTTCTGCGTCCCTTCCAACTCAGCATATTCTGTGATTCTGTGATTTATTCTTTAAAAATATAACCAGTTAAAATTCTTAAATGAAAGCTACTTGGAACTAGAAAACTGTGTTTTTCTGCTAAAAAAATGTTGAACAGAGTGTTCCAGCATCTTCAAATTTTCAAGTCAGAAAAAGTAATTTAAAAACTTTTACTTTCCAATGGGAGTTAGCTTTCTGGGAAGCAGGTGTTAGGACAAAGTCTCCTTCTAAATTCCAAGTAACATACCTTTATCTTCATTCCTCTTTTTTCAGTAGCAGAAGAAATGATGCAAAGATCAGTTCTGACCTTTTGTGTACACACTCTGATCGGGAGAGATTAGCTGTGAAGTACTTCAGAGAGCCCTAGCAATGAGAGAGACATTGTTGCACACTGGGCTCTCTTTCTTCTGGACTAATACAGGGATATGGATATATACTCCTGAACTTCAGCTAAAGCCTAGATAAATATTTACTAATCCTATTACAGTTTATTTGGCAGTGAATTTATAAGCAGAGGCAACAGTATTTCCTGAACAACAGTTTCTAATGTGTTTTGGGTTTATTTTTAATTTATTGCACAGACTGTCTTTCAAGAACTGAAACTACAGTAAAGCCATTTTAAAGGCAAACTACTTGACACCCATCTAGCATACTTGCTAGCATGTGATATAAACACAAAATGAATGGCATTGTTTCTTAAAAATGTTATCATTTAATCTATGCCCAAAGTTGGAGGAGTACCTGTGTTAGGAATCCCTCCATGTTGTGAGCTGTGAACTGGTGAGATGGCTCAGCACAGAAAGTATCCAAAACTGAGATTCTGATTCAGTGTGGCAGACTGTTTGGGATGGAGGTGATCAGACGTGTGTGTTATAATGACACAAGGCCCTGCAAACCAATGTGTTGCATTATACTACCTTAAAACTTTTTGAGATTCAGCTTGGAAGAAAGTAGATAAAGTATATGTAGGTGTGTAAATATTGCTTTATAACCCAAAAGGGATTTGTTAAGTCCCAGTAAACCTGAGCAGAACTAGAGGAGAAAAATCAAAACCTGCAGGCAAAAGACCACACAAATATCCAATTACTCGATTTGTTGCTATAGATATATAACTGAGTTATAACATTTTTTTATAGGCATAAGTTGTATTTAGAAGGTGTCTTAAAAATATGGACAGTGTCTTAAGAATATGAATCGCATATGGAGTCTCCCAATATGATAGGAAGAAAGTCTTCATTTCCTTTTAGTTTTGTTTTGTAAGAGCTCTCCAGTTTTGTAGTCACATGCCCCTTTTGCTGAGTGCAGTAGTCTTGACTGAGACTTTTAGGAATGAGTCAGAGCAGGAATCACCAGAAAAAAAAATTAATAGCTTGAAAGTGGAAATATTTCAATGAAAGGTTTTCATAAGGATATTTAAAAACACAACCAAAACCCTCTCCTATCTGCTATGGTGAAGTCACTCTAGTATTTGCTCAGTTATTTACCTAAATCAAGTTGAATTTAATTGTTCTATAAAGGGCTTTGATTTAACCTTTATCAAATTCTGCACCACATAATTAAGATCAGCGAAACAAATAGTCTGTTCAGAAGAATAAGGAAAGAACAGAGAGTGCAGAACACCATAGGGAAAAAAGGAAAGGAATCTGACCAGGCTTATCCAACATTATGTTCAAATTAGGTGTACATTTTGCAGGGCTGCCTAATTAACTTTATGGTAAAGAATTAATTCTGATCCAGTACATATCTCTGAAGCTGGCAAGCTGTTCTTCTGAATACATTTAAATTTTACTCAGATTTCCATGACTGAAGGAAATACCTTTTCCTTTTCTCCATCCTTTCTTTGAATAAAAGTTTAGACACCCAGGTGCTAACAGGGAAACTTTTGGTAGCACTGGAGATCTTGTCAAGGCAGATGTTAGGACAGCCAGTGAAAACAGAAAGTCCCAATAAATCGTGTGTCATTATTTGGCACTGAACTGAGAACAAAAGTGCATTACATACCAGGAAATAACAAAAACAAACAGTGGAAAAGGAGAACCTTGTATTTGCTTGCTAACTTCTTATAATAAGAACCATTAAGAAAATTCCATGGCTATTACCCCTATACCCCAAGTGTTTATTTACACTGGAAGATTAACTTTAGTAATTATACATCCAGAGACAGATGTATGTAATTCTCTGCGTGGCACTTACAGTTAAGAAACAGAATCTTTTGAAAACTAACACCACTTCTGCTGACTGCAGTACTCAATTCTTGCCTGGGTGTTAAGTTAGTTGCTAATGACTCACTGCCAAGGTAGACAATTCTCTTTTAAAGATGCTGATGGGGTTTTTTTGAAAATTAAGGTCATTGTTAAACTATTCTACTCAACAAGTGCTGATTTCACAGCAATTTGGGACACCAGTCAATGGGCATTCTTTATAATTAGGCTAAAGTCCTTGTGTGTGAGAACTTATCTACAAATCTTGAAAGTGGAACTTAGCCAAGAGGGCTTTAAAAATATGTTGACTTTGAATGTCAGAATTTAAGACATTTTGCCAAATTTGAGCTAGATTAGAAGAAGGAAAAAAGTTCTACCTTAGTTCAAGAGCTAATCTTTTGCATTTTCATGCCTTCTTGATGGTTTTTTGTGAATGTATATGACTGAAGGAAAAACTAGACACAGTAACAATTTCGTACAGTTTGGCTGACTCTGTGGTAGTATAAATGAAGACACAGTGTGGGCGTTCCCTGTAAAAAATATTTTGGCAATATTTTATTTAGTTGTTCTCTGCTAGCGACATGTTCTGAGGCAAGGTCCACTCTTAGGTTAATTATACAGAATTGCAATCCTTTCAGAGCTGACAGCTGCTATGTGTCTCTTTTTCATAGCACAGGTCCACAGCACTCTGTTTACGAAGTTTGCAGAGGTGGAAAACCATGACAACTCTCACACTAGAGAAGATGGATGTATTCATACACAAGACCAGTGAGGGGTTTACATAATACATGATATGAATTTAGAGGACCCAAAGGAGCTTGGGAACCAGCTGGTGCTTGTGACCAGCCAGTACACTGAGAAAGATAAACATAAGATATCCACAGGTCTAAAAGACCTGTGATAGTTTGCTGTTTTCAAGGTAGGTCAATCCCATGACTCCTTGAATTGTTGCTGTATTTCTGCAAGATCAAGCACTGACTGGATTTGTGGGACTTTTCTTTATTCTCCTAGTTAGCTAAGTGATAAATGTGCTACAAAGACCTAACTGAGCATGTGGAATTGCTTGTCACATGATGTTAATGTCACAATTTTGCACTTATTCAGGGTCACAGACATCAAAGTCACCCTGTAGGGAATAAGAACACAGAAGGACATTTATTGATGCAGCTAAGTAATATAATGAGCTAGCACATCTTCAAGGCACAGAGAGTCAGAAAAGAAAAATGTTAATTGTTTCTGAATGTCTTTTAATTAATGTATTGGATTGCTTTTTAACAGAACTAAATTTACTTCCCACCACTTTTAAACTTTTCTCAGCTGTAAATAAGAATCCGCAAATTACTTGACATTCCAGACTTCCTTTTTTTCTGGGTTATCTTTTTTCCTTTTTAAGTAGTAAGATATGAGTTAAGGGAGTCTGTATAACAGATTTCTAAAAAAGAGCAGTTGTACTTCTAGATGGGTGAGGAGGAAAAAGCTTGGAATTGTAGAAGGTATGAGGGGAGGGTCATTAGAAAACAGTGAATAAATGGCACAAACATGTACAGTGTGCAGAGAATTCCATAAAATATCTCTTAAATCAAATTATTGAGATTACTTTCTGTATTGGTAGCATAATGCTTTTGATGTTTTAGTATGCTTCTCTAAGATTGAATATTCTGATAGAATGCAGGGCAGACCTGAGCATCAGGATGATCAAAAATCTTTACAAACCTGTGAATGTCTAAATAGATGGTAGGACCTCTTTTGAAGTCACCAGAAGGTCCTCATTGTGAACCCTTTTTCTGGAGCATCTTTCACGTGAGGAGAGACTGAGAGAGCTAGGACTGTTCTGCCTGGAGAAGGGTAAGGAGAGAACTAATCAGTGCGTATAAACACCTGATGAGAGGGAATGAAGATAAGGGGACCAGACTCTTCTCAGCCATCCCTGCCATCGGGACCAAAGGCACTGGGCACAGACTGAAATATGAAATTCTATCTGAACACAAGAAAACATTTTTTAACTGTGAATGTGATCAAACACTGATAAAGGTTTGCTGAGAGGCTGGTGGAGATATTCAGAATCTGACTGGACACAGTCCTGGGCAATTGACCCTGATGTGACCCTGCTTGGGAGCAGGCGGTTGGCTCAGTGACCTCCAGAGATCCCTTCCAACCTCAGCCATTCTGTGATTCCGTCATCACAGGAGGCAGGCTACTGAATGAGTCTGGAATAGCAGATCTTGTGTTTATAGGTGACTTAATTATCACCCTCACACAGTAGTCCTGAGGACTGATCATATACAACTTGTCCTATGTTCCTTTTTGTTATGGTTTCTTTCTGTGTGCCATAGACTCAAACATTATTTCCATGCTGACTTTTCCAGTGATCATGGACTTCAAATTACTCTCTTGTTCAACTTTGAAAAACAAGACCAAGTCTGGAGCTGAAGAGTAGCTGCGGAAGCCTCTTCTATTTACACCGAGGCTGATTTTTAACTCTGCATGTTTTTTCCTCCTTTCACAGTAATTTTTAAATTTTGAAAAGTAACTTTTCTGGTAGTAAGCCTTCTGAAAAGAAAACCATCACCTCAATCTGCTGTCTGGCCTGCTATATCTCTTAGTAAAATTTATCTTTGAGTAGTATATATTGCTTATCTTTGATTTGAGGGTGAAGGTGAAGGGATGAAGATGATCCCAACATGATTTGGTGCTGGGAAAAATTAAGCTTCTATTCACTTTCCTCCTCTATTTTTTATATGTTTTCTTTGGCTTTATCTCTTGATGTGGTTCTTTTGAACTTGAACCTCTCAAAGAATATTTGTTAAAAGATGATGGAAGAGATACATTTAAACCAAATGGCTCCTTGCAGGAGACTCTGGGATGTGCCAAAGTTGAAATCTTTTTCTGTCCTGGGGTTCCCTGCAAGCAAAAACCACAATCCTGTGCTATAAATAAAGAGAATTACCACAAGCCCTGGGACTGTAGGCATGTGGAAGTCTCTCTGATACTGACATCTTCCTGTTTTCTCCTTTTTTTGTGCATCTCAGGCAATGTAACTTGTGAGCGATTCAGTGGCAGCAACGTCCTTGGCTGGGCACGTGTCTCTGGATCAATGCCCTGTGCTCCTTGACCTCTGGACCTGTGAAACTGCTCTCTTGGGAAAAAAATGCCAGGTACAGAAGCTTTTTTTGGTTTGAAAACAGTAATTTGCAATCAGTTCACTTCAGGTTGTGTAAGGTTCCCTTTCAACAATGTTTCCTGTTGCTTATACAGAGATGCTAGAGCCAGCAACCGTGTATATTATATAAATGTTATTATATAAATTTACTTTCTCAATGTTATTTAATCTATTTGAGCAAAAAAAATGCCATGCTTTATTATGTAGTTAAAAAAAACAACAACAAACAAAGTAACACTTAAATGTGTATTAAGCAAAGCACAACAGTTTTATTCACAATGGCTGCTGCATATTCTGAGGGCTTTCCCCTTCCTCCTTCTGATTCCAGACGTGACTGTATTTTGCCATGGGACATGGCAGCATACAGGGTTTCTGCCCAAAGATTTGAACCTTGAAAGATGAAGATTGGACAAGTTCAGAGGAATGGACCCAGAGGAGTCTGGAAATATATTTTTCTCTATGGGATTCAGCAGTCTCAAGGACAATTCTATGAGGGTCAGGAAGTGGAAAGGAGCTGATAATCCACTTCAGAAATAGGGAGAAATGGCACTAATTGAGGTTGCCTTCACACACTTGAAATGTTTTGTCCTCAGTCCTGGAGTAACAGGGCAGCTCTCAAAATAGGAATGGTAGAGGGTGTTAAGGAATCTCCTGTGTACCCTTGAAGAGGCTTTAAATAGAAAACCTTTTAAACTAAAAGGATGTAGTTTAGGAAATCTCCTAAGGCCACTCTCCCATTTTCATAGGGGAGTTTTGTGTTACAGAGCTATATAAAATACTGTCTAATTGCCCAGTTCACCAAGCTTCTGCCCTCATCGCAACAGACTTTACTTTCCACTGCTGTATGATCCTGTTACCCCTGTGAATTTGCCTTTCATTTTTATCATGGGTCTTCTGTTTAAGGAAACTTACTTTATTTTTTAAAGAAAAAACTCCTGCTAGAGAAGAATGAAACCTCTACAGCAACAATACGGTAATTCTCTTCCAAAAGCATCAGAGTATATTCTGGAATTGCTCTCACAACCCAGCTCTCTAGGCAGGGTTAAATGTGCTGTTGCTGGAAGTCTTTTGCTTTTAGCTGAAATGGAATGGAAATGGGTCTTGCTGGCTTTGTTAACATGTGGGGCAGAGTTCATGCAGAAGAATGAGGAAACAATAGCACTTTGTCCAGCAGCTGAGACAGCTTAGCTTAACCAATATAAAATTTGCTAATGGCCTATTGCTCAAGCACTGCCTTAGCTTCCTCAGAACAGTTCAGGTCAGGCAGGTTCTAAATCAGACAACTCAACTGTTGAAATCTGCAATCTCAGCTACTGAGTTACTTCCTAAGCTTTTCTGTTTCTTCCTCTTCCACAATCTTCTGGTTTCAGTAAGGAAAATAATGTGAATGCTTTTCTGCTTAAGTGTCAATGCAAAAGAGTAAGATCTAGATCATTGCATATTGCATAATGCACATTATCAATATGTTCATAAGGAAGAGCACTAGACATTCATATTGGCAATCCTCTAAATACCATTTGACCAAAAAGTACTACAATGTCATCTAGAGAGTTCCCATGTGCCATTGTGCTTGGAACATTTCTTTTTTTGATCTATGCTGTGGGTATTTGTAATTAAAACTTTTATTTAAAAAACCCTTTAGAGCTGTTCTTGATAAAGGAGCCTAAGGAGGGCTTGAGTAGTTGTACATCTTTAATGACATCTTCAATTAATTTGGAGTTTTTCCCAAAAATATAGAGTAACAGTGACAGTGACTGCCAAATGTGGTAATGGAAAGTCTTGCATGAGTCTGCAGGTTTCAAGTTGAGGGAAATGGAGTTTTTCAAACATATGAGAATGGATTAGTTGTGGAAAGAAACAGGTGTTTTTATGGCAGTAAGTGCATTGCCTGGTACTTTGTAAAAGGAAAAAATGGTAGAATTAAAATCTTTATGTTCCAGTAGAAAAAACCAAAAGTTAACTTCACAAGATTTGGAAGAAACTTCTCCTGTGAGCGGTTTATTCTATGTTCTGTTCTTGAGCCTTCTGATGAAGCATTCAGTAATATCCTGATAGATAGATAGAATAGAAACATGATGCTGCACCAGCTCACTGTTGGTTTGATACAGGCAGCAACCCCCATGTTCAGAAATCTCTCCCCAGCAAAGAATGAATATTTAGGTAAATAAACATTACTAAATGTGCTTCTATATGTTTACTTTGAAGCTCACCAGCATGCTTTGAAACCCAGAGGAAAGATTCACTTTGGCATAGGTGAAGATCGAGATCACGTATAAACATCCGCAGTTTGATCTCAAGCTTCAGTGTATATCAACACCTACACAGATGAATGTATGTGTTTGCAACTTCACCTCAAGCTGCTGAGGGACACAGTAAACCAATAAGTAGGTTGAATTTACGGTACAGCCACGTTGAGTGAGTAGGAGGTGAAATCCATAATGGGAAACTTTGATTAAAGCCTGCACAGTTTTACAGCGTTAAGATGGGTCACTACTAATATAAAAATGAAGCCTATGGATGTTTTGTAAATAGAAGGCCTGATGCTCAAGAGAAAGCTATAATTTCCACAGCATAAGAAATAAAATGTTGGAAAATTGCAGAGCTTCATATGTCATGCCACATCTGGTGTTGTTTGTGACAACTGGAAATAATAGTTGAGAGGCATGGAAGGTAAATAAAATGATAGCTGTGAATTACTGCACTTATAATTAAAGCACAGCATTTCAAATCCTCATGTTTTTCCTCTGGTCTAAAAATCTGCCTCAGCTTTCCTCTATATCCTGCCACAGGATATTTTCTTTCTCTGAGCTTTGATTTCAGAGGCTGCAAGTTGGGAAGTTTAATTAGCTAGCTTTTGTAACTTGTCTTTTAGTCCACAAATGGAAGTTTGGGGTTTGGTGCAAGAGGCTACTGTTGTGCTGATGTTGCCACTAGTGCTACCATATTGCTAGCAATAAAAATGGAACATTGTCAGCATCATTGGAGCTCAAGTTTTGTTTTGAATGAATATGAAAGACTAAAAATAATTTTTGCATGAATGATTCATCGAGAGTGGGTATAGAGATAATTGATTTGAAAACCTGTAAATATATATATGTATATATAGAGAGAGAATTTTTTCCAGCTTATGTTTAAATAAAGAATAGTTGATTTTTGACTTGTACTCTAGCTATATGTGGATTTTACTGGCTAATGTCACTTGTGTTTATTTATAAGTTTTAGGCAGATGCCCAGAGGGAATACGCCACAAGACTTGTTTGCTTCTGTTAGAAGCTTCCCCCACGTCCAACAGAGTCAATGCCAGCTGGGCCCAAGATGGACCCACTGCTGGCCAGTGCTCAGCCCAGCAGTGACGGTGGCAGCACGTCTGGGATTAAAGATTTAAGAAGGAGGGAAAAAACCTGTGCAACAGTAACTGCGTTCAGAGAGATGAGTGAGAAGAAGCAGCCCTGCAGACACCAGGGTCAGTGTAGAAGAAGGGGGAGGAAGTGCTTCAGGCACCAGAGCAGAGGTTCCCCTGCAGCCCATCATGCAGATCACGGTGAGACAGGTTGTCCCACTGCAGCCCATGGAGGTCCATGGGGGAACAGAGATCCACCTGCAGAACCTGGAGCACCCCACACTGGAGAAGGTGAATGCCAAAAGGAGGCTGTGATCCCATAAAAAGCCTGTGCTGGAGCAGGCTCCTAGTAGGACAGGAGCCCACACTGGAGCAGGTATGCTGGCAGGACTTCTGATGCTGCGGGGGACCTACGCTAGAGCAGCCTGTTCATGATGGACTGCACCCCATGGAAGGGACCCGTGCTGGAGCAGTTTGAAAAGAACTGCAACCTGTGGGAAGGACTCAGGTTGGAGAAGTTTGTGGAGGACTGTTTCCTGTAGGAGGGAAGAGGGGAAGAGCATGAGCTGTCCTCCCACTGAAAAGGAAGGAGCGGCAAAGACAACATGTGATGAACTGATTGTAACTCCCATTCTCCATCCTTCTGCCCCACTGGCCAGGGGAGATAGAGAAAATCAGGACTGAAATTGAGACCAGGAAGAAGGGAGGGGTGGGAGGAAGCTGTTTTAAGATTTGGGTTTATATCTCATTATTGTACTCTGATTTTGATTGGCAATAAATTAATTTTCTCCAAGTCAAGTCTGTTTTACCTGTGACAGTGACTGGTGAGTGATCTCTCCTGGCCCCTCTCTCAACTCATGAGACTTTTGTTAGATTCACTCTTTCCTGTCCTACTGAGGAGAGGAATGATAGAGCTGCTTGGTCAGCACCTGCCATCCAGTCACCACATTGATTGTAAAAAATTCAGGATCCAACACCTGAAAGTAAGACTATTTGAAAAAATGACAGTCTTAAGGTGAACCAAGAAATAGATAAAATTCTCATACTATTTAGATATCCAGAAAAAAAAAAAGGAAAAAAAGTGATTGCTCTCCCACCACCTTTACACTGCCCTTTCATGACAATGCATTTGATAATTGTATATGGCAGTGCACTGGACATTAGTATTCCTATGGGTACTGAATATTAAACAGTAATGGTGAAAGTAATTACTGAGGTTAGCCTTGCCTCAGGATTGTTGCAGTATCCTGACCTGGTGTTAATACTTTCCCCACCCTTTGGCCGTGGTCTATTACCCTTTTGAGTACAGCTGCCCAGCTGTATATATGGATGGATGGATGGATGGATGTGTGTGCACTGTGAAGTCACATGTGGAATTCACACATTACCTGCAGTACAGGGGCGGTACAGACCTGCCCCACGTTTTTCATCCTGCAACACTCTGTGTTATACAAAGGGGTCACACAGCAGCTGCTACGCACCCAGAAGACAAGAGCTCCTTGCCTTAGGTCCCTTCTTGCTTCTTTCCCATGTCTTAAGCCCCTTGCCCTTATTCCTCCCCACACAGACATTGTGATTTTGTGTTCGTTATCTGAGGGCTTATTTCCAAGTGCAGGCACTTTTAATGGGCAGGCTCTTGAGTGTGTCTACCCGGAATTCCACAGCATCTGCAGACTAAAAACAGGCAGCAAAGCAAGTAATCCAGAAAAATAAGTACTTCAGCTAATAGCTGACAAGTGGCTAACTATGTAAAAAAACCGGAAACTTTCTACAACTCTCAGATTCAAAAGGATGTAAGTTCCACTTTTGCTTATGTTAGTAGTAGCTCTTTCAAGTAGAATGCCCAAGAGTGTGGTCTTGCTAGTTCAATTACAGTTGATGGTTAAAGTTCTAGTTATGTGATTCTTAATTTATTTAATTTTTTGCTTAAGATCAATGAAGATCCATTCTATCCACCTTTAAAACAAGATTTTTTTTTCTGTGAATTAACACAGAAAGGTAGAACTCTTGACCTCATTATGATAGAAAGTAGGAACAACCAGCTTAATGAGAAAGAAAATATGCATAATTAAAACTGAAGTGAGATCACAATAAGTCTCTAGACTTTACATTTGTGCCTGTGTGCAGTCTGCAAAGAAAAAAAAGACTGGACATTAGAGCAAATATTGTTACAGTTGAATCCAGTTATTTCTATAATGTCCACCATTTCCTGGTAGAGGACTCCAAATTTGGTTGGTTATAATTTTGATAAATGCTAATTATTGTGAATGAAATTACTGATATTGGATGTCTCTAGCAGGTTGGGGTTTTTTTTAATTAGTCAACTTAGTTGTTGCAGGAAATGAAAAATAAATAATTTGATCTGATTTCTCTACAAGATTGTAATACAGGTATGCTTTGGAGCATACTTTTCAAGTTTATGAAGGCTCATTAGGTAGTGATACACTATGCTTTCATTCCTGCCAAGTTTGGCCAACATAAACTAAACTAAACTACGTTCTTGCAACATTATTGCAGACATTATCTGAAGTCTGTGTGCCCTGATGTATCTATAATCTAAGGCAAATCAGGACTTTCCACTGCAGTAATAGCGCTGGTCCAAATGATCCACATTTGATTTGGGTCTGACCATTGAAAATGAGTACCTGGAGCTGTTTTCCTGCACTGTCACTTGCGTTGCCTTCACTGGAGGCAGCAGTGGAAGCTGGCTGAGCAGATTGCAGAGAAGTGGCAGCTCTATTACTGGAGCAGGAGCTGGGCAGGAGTGCAGTGAAGATACAGCTGGCTTGTTAAGTGTGGTGGCAGACAGTGAATGGGAAAGACGGTTGAGGTAGCTATAAAGCTGGGAGACATGGACTAGAACTAAAATCCAGTTGATTTCTTGCTTTTGGAAAGAAAAAATACGGGGGAAAAAGGTGCACAGCAAATTAGGGTGAGGCAAGGACACGCCTCAGGAGGTGGCAGAGGATTGAGAGTGATTTGGTATAGAGATTGTCTCAAGCTGTCCCAAACCAGTCATAGCAGGACTTGCTAATCAAGGAAGTGAGGATAAAAATGAAAACGTTGAGGCGTGGAGGCAGAACTGGTTAGATGAAGAGACTGTGAAGACAGTGACAGGCAAGAAAGTATAGAGGCAAACCAAAGGCAGAAGGGCACAGCCTCACAGAATGCTCCCCTCCCTGCCCTAGAACTAAATACATGAATTACTTATCCAGCATCTCTCCATTGCCAATAAAATCCCCTGGCAGTGTCCTACTACTCTCTCATCCACAGCAGATCACAAACAATTATTTTCTTTTTAAATTTTAAATCCTAGAGGTCAGCATCAGAGATCTATGCATGGATCAGAAAGTTATACTATGGTTGCCAAGGGGGAAGGGAGGGATTTTGTTGTGTTTACCTCTGTCTCCTTTTTCCTCCAACAGAAGCTGGAGATGAGACAAACAGATGCAACCAGGTAATGTTTCTAAGACACTGAAGTTGTAGAAGTCCAGCATTTAGATTTTAGGAAATTTAGTTTTGCCAGAGCAGATCTAATTTGGTTTACTTCTGCGTGGATATGATGATGCAGTCTTCACATGATCACATATTGTTTTTCTTTATAACTTGTTGTGCTAAAATCAACGTTTATGTCTTTTCTGGACTGCTCCTTTTGTGACCCTGGAACTCATTCTTTCACGTTTTTCCAGCCATTCTCTAAGAATGGTTTTTCAAGATCCAATTTTTATTCCCCAACTGACTTTCTAAACATCTTCGTAGATAAACTCCATAACAAACAAATTGTCCAGAGGTGAGGTACTGATGCTGCCTGCCTGGGAACAGGTGATTTTTCTATGTGGAGACACCAGAGAGGTCATATAAAAGAAGAATTCTGTGATTACCAGACTAAATGATCCTTGGGAAGCTGTGAGATCTTTCCCTCTCACCCCAAGCAAGGGGCAGCTACACTTATGTATTCCTATGAGGTAAGGTACCTCTCCTGTTCTTAAACACACCATGTGATAGACTTTTCCAAGCAGTCTGTCACAGTGCTTCACCAGCTTCACCATTATGAAGTTCCCCTAAAGTCTAGCACAGATGTGCACTGAAACAGTCTAAGCTTGCTACCTCATCTCCTGTCCTCATTGGAAATAGGGAAGATGTTGTTCTCCTGGTAGCAGCTCGGTGAAGAAGCATATAAAGATGGGTTGTCATGTCCCACCCATCCAGAGTAATAGAATCACAAAAGCACATTGTGAAGTACTGGAAATGAGGGATAAAATAAAGTTGTACAACTTCTGACACTGGACATTGGGTGTCGTCTTTTCAAACTTTTTTTTTTTTCAGTGTAGCTGTGAAGGTGTGGGGAATGGCTGGTGTTGAAATCTAGACCTTTATTACCAATAACTGTGTGGCTGTGTTCAGATTTTCTCATGATCTCTGATTCATTGGTCACAAGCAGCAAAGTGTGGAGCCACTCAGCTATAGCAGTGTCCCATCTGACAAGAGCAAGGTGGCACAGTTATACAGGCTGGGGCAGATGGAGAAAAGGAACATTTTTCCATGCACAAAGAGCCAGGTAGCTGTTCCTGCTACCACTTCCACAGCACAAGAGCTGATGTCCTGTTGTCTTCTTTCCAACTCTCCACATTACCCATCTGCAGCTTTTGATCACTTTTCTTTCCTGGGGTTTTTGTTCTCTTCAAGGCTTTCATCATTCCAGTAGAAAAGGGGTCCAACTCTGCTGAGTTAGATGAGTATAGGTGTTTGCTGCCCCCATTGTACATACAGTGGCACATGTGGTGGGATCTCCACAGTCTTTAGAGGAGGAATGGCCTCAGTGAACCAAGTTACAAAGCTCCTGCTTTAAAGGGGAATATACATCTTGAAAGCCTTCTGAATTTTGATTATAATAAAAAAGGTAAATATTTTGTGTTAGATATAAAAAGAAATAAAATAAACATTGCTATGTCCTTTGAGTAAAGACAGGTTTATAGATTCAGTGTCTTTACCTTCAAAGCAAAAGACAAAATGCTATTGTATTTTTAGGGTCAGGATAGGTGAGGGTGGGCACATTTCTGGATTTGCATGGGTTGCAAGCCAGAAACAAATCCAGTCATGATTTACAACTGCTTTTTGGATGGTCCCTCGAAGTATTTAAAGGCCTTTGTTACCTGTATGTAAGTGATTTCTCTGTTTCCTTCTCTTTTCCTATCTTTCTTTGCAATTATTTGCTGGGGTACTGATAGAAGACCCTGTGTTGGTACAATAGATTGCTTTGTCACTATTAGAGACGGGACCAAATGAAGGGAAAAAGACAGGCAGAGAAAACCAGCTCTTTATCCTGAATTCCTTCTCCACCCTCCTGGAGCTTTTCATGCTCTGCTATTGGCTAATGGAGGTGGCAGTAGGGAGTGCGCAGTTAGCTAGATTAGTGCTGTTCTAGCTCTAGACTAGAGACTAGAGCTTCAGAGAAGTGTGGTTTGTAGGGGGAAAAGTAACTTATTTTAAATAAGCCACCTACTATAGCTGGAAAAAAAATACAGAGGGAGAGTGCCTGCATTTGTGTTGTAAGAGATGTGTTTGCCTGGATGCAGAGATGGAGTCTTTACAGATGGGGAAATGGGGTTTGCAGATGCTCATCATTCCAAAAGTTAAGGACATGCTGCTCCTCAAAGCTTGCCAGAAGAGACCCTTTCCCAGTAAAAATACCAAAATTTTGTCAAAAGGAGCAGGAGGAATTCACTGATCGAATGAACACAAAGATGCCTCCTGCAGAGTTTTACACAGGTAATTATTTTAAGAGACTTCTTATGAGAAGTAGTGCAATATAAGAAAAGGCACACGAGGTACAAGGTTTTTTCATCCCCAGAGGTAGGAAAGTATCAAAATTGCTCTGGCTCTGCTGATCTTTACAATGATAATGAAATAATCTGTACAAGGAAAGTCAGTGTCATGCATTTATGGAGTTATCAGCTGGAGGAGATGACAATTCGTACCAGAAGACAAAGATAAGGACTGAGATAATGGGAAGGCTACAAAGCCTAATGTTGAACTACTTTCTTTGAAGTAGGTTATTGGTGAAATTCCCATTGTTCAGCTCCATATTACTTGACATTTTTATTAATGATCTCAGTAGAAAACGTAAAAGGGTCTCTTATTAAATCCAAGACATTGTAGTGTTGGCAGATAAAACTGATAAAGAAAATAATTGGAAATATCTTACAGGAAGAATTCCCAGTTCTAAGGATTGGACTAATAGAAAGGAGATTAACATCAATAACACAAAGCTTAAGGTTATGCAAAATATTAGGAAATTCTCCTGTGGGCTTTGAGTTTATTGCTTGGAAGTAACAGAGGAGGAGAAAGAACTGGGTGTTTAGCTGGCCATGGGATGACTGTAAACTGCCAACATATTGCAACTCTGATGAGGGGAAAGACATTATTTCTTACTTTGTCAGGCAATGAGTTTTGTAATGAGTAAATAGAGGGAAAATTGATGCCATGTATGTCGTTCTGGTAAGACTTTACCTGGATTAATAAGTATAATTTGGAGATTTGTATTCAGATAAGATAAATTCAGACTGGAACAAGGGCAAATATAGATATACTAGCACGCTGAGGGCAAATGAAGAATGTATTTTACAAAATCAAATGAAATAGCTTGGCTTGTTTATCCTAGCAAAAATGAAGGCTGAGAGAAGATAAGATTGTTCTCTATAAATACACCAGGAAGATAAGCACTGGGAATGGAGAGAGGCTGTTTAAGCTAAAGGCCAATTTTGGCAGCAGAACAAATGGATCTAATTTAAGCTTGAAATTAATAGGGGATTTCTAAGAATCAGACAGTAAAGTTCTGGAAGAGAAAGAGCAAAGGGTAGAAAATTAACAGTTTTAAAGTGGGGCTTGATTCATTTATGGAAAAGATTTGTGAGACATGATTGCTTGCAATAGCAAAGTTGGGTGTGTAGGATGGATGACATTTCAGTCATGGTTTTACTTGGTCTTAACCCTTTCTCTAGCTTTCTTCTTGAAAATTCAGCATCTGTATCAAAAAGTCAGCAGCTTTTATTTTCAGCAACTGAAAACCTAGACATCTTTAAGATATGTGAGCCATGATGATTTAACTTAGTTTAGTGGAAAACCTAATTTTCTGTCACAATTCTTTTCCATTGAAACAAGAACTCCTTGATCTATAATTTGATATGTGGAACTTTCTTGATCAAACTAACCAACAGGTTAACCTATTTCAACCTGAGCAATTCCATGATGCAAGGAGGTCTCCTTTCCTGGCAATTTGTGTTTCTTGTTTGGATACTCAGCTTTCTAATGAAATAGAAATTCTAATTAAACTTCTGTTGGTTATCTTTGTATGCCTTTACTTATACACATGCATACATACACTCACGGATATTTTCTGGTAATTAATAAGGGGTAAGGTTACACTACAACTTTTCACTTAGCTTAAAAAATCAATATCCAATTACCTTTTTTTTCACGAAGTCTGTAGGAACTTGGTATCTTGAAAGTCCTGTCTCTGTCAGATTTCATTAATATTCACCAACTGATTTAAAAGTTATCTAGAGAAGACAGATGGACAGTCCAGATCATCGCATGGCTGCATTTTTTTGGGGGAGCAGGACTAGGAGGGCATACTTATTTGAGATTACATACTTAGAAAACCCTTAAAAATAGCAGAAAACTGTCATTTTCCAGGATAAGAATTCAGTGGAAAGTTATGACAGAAAGTAAGACCTCATGACGAATATGAAAGCCATAAAGCATAATGTTAGCTTCATTTAATAGACGATGGTTCAGTCAATCTAAATACCATATATATTGTTTCTTTAATGGGTTACTTGGAGGTGATATTTTTACATCGTTTTTTGATGTGATGTTCACAGTTCATTATCGTATGAACTGATAGAGACTCAGATTCAGACTGAAACATCAGAAAGGTTAGTGATCTCTTTTCCTGTTATGCATTGTTCAATGTAGTGAGTGTACCCACATTTGTGGATTCCTCCACCTCACACCACAGCTCCTGTCAGACTTTTGCAGGGGGACTCTGCCAGAATTACTCCCATTACTTGACTGTCTCTCCATTCTTGGAGTGGAAGGTCATTTACATTTAAAAGCACACATTTATGCTGTATATACTGTTCCTTACATCCTCTATGCTGTATGTACTGTTCCTTACAGCTTCTCTTTGTTCCCCAGTGTTTCCCCAGTTCTCAGATTCTCAGTGTTTGTCTTCTACTGTTTGATGAAAAGTGACATCTTTTATAGGAAACTAGAGCTAGACAGTGTAGCTTTAATATGAATTTTACTTCTTTCTGGTTTTGTTTGACACAGTCACCTTTTCAATATCTTTTAATTTTCTCTGTTTTTCCCCTTTACATGGCAACAATAAACCGATTTGTGCGTCCATGACTGTTCTGTACAGGCCCTTTGTATGTCTACACTGGTCAACTGAGAGCAACATTTATAATAATTATATAGAGCTCTTTGTTTTAAGACTCTGGAGTTGATTTTGACTTTGGTCCATATTATTATTGATTGATGCATATGGTGTCTATCATACATTATTTTGCCTCCTCCCCCTTTTTTACCCTTACTTTGCAGGCAGAGAATGACACCTGATTTTAAAAGATTAGGAGCTATGTATTCTAGGTCCTGTTTGTGTCTTTGTCACATTCTCACAACATACATTCTCTGTGACCTGATTGCTTGACTGATAAAACACCTTGTTTGATGCTGGGAGGAAGCAAGGGAATATCTTACTACTTTGTACTCTGTACCAAAAAGTCAAAGCCTTCTTTTTTAACATCTTCTTACACTATATGAGAAGAACCATCACAGGCCAGATCAATATTTCTGTGGTCTTACATCTGAAGGAGTGCAGTGATGGATCTGTAGGGAGGGAATGCTAAAAGTAGAACAGTGCCTGACTTCTGACACTTGGTTCTTCAGAGGTTTCCTGAGCTAGTGGCTGCATCTATACCATGTGTTTACTGTCTCTTGATGGACTGTTCTAGTAACTCATTAAATGAGGGAGGTTGTATTAGGGCTGTGTCTTACTGGGGGCATCTAGAATAAACATTTCTTAAGTCATGAAGTCACTGTTTAAATAGTAATAATGTGTATGAGCTCTGCTTGTCTATTGAAGCTTCCCTTCTGGCAGTCACTTCTCTGACCAATTTCTAGCCTAAAATAATATTATTCATCTCTCTGCCAAATGCAGTCCTTTCTAAATAGGAACAGTTAGCCTATTTCCTTTTATTTTCCCTTATGATATTACAGGCTCCCAGCTGACTGTCCTTTGTAAGTGCTGTCTGTTTCAGTTGAATGGGCAATACTAAGCAACCATCAGCCATCTGGGTACAACACTCACTTACTTTGTATCCATCATACCCTTTCAGATGCCAAGAAATGTTTTAAGTTGAATGCAGGCGTCTAATTGAAACTAACTTGGTGGATGTAGGTTCTAGATGTGTACTGCTTACAGCAGAAGGAAAGAAAATTTTTCAAATGCATCCCTGTGGATTTGTCTCTAAGTTATATAAGGCTTTTGCAGTGAAAGCAGGTTTTGGGGAATTGTATATGTACCTGAGGCCCATGCTCTTTGAATCAGCATCTCACATGGAGAAAGGAGACCACATCCCACCAACACTCATTACATCTCTCCTGGGAGATGACAGCAGTGTTGATAGGTAGACTGAACTTTTTTGTGTTCCACAAGGCAAAATCTCTTTAGATTAGATGGGATCAAGCCTTCAGTCTGCTTAGGCTCACACATAAGCCACAAAAACTTCAGTGTGTAAAATACATAAAATGATTCATGCATAAAATTTAAAATGTTGCATCAATTGTTTCCTGTTTTTATAGAGCCTGGGATTGAATAATGCTCCTTTGAAGCTGTTGAGTAGTGAAAATGAGGAAAACACTGAATTTGTGTAGAATGCTGACAATTTTGCAACTAAAGTGCATTTTCATTCAAAGTGAGCTATTCCTAATGAGGCTGACCTGGAAGCGACTGCCCCAAACCCCATAGGTACTGAAACAGGACCTCAGAAACTGTTGTGATAAATTCCTAATTCTGAGCACAAAGAAAGCTTATTTTCCTAGAGTTATACTGCACTTCATGAAGTGACCTCTTTGATCTTTGTTTTTCAGCTCAGTGACTACTGGACCCAATCTCTGAACAAGGAAAAGGCTATTTATTATCTTCCCTTTTCCCCTGGGGAAAGTGACTGGTATAAGTAGATTTTACTGTGATTTACTCTTTAGAGAGTTGATAAACATGTGTAAAAGCATACGTAAATACACCAGTTTGCCTATGTGTGTGTTTTGTGTGTATTTTAGACCAGGGTTTAGGAGGAAGAAAAGAAACAACTTGTGAATTCTATCTCTATGTTTGGGGAGGGCATCCTCTCAGTCATTCCCTGTGGCTAAGCATGGGCAGCAGAACTCCCTTTCTACCTGTACATATACCATCTGCAGTCCTGTGCTGTTGTTTGCATCCTCTTCGCTTGCATACAGTCTAGTCTGCTGTGTAAACTGGGCTGTTCCAAACAAGTTTACCACTGGCAAGCAATCTGGAATGAAACTTCAGCTGCTAATTGGGGCAGCAATGGATATCAGAGCCCAGAAGACAGTACAGCAGCACTGTCGTGGTTTGAGCTGCCCCCCCACCCCGGCGGGGCTGGAAGTGGTTGGTCCCAGGTGAGTTTCCAATCAGGGCCAATCAGAGCTGCGTTTCGCCCCTGTGAAATTAGGATATTACAAAAGCCAGAAGGAAGTGGTTGGCAGAGAGAATCAGAGCCACAAGGGGTGGCAAGGGACCCCCAAATCCGGGGAGCCCCTGGGCCTCCACAGCCTTGGTTTGGCCAGGGCCAGAGTGGTTTCTTTGCCACTTCCCCCCACTGCCCTGAAGAGACGGTGGTGCGGGGCTTGAGAGGTCAGCCGAGGGTTGGAACCAGTGTCCCTGGCAGGCAGGCACGGCATTGGAGCCGAGCCAGAGATGGGCCGAGGGGTGGCCTGGAGCTGCAGAAGCAGCAGAGATCGTGCAGAGTTGGAAGAATTCCAGGCAGAGGAGGAGAGAAAGACTTCAAGCAATCTCGCTGCCACTTTCCCCCACACACAACAGCGGTGGAGGAGGCGACCCTGAGTAGAGACTGAGCAACAGAGAGAAGGTCTGAGGGGCTTGGAGGAGGCCCTATGCAAGGTTTGGGTGGGAGCAGCTGAAAACCGAAAGAGGAATGCGGGGGGAGGAATGCCTCCCGTGACATGTAGAAGTCGAGCTGAAGCTGCAGCTGAAACAGAGAGAAACCAAACCAAGCAGGTTTTTTCTGGGTAAAGACTTTTGGTGAAAACTATTTGTGGTATAAAGACTGAGCAAAACCACAGAGAATCCTGCAACCTGGGGAGAAGAGTGGACTCGAAGTGGAGAATTCCCTGAGTCTTACTTCCTGGGAGGAATCTTCATGAACCAGGGGGAAAGGACTCAAAAGCTGACTCCCTGTAGCTCATGATGAAGACCTGGTGCAGCACGTCTTCCCTTGCAGTCCAGCAGGAGACCTTGGCAGAGGCTGAGGAGCTGGTGGGGGTGCAAAAGACCCCTTCCCCAATACCCCAATGAGAGAGAGACTTTAGCTATCGCCCTGATGGTTTTTCTTCTTCTGATTTGATGTGGGAGAGCCTCAGGGGTGGTAGAGATTGTATTAATACTGTGTATTTATTTGCTTTTTAGTTTCTATAGTATTTATTGTGTTAGTAATAAATTGTGATATAATTTCCCCATGCTAGCAGTTGTGTTATGTCTGAAAACCCTCTCATACTGAAGCAAATTGTGGGGAAGCTTGGAAATTGGATTTTTGGGGAGCTCAAACCACGACAAGCACAAACCCCCACATCAGTAACCAATACTTAAAGAAACTGAACAAGCGAATTTTTCACTGGCACAGATCAAGCTTATCTTGGAAGAGCTTATGAGGCATTGTAAAGTCAACAATAAAAAGTCACGAGATTATATTAATTTTCTTACAAGATTCCTTTAAACACTAGAGCAACGTCCTAAAATCACTAAAGTAAGGGCTAGAGTGACCAATTCCATTACTGTTGCAAATTTAAAGGAGGAAAAAAAAAGTATTTCTGAATTTATCATTATTTTCCATCTATCATCAGTTTGGCTTATTTCTGTGTCATACTCCATGTTGATAAATAATTTTGCTTTTCTTACAGATATATTCCATCTAGCTTATCATTAAGCATTCAAGAAATGGACAGTCATACTGGAGAGTTTAGTGTCTGTACAAGAGACGGTGTAATGCAAGTGAACAATTTAATTTGCAGAACAAGCGAAAAAAAGTGTATTACATTACTATTTGTTTGCTAACGTATGTCAAGGTCTCAGTCATGGGTTTAGTAGACACTATAAAATTCTCTATTGTTTTTCTTTCTCTGAGGGATGATATGATATTATATGATATAATCTACTGGTTATACTTAAGTTATAAAATTGCACTGAAAATTTGTTTGTTAATGTGGCCTAATCCAGGTATCCTTATTGGGATGAAAGTGTTTAACTCAGCAAAATTTAGTCTGAGAAACTTTTTTAAATAAAGCAGGATACCTGTGTGTGGCTGTATGCAGATATAACAACAATATTTGGTGTTAATCGTTCTGTAATGAAAGAAAACTACCTTAGTCTTCAATGTTTTTTTGCATACTTAGTCCTTTCCTCTTTGTACAAATGTATAAAAGCAGTATCACAGGCTGCCTGGCCATGGACATTAAAGCTCTCCACAAAGTATCCTTCTTGCCACCTACACAGTCATGGCCTTTGCTCTGGAGCACATTGGCATGTAATTAAAAATTTACCAAAGAAAAACAAATGTTTTATTTGGTATCTATTCCTTTTCCAACCTGTTTGCACTTGGCTGCGCTGTCTGGCAGCGTCCTGCTCTACAGAGTAGAGCTGAGAATTCAACTCGCTAAGCACAAATGAATGAAATGTTTCCTTGATCTCCACATTTAGTCATGTTTCAATGATAACATTGTATACAAATACAATAGAATGCTCTCCCTTACTTGCTATCCCTTACTCCTCCTTTCTTTAAATGAAGCTGCTGAAGTACTACAAAACAGGGAGTGATGTCTGTGAAGTGAGTAGCAGAGGAAATGCCTAACACATTGTTTTCCCTTTCTTCACTCCTGTGTCCATCTGGAATAAGGAGGATGCAACTTATCCTGGCCTGTCAGATCATTCAGAAAAATGCTATTTTGGCAGACATTCAGTAAGCCTCTTTTGTTACTTGATCCAGTCTCCCTATACCCTGGACATAAAGGTTAGCAGGATCCTCTTCCTCACATTGCACTAGTAATAATAAGGTTCCTCAGACCTAGACCTAAGAGGCTATCTGTTAGTTCTGCTTAGAATCAATTGGACGGCAGTCCTGCACAACACTTGGAACAGCATCACTGATGGCTACAGGAACTGCAGTGGTTGTGTATTAGCATATGACATAAAAATAAATGGTGTCACATCACTGATTTATTCAAAGTCTGTTAATTGGGTAAGTGATGAAGCACAGCTAAAAATACCCAAGAGAGGACTGAAAGAGGTTGGAGATGAATGGAATTCAAAAGGCATAGGTGAAATCTTAAAAGCCTGTGGCATTCATTAAGGCTAGCAATCACAACCTGACCTTGAAACGTGCATTCTTCTGGGATAGTGAAACCATGAGTTCCCACTAGTCTCATTTGTTCTGTCTTCTGAAAAGAGAAGTAGGCTCAAGACTATTTGCTATGGGAAACATTAATGCCAGCCTGATGCCATAAAGTTGGTTCAAGAGCTACCTGCCAAGGTCACCAGCATGTGTCTCATCTCATTTTATATTTGGATTTTTTTTTTTGTCCCAGTCTGTGTTTAATATATGATGTTCAGGAGCTGCTCTTGCTTCATACATGCTAAATTTTTGTAGGGCTCTGTCCTGCATTTTCTTTCGCAGCTGTTTTGTGACTCCACCAGAGACAGATGCATTACAGTGGTGAGCTAAGTGAACTCGTATGCAATACTGAATTCATAAGCAAAAAGAGATTCTTTAAGGCTTGTTGTGCCTTCTCTGTGCTTATATTGCCATCTCTTTCCAAGTTCCTTAGTACACCTCTTCTGTCTCTCCTCAGTCCCCTCTTGCATCCCTGATACACGCTGTGCTCAATCCCTCACCACCAGGCGGTATCCTCAGCCCATTCCTGTGAATGGGAAGTGCCTGTGGTTTGCTGTCTAGCTAAGCAAGAAACACTGTGTTTTGCAGGTTTGTGGCTGTGCACGTGCTGACTGTCTGGCTGTGATGCTGGGAACCCAGCTGGCTGCTGCCTCCTGAGAGCTGAGCAAAATAGCAAACAAAATAGCTAGGGATCAACCCCTCCTTGCTTTTTCCCTGAGCAGAAAATTCACTAGCCGAATGCTGATTTTGCAAAACTGGAAGGATGTTTTTACCCTTGAGACCTCTGTTCTTATGTCAAATGTATTTAAAATTAGTCGGAGGATTCAAAAGTTGTTAGACATGAACTAGCTGAGGGAATGAGGCCAAAACATTTCCTGTGTGACACAACACCAGTTTCTTTCTAAGTTCAAAACCAAAAAATAGATGTTATCATGACTCTCTGTTGTCTCCTTTTGGGAGATGTAGCGTGGGGAGAGGAGGGAAAGACATCACATGCAGCTGCAGCTGTGACTTGCAAGCTTGTGAGGATGAATTGCTGTTCCTAGAGCAGTGTCCTATACACTTTCTTTGCTTACATTGGGGATGAATTTAAAGGAGGTTCTAGGGTCAACACTCACCCCAGAGACTGTTAACTACACCAGAACAAACTTGTTTTACCACTACATGGTTTGTACCCTGTCCCAACACAGACAAGTTTGAGATTGCCTGTCTTCATTTCTAATCAGATCCTGCAGCACTGAAGTCTTCAGTGGAACTGAGCAACCAGTTGAAAAGGATTGATCTTCCAAACATTTGGAGCTCTCTTACTGTCTAAATGCTGAATGGTTTCTTTCCCACAGAATGGCAGTAACTGTATTTTTTGTTTTCAGATGTCTCCTCTCCTCTGTAAATCATTCAGTGGCTGCTGCATCCATTCTGAATCAGTTTTTGCTGATTTACAGTCAGTGGATATTAGCTTATTTATCAAACTCACACACAGAGGGCGATCAATACAACCAACAGAGGCAGTGATAAGGTGGTCATGCATCTGTTATGCCAGAATAACACATAAAACTGGGAAATAATCTTGTAAAACCTCCTCACATCGCAAAAGGAGATGGTTGCCGGATGTCAGAGGCTGTATCTGCACTGAGGGACCCACCAGTGCTGTGGGTAGTATGACTGCCCACACAGAACAGGGCAAATTTCATGGTGTCTCCCTTCAGCCTGTGTGAAGGTTGTGTGATGCCAAGGGAGCTGTGTGCTTTGCAGCACCTGCCACAAGCTGGTTGGTTGATTGCCAACACCCATGGACAGTGTTGTGAAGGGCAGAGGCTTAACCATGCCAGACTCATTGTGCAGTAAGTCCTCAGGCAGACCAGTCTGTCTGATAGCAGTCTAAGACTTTCAGAATTATGAACTCCATGTATTTGAAACATCAGTGCCCAACTTTTCTATACTTTGTTTATAGGCTGAAGTATTTCTCAGCAACAAGGACATTGCTCATGTCTACCCATTTACTTCTAAGGCAGTTGCTGACCACTGTTTTTTTAATATATGTAGGATGTTCTCTGTGCTCAGAAGAATTTTTCTCTGGGCAATAAATCCATTTTCTACTACAACAGAGCCAAGGTGCTCTTTGGTAGACCTGTCTACAAGCTATCACTAACCCAAGCCAAGTTAATACTTAATTAAGAGAAAGAACTCAGCCCTCAAAACATGGCTTTTTTTCACCACTTTGGTCTTTCCTATTCCCACTATACACAAGAGAACAGTTCTCCTTGATCTGCAGTTGAATTAGTGTGCTTTTTTAGTACCCCTGGACTTCAAAGTGCCTGTGCCGCTTTTGAAATATGACTTCAACAACTTGGAAAAGTACCACTTGTTCCTACTTGAAAATTAGGATTTTTTTTATATAAATGCACAGACATTTCTGAGGTTCCTTCATAGCAGGAGCCACTGGAACTTACACAGGAGGTGTGGGGGAATGTATGTAGTTTTTTATGGTTTTGGGGAGGCAAACTGATTTTCCAGACAAGTGATGTAGATATGCAATTATTTGTACATATTTGAAAATGTGACTATCTGTGAATATTCATATTTTATTTGCAGATGATCAAATGTTGTAAATGTTGTGAATGTTGTCTGATTTATAGATCGGGTACTGTCTCTAAGTCTGCTGCTGCTACAGTTTCATTATGCCTGTGCTCAATGAGAAATGTTCTTTTTCTGTGACTTTCAGTGATCCCAGTGAATTATTATAGCATAAAACTAGAGTAAATGAAAGCATACAGAATTGCAAATCTGCATTCATTTAGTAGGAAGAGCTGCCAGTCTTTATGAGACCAAGCACAGAATTGATATTCATGATATTTTAGGGAGGAAATGTAAGTCTAACAAGTCAGAGCAGTTCAGCAAGCAAGTGGAGGAAATTCAGCGTCTGGGAGTGAAACAGAAGATTGTCTGCTGCAAGCAACCACATCAGCTACTTCATTTTCTCCTCAGCATTCTCCAAATTTATTCCATGCCTTGTAAAGGTAATTGTTACACACCGACCAAGCCCACTCTGCTGGGTAGGAGTCAGTCAGGTGCATGTGCAAATCCCCAAGCACCACCTGCTTTACATTGCACTGGGTCTTCACCATGAAAAACATATTGATGGGCTCTCAGTCGTAAGGGCATGTTCCCAAACACCCTGTTTCATGTGTGAATTGGTGGTCTGAGAGTTCTGGCTGTCTCACCATACCCTGTTGGTGGCATTCAAGACCAGGTTGGATGGGGCTTTGAGCAAGCTGGTCCAGTGAAAGCTGTCCCTGCCCATGGCTATGGGTTGTAACTAGATGATCCTTAAGGTCCTTTCCAACCCAAACCCTTCTATATGACTCTGGTTTCACATCAAACCCTATGGAGATAACCTTTAATTAGCTAAAGGAGAAAATCCAGATACCTCTCAGGAGTTTCTAAGCATCAACAAGTTTACAGTTGAAAACATTGCAAAATTATGACAAATACTAAGTGGGCCAGGATAAAGCCATTAAACATGACTTTGCTCCTCCTATAGAACAGAGCTTAGTCTCAGGGCTTGTATGCCCACTTACTAACTCCTGGATTTTATGTGGGGAACTGTGCACTAACAAGGTACAGAGCTATTTTTTATACTACTCAGTGCTGATTAGCTGGAAGCTGAGCACTGAAAACTGTGCTAATTGAACAACCTGTGATTTGAAGGTACAAATAAAAGGGCATTCAATGTGCCTAGCTTGGCCCAGGCAGACTCATGGTTCCTATTACTACCTTAATGCCAGTATGAGGAGGTATATATTATTATTTGTCACTATTTCTTTCACCATGTATTTCACTTGCACTGAAATTAAAAATATGTAGAGTGGGTGACTTTCCCCAGAGCTCATCTCATCTCATCTCCAACAGCTGATCCACAAGATCCAGTGTATGTGTACCTGTTGTATATAAGGAATGAATAAAAAGAATGTTGTTGAAGTTGCATTTAATTTAAAGTTATTTAAGTGGTTCAGAAATAGGTTAGCAGTTCACCTTTCAAGAGGTGACTCTTCTCAGCTGCCATGCTTTTTTTTCCATTTAGCTGGAAATACAGGGACCCTAAGATAGGATGCGGAACATTTTCACTCATCAGGAGGCTCCTAGGTGCTTTTGAGAGGCACTGTTAGGTTTTGGCACGTAGGTAAAGCTTTGAGTTAGCATTGTACTTATTCTTACTCAGTTGTTACTTTAGGGAGAAAGGTAAGCCAGTGGCAGGTGTGGAAAACCCAGCAGAAGGGAGGAGGCTGGGATGTGGCCAGGGTGTGCAAGTCAGGTGCAGACAGTGGCCTGGCTTCTTCTTCCACTGTACCCTCCTGTGGTCTCCCATGGGCATGACTGCAAGGCCTGTGCCAGGGAGGTGCATGGAAAACAGTAGCATTTTGCAGACTGTTGGCTGACTGAGGTTATGGATGCTAACTGATATTGCTCCTAAAGTATTTCCAGCCTAGGTAAGGAGGTAAATTCTGTCTATATTTATGCTTATAGGTGCAAGACTGTTCTGGGCTTTTACACATGAGGAGTCCAACAGTGGTCCTAACTAGAGCCTTCCTTTGTGAGGAAGGCTCCTTTAATAAATATTTCTTGCAATTTTAATTTTTTTTTATTTTAGAAGAAGATGTGAGAATTATAAAAAAATAATAAATGTAAGGATACATGAGTACAGAGTTTGTCTTTTGCAAATTATACTTTATCCAGTGTCTAAAGATGAAAACATAGATCGAGTATTAAACTGCCTGTGATTCTGAATCTTTTGCTGAATATATTACAGGTTAGGTACAGGCTTTATGAATTTACCAAGTAGTAAAATCAAACTCCTTCTACACAAACCCTTAATGGCTATTTTGTTTTTGAAATAGCCAGCATAAATTATATAGTTTAATGTACTTTTAAGCTTCTTGCCAGCTTAGTAGGCTATGTGAGTGCACGAGGAAATAACTGCCAGACTCTTTTGGGAAATACTACAGAATTTGTGAAAAAATTATATAAACCAAACTTTAATAAAATAATTCTGAATTTATTTACAAGACTGACAACTGTCTGCTGGACCTGGTGTACTGGTTGAAATTTTCCTTGATGTTTAACCTCCTTAAAGTTTTGGAATTTCATAGTTCAGATATTTGTAATACTGCACATAATCTGGAGGGGGGTTTAAAATTATGTTAATAGAAGATGTTATGAGTGTTCTGGCTTTATTAGATTCACAGTACAAGCAAGTCCTACATGACAGTAAGAAGAAAATATTGTCTCATTATAGGAGCAAGTTCTAAAACTTCTTCTATAGGAAGAGAGATCTAATTGTTGTATATTGCCATAAGTAAGTATATCTGATATAGGTGTTTACTATCTGTCTAATATGTGTTTAATACAGATCTGGTATAGACATTTCCATACAAACATTTCATATTTTAAACATACCTTTTGTTCTGAGGGCATCTTTTTCCTGTGGATGATATGAACTTACAGACTCCGTATTGTGAATATTATTAATATACCTGTAAGCCATTTTGCAAGCTGAGGAAAAGAACATTTTCAGTGGTCTAGGGGGATAACATTACAGGCAGTACAAGCCATGGTGCTAGATTAATAGGTCTCTTTATGAGGAGAAAGGATTGATGATGGGATGTTAAGCAGAGGCACACAACACCAACACCTTTTTGGTATTTCAGCAGAAATACCAGATAAACATAATTTATGAGTGATGAATTGTAGTGGAAATAACATGCAGTAGATCAGAGAATGAATGAGTGGGATGTGCTATCCTGTGAATTCGATCTAGTTTGTGAAACAATTTGGGAGGAAACAGAGGTTCAAAGACTGTCGGACTTGATTTTATTTTTCGAACTCTTCGATCATATGTAAGTGTGCAGTATTTTATTGTTTATCTTCCCAGATAAGTTTACATTTTTGGGACTTTTCTCTTTGACACAATGTCATGAGATTAGGCGCAAATGCCAATAAAGAAGAAAAAATAAAGGAAATGAGCTTTTTCCACTAAGAAACAGACCATACTTGATAAGCGCCTTAGGTTAGTTTATGTGTTTCCTTTCTACTGAGTGTGTAGCCTGTTGTGAAGCCACCTAGAGCTGTATGTTCCACTCTGTCAAAAGACTTGGTAAGAACATGGCCTGTGGCCAGCATCTAGGTCTGTCATCTCATATGCCCAGGCATGCAAAGGTGCATCTGAGCAGCCCTGGGAAAGAGAAGAGCAAGGAGAGAGCTGTGAGTAGAACAGCTGTTCCAGTAAGCCATGTTTTGTAAACAATGTGGGTTTGTGTTGTGCTGAAGATTCAGACTACTTTTAACCCAGGTACAGCTGATCAAGTGTAGCTCAGTGATGATGAAATCTGACTCAGGGTCACACTGTCGAATTCCAGTTCTGCATTTAACTCATCATCTCACTTAGCTCCTTCCTGCTTCTGCTTCCTTGTTGTAATGTAAGTATCACCAGCTACCACAAAGTGGCTCCTGTATTAATTTGTGGGTATTTCTAAAGCATTATAAAGACACCAGTGTGATGAAAAGCATTAAATCTGAAATTTACCCTGGTTCTTAAATGCCACTTTCACAAATTTTATTGCACTGCTCATCACAGTGCAGAGGAATCATAGCCTGTCAGCTTCACAGATTGCTTTTGTTTGTTTCACAGAACATTCTCAGTTGGAAGTTGGACCCACAAAGATCATTGAGTCCAACTCTTAAATGAAAGATCCATACAGAGATCGAACTCATGATCTTGGCATTATTAGCAACATGCTGTAACAAACTGAGCTAAATTTGGCTGTAGAAGATGCCAAAAATGTCTATACAGAAAGAGGTTCAACAAAGGTAGAGCTTATCTGGGCTGATGACACCCTGCACAACACTACATATTTAAATTAAATTTTTTTTAGGTTGAATCAATGTGTGTCCCAACATTCCCTGAGAGATCAGCTCACTGGGTATTATAACACCCTAAGAATCCTCTTAGATGATTTCCCTGTCATCAGAGACAAGTACTTCATAACTGGACTATCTCAAGAAAAAAAAAGAGGAGCAAGACTTAAAGAAAAACCTTGCAGCTGATACCAGGTTTGTATTATGTTTGCAAGAGTCTTCCTGAGGGCCAGAGTCCTCAGTCAGTGAATATTACTATGTAAAGGTGAATACATGTTTGTAAAGGGAATGATAGTCTGAAAGTGCCTTGAGCAGTGTGTTCTGCCAGTGTTCAGGCAATTTTTCATGGATGAAGAATGTGTACGGCCAGAGTCTCCTGCGAAAGCTGGCATACAGAGAAGGAAAACTTTGAAAATGTGCTTGTTTCTAATAATAAGCACTACATATAAGGGGAAAACAAATAGATAATCTCATTTTTAGGATGTAAATCCTCTGCTTTAATGATTAAACCTAGGCAGTGAGGGTTGTTCTGCCCTTAAAATTTTATTTATTTGAGATTTAAATGGAACCTGTTAATAAGTTGCAGACATGTGACTTGTCAGAAGTTAGGAAAGGAGAGAAAGAGCACGCAACAGCTAACAAGATGACCCTGTATCATCTGCTCCTTTCAGAAAGCACAATTTTTTGGCCATGTCACAAGGACCTCCTTCCTCAAAACTTGTGTCCTTCTGCTGACTCCTTGTATATCTCCGGGTTCCCCATGTTAGCACCAGCAGACAGATGGTTTTAGAACTACTAGTCCCCCAGGACACTGGTTTTGCTTTTGGTCATCTTGTTCCCCAGCAACAGAGAGGCTCATCAGGAAACACAGAAAAAAACGTGTTAAGGTTCAGGCAGAAGCTTGTGTCGATGACAAAAGCTGGAAGTTGTAGTTATGAGCCCAACAAATCATGAAGGTTGAGAAGGTGATTGTCACCCCTCCCCTGTGGTTTAGCTGTATGCCAGCTGCACGACAGTTTTGGGCTAGTTCTTATCTGGCTAGTAGTTGCTGGGAAGTAACCCCATCACAGGCTCATGCTACAGGCTGATTGTTTTCCTATATCTACCTATTTTTAGTGGGTGATTAAAACACTGTATTTTGTACTCCTGTTTCAGATGCCCTGAGAAGCTTTTAAACTGTATTTTGCATATTATCATAAGGAGTTGTACACTGAGTTCAGCTGCAGAACTTAAAGATCTGCAGTTCATGCACTGCCTGCTACTCCTGGAGTCACGGGGATGTCATGCAAAGAATAAAGCAATGGTGCATCTCAGGAGCATCCAACTTGTGACAGAGAAGGCCCTCCAGGGCATTGACTCTGCTGGGATAATCAACACACAGAGCTGCAAGTCATTGCATTGTGCACCCAGATTAGGTATTGGCTTGTGCCTTTTGGACCTGTAACTTTTCAACAGCAGGAAAATATTTCAGTACCCTAAAATACTTTGTAGAGTTACACTGTTACACTTCTTCAAAACAGTTAGTATAAACATATTCACTTCTACATGTTAAAATGAAACATTCAAGACAATGAAATATCCTAGAAAATAAGCATGTATACATATGTATTCTTTTTTATTTCCCTAATAGCACTGAAGTTTCTGAAGTTGTCTTTTCTCCTCCTTCGACACTTGCCTGTGTCTCTCCCTCAGCTTGTGACCCACATTCACTTCCATATCACTTCCATATCACTTTTATGCTGCTTTTCTGTGCTTCATATACAAAGGAAGCCAAGAGCAAAACCTTATGTACTGGAGGTAGACAGATGTGAAGGTGTCCAGAGAGCAGTGAGTGTGGGGACAGCTTGGGACCTGGGGATGGCTGCAGCATGGGGATGGCTGCAGCATGGGGATGGCTGCAGCACGGGGACCAGGGACCACTGAAGCGTGGGGCTCTTCTCATCTGCATCAACCTGCCCTGCACAGGCTGCTACAGAAACTGGCATTCATGCCAGAAAGGGATCTGCAGGCAGCTTGAGAAAAGGTTTTAATTAAAAATGGCTCCGGTCCTTTCAGCTCCTCTGGTCTTCTTTTGTCCCCACTTAATCAGTTATTACGAGTTAATGTTTCACTTTCTGGTTTTGTTTAACCAATGCCAAGAAGCACCTTGTAGATAGCAACTGTCAATTAGTTATGATGAAAGCAGAAATGTAGCTTCCATCTTGTACACCAGGAGTTAATTCAATTACTTTCCTATCTTGTGAACTGTTCCTGCTGCCCGCATTTGTGGCTGCCTGGTGCTTCTGGTGGTGAGCAGGCCCTGCCTTCCCTGTCCCTCCCTCCCTTCCTCCTTCTCTCCCTCTGAGAAAGACCTGCAACTGGGTGGAAGAAGTAGTGGATGTGGTGGATGAGAGGAAGGTGGCTGGTTACAGCAGAGGAAATGCAGGGAAGAAAAAAGATCAGCAGGATGAAGGGAAGGCTGTGGATAGTAGTCTGTGTCCACCCCTGCTGGCTTACCTAAGCCAGTATCCCTTAGAAAAAGGCACAAGCACTGGCTGGGTATACCAGGAATGTTATCTTACAGAAGATAGTAAAAGACTCCTGCAGCAACTGCTGTCTTAAAAGTAAGTGTTGGAAGCATGAAGAAAGAGGACAATGAAGGACAGCAGTTTTTGTGCAGTGGTGCCATCCTGTTCTTCCCTTCTCCTAGCCCTTTTTTTTTGTTCCCAGATTTGGCATATGAAACTAGGTCAAGGCTCTTAGCCATACAAGTCTTAAAAGTACTAGTCACTCTGTGAGCATGATGAAGCATTTTTGGGGTGTTTTAGGGTTTTTTTTACACAGTGTAGAAAATCTGTTCTATTAGTGATTAAACTCTGTTTTAGCTGTTTCTTGGGAAACGACAGTGCAAATTGTTCAGCTGTTTCTGAGGTAGGCGGTACCTGGGCTTATCTAGATGCAGCAGGCTGTCCTTTTCACTCTGAAGGAGTTAGGTGCTTCCTCACACCAGGGTGACATCGTGTTACAGAGAAGTCACCCTTAATATCCTGTGATGAGGTGGGGAAGTACAGCACCTGTGACAGGCAGTTCACAGTCCTTGACTGCCGAAATCAGTAAAGATAAAGCACATCTGGATGGCGGGTGTGTTTCTGCCTTTGGAGGAAACTGTGGTCACCCTGTTTTCTCTTGCCGTGCTGGTATCGTTTATGTGTTGTGACGTAAAGCAGAGGAAATGGAGAGTGTGAATACTGATCTCACCCTAGAAAGGATCTGGTTTCCTTAGGTACAATTTGTGCTTATCATTCTTGTGCAAAAGTTAGTAGGTCACAGCTGGTTAAACAAACACTCCCCAATTATGATTTCCATGCTTACAACAGAGTATTTAACCTTTCATTACTCCTTCCCACCTAAACCAAAGGTCTATTTTTTGCATTCAGCATTATGCTTTTCTTTTTCCCCAAGGAAAAGGAAAAAAAAAGATTAAAACTCCTGTAAAATTCACTTCAGAAAGACATGAACCTAATCTCCAAGGTGAATTTATATCTCTTATTTCAGAATGTACTAACTTCATATTGTACTTCATCTTCATGTATATGAAGACAAGAAATGGTACATTGTATATAAAAACAGAAAAGTACATTATTCATGTATTAAATGTTGTATTTTCATGTCTTCTGGCAAAAAAAAAAAAGTGGGCTGCCTACTAGTAATTGCACATCCTATTTTAAAATAATGATACAGATTTTTAATGTGTCAGTTGCATTGCCCTACCTGTTTCCTGCTCTAGCCAGCAAAAGCATGTTCCTAGGGGAAGAGACCCTGAATGCCCTTGGCACAGCAGCTCACATCCTTGCTTTATAAATTAGATGCTTTAAGAAAGTTTCTTCCAAATGTCTCTCAAATTCAGTGAATTTTAAAGGTCAAACCTTTACCTTGTACTCTACACATCAAAGCTAAATCATGTTATGTCTAAAACACTCTTGATCCAAATCTTAGAGGCAAATCTTATGTTCAAGCAACATTTTTATTTTTTTTTTAAAGTCTTTCTGGTAAATGACAAGCAGAAAGAAGCCCCAAAATACTGAACATTTCTCCGTTCTTACAGTAACTCAGATCCTTTCATTCTCAACCACAGTCTCTGCTGTCTCAAGATGGATGCACTTCCCTTAACTTGTGGATCATCCCTCACCCTACCAAAGGGCTGATCATGCTCAAAACACTTCCAGAGAAGGTCAGCGTTTGCTAATGCTAAAAGAGATTCTGTTCTAGGCACTAAGCCATGCACATCTTTTCACATGCATTACAATTGAGCTTGTCACTGGAGATGAGGAAATAACCATCAGCAGTTATAATCTGGATGAAGCCAGCATGTGCCACTGATAAATGGTGTTGATGTGGAGTACCTGCCAGAAACCACAAAGTCTTGGTCCTCTTGGTTTAGAGGTAGCAATGAAAGTAAAAGAAAAGGAAGGATCCTTTAGTTTAAAATCAGAAGTTATTAAACCAAAACCCAGCCACCCAGCCACACAAATATTTCCTATTTATGAAATTATTCCCCATCCCACCAGTTTGTGTAGTATTGTCCCCGTCCCTGCGTATACAGAAGCGTCAGACCTTTTAACTTATTTCTGTGGAAATAAGGAGGAGAGGGAACAGAAGGTAGGAGGTACCTGGGCTGGTCCTGGAAGTGCAGGAGCTGGGAGAAAGGACTGCAGAGGGAAGGCTGCCTGACCGTGTCTATCTGTTTGGATAGATATAAATACTGAAAAAAGTAGTTGTAAGAGGCACTGGGGAAGCAGTTTTTTAACCAGAGTCTGTGACACTAGCTGGGAGTGATATCCTGAGCCTGAACAAAATCCAGTGGCTGACCTTGCTCTGGGGTCCCCAGTGTCATCTTATGGAGGTCTTGTTTGGTGTCTGGGAGCAGTTGTGTCCCGAGAAACAAAAATATTTGCTACTTTGATGGATTTGCTTAGGAATGATTACCTGAAAGATTTTATTTGTGCCTTTATCTTGTCTGCAGGCTGCTCTCAGAGCTCCCCACCTTAGCTTAGAAATGGTTGATGCATTTCACCACATGGTTTCATATCTCCTGGCTTTTACTCAGTTAGGAAATTCCCCAAACTGCTTTTGTGTCTTAAACCCAGAGCCTCTGACCCCAGATTGTGGAGGACCAGCTTTGTCTTTTAATATCTCCAGATTTTTTCCCTTATGTATTTTTCTCTTTTGTGAGTAAGATTTTTATTATCACTTCTGAATTTATCATCTTAAATTTTCATTTTGGAAGGAAGGAAGGAGTCAGTGAATCATAAATGCTTGTAACAGCTTTTATTTTACTACTGTCCTTGTGAATGTTTGATTTTGAAGTGGGTTTATTTTCTTTGACAAAAACCACTGCCTGTTAGATGGTTTGAGCTCATTGTGCCAAGTGCATATCAGTAACTTCATTTGTATATGACTGAGAAAGCTCACGTAAATTAGCATGCTTAATGAGCTTTGAAACAATCGAAAAGGCTGAGCTCAGTGATCAGTGAGAAACAACATAACCAGATGTAGGAGGAATATCATGTGCAATGTATTTCAATTTCAGACATATCTAATGTGTTCTTAGCTACCACACTTTTAAAACAGAAAATATGGACAACGATAGAGCCCTCAGTGCTCTGCTGTCTCTATAACACATTTTGTACAGACAGTTTTACTGCGTTGCTCATGACGAAGAGATCTTTTGGGTTGACGCTGCTGAGGAATAATTTCGCTCTCCTCCATTTAACTTCCCTCAATGACGGCAGGCCCTTCAGTCTGACAGAGAGAACACTGGGTTTCTATAACAGGTACTTCCAAGTTAAATCACTTCTGCAATTACTGTCTCGGGAGGTAGTCCAGCCCTGTGCACACATTTCCTACAAACACCAAGTAAGAGTAGGTACTCTTGTAAGGGTAATGACTTGTAGAGACCAATTGCTTTGAGAATTTTTTTTGCTAAGTTTAAAGGGAATAAAAAAACTTTAGAGCCTCTGCAGGAGGCTTGTTACCTTGCAGGATTGAGTTACAATAATATTTTATTAAAAAAACATTGGAAAAGTTGTGCCTCTCATTTCTTATCAGACAGTAACTAGCTTAGGTCTCTGGAGTAAGTAAAATGCTGTCTCAGGACCTGATTCTGCTTGTGTCTGGCAAACCTAATCTTGATATACCACTATCCTTGCTAGCATTTTATAATAATTAACTTTTTAATATGAAAGGTTAATGAAAGAATGGATGCATGGGCAAATATCATGTATTTGGGAAGAGTCGGCACCACTTTTAGAAAGTGCAGTCATGCCTTACAAACATATTGGGGTTCTCTGATGGTGTTAACAAGCACAGCTGAAGGGTTGATACAGTTTGTCTGGATTCCTTGAAAATTTTAATAGCCTCAACAGAGGCTCTTAAGGAGTCTGAGCAGCCACTGGATATGTGAGGAGATGGTTGTTGAGATTTAGGAAGGAGAAGGCTGTAAACGGACAACTTTAGTAGTGGATAAGGAAGGCTCCCAGTGGCTTCCCACAGGAGTTTGAGCTTTCTCCTGTGCTATTCAGGTGCTCATAGATAAAGACACTGAAGCTCCAGTGGTGCTGTGTGTGCATGGTACTTTGATACCAAGGATATCAAGGGCAAGAGCTGGCTGCAGAAGGATCTTACAAAATAGAGTGGCTGCAAAACAAAACAGCAGATGAAGTTCAGCATGTTGGTAAAATGACGCATCTGGGGGAAAAAAAGCAATCCCAATGTATAAAATTATAACCTCTGACTTGATCAGTATATTGACCATGTAGTAATGAAACCTCGAAGTTACAACAGAAAATTCTGTCAAAACTTCAACTCAGTAGTGATAAAAAAAAAAATCAAATTGATTCCCTTTATGTGAGGAAAAATAAGAACACCACTACACCACTGAATAAGTCTGTGTTGATGAGCCTACACAGTTCTGGTCCCCACCTGAGGAAGGACAGAGAACTTGGTAAAGAGCCATACAGTTGCTGGTTGAAACAAGAGGTATGGAGAGCCCCATAAAACTGTCAGTCAAAGGCAGTGAATGAACAAGGAGTGTTTGCTCAAGGTCTTTTCCAGTGTAACATGCACAGGTGAACAGCAGGTAGGCAGCTCTGAACAACAAAACCAAAAAGGGGTTTCTTGCACATGACTTGTAATCAGGCTGTAGAACACAGAGAGAGCCTGCACAGGCTCGTGGAAGACAAATCTGCCAAGGATTATTAAACATTTAGCAATCACCTCTGGCTGGGGAAATGCCCGAGCTACAAATTCAGGGGGGTCGTGAGAACATCGGTGGGAAATATCATCATAAGCTTGTTCTGGAGATTTTTGTAATCTTCTCATGAATCTGCTTTTGATCACTGTGGGAGGCAGGACTCTGAGCTGATGGACCTTTGCTCTGACGCAGTATGACCACGCTTGTGCTGTTCAGAATGTATTTGTAAACGGAAGATTCTTCTGGAGATTTGCAAGGATATAAAATTACCTAGTGCTTTAACTTCTATTTTTTCCTGATTAAAATACTGTAAAGGCAATTGATGAGGGGAAATGTTTTCCTCAAATAAGGAATTGTGTGTTAACAGGAAGTAAGAAGAAATTCAGAATATCAGCTGTTTCACCTTTCTTGTTCCTTACTGCCAGTGCAATTAGTTTCCATATTCTTCACATCAGGGCTCACAGTGTGACACTAAATCACATTTAACCTCTTTTGAACTTCTGTGCCAAGTTCAATCTCAGAAGCTGTTATTTGTCCCTATAATTCTTCAGTTAGTCCTGCAACTGATACAAACTCCACGTAATTTTTAAAAACACTTGTGTGTGTTTGACAAAAACAAAAGAACAAGATCCTTGCCTTAGAGTTGCCATTCAAAGGAGGATGTGCAGCTACAGAAAGAATTGCAGTCTAGATTGCTTCTTATATTTCAAGAACTGGTTGAACAGGGGCTCTTTTTTCTTTCTTCTTTTTTTTTTTTTTTAGATCATGAGAATGAACTACAGGAGAAACAAGGGTGACAAAGAGGGTGTAATGAAATGACAAAGTCATGTCAAATCTTGGTTGAGTAATACATTTACATGACACATAGAGTGCAGTAAAAGGTAGCCTTATGTGTGGGATTGCACAGCACAATGCAATCCAAGCATGAGGAGCCAGCTGGGTTCCAAAAGTGTTGTACAGCTGTGTAGGAAGAGCATTTGACAATTTAATTGGGTGCTGGAGCCCCTGCGCTGCTGTGTGAGCCCAGGTCTCATAAAATCAGTGGGGAGTGTTGCTACTAAACCTGGTTCTGGACTCCAAGCATTCTTTAATTTAGGTTCCAAAGCTTCACAAGCACTTTTGAAAACTTTGAAAGGTTTTAGTGGCTCTCCCACTTTGTATGGAAAATTTTCTTAATATCTGAAATAGGATGCAGTAGAGCTTCTGGATTATTATCCAGTCTACATGAGTATTCCTCTCCAATATCTCAGACATATGTTTTGCTGTAAATGTCCTCAGTCAGAGGCACTTTCACACGTGTATCTATATCATTACTATTTGCACCTATTTGTTTTAATCAAGTCTGCCACTACCCCTCTGAGTTGCTACCATGCTGGTTATGATGAGGTGCAAGTAATTTTGTTATAGACCATTTGGAGAATTTTGAAGTCATCTTACTTCTTTTTTAATACAAACAGAGAGACATTTTTGTCCTTGGGGAATATTTCAGCCTACCAGAGTATTACAGACAGAATACACATGCGCTGCCTCCATTGGGTAACTCCGTGATTCAGAGTGCATTTGCTTCACAGCTGTGACTCCCACACCTTCTGGATCCTCAAATCTGCAGGGTGAGTAAAGTGTACTCTCAGATGCACTCTTCCTTCCTCCATTTGCCTTGAGTTTCTTGGAGAACAGTGTCCACTTCTTTTTGGTGTTCTTACTCCTTCCCTACTATGGTGCAAAGAATCTAACCACTAACAGCTAATTAAAAAATTCCCATGATCACAGCTTATTAACTTGATTCTCCAGTAGGAGTTCTAAAAAGCACTGTCTACAGAAGTGAATAATAAAAACTTGATATGGAATGTAAACACACTGATGTCACCAAAATGGAATTATTCTGCATGATAGATGTCGGTGATTCTCCCAACTTTCAGTTTTGAGTAATTACCCTTCTGAGCTCTCTTATCACCTGGCAGCACAGTTTTGTTAGCCCAACGTGTCTGTCATGGTTGTGTGCAAGATATTTAGGTGGAGTAGTATTCTTAGATACAGCACCACATGGAGTTACATAATGCCAAATTACATACCTATGTGCTCAAGAGGCACCTTGAATGACACCAGCAAAAAAAGCTGGTGTCACGTCAGGGAAAGTAAAGATGAGTCTTGCTGACAATATTAGCATGTTCCAAGGTAATAGGCAGTTTTAAATAATCATTCTGACCTCATGATTCTTCATTTTAATGCCATCCTGCTAATTATCCAATATTACATACTACCATTATTCACCTTTAATAATGCCTTTCCCAAATAATGACATATAGGAATATAATTTTCTGCCTTGATTTAGGTGACACATAGGACCTACTTAGCATAACTGAGAAGCAAGATTTGTACTGGCATGCAAAATCTGGGTGTCTGATGAATAAGATGTCTGATGCCTCTGAGGTAGGACCAGCAATAAATGATTGAGAGTAGGTAGGTAAGGACATAGGAGCTATTCCGTGGAGGCAGAAGTAGCACAGCATCTTGGTAGGAAATGTATTCTTAATTAATTCTTAAAGGAATTAATCTTATTGTTTCTTTCCCAAGGAGTGATAACAGATGCTTCTCTCTTTTCTAATACATGGCCTACTTTCAAAGTCAGAGCAGAGTGTAACACATATCAAATATCAGCTTGACCTCTGAGTTGCCTTTTCCTCATCATATTAGATGGGATTCTCAGAACAACAGAAATGTTGTTCTTATTTATGAACAGTCATCTCACTCATACATTTTCCTTGAAGGACATTCCTAATGGATGGAGGATTGTTTCCAGTCACTATCAACAATGCAATTAATATAAATTACAACATGCAGGTACAGTGAGACAGCAGCCTTGTGCTTACGCCCAAAGACATAAAGATAAGATGATTCTATGATGCAGGAATAAAGCAAGCTAATACTATCTCATTTCTTTTCTGTTTTTAAAAAACAGAAGTTAAAAAAAATCTCCCCTTTTTCTGTCCAAAAGCCCATCTTACCATTTGCTTCACATCTGACCTTTCTTCAAGTAGAAGTGAGTATTTTTATTGATAATGAGCCTATACCTAGCCTTTTTCTAGTGTGCTAGAACCAGAGAATTGCATAACTTTCATGCACGGGCACATATGTTTTAGGACCATGGGGCTAAAAACTTGATACCCATTTATGTTTCTAACACAAAAAAAATTTGTGCTGGCAGTTATCTGAGGTTTGCTATTACTGGTGAAGCTCTGACACCAGAACTTATGAGACCTTCCCTTCCTCTCCAGCTGTGCCTGTGCAGCCTGAGTGATCCAGGCCAAAGGGTTGCTCGTGCAGAGCTGGTGATGATGCAGTTTCCAATGGAGGATGTACTACAGAACAGCCATGGCTGTGCTGTGAAGGAGGCACTGACTGTCAAGTTTCATTATCTCAGAACCAGAAGGTGCTTCTAACAGTTCAGTTTGTTTGGGACTATACAGCTTCTATGCAGGACTCCTCTTAGTTTTTGCAACCATATCTCTGTGAACGTAAGTGACCTAGACCTGAGGCGTGCCATAATAACCTCACCTACTCCTGGACAGCTCGTAAGAAGCAAAGGGAACAGTGTTGTCTCATCAATCCTGAGTGCTCTTGAGAGAAGCCCTAGTGATAGATGCCCCTTGAGGACCTGTTGGTACCTTCAGACTTCTGGAGAAACCAGCGACTGTCCTGACTTCCTCCCACACCCCACCGAAGGACCAGCTCTTTCTTTTCAGTACAAAGGGAAAAGCAACAGCCTGGCCACTCTCTAAAGCTGAATCTAATCGAGGAGAGGAAAGGTACTTCCAGGCTGTACTTCCCTGAGTGGATGTGTTTGTGAGGAATGGCTGCTGGGGGCACCTAAAGCCTGCCAGAAACTACATAAAGATTTGTTTCAAGGAATGGGGAATGATTCAAACTGTTTGTGATGGGAAACAAATGCACTGATTGATTTGTAATGTAAAATGAGTGGAAAGGACAAATTTACTTATTTTAGGGTCTGCTTCCTTCATGATCTGACCTAAGAGTCTGATTTCTTTAACAGCACTCTTACTAGCGACCAAGGAGAGACTGATGCTGTTGAAGTGATCCTCTTGAGGAAAGCAGCAATAAAACAAAGGATTTAACTTCTGTGAAATTTTATCCCCATCTCTGATGTATGCGAGTACCCATTGCAGTCAAAAAATAGGCCCCTTTTTTCCTGTATTGTGCTCTGAATGCTGAGGCTCTGTTGCAAGTTCCAATTGCACAATAGCTTGTTGCATGTCTTGTCTCACTGTGTATCTCATGATATGATACTAAGCACAGAAAGTCATGTGAAAAGCTTGACACAGCTTTCTGAAACAAAACATTTCCCTGGGACTTCCAGCAGAATTAGGTAGAAACAGTTGACACTCAAGTGCTAACTGGCTGCATAATAGCAAAAGGGCTGCAAATTTTGCTGAGGCATCATGATCTGGTTGTATCACTTAACTTGCTGAGATCTTCTCTGATACTGTGAAAGCAACTAGAAATATTAAAGGCAGAAGAGGGTGTGCCGAAGCTGAGAATTGAGGGAATCAATACAGTTCCTCTCTACAATGAATTCTGTGAGCAATAAGGATAAGTTACCTTAGATGCAAGAATATTCCAGAGTGGCTGAAAAGAGGAAAAATAAGTAATGTCACTGCCTTCTCCATCTATTTTCCTCCTGTCTTCATCTTTCATTTACCTTTCTTTTCTCTTGCAAAGTCTACCTTTCTTTATTTTTGCTTATAATTAGCCTCATACTTTCACTTTCCTCTAAAGGCTCGTTACCTTCTGTTTCTTTGTTTCAGTACAGTTGTTTTTTACCCTCTTTCAATGTCTATTCAGACTGTTTGTGGGTGATGTTTTCCAAGTGCATTATTCTCAGTTGTGTGACCCGCCCCTGTATTTCAGGTTCCATAAACAATGTTAAATACAGTACTTGAATAAATGGAAATTTGAGAAGCCTGCTAGATGAATTGTAGCAGAATTATTCTTAACCTTCCTATTTGGCTCAACTTTGAGCAGTTAAGAATAGAAAACTCGAAGGTTGCCATCAGAGAGGTCCTTCTGAAAGTGGAAAATGGAACACTGCTTTTTAAAAAACCTTGTCCCTGAAAACCACGAGAAAGGAAGTGAAAGAGCAAGATGACACAGTGAGGGTGAAATCCGTGCATGAAGGCACTGGAAAGCACTGTTGTCATGCAATGGAGGAAGCAATGTTCAGTGGGCCTGTCCCTACAAGGCCAAGGTGTTTTAGACTGACAAGTCTGAATCCATCACAGAAAACCTATGTGTATGTAAAGAGCTGGTATCAGGTTTGCTCCATTCTGGTCTCCATGTATCTGTAAATGGACTCCATGTATCTGTATCCCAGTGCTATTTCCCATCATTACCACCAGAGCGGAAGGAGCCCAGTCCATTAGTGGGGACCCATGGTCCTTACCTCTAACTAATTCATTGAACTCTGCTGAGAGAGCAGCTCTGGGACAGAGCAGGACTGGGTTGCAGAAGGGCTGGGAGTCAGGGGTGCAAATTCTCCATGTGGAGTGAGCAACAGCTTGTGCTTTCACCATGGGGCTGGGCAGGAGACCCCCAGGTCCTCAGCGTCTCCCAGTCCCTCCACAGCCAGAGCTTTCTCGTGGTGATGCCTGAGACTGGGCTTACTTCTCTACTCCTCTGTGCTGGAGTGTTAACATCTTAGGCAATTTAAATGTCAGACTTTTTAGTATTTTGGGTATGTTGTGCTGGTACAATTACTGCGTGGATATGGGCAATTTGGATATTTACAGACAGAAATAGTAAAAAAAGAAAAAGTGGAAACAAAAGATAAGAAAAATGTGCCCTACTGCCACTGGTTCTGGTTGCAGGTAGCAATAATTAGTGTACATAAATGTTCAATTTCATGAAAAAGCCATATTCTTTACTCAATATTTACAGAAAACTCCAATACACAATTGTGGGCCAGGTCATTATTGACAGAACTGGTCTGTAATGAAATTGCATTTTGGCTTGGATATGAGAACAAATTTGATATCACTGCTCAACACTGGCTTTGCAATCTGTTTGCAATGACATTTACTTTTTGTTGTAAACATTTTAGGAAAGCTAAGATACCCTAAGCTATAAAGCATACCCATTGTCAAATCCCAAGGATTACTGAAGGATCAATATTTTGTGACAGTGATATCCACTGATGTGGGGGTTTATTCTAGTTTTTTGTTTTCTTCCTCTGTACCCGCAGAGCTCTGGAAACAGCATAATGCAAGAAAATCTCTCAGTTGTACAACCACAGATAGTTGAAACATTTGTTCAACAGCTGATGGAAAACTACCAAGAATCAGATACAGAGGTACAGACTCTGCATTTCTGTCTAAGCAATAGCTAAATCATGTTTACATCTTTATTTCTTAAAGCTCTTGTAAATCAGTGACCTAAAAAAGAAACACATTTCTTAAGCTTATGAGCTTAGATGCAGATTATGTTGGTTTGTAATAGCAGCATTGGCAGCAAACTTGTGTAGTGCCCTGCTGCCTTCTGACAGGTTTATTTCAGCTCTGAGGACTGTAATAATGTGAAGATGAGTTAGGGCTGGAGGTTTATATGAAACCACAGTGCAGGATTGCAGGACTTTATTCACAGAATCTGTTGTGGGAACTCTTCTTCCTGAGTCATTGCTAAATCAGGGGTCAATCACAATGTTAGGAAGCTGGTTTTGTTTTTTTCAGTGAAAATTAAAGAAAATATTTATGAAATATGACCACTCCCACTTAAAAAACACAAACCATGCTTTTCTGTGAGAGAAGGGATGTTGGGTCCCAACTACAATTCAGGCAGTTTCTGAGCTGGTGATTTAATTTCTCTACTGAAAATTCTCTTTTAGCTTCAGATGGAAAAAACCCAATCATTATACAGCTGTAGCTAGAACCAGCCAAAAAAAAAAAAAGACAAATCTGTTTTCCATTAGTTCATTGAAACTGTAGATTGACCAAAAACTTTCACACTGAATGATTTGATTTTTGCTTCATTTTGGTATTGCAGAAGCATTTTATTTACAATAAAGTGACCATGTTTCTTTTTGACGTATGCTGTATATAGCAACCCTTGTGACTCAGGCCACCCACAAGGTTTCTTATTTTGTTTTCCTAGGTCACTTTTGTAAAAAAGTCATTTAGAGGAGCGTCTCACTGTACTGGGCTGTGATATCATGGCCAGAGTGTGCAGCAACTTGAAGCCCTACTCCATGTTTCATGAAAATATGCTCCAGCAGTAGCATCATTTACTTTACCAAAAAAGAACAAGTATTACCATGCCCAGAGCATTGATTCTACTCTCTGAAACAGGGGAAGGGTTTCTCTGTGTGGGAGGTAGTTGCTAAGTAAAAAATAAAGCCAAGCTGTTTGGCTGGGAATTTGCTGAAGTGGAGCTGGGCTACACAGGCACAGTCACCATGCACCTTTGTGCTTTGCTTTAGGAGCTGGCAGCCCCAAAGTGATAGGGCTCTGACACAGACTGGTGATGGTGGTGGTCTGTTGAGTGGCAGTACTTAGTGGTTTCATTTGGGACAGAGACTCACTGTATAGACACATCATGACAGCCTTTGAGAAGGAAGGTAGGGAGGCTCTAGGGCTCCTGTTTCTGTGCTCAGTGCCAAAAGTTATGCTAGAAGGACTGGTAAAACAAAGATAACCTGAAGGCAAAGATAGTGGCCTGCTGTTCTGTGGTTCATGTTCACAATGGATGATACACTGGTAACCTTCTATCTTAAACTTCTACTGATGGGTCTCTTCCTATGCAAGGCATTTCCCCAGAGCAATTCAGTCTTATGCATTGACTGAGATAGAAAACAGAAGTGGGTCGGGCATGCAGGTTGTGCCACAATGTTAATACCAGGTTTGCTGCATCGTGGCTGTGTAACCAGCTCTTCTTAAGCTCTGAGCACTTGACTTTGCAGCTTCAGCTATGTTTTTTAGGATAGCTGGTGTGTGGGGGTGGAATTTTGAAAAGAAGTAAGCCCAGCCAATAAATCAGAAATGCAATCTTGTGGAATCGTGATATCCATGTAATCTCTTAGCTGACTTGGAGGCAGGGCTCCATCAAAACAAACTCCACTGCTTGAGGCATGTCAGCTTCTACAGAAACCTACACTAGGGAGAAGACTGTTTGGGTTTCAAGGATGTTGGCACAGCAGTGTTAGAACACCTGCACTTCGGATTTCATTCTTGGGTCCTATTTTCATCTATCTGTGATTTCAGTTCTTCTCTGGGCTTCTTATAACTTTTTTGCCCCATTTTCTCATGCTTTTTCCATTTTATTCTTTTTCTCCCCTACATCCTTTTCTGCATAGTATCTGGTCAGCAACATCCCTTCTTGCCTGATTTCACTGTCCTGTCCATATGTTTGAGAAGGTTGGAATGAGAGAGAAAATGAAAAATGCATGTGAGGTTTCAGCTGGGCGGAAAGATACAGAAGGAGTCAATCGGACTTTCCTGAAGCCTGTGGGCAGTGGAGTCTGCACCCTCTCCCTCCACTTTGCTAGTCCATCACCACCAAATTCTGTATCATCTGTGTTTGTACTCGCAGAAGTGGCTCAGGGTCAGGAGCTACTTAATGTCACTGGGCTCTGCTTCAACCTCATAAGAGATGTCCCACTCCCAATTCCACTTCTCGTTAGCCTAAAGCAATTAACAGAGGCCACTGCAGGTCTGAAGAGCAAGCTCAGATGCTCAGTGGAGGTGTCAGAAGCCACAAGAAAGATTCAGGCATGATCAGCTAAAATGGGATGGCAGACAGTTAAAAACTAAAAAGTGTCTAACCCTGTGCATTGTTCTTTTTTCTCCAATAGAGTCATAGGATTTGACCAACTTTTCTTTACAAAAGAGAAACATAGATCAGAAGAAAGCTAGTGCTGCTCTGAATAAAGATGACCAGAACTTTTAAGCAGGGCTAAAATACTTGTATTTTCCCCCAACATTCATTTTTCAGAAATCTCTCAGTAATGTTTATGTAAGACAAAAAATTTAACACAAGAAATTTTACCAAGAACCCAATGAAGTCATTAGCATTTACTGCTTAGATCTGGCATGCAGAGGTGCCAGGCAACCTTGAAAGCAGACTGTTCTGTTGGCTGAGCCTACAGTCTGCATTTGTGCCTATTTCTTATCTGAATAATGTAATATGCTAAGAATGACTTTTAGCTTTCCTCCATTGTGCTAATCTGGTTGCAAGTGCTGTTCAGCAGTATGAAAATAACCAAACATTTACACCTAGCAATACCTACCTAACTATGTGAAATTTAAATTCTGTCATTTAAATCTGTTTAAGTTCTATTATGTACCTTCCTATTTGTGCTAACCTGTGTGCCCTTTCTGAGGGTACGTAGATTGTCAAATATCAACAAATGGAACATGCAATTGTTTTTATCATATATTAAATGGTCTGTATGTACACGGTTATCAGCAGACAGCATATTTGTTCTGATAAATGCATTACCTCACAGCTTACTGAAGGAAGCCTGGTCGCAGTTGTTCTGACTTTCTGGAGGCAGGGGACATTATGCTGTGGGAGGCCAGGCTCACTGACGTAGCAGAGCCAGGCACAGGACCTTCTCCTAAAACTGGATTTCCTAATCCTGCTTCCCAATCTTTCTGCTCCTCTGTCCTCTGCACACATTTTCTTCTGTCAATTCTCATACCTACTAATGAGGAAATCTTTCTTTTCTGATGACCAGAAACAGACATTTTTAAGAGTATTTATGAAACTTAACACATTCCACAGAATTACAGGAACATCAAATCACAGAATGTGTAAGGTTGGAAGGAACCACAGTGGATCATCTGGTCCAACCCCCCTCCTCAAGCATTTGCCACCTTCAAATATTGGTTGTGAACTTCCTACTGTTTCCAGGGAATAAATGTTTCTGAAACCAACAGCGATGTACAAAATGGATTATTCCATATCATCAGCGGATTATTTTAAAAAAAAAATTCAGTTAGGAAAATATTTATGCTACGATTAATTAGGTATCATACAACATATTCAGAACTCTGGATCATTTACTCCTAGGCTATGGTTTGCTCATCCCTAGCTTTGCTCACTCACTTTTTCTGCTCTGTTAGATTGTGGGGCTGTGCCATAGGATAATTATGGAAATAACAGCTCTTAGAGCCCAGCTCACCGATTTAGAGAAAGAAAACCTTGGTCTCAAAGAGAAAATTAGAAAAGAAGGACAGGATAACTACGAATCACCAGTGCAGAACCCATTTGTGACTTATGTCCATCTAAAAGTAGGTACAGAATATGAGGGGATACTTGATCAGTCTTTTTGTGCTGCTGTATAATTCACCACAAGTGTAGCACTCAAAGGAATAAATTGCTGCAGTGTGCCAGGTGGACGAATGGGTGAATCATTTGTCTCCTGCTGCTAGAAGCATCTTGTAAAAACGTCTGGTGGAAAAATAGTGTGCCTTCTCTGAGAGAGGAGGCGTATTCTCGATGGAACAGGTACCACATTAGAGAGAGTGATGAAAGCTCTTTTTAGTTACAGTGGAGGGAACATTTTGGATATAATACCTCAGCTTGTAATATTCTGCATTATTTTTCTTGTAAACTTTATGTCCACTGCAAAATTGTATTGCTCACTCTAACAATGCCTTTTTTTTCAAGTAGTCCACTGATTTCTTTGAGGCTACTGTGTCATTACTTTACAAAAATAAGACATCCCAATCTAGTCTGTAAAAACTCACCTGATTGTGACCTTAGAGCAACTACCTGCATCAGATCCTCAGGGTTTTGATCTGATGGTCCAAGAGCCCATTAATGTCAACAGTGACTTGTGGAATGTTGTGATTTCTTTTTCAGTCCTGAGAGTGAGTCCAGTTTTCACCAGAGAGCCTACTTTTTCACCATGGTGCTGCTACTTCCATTAAATACATACATCCCAGGATTTCCAATAGGTTGCCTGTAAATGATAGAATTGAATTTCCATTTCTTGTAGTGCCTGGATGCAAGAGGAATATTGTTCTGTCTTCCTGATACATTGATGCTAGGAAAACAATTATGAAGGACCATTTGGTTGTAGTTGAGAGACTTTTGAAATCTTCTGAATGTTGCTTTCCCATATGTGCACACTTCATCTTTTATAGGTTCTGTTTGTAATTGCAGGGAAAGTTGGATGTCTATCATCTTAGCACTGAGCAACCAGTGTTTGAAATCATCAGTCAAGTGAGAAGGGAAGGAGTTGATAACATGATTTATCAGAAGAAAATGTTGGCTCCAGTAAAAATAATGGTGACTTGAAAGAACATTTGTCTAAAGTAAAGAAATACATAAGTGTGTCAGTAAACAAAGACAAGGATAATATCCTGGTTGAGCTTGCTGAAGATAGCTTACGTTATTTCACTGTCTGGGACATTGGTTGGGTGAAGAGCATGGAGGTGATCCATTACTAGACTCTGTTAATGATTACTCATTTGTCAGGCTGTCACAGTGTTAATGCTCCAAGTGCAGAAATGTTGGGCCAACCTCAGCCCATAGACCCTGAATAACTACATGCATTTGAACTGAATTTGGTTCTAAACTTAGCAACTCTAGTTTCAGACAGTTCTGAATGAAACCAACACCATGCTTTCTACACAGGTGAACATCAGAGAGGTTGAACTTGGATTTGAGGAAGTATACACATGAACATTCAATCATATATCAGCATTTTCATCTATTGCCATTGTCCCTTTTCTGGGCAGGGGAAAAAGACTGTGATGCTTCAGTGACCTTGACAAAAGTGTTGATGGGAGTTTTATCTTCTTCTTGTGCAACCTGGTCACATAAAATAATGGGGGCAGAATCCTTTTTTCCACTTGAGATTATTCAGAAAAAAAAATATATTCAGCTTTATGTTTTGAAAAAGCAACCCCAAAACTGATCTTCCGGGAATTATAAAATAAAGCCTGGAAAGTAATTTCCAAGCTGTACTTCCAAATCAATCCCTTCCTCCTCAGCAAAGTTCAGTTGGTACTGAAATTATGTTAGTCAGTCAGTGAATACAAATGAGATCAAATGAATTATGGCTAAATCCTTCTGTCTAAAGCAAATATGTCTGCAGATCTCTAAAGCAGAGAATTTTGTGAAGCAGGATATAACTGCAATGCCAACAGAGTGACAAGGGCTTTCAACACCCCCAAAGAACTGGGAGATAGGGACACCCAGAAGTAAATGAGTAATCAGTAGAAAGAGAGGAGGTGTATGTGTGAGAAGACTGAAGGGAGACTTCCATGTCCCCACTTGAAAGGGACAGGGCACATGAAGAGTGAACATGAAGAGTGGAGAGCTCATTTACAGCTAAAGAGCTGTAGTTTGAGCAGAGCCATGGGAACTTGGTGGGCTGGTGCACATCACAGTCATGGGTGGTTACAAAGTGTTTAAGAAGAATCGGTGGGGAAGAAGAGGAGTGAGGATTGCCTTCTGTGTAAGGGGTTCTTTCCCTGCCCGGAGCTGGTGTGTGAATGTGGAGACGTACTGCTGCAAGCCTATGAGTCAAGGTCAGAAGAAGGAGGAACGTTAGTGAAGAATAATGACTGTGGTGGGGAATCTGTGACAGACTGCCTGGTCAAGAGAGAAATTGGATGGGTTTGTCTATAGAGGGATAGGAAAAGTGTTTTTGATTTGAGGTCTTGGTGGTCATCTGGAAATCTACTGGAAAGGGAAAACAGCATTGTGAAAGCCTAGGAGGTTCCTAGACAGCATTAGTGATAATATCTTAAAAGCGAATGCTAGAAGAGCCAACCGTGGTAAATCCCTACTTCAGCTGCTCACAAACAGGGAAAACAAGGTAGTGAATGTCATCTGAGGTGGCAGTGAGAATAGGCAAAATCCCTGAGAAACTGCCAAGAGAGGAAAAGTGCAGATGGAAGATGGTTGATTTTTAAATAAACTGAAGAGATTTCATAATCAACTACCCTGTTATGTAAGAAGACCAGGGAGTTTAGCAGAAATTTGGCCTTGCTTGCCTTAGCAAGGAGCTTCTTGAATTTGAGATTAGCTCAGTTGGTTAAAACTTGGCGCTAATAACACCAAGGTCATGGGTTCAATCCCTGTATGGGCCACTCACCTGAGTTGGACTTGGTGATCCTTGTGGGTCCCTTCCAACTCAGAATATTCTGGGATTCTGTGGGATTCTGTGTAAGATTGCAAGCAGTAGAAACGTCGACAGAGCACAGAGTTAGAGTATCAGAGTTCAGACCGATAGTAATGAAATTAGGAAGGCAAAAATCCAGCTGCAGATAAAATTAATATGGGGCACAAAGGCTAAGAAGGTAAGTTGACACTGAATGGTAGAGCTTCTCTGCAGAGACCCTTCTGGCAGGAGGGGCAGGACTTCCAGCGGTCCTCTGTAACCTCTTTAACAGTTCTGAGGAGGAACACATAGAATCACAGAACATTAAGGGGTTGGAATGGACCTTAAAGATCATATACTCCCAACCCCCTCTGCCACAGACAGGGATACTTCCCACTAGACCAGGTTGCTCAAGGCCTTATCCAACCTGGCTTTGAACACTACCAGGGTTGGGACATCCACAATCTCCCTAGGCAAGTCTGCTATTTTGAACAAAGAAGAAGAAAACCTGATGACCATGAATCCACTAATTTTGTTTTTATTAAAGGACATTGTAATTAAGGTATGAACCAGAATCCCCATTTGGCATAACAGTGTTCACCACCGTTTATAGTGCTCCATTTTGGAGGGGTTCACTGCTTGCTTTTTTGTATTAAATTTCTTCAATTTTTTTCCTGTTCATATTTCCTGTTTCTGCAGAGACATTGTAACAAAAAGTTATTGCCAATGGCTGCACTGTTTCAAACTGCAAAGTTTGAGCATTTGGAAGTTAAAACAAAATGCAAATAGTTGCATGCTTTTACAATTGTATTTCCTTCCAAACCACATTTCTTCTTGGGGAAATTAACCCTGGTGTGTCTACTCTTACCAATGTCTTCCTTAGCAGGAACAGCTGCAGCTCTTGCAGGATGAAAATACCAGGCTTAGCAAGCTGGTAGATAAGCTAAAGGCTGTGAACTGTTGGAAACAAACCACTCAGTAGGCACAGCTCTCTGCTAAGCTTAGAGATGCTGAGAAGATGATATTTCCTTATAATTTCATCTGTTATTAGTGTCTAATTTTCAGCAAAACTGGTGGTCACATTGGAGGGGCTTGTGAAATAATGGTGAGCCTACAGGAGCTCTTGGTAACTGCACATTTTAGGTAAAAAATTTAAATTTTTTCCCCACTATATTATGGATATAGTGGTAGTCTTCAAGTGGAAAGAAAGTGAAAAAAATTCCTGATGCTTGCTTGAAGCAAGAGTTTAGTAAGTGTGAGTCACCTATAATATTCTAATTCTGTTGTTAACTCAGAAGATGATTTATGACATTGTATCAAAATCTGCTACTTCATAACTAACCAAAAAGCATGATAAAAAAGACAGGCAGACATGAAGTGACAATGAACTAGATTGTCATCTTGGGAGTGGCTGAGTTTGTCTTCTTTTTTTAAACTGGTATCTGATTAAACAAAGTAGAACACAGCATGAGGTTTATAAATATAATTACAGAAATATAAGATGAAAGCCAAAATTACTAAATTGAAGTGAAGATGGATGGAAAAAAAAAAAGTGCCTCATTGCTTTAAATGAGTCTGATTAGGATGGAAAAAACAGATTATTGATTGTTATAGAGGTTAATTAGCTGCACATGTCAAGAAAAGGCAAGGCAGAATGGAGCTTATTTGGTAACTTAAAAAAAGGTGAAAACAAAATGGAGTTTGCATGATTGTTAATTTTAAACTTTACTAAAACTGGATGTGCTGTATCAAGGAGATGCTAAATCATCAGAATATTTTATTAAACAGCTCAGTCAAAAATGGATTGAATTATTGCAAATTTGTGGATTTAAATAAGAGCTATCTTCATGAGATCTAAAAGAAAAGCCTGAAACTGAGAAAAATAAATGGGAAAATTTGGCTTTTTAAAAATTAGAAAGTAGCTCATCTCATTCTGACAGAGTTTTCTGTGTTTGACTTTAGAATGATCCCAAAGATCTAAGAACTTGTATTTCACTGTCCGCCACTACAAGTGCAGAGGATCCTGGACCTTGCTTTTTTCAATTCAAACAGCTGGAAAAGGAGAAAGGGCTGCTGAATCTGTACATGACATAGTAAGATGTATATACACAATCACACAATCACAGAATCAACCAGGTTGGAAAAGACCTCTGAGATCATTGAGTCCAACCCATGACCCCACACCACCCTGTCAAGTAGACCATGGCACTAAGTGCCACATCCAGTCTCTTCTTAAATACCTCCAGAGACTCCACCACCTCCTTGGGCAGCCCATTCCAATGTCTGATCACTCTTTGTAAAGAATTTCTTTTTAATGTCTAACCTAAAGCTTCCCTGGCACAGCTTAAGACTGTGTCCTCTTGTCCTACTGCTGATTGCCTGGGGGAAGAGACCAACCCCCACCTGGCTACAACCTCCTTTCAGGTAGTTGTAGATAGCAATAAAGTCTCTCCCCTGAGCCTCCTCTTCTCCTGACTAAACAGCCCCAGCTCCCTCAGCCGCTCCTCACAGAGCCTGTGCTCCAGTCCCTTCTTACACATTTATGTTTGTGTCTAAAAGAAAGAGACTCCGCCCAGAAGGAAAACAAGCTTCATCACACACATTTTTACTTCAGAGACAATGAAGGAATAAACAGATTAGTAGATGGACAGGTCTTTCTAATGCATAAGAAAGAGCAAGTTTTGCACTGCTCTGAGCTTGTTTGCACACAAGAACCTGAATTGCTGAAATATGAATATAATTACAGATGTGCAGTTGTACCCATACGAAAGATTTTCCCACGTTTTCTACTTTAAATGACCCTTCTTGTCCACCCTCTTCCCCACTTCGCTTTAGAAAAGATCCAGTTTTTGTTAGAAGATAGGAACCATTCAATCCCACTTTAGTCAAAATCTCTGAGATTTACCTTTCAAGAAACTCACTTCTCTATAAAAGAGAGAAAACGACTGCTCTCATCATTGTTTTTGCTATGAGCTTTCTGCTTTTAGTAAGCTCTTCAAAACAAAAAAGAAAGAGTGTATGAATTCTGTGATGATGCCAGAACTTTGAAGGTGACTTTGTTTTAGGGGTAGCTCAAGTTTGTAAGGAGAGCTCTTGCAAAATCTGAAACAGACATTGCCAAGCTAAAGAAAAGGCCACATAAACTGGCATCAGAAATCAACAGTTCCTGGATTCTCCTCTCCATCTTACTTGTTTTAATGAAGAATTTGACTACTGTTATTCTAGGAGAGAAATGGATTAAAACCTAACTGCATAATATAGTTACTAAAGCTGGATGTGTATTTTATGGCATTGAAACCACATGTTCATATGAGTGTTTTCACCATCACAGGCAGAGAGAACTAGGGAAGAAACTGTAGCATCTTGGAAAAAGTCTGAGTCACATACCAAAACAACAATTTACAGGCATTACATTTATGTATGTCATCAACAGTGTCAGATATATGTTTTAGTAGAGCAAAAGACACTATTAATATTTTATTCCACAGATTTAAAAAAAAAAAAAAAAGTTACAGATCCTGAGGTTATTAGTCTTCTAGCCAATCATTAAATTTCAAGGAAACATTCAGAGGTGTTGTCATTAAATCCAGAAAAAATTCATTACATGTTTCTGTTTTTTTTTCCCAAACACCTTCATGGATATATCACTGTCACAGCAAACTGCCTTTCACTTCTACATATGGCTGTCCATGCTGAAATGGCCCATTCCTCAAAGTCAGACTGAAAAGCACACCCTTCACTTACAATATATTTAACACCAGGCAACATGATTATATGGAAAATGTCTTGTCAAACCAATCTCATTTCATTCTGCTGATAAGATTACAAGTTAGATACATAAACATAATGCTAGATATGTAATATATATTTGGAAGGGCCCTGTGGGTTAGCAGCATATAACTTCTGTATTTTTAAATTTTAGTATTACACAATACCAATAAAAATGCTAAATGGATTGAGAGCTAGATTTTTTTGACAACTGAAAATGCATGATTTTCATTAAGTTGGTTTCTAATGGGTTCCTAAAGGGGTTGATAGCAGAACTATCAGTATCCAACATTTTTGTAAGTAGACTGGAAATAAATATAAAATTATAGATTATAAAAACAACCAATGACATATTTGGGGAGCAAATTAGTGAATTTGATAAGGCACATTTTGTGGATAACTATATGGGCAGAGCAGGAGTACAGAATCACACAGAAGACTTGGTTATCCCTCTGAGAAATATTTCAGTGCCTGGTTAGATGAAGAACAAGATGGAAGCAAGGCTTGCACAGCACAGGGTAACTGCATCCCTGGACAGGACAGGGATAGTAACAGATGACTGGCCATGTAGTGTGGTGCTGGAAAGGATGGATGCTGCAATCTCTTAGTTTATAAAAAGGTGAACAGTACACATGTATTTAAAATTAGTTGATAGCTCTGTGTACAACACAGAAATACTGTTGCTGGTTCCAGAGTGTACCACCTGAAACAGACGAAGGAAAAAATGAGAGAATGCAGAGAAGAGTTCCAAAAATTATTTGAGGACTGTAGGAAATGCTTTCTAACAGAGGGCTCAGTCTGTTTAGCCCACCTGAAAGAAGAGCGACATGATTACAGTCTACAGGTAATCAATTCTATTGGGAGAGAAAATCCAACATTAAAAGGTTCTTAGGGGAAGCTATAACAAGAGGTGATGCCTCAAAGCTGAGGCCAGAGAAATTGAGAATATGACTGAGTATCATTAAGACCTGATGACTTTCTGGGAAACATGGTTTAGCCAAACCAACTTGCTCATTCCAGTACAAGGGTAGTAAAGGTAAACACGATATTAAAAAATCACGTCCAATGGCTCGATTGTTCCATTTTGAGCTTTTCAGTCTATGAAACTCCAACCTTAGTAAGGCTTAGAGAGCTCACCAGTGAAAAATGTTTGGACCGTGACTACTTTTATCTCTTTGTGTTCAGATTTTTCAGCAGAGTGGAGTTGCCCTTGGGTAATAGATGGGTTTTCTTCCCTGGATCTGCCATCTTTCTAGCAGCAGTTTTTGTTGTTGTTTTTCTTTTCTTTTGGTTACTGACATCAGCTTCTGGTTCTTTCTTTTCTTCCTAATTTCTTTCTCACCATTGTGATGATGGTGTTTATCAATAGCAAGTTCCATTACACAACCCTTGGCTGTACAGGAGGGTTTAATCTGATCTGAGTGGCTAATAATACCATTGCATTTGATGTGGTACAGATTCCAACATGTAGCCATACTGTCTGTCTGTCTCTAGAAACCACATATAAACAACGTTTGAAAAAGTTGTGCCCATTTCTCCCCTCTCTTTCCTTGTTTGTATGTTGTTTTAAAAACAACTTTCACGTGCAGAACAGAAAGTGGCTGCAGAAAGCAGATTACAGCAGACTGAGGAAACTGAAAGCAATTGCCTTCTTGTTTATTTGCAACTGAATGAGCTGTACACATGAATGTTGTTTTGAGGCTTCTCTCTCTAACAAGCAATAGTATGAATACAGCATTCTGTTCCTACTCATCCTACCCTTCCCTTGTGCTCTCTGTTCCCACAACCCCGATTTTATTTTGGGTTTAGGTCTGACTAGCGTCCTTTCATTAGATATTAGGACAATTCAGATTTGTTTACCAACGCTTCATTATCTTCAGTACCAAGCCATGTGCGACTGGGTCTTTCCTCATTCAGTGTAGCTGAGCATGACAGCTGAGGACTGGTCATCAGGGTTTAAAAGGAAATCTAAAACGGTGTGTTCAGGAATTGGGGGAATGCAACCTAACTCTGAAGATTTTATAACTGTATGTTGTAGAAAATAATGCTGTTGGAAGTAGTACAGAGGAACATACAAGAAGCCAAGAACTTTCAAGACACAAGTAGTCCATGCAATGAAAGCTAAAAACATGGAGAAGATGCTCCCAAATGGAAGAAAAAGAGCAGAGAGTAAAATGCCCAACCAGGAGGCTGAAGAACCTTCTAAAACATACTATCTTCAACAAAAGAGGGGTCATGAAAAAACTGTAGCAGGTAAACTCTTAACAAATAATTGAAATATAGAAGCATTAGCATTTCTGGAGAGAGGTCTCAAGGTTTAACACTGCCTGACCACATATCTGAGAGTATCCCTTCAAGTATCTGAACTTCAGAGCTTCACTGTAGCCATCTGAGTGCTATGGATGAATGTCTTGCAGTAGGAACTTTAGCACTGTGCTGGGCCCTGCCTGGTGGGGTCTTTAGGGTCATGGTCCACCTGTTGATGGCATCTTATGTTTCTGATACTTCTCAGGGCCTTCCTGAGCCCATTTCAGTGCCTTTGCTCTAGAAAGTAAGGACTATTCTCCATATTTTACAGGTAATCTGCCTAAGAAGTTGTGTAAGGTGCTGGTGCAGAGGGAATGGGTGTACAATGTCGGATGGAACATGCTGGCAACTCTTGAGGTGCAGCAGCTAGAGCAGCAACTGGCTGGGTTCAGTGGCTCTGGAGGATCTGGATGTCTCCCAGCTGTGTGCCCCAGGCCTCTGCCATAACCACCACTCTTGTGACCAGACTAAACAAGGAGCTTTGGAGCCTCGCTCGGGCTCTGCCTCCCTGCTGTGGCCATGTTCCTGGGTCTGTAGTGCCTGTCATTTTCCTGACTCTCTCTGTGACATTTTCCAGGCAGGGCTTTGGCACCAGTGTTGCAGAGCTGACAAACTGCTGTCCTTTTGCTTTATATATTCTGCACTGGACATAAACCCTCTGCCCTTATCTCTGTTCCACATTGTTTCAGATACAATACAACATTACAACACTGTTCCCCAAGTTCTGGACTGTGTTGGGAAGGGAACTACTTCAATCTAGTCTGGACACAGAAACGGCGTTAGCTTCCACTAAACTGATGCCGTTGTACTGAACTGATGTATTGAGTTTAAATCTTTTATTGCATTGCTAATCATTGATTTAGTCTAACTGAAATCGGACCCACTCTTAAAGGATATAAAAGGAGCTGTAGAGCTTTAACTACTTCAATTTTAAAACTGATTTGGCCAAGTAAATACAATCTCTGTTTAGCACAGCTGGTGGAGTGGGCCCTTGGCTGTGAAATGTGCAGTATAGCCTGCAGAAAAAACATACTGTTTAGAAACCAGTTGATTAGACTTTAACTAGATTAATCCATCTACTGACAACTTTGCTTCCTCTTACCCTTGCTTTCTTGGTCTATAGAAAAAAGAGGTTGGTAAACGTAACTGAATTGCCTCTCCTCTAAACCAAGCAAAGTATATTCTGTCTTCAATATTCTCAAGCATCAAGGTGAAAAAGCATGAGCTGTTTGTTTTGCCTGAGTCAGGATGACAAATGCCATTCTGCTGGGAATAATTTCTCAGGCTGTTGGCATGTTTTCTAAACAAAATCATGAGAGACTTTACACAGCCATAGCAGTTGGTGCAGACACACGAGGCCACTGATTTCATTGGTGGCTCTGAACTGTTTTGCTGTGTTTACAAAATAACCCTTCCAGAGTTCAGGAGTGTCAACACCTGTATCAGCCTTTCAGGAGAGCAGAAAGGAAAACAGTTACTGCTACACAAAAGCCCCAGCTGCAGCTAGCACCTACATGATCATTAACACTAAGAAACTTTAAATATAAATTTAGTTAGCAAATTACAGATTCTGTGTGTGAGAGGTGAAGGAAGAGCTGCTGTTTTTTTAATATACCTCTGCCCTGAAAATGGAAGCAGAACCTTGTATAATTAGGGCTATACACAGAGAACATTGAGAAAAGGCCTCTCTATTGTCTTCCTCCAGCAATGCCTGAAATGCAGATTCCTATTAAACAATAATGAGAATGTCAATTTGCACTACTCACGCTGTATTTTGCATTCAGAGGGATTATGGGTATGTTTAGCAAAGCTGTAATTATGGATTATTTCAACTAGAAAGAACAGATGGCCTCTCATTCACAAGTGCACAGGGCAACAATACCTTTTCCTTTAAATCTAGGTCCCTGCCTTGAGGCAGAACTGTTGGAAGATGAATTTTTGTTGCTGCCACAAATCCTTTTATCATCTTTTAGATAGGAAGCCAGTTAACCCAAGAGTGCAGTTTAAAATGGGAGGCAGGTTGATGAACTGCAATGTCAAGTTTATGACCTGGAAGCTGCAGTAACCCAGAGGAATGTGACTGCAGGTAAAGACAGGTTGTGAGCTATGTGTCTATGTCTCTGAATCCCTCCTTAATCTTTGAAGCAATAGGCAACTTAAGCCAAATATAAAAGAGAAGACCTCATCTGTAATGGAAGCATTTAGGTAGAAGAGAAAGACCTAAAACAACCTTCAGGAAAAGTCAGAAAACTCAAAAGCCATATATATATGCCTTCTTACACCACAGCTACTGAAGCAGCACAACACAGTGACTCTCCAGTTAACAACTTTAAACCGTAACTTGTGCTGTCTTTTGCTTTGTGGGGATATCATGGGAAATAAAAGGGAAGCTGCATTTAGGTGAAGAGGCAACTGGGAAACAAAGGATCCCAAGTAGTAGGAAAACAGGCTTCAGGAGTGGTTCTGTCCTTGGAATAGCTAAATTGGAAATCGTGGGGCTGTCAAACAAGACTTTACCCTTCTAATTCAATTAGATATATGCCTACGATTGCAGGTGCTTTTAGAGGCTATCAAGACAGCAGTGAGAGCTCTCTAGTCCTTAATTGAATTAACCTGGAACAACTTAAACCTTTAACAAAAATCTTTCTTCTCAGCTGTTTGTTAGGTAACTTTTAAATGTAATGCTTATGTAATTCATGTAGTTTTAAAAAGCTTGATTAGGGATTTCTACTCCTAACTGTCTGAAGTTACTGCTTTTCTCTTTATTATTAAAATCCTACTTTCAGTCTGACAAACACATGTAGAAAAATTGATAGGCAATACATAAATGCCTAGTAACTTAACAGGAAAAAACTCCAATGATCTTTCAAGGTTCATTTCCATGCTATGAAGAGTATGAAGTACTGCAAATTTAATTATAGTTTTCTTCTGCAGGAAAATTTTAGTTGTTCCTGCAACAGGAAATGGAGAAATGCTCATTAGCACACTGCTGAAGACAAGACACAAAGTCAATGTGGAAAAATAAAGAAGTGGGAGATATCTTTAATTAATGCAAAAATATACTTGGTTTCTCTGGCTTTAAGCCAATCAAGTTCAGGGGAAAAATTGGTGCAAAACTTGTAAGTCACATTGATGCTACTGAGCACAAGGAGAGCAGCTGTGACAGAAAGGAAATGATTTTTTTTTTCCTGCAGTGAGTTACTAGTGTTAAAGATGATGCAGAGCTGGAAAATCTGGCTGAGGAGCTTGGATTTCTCTATGCTCAACACAGGAGCTCCATCAAACTACAGACACCTAGTCTGAAACGCGTTAAAACTCTGCAATGTATTGTAACTACCTTTTCACTTGTGTTATTTTAATTCCTACATCTGTACTATTTACGTCTGCTTCTGGTTTTCCTTTCAAAAAGGCAGAAGACTGCAGAGTTGTTACAGTACAAGTAGTATAAGAAGTTGTTTTCTAGATAACAAGTCAATATCAAATAGATATATTATTTTTTTAAAAGCATTAATCCTAGTATTTCTGATAAGGCAATCCAGACTTGCATCATGTAAAGATTTGCCTTTTCTGTTAAACTGAGTTGCACTATGCCACTGGCCTGACTTCAGACTTATAGCATTTGGTCAGACCTATCTGTATAGGGGTGGCAACTCTGACTTGCAATAGCTGTGTTTTGACTGTAAAAGGGAAGGCATTTTTGAAACAGGTTGTGTGAACTTCAGGAATTGCCCAGGTAGACTAAACCTTCAGCCAGTTTGTAAGAATAATCTGTAGATTAGTAGCCTAAGCCACGTACTCTAGGTGTTTTCTCCATTCCTTCTTCTCCATTTTCACATTTTCTTCTGTCTCCAATGCACTTGGTCATGGCCTGTCTCACTAATGTAGAACTGTTTCTGCGCTTCTTTCTGGGGTCATGTGATGTTGGCGCAGGCAGTCCTCTCAAGCCCCTGCCTCAGGACGCATGGACATCTGATGCATTTGCCCAAACTGGGTAGCTGCACACTCTGGGCAGCTGCCAGCTGCTCTCCTGCTGCTTCAGCAGAAGGCCAGAGTCCCTTGGACATGCACCCTGAAATAATGCCGGAACCAGCTAACCACAGCTAACACCTTGGACCATATCTGAGAAGGAGGAGGAACCTCGTCTCAATTAACGAATTAAGTGCACGGTTACAGCTACACAGCAAAAATACCCTCACCTTTTTAGCTAAAGTTAGTGAGAAAGATTAGCATAGGGTTAAGAAGTGGTACAGTCACACCACACTGTACAGATACTAATCAGGGCTAAATCACACCAAGGCTGATGGCAAGCCAATTCTTTGAGTCAGTGGGGATTTTTTTTTTTTTAGGGTTTGAAAGGTTGGCATTGAGTGGCTGCAACTCTGCTTTTTAGAAATCTATCAAACTGAAGACTGGAATTCACTAGGGGATTTAGGGAACAGATCATTAACACCCATCCACACCTTTTAATCTTGGCTTTCAACAGCCAACAGCTTTCAATCTTGGCAATACATAGTTGTGGGGAAGATAGTCACATATCATAAGGTAGACTTAGGGGAGCAGGAATCTTTTGCTTCACTGAGGTATCTCCTGCTGCAGGAATGAATGCCAATACACTCATTACTGTGAATTGAAAGGGCATGGAGTGAGCTGCAAAAATTGGAGAAAATGGCAATTTTTGTAAGTAGTTGGAACTATTTGCAAATAGTTTTGTTCTGCTTTCTGTCAAGATTGTCCCTGAACTGCTTTTTGCAGACTAAACAAAATACTATTCAATTACTACTATGCTGAGTCTTCACAACTTGGGGTTCATTCTTTTTTTTTCCTTTCACCCTGAAACTTCTCCTAGAGATCAGAAACAACAGCTTTTGCATTTACCTGAGTTCTGCTTTAACTCCGTGTTGTTAATAACTCTTCAGGCTCTGCAACTCAGGTATTTCAACAAGCTCTCAGCATTACCAGCAAACATCCTTTCAATTTTGACACAAGAAGCAGCAGTGTCACAGGAGGAGACATTCTAAGACCAAAGATAGTAAGTAATGATGCCACTGGTAATTGCTTGATATGGTTGGAGAATGAGCAAATTTTTTGCTAGTTTGTGTGTGTATACACACCCAGGCAGGTTTCATGTGGACATTAAGTCAAATCCCTTTGAAGACTGATCTTTCAGAGCAAGGTGACAGGATCATCATCATCATGGCTAGGCTTCCCAAACGAAGATTTAGGAAGGACTCTACCCACATTTGATACAAGTGCGCTGTTGGCTAAAGAGGCCAATGTGAGACAGAAGGTGACAGGATGTATTGCTAGTGAATGGGGTGGAAAATAGTTCCAAAAATTGACTAAGGAAAGGGAGCAGGAGGGAGGTATTTAGTTAACAGTGGTCTAGGAAGTAATTTTTTTTGAGTACCGTGCCTTAGTTGCTGACACTTTTTATATGTTACTTAAGCTTTCAGGTGCCTAGCAGATGAAAGGAGAGAATGGCTATCACCACACCTAAATGAAAAGTCTCTTCCTACTGTCTTCACATGGCTACAGCAACAAAGGCTGATCCAGAAGTAAACTAAAATGTATTTTTAATCAGTCCAAGTCACTTTAGAAAATGCCATTGAACAGGCAACCTGTGATTGAAATAAGAGAAGAATAATTTATACACAAATCAAAGAGAGGCAGTAATAGTCGGTGTCCTGCATATATACTTCAACATAATTTAATCTGCTAATCCTTTTTTGGTACTGGGTGATTTAGATCCTCCTCCTCCTCCTGAGCAAGAGCAGCACTGCATGTCCTCCTTTCACAGACAATGCAGCACAGCAGAGAAAGGCAAGGACATCAGTCAAAACTAAAAAGCTTTCTTTGATTATGGTAACATTGGAACATGATGGTGCAAAACACAGCTAAGTGCTTAGAGCAAAAACATTGGTGTCTGGTATTTTATCTGTTTTTTTTTTAAACTGCTTTCCTTGTTGGAACCCTTGCCCTCCACATCCTGCCCAATGCAGTGTTCTCACCCTCCGAGGCTGCTGCCTGTACATTAAACCTTTTCTGACTGTTCAAAGATGACTCATCAAAAGTGTTGTCTTGACCCTCCCTAGCACCCTCTCTGCCCTCCCCCTACAGCAGAGAGGAAGTGCAACTCCTTCCCCAGTGCTACACTATTTAGAAGAAAATAGAGAAAACACAGAAGTTTATCTGCATTTATCTTGCACAGCAAAAAAGCTTGTTTCTATAGCCTAGCCAGCAAAGGACTCAAAAGTGTCTTTCAGGGGTGTGCAAATCGTACTGCAGCTGTGGAGCAGTTAAAATACTAACCCATGTGCCTTTTGGCATCATCCATGTCCCTGGATGCTTGTGAACACGAACAATCAAACACTTCAGCACTATTTCTACAACTAACTAAAACCTAGAATTACATTCAGGCAAACCTTAACAGCACTGCATTGACTAAACACCAATTACGTAGATATGCAGGATTCCTAGAATAAGGCTGACATCCTTCACCATTACTGAAACAAGCTTTATTTCATTCAAGCTTGCTGCTATATCCAAACCAGTCGCAGTATACTCAGAATGCTGTTATTTGGCTATTGAATAATACTGTATGGCATAAATGAAGGACAAGGTGAGTGATAACAATCAAAGGATAGTTGTCACCAGGGAAGCCATCAAATGTGATTTTAGCACATTCCAGGAACCAGATGCCAATTTGGAAGTAGAGTGATAGCATCAGTATGAAGCACTCATGTGCCATTGCAGTAGCAGAAAGGAAACAGCTGTCTCCATCTAATTACAACCTTTTGTTAAAATAATTTTAGTATTACTCAACAAAGCAAAATTCAAAGACTATTTTTGAACAAATGTTATAGCTACGGATTAATTTCAAAGAAAAGCAGAAACACAAAACTAGTACTACAGGGATAAACAACTGTGCAGAGACTTTCAGTGCTGCATTGTAACAAAAACTTAATTCAGTCCTTAACTGTGTGCAGTAGCTGGATGATTTTCTGGAAGGCATAGCAATTTTAAGCACATAAGAAAGCTCTTCATTTCCATACATGTCCAGAAACGGGACTAAATTTTTTGCAATTTCTCATCATATGAGACTTAGTTATGTCAATACACATTCACACTTCATTCACTACCCACATAAGCATCAAGGTCATGGTGTGAAACTGAGGTTCCTTCCCTCAGAGCTGGTTATCATTTCAGTCCGTCAGCAACCACAGAACTGCACGCTCTCTGTTCTCCTGTTCAAACATACTGACAGTTATTCCCTAGCAAATTCCCTACCCACGTGGGTACTGAGGGAACTGGCAGATGAAGTTACTAAGCCACTGTCCATCATATTTGAGAAGTCATGGCAGTCTAGTTTAGTTGCCACTGACTGAAAAAGGGGAAATGTAACCCCACCTTTAAAAACAAAAAAACCCCCAGACAAACAAACAAAAAAATCAACCCCAAAACATCAACAAAACCAAACAAACAAACACTCCAAAACAAACAAAAACAAACAAACAAACAAAAAAGGAAGACCCAAGGAACTACAGGCAGGTCAGTCCCACCTCAGTGCCTGGCAAGACAGAGCAGATCCTCCAGGAACTAAGGCTAACGCACACAGAAAATAAGGAGGCAATTTGTGACAGCCAACACAGACTCACTAAGGGCAAATCACACCTGACCAATTTGGTAGCTTTCCACAGTGGGGTTACAGCACTGGTGCACAAGGGAAGAGTGACAGACACCACCTACCTGGACCTGTGCAAAGCATTTGATGCTGTCCTGCATGACATCCTTGTCTCTAAACTGGAGAGACACAGATTTGACAGATGGATCACTCAGTGGATAAGAATTTGGCTGGATGGTCAATGGCTCAATGTCCAAGTGGAGACCAGTGATGAGTCATATTCCTCAGGGGTCAATATTGGGACAAGTGCTGTTTTAACATCTTTGTCAGTGACCTGGCCAGTGGGATTGAGTGCACTCTTAGCAAGTTTGCTGACAACACCAAGGTGTGTGGTGCAGTCAAAACACTGGAGGGAAAGGATGCCATCCAGAGGGACCTTGACAGGTTTGAGAGGTGGGACTGTGTGAATCTCATAAAGTTCAACAAGGCCAAGTGTCAGGTCCTGCACCTGGGTGAAGGTAATCCTAAGCAAAAATATAGGCTGGATAGAGAATGGATTGAGAACAGCCCTGAGAAAGAGTTGGGGGTTTTGGGGAATGAGAAGCTCAACATGAGCTGGAAATGTGTGCTCATAGCTCAAAAAGCCAACTGTGTCCTGGGCTGCATCAAGAGAAGCTGATCAGCAAGTCAAGGAAGGTGATTCTCACTCTCCATTCTGCTCTTGTGAAACCCCACCTGTAATACTGCATCCGGGTTCCCCAACATAAGGATTTGGACACGTAGAAGTGAGTCCAGACAGTTACAAAAACGGTCTGAGGGCTGGAGCACCTCTCCCATGAAGACAGGCTGAGAGAGATGGCACTGTTCAACCTGAAAAGGCGGCTTTGGAGAGACCTTATAGCGCCTTCCAGTACCTAAAGGGGGCTACAAGAGAGATGAGAGACACTTTTTACATGGGCATGTAGTGATAGGACGAGGCTTTAAACTGAATGGCTTTAAACTGAAAGAGTGTGGGCTTAGATTAGGTATTAGGAAGAAATTCTTTACTGTGAGGCACTGGCACAGGTTGCCCAGAGCAGCTATGGACACCCCATCCCTGAAAGTGTTGAAACACCCAACCTGGCCTTGGAGCAACCTGGGCTAGTGGAAGGTGTCCCTCCCCAGGGCAGAGGAGCTGGAACTAGATCTTTAAAGTCCCTTCCAACCACAGCCATTCTACGATCCACATTAAAGAAAGTTTACAGGTAAAATTCCATTCAACAGATTTTATTTATCAATTTGGTTTTGCAATTACAACTGCTTCAGTTTTCTTCCACTGAAGACAAAATACAAACTTTTACAGCAACACTTGCAGAGAACATTCATAAGGTAACAGCTTGATATCTGCACAAGTTGGCCTCAAGAAAAAGCCAGGTAACTTGAAGAGTCACTACAATTCAGTGCCTAAAAATCACAATTCAGTGATTAAGGGGCAAGTACAAATACAGATCTATGAGTTACCTTCCACTTCAAAACACAAGGCCAAGAAAAACTATAAGTTGTTACTTCAGGTTTTTTGCTACTACACAGCACAGATCAGCTGATACTGCCATTTCACAAAGGAGTAATTACTTTCAACAGTGAGGCAGCCAAGCACATGGAGAAGATGTATAACCCAGCCTCCCCTCCCCACAAACAACTAAAAGGGAAACAATTCCAGCCACAACTCTAACCTGTGGACTTATACCTTGCTGGCAAGGCTAATGAGCAAGAGGTGTGTAGTGCAGGCCCTTTGGAACATGACTAAATTGATATAGCACAAACTTGAGTTTTTCAGATAGGCATCTGAACATGTCAGAGATCCTGGGTTTCTTAAATTCTTGGAAAATAGCAATTGCTGGCACCACAGAAAATTTAGTAACTAAGGCAAGGTATCCTTTCTCCCCTTTTAAACAAAATTTGAGGCAAACGATTAAGCAATTTTAAGGCACTTTAAACACTATTTTTAGTTCGCTTTACCAGCATACTTTATCAGCAACCTAAATCAGGATCAGCATAGCTCATGAATAAGCATTTCAGCAACATTTTATAAAGCAACTCTTTTTGTGCCAATGACTCCCATGCTGTGAAGTGTTCTGCAGGACTTTTCTGCAAGTGTCCCAAAAGAGAGCCCTTTGAGGCCAAATATTATACATTAGGCATAGTTTGCTTTGCTGAGCTAAAAGCGAACTGTCATATTTTAGAAGAGTACTTCGTTCACTTCAAAGTACAGAACACAAGCTCATGGATATTGTTTGAAACAAATGGAATAAAACAGTTCTTAGATAGGGAAAGGACAGATTTAAGTGATTTCACAATAAGGCCAAGGATATATCATCTAACTCACACACATATTGTTGCTGGAAACTGGCTGCTCACTGCTGTTTTCATAAACCTGAGTTGATTGTCTTAGTTTTGTTTAGAAAACCAAAAGCTAATGAACTCAAAGATACAGTACTGGTGAGTAACCTCTGCATTTTGTAGCAATTTGAGTTTTCTATGCAGCATAACAGAAACAATGCCATTCAAACTAAAAGAACACAAGAAAGCGACACGGTACACTTTAAATTTCCAACTGAAGTGCACTTAATTTGCTTCATATTTCAAGTTCCATTGCCATGAGTATTATCTGCTATTGATGCTATTTTGTTTTGGGTGCCAAGTTCCAGTCAAGTCAGAGCTAATAAGACAGTACTACAGATTATCCCAAAATTGATGATCAAGGGATATCATCAGAAGCTATGCATTATGTGCTACATACACCATTTGATTTTATCTTTACTTCCATTTTTCCTGTGGGTTTATTTTCACAGGTGCTCAAGTCAGTCTGCATTGGAGATGACGTACCTTTGATACTCAGATCACATGGCTGATTCAGCCAAGTAAAAAAAACCAACTACTTGGCTGAATCGATCTCCTTAACCAGTTCACTGCAGGGAGACACAAACCTGATGCCAGGAAGTGGGAAGAGGAAAGAAAAAAAGATGTAGCCTGCAGTCACAGGACTACAGCAACCCAGACTAGGATCAAATCAGCAGATCCTCTGAACTACCCTTAACTACTCCGTCAGCAAGCAGACATACAGGAGAGTAAAAAAGAAAAAAACAACAACCCAAACCCCTGAAATTAACTGCAATGAGTTTAAGAACCATTTGAACAACAAAAACCTCAGAACTTCCTAAACATCAGTATTTCAAGTATAAATGTGAGTTCTTGCCTTTATATACCGGGAGTGAACTGCATTTTATCACTAGTTTTATGGTTGGTCTTTGTGGGTCAGAACAAAAGGTAAACAAGTCAAAGCTTCTGTTTGTAGCTGAACATCACTGTACCATGCTCCTCACTATAAAACAAGGTCAATAAGGGACAGTTATTCTAGTGAAAAATTTTTTAAACTGGAATGCTCAAGTCACATGTATTCTATTTTTCTATGTAAAGCTAGTAATTAAAAGTTTTATTTATCTTTGAGATAGGTGGGACACATTTGCAGCCTACTGAAATTTAGTCTTTAAGGCACTAATATTTTTTTTCCTATTAGAAGAATTATCCTTACATCCACCCTTAACATTAATTGAGAAGGGCATAGAAATTCTGTTTGGAATGAACTATTTTATGAAGCAACCTTATTCTTGTGTAAAAAAAATAAAAAGGGTTATGTCATTCTATTAACACATTATCTAATTCTACATTTTTGTTCATCTTTCTAGCAACATGCTGTAAGAGCCATAAGCTAGTATAAACGGTATTTCACTCCCTGAATTTAGTCACCAATAATTCACATCTTGATAGAACTGAAGGGATATTGTATCAAATGTGGATTAAATCAGCCTTCACAATAAGTCATCATGAGATTGTCTACTCAACAGTGTTACCACTGAATAAGAATCTCTGAACATCTACATTTGGCATATCAAGAAAAGTCCCACAGCAGCAGCCACTAAAGGAAAATAAAACAGCCATTAGAACCCATGCAGCATATTGCAAGTAATCCTGTTGAAGAGATTCATATCACCTCTTGCCAAGTATAATGTTGCAAAAATATTCATTTAAAGTCTTCTTTTAGAGATTTAAAGGATATTATGAACTGCTGTCTTCCATGAGCAACAGAAAATATTTTGGTTCAGTGAACTACAGGTGTTGGGCTACTAGTCCAATACAAAGTGGCAGATCCTAAAGTGTGTGATAGTTTCGGTCTTTTGACTTGCAGAATTTGTACAGAAAGAAAATAACAGCCTGCAGACCCAGAACAAGGACAATTCCACCTATGAAACTTGCAGCATCAAATGTAGATTTGCGTGCAGCAGGTGCAGGAGTCACAGTAGCACTCGTACCTGTTAAACACCACATTAGAAACTGTAAGTGCACAATGCTCACAACAGTTTTACAGATTTTAGTGCTGGCTTCCCTGTATTAAGATTACTCAGAACATCATAGGAAAAAAACCCAAAAGTAAAGACACATCAGCATCTGCATTTAGATTAGTGATACTGAAATTCTGATTAAATACTGATTGTACAAGACTAGAGTTATTTATAGACAAATTGCTCTGGACCTCAATACTGAGCAATACCCAGTTGAACTTTATTTGTACTTCAAAGAGCCAAAGCCTTCCTCCTTTACATAGAAGCATATTATTGATATGTTCACATTCAAGACACATTTACAGTCTCTGCTCCTTGCTCAGGTTTTTTTTGCTTAATTCAAAATAAATTATTATCTTCCATCTACTGTATTTTACCGCAAGAGTTGTGCTTAAAGAAATCAGCTGAAATCCCAACGAATGAGTCTGGAAATAACAGCCATCTGCTGAAGGCTAGTTTTAAAGAGCTTTACTTTGTGAAAGCTTTTCATGAAATAGCATATTTAGGACTGACACAGAAATAAAATACTTCAGCTTATTCCCATTACCATAGCTCAATTTCATTAAAAAAAAAAAAAGGCATCCCATTATTATGCTGCAACTGAAAGCCAAAATATTACCTCCCAAGGACAGGTGAGTTAACAAGTGAATTCCAGCCACACTATTAAAATCGTCCAGCTGATTTTTTTTGACCAAAATCTTTCCCATTTTTAATCTCTCACCAACTAGCTCTGATTCTTGGGCTATTACCTTGCTACATACATACATCACCTTAACAAAATTAGACTTGTCATGAAGTTAGAAGTGACAACAACAGATACAGCAATACTGCTTTGATGCTGCCAGTTGGTAAGTCTTTCCAAATAACTTTTAAAGCAACACTAATTTTTAAGTATTTTATGCTTTAATTACGGTAGTAGTAGCAGTTACCTGGAGTAGTAGGTGTTGTGGTAGGTGAAGTAACGGGAGTTGTAGGCAGAGGAGCATGTGTAGTTGCATTGGTGACATTAGCTGTTTGAGAGAAGACAGTACGTGCATACCATAAACCTCAACAGCAAAATTTGCAAGCACTGAAGTTCTTATGCAAATTATTTTTCTTGTTTTGTTTTAACAAGGATAAGCTTTGCCCTCAGACTATCCCACACAACTTAGGTGTTCAGCTGTGTGGTGCTACGCCAAGTTTCTGCAATAAGGATTATTTTCAAACTTGCATAACATTGTTATCCAAATATTTCAAGGTTCTCCACAGATCAGACAGTGATTCTTCATTCCGGCAAAACCACTTCTCTTTCAAGTGCTAGTATAAATACTGGTATTTGAACAAGAACCAAGACAGCTGCTTCAAGACAACTGAGTACCTGCATCAAGGCAAAGGACCTTCATTAAACAGCCCTTACAATCAGTTACTATTAATTGTACTAAAAAAGTACTTAATATAGTATCTCTAGACAGGACATACATACTCCTCCTGCCCCAAAACCCTAACTGTGAATGCCATCATTGGAATAAAACCACCCACCTATAGCTAAACTGCCTCCTAAAAACTCTTTCATTATCAGGTCAGAACACTGGGTCTCTGACCATTCCTCCCCTACCAATTAGGATTACTAAAAATGAATCACTATTTCACTATGTGCCTCGAACGAGTGTCAACATTTGTAGGTTTACTCAAAGCTAAACATCACCCTACTGTACATTAGGCTGTACTAAGACTAATCAAGTAGCAACCTTTTACCTCCCAGCTCACTTGACAAGCAGATGCTTTTAAAGATTAGATTCATTTTTTTAAGAACTTCACTGTTAAGATGGCAGAGAAATTTCTGAATAACAACAAAAAAAACCCTCTTAAGAATTCATGATTAATGGAAAGATTAGTGGAAATGATTAATTCAAACAATTACCACTGGCCCAATGTTTAACAGAGAAAATGCTTCTTGCCAATATAATTAAGAGTTTTTTAAAATCCACCTCTTCCAAACCTTGGAACCATTTATGTATTCTGTACATCAGATGTTTAGTACTCAAGCTACTACACTGAACTGTGGAAGAAGTCCTTATCCTTCATTTTATTCACCAGTTCCTAGTTTACTGCCATTCTATGTTCAGTGCTACTGTATTACCTATAGTAGTATGAGCTGTGGTAGCAGAACTGGTTGTGGTCACATTGGAGATTGCTGTGGTAACATTGGAAGATCCTGTGGTAGCATTGGAAGACCCTGTGGTAGCAATGGAAGGTGGTACAGTAGTACTGGAAGCTATGAAAAAATAAGAGTTACATTAAAGAGATTAATGATGGTATTTAGCTAAAAAACAACCCAGCATAAGCAGGCATAGTTTTAGCTATTTCATATAGCACTGAGTTCTACTGTAGTTTTAGTATGAAATTACAAAGCAGTTGACTCCACCATACTAACATCAGAAGTTACATGAATGAATACATGAAAAATCTTGTCACAGGCAGCCCAGTCAAGCCAGTGTTCAACTGGCAACTCATGATTCCTCAAAGCAAACAGGAGTGAGAAGAGCCCTACTGTACAAGCTTTACACGATAGGGAACTAGGCATACAGTACTGCTTCCTAACCTCACTGCAACTTAGACTGAACCTGACCTACCAAGTTCAACTATAAATCAGAGTGATTAGACAACTGAATCAGAATAAAGGGAAAACCAAGACCTCATCAAGAATTTGAAAGCTTAGCTAAAGCTTCCTGTTCCGAGAGCTGCTGCTGGATGTAGGTAGTCTCAGCTTTAGTATGTGCTGTACAAAAAAACCACAAAAATACACCTCACCCAAAATGCAGAACTGTGAAGTCTTCTGCAACTTACTGTATCATCCAAGTTAATTACACATAGACAGCTTGTCTAAACTGTTGGTTAATCATACACTGATACATCAGCAAGCCTCCTGCTGAAATACCATGATGTCCAGAAGCCTTTAATACTCAGGGCTCATTCAGATGTGGTTATTCACACCTTGAACATAATTCAGCATGCTGGGAAACCAGAGCCAACTGTTTCTACAGAGATAGGCCGGATATATCAGAATCGACCTTCTCTTGAGTCCCATTGGCACCCAGTCCATTTAGGGCCACCTAAAAACTGGCCCACATTTTCCCATGTCGGTCCTGAATGCAGTGTTGAGCCACGAGAAGTGAGAGTCTATAAAGGTGAGGGTGAACAGGCTCTCCATGGAAGTGGTCACAGTACCAACCCTGAGAGAGTTCAAGGAGTGTTTGGACAATGCTCTTACACCTACAAAGACCCCCTACTAAGGGTGACAATTAATTTCCTTGAATATGCACAAGCAAAAACACAACAACCTAACAGAGTCACTAAAAGTTTACCAAGAGTAGATTGTAAAAACACTTCTCTTAGATACAGAAGAAAGGCATCGTAACATCATGCTCTCTTTGGAAAGCAATAAAAAAATAGTACTTTTAGCACTCCTGATTAAGAGGTGACTGTGACAATTTTAGAAACAACACAAAAGTCCAAGTCAAAAGGAATTATTTCTGACTGGCTGCCATCACAATATAGTCCATCGCAGCATGGAAGTTTCACCTCTGTTGTTGTGAGCCAGCCACTTCAGCCACACTGTTGAATTCAGCTGGACAAGATTATTCAGAATTTTCACTTGCTGTTCTAGATCTTAAAACCAGGAAATCCTATTTTAAAATCCATTTCTTGTCAGTTTTCAGAAAAACTAAAATTCGAGGGCTTCCACAAAACTGAAATTCAAGATCTAATCTAAATTATTCATATCCTGCAAATCAGTTTTGCACAGCAAGCACAAATTAAGTCTGAAGCAGATAAGCGACCGAGCACGTTCCTAGCATGAAGGATTTATCTTACGCAGCTCTATATCCCAGACCCTGTACTTCAGAACTGCATGAAGAGCTGTGCTAGTTAACTATTAAAACTGGAAGGTTCATAAGTTCTTCCTATTTACCGCATCTCAGATGACTTAGCAGGTGAAACTTTTTTGTTCAATATGCAGCTTACTGCCTTGAGGACACTGACAAGTTCCTTGGGATATGCTGTATCTAACAGGAAACATCCGTTTTAATCCAAGAAAGCAAGGTAGTATCGAAAGACGTGTCTACTAAAATATGTCAGGCTTCTTAAAACAGCAACAGTAAGCAGTTAAATGGATGCACAACAAAACTGTGTATTCTAGTATCATATATTTTCTGTTTAAGTAGAAACCAAAGGGCTTATTTACATATTTGTAAATGATTATATAAATTGTAGAAGGCATATCAACAAAAGGCCAACAGACAAAAGAGTTGTAAACACAACTGCCTCACATTAAACAATGTGAAAGCTGAGTATCTAAATACTCACAGGAACACCGTTGTACAGGTGAACATTCTTCAGCCTTCACAGATGCTTCTGTTTCATTTACACACATCTCTTTACCTTCTGTTAGAAAAGAAGAAAAAAGATATTTACAGTAGCCGAAGTATAAAGTGTTTGAGACATTGCTCCTAGATACTAATAAACTGTTCATAGGACAAACCAAACACCATCTGCTAGCCAAGACAGCCACTTTAGTATACAAGACTTCGGTATTATATTAATAATTTCAGACTTCTTAGTATTTTTTTTCACTAGTTACTCCACCACTCAAATCAACACTTAGGCAAAACTTACATATTTTGTTGTAACAGTATAGCCTGATGTTTTTTCTTCAGAGCTGATAAAATTAAAACAGTGTTTCTATTTGTGGCATTTTCTAAGTTAAACATTTCCACCTCTATGGTAGCATCATAAAAAAAGTATCTTACTGTCTTAAAAAGCAAAACTTAGTTCCAGCTTTTCAAAATGGTCCTTGACCTTGAAATGGTTGAATACAGTTTCTTATTCTCTGCCTTGACTTATTCTCCCTTGATGGAGATTTCAACCTCTCTCTGAAAGAAGCTACATAGATCTCTTGGGTGTTTGCAGTATATGCCTGTTGGTCCAACACCACAAGCAGAATTCAGAAAAAGAGCTTTCTGAACGATAAGTTGTATCCAAAATTGATTTCATTAGTTCCAAAGCACCTTAACCTTCATATATAACCCTTCTTGGTTATCTACAATCAAGTGTTACAAAAATCATTATGACAGTCAAGTCATTCTCTCCTCTTACTCTGTTTTCACCTCACATAAGTACAAATAGTCCACCTGAGGCCTGCTTACTTAGTCTTTGTATGACTTTGTCAACAGCAATTTCATCTCCTCCAGGACTGAGTACCAGATGTCAACTAAATGTAGTTACATCCAACTCACCTATAATTGGAAAAATACGGCTCTAAATTAGAAAACAACTAATGCTTCTTCAACTCTGTCACCTTCCCTTCAGTGGCCTGCAATTTGTAGTTTTATGAACATTGCTGTTAACTATTTAATGGACTCCTCTACCTGTATTGCACTTCAGTTCAGGAGCAGTGGTTGCGACCACCAGGTCCATGACAAGACCTCAAAAGGGACTGAAGGACAGAGTTGTGCTTGCATGTCAGAATCTACTTGTGATCCCTTAACAGCAAATTCAAGTGACTAGTTTGTCCTAAAAACATTCTGAACCACCTGGAAAATATTACTTTATCAACAGCACAGATTTAAATCAGAAGCCAAAAAAATCTGGGAATATTTTGAACACATCAAACATTTAAAGTTCTCAGGTGAAGACAGCTGAATGACAGATACAAATTATGAGTTAATGCTTTATTAGGTTATCAAACAGAACAGAGTATTTGTGTGATGAACATCAATATAGATGAAGTAGGTCTAGCTGGGTTTAAGGCTCTCCACAGTGTTGAGGAACACATTCAGTGCAGGTAGCTCAGTGTGCAGCTGCAGTATGAGCTGCAGCTTGAGCTGGGAACTAGGTGCACAAAAGGGCACGGGGACCTGTGTCCCAGCCAAGGGACTCAGAGACACCATGGAGCCAATGACCCCAGACTATCACCCATTTAAGACTGTGACGGTATAAAACCCAGGGATTCCTTTACTGGAGGTCCCTCCTTGGAGGCACCAGCTTGGGCTGTTTCTGTGTTACTGCATTGTGAATAAACTGCTTTATGGAACAAGACACCTGAGACTGCGAAGGGAAACCTGGGTTGAACTGGTAAGGAAACCTGGTTTGACTGTGTGAGTGTGGGGTGTGCAGGGAGTCAAGCGGGGCACCCGTCGTGAGGTGACCCCTGCAAAGGGGCTTCAGTCCTGGCAGTGAAAATTTCCAGTGGTGGGAGTGTGACTGCCCAAGTCTCCTGAATTGTCACACAGGGAAGTTTCCTTAACAATGGCAAAGTACGGATCTGCGCTATGTAGTACTCCTTACCTTTACATGTGATCCACACGCAGACTCCTGTATTTGTGCCATTAGCAATACACGAATCGCAGCCAGAGAAGTTTCCACAGACGTCTTAAAAAAAAAAAAAAAAAAAAAAAAGGCAAGCACTGATTAGGACAAAATGACCACTGTCAAAAGAGCAACTTCACCCACAGAAACAAGTCTTAGATCTGCACTCTCCCATATGTACATCTCCCAGGTTAAGGCACAATCCTTTACACTGAACTAACTACAAGTGAAAACTACAACTTTTGAATGCTTTTAACATGAAGTAAACACATTTTCCTCTAGATAACAGTGATATCGCTAAACCAGACCCCCACATGTACACCATGATTCTGCCTCCTGCAACATCTAACTACAGTAAACTCAGATAATAGTGGATATACTAGTCTAGTGAAGTTACCAAAGTTCACTAAATTAATTTTGCAGAAGTTTGTTGAAACCTCAGGTGGTAAAAGCCTGTTTCCTTTTGATTTTATTTTTTCCTTTATGTAATACAGCCAGCTATCTATAACCCTACAGTAGAAAGCAATCAAATAAAGATTGCTAGAACCTAAAGGAATTCATATTCACATGCATAAAAAAGGAGAGCAGAAAGGAAGTCAATCTATTCATATTCTGATCACAGCAAAAGCCAGCAATCTAACTAGTCCAGATGCTTTTTTATGTCAATCTCAGTCAAATATTGTTGCCTTAAAACCACAATGACAACACATCCACTATCTGGCTCAAATAAGATCTCCAAATCTGCAGTTTGACTGCATTAGTTTTAATTAATACTTACTCATACAGCCATCATACTTGGAAAACCCACCTGCAACCCACATGTTGCATGCTCTCCACCACATTTCACACTATACCCACCTATCCACCCTTGGGTGACCTTTCCCTCTTCTCCGTGAAGGGAACACTTTTATCCACAGATCTCTGGCAATCAGCATGGTAATTTACCTCTCAGATAACAACTACAAATACATTAAGTAACTTCAGTAATCTGACAATCCGAATTAAGCCTGAATCTACCTGGCCTTTCTCTTGGTTATGTTAGGATCAGGTCAGAAATGCTGGCACTATTTCTTCCCTTTCACATAAGATATGAAAAGATCTTTGTCGGTTTGCATCAGTGAGGTATGCAACAGCTGCACTGTGCCCTTTGGGAAGGCAGCACTCAAACCACTTCAAGAGCTATATGACAGTTTTTGGATAATAGATCTCAGGGGTCAAAAAAATTCTGGGGAAAAAAGAAGTCAGTCAATTGTTATTCTGGATATACATCTGAGGAATGATCACAGCACACACACCACCGACTTCTGACAAATGAACAACCCTGACTTTTGCAAATTCCTCACTGGTACACAGAAAATGTAGCACAGTACATCTGTGGAGACAGGAAGACAGTCAGTGCAGTTAACTAATACCAGATGCACAAGCGCTTTTAGTTTAGTTTCAAAAACAGCTTTCCCAGACTATCGTGGAGAAGGATCTGATGTGCAAGAGTAAAGGATCAGAAGAGCTTTTATCAATGAGCTGTTAACTTCAGAATCTGTGGCAGGGTCTCAGACATTGTCTCTCAGGGTCTTTTATATGGGATAACTGCAAGTTTCCCAGCTCTCCCCATCAGAAGATGCCTACTCTTTACTGAAAAAAAATTACTCTGGTATCACAAACTCAGCTCTTCAGACTAAGCGAGCTGACGTTTGCTCCCAAGATAAACCTGTTGTACTGGCTCTCACACGGGGTAAATTCGGATATTGCCCTTACACTCGAGGAGGAAACTTGGAAACAAGAGTTCGTCCTGCTGGACCAACAGTGCCCTCTCCCGCTGCAGCGGAGCGGCTATTAACCCCCGGCTGAGCAGTCACGGAGCAGCTCTCGGTTCCCACCAGGTGTCCCACACCGCCCTGCATCCCGCCGTCAGAGTAGGGCTGGAGAGGAAACCTAGAAGGGCTGCGGCAGCGGGGACCGGGCAGCCTCAAACCCAGCTGCCTCCAGCGCCACCGTGCAACGCGGCCACGGAACACCGAAGTACTTCCACGCAACTGCTCCCCTTCGCTTCCTGGAGCACGGCACATGTCGTGGTTCTCGGCCAGGCAAACACTTCAGCACAGAGCTCATGGGGCCAGAGCTGTGGGCAATAGTGGGCAAACCCACAAGACGGCTAATGGGGCTCGCACCCGGATAAGGAATGAGCGGCGGGAGGGACAGACCACCACCGCTGAGTCAGGGAACCCTCGCTATCAGACCCGCACCGAGTACACAAGAACCACCCGCGTACAGGGTACTGCATGCTAAGGGGGCACCGCAGGCGGCGTCCAACCGGGATAACGGACCCAAACCCGCGCCAATCGGGACAGCGGGCCAAACGCCCAGCGGGCTGCGGCCGAGGCGCCCGGGGCGGGCGGCAGCGCTGCCGCCCTGCGGAAGCGGCGGCGGCTGCCGAGCGCTGAGGGAGCGCAGGGCGGGCTCCGGGCGGCGCAGCGGCGCTCCCGCCCCGCCGGCCGCGGGGCTCCGACAGCGGGCACGGAGGGAGGGCCGGCAGGGCTCGGTGCGCGGAGCCCGCCCTGCTCCCCCCAGCGCCCGGCAGCGGGCGGGGCTGCCCCGTCAGCAGCTCCCGGGGAAAAGGGGGGATACGCGAATCACTCACCGACGGGCGCGTTGCCGCCGCTCTGCGCGACGCCCGCGGCCAGCTCGCAGAGGCAGCACGCCAGGGAAAGGGCGGCGAGGGAGAACGCGAGTGTCCGGCCCATGGCGGTGGTGCGGAGAAACGAGTGGCTCCGGGTCCCGCTCCCGCTGCCTGCGCGCACCCTCCGCGCGCCGCCGTCCCGCCCCACGCAGCGTCACGGGAGCGCCTCCGGCCGACCCCGCCCCCCGCCCGCGGTGGTTCCAGCCCAGCCTCCCCCCCCCATCCGGCGGGTAATGGAACGGTCCGCACCGCGGCGACGCCGAGCCACTATCCCACGTGACCACAGCACTCCCCAGGAAGGACCGTTTCCCGTGTGTCACGCGCTCCCCGAATGCTGGACGTCACCACGGAGGTCCCGCCCACTTTTCCGCTACGTCCGCTCATTGGCTGGGGCGAAGCGGGGGCGGGGCTGGGGCGCGCGGGCTCGCGTTTCCCGCGGGCGGGCGAGTGACACGTGGTCGATGTTATTTCCCGGGAGCTGCGGTGGGCGCATGGGCTCGCTGCGCGCCATCCCCAGGCGAGACTGTCCCACCCTACCAGCACCAGCCGCCTGGGGAGGCACGGCCGTGGCGTGGCGTGGCGCCTCTCCCTCCCCCCGCGGGCCGGCAGCTGGCTATGGCGGTCCGCCCCCTGCGGCCGCTCCAGCATGGGGAGGGAGCGGGTGGGCGGTGCAGGTCGGGGCCGAGGTCGCTCCCTCGTGGCTGAGGGGTTTGTGCTTGTCTGCGTTGCCCATGCCTGGGGACAACTGCTCGCCGCTCCGTAGCCGTACCCCGGATCTCGGGGATGCAGCCTGTCGCCTCGGCTGTCTGCGACTTCCCTGAAGTTGCCGAGGCCGAGCTGCTTCCGCCTCGTTGCCCTCAGGCACTGGGACTTGTACCTCTCACCACGCCTATTTTTTTGCGGTGGATCTCTCTCCGACAGTGGTTGTCAGTGGTGTGGGGTTCACCTCTTACCCCTTTCCCTGCCGTGAAAGAACTTGGTGACTACATACATAATAGTTAATTTCATTTTACGTAGTAATAAATCACATGAACCTTAGCAGTCAGTGTGCAATACTTTAAAAGTGATGGTCAACTGTGCTCCTGGCAGCACTAGTGTGCTAGCACTGCAGGAAGCTGCAGACTGGGAGTTGGGCTAGGTCCAGGATAAAATGGCTGCGTTACTAGAAGGCAAGCATGGTACAGTCTGTAACCCTTATCTTCTCCTCCCGCTGCACTGGAGAGAGCACCTGGAGAAGGCTCAGGTCATCCCGCCACTTCTTTTGCTGGTCTTGGCAGTGTTAGGTTTGCAGTTGGACTCGATTCTAAGAATCTGTAATTCCCTCCTGACCCCTGGGAAGAGTTCCCCCTCTGCCTATCACATTTCCTGCCTCTCTGTCCTTTGTTTTTCCCTAAGGCAGCTTGAGTCGATGTATGTCATCAGTAGCGGACTCTGCAAATAAATGTTTGTTTGTGTAAATCTGCCTCAGCATTTTTGTGCAATGCCAACACAGGTGAATGTTGGGAAACCAAGGCAAACATTCACGGCTGCTTGAATTCAAGGAGAGCTAAGCTAGAGCTATAAAGCATATTTTAGCGTGGTCCTGGTGAAAGGACAAATGGAAGGGAAGAGTTATAATCAGGAAAATTCACCCTTGTTTTTCCTAAGTGTGAGCTGGACTTGGGCAGTAAAGAGGAAACTACCAAATAAATCCCTAGATTAATCTTCCATTTTACTTTCTTTCCTGAAGGTGTTTTACTGTCAAGAGACCAATAAAAATGCAGAAACTTTAAGGCAAGCTTCCTGTCATGTTTACTGAGTGAGCTCTGGAAAGGTCTTTAGGGCTGTTGGTAACACATAACTTGGGTAGCAAGGTTTTTGACAAGCTTCTGTACTGCCATATATTGTGGTGCTCCTAGCAGGCAGGATGACTAATGCTCTGTCTTCCTGAAAAGGAATCTTAGAATGAAAACATTAAAAAAAAGGTAGCAGCTGCAGTGAAATGACCAAACATATTCTGATGGATGTGAATGTTAGTAACATCTGAATTTAGTTCTGAAAAGTGATGAGACTGAAGTCACACACTGTCTTTAGTTATCTCTAATTCTGCATGTACTTTTTACTGGAGTGTTTGTGTAAGTTGAGTTATTTCTGCAGTATGATGAAAGATGCTGGCTTTTTAAGAAGAAATAATTTTCACATTCCTTATTAAAATACTGTGTTTCTGATCTACCCTTGAATAAGCAGAATAAATTGAGAAGCAGTATAAATAGATACTGCAATGTAACCAAAACTGCTTGGAATATGCTTGCCATACCTGCAGAAATTTTAGGGCCTTCTGGAACAAGGGTCTTCTGCTGGGATCAGGGCTTAATTCACAGGATCTCTTGTGATTTCACTGGACATGGTATTATTTGAACTCAGGTTTTATTTTTTGCAGGTTTTGTGGGTTATGATATTAAATATATCTTCAGCAGTTATCATAGTGTTTTATGAGGGATGCAGTGGCAGTTCTGTTGATATGTGGGATACATGAAGTGTCATGGTTGCTGCAATCTGCATTTCATGAGGACTGCATACTAAAAATCTCTTCTTTTGAGAAGGAAAACAAATAGGATATAAGTTAAATGGGGTTGATAAAAGACAAGACTCTAATCAGTGTTTATATATATGGAAAAAGTGGAAGGAAATGAAGTACATAATAAAACAGAACTAAGATTACAAGCAAGGCAAGAATTACAGCACATCTCCACAAGCGAGTGAAATTGTTTATCATGTAATCCTGGGGACTGGTGAGAATCCAAGGGAATGATAAATGTGGGTTGTCTGTTTTTTCTTAAAGTCAGCATCTTGGGACTTTGTTATAGCATACAGTTGGCAGGATCATGGCAGTCTGGGTTGTTATTGGATTTAAAATATCACATTCATCACTGTATTCAGTTTTCATTGTGCTTTTATATACTTAATGGTTAGTAAGGCATTTACCTCTGTTTTGAATCTATAAGGAGTTCCAAGCACACCATTACTGGAAAATTATGTAAAAGTCTTGACAAAAATGAGTAAAACCTAAGGGTCTGCAGATGTCTCACATTTTAAATGTAGTAAATGCCCAGGACTTGAAGCAGATGTGTTGTATCAATTGGTGCTTGGCAAAATGTGGTAAGGGGTTGAAGAGGTTCCATAGAAGCACTTGGGATAATAAAAATAAATAAAAACCAAAACTTAGTAGATAAACTGAAGGGAACATGTATTTCTTTCAATTTGTAGACATTTGTTCTCATTTCCATATTGGCATTTCAACTACATGGAAAGAGAAGCATGTGTGAGGTGTAAATACATGGTGAACGTTTTAACAGGGAAAATACAGCATCCAAGGAGTTTTTGGGGTATTTGATACCACTACATAATGATGCGTTATTGGCTTCTGGTGCCATTCACCAACTTTGTAATTGTTCAGAAATAATACATCAATGCCTGTGCTCAGAGCTTTGTAACCTTAGTTAGTCCTTGCATCATGAGACAGGTACGGTAGGAAATCCTACTATAGAGGTGTGTCTGATCAGGGCTGCATACAGTCCCAAGGCACATACCCAAGGGTTGTGCACGCTGTGTTGTATGACATCAAAGTGTGCATTTAAGGTGCCCGTATGTCTGACCTCAGCAGGAATTCTGGGTGAGGACATTGGTACCTGTACTGTAAAAGCCGCTTGCCTGGGGCAAGCAAGGTGGAACTGTGTCTGGTACACCTGCATGCTGTGTTACAGGCACGTGCTCAGCTCCACCAGGTGGAGTGTAAAGGCTGCTTTTAACATAAGGGACAAATAAAACAATATAGAGAGTCATAGTGATGATATAATAATGTTAAAAGGTTTTTCTGAGCTCTTTTAGAGACAGTGGTACAGGCTGATGTTTTTAGCCTAAGGCAAGCCAAAGGGACATGTATTGAGAAGAAGAAGGGAAGGCAACAGGTAGAGGTAAAATGGGGTGGAAGGACTAAACATTTCACCTGTGCAGCTGGAACTAACCACAGAACACGGTTAGGCTGGTTTAGGTAACCAAAGGAAAACATGTTGAGATGGAGTCCTGGCAACAGTACATCCATTTACTGTGTTTGTAACATGCATTTTTTGGTTGGCAATGGTGTAATACAGCGGTGGGCTCTGGTCTGTGTCAGGCAGGAGCATACCCCCTGCTCCTAGGAGTTTAGCTGTGTGCTCAAGGCTGGCTGGCTGATAAAAGATGCCTTGGTCAGCCTGGGAGTTTTCAAGAGAAGGAACCTCAGCAGGAGCTCCCCAACTTTTTCTTGGTAGATGTTTTTAGATTGAGACTCTTGCATGTGACCCCTGCCTGAGCTGTAACACCTGTGGCTTGACTGTGCCTCTTCTTGGGTCCCACGGTCCTTGTGTCCACTCTTGCTGGCCTGGACCAGTGCTTCTTTCCTCACAGCATCTGAGGTACAGGCACAACTGAGCTCTGTTGATCTGGCCACCCATTACTGCCTTTTAAGATCCTAAATCTTATCAGAATTACAGTATCAAGATTTTTCCTATTAATTTTGTAAAATCATTCTGCTTACCCATTGGCTTCATGCAATAGCTGTATCACATCATTCTGAGCCTTTTGATATGCTGCGTAGTTGTTATTTTCAGTAAAGTTTTTTTCAAAGTCAGGCCCTCGTAATACTTTTTTTTTTTCTCCCTGGAATTGGTGGCAAGCTCTTTTTTGTCTCTGCCTTACAGCTGGAGGACAGCAGTGAATTAGTGCAGTGTATCCCAAGCAATAAAGTATGTGAAGGGCAATAGCAGAGAGCTGTAGCCATGACAGTCTAAAAAGAAAAGTGAGGCTGGTCTCTAGGAAGGTGAAATATGTTGTCTAAGGCCTGTCGGATACCGTGAAAATGAACATATATCTTAAAGATCTCAGGGCTTCCCCAGATCAGTGTGGAGTACCTACATAGCTGAGGAGCCACACTAACAATTTCTACTGACTTTAGCAGCCCTCCTGGATCAGATTTAGAAACCCTCTGACCTTAGATTAGGTAAACTACCTGGTAGTTAATGACTTCAGCCTCCAAATTTAGTCTGATCAGTGCTTGAATAAGTAAGGGGTAGTGATTGGAGCCTACTGACAGTGTCCTTGTGCCTGTGCAAAGGAAATTTGTGTATAGTCTGAGGGCTTATTTCATCACTTCTCATTTAAAGCAGTATCTAAGAGAGTGTTTTGCAGGAGTAAGAAGCTCAGCATGAGAGTCTAATAATGCAAAACTTGAAAGATAATGATTTTTTTTACAGCAGTGACACATTACATAAATAAAACACTGTGTAATCCGGTAAGATAATAGTTTTCTCAGAAGGCATGTTGCTGCCAGCTGTTCTTTATAAAAGGGAGGTTTTTTATATGGTTGCTGGGAAGGGAACTTCTCCAAAACCAGCAGCTGGCAATGGAAGTCTTCATCTCCCCGTCTGCAGACTGCCCCTGAATTTCCTGGCTTTGTGGAGACCCCATGGCTTGCCTCTGGACTTGCATGTCCTCTGGATGCTTGCACATGCTACTTCTCTGGTCTGGCTCTCTCAGAGGCAGCAATGCATTCCTGGTGACTTGATCAGAGATGTAAGTTACAGTAGAAAATATGGCACAAAACATCATTTTGGATTGAGGTTAAAATGAATATTTCTTTCCTGTTTCATTGTTCATTGCCTTGAGCTCCTGAAGTGTATCCATTTTGCAGGCACTGGGGAACCAGGCTTAAAAGACACTCTTTCTTTTAGGTGACCTCTTAATACTAGATGAAAGATTTTAGCCCGTTTTTTCTGGCATAGTGTCCTGTTGTGACCAATGCAAATACAGTAATTATGGCTTGCCTGGAGAATTGTTATGCCTGAAATTAAAAATATTTCCTGGTTGTACTTTCCTCTTCTCGTTATAACTTTTTTTGATGTGGTATAACTGCAGCCAGTTGTCCCCTTGCATGGCTCTCCTAAATCCTGAGTATATGATGCCCAGCTGTATGTCCAGTCATCATACCAGGTCTATGACTTGGCATGGGATCAGTTTTCTGATACTTGATGTGATCAGGCGTTTGCCTGCCCTGAGCGTCCCTGAACACTGCCCATTGCCAGAGCTTGAGTTTCTGGGCCCTGACAGCTGCTCAGATTGGGTCATTTGGACTCAAAGAACACACTGTGTTCTGGCTTGGTCCCTCATGTGACACTGGAGTTACTGAGGTGGCAGCCATGCCACATAGCAGACCTGCCATAGGTGACCAAGCTAACAGCAAATAAAGAATCAATTAATTGGTCTTTTAGCATTGTCCTTTATAACCTGCAGAACTAAAATTGCTTTCCTGACTTTAAACATCTCAATATAATTTAAAATTCTTGCCAAAAATAAGAGCCACTAACTTGTGTCTCAATACTGAGTTTGAAAATCATATCCTTTCATAGCAAATCTCTGTTATTTATAAAAAGTAATTTGTCAGGAAATGTGGGGGTTTTATGAAGAAAATACAACACTCTATTTTCATCTTTGACCAGAACTATTTTCACTTTGAAGTGAAAATAATTACTCTCTAGGCAGATTGATTTGAAATGTTCCTACAGGAGACTTAGTTCCTACATAGTCATCTATGTATAGATTGCAGAATGCTGTAGAAAATGGAAGGATGAAATGCATTAAAGGCTCGGCTCCTTCACTGGCTACAGACATACAAAGGCATTTTAGCTTAAATAATCTTTTTGGGTTTTGTAGCATAAGAAAAAAAACCCTAAATCCCCTTGCTAAAATTAAGATGATCTCCATACTCAGAGCCTGTGGAGATCACTCTGGGTCTATGCCCTCTTCAGGCATTCAGTTAAACATTTGCTGATTTGTTAGATTCATTCCCATTTAACAAGTAAACTTAAGATCGTTACTTTTCATGAAATCCATGGATTTTAAGCTCAGACAAAATTAGGTCTCTCTTAATTTTCTTTTCTTTATCCTAATATTTACCTAATTCAGCCTTACCTATCTTACACTGGCACTGTTTTGTGAGGTTTAGTGGCTCATACAGTGAGCCCAGGAGCAAAGGTCACTCAGCACAGTGCTCTTGGCAGCACTGGAAATAGAGGTGGGAGAGCTGCACTCTGACAGTGTCTGGGTTGCCCTGGCACAGCAGGGCTGGTTTAGCTTTGTGTCTGCATCCAAGCTCAACGAATGAGTGTTGTTTCCTTTGAACTTCCAGTGCACTTGGTTATGGCCTCTCTTTCCAGCCTGCATTTTGATCTTCCACACATTATCTCTTCTTCTAATGCTCACCTGCTATCCTCTGCTGAAGCCGTCTGTGCCTCAGCTCTGCACTGCAGGTCAGAGATCTTGCATGTAAGAAATCACTTACACTAGCAATCCTTGTGTATTTATATCCACACATAACCTTAACATTTCCTGTTTTGCAGTAACTTTATAAACAATATTTTTCTCTGTTTCAGTCACTTTTTTGCATTTGAGACCATCTGCTAAAAATAATTTCTTAAAGCTTATGCGTGCACTACCATTTCCTGGTTTTAGCCTGATGCAGCCCAACCCAGCCAGAGGGCATTACTTCTAGATTATAGTAGTCAGCACAGGATCAAATGTTTGGCCTTCACAGAGACCACAGTCCTGCAAACATATTTTTTCTCTTTTTCTCTGAGATGTCTGAATTACCATATGCAGACTCCATCTGGTGTCTGAGCTATATGGGCCTCTGAGCAATCTGTTGTGGTTGAAGAAGTCGTTGCTTACTGCAGGGGGTTTGGACTAGGTGAACTTTAAACATCCAGCCCAAACTATTCTATGATTCTATATAGGGCAAACCTGGCAGGACAGTGTTGATAGAGGTTGTGATAGAGGCAGAATTTAGTCAGAAACAGTTAGCTTTATCCCTATGGGTGTGTATCCATCTGTCCACCTGTGCTTTAGCCATATGTGCATTTCACCATATCCCCTTGTCTCTATATAATCCTATTAATGCTATTTCCCATAAATTGTAAATGCACTGAAATATATTCACAGGTCTCTTTCTATACTCCTGTAAAATCAATTTTTAACACCTTATGGACATTTCTTTTTAAGCTAAAAGAATGTTTCCAACTGCAAGAAGCAGTTTTATTTTTGCCGTAAGGGAAAGCCATGAAGGTCTGTAAAAAGCCGAGTAGGAAGTAATTCTCTACCTTACAGCAGGCAGGGAAACCAGCTGGCAATCATGGCTCAAAGGTCCCAGAGTTAACAATCTTGCAGGCTACAGTAGGCCTTTTTTTATATGTAGGTACAACTTCCAGTCTTCAGAGGATCTCCGTGCCCTCGATCAGTTGCCTACAGGAGGGAGAAAGTGCACATGGGATCTGTCTCCATCCAAAGCCAAGCTCTGCTGCCTCTGCCTTGTGCAGGGCCATAACAAACCCAGGCACCTGTTTCCAACTGACAGGCTACACTCACTCAGCTCTTCAAAAAGTTGTTCTTCTCAATGGAATTGCAAATGCCATCAGTTCTTGACTAAGTAGCCTCTAACTGGTATTTTAGGAGAGATGAAAATATCATGGAGCTACATTTATTTAAAGAACATGTGTCCCAGCTACAAATGGCCTTTACTTTTGAGAAAAAAGAAGTCAGGAAACACACTGTCAGAAGTGACAGTGTTAGAATTGACTCCCTGAGAAATATCTTTTTGTTTTCTTCCTTCACTGTGCCGATCTGAATCCTGAAAACAGTCCAACGTTTTGCAATCTTTATGATTTTCAGCCTATCCTGCTCCTACGCTGTGGGAGGATGAGCTGAACCTCCTGCAGGTGCCAGCATGGCAGTGGATGCCAGCAGTGCTCCATAAAGCTTTGTACTGTATCCCATCCCACCCCGCCCCATCCCATCCAGAAGAGTGGTACCAAGCACAGAGGACACTGCAGGAGTTCCTTGTCCAAGTGGGGACATCAGAAAGACTGAGCAGAGCAGAGCTGGAAAGTGCACATCTGTCCTTGTCATGCTGTGGCTACTATTTGCTTCCTCACAATTAAACTCCCACTCAGATTTAGGAGAGCCTTACTGAAAGATCATGGATCCCACGCTTTTCAGATTGCACAGAGCCAGACAAGGTGGAAACTTGAGGTGAATGTCACTGGTTATAAATATATCTGGCTTTTGGTTTGTTCTCTGTATGTTTGGCAGCAATGCTTTTAGCTACCTTTGAAAATGTTGTCTTTCTGCATGATAGTAAAATGGAAACTGCACTGTGAATTTCTCTCTTTATGGTAATACTTACATATTTTGTTCTCTTCCATCAAACAAACTGCTCAGAGCAATAATCTTGCTTATTATATTCCTGAAAACTAAAAATTTTAACAGGGCCAGTCCTATACATTAACCTACTGGGAACAAACTCCTGGTATGTGTTCACTAAAATAGTTTCTTTCAGCTCTTGAGGGCTGAGTAGAGCCTGGAGGTTTTGTGAAATGCCTCCCTGTCTGTCAGGGCCCGTCTTCAGCTGACACCAAGCTATGCAGCCACAAGTTTGTACCCTTGGTCCTGGAGATGCCCTGGCAGCTTCCTTAATTTTGCAAAAGGGTTTTCAAGCTTGAGCAAGCCAGACCAGGGCAGAGAAGGAAGGAATGGTGGTCATTAGTACTTCAGTTCCTCTCTCAGGCTGGAGGCATTTGTGTTGTAGCTGCCAAAGGGATTTCATGGATGCTTTCTCCTGGGCAGCAATGTCCTGCAGGGCCAGGGTGACATCCTGCACAGTACAATGATGTCAAGCTTGTGTGTACCTGCCCAAAAGCCACATATTTTTTTATCCAGATGGGGAGTTGGCTGGAAGCAGATGTAGAATTGTGAGCTGTTGCTGTGGCAACCCTTGTTGGCCTCCCCTCCTTTGTGATGGATGGAGATGCTTTCATCTAGGGAAAGAGTTGGGGGATGAAGGGCCACAGTTGTGTTCTTCCCTTTGCTGCTATTCACCATACAAGTCCCTTTTGCCAGCTCCCAGAAGCTCCCCTTTCCTCCTTCCCACTCTCCCTTCTTTTTCCTGAAAGGTCTCATCAAGTCTCATGCCAGCAAAGTTTGCTTTGAATCAATGTTATTTCTACAAAGAGCTTCCTGCTCCTGTTTAGTGCTTCAGCCAGTAAAGAAGCTAATGAAAAAATATCCATAGAGAAGCACTCTAGGTATTTTTGGCTCCCTGTTGTTAGTCTGTAATGCCTCTTGCCAGAGGAGCTCTGGGTACTTAGCATGGCAATTCCCCATGGCTGCTTGTGATTATTCCCACTGTATGGATGAGGAAGGTGGGAGGCAGAGCAGATACTCCAAGCACAGCCTCTGCTCTGCCTACCCTCATGCCTCTGTCTGAAGTGAAGGGGACAAGATCCCCCATGAGCACAGTCAGGGCTGTGAGGACAGGACTTGGCTGGCTGGGGCGGGATCCCTGGCTGCTCCCAGCGCTTGGTGACTCACACAGGAAGGTGAGCAGAAGACTTCTTTATCCAAGCAATATGACAGAGCTGAATAAATGGAGAGCAGATATTTAGTTAAGGAGGTCAGGGTGCTCCCAGAGTGGAAACTTCTTTCCAGGACAAGGAGACAAGGCAGACAATGGAAACAAGAGCTGTGAGAAGGTGAAGAGGATACTGCATGCTGGCTGAGGAAGAACTGGTGAGGGAGAGAAGAAATGGCTCTCAAGAGGAATGACTGGTGAAGAAGAGGCTTTAGGCATGCTTGAGTTTGGAGGATGATGGCAAGAACTTGATTCCTTCTCTGTGGAGGGGAGCCTGGCTATGAGGTGGGGAGCAGGGAGTTCACTGATCCCGTCATCCTCCATCACTATCTGATCAGATCACACTGAGAGCTCCATTGAGCTCTCAACAAGCCTTAAGGAAACTGTAAAAATTTTAGATTTTATTGTTCTCTGATTATTTTTTCTAATTCTTGTTACCCTGTTTGAATGCCCTTCTCAGAAACTGAGTCATAAAAATGGTAATTAAATTTTAACTGAACAGTTTCTCCCTGTCTGCTGCCTTGTGGTTTGCAAAATTACTTCAGCAGACCGATTTTGGAGGGGGGTGCTTTGTCCTATGACATAATGCTCCAGTCCAAGTGATTCTGTGTACTTGCCTTAGTCCTTTCATCTCATTACAGTAAAATGAGGTTGTATCCCATTAATTTCAGCAGGTGCTGGTTGCAGTGCCCAGACACATGCCAAGCACGGAGTCTCCCAGAACATTACTGGCTGACACGGGCATCTCTCACCCTTTTCAGGTATCAAAGATATTTGTCCCCTGCCCTCAGTGTAAAGTTGTCGGGGTTGACAGAGAACCTGTCAGCAGCCTGGCATTTAGTGACGAGGAATGTAAACAACTCTAAGGAAATATTTACTGTAATGCCGGATGGAACAAACATAATGCAGCCCAGACCAAAGGTCACCAATCAAAATGTGCATAATATCACCAATGACAGTGTGCACAGTGTCCTCAGGTCACCAATGACAGCAAGCACAGTGTCTTCTGTGTCTCCAATGAAAGTATGTATAGTGTCTTATGCTAGAAACTTTTAACCAATTATGTTGTAGCATGATAGTATGCAAAGAGTATAAGAGAAACACTTGAGAACAATAAACAGCTTCCTGATCACCTTATACCTGGACTACGTCTGATATCTGTGTCACTTTGGCCGTTCCGACTTTAACAGCGACATAAAGTAGTTTTGCAGGGAGTATTAGGATAGCAATCTAAGCCTTAAAATAGAAAGGCATACCCAAGGGAACACCTTTCTCAACGGTGAAAAGCAACTTTTAATTAAAGAGGGAGAGGGCAAGAACTAGCAACCCTCTCCTTTAATACATCAACACATGGAGTATGTGCAGTATAGATAACAAAGCTCTTCCAGGGACACTTTCAGGGTTGACAAATTCCAAATTAAATGCACCTTAAAATTACCAAAGCAGTTTTTGGTGCGTTGTCCCCTTCCCACATGACATGGCTGCTTCTTTCCTGGGTAGCATAGGGAAAACACAAGCTCTGCTTGGAGAAGGATGTAGCCAGAGCAAAATGCTGCAGATGGGCTGGGGCTTTGTGCTGCAGCCCAGGAATTGTGTAGGGCCACAGCTCTCCTTTGTACAGAGGTGCTTGTGCATGCCCAAACTCATTTCTATCTAACATGTAGATCAGGTATATCTATGGGCCATAAAAAGTGGTAATTTCTACCCAAACAGAAAGTGCAAAGGGTGCGAGATGGGCACTAACAAATCCATTGGATAACATTGCTGGAAAGGAGGATTCACATAATTTTAAATCCTTGGTGACATCCACTTTGCGAACAATTTAACATCCGGTCCTATTATTTTCCAGTACCAGCTTGTGTTCTTTCAGAGATGTGTGTGTCCCAAGGGGCTAGGCTTGCTGCTCTTCCAGGAACTCCAGCACAAAAAAAGTGACTTTTGGCCTTTTCTGTCCACTCTAGGCAGCCCATAGCATTTGCTGCCTTAAATCTTGCACACTGGGCTTCCACCTCCATCAGCCTTCCTGCCTGCCACTGCCACTATGTTTGGCTCTGTCCAACTAGGACCTTGAGGTGAGAGCAGCTTCTCATCACAGGCAAGCTCTTCAGCATCTTGGGAAAGGAAGTTTTCAGCTATACTTGGCATTTCTGATCTCAGTGTTGGCTGCTGCCCAGCCTGCTCAAATGGTTTGCACCATCGGCAGTAGGAAAGCTTTTATATAAGGGAACATAAATCAGTTTCAAAAGTGCTTTAACTGTCATAAAACCTCTTGATGGGTAGCATTTAAGATCCCAAATGCCTATGTCAATTTTATGGGTTGATTTTCTTAAATATTGAAAGCTAGAATGTTCTTGTTTATTTACATTTTATTACTTTATACCAGTATGAGGGAACATTTTTTGTTAAACTTAGCTTATGTTCATTAACTGTCATTTCTTGACTTTCACAGTTTTTTGTGAGATTCAGAATTCCCCTTCCCTCTGCAGAGTTGTAGCTGCTGGCAGGAATGCTTGTGGTGTGCTCAAGCCTGAAAAGCTACGTTCAGGGCTGAGCTGCGATGCGCGTGTCATCTTGTACAGCATTGCACAGCTGTAACATTTCTTGGGAGATGTAGGAATAAGGAGGTAAGGATGCTGCAGTGCAGACCCCTGCCCCAGGCAGCAGCAAGCCAGGAGTCCATAAAGCCTCAGTTCTGGTGCCTGCACCTGGCAGTGCCAGAGGAAAACAGAAACACAAAATTCAGAATATTTTCTTCCCCAGAGCTGCTGCCAGGCATAGGCGTTGCTCTGCTTATTTACTTCCAGTCCACACAGCTCCTGCTGCTCCCAACCTGATTCTAGGGCTGAAGCCCAGGGTAAACTTCTGCCATGCACTTGGCCACATAGAAAACTGAGTCCCGAAGGAGCCCCATCACTATCACTGCCACAGGCACCGGCTGTGGGCCCATGGCGCTCTGGCCACCAAGAGTTTGAGTCTGTCAACAGTCTGGCCCCACAGCAACACCAGACACCAACACACACACCCCACCCCGCATTTCTAATCACTCCCCAAGCCTAACATAAGCAGGTTTAAACCCTATCAGAGATTGGGAAATGCTGCAGGTTTAAACCCTATCAGAGATTGGGAAATGCTCCAATTTCTGTTTTCTCCTGAAGGAAGGAAAACAAGGTTACACAGAAAGCATGTGGCAGAGCAGAGGACTGAAGCCAGCTCTTTCCAGAGCTCATGAGAGATCTCTCAGTACAGGATCGTTCAAAAGAAAGGATGAAGAGCCTTTTGCTAATGGTATCTAAGAGCAGCAAGAAGTGGTAAGAAAAAGCAAACAAGAACGCTGCTTCCCCTTTACTCTCCCAGCCACCAGTGAGCCTCTGCTCAAGGATTTCCCGGTATCTTTGTGTTTAATTGGCCTTGGTGTCTCTTTTTCATGTGAATTTCTTTGCTTTTCAGACAAATGTAAAAATCTGGCATCCACACATTTCTGTGGCAAGGAGATTTACAGCTTAATTACACCCTGTGTAAAGTGTGTGTCTCCTTTTGACGCAGAAACTCCTACCCACAGCTGTATTTGCTGGGCAATGCTGAGACATCATTCCTGCCAGCAGCCCAGGCAGAGCGCGACAGTGTGTGGATGGAGCAGTTCCAGAGGGGTCACAGCTCCCACAGCAAAGCTTTGTGCCACCACGGCAGGTTTGCTCTCTTTAGACTCATGCAGCACATGCAAAAGCTGCTTTGTGGGACAGTTGTAGGCTCAACTTGGGTTTCTGTCAGCATGGCTGGGCCAGGTCACTTTTCATCTCTGATACAGATTAATACAACTGAAGTTTATTGGGCCTTTTGTAACATCTCTTTTCTCCTTTCGCACTACAAAATGTAAGTATTAGAACCAGAGCAATCCACTGAATGTTATTTTAAAAAAACCTTGAGACTGATGTCCGCGTTTTGTAAATGTGCTTGAATTTACACACAAATTCTGTTCCTGAAATTTCATTCTGCACATACATATGACTGGTTCCTGTTAATCTTTCTTCTTTGAAAAAAAAAAGAAAAGCTTTTTTGCTTTCACTGATGATTTCTAGGCATGGAAATTCTTACTTTCATTGTGGACAAGAAAGGGGATTAACTATAAGCATACTGCTAATAGTAAACTGACAGTCAAAGTCAAAAAGAAAAGCAACAATCAGCCTAACAAGCATAACTTTTTTGCTCAACAGGACTGTTTTCTGAAAATTTAGGATGGGCTTTTTTAAGAAAAAGAAAGAGCAAGCCAAAGCCACCAATTACTTGCTGTCTCTATCTGTTCTGGTTTTTATTTCTCTCCTTTTCTCATCACTTTGTAATTCAGGTACATTAAATACCATTCAACAGGTTGCCAATTATGAAAATGATATTTATTAAAATCTCGAACTGGATGACTAATAATTATTTCGGACTCTTTCTATTACTGTTTATGACAACATGATACTGTTCTGCAAGCCTGTTCATACTATGTAGATGAGCATAAATGAGGTGAGTTTGCTGGTGCTGCTCTGCTTACCAGCTGTGGCAGACATGCCATGGTGCATTCAGTTTGGAGAGAAAAACAATTGCCATGAAAGAAAATATGGAAAACACGAGAGACTGTACAGTACATTTAAACAACGATACTGAAAACCTCTCAAAGGTCATGCAGGTCACACAGCTAATGTTCTTGGAAACAGAATTACAGAATCACCAGTGCAGAGCAGAGCAGGACAATCACCTCCCTCGACCAGCTGGCGATGCTTTGCCTGATGCCCCCCAGGGCACGGTTGGCCCTCCTGGCTGCCAGGGCACTGCTGACTCATATTCAACCTGTCATCAGCCAGAACCCACCGGTCCCTTTCCATGGCACTGCTTTCTAGGCTCTCATTCCCCAGTCTGTACAAACATCCAGGGTTGCCCCATACCAGCTGCAGAATCTGGCACTTTTCCTTGTTGAACTTCATATGGTGGGTGATTGCCCAGTCCTCTAATTTTTCGAGGTCTCTCGGCAGGGCCTCCCTTGCCTTCAAGGGAGTCAACAGCTCCTCCCAGTTTTGTATCATCATTTGAAGTCCTTTGAAAAGCGCACACATGGCCTGACACAAGACCCAAAAGTTTTGCTTCTGTGTGATTCTGGGAGGGTTTCCTCACTCTAAACCTCTCCACCTGCTGTGGCTGCAGCTATTTCAGTTCCTTTCAGTCCAAAATAGCATCTGAAAGGGACTGAGAAACAGAACAGAAAAGCAGAGTAAGTTGATTAAAAAAAATTTTGATGGAGATCCCCCACATGAAGATACTAAAGGGGAGCTGCTAGGGGGAACCTGGAGACATCTTGATGAAGGGCAAGTAAAATCACAGAATCACAGGATGGCTGCGGGCATCCGATCCAACCTTCCAGCTCAAGCAGGGTGATCATAGAGCACATGACACAGGATTGCATCCAGATGGTTTTCAGGTAAGTTTCTCCAGTGAGGGAGACTCCACAGCTTCTCTGGGCAATCTGTTCAGTGTGTGATCACCTGCACAGTAAAGAAATTCTTTGTCATGTTCAGGTGGAACTTCCTGTGCATCAGTTTCTGCCTGTTACCTCTTGTCCTATTGCTTGGCACAACCAAGCAGAGCCTGGCTCTGTTGATACCCTCCCTTTGGATACTTATATACAAACGACTGCAGCATTGCCTTGGTAAAAGCTGCATAAAGAATAACTCTGTGCTTGTTAAAGACACAAATGCCAAACAACTTCCCAGCAAATACCTGGAGAGGAAACACTGTACGGCCTGTCTGAAGAAGCTGCTGAACTGCAACAATGTGATGTGATGACTAGTGGGATGGCCACCAGCACTGTTCCAGGCCCTTTGGTTGCCACCAGTCCTTTCTGAGGCATACTATGCACAGAAATCACAGCTGTTAGATCACCCAGCAGTCAAATTAAACATCAAAGGAGACTTCTACAGAGGGCTTCCTACTGCCAGGAAACAAGGGACAGATTCAGCTCCAGAAAGAAGGAAGACCTCTATGAGCTTCATCTTCCAGGTGAAAGGAAGAAAGTGACACCACTTTATCAAGAAATTCAAAGCAAGGCCATTGACAATGACAGTATACTAAATGGGATGTCCACAACACCCTGAAGCTCTCCAGGTGACTGCTGTAATAGCCACGAGGCATGTTACTCTCAAGGGCAAGGAGGATCCAGTGGTTTGACGGGAAGACCCATGAACATGTAAGAGTCGGTCCCCTCAGGGAAGGCACAGACAGTGGGATGTAGTTGCAGGTGTCAGAAAAACTTGAAGGACAGGGTAGGGAGTTTGCTAACTAAAACAAAACTCTGCTTCTTGCTATTCCAAAGATACTTTCAATTGGGTAGGATTAAAATATTACTCAGAAATGAGCAGTAAGTGTAGTACAGTGAGATGCTGGGTCACCTAGAAGATGCCTGGATGGTTTTTTCCATTTGGAAGAATTTCTTTGGACAAATATGAACAGTCATCCCTCTGTTGTGGAAAGCCATTTATTGTTCGCCCTGTTTTACAGAGGATCTGAAAAGGGATAGAACACAGAGAACTGCCATAGCTCGCAGGATTGCAGCTCTGCAAGAAACACACTCTTTAATGTCTCTAATGAATAGATAAAAGAGGTCTTAAAATCGTAGCTATGGAGAGTATGGCTTTATCTCTTCTTCTTCTGCCCTTAGAGAGAACCTGCAGTGCAGTAGGGCTGGGAAAAAGCCTGCATGGCCAGACTTCTGACAATGTGGAGATAAGCATACACAGGAAGCACCCTTAACCACTCCCAGCCTCCAGGGTACTTAACGCCTGCTCTGCAAACCAGCCTCCTCCCAGCCACTCCCAAGTCAGACTCAGCTCCTCCTGAATGAGGATACTTACAAGTCAGGGAGGCAGTGTGCTGCAGAGATGGAAGACAGGAAAGATAGCAAGCGGGTTGTTGTGCTCACACAGGCACTAGCTCAGTGATTTGGAATGAATTCCATACTAACTTTCAGTTAAGGTGAAGTGGGAAAAGACTGAAAAAACCCACATCCCAGCATACTAGGATAGATCTTAGCAAACCCTGACCTTCGTCACAATGACTAAGCAGCTACAATAGTAAAACAAGTCTTTCACAATAAAGAGATGCAAGCAAAACTCTTTTCCTGAACAACAGGCAAGATCTATATGAGGCTCAATGTCCATAACTTTAACCTGTGAATAGGTGTTCAGTTGGAAAGTTTGTGGTGGGGTAGGAAGTCATCTCCTTCCTCTTAGATACTAAGAGGTAATTGCTGCACAACCCCTAGTAGTGCTTTTTTTTTAGTTCCCCTGAGCAGAAGGGAGAGCATAAACCAAGTATTTAAATGTATTAAATTTAAAGTATTTAAATGACCCTTGAAAAGTTACACCTGCCAGGATGAAGCTTTTCCTATTGGTAGGATAATTTGCTTTCACAGCTCATATGAAAGAAATACTCTGATATTCATCTATCAAAAATGAGATGTTGGGCTGGAAGGCCAAGCAGGGGAAATACACATACAGTAGTCAGATACACAGTTCACAGTGTGTTTGCTCTACCTCTTGAGGATTTGTTTCAACTTGCACCATGAGAACCAACCAAAATTTTCAGAAAAAGCCAAAATCTGGTAAATTTGCATTTGAAAAACAAAAAAACCCCAAAAAAGTAAAATCATATTAGAGTTCAACTACACTGGGCAACTTACACATGCAGCAGAAGACACACAATGGTGTTAATTGCTCAAAAAATGGATCTCTCTGTAGTCCTCTTACCGTTCTGCATTTATGTCTAAAACCCTAATCTCATTTTAACATACTAAGCAGCAAGATGGATTTCTTAAGATTAGTCTATATGAGAAAAGGAGAAGTTAAGGTGTTTACTGGCTAAGGAGTAAAGATATTTAGAGAGCTGCTTTGAAACTTAGTTTTTAAGGGATGCCTTTTTTCTCCTAAATAGTTCTCAGTAGCAGCTGGACTGAAAAACAAAGCTGAAGGGGTTTCCTTTCAAATGCAAAGCAATCGTAGGCTTCAACCGTAGCCTTAAAAACACACACACACAGAAAAAGGATTCTTTTTCAGCTTTAACAGAAATGCATTCACTAGAAAGGAAGCAAATGGTGTCCAAAAAGCAACATTTGTGATATGAGAAGCCCTGCCAGCTTCTCGAGTGCAAGTTACAATATGTGCTGACAGCTTAAGCAATGCAGGGTGCAAGATTATTCACTGATCTTCTATTCACAGATGCTCGTTTCTTCACTGGCAATTTACAGAAATGCATAAAAAATTCCAAACACAAAACTTCAGTGTCTGATGCGTAACTGTAGCACTGACCTGAATCCTGCAAGGATAACTGCATAATGAACAAAATAAAGTTCAAAAAAAAGGAAACAACTGAACAGTTACTTTACTGGTAGTCTTAGAATTTAGCTTGTAACCGGTTTTTAAGCATTTCAGGATTCATAAATATACGGCAGAGAATGAATTCAGTGCAAGCTCCTGTAAACTTATGACCTGACAGTGTTCTGGCTGCACTGTACAGTGCTTTAGATAAAACCAGAAGTTATTAGGATGAAACTGACAAAATATTTACTGTAAACTTATACAATTAATCAGTGAGATTTTCATAGATGTTATAAAGGCTTTAATGTATTTAGTAATGTGTTCTTACAGCATCAAGACTTCAAGCTTCTCAAGTAGGACTGCAGAATATGCTGGTTTGCTTTGGTAGCAGGAAGTATACAAATTTTATTTCTCCATTCTGAGAGGAAACAGAGCTCTGTTTCGGGATGGTTTTATTTATTTATTTATTTATTTATTTGTTCTCACTGACTACCCTTTATCATAAAAGTGATCTAGTACTTTGAAAAAATGAAGACACCCAAAGTTCTGCAGCATGCAGTCAGGAGCAGGCCAAGTAGTTTGGACTTGGAACGAGGAATATTATCCACAATTTGGATAATTTTGCTTTTATATTCACCTTAATTTTTAGATTTTTCATTTGTTAACAACATAAAACATCAATGTAAATCACAAGTATTTTAATACTGAAGTGAAAATTGAGCATGTTGTTTTAAGTAATAGCGGCATTTTATCTGGATTTTAACACACCAGTCCACTATGTGAGATGTTACCAGTAGCCAAACTTGGAAACACAAAGCATGTATTTTGGCAAGGCATTTTATTAAGATGTCAAATCTTTTTTGTTAGCAGCCAGTCATTGAAAACCATCTGTACACATTTAATTTAGTCAACAAAATAGCTGTACAAATTTAAGTGATGTGCCCCATTTATGTAGCTCATTAAGTTCTGAAGTGATGCTCTTCATTGTTTAAGTCCTCACATAAACAATTACCAGTCTTAACATATAAAGTACGATTACATTCTTCTCTCAAAAGTACAAAAAATAACACTTTAAAATACACACTGGCTCCTAAGCTTAGACAAAATCCTGTCAGGAAGAGAATTTTGCACTTCTATAGACAGTGCCTTCAACATCAAGAGCTCTTCAAAGTGCTTGGCAGAGTGTGTGAACACTATCCCCACTTACTAGACGATGAAATAAGGCACAGAGGTCAACTACTTTGCCCACAGTCACACAGAGAGTGGGTGGTAGAACTAATAGAGCAGAATTAGGGCTTTTCAATTCTCCAGTGTAACCACCACAACACACTGCCACTGTTCAAATGCAATGGCTTAAGCATTTCTGAGGAGCAAAACTTGTACAGCATACAGTGAACAGAAGGGAAAAGCCAGGGCCAGTTAAAGGCTGCAACAGTTTCAACCCAAACCAAATTAATTTGGTAGCCAGTAAATCATAATGCACTTCAGGGAATGATCACACAGAAAATTATACACTAACCTGCAAAGAGAAAGCTCATTAAACATAAGACATATGGTGTTAGCTTTGCAAAAAGTACCGGTTATCTTAAGCTTAACAGCAGCTCAGGTAATGTCGACTTTGTCAGTGGTACTTTCTGACCCACAGACGTCTTAAACACTCTTCTTCTACCAGCAAGGTGCACTTCTCTAGAGAGTCACAGAGAAATGGAAATAAGGAGCCAAATATCTCCTCAGTAGGCATGGATGGGTATCAGGCACAAAACCTCACATTTGTGAGGTATGGACTAAGTGGTAAAGAAATACCAATGTGGAAAAATGAAAAAATCTAAAATAAATAAGGCTAAGAAAACTGAGTCACCCATCTAAAATCACCAAGAAATGCATCCTCAGAGAGATTACACTGCAGAAAAATAAGAATGATACATGTAATCCCTGCCTGGATGAGAAGTATGCTATGGCTTAGCTGTCTGATGGCAAACAAGCGTTTCAGAAAGCCTGTCCTTGGATAGGATGCTCACAAGATGACTCATTTACTGACAGAGACTGCTGATGGGATTCAGAAACATGCACACTTTGATTCTGTTCTTCACTGATTTGATGGGAAGAAACTGTATCATGGCTAGAGTGAGGCTGTTGACTTGATTCCTGAGCCAGCTGCACACGTTGAGCTGGATGTGAAGATCCTGCTAAGTGGATTTGTTCATTTTGTCCTTGATGAGCATGGAGATGTTCCAGTGCTTCCTTGGAAAGAGTGATTACGTGCATTTGTTCAGGTTGGGCAGCCTCTATTTGATTTGCAATCATATTGATACTTTGGATTTGTTCTGCTTGCTCCTGCTGAGCTGAAAGCAACAAGTTTTGCAGCTGCTGTGGTGGCTGCGCAAGCAGCGTGAGGTTTGCAGCCTGCTCTGTTGTCATGTTTGGGGCATCTTCTGCAGTCACGATACTAATGCCTTGATTATGGCTAGGCATGAAGTTGATGTTGTGCACTGCATCTGTAACCAGCAGTTGAATTTCCTGCCCTCCAGAGGTGGCAAGTTGGTACTGCTGCAGCTGGAGTATGTTTCTCACTTCTGGGTGAGTGTTGGTGCTCCGGGCAGCACTGGCTTCCTGAAACTGCTTTTCCTTGCTATGAATTTTCAAATGAGACTTCAGGTTGTCCAGACGAGCAAACTGCAAACTACATTCTGGACAGGAGAAAGGCTTCTTGCCTGTGTGTAAGATACAGTGTCTTCTCTTAGCACTGGAATCAGAGAAGGATTTTCCGCATATACCACAAGAATATGGCTTTTCTCCTCTGCAAAAGAAGACAGTCTGATCTCATTAAAATATTCACTTAGTGCTGCTTTCTGCAACTTGTTCTATAATTAAATACTTAAAAGATTACCTTTTAAGTTTTGCTAAAATCATAAGCTCTTAAGAATAGTGACATTAAAAATGTTCTCCATTTGGCTTCCTGATTATTTCTACTTGACTTCACAAACTGTACAACTCTTCGATTAGTATATACTCAAGAGCTCAGAGGTACCTGCCCTCACGTCATAACCCCAGAGGTACAAGCTTCGTGCTGCTAGACCTTGCCAAGAATGCAACAGCTTACTCTGCACAACTCTAAGCACTGACTATTTTAAGAACATTTACTAACAGGGTGGGCTTTAAAACAAAGTGTCGTGTCCAAATCCTAACTCGCTGCCTGAGTCAAAGGGACTCAGGCAGCAAGAAATTTTACTGGAAATGTTTTTTTATACAACAGTTCCCCAGAGATTTGAAATCTAACATGCCTTTATGCAATGCATCACACTGACAAGGGTAAAAGACAACTAATGGTATTAATGAGACATGACAGATTACAGAGTAACAGGACAATGCTCCAATAACCTTGTTACACCATGCCTACTGTTCTGCTGTCACACAAAAATTCACAGTAAAATTTTCACATAAATTATGTAGCAGTAAGTACCTTGTCATTGAACAGACACAAAACACCAAAGGAGACTCTTACAATGTCTTGCCACACGAGTATTTAGCAGTTCAATACTTTTCATTACCACTTATTTCCTTATATAGATTAAGAAAAAATTTTAGTCTTTACCCATCCACCCAAAATGCAATAAAGTCCTGACCATTCTATACCTGAACAAGCACTACACACAGGTTATCAGATTAGAAGTTACATTTTTAAAGAATGTAATGAAAATTAGACATACTCTACCTGTGAATTCTAATGTGAGTCTGAAGTGAACTTTTAGCTGTAAATGATTTGCCACAAATCTCACAAGTGAAGGGCTTCTCACCTATCGAAAAGAAATGTGACATCACTTTTAATATAGCACTTCTCATCAATATATTAAAAACATTTTATATTTTACCATACACAGCATCAAGTGAGCACTGTCAGTTCCTCACATTCTGACATGGGTCAGGATAGATATCCAAAGCTGAATTAATTCATTTACTCAAAATGAGGGTATAGTATTTTAAACGTACACCTCTGGCACTTCTCCCCTTTGAAGATAAAGAATTAGGTGATCCAAGCCCTCAGTGCAACCAAAAGCTGTACCTATGACACAGAAGCAGGTGTTCCACATAGAACAAAAATGTTTTGAAAAAGGATGGCCCTGAACCAGTAGGCATTAATGCTAGGATCACGTGCAGCACCACACAGATAAGTAAACCTGAATTTCCACAGCTGGAAAGTGAATCCATTATCTTAAAAAGTTGGCTGGCTTTCTCTAAGGATCCATCACACTGGGCCTATGATATTCTGGGAACACCAGTTGGAAAAAAAATTAAATTATCATGGGTTGAATAAACTGTGAGTTTGTTTGGGGGTTTTTTGTTTGTTTATTTGTTTTGGGCTTTTTTTACTACATTTGAAATTTTTGTGTCTAATTGAGTAGAAGCAGAAAGACCAAATTAACTTATAAGAAGGTTCATAAGAAACAGATACTACCCAACCAAAGCAAATCCTAATTCACACCATAACAAATCCCCGGGATTGTGTTGAGGTTCTTCAAGACACCAGACATGAGAATCCAGATCACCACTGCGTTAATTCACACCATCAAAGCACACTAAACCCAGGGATTTGACAGCAGCCAGTTTCCAAGGAAGCTTCATATGTAGCATAGAACTGCAATGCTTACCTGCCTTCATATTGCTTTGGAGGGCAGGGATAAAGGATGAGATAACAAAAAACATTTGTCAGAAGGGACCTCTAATCATCTAGTCCCAGCCTATTACTGAAAACAGGAGTAACTTCCCAGGGAGACTGTATTATTATGACAGTGTTACCAAACTGCTGCCAAAGCAGAACAGTCATATCGATTTTAATACCTGTCTCCAAAATGCTTTGGAATTTTACTTTTTGCTTCTGAGATGGGACAGATCAATTATTATTTCTGCATAATTAATACTGGTATCTTTTCTGGAAGCAAAATATATTGCAAGCCAGTTTCTGCTAGAATTCAGCTTCATCTATTTTTGCAATTTCCTTTTCGAGTATGCTTCCTCTTCTCATTTCCCACACCAAATTCACTTCCCACTACATTTAGAGAGCTTTAACACCTTCAGCTTCAAACCTGGTGTGTGTGTCAATAGTATGCTCGAGACTGAGTTATGTATTACAACTGCAGACAACATGTGAAAGAATAATTTTATTTCGTGAGGAAACAATTGCCACTGTTTACAGTTATTTTAAAAGACAAAATTATTCACACATCACCTTATGGACTTACTCTTCAAAGAAAACTATTTTAAGAAGTTTACGCCTTGTTATTACAAGAGGGTAGATCAACATTTTCATCTGTTCTCCAGTCATTCACTACCACCTTGCCCTCTAAAACTTTTAAAACACCCTCTGACATACTCCCTCCCAGCCCACCTCCTCTCAATATCTGGTTAATTACAGTGCAATAAAAAGGTAAATGGAAATAATTATTTTTCTGGACACAGCCCTTTCCATAAGCACCCATCCCTCACAGACAGAGGTGCCCAACTCATTTAGGACATACACTTTCTGTTACTAATTAGCTCAATGAAAGCCCCATAGACGCTGGATGCAGCTCTCCTGACAAACTGAATTCCTGGTCTAGGATTTTATCATAGGAGAGCTAACTGGCATTTTCCGCAGCAGGCTGTGTAAAAATGGGGGATAACTCCTCTTCCTGTAATAGGCACTGCTTCTGCTGCTGTAAACCAAGCTTTTTTGTGCTCCTGCATTCTTGACATCAAATCTCTTCATTAGCAATACAGGCTTCATTATGTACAAGTACAGCAGAAGTTCCACAGAGACAACTGTCATTTGCCTAATACTGTTTTGTCTATGTAACTTCAAGAAAAAACAAACCACAAAACCCACAAAAGACAAGGAACAACGTTACCTGTATGTGTTCTTAGATGTTTCTTTAACTGAGCTGCGTCCATGAATTTGCGACGACACTGGTTACATTCCGGCAGTGAACGGCCTTGTCGCAATAATAAAAAAAGTGTCAGTGCATAAGTCATCCCCTCTATCTCTTCAGTGATCTTTGTTAAAGCACTTTCCTGTAAAATAACCACTTTGATATAATATAGAGAAAAAACAAAAGGGTTTTTTCACTGCCTCCTCCCTATCTTAACTGTCACACTCCTGTTTCTCTATTAAATATTACCATAGGAAAAGAGAGGACTGACACCTGCTCCTGCCCAAACACATCTTCTCTTGAAGCTTTGTAAATTCTGATTTTCTCCACCACTTCCTGTGTGTGTAACTTAATCTCCAACCTGCTCCAGAAGTGAGTACGACACTTCCTAAAGCTTGTTTGCCATTACTAGTCCAAGGCAATTTGCACACCAGGCAGCGGACACAATTATTTATACAATTCCTAGCTTTGATGTAACATGGACAGCAGGGCTAAAATAATACAGCTGTATGTCAAATACAGCATTACTAATTTTTAATCATTGTAAGAGCCCTTCTCAATGAAATACTTTTTTTACACATTCCATTTACTACACACCGTTTTATCTTTTTTCACTCTATCCACTGTTATATCAAGATGTGACACATCAGGCACTTAATACATCACTGAGGAAAAACTTTCAGCCTTAGTCAATCTTTGGGAAGACAAATCAGCATGGACTGTAAGCCAGCTCCTCAACCCAAATTTGTTATACCTGTGTGTACTCGATAGTGGCTCTTGAGCTGTCTCTTTTGGCTGAAGTATTTCCCACACTGATCGCACGTGAAAGCCTTCTGCCCTGCAAAAAAACCCACTTATTAAAAAGTAAGCCACGTCCAAAGCAAGAGTAAGAAAATAAATAAATACATAAGTCAGCACACACGAGACAGAGCAGAAATACCTTTTTTTCAGAAAGGCAAATTCTTAGAGCAGAGAGGCTGCATTTGCCTTGAACTATTTACCTGTATGTAGGCTCATATGCTCCAGAAGAGAATGCTTTGTTGTCAGAGCCTTACTGCAGACAGTGCACGTGTATGGCCGTTCCCCAGTGTGCATCCGCTCGTGGACCTGAAGAGAATGCTTCTGGGAAAAGCCTTTGCCACACTCACTGCACTTAAAAGGGCGCTCTCCTGAAAGCAAAAGATGACATTTTTAGGTATAGATGCATTATTTCTCACTCGATATTCTAAGCTGACAGTGAGATGCATTGCAATGTAGTAGCTACAAAAAAATTACTCCTGAGTAGTGGTGAGAAGAATTGAGACAAGCTTCACATAACAATAATTCTTTAACTATTGCCATATAATTCAGTCTTTAAACAGCAAAATTATTAACTAAACTGCAGTCAAGATGAGACATAAAGACCCTGAGATCTGCTGGCAAGAATAAAACAGCGAACACAGGAGACACACCAGAATTTGGATCAGCTATTTTGGATAGCTCTTGCTCTAGAAAACAGCCAACATTTCAACTACTTGCTCGCATTTAGCACCATCACTAAACCCTAATCCAAAACCAGCAGTCTTTTAATGCCTACCTGTATGACTTCGTTGGTGAATAGCTAAGAAATGATTATACTTAAATACTTTGCCACAGTCTTTACAGCGAGCTTCAGAACCCACACGTCTTCTTTTTCCATCGGTTCTCTTTGCCAGTCCTTTTTCATCCTCATCCCCAAGAAGTTTATAATCCTTTAGTTTGATTGATCTCCTTATTCTACGTTTGCTGTAACGGCTCTGAGTACTCTGTATTCCTTCAGATTTGGGATCATAGTTTTCATCTTTCTCAGCTGACAGATCAACAGCAGCCTCTGAGCCACGAGCAGGTTCAGTTTCTTCTCCATCTTTCCTCACTGGAGCCTGTTCACTGGTGACTGCTTCTTCTGCTGCAGTGTCCTTTTTCACAAAATTCTGCTTATTTTGCATGGAGTTGTTCTCTCTCAGCTGCACATCTTCGGCAGAATTTGCTCCTGATTCTTCTTCTTCTTGGACAACCTTGATTTTCCTCGGTCGCCCTCGTTTTCGCTTTGGTGGATCTTCATTTTTGTTGTCACTTGCAACAACAGCTACAGAGGCTCCACTGTTTGCTGGAGCTGGCAACGCATTACCTGGGCTACAGCTGGCCAGGTAGTCTGTACAGACCCATACCAAGTCAGTCACCTTCAGCAGCTGTGCAGTAGCCAGGATTTGTTCTGTGCTTTTCTCACTGGCACAGAGGCAACCAGTGTAGATAAATTCTAGCAGAACTCCAAAGATGTCTGCAACCATTCCCTCCAACATGTAAACTGACTGTCCTATTTCACCCTCATTTACAAACATCATTGAGAAGTATTCACTGCTGGCAGCCAGCAAGGCTTTATGGGCTCTGAATTGCACATTCTCCACTATCAAAGTAATGTCGCAAAGAAAATCCTTTTTCCTCTGTTCTTCAAAATTAGCTAGAATAGTATCTTTGTGAGCTTTGGAGTGGATGATGACCAGTTTCTCAGAACCATCAGGAGTTGCTTTTGCCATTTTAATTACGAATATAAAGGAGGTGCCTACAAAAACAGAATAATTTTAATAAATAATTATTTTAGCAATCTGCATTATAAGACACCAAATATTATCTGCTTTACCAGTAACAGAGTTCAAGAGTTTCTGAAGCAATTCTGAATCCTCTGAACTTTTGAAAAAGAAACACTATTGCTGACACAGATTTTCTTCAAAAAGTGCTTTTAAATCCCATGGAATGGCTACAGATAGTTTCTTTGATCTGAATCACCGCCTATCATTTGTTTATCTCTGATGTACTGAGAACTCTGTATTATCTAAAAAAATTGCAACCTGTTCTGAAATCTCCTTTCCTAACTAAAATAATCGGACAAAAAGAATTGTTTGTTCATGGCTCCTTAGTAGAGTACTGGGTTTGCATGGCAAAATTTTGTTAGTGGGGCAGCTACAAGGGTGGCTTCTGTTAGGAGCTGTTAGAAGCTTCCTCCATGTCCTACAGAGACACCACCATCTGGATCCAGGACGGACCAGCCGCTGGCCAAGGCTGAGCTCATCAGAAACAGTGGTAACGCCTCTGGGATAACAGATTTAAGAAGGGTGAAAAATACCTCCACAACTGAGCTAGAGAGAGGAGTGAGAAACAGCCCTGCAGACACCAAGGTCAGTGAAGGAGGGAGAGAGGAGGTGTTCCAGGTGCTGGAGCAGAGGTTCCCCTGCAGCTCATGGAGCAGACCATGGTGAAGCAGACTGTCCCACTGCAGTCCATGGAAAACCCCATGCCAGAGCAGGTGGATGCCCAAAGCAGGCTAGGGCCATTTGGGAAGCCCTGCTGGAGCAGGCTCCTGGCAGGACTTGTAGTCCTTCAGAGAAGCCCACACTGGAACAAATTTTCTGGCAGGACTTGTGACCTCGTGGGGGACCCACACTGGAGCAGCCTGTTCCTGAAGGACTGCATCCCTGGAAGGGACCCACACTGGAGCAGTTTGTGAAGAACTGTAGCCTGTGGGAAGGACCACATGCTGGAGCAGAAGCATGTGAGGAGTCCTCTCACTGCAGAGGAAGCAGTGGCAGAGACAATGCATGACGAACTGACCATAGCCCCCATTTCCCATCCCCTTGCAGCACTGAAGGGGGATAAGGCAGAGAAAAGTATGAGTAAAGCTAAGCCTGGAAAGAAGGGAGGAGTGGGGTGACCACCTGTTTTAAGATTTGGTTTTATTTTTCATTATGCTGCTCTGATTTCATTGATTCAATAAACTGATTTCCCCAAGTCAAGTGTGTTTTGCCTGTGACGGTAATTGCTGACTCATCTCTCCCTGTCCTTGTCTTGACCCATGAGCTTTTTATTATATTCTCTGTCCCTGGTCCAGCTCAGGATGGGAGTGATGGAGTGGGCTTTGGTGGGCACCTGGCATCCACCCAGTGTCAACCCCCCGCACTGGGAACAAAAAAGTTCAACTGCAGTTTTGTCATTGCAGATTATTCAGGGATAAGGCTATAAAATCCTGTAATTGATGATAAAACTTCACTGGTATCAGTATGGCAGAACTTCATGACTTCTTTTACCCACTTATATAATTCTAAAAGTTTCTTTTTCATAACACTCTACCTACTAAGCTTCAGCCTATGGAGGCAGGCAATAAAAGCAGAAAAACAACACCACTTTAAAGCACTCTGTCTAAAATAGGGTTGATTATGGTAATTATTAACCATCAATTTGACTTGCTAAGAATTGTAAATTTGAAAAATTAATAACAAACAAAAAAAAATCTAAAAATTTCTGAAAAGTCCACAAAATATTATTATGGAAGAGATGTGCCCAAAATGCCCAATTTACAAGGCTCAGCTGAGCCAAAGATAAAACAGATTAGGTACCTGCCATCTTAATTTACACAACTGTCATATCAAACACAAAAAAATTTGCATATTTGTAATTAGTGAATGCAGTAGTTTCAAGCACCTGAACAAATACTGCATGTATCAACATAACACTACCTACAGATGATACCTAAATGCTGCTGCGGTGGTGAAAAAGTGATTCTTTAGCCCAAATCATCTACCAACCAGTTCATGGTGGAGTCAAATTGTTTTATCTGGGAGCTTTAATTTCTGGAGGATGTGAGCCTGATGTTTGTTGCTGGGACACCTGAAGGCACAGCTGCAGGTGTGATCCAACTCTGCCTTCCCGTGCATTCCAAGAACTCCCGAAGAGCTGCTGCCAACCCTGCCTGCAGGCATGCCCTGACACCCACACGTCTTAGACGGGACAGTGGGTGTTTTGTGGCTTTCGATCACATCAAAGACTTTGGCCTTTAATCAGGAGGTGACACCATTAGTATTTTAACCGCAAAATCCAACACACCCGTATGCCTTTCCTAAAAAGCCCTAACAATTTTAGAGTGAGGCTGCGCACAAGCGGGAGGCCCCGCTCCAGCCGTGGAAGGGCTCAGGAGCTCCCGGGAGTGACCCCGGGGCGCAGCGCACAGCCCAGGGATGGGTCCCAACACCGGCACGGCTAAGGACACCGCGCGGGAACAGCCCGAACAGCCTCGGCGGGAGCGGGGCCGGGAGGGCACTGGCGGCACCGCAAGCGCCGCCTCCCGCGCCCGTGTGAGCCCCGAGACTCGCTCCGTGACTCGCTCCGCAGGTTCGGGCCGCCCCCCGGGGAAGGCCGCTCGTCCCTCTGCGGGGCCGGAGCAAGGAGGGGCGCTGCCCCCCGAGAGCCGCGGGCCCGCGCTCCCCCAGCGCCGCCGCCGCCGGCCCCGCCCGGCACTCACCCGGTGCCCGCCCCGCACTCCCGGCTCCGCCGCCAGCCCCGCCGCTCCGCCGCACTTCCGGCACGGGCGGGGCCGGGCCGGGGCTGGCGCCGCGCGTGCGCTGCCGCGAGGAGCGATACACGAGGCGGGACTTGGAGTCGCAGAGTCACAGAACGGCCTGAGCTGGATACGCGGGGGTCGTTCGCTTCCAGCTCCCGGCCCTGAGCAGGACAGCTGCAGGGATCACACCATGTGCCTGAGAGCGTTGTCCAAAGGCTTCTTGAACTCTGTCAGCCTTGGTGCTGCGGTCACTTCCCCGGGGGGCCTGTTCCAGTGCCCAACCACCCTATGGGTGAAGAACTTTTTCCTAATATCTAATCTAAACCTCTCCTGACACAGTGTCAAGCCATTCCCTGTCACTGGTTGTGTCACTGGTCACCAGAGAGATCATTGTCTACCTCTCCACTTTCCCTCGTGAGGAAGCTGTAGACGGCGATGTCTCCCCTCAGTCTCCTCCAGGCTGAGAAAGCTAAGCAACCTCAGCCACTCTCCATATGGCTTCCCCTCAAGGCCCTTCACCATCTTTTCAGCCCTCCTTTGGACGCTCTCTAATAGCTGAATATCTTTCAACTTCAGACAAAAGATTTTATTTCTAAGATTTTGTGATTAAGAAACTGGTCTGAGAAGGTGTGACGTTCATGGGTCATGTTGCAGCCATGCTGGTGGCTCATGGCAACGCTCCAGACGTTAATCCATGGAAATTGGAGGGGGAGAACAGCCCACACTACACAAAACTGGGACGCGTGTCTTTCAGGGAAAAGAAAGTCTGCACCTTGTCATCAAGGCCAAGGGGCCGATCTCTTGGCTCCTGGTATGGGCCTGCCATGGCAGTCCCCAGGTAGGGTATGAGCTGGCAGTGCTTCAAGAACTGCTCCAGCTTCCTCTTGTACATTTGTCGCACTGGCTCTGAGCTCCGGGGGTTGTATGCTGCAAGAAGTTAAACAGCATGTTAGTGTCCCCTGTCAACTTTGTGCAATTACATTACAGAATTTTCAAAGGGACCAAGTCTACCCCGATGATGTTACCTGTGGTACAGATAAACCTTCTGTGGGCTGTGCCCATTGGTGCCAAACCAAAAGATCAAGACTGGTGTTTCAGAAAGTTCCTGACTCCAAAGGGTAAGGACACTTGGAAAGATCAGGCTTTTGTAAACAAAGACACAACAAACATGCTCAGCTGCTGTCAACTTCCCATTCCTCAGGGCATGAGGTGCTGGTGAAACTCCAGGCAATGACAAATTTGGGTAGCGCAGCAGATACCCTGAAGTGGACCAGCCTGGGGATAGCCCAGGCCTGGTGTGGCTGGCACCAGGCTACTGTGTCCTTGGCACAGCTGTTCTGTGACCTAAATGCTTTGCCCATAAAAAGTGAAGAGCTGATCAACAGTGTAGAGGAGGGAGGGTTTCTCTCTGCCTTAAGCCCTATTTTACATTAGTATTGAGTGCCAATCTTCAGAGTACACTATTATTTTAATTGTTACCCTGCAGCAAAGGGGAAGAAGTGACAGCCAAATCATAACCAATTTTTTCCTGTGGACACTACTTCATATCTCATTATAAAAACTGGACAGCATGAAGAACTATGCTATGAGACACTTCAGCCCACTAGCTTTAAAATGCAGACAGCTGCATTTAACAGCTTCTGAGAGATTTTTCAAGCATAGCTGCATGTAGAGCTCTTCCAGGAGTCAAGCTTGAAGGGCACTCCATCACTCTAGTGATGTATGGTTTAACACTTTTCTCAGAAGTAAATCTCTCTGCATTTATGGTTGATCACCTGTACCTTCTCAGATACTGAAAGCAATCCAGTGTTGTTGTGAGAAAAGCTGAAGGAGCAACTAAACCACTGTTTCTTGTCCCCTATTTAAATGTGAGATTAGAGAGTGACATAAGTTAAAGATAAGAAAGTCTTACTTTAGACAGAAATAGGATGAAATAAATTTCCAGGGGACCACAACGTGAAGCACTTTGATCAAATTTTGATCAAGGATGGCACGACTACTCTGAAGAGATGCACAATAATAAACAATGCAATATTTGGAACAATCACAGAATGGGTCAGGCTAGGAGGTACCACAATGAGTCCTCTGGTCCAACCTCCCTGCTCAAGCAGGGTCATCCTAGAGCACATGGCACAGGATTGTATCCAGGAGGTTCTTGAGTATCTCCAGTGAGGGAGACTCCACAGTCTCCCTGAGCAACCTGTTCAGTGCACAGTCACCTGCACAGTAAAGATGTTCTTCTTCGTGTTCAGGCGACTTGTCAGTGTACAGGAATGCTGTATTTTAAAGCTGGAAGCAGTTCTACCTGGTGTTAGAAGAAGATAACTTGTTTTCCTGGATTCCTGTGGTCAAACTGTTCAGCACTGCACAAGGAGAAGAGATTTGTGCGCTTGCATAACCTTTCTGGTTCATCATGCAGTGCTAATAATGATTTAATGTTGCAATATTTGAGCAAAGCATTTCCTAGAGTCAGCATTGTTGCGTTAGCAAAGCTGTTCTAACAATAGGATGAAAACAGCCTTTGTGGATGGAACAAACTACTAGGATAAATGCAGTTTGGCATCTTAACTGTATATTTATGCACATTTACCATGTGCCTACCCTCTTGGCTGGTTTTCCTTAACAAAGCTATGCTAGTAAAAAAATCTGTGATAGTTCAAGAAAATTCTGGAGGAGTCTGGAAACTGCATGAGGAAACACAGGATGTGAAGAACTTTTAACAAATAATAAAGATTGGTATTATCTAAAAGAATAAGCAAAAATGTAAAATACAAAAGACAAGGTAAAGTACACCCACTGAACAGGTTGACTTCTGTAAGACAAAACTGGTGGGTTGAAAGAAATGTCAGTCTTGCTCCAGAAATCTCCAGCAGTACTGGAAACCAGACCAAAGCTACAGCAGAGCTGCAAACAAGGATGTTGAAATCGAGAAAGCTGGCACCATTTAAGCTGATTGTAAACTATTAAAGATTACTATCTGTAACTCATATCTTGGATTAAAAAAACCCCCAAAATTCTAAAAACCAGCAACTATGAACACGGAAGATAAAACTAGAGCAACTTTCCTCAGTGCAGGAGTAGTCCTAACCTCTGGTAGCTCCGTGAGAAGTTTAACTTTATCCTTATCTTGTGGGCTGAGTAGAAACACCTAATTTTTAATTTTGGACTGTTTATCTTTGTTATGGAAAAGTAAGGTCATTTGGACTATCGATTAAATTAAGAAGTCAAAAATAATCAACACATTACTCTGAATTACATTAATATTGAGATCTTCCCAGATAATTTCACAAATAAACAGACTGATAAATACTATTTCATTTCTCTGCTAAAAACTTAAAAATCACAACATTGTCTTCAGGGTATCTGCAAGGCAGGGTTTCTTACTAAGTTTTATTTGGCCACATGATGCCACTATGCCTCAGATAGTATTTCAGCAGCCTTTTGATACAGTAATATAAGCCAATTTTTAAGACAATTCAGGTTGTCTATGACTAGTTTAAAATGTAGTACCACCTGAAATGTATCATTTTACTTCTTGTTTAAAAACTCCAACAATTCCTGTTAGAAATGTTTTCAAGGCCATCAGGTTGTTGGTGATAAAGCATTATTAAAGTCTCGTGATTTGTGAGAGATCACTTACCTATCTACCTATTCTGTTAACCTTACTTTCCTCCCTGGTCCTTGCACATTTCCAAGAAACTTAGATCAGTATATAATAGTGTTTTTCCATGTTGGACATAAGAAAACAACACTGATTAGCTATAAATGTTGTATCAGATTATTTATATAATTTTTATATTTAATTATTTTTATAGCACATTATTTTATACACTACCTTTTAAATGGAAGGAGACAAACAGCAGAGCAGTTTCTTTTACACTTAGGAATGGAAATTTTGGCTTAAGGCTGCCTACTTCATGCAGAGCTTTTATTAGAGAAGTTGCTACTCCCTAAAGGAAGAAAACAGTTTTAGAAGACCATTACAGAAATCTTGAACAAAAATATATTCAAAGCCTTATCCTGTTGTCATGCAGACCTAACAATATAGGATGACACCCTAAGATGGTAAAGAGTAGAAGATAACTAATAGTATAAAATAGGTAGGGCAGTGACCATGAATCATTTTTTTATTTATTCCTGTGTCAAAATGTAACAAACTATCCTTAGATGATTCCAGATAAGCTTATGTCTATTCTAGTGTTAAAAATCAAACAAAAATGTAATCTTACATGATATCATAAAAAACTAAGTAAGAAGATCCATCATTTAATACTGCAGTTAATTATCCCCCTCTGATGGATTTACTTGTATTTTTTCCCTTAAAGCTACAAATATCTATTATTTTAAAGCTTTTAAAAATTCCTCTCAATTGTAAGTATATTCAATTTTCAATTTAATATAATCCCATTGATAAACATAAGACTCATATTGCCTTAAAAATTAAGTAAACTGAGTAGGACATACTATACATCACAAAATCATGTTTTAAAATAGAAAAGCAAAAACTGGCCTGTTCAAGGTATCCAGCCAAAGGAAGTGCAGTTAGTAGCATTGGCTCCTTTTTTGGAGGGAGTTTATGGGGAAGCTTCAGATTCCAGTACTTCTCTGGTAACCTAACCAGATAAAAAGTAAGCACTTCTAACATGTATAAACTGTGACATGATTGAAGCTTAAAATGCAATTGGTATATTCACCTCATAAACTTCTGAAGTTTTTCTTCACTTTCAAAAATATATACTTTATCTTGATATTTTGCTGCATACTCAATATTGCCAGGCACCAAGGCTTCATATCTGAAGAGACAGAGCAAGAACATCTATTCATTCCCAGGAAATGTAAAACATAATTTGTGCGGTGTAAATTCACAAGCTATTGGAAGCCTTCTGATTATTAACAAGTATAGAAACACCAAAAAAGTAGCAATTGGATCATCCAACTTTCCACTACATGACGACTGACAGTTACAAGGCTCAAAATCTGAGAAAGCCTCTGCCTCAAAATTTGCTTATTAAGGAACTTTTACAGTGCTTCTTTAGAGCTACTTCATTTAAAATGCCAATCATGGTTGTTCAGGAGATTAAGAAGGGATAGCATAGAATTGGCTAGTACGGTTCTGTTCTGATGAGAAATTCTTGCACACTGAGGAAATCAGTGGGACTTTATACTGGAGCTTTATGGATCTCTTACAAAAATCATAATAGCTTGTTTTGCGTCTACTAGGATGTTATGAGATTTCTTTGAACCATTTAAGGCTTATGATAGAGAGAATTCTGTCCATCTTCATCATGAAAGAGAGCAAGCCAATACAGATCCTTGTAGAACCTGTAGCCATATAAGTTTTAAAAAATGATTTTATATTGATTTCCAAAGCCACAGGCACAATATAGAGAATTGCAATCGCTTCCTGTCCAAACCCTGAATACTATTGAAAAGTATTTTGAAAGTGTTTTCTCATTAATGTGTTAATATGGAACACATAGTCTGTAATTCAGATTATGAAAACTCCAGTGACCTACCTCTGTTTTCCATCTAGGTAAGTGACTGGACAGTATCCCTGCATTTCAGGCCTTAGAGGGAATGAGGCCTTAATTTCTTCCACAGTCAGTTTCTTTGGTAGCATATGGGGGGGTGGGAGAGGGTGAGGTGCCAGTGATGATACATAAATCTCTGGTGTGATCAAGAATTTCTGCAGAAAAGGAAACATTTTTATAATGAAAGAAGCACTGTAAGACTGTTAGTCAAACTACAGAGGGCTGGCTCACACAGTTTAGATACTTAGTTCTTCTACAACACAACAGTGTGTTGGCACTGCTGCTGCTCTTGGATAAGTAATTTCTTTTCCAACCCACTCTCAGTTGAAGTCATCACTATCCACCCACCATCCATCAATATCCATTGCTATCGTTAGCCACTCTCTACACCCAGTCTCCCTAAAACAGGTGGAGAAAGGAGGAAATTAATGGTTCAAAATTAACGTTTGATCTGTGACAAGTTTTAAGAGGAGCTTTGGTTTAATGGACTCTGTGCTGCATTTTATCTGCCTAGATGTTTGATAGCAGAAGTATACAGAACAAAAGCTTGAATACTAAGAAGAGCGGTCTAATTCAGGTTGCATATTACTTATTTCTGTATGGAATTAAAGAATCTAAACAACCACATTCCCCCTTCCCATAATCCCCTCCTGACGTGCTTTTTGACACTTACATCCAGTTCTTCCCGTGAAGCCATTTTGTAATAGCGCCCTTCAAATTCCGCAGCAAACTGCAAGGAGGAGGTTACAGAGCAGTCGACCAATTCACCCTTCTCTGCAAGGCTGACGGGACAGTATTGCCCAAACTCCCCCAGCCGCTCCTGCAGCTCTTTGTAAGTGATACATAAATCAGCAATGCTGGCAGCTTTGCCTGTTAATAAAAGCAATTAATGATAATGTTTTATTTATGAAAGACATATAAACATCAAACAATTCTAATCAGAAATGTTACAGTTTAGAAGGTAATTCATAATTTGAAAGTGATATGAAATAATGAGAACTAAAATAGCAATTTTTAATAGATTGATAATAAAATGAAATTGCAACTCATTTTACCAATTAATTTTAATGACATTTTTGTAGCAGGTAAGAAATATAATGATTATTAATGATGTAGGCTATTGTGCATGCTCAACTTATTAGTCTACTTTCCCTGGGATGGTTTTATTTATGATTTATTGTTTTACTCCTCTGTGTTACTAAGGAACATTTCAGCTATTATTTTATTTCATTGCATTAGTGAAAAAGAGTACAAGGTGTGATGAAAGCCTCCCCTTTATTCATCCATGTCTTGCAAATGCTACAGTCTATCTGCATGAAATATATTCAAAATCCTGAATGTCATCTCAAACCCAAACTATTTAAAAATTGTACTTTTCAAGCTTGACGTGAAAAAAGTTAAAAGTATTTTAATATGTTTGATTATGGCTCTGGTTTTTAAGAAGGGTGCAGCCACAGAGCTGTAAAAGTTGAAACCAAAAGGTGGATATAAGATAAGGAAGCCTGTTTGCCCTTCAGAGGAATTCTAGTTCAATAGTACAGACATGTTTTAAAAGGCATATTTAATCCTGACCAATGCTGACATACAAAAAAGTCAAGTGGGAACTGTGTCATTTTAGACTAAAGTGGTTTTCTTCCCAAAGCACAGAAATTAACTCAGATGGCATATTTAAGCTTAATTCTGAACTTTTAATTAACATCTTCCCTCTCTTATCCTCTTAGTCTACTAACACTAAAGTGAAGTTGCAAGTCATAGTTCCCCTTGGATACTCTGGGACAGCCTTTGTGGTTTATCCCCCAGTGTTGCAGAATCTACCATGGACTCTGACTTCTTCCAGCATATTTCTGTTACTCTGTTGTTTGGAGGATGGCCCCAGACTACTTCAGTAGTTGGTTTTGTCTTCACTTTCTTCAAGAGATCTCTTCAAGATCTCTGCAGATGAGATTGAAGAATTTGAGGATATGTACGTGCCCAAGAATTAGCTTCATCCAAAGAAAGTCGAAATGCCCATTTTACAATATTACAATGGGAATGTAATGGGAATGCCCATATTACTCTGGGAAAGTTTGTTTTTCTTTTACCTTCTCTTATTCTTTCCAGGTATATCTGTATTTGTTTAACAACCACTTGAATTTCCTGCGTGACTTTGTTCCAGATCTTCCACTTGCTCTGAACAGCATCAATCACACACCAGTTCTGACGCTCCTCCATATAGTAAGTCCTAATTGCATCAATGTGCTGTTTATAGCAGGAATTTTTAATGGCTAGAATCTGTGAGCTGTCATGTTCAGGATAGGGAGAGCTGAAGACAATGAAAAATAACACTCATTTACATCTGAAGATTAGATAATTTCATTGAATTTCAAATGTAAATTCTAGAGTTCACTTTAAGTTCTTTTTACAGAATTCTGCTTGCTTGACACTGTACAAGTACAAATTTCATATTAAGAATATTACCAAGTACATGTGAAAAGGAGCATACTTATGATTAGATAGCCATGTTCAGAAACAAAGAACAAAACCTTTTCTACTTATGTCCCAAATACAACTCAAAAATTATTTTGTAAAGGATTTGGAATGTATCAGCACATATTAACTGACACACACCACAGATATACTATTAAATGGCACCCTGATATTGCACATTTGATTTGTATTTAAGCCTATGAAATGTAATTAGTTTAAAGTTAAAATGAAGTTTAAAGTAAATACTTTCAAAAAGTCATCATTAATTTAATTTTTTTGCAATGCAAATTCTCTTTAGTCTCTTGGTAAACAATTTAGCATTGTACTGATTACTTGATAAAAAGAAAGAGACAAAATGAAAGAGATATGCAATAATGCTCCAAGCTATCTGGAACTTCTTAGAAACACTTCATCTAATGAGAACCAGGTTCTTATACAATTTAATTTTAAGGTGAATGTTCTGTTCTTTTTCATTCTCTGCTTACTGTTCTTCCTCAAAAACAACCAGCAGCTCTTTAAACAGAAAAACAGCTCTTCCTCAGAAAAACAAAGGGGAGTGAGCTGAATTGAAAGGTTTAGATGAGTAACTCATGAATTCTGTATGTTACTAAACTATGCATTATTTCTGTATTTTAAAAAGAACTATAATTAAGACTTAAAAGACAGCTTATTAGATGAAGTATCAATTTCTCTTACAATAATTGAATTAAATTGCAACATAAACTTCAGCAGCAGAGAGAACTGGTAACATTTCTGGCATAAGTCTCATTAAAGCAGTTTAACTCAGCAGTGGGTGAACAGCATTGCACATTTGTGATCTCCCTCACAAATCGAGGGATGTGGCCAGAGAATGCCACAGATACCTGACGTCTCCGTTTCTGGTCTGTGGAAGTCAAAGCATTAGCACACAGAGGGACTAGTTCCCCTGTCTTTTCATATGTGGAGTTCAGAGACAGCTGAGTAATGCTCCAACTTAGATACAGCCTCTCTGGGTACAGCACTGAGGCACATAATTAGAGAAATTACCATATCCTGTAGAAAAAAGTATTTCTATCAGAGAGCATCACTACCTTTTTGTGCTTTCCTTATCCAACAGTGCTCTTCTGAACACTTCCTTTGTATCCATTTCTAATTCAAAGATTTTCACTGGAATTATCTTCACTGATTCCAAGAGGTTTACTTGTTTTCTTGTTAGAGGATATCCATCAATTACAACTCTGCATACAAACAGGAACGGAAAAAGTTTTCCTAAAAAGTGAGTTTCTAGTCAGTCAGTAAGACTATGTATATTCCTACTACATTCTCCATAAAGGCAAAGTCTACACCCATGACATGAAGTTATCACTGCTCTGACTTGATAGACACAATCTTCACTCCTAAGAATTTAAAATCAGATTAAAAAAATCAAGTAGATAGAATATAAAATAGTAAAGGGAAAAGGAAATGCACAAGGGGCAACAGGTAAGTGGAGGGCTGTGACTTAAAAAAATGGTGGATTTTAAAATTTTGACACATCAATAATTCAGAAACATCATTTTAATTAAGAGAAATCTCCATATGGATTGGAAGGAGCAGTTTTCAAAGTGGTAAGTAAAATGATTTACTACTGTACTTGAAGAATTTTTAAAATCATATTGAAGAAGAAATGCTTTTCATATATTAGGCGATACTGGAACAAAATATACTGAAACAATATTCCAGTATTTAACATGAAAGAAAAGTTGAAAGAATTCTATCTCAAGCTCAAATAGTTTTCAGAGATTATTCCAGAATTGCCTTTCCCTGTAGCAATTCTTTTTGGGGAGAAGAGGTGAATGTCATGAAATCATGATTGTCAAGCTTTTTAAGTCTGCCTAGTTTTGAAGGTGTTTCAGTTACAGAGAAAGAGCCTAGGAAATCAGGATCACATATGAATGAGGTGGAAAAACTCACTGGTTTCAATTCCTCCTTCATAACTGGTTGTTAACAAAACCAGAAAAAAAACTTGAATACTGAACCAGTCTGCATGATCAAAGGGAATCCAATGTGTTCAAGTTGGTTCTGGAGTTGGTATAAGAGAGACAAAATGGTAGTTCTCAAAGGACAGTAGAAAGTATTGGCTTATTGACTGAAAAAAGGTAACTTTCATAAAGCATATTACCTGGATTGACTGGAATATACTTACTTGAAAATTGAGAAAATTATGCTTCAGTTTCATTTCCCAGAGTAGTGTGAAGGACCCCCTTTTTCAGATGATTTTCTTAATGCAGAAACCAGCGATGTGTTTTATTGAAATTGTTTTACAGTGATAACATGGGAATCCATGCCTATGAAGGGACTGGCATGTCTTGAAGAAACCCCCCAAATGCAGACAAGACTCTTACCCGGCCATGCTACACATGGGGTTTAGCAGAGCCACATCTAGAGCCTGGATGGCCAGTTCATCAGGTACAGTCAGTCCTTTGTGAAGGTTCTCCTTTATTTTAAGTGCCAGGTCACTCTCTGGCTGGCTGTCTATCACCAGCCGTATGGCATCTCCCATGCACAGGCGCAGCAATCCATACACACTGGCAAGCTTCTCGGCAACTGCAAAACATTTGGATTTCAACTCACCACTTTTAACGTAAGCAACATCACAGCCTGGCAGCCTATTGAAGTATGTCCTTGGTCTCAGAAGCTAACTGCTCAGCTCATTTCCCTGGTCATTTCCACTGCATAATCTTGGTAAGTGTGTACCTTACCCTGCTAAGGCCCCTGTAGGGCCCAGACCGTGCATGTGCACATAGCACACCCAGTGCGCTTACGCTCTTCAAGTCAGCACAAACCTCAGGAGCAATAGTCCATATTATTATAAAATGTCTTAAAAAATATGCTTCCACTGCTGCCCCTTTTACAGAACAGCCCAGCAGTAAGATCACTTATTCAGAAAATGGGAAATAGGGTTAAAATTTCCTCCTAAATATAATTTGAACCTGTCTCTTCTTTTTCTAACATCCTATTACAATCATTAAAATATAATCATATGGTACAAGATGAATTTTCTCCTCCTCCAGTAAAAGGCAGAGAAGTGGATTGACAGAGTCATGGAGGAGAGGAGAGAAAGATGGAAATCTTGGGTTTTTTTAATTTAGAAATTTGGAAACAGACTGGGGAATGGGGAGTATCTGACTATCAAAGGAGACACTAGAGAATGTAACTAAAGGAATTTATGCCCAGTAAGAATAGCAGGAAGACCAACAATATTAATGGTTTATGATTTTTCAATAGTAATGACAGATACAGCTTCAGTTCATTAAATAAGATTTTGCTGTACAGGTAACTGGCCCATACCTGTAGTCTTTCCAGATTTTGGAGGTCCCACAATTGCAATCTTAACTGGTGCAGCCGGTTTAGGTTTTGGCTGACGAATATATTTGATGGGATTTGTCATAAATGTTTCTTTATTTTCTTTACTTGAAAAGAAATAAATATATTGTCGATGGATTACAGGAAAGACTTCTTTTCCAAGGCTTTGGTGAGGCCTGATTACATCTCCTTCGCTTAGCTGTAGTGTACACAAAATGGGAATTAGTTCATTAGGTTTGACAAAACCTCTTCTCCCTCCATCCAAGAGAAGTGGCTTTGTAGGCAGGTAGAGAAGTACCAATCATATGAAACAAATCATCAAAGCATTCTGAAATTCATACATATGGACATAATATTTTGTCCAAGTCTGAGAAAATTCCATACATACGCAATTATTGTACAAAAAGATGAAATAAACAATGAAGACAGAAAGAATATTCACTATTTCCAGTAGGTGGTACTGTAACACTTTATGTCCATCAAAATACTGGTCAGAGAGGATTAACATAATACCTTTTCTAATTTTCAGAGAATAAAGAAAATAATTTTATTCCTCAGTGAATTAAACTTGCTTACCTGCCTGACAGTAGAAGATACACTGAGAATATTGTATTAGCAGAAGTCATGTACAAATGAAGAAAACGTGAAAGGATATCAGTAGTTACATTATGGTCAAGTGTAAAACCACAGCAAGTAAGCCAAAAAAGTTTTTGGTAAAATACATGCACCACTGATTAAATGTTTTCAAACACATTAGACAGCCCACTAGAAAGTCTGTAGTGTTGATGGATCATTGTCAGAAATGGTCACTGCAGTAATACTAAATTGAATTCGTTGCACCACTGTTTTCTGTAGAAGAACTTAAGTCATGTCCCTGTTGCAGCCCTTCTTGGAGGAACTGCCTTAAAGTGTCAATAAAAGATGTTTTAAAACTAAATGTTGACATCTGTAGAAAAAATTGCCCAGACCAGATGGCATTCACCTTATATTTCTAAAGGGACTCAGAAGAGAAATTTTTACTGAGAAATGTGTAACACTGGCCTTCCTTCAACAAAAATAAAGGTGGAGAAAGTTACCCTTTTTTTAAAGGGCCTTCACGGTGGATCCTGGCAAACATAGTCCAGTAAATCTGACTCTGTATTGAGCAAATTGAAATATATTAAGGAAAGTAGTTACATGCATACATATAAAATAATGGGGAAAAGCCGACTCAGCTTCTTGTAGAGGGAAATCATACCTCACAAATTAATTGCTATTCTTTGAAGGAATCCATGAAGTTGATCTGGTTATTACAGAAAGAGATGGGACTGTTCTACTGTATGGCATTGCCTTGCCAGACTCTTCTCATATTCTTAGGTTCCTATTCCTGCATGAAGTCATTTCAGGATTCTTGCCCTCAATTTATGAGATATCATGAGTCTGTTCTACTACATGTCTGCTTCCATTCCTCCCTCAGCTCATCATTTTTATTATCTGCTTATCTAATCAGTCGCATTACTACTTTCCTCCCCCCCAGATTTAATCTAAAAGTAATTGGCATATATTCTTATCTGCCTTTCTACTCCAAAACTTCCAGTTTGTAATCAGTTTCATAATTTCTATTATATCCTAAAGTACCTGCAAAATGATCCTATTTCCCTGTCATTATTACCGGCTCATACATTTTCACTGTCAGCACACACCTCTGATTTTATCTAATAGCTTCCTATGACTTTTTTCTTACTGAATTGCACTTTTTATTGGCAAATAAAAACACTGCATAGAAGAAATGAATGAACTGGAGAAACAGAATGACAAAAATGTAGTGAAATCTGATAGAACAAAGTGCAAGGACTAGAGTGTAGGGACTAATTAGAATTAAACACATGAACTGGTTCAGTAGTTGGAAATGACAGAAGAGTAGAAATGCCTGCTTCTATTAATATGTCCCTAGATTATTGGATGCCAATTTGATGCAGCCATGAAAAAGAATGAAGATTTTGATCCTACTGTTAAAGAAAGACAAACACAATCTGGAAGAGGTGAAGACCCAACATGATGACTATACAAAAGGGAATAAAAGTTGCTTGATTAATTGGCATAGTAAAATGAAGGCCAAAGTGTGTTTCTCTCAGGGCTTTTCTGCTTTCTATATGGTGTTCACTGGACTTTTTCTTTAATGAATCTTCCTTTCTATTTTTGATTTATTCACAGTCCAACCTGCTTTTATTTCTTCCATTAAACTACAAAAATTACCTGCTGACATTTCACTTCCTGCCTATAAAACTGTATCAGCCCACTTTTAGGGATAGATATGAGTACTTTCTGACCTCAACTTTCCACATGTCTAGTAAAATACTATGGGAATACATTTGTTGCTTTTCAAAATTTGTAAATTTTCACAAGAAAGAATTATTGCTGATGAATTACATACATCTAACATTTTTTTGTTTACTTTTTCACCACTGCCAGGGTTGGTGACCACTTGTGTGTGTGGCTTCTTATGAATTTATACTCCAAAGCCTTTCAGTTTGTTTTCACCACTTTGGAAGGCTTTAGGATCTTCTCTGTTGTCCTATGTTTTGTGTATCATTAAGAGATAGGCATTTCTTTCTGATTCAATGCCACCTTTAATTATGTCACCAATGATAGTGTAAAAAATTTCACTAAATGCTTCTCAGCCTTAAATTAGATGCAACACTGAAAAGACTAACACCTTTTATTATAAATGCTTGCTGTATTTTTTCTTTATTCAGTGGTGTCATTTTGATTCAGTAATGTAGTTTTCATTCAGTTGTTCTGGTATTAATTGCTAGTCTCATAACATCTTTTTAATGTAGAATACATTTTTAAAAAGTGTTACCTCTTGAAAATATTCTTCAGCCATTTAAGAACATTACCTTGATTGGATCCCACTGACCAAAAGAACTTGGAAATTTATATGAGAGAAATAGCATCTTCTCTGCAAGTGGTAAACTGATGGGGTAACATTTCTCAAAAATGCTTTCCCGGTTTTCTGTTAGAGATTTCAGCTTGCTATACACTTGGTAGCGCACAACATGAGGCTTCCGTCCTCCATTGATCTCAATTGGTGGTATTAGTAATTTTTCAAGTTCTTCCTGGTTATGAAAACATAATGAAATATTAGAATCGTAAACACAATCAGATTTATAATAAAGACTGACAGCAAGATTTTCTGTCAACTATCAAAGATTTCTTGAGCATGTCACCATAATCAGCAAAATTTGATTGGAGAGGAGAATTGGTCTTCCTGCCCACTGAAGTTTAAACTACCCAGTACCCAGTATATATTAAGTATCATACAATTACAATATTATAATATTATCTGCTTTTGTAAACTTTCTCTCTGATCAGTGGATAGAATCTGAATCATGATTTAGTTTCTTCCTGAAGTAAGACACTTTGTACATAGTAAACAAATGTCACCCATCTGCTCACTGCTTTAGATGTGGCATTATCATTGCAGACATCTAACACAAGTAACTGATTCCAAGAAAATTATGTTACTAGGAACTGTATTAAAAAATAGAGCTGTCCAGTAAGACTTCTGTCTCAAAAATTATTTTGAAATACTGTTCATATATTTATAACTCTCTAATTTGGTTGCCTGTATCAACTGACCTATCGAAAAGGAAATAAGGACACCAAGACTGGGTAGGCCTAACCAAACGTTTCCTTTTCTCCCCCTACGATATTAGTCATATAAATTACATACTCTATAAAGTCTATGCCTTCTCAGTACAGCCTTCATCTTGCTCACATATTTAGATCATGAGTACAGCCGCACAGTTGTTTAAGCACTATAACTTTTAAATGTGAAAAATAAACTTGAAAATTCTTGCATTATGTGATCATATAATTGAAAAAAATAAGCAGTGGTATCAGTACCTGTACACTTTGTAATCTCTCTACTTCTGAATCAAACTTTTCTGCAATTTCATTTTGTATGCGTTCAACAGCATCTTCTTCTGCTTCTTCTTCTTCTTCCTCTTCTTCTTCTTCTTCTAAAAACTCTTCTTTAAGTATAGCTTCAATTTCTTCAATTTCATTCTCATCCTCCTCCTCAGTGGCTTCAAAATTCTCCTCATTTGCTACAGCCTATAAAGGCAAAATATTTTGTTGTTTCATGTCTCATACAGATGAAGGAACATACGGCATTCTTGTCTCCTTTTTAATTAGAAAAATCATTAATTAAAAAACCCCTAATTTTGGGGTATTCTTTATTGTAAGCAAAAATCTAGTAGATCCTAGAATCTTATTTCAGAAGAAAATACAGGGGTATTGCATTGTGCATACAGTGAAGCATTGTCAAAACCGCAGTTTTGGTAAGAGGTGTATTTTTTTCATACGTGGCATTGTAGTTTGACAGGACTTAGTTTTAAACAGGCATGTTTACTGAAAGTGTAGCTGACAGAATTTCTTGAGCAGTCAAGTAGTACATTAATACATTTATAAATATACTATGTAATTGACTTCGGGCAGAAATTCCGGTACAATCCTATTCTGGATTGACCCTGGATTTGACAGGGTACTTAAGGTACATGCCTAATCCAATTAATGGGGCTACTCTTATGGTCACCAATTAGATTCATTAAACACATTCATAAGTATTTTGCTGACTTGGAGCACATATTGAGAATTCTTTTAAAATTGTTTTTAGTCTTCACAAATCAATAATTTTTACAACAAATTCAAACATCACATCAAATTATTTTTGAAAGTAGAAGCTTCTTCACAGTCTATCCCATTTTTACTATTCTACATTGTCCTGAAGTCTTTGACTAAAAATTTCTAAGGTATGAATGCAAACACTTCTATCTAAAATCTTTCTTATTAGCTTGTTTTCTTACCTCCTGTTTCTTTTGTTTTCGTTCTGCTAAAAGTTCTTCCCTTCTTTTAGCAATCTTCTCATTCTGTTAGTGAAAAAAAGATGTAAGAAGACTGATATTTGCTAATAGAAGATCTCTGAGAATTGGTAACGTGGCCTGTATTTAACATTGTTCTTTCCACCTTGAAATTCTATTTCCAGTTGATTCTAATGTTAAAAAATACTACCTACAGTTTGAAATTTTGCAGACCAGATATACCTCTCTACTAAGCAAACATGTAATTTAATTTTAGTAAAACTAATTTGGCAACTTTTGAGATTGACATTAGAGGTGGAAAAAATACTGTGTTCTTATCACACTGAAAATATAGTGATATTTTTATTGGTTAACTACAGAGTTCCTGAACTTATAGGTGTTTTCTGTCATTTGGCAAAGGAGTGACTGAAGACAGTATTAAATGTGTGCTGTTCCCTTTGACAGTTTAGTGATGTTAATGGTATTGTATGAGTCTTGTCCCAAATTCCATTGTCCTAACTTCCTATGTTTCAGCTGCTCTTTAGTAACTTATATTCAGACTTTTTCTGATAGTACATATGAAGTACTTTATCTCACTTTTATAGAAAGTTAATAATCTTGAATATATTACATGTACCAATTGTAAATGTCTGCATAGAGGCTTCAGGTTACTTCGAATAATTTGTAACTTTATCGACAGTAGACATGGCGTTGTTTGAACAGGAGACTGTGCAGCCACAACAGCACTAGAATGTGGCTTAGAGCTATTACATTTCTGTGCAGAGTATCATAGATGGAAACACAGACACACACGCACACACCATACAGTACCTGTGAAGTCAGCCTATGGGAGATGCTGATCAACTCAACAGCACATGCTCAGGGAATCTGGGATGCAACAATATTACAGTGCATGAGCTGTTTATTTTATTTTTTATGGCCACATTCACTCCCTCCATCTAGTTGCCTTTTGTCCAGCACTTTCCAGATGTCTGGCATTCTGTCAGACTGCCATTTGTTTGGCAGCACAGCTACTTCTCTTGGGTGCAAGGTGGCTAAACTGCTTCATAAATCAGTTGCACAGAAGAGGAAAGGAGCTCTAAATTATTTTTCATTCCTATGGTAAGTCTGGGAATGCTATGAATGTATTGGACTGTGTCTCCTGGCTCCCATATCTATTACTCTGTGTGCTCTTCACAGCTTTGGGAGTTTTAGAATCTGTATTTATGCTGTTGAAACGACAAAAAAAAATGTAGGACTGAAAACTTACTCTCATTTTTGTTTTCAGGTCCTTCAGCTTCTTTTTATATTCCTTTTTTTTAAGCCGTTTGTCTTTCCATTTTTTCAGACGTGGAGGAAAAAGACGTTCAAGAATGTCACTGTCTTCTACTTGAATATAAACTGCAACATCAGGACAGAGTCCTCGTTCTGACAAATATTGGGCTTCATCTGCAGTACGAGGGAAACCATCCAGTATAAAGCCTGTGGACCTAATTGGAAAATGAGATATTTATCATTACACAGTGTAGTTTAAAGTGTAACACAATGAACTATCAATGAACTATCTCGCCCTGGCCTCTTTAGCCACCAGTGCGCTCGTAGCAAATGTGGGTAGAGCCCTTCCCAAATCTTCGTTCGCGAAGCCCAGCCATGATGATGATGATGATGACAATGAACATGTAATTATTTGGAAAAAACCCCCAAAGCCTCCCATATTAAATGCATATGTTAAGAGTAAAATTAAAAAAATACTTTCAGCTACTGTCTTTTTACAATGTAAAACTGATATTTCAGTATGTATTTTAATTACGTACTTAAAAATTAATTTCTTCCAAGGTTTTAATGTGCAAAGCTTAATTATTTTAAAAGAACGTAAAAAAAACAAAATAAATTGTGTCTTTAGACTTGCTTGTGTAACCTTAAAACCAATATTTCTTAGGTACTGCTCTCAAAAAAAAATTATTGTTACCCAAATATTATTTGCCAAATATATATATAAATATGCCAAAGAAAGCTTGTGCCTGAAAATTTATGTTTCAGAAATGCCTGACAGTTTGTCCTCTAGTATAGGATGAGAAATTTGCTACTCAGTGTGACTTAGATCTGTCTTCCTGCAGATATTAAAAACAAGACGGATGCCTGGAAGGCTCTATGGCTTGTTGGACCTCTCACAATTTCAGATTAGATCAGTAGTTATGTAAGGCTGAATGTGTGTTGATAAGAAGTGAATATTTATTTTTATTACTTTAGACCTTAATAGGATACATTGTAAAATTGCAAAAAAACAAAGAAGCTACAAGGAGTGGAGGGAAGAATAGATAGCCCTAGATGCTGTGTGAAAGGAGTGTGTAACATAGTGTAGTATAGTACAGTATAGTCTAATGTTATGTATTGTAATGTGATATAATACAATATAACATCACAACATCATGTGTAATGCTGGGTAATTTTTAGTCTTGGGGCATTCTTTTTTTCCTAAAACTAGTGTCCTTGTTTTTATACCATTTGGAGAATGTCCCCTATCTGTAGTCTGACAGGATAAAAATTACATAAAAATATAAAAGATTTGTTTACGTATCTATCCTGTAAGCCCATGAAAACTACCCAGCTATTTAGGAGATTTAATCCAATTCAAGTGTGCTAAGTACTTTTGTCCATAACTGTGTACAACATATGAGACGTGATATTACTGTCAAAATATCATTCAAAATAGTACAACAAAACCAAGACTGAGAGGTAGGCCATAACTCATAAAAAGTACAAGAGCACTGAAATAATCTCTGGCATAGTTATTTACAATTGTGGACCAAATGGATGATACACTTCCCAAGATTAATTAAAGAAAGAGAGAATCTAATTACAGTTACCGGAATGGCTCTTTCTTCCACCAGTCAAAAACAATGTTATCAAGGACTTCTGGAGGCAGTTCCTTACTATCCATTAGATTTGCTTTGATTGCCTCTTCCTCATCAGTTAACACCTCTTCCTTTATGTAAAGAAAATCAACTGGAAAATGAAAAACATACCCCAAGAGAACAAACAAACAAAAACCAGAAAGAAAGAAATATCTCCTTGACTCATTTATTGGTTTTTGGCTAAGTAAGGTACTGTCTTCATTTGACTTAAACCGGGAGAAACAAACTCAATTTGCCACATTTCACCATACTACATTATACATTTTAGGTAAGGCTGTAGAATTAGGGCAATTGCTGCTGCATTAGTTTTCATAAAACCTAAAAGCAAGCACAACAGTTAAGTATTTAATTCTACTTATGCTCAATTCAGAGGAACAGAAACTGAAATGAGCATAGTCTCTCCTAGTTGCCTACAAGAAGTTTTCCACTTAGTTATACGTGTTTTCATGCTGGAAGACTATCTGCACTACATCAGAATGTTTTTTCACCTTTTAAAAACAACTCTTTTAATGCAATCCAAAAAAACATGTTAAAGAAGGATATATAAGGTTATTGGGTACAGGCACAGGAACAGACACCAGACAGATAGTATTGTTCTACAGAATAGTAGTAATATTAATGACTAATCAAGTGCAGAGCATTCAAATACCAAATCTAGCTATTGAATTCTGGTGAAAAACTGTTGTGTTTTTTTTTCCAGAATATGTAACACTGTAAGATTGATTTGGCTGAGTATGCAATTCTCATAGAATGGCTTCCTGACACAGACTGTTGTAAAAAAGAATGAAAAGAGGGTACAGATGGGTGCCTCTGGATGAGTTTACATAAGTCATGATATTAAAACACACATTTTTACAAGAAGACTGAATAAAATGCAATATTAAAGTCAGAAAATATCACTCTTTCTGACCTGCTGTGTTACTTTTTTCATGGTAATATTCACAGAAGAAAATACTGATCCAAAGTGATTCAGGAACCTCCAAAATGATGGTAGGGAGCTGCTTGCTGATAGGCCATGTCTGAATAAGATGCTGACATCTATTTTGATAATGTAGCCAAAAGAACTTGAGAATATGTTGGAAGTCACAGGTTTAATGTAGTGTGTGTGTGAATAATAGTTTCTCTAGTGCCTGAGACAGCATATATATTAAAAGATGTTTGTATGACAGAAGATACCTAAGACAAAAGTGGTAGCCAGATCTGTAATACGGAGACATCTTGAAAGAAATGTGTGAAGTGGGAGAAAACAGTAAAACACATATAAAAATGTATCACTGACATCACCACTGCCAATGAGCTGTTGGAATGGCATTTGCATCTGATAAAAGAAAAGAAACACAAGACATATATTCCAGGTACAGAAGAGAACACCCCACTTAGCGGGGATTTGAAGGACAAGGTTGGCCCCCAGACCTGTCAATGTTGTGAAGGCTTTGGCTGATATATATTAAAACAACCAGGATAGTATCTTTTTGATAAACTTCCCAGACTGCATGGCATGTTTTCTTTGCCTTTAGTGGTCTTGCTTTGAATAGGTTATAGCTGACCTTTACCTTAAGCTTTGATAGATACACTTCTAGTGTCTTGTGCCAAAGTGAAAGAGAATGATATAAATGGAATTAAATGAAATTTTGGAGAGGTGGTGGTTTGGTGAAAAAACAGGATAGTCAGATGGTCCAGTGGTACTCATACTCAGAGAAATGCTTGAGGAGTCCACAATCTTGGAAATTATCCTCTGGAGTTTTGTGCATGGACCAATGAATGTATTTCTAAACCAAACTGAAACTGTATCCCGTGCTTAGGTCATGCCATCAGATAAAGTACTTTACAAGAAATATGAGAAAAAAAAGGTAGCAAATTGTTTACCTGCAGATATAAAGCAAAAAATACTAACAATAGTGCCTTGGTGTCAGACGTATTGACGCCAAAAAAATAAAGCTGAGTGAGAATCAGCCATAACCATTAGTGCCAGGAACACCTGCCATATTTTGGCTATGATGACCAAGTTGTAACGTGATTTGCCAAATTTCAACTGATGAAAACCTGATTTTTTGTTCTGACATCTGTGATTTTGATCTGTACTCCGTGTTGAAGCATTTCCTTCTAATATTACCTGCTCTTGCATTATTTCATCAGAACTACCTCCCAGTTAACAGAGACCTGCTCTGCTTTTCAAGACAATACAGAGTGGCCTTGGATGCACCTTTGGCAGCTTCCTCAGCACCTGTGAATGCACTCCATGGACTTGTATATGTGCAGTTTACATAAATAATCCCAAATTTTATCCTATTCCGTTGTGAGTAGTACCACTTTTTACCCATGCTTTCCTATTAGACACAGAGACCTAGAAGGCCACAGTAAAAAAGGCATTGGGCATCTCAGCCTTTTCAGTATTGAAAGGTCACCTGCCCAGGTGGCAGACTTATATTTTCTAGATCTTCCTTTTACTACTGTTGTTCTGCAGAAATTTTTCTTGCTACCCTTCAGTTTACACTTCCATGGAGTGCTCATCTTCCTAATACTGTGTCTGAATGTTGTTTCTGTAGCCTGCTTCCTCTCCTGCATGCTTCCTTAAATCCTATAGCAGGAAATGTTTGAAGATCTTTGATGACTAGCTAGTAATGTGACGGAACATGGCAGGTATCAGGAGCACGTACCAAAAAGAAAGGCTCTTAAAATGTGATGCAGAAACTTGTTTCTTCCTGAAGCTTTGAGAGTTGGATAAATACTTATTTCTGTTGTCTAGGAAGTAGTTTTCAGTTTCTTTATGCTACCCATTTCTGGAAAGATTTATATGCTGTGTACGTGTGTTGGAACTTGATCACATATATCCATTGCTGTCTAAAGAAGAATTTATTTGCATGAAAAGCTTAAGGGTTTTTTCCCCAGGATATATCACTGCCTAGTAAAAGCTATCATTCTCCTCTGATAAACATTTATGTAAATGTTTGTTCTTCAGGAAAATTACACCATCTAAGAGATGGGGTTTATAATTTTATAGGAAATTCCTATTTTGGCCTGAAAATGGTTATTTTGTGTATGGACATAAAAAATATTATTGTTACCTGTTTGCTTTTTTCTGTCTCAGTTTTAGTAATCATCTGAGAGAAGTCTTCTAGTTCCTCTGATAGAACTGGTATTTTATTGTCATCTTCTTCATCAAACTGGGGCCCAACTTTCCTTCTAGTTTTGGGTAAGATCAATTCCTGTAGATATTCTTCAAACTGAATATGAAAAATGCCCAATTTGTCTGCTATCTGTCGTGCACAAGTAGTTTTACCTGCTCCATGAGTCCCAAGTAAACACACCCGTAAAGGAGGAGCCTGTAGGAAAAAAATTGAATATTCTGTAACATTTTGGAGTGTACAGTGCATCTCCTACTGTTTTTAACTTCTAAAGTATCATAATAAAAATTCCAAAACCAGTCCGTAATTATACATTTTAATTTTTCCAGACTTTCTATTGCTGTTCCAACCAGACTACCTGCTTTCTGGAAACACTGAACAAATATACTACAACAGTAGATGTCAGAAACTTCATTAGAGAATTCTGGTAAATCTTCCCTTCTTTTACCATTCTTCTACTTACAAAAAAAAAGAAAATATAATAAAAAGCCCCCCAGTATGTGTGATCTGTTAATCAATTTTAAGATTATTGTAAGTCTTTATAATCTTCCTCTTTTCTGCTATATTTGCATAATTAATTCAATGTGTTAATTTAAATGTACACTAAAAAGTCACTAGGGAAAACATATGTTTTATTTTCTTCAAGGACTTGCTTAATATATTGTTACCTAGAAAAAAAAATCAGCGATAATAAACAATTCTAAATGGGAATGAAAAATAGTGATTTTAATCTGCTATTATCTACTTTAAATAATTATTAAGATTCTCACTTGTATCGGTTTATTGTGAGCCACATATTCTTCAGGGTTCTTCAAAAATTTATCTCTGTACTCAGAAGTTGAAAAGTAATAAATATTTTCTTTGTATTTAGCTGCATGTTCCTGGAGTCCAGGGTGGAGGACAAAGTGCTCTTTCAGACTGACTGGACAAAAGTGTTTTGTATCTCCCATGTGCCTTTTCTTTTGCTTAATTGTTTCTTCATCCTGAAAATATGAAAATTTTCAAAAACTCTTAGAATTCAGTATTTACAGAGATTAAGTATACCGAGTAGATCAGATAAAGTAATGCCAAACACATTAACTGAGGACTGAATGAGTACTGTATTCTCAAAGTAGTTTGTAAGCCAAAAATAAATCTATGAAAATACACTTTTTAGATTCTGAGTCAGAAAACAAACTGTCCAAGAGAATTATTCAGAACAGAGTAACCATTTTAAATTTGAAATTATAATATCGTAGTTAGCTGTGGAAGACCAAAACTAGGGTAGAAGTATCTATAATAAAACCTTTTCCTACCGTGTTCTTGAAACTGATTTTCTCTTGCTTCTAAATGTAGACTTCTTCAGAAAAGACAATGAGAGCTGGTGTTATGAAGTCAGATTATTTATCCAATAAAATTAATTTCTAAAAAATCTATTCAATACTGCGTTACTACAGTATATGGATATCCTGTACTGTTAAATTTGAGGATGGGAATCTTCCAATATAGGATGAAAATAAAAGAAAGGCAAAGCTAGACCTCTCTAATGTCATTAAAGTGGGTGTTTGAAAATTATCAATAGCTGAGATGAAACAGGGGATTGCATATTAGGACTCTGCATCTTCTGATGTTTACATGATGGCTCACAGATCATTGTTAGTTGACAGAAATCAAAGTTCATATTTCTTTCTTTAATAAAGCTCCTCTTTGCCATCTGGCAAAACTAGGTACATTCATTCTCTCTATTAGCATGGGGGATATTTAAGCTTCTTGCTGCAGTAAAACTACTATCAGCCAAAACATAGAAATATAATGAAAGTGTTCTTGAAGCATATGCTAGTATTTATTCTGTAAGAAGGCTTAAACTGGATCATACAGAGGGCATGGTCTCAAGTTGTGCCAGGGGAGGTTTAGGTTAGATATTAGAAAGAATTTCTTTACAGAGAGGGTGATCAGACACTGGAATGGGCTGCCCAGGGAAGCAGTGGATTCTCTGTCCCCGGAGATTTTTAAAAAGAGACTGGATGTGGCGCTTAGTGCCATGGTCTAGCAACCGCAGTGGTAAGTGGATCAAGGGTTGGACTTGATGATCTCGGAGGTCCCTTCCAACCCAGCTGATTCTATGATACAAAATCAGGTGCAAAATATAACTTCTCCGGGGTTATGTTCAAACTGAAAATAAACGAGTTACAATAAAAGCATAAACAAAGAAAGCTGGCATGCTTACTTCTTCATTTTCCTCTTCCTCTTCTTCAACTTCGTCTTCATCTACCTCATTTTCCTGTTCAGCAGCCAGATCTTCTGCTTCCTCTGCTAAGTCTTCAGCAGATAATTCCCAACCATGATACTTAAAAGGTTCTGAAAAGGTTAGGGTTTTTTCCTGTTTCAATATTTTTCATTTGTTTGTGCCAGAACAGATTCTCTGTCCATAAAAGTAAGTGCATATGTGAAAGAAAATAAAGCCAACTGTATATTGCATTTCTTCTACTCATAGAACAAAATGTTCTCCCCAGATGTAGGAATTGCCTCGTCCAAAAATGGAAATTCTACTGGTTGTTTTTGGTTGAAGTAAATTTGTATTTTCAGTGGGAACTTGTATTACAAAAGTATACAAGCACATGCAGAAAGGGACATTACTGTTTTCAACAAGTTTTTTGTTTTGTTTTTTTGGTGGTTATTTGGTGGGAAAAATCATCACTTAAATTTTAATTGATTATAAAGCCAGCACAATAGATGTTATGGTTAATAAAACACTTCCATTGTAGTAATGATAGGAAAAATGTAATATTAATATTATTTATCCAGTGCTCAAAATTCTAAGAGATTTGAGCACATGAGTAAAGGAATGTACTTTGCAAAAAAAAAAAAAATTCAGTGTAAAATTCAGTCTTGAAATACAGTCTGTGCAGGTGGGTAGGTTAGATTAGTATACATTAACCCAGTAAATACTGTACATTAGTGAACCTTCAATATCTCTCCATTTCTCAAACCAGTATCCAGACATGAACAGAATAGAGCAAGTAACTGGGGAAATGTGCTGTCAGAATGTTTAGGGAGCTATTATGTACATATTTGCATAGCCTACCTCTCTATATATTTCAAATATACATATTCCTCACTCTTCCTATGTCTTAAAGGGTGCTATTGTGCTTTTCAGCTGACCCTCAGAACACACCATGAGCCATTTCACGTTAGTAATATCAAACTGAGTATAACCTAACCCCCATCACATAAGCTCTCCAAAATCCCCCTTGACAGTTTAAGTGCCAGTCACAAAAACAGTATTACTTACGTTCCATAACCAGCACTGTTTGATTGAGCAGACTTTCTGGAGTTTGCTCAGCGATCTCTAGAACAACAACCTGAACTAGAGATGACTTCTTGATTTCTGATTCCACTGTTTGCCAATCATGCATGAAAAGTTCAATCTTCTTTTTAATTGTATCCATCTCTTGTGTATCTGGAAAAGCATCCTCTGCAAACTTGGGTAGCGTGATTTCTGAAAATCAAATCATATAATAGGCAATGCTCCTCTAAAATGTTTTACATTTAAAAATTATCATTATGCTTTAGGATTATTTTTATTTTGCTCAAATATGGTGGCATATTTTTTAAAGCTTCTTCTCTCACGTAATTATGAATTATTATATTAGTATTTTACAAAGACACTTTGTAAACTCCCAATTTAACTATGTTGATGTTGTATATACTGAGCCATCTCCAGGAAAATAAATGAGGTCAAATTTTTAACTATATTTCCATATGGTTATTTAAATCGTCTCTCAGATAAATATAATTACTCTTTCTCCAAAGAAATATAATATAGAATACATTAATTTAAAAATTATGATTTCATGATAACAGCTTTTGACAAGCTATCCATATAGACTTGCCTCATGCAAGCATAGAAAAAATAAAGAGTAGGAAAACTAGCATACACTGCAAAGAAGCAACCTCATGTTCTGACCTGGTTCAGGTTCCATTACTGAAGCTGTTGTGGAGTGTTCAGGTTGTGTGTTAGGTATTTGTTCTTTTTCAAGGGGAGCATGTTCTCTTTACAGGACTAGAAATATAATACTGCTAGGTGTTATTTCTCTATGGCATCTCAATATACAGATATTAATGAATTAAACCTTCATTTATGCAAACGACAGCACACAGATATATAAAGATCAACATAGCAAAATATTGCAGAGGAAACAGAAGATTTAGAGGAAAAAGGAAAAAAGAAAGGACTAAAAGAGAAGGCCAGTGTAAATATCAAGGATATGAAGGAAGGTATTGAAGACTGAAATCCTAAATTGATAAAGGCAAAGCAGTGAGCTAAAACACTAAACCATGCAGTGCAAGATTTCTTAAACCAATTACAACTGTGGGACTGTTCTGTGCAGGGACAGGAGTTGGACTCAGTGATCCTTGTAGGTCCTTTCCAACTGAAGATATTCTATGATGCCTCTATCCATAACTAACAGATGAGGCAAGACACACCCACAAAAAGCAGCCTAGGGAACCGAGCAACCAGGAGCGCTGCAAACAGAGCATGGTGCATCAGCTGGGGCATGGCACAGCTGTTTGTGCAGCAGTTTGTGTGGCAGGGCACGCAGGGGGGGCACAGTCCCCCCACCAGCTCAAGAGGTGAGTTCAGCTGGTGGTCATCGTCCTCTCAGAGCTTAGCTACAATGTCTACCGGGTAAAAAGCTATGTCCTCTGCACTCACCAGCACGGATGTGGCAACCCAGACAGAGCCCTGGCACTGGTAACATGAGAACAGCTGTGTGAGGTGCAAACAGGTGGATTATGTGCTCAGCCTGATGGCAGAGCTATGAGAGGAGGTGGAAAGGTTGCATCAGAGACTCTGAGAAAGAGTGCTACAAGTGACAGGCTCTGGTATGTGCCACAGCCAGAGACTTAGATGTGGAAGGCCAGTCAACAGATAATGTGGATGAAGGTCCATCTACACCAGAGATGTTGGCAGGGTCAAAGGCCTACCCCCTGTATCCTGACCACCTCCACAAGGAAGACTAGTGGAGTGGTCTTCCTCTGGATTACAGTGGTAGGCAACAGTGTGGTGATGTTGCTGCTATTCCCACTTCCTGCGCTCATATAATTTTCAACTCTGAATTTCTTCTTTTTCTTACCATTTTTTCTTTTGTGTTCTGTTTAATAAGTCTGACATTAATGCCTTCAGCTAACAGACAGAAAAGCAGTTGAGAACAATGACTTCAATAGTCTGATATTACTATAAGTTTGCTGGGACATAGTGTGTGTTGTGTTTGTCCCTTTCCAAAAATGAAGATGCAAGAAAAACCTTGAGGAGCAGATGGAGTGATTTTCTACTTTGCTATAATGTTCCCATTCTCTTGGTATTTTGTCTTAAGTTTGAAAGAGCAGGAACAGATTTTGACACAAATAACAACATATGCAGTCTATTCCAATGAGCTTTTATGATTTTTTAAAAATCAAAGGATCATTACTACAAGTTTTCCTTATATAACTTCCTACACATACAAAGGAGAGGTATTATTACAAATGAAAGCCTTACACAATGCCTTGTATGTTAAAAGCTTTGACTACTTTCTCATCAATACAAACCTCCAAAGTATTAAAAACTCAATGTTTTATGGTTACTCCCTGGCATTAAGCAGGCCAACACTCACTATGTCAAATTGCAGCACTGTAATATTCATTTTGAGTTTATCCTAACCTGAAAAATCCAAACAATTTTTCTTATGAAGAGTTAGACTGCCCTGTTACAATTTTCTTCATTAAGCAAACTAGTATTTCCTCCTTAGGGATTGCTGCAGAAATGCACAAATGACACATTTAGTTTTCCATAACAGAGGCAGATAAAAAAATGCTAAGTACAATGTAGCTGGATTTCAGTGATTAGGTACCAACAAGATTTGGCAGGAAACGACTAAATATAATGGTCAAAGTAGATATGATGCCTAATTTTTGTCTGAAATGCTACCAACTAAAGCATCACCTGGAATAGCTGGGATGTGTGAGCGCCTGCAGGACAAGGAAGATATGTAACATTTTTCTGACTTGGACGGCTAAGCTATTCATGAAGGTATTGTATCAAAGAGCAGTGCCACTATTGCCTCTAGAAGAAACCAAGCCAGTGCCCTGCCTTCAGGGCTTTAACTGACAAAGAGGTAAAGTTAAGGATTTCCATTCTTTTGTAATTGGCCAAATTTAAAAAGATGTAGGATTTCAAATACATGCCTCCTTTTGACATCCCTTAATGGCTCACTAAGGTTGGCCCCCCTTGCTAGTTTGCTACTTGTTGTGCCTATTTCTACAGCTCTTTATTCCATATTTGAAGTCAGGCACTTAGAAGTTAGTATGGCAGTTTTGGGTACTGCAATGTCTACATCTTCTTATGGGTCTCGATCTCAATGTCTAGTCCTTCAATACTAAATTTCTAAATACTTCAGTGCTTTTAATAATTTTATTCTTCTACTTTTGAGGCTGAAACTTTTATTCTCTCAAATTACCTGTACTATATATATGATAAACTGAGATTTGAAATAAGTCAGGTGCTCTATAGCAATTCATATGCTGGCTCACGGGCCTGAGGGCACTCCTGGGCCTGGCTGTCTCCATGTGGCCCCTGGGGCTCCCCTAACCTGCCCAGGACTCCATGTCAGCCCTCGGGGCCATCAGCTGCTACCCCAGCAATGCTGCTGCTGGGCCAATCTGCAGCTCCTGACAGCCCTGCCCAGCCACGGGCTCTGAAAAGCTGGGCCAACCCACAGGCTGACATCCCAGCCTGGCCTCAGCTTGTTGCTATCCCCAGGGAGCTGCTAGAGCCAAGGGCCAGAGCTCCCCTGCTCCTGACTAGTGCAGTGTCCAGATGGCCATGCTAATATACTGCACCACCAGCTCTGTTCCTTTGGGAGCAGTTTGCCCTCTCAGTGTCTGACATGTTGCCCCCAAGGTGAACTGCAAAACTTTATTAACAAATAAGCATTTTGTTATGTATTTTTGCAATCTTTAATAACAAAGAATACTTAATGCCTTTCCCCCTTTTTTTAAAGCTTGAAAAACACAGCTATCAGACTGATGCCTCAGTGGCTAACCTTCCTCCTGTTTGAATGATTATTAGTCTAAACATAAACTAAAAGTGCAAAAGGGCATGTAATTAAGCAGAAACACCTTGCAAATTTCAAATAGTCTGACCTTGAATTAGAAAGTATTTTTTCTTGAAAATGTTTATGAACATTTGCATCTTACTAAACTATACTTTCATTCTATATATATCATTACTATACTCTTCAGTGACATTTTTTTCTTGCTGTGATTTTAAAGAGGAAAGTGAAAATACCTTTTTATGTGCTTTAAAAAAAATTGTTGTGTAAATGGTACCATTAATTATGTTGCATTCTGCAGTGATGTATTCCAAGTGAGACAGAGATGTAGCCAGGTAAAACCTGCTTAAATTTGGGCAGCTCTAATGCAATATGTAATGATGACTCCACTAGGAACACAGATTTTAAGAAAATAAGCAAAGGATACATTAATAACTAGGTTATGCTAACTGCCTGTTCCACGTGTTATCCCTGGCACAGTCACACTGTAGAAATCACATGTGCTGCCTTGTGAACCACAGCCCTATTCACAGCAATAACACATGGAAGACAGGGATGAGGGCTGTCTGGATCTAGCTTTCAACAGATCATCTCCTATAGTTCAGCCCTTCTAAAAACCTCTCAATTCTGAGTAGCTTATGAAACTTTGGAAATATAGAGACAGAATAATGGATTTAAATGAATATTTGGCATCATCTGAGACACAATGTTGAGCATGGTAACAAATCCACTCAATAGAATGTTTCCCGTTAGAAACTTTATCTCAGAAGCATACCTCTCCTGATACAATATTTAGCAAATGATGGATCGGCATGAGATCCAGCTTTGTTTTGCTACTGTAGGCACATAATTCCATCAGATTACCTCTATCTGGGAGGGTTTTTGCTTGAGGAAACATATCCAGCAGCAATTATTGCATACTTACAGAGTTTTTAATTAAATTACCCAGGCCTAAGTGAATTGGAGAAACTTTCCCCTCAAAAGAGAGGAGAAGTAACAAAAGAGAAAAGGTTTACATTCCTAGGGAAAAGGGATAACCCAAAAATCAGACAATCCAAACTTTATTTAGGTTTGATTCAGGTATTTGAACCTTATTATTACAAAAATGTTGCCTCCCTGGCATTTAGTTTGTTTCCAACTGGGTCTCAGGTACTGAAAAAAAAGAAAATATTTTTCTGTAAGGCAACTATACCTTTGTCATTAGCTGTAAATTATAATAATTCTGCTTGGAGAGATTATTTATGGTGAGAAGATATTTTTAAAGAAATTAAAAACATAGTCAAGAAAAACCCTTGAAAAGACAGTAATGGTTTTAAAATAAACGATATAAAAATATAAACAAGTTTCTTTCCGAGAAGTTGGTGGTCCATCTAACAGTGCTGTTCTTAACTTCATTTTCTTATCATAGAGGTGATAGGAAACAATCCTTCCCAGCCTTAAATCTTGGGCTTTCATAGGTAATGCCTATATGGCAATCTCTCATACTCTTTTTCTCTGTGTCTTTGCTCTTACTGAGCATAGTTACCATAGAGATAAACAATCCTCAAAGGCTTTCTGCCCCCACATTCTCTAAGTGAATTGCTGGAGAAGGAGAGGCTTTAATGTCTTTTTTCCCCAGTGTTCTGACTATATTAGATATGACATTTTCTGCCCTCAGTCCATATTCAGCAACAAAAAAAGATGAAAAAAAAATCCTTCTCTCCTCCCCTCTCAAACCCCACCGAAGCTGAGACAGAGATACCGAAGCTAGCATGTCTTCTTCATTAGAGCTTAACTATCAAAATAAAGAGAAAGGCAAAATGTAGGATAACAGTTACACTTCCATTTCTTGGAACTGATATATATTTCATTATGAACATATTTTCAGTTGTCTTTTTGAAACAGACCACATAGTTTGTTTATACAGATTTTTCATTACTTATTTATAAACATATACTGCCAAATAATTTTAAGCATATTACAGTGCAATGTACTTAATAGACAAACATACATTCTGCGTACCAATTTATGGTATTTGGAAAGAAAAGTTTGGTTTAGAGATTAAGTTGGTTCTTTCTAATGCATATAAATGTGTATATTTAACAACTTGCTATTAAAATAAAATGGTTTGTACTGGATTTATTTCTGTTTTGCACTTTAAAATATTCTAAAAATCCTAGTAGATAAAAGCTAAAATGTATATTTTTAAAAACTGAAGCAGACTTAAAGATGAGTTGCCTTCAAAGGGTTTTTTGAGAGAAAGCTGCTATAGGATTTCGGATATCTTTTCGTTAGCTTTTGGTTCTATTGCATTTACAAGACTGGTGTTGGATAGAGTCAAGGAGGACAGACAGACAGACAGACATTAAGCAAAGTAAATTACAATGTCCTTTTTCTTATTATGTTTAGAAAGTGACAAGAGCTTTCAGAGAGACTGATAGCTCTAATTATAGGCTTTTGTTCTTTTTTTTCTGCAAAGAATTGCATAGGTGTACTACATCAATATCCCTGAGCCTTTATCCCTCTGAATGAGAGACTAAAAGAGTTTAAGAACTGAAGGTATTTGGGATTTAATTGAGAAAGTTGTTCTTAACTTTTCTGTTTCAAATTTTGATTTTTTTCTGCCTAGAATGCTGTGATTACAGGTATTAAAATGTAATTATCACATCTGGCTTATGAAGGAGGGCAGAAATTGGCTTTGAAGATCATGCAGTTTTCCTCAAAGACTGAACAAACTGTGAAGTTAATATCGCTAGAGCTTGCTTTGAAGTTTAGAGAACAAGCAATTTGCTATGTCTTGTCTGCAGTTTAATTAACTGTCCTTGCCCAAACTCTCTCATTGAAAAGCCTTCAGTTTGAGGGAAAAAAAACCAACACAAATGAGGTTGAAAGCCATCCAAGGAAAACAAAGGAAATATATTTAGAGGCTGTAGGACTAAGTACACATCATCTGCCTGGTAAATGTTATAATTACAATTGATTCTGAAAAGCATAAATTTTATAATTACAATTGATTCCAAAAAGCATTTCTCTTCAAAGACTAAAGAGGAAATGTCCTAAAATGACAGGTTTAATTATTTTTTCTCTTGTTGTTTCAAATATCTTACTGATTTTAACATGATAATATGAATAAAAAAGCAAGAACATAAAATAAAAGCCAAAGAGATGCATATTAATTCAACCCTCCACCATCTGTAATATAGGAAAGGGGGGATTGGAACCATTATTAAAGAGCTTATAACTAATTGATGTTAACAGCTGTGAAAGACAAGTGTAAGAGATGACGGCTGGAATTATCAGCCCCAGCTACCCATTTATTTTTGGCAAGAACTTCTGCCCAAATAACAAGAGCAGCAGAAGAGACATCAGTGAAGATGGGGTTGTACTAACACACCACCCTGAGCCACTGAGGCGTAGGCATGTGTGCTCCAGTGGAGTTTCTTACAGAAAGGGAGTAATCTTTGGCAGAAATGTGGCAGGAAAGGAATATGGCAAATTTTACTTCAGGAAGATTGGAATGAACCCACAGATCTACTTGAAGCTGGTAACTCTTTTACAATGCCTGATATAGATTCTCATGAAGTGATATATCTGTCTCCTAGTATAAATAAATACATATCCATGTGAAGCTTCTGAAAAAATGCTTAACTACAGTAACAAATTCCTGAAAATAATTTAGGCTCAGAAAAATTGTGTCAAGGAACATGAAAAAAAGATGTGAGGCTTTAATTTTCAGCTAGACATTACAAGCAAGAGTTACCTCATAAATTGATTTGTGTACCCTCAATAGACACTTCAGCATTGAACTTAGCTTCTTAACTCATTTAAATACATTTGTTACATTTACATGAAGTCTCCTTCGCCATATACTTTCACTCTCATTAAGACATTACTGGAACCACTTTTTCCTTTTAAACACAAACAATATTATAAATTTGAATATGTTCAGTCCTCAGGCAATCCCAGGTCCCACTAAGGTTACAAGTATCATGATTATTAAAATGTGAATCTATTTATATAGAATAGAACTATTTCAGGTGGAAGGGACCTACAATGATCATCTACTTCTCATCAACTGCCTGAGCAATTCAGGGCTGACCAAAAGTTAAATCATGTTATTAATGGAATTGTCTAAATGCTCCTGAAATGCTGACAGGTTTGGGGCATCAACCATCTCTGTAAGAAGCCTGTCACAGTGTTTGACACGGGTGTTTGACCACCTTCTTGTTAAAGAAAGGCTTCCTAAAGTCCAGTCTAAACCTCTCCTGGTGCAGCTTTGACCCATTCCCAGATGATTTCATACATGAGAGACCAAAAGTGTATGATTTGGACTCTGGACTATTTTTCTGATTAATCATTTTTATATCATAACTGTCACATATAAAAAAACTCCAAACCAAACAACCAAAACTGTGAACATATCATTCATTTATATTGGTGTAAAGACATGTCACATGGGAGAAAAGCTGCAGCAATGTGCTGATGGCACTCCAAGAGAAATAGATGTCAGGTGAAGAGCAGCATGACTGAAGTGTTTCGGTGAGTCAGTTTGATTATTGAAATAAAATGTAGGCATAGGAAAACATGATTTACTCTGAGCAAGGACTTAGCACATGTTAAGAGCACAAGTGTGTACATCACGTTATTACTTCTATCATTAATAAATGTTATTCTGATGTACTCAGATCAAAATTAGTTAGATATTCAAAACTAAGATGCACTTTGTTGTTTCGGACACTGATGATAGAGCCTTTATAGGCAATACTATAGAACTCATTCATTTTGGAGAAGAGCTGTGTGTTTTATTAGAAACTGTAGAAAATTACAATGTGGACTTTTTAAAAAGCTTCTATGTAATTTAAAGAACCCTACAAGGCTAGAGTATTTCTTTCAGAGAGTAGGTGAAATGTTACATCATTAAAAATTAAAAGCATGTTATCATATTCAGTCTATCTTATAGTACCTTTATGACTTAGGCCTTGTTATAGATAGGTAAAATAAAAGTTAAATAATAACAAAATTATTTTCTTTCCTATTTGCTAAGTATGGTCTACACAGTATACAGACTTCTGCAGTACAATTACATAACAGTAATGAGTTTTAGGCATCTGAATAAAACAAAAGTTATTGAGTTAGGAATATTATTTAATAAATTATAGACAACTATCTTACTTCTTTTTAAAGTCAACAAAAAGCACATATACTGCTGAAATGTTGTTATACTGTTGATTTCTATGGTTTTAGAGCTTTGTTTTCAATTTCAAGCACCTAGTAAACTGAGTCTGGGATACTGGAAGGTTATGATGAAGGCTGTAAGGGGAGACAGAACTGAAAGGCTTTATTTATCACACGTTATATATATCACACATTACTCCAACATTTATTTTGTTTGCATGTGTATGAAGAAAACTATGAAGAAATAAATGAAAAATATTCAAATAAAATATAAATAATGTACATACCTCTACTACTACAGCTGGTTGACAGAAATGAAGAATATGCTGTTCCTACTAGGAACTCTATTGACTTAGTTACCTTGGCAAATAGATTTATGATATATGGCTGTGTGGCTAAAATTCATTTTCATCAGTGCACTTAAGACAGTTTAGAGTAGTTCAGGGAATACCTTACAAAGTAATGACTCAAATACTGTGAAAATGTAAAATCCACAACTACATGGTTATTTAAATGACAGAAATTAGTGGGAATCAAACAAAGAGCTAACACAATTGCCCAAATAAAAATAAAGAATAAACTGAACAAAATGAAACAAAATAGCTAAATTCAAGTAAGTGTATCCATAAGCAAAAAGCTACACTTTTAGCCAAAGGCTACAGCAGACATCATCTCTTTCATCTCACTTTACTCATACTTATTCCTCCCATATCTTACATAATCAACTAACATAAAATGTGTTTTTATCTAAATTTTATCTGTGAGAAAGATGTCACTTAACTGTTAGAAACATTGGTGTTGATTTGAAGCGATGACATTTCTGTGCGAAGGGTTTATATTTCAAACCAATACTTTCAATTAAATGTATTTTTGAAAAACAGAGGATAACTGAAAGGAATTTAAAAGAATATAGTTCATAAAGCCACCTTTAGATAATTTAGTCTTGGTATTCTTCTGCAGCTTGGAATGTCTGGGAAGCAGAGATGAGGCACTGAAATGTAATTTGCCCTTAAGTTCACTCTGAAAGTATCTGAGATGAGGTCTTGAATGATAGATATAGCAAATACAATTTTCTGACAAACACTGGATCTAGAACTTTCTCTTAGAAATATTCACTCTGTATTTAGTCTGTATATGAGCTCCAACCACACTGAAAGACTTCCAGTTAAGATGTTTAAGGTGTTACGAAATCTCACAAAGCTACATGACTAAGTAGTTTTAGGTATGGTACCTGAGTTGTGAGAATGATTAGCTGATCAGATGACATGCTTCCGAAAATCTTTTTTTTAACAAGAAATCTGTTCTGAGTAAACAGTATAACCTTCATGTGCTCAGGTTGATTTTTATATCCAGGAACAAGGTTTTGAAAAGCTCTCTGCACTGATTCCAGTGTTGGGCAGCTACCGAGCTTTCTTGAACTACATATGAATAGATCCATCACGCCTTTCTTGAATGGAAGTTTCTGCCACTGAAAGACCTTTTGATAATGGACTGGGTTGGACAGGCAATGACCAAACATTCCCAAAGGTCAATTAAACTTGTGTTGTAGTATGAATTAGGCAGCCATAATCCATTAAGACCTGATTTGGCAGGCAAAATTTCTAACAGTATATGAATCTGTTCAGTTATTCATGCCTGATACCAGCCTTCCTTCCTGCTTGAAACAATGAAGTAAAAATCCCTTCCTCTGAATTCATGGATACTAAGCTATTGTATCAATCTGGGTAAGAAGTTATTCTTTTTTTTTTGATCTCAGGATGGAGAACAGGATACATCTACATACAGGTGTTTCTCTCCCCCTTTTCTCTCAAGCAAAGAAATTTCATACATGATTTTTCAAGTAGGGAAACTAATGCACAGGGGAATTTGACAGAGAGCCACATCGCAAGCTAGTGGCCAGCCAGACACAGAATGCAAAAATCTGAAAGTACCAGAGTCCCCTGGTATTTACTAATGACTGCAAATAGGAGAAAATTGAAAATTGATTGTAAGTAGGAGAAATTTTCTTTACTGCTTTTGCAAAGCGTTCTGGTTTTCAATTCTGTGTAATTCCCTTAATCCAAATTGTAAGAATTTGGGGTACTCTCGTTGATTCACTGAATTATTTCTTCTCTAGATCCCTGACGCTTTATAAATGGAACATAACTGGTAGTTTTTCTTGTGTGCTTTATAAACAGATATCAACATGGAAAAAAAAAAGAAAATATTAAATTGCACTAGTATGCATTTACTAACCATCTTTTTCTGTATGCTTCAGACAGATAACAGTGTCAGGTAGGAGTTGCTTTTCTGATAAAGCTGACCAGTGATCTACTGACAGAGGGTAGTTATCCACTACCCATCCTCCTTTTTCCGGAGCGCCAGGAAACCTGTCTTTGTTCTTCTTCATTAGCTGTAACAGAACATCAGGTTCAGTGATATAAAAAGACTAAGTCTGTCAGTTGTACAAAAAAGACTGTACAACACAAAATGATTTTCTAAATGTTATGATTTTTCCTTTTTGTCATTTCAGGTCAATAAAAAATAAGACATTTTCTGAATGAAAATTAAAAGCATTTTAAACAAAAAGAGATAACTGTGATAGTGATTTTTAAGCTTGCTATAAAGAACTTAGATTCCAATTTCAGTAGTTACAAACAATTGAACAAATTTAAAACAATTCAAGATTCTTGGATAAACCTTCATAAACAATTATTTTTAAACCCTTGTATCTGGTGTTGAGCTGTTTAATAGTGACTAAGAATGTAAGACTAGGGCAACCATACAGTGATCCCTCAGATAATTCTCCCATGCTTTAACAATTTGTAGCCCAAGTAATTTGCAAGACAGAAATAGTTTGTGTGTGTATATACACATATATAAACTAGTCCTCAATAGATTTGTCTTTCATGATCCTGCTCAGTTTCTCCTCAGTCGTATGAAGGCTTCCAGGCATTGTGTTATAAACTAAACTGATCTTTCAAACAGAAAAATTAGGAACATATATCAATAATGTATAAACTGTTAAAAGTTGCTCTTAGGAAAAAAATGCTTTGCTATATAGTACTTGTAGTCTTACCTCTGCAATAGCTCCCTCCAATACTTCAGCATATATTTGAGGTGACAGTGTAGCTTCAGAGACTGATGCACTTTTCATAGCTTCTTCTACCATCGCTTGAACTTCTGGGTGGTCAGCAGTTATCTCTGATATTTCTAACAATACAGATTTTTTTAAAGCACTTCCCAAATTAATGGGAATCAAATAAAAGGTTAAATCATAACTACAGCCCAGTAGTCATTTTTAAGCAATATTACACAATTATGATGAGAAAGAATCAAAAACCAGTTCTTCCGAATGCAGTTCTAGGAAATGTTTCATAAAGATAAGTTCTAGGATCTTGGTTTGCTCTCTCATGATAAAAAACTCAACCACTTTAGCTGTTCAGTGTTTTTTACCACTAAGTGAGATGTTTTTTCAATATGAATAGAATGACATTTATGTACTAGAACAATCACAGTCGGGCACTTGCAGCACCTGAGAATTTCCCTGGATTTGATTTCTCTTTGATTTCTGAATCAAAAGGTTGACCAGATTAATTTTAAAATCAATACAAATCACAGATCAAGGCAGTGTATTTTCAACAATCAAGAAGCCTGCATTACCTAAGATGTACAAAACGTTCCTATTGGACCCATATTTTGTTATTAATGGCTGGCACAACAACTGTAATTATTAAAAAAAAATTTAAGGAACACTCTTTTTACAGTTAACATACTAATTTGATAAAATTTGATGAAGAACTGTTTTAGCCAACTGCATTATCTACTAACAGTATAATTTGGAAAAAAGCTCATATTTACTTTCTGTGATTATGTCAAGATGTTTCCATGATTATGTGGTTACTTTTTACATGCACAAATTAACACTAATTTATCAGGTTATTTTTGCCAAGTTACAAAGTCCCTGGGTAAGGGACAATAACTTACTAATTTCCATTCTGCAAAAAACCTCAATGCAGCCCAAACCCCAAACGGAGCAGACTTTACAGTTATCATAGCTAAAGATATTATATTCTACTTCTGCAGTTCTGCATCTTTCTTTAGTGCTCCCTTTGGTATATTTTTCTGATACAGGATGTCATAAATTAAAGGAAGAATATCATTGAAAGAACAAATGTTTTTCTTTAAAAAGTCAAAGAAACTTGCAAAAATTACCTCACAATCCACATTTATTTAACTTTGATTTTAGCTCCCTCTCTATATATTTCATTAATGTTCATTAATTGGATTTACCTAACAACCTATCTTGTTTGAGATGAAATAAAAGTCTGCTCTCTATGCAAAAACTACTATTATTTGTAAACCATAATAGGTTTACAAACATATTTCATCTGTTTAAGCATTTCAACAAGTTAAAACTTAGCATACTTTTAAGTTTCTCATATTCAGGTGGCAAATACTCCTACTTCTGAATCCAGATCCTCTCTTCCTTTAGTTTTTGTGTGTGAATTAGCACCTATTCTTATCTATTAAAAAATTCTGAAACAATCTTATGCTATAAAAAGATATTTAAGTGAAAACACATCATCTGTTTGTAGTTCTGTTTTGCAATAAAATTGCCTGAGCTCTCCCAGGTTATTAATTAGGATTCTCTTTAATCCTGATATCATTTCACATACCTGTCCTGAAAAGTCTTTACATAGCCAAGAATCTGGAACATGACACTGTTAATGATTTTAATTTTGGTGTGATAGCTCACCATTATTCTTATTGCAAGGCCAAAGGTTTTTCATCACTGTCAGCCTCTGTTTTGCAGCACCAGAGGAATATACTGAATCCTTGTTAGATATGTATCAAGCCATAAGAAAGTCAAACATAGTGATTCCTTGCTTATTTGAATAAGGCAAAGTGGCCTGGTTGTCCCTTTGAACCATAACGAGAGCTAACTGGAAAAGGCAATTCTAATTCAGTGGAGAATTTTCATTTAAAAAAAAAATATTTTGAAAAGTCCCCATTAAATTTCCTGGGAAAAAACCACACATTTTGTTTTAAAGATATTTAACAATTTAACAATTTCACCTTTTCAAAATATTTTCTGAATTCAAGCTGCAAAAACCAGGGCAGCTTAAGGAGTCTAAATGTGACTGGAGCTGGAGTGACTTGTGAATGTGCCATCTGAGACAGCATACTTGGAAGCTGCTCCAGAGTGTAAAATCTGTAGATTGTGGATTCACATCAGCCTAGCTGACAAGCTTCTTTCTTGAAGAGAATTTCAGTTTTGTAGAGATTTAACTTAACTGGAAGTCATTCAAATGGAAAGTTTTCAAAAAGTATCAGTCAGAACCAATTTCTTCTTTTAGCTCAGAGCTCAGAAAACTCTTTCTTAATACTAATGGTCCTCAAATTCAGAGAATTTATATGTATATATATACTGAATTCTACTAAGCTATCCCCCTCACTGAGTGTTCTTTTAGTTCATATTTAATGCACACGAACCATAACAACTGTAACTTTTTAAGTAAAGTGAGAGCAACTGCTTCAGTTAAATAACCTAAATCAAATAAGATAGCTTCAAAGACCATAGAACACTTTGTTCACCTGTTTCTCCTGACTGTTCTTCTAATTCCAACCTATTTTTCACTGCTGTTATAGCCTTTTCTACTGCATCCCTTTGCACTTGCTCAGCGTTTTTTTCTCTTGATTCTTCTATATGGGGTTGAATGAGTTCGGCCATATCAAGGACCTAGTGAAATTATTTGAAAAAATACAAATATCACAGAAAAGAAATATAACATCTGATCCATAAAAATCTACATATAATTCCAGTGCAGGGTTATTTTTAATTTGCATTTATATTTAATTATCCTAGATACAAAAGTTATTAATAATATTCTAATGCTAATTAATAATTATTCTAATACTAAAAGTATTTTTGAAATGCAGCTACTTTCATATAAATGAATTTCTCTGAAATATGATATTTCCTCTGTAACCCATATATTTGTAATGTGTATGTTAATAACACAACACGAATAGGAATGTGCTTAACTGATTCCCAAGCCTCAGCTGATACCCTTGCTACATAAGACATTTATAAACCTACCTTTCCTTTATATTTGTGTGCAAGTAGGTTACAAATAGTTGTTCTTCCAGAGAATGGAGGACCAAATACTAATACTTTGCAAGGAGGAAGTGGCATTGGTGGTAAGAGATAAGGCCGTGGATTCAACATAAATGTTTTCAATGCCTCTGGGGATGACAGTACGTACATTTTACCTAGAAAACTTCAAATAGAAGAGAAGCTAACAGATATGGACAGTTATCTCATTAAATAGAAATGAAAACTGAGTATCAAATTCTGCTAACCTGACAGCAAAATCTGGGTTTCCCATTACAATGTCACCTTCCTTTAGAGCCACAGGACATGCTTGTCCCCATCTGCTTCTACGCCATCGGTATCTGGGTGCTATTAGATTGTAAGATGACAGAACACGGAAAAGTTCATCCTGTTTATTAAAACAGCAATAACAGCATATGTAATTTTTGTCTGAAGCTACATATGCCTTTTTCTTACATTTTTTTGAAACATATTGATGGAAAATATGCAAACCTAAAAAGAAAACCACATCATGCTTTTTAGAATTTTTTTTTTAAAATTATATATTTCAGAATATATAATTCTTCATTTTTTCAGCTTTATTTAACAAAAATAGTACTTAAAATAGTTTCTGTAGCCTTTACTTATTATTTTCAGAAGTTTAAAATTATAATGAGGCACATACTGAAGATGGCAGAAAATGGCCAAGAATTCTTCCAAAGGGGATGAAAAAAAGGACCAAAGTCTGTGGCGGGGAATAGCAAGGTCAAAATACGTGTTTTAGATATGCAGAAATATCATGTGATAAAGTAAGCTTAATAGACCTTTTATAGAAGGTGAATAGTGAGTGAATCTTAAAGTTATAGTGACTCTAAATTATTCAGAATAGTACAGACAAGCGCTGGCTGTGAAGAACTGCAGAAAAACCTTCAGAATCTACAAAGTCAGGCAGTAAAATAGCAGTTTTACACAGAAAATTAGGATTTATGAATTTTCATTGACTGTGACTACTCAGGAATAGATCCTGGAATACATTTGTCAGCAATGGAGAAAACAGAAAAGGAAGGGAGGAATGTTTCTCTGAAAATGTGTGGTGGAGTCTCCCAGTTAGAGTATGGTTCATATATTCAAAGTTTAGTTAAGAAGCAGGAAAGATGAGTGCAACTAAATACAGGTGAAGACATTCATACAGAGACTTCTGGTTTTCAGTTTTATTTGGAAGGGACACAAAGTATAATTGTCATGATTCAGCAAAATTCAGCACTAACTTGCCATTTTTCTAATTAATTACAGGAAATAGAATGAATGTGATTTCAGTTAGGCAGAATGTTGCCGGACTTCTATTAGCACATTGTTTTGCATTCAGGAAAAGAGTAAAGACTGAGCTAAGTGTCAGTTGCTGAGATTGTCTTCCTTTGGCTAAAGTTTCTTTATTTTCTTAGAAGGAATTAATTGCTAAAACAATAATTTTGTTCAAAATTTTATTATAATCATCTCAACTTTTTTTTTGTAATGACAGACTTTTTATTTTCATACTTTTAAAGTGGATTTCAGTCCCAGATTTATCTTAAATTCTCATTTCTGAAAAATCAAGGTTTAAAAAATGCCCTTATTGCACGGTAAAACAAACTAGCTCCTGTGAAGCAAAGATGTTACAATATAAGCTTATACCGAAAAAAATCTAGTTATTACAGTCAATCACAGTTCAGAAAAGCCCACCTACGTTTTTCTTTCCCCCCAGCGTTTCTTCTTCTTGTTCACTTTGCAGTCGAATTATAGGAGCTGCATTTCGAACATCCATAGACTGAAGTTGAATTACCACTGACTGAAGAGAAAATACCAACTCAGTACCAATCAAAACTGCTTTTGTCCGCTGAAAGGGCCCCCAAACCATATTTAAAATTGTAACTTATTATTTATATAATGGTTAAATATATACTGAGGCCCAGTTTATAGTTTTAACAAGCTATTTTGTAGATACAGGCAGTTGAAAATGCCAAATCACAGTCTTTATATCTCCTCATTATGCTGTGAAGCCCAAGCCTCCTAAAGGAATAGGCTGCGAAGGATCAAATCAGTGGAACTACTCAGATGAGCTCCAATCTGAAAAAGAGGCAAGTCTCTTTAGGAAATCAGATTATGCACATTCAGAAGTAATACAACTTTGGGTAGTTTATTTTAAAAGATATTTAAACCAGATGTCTACCAATGAGAATCAGATGATATTAAGTTTAAAAGAAGTATTTCCTAAATACAAGTGTTCTTGGAATGAAAAAGCCAATTCTGTCATGTTTGGAATAGTTGCATAATAGGTCTTTGTTTGTTTCTTTCTGTTTCTACCTTACTTGTAGGTAAAATGGCTGGAATAATTACATAACTTGATTGCGTTTGCTATAAATTTTGTGTTGTAATGTTCACGAAGAGATCATAAATGAGGAAATTTTATGTTCCGACCCTGCAAGATTACTGGGGGTTTTTGTCCATAGGACCAGTCTTGGTAGTGAAGTTTAGCATAAATTGAAATAGTACTTACAGAATTATAATTGATACAATCTGTTTCAAACAACAGAGGAGAAAATGCAGGAGCAGCTCACTTTCTACATTGTCAAAGACGACCTCCTACTTAATTTTCAACCCCATACTTAAGGTTCTGATTTGAAGCAACTCTTAGTTCTGAGGCAGAGGATAAGATTATTTATTTTCAAGACTTACCACTGTAGGTTTTTGAATAGGGAGAATGAGCTGCTATGTTATAAGCTAAAAATATAGACACAAGCACTCAGCAGAACTGTTACAAGAATGAAGTGTCTTCTATTACATTGCAAAACAATATCAAAATTCATAAAAATTCTGTTATTATTTTAGACACAAACACAAAATAGGCCAGTTCTGTAGATATATAGTACTGAAAATGTTTTAATTTCTCATTATATTTTACACTAATACATGTCAGAAAAAGAGCTAAACCAGATGGATACAATACAAAAGAGTCTGTAGCCTTCCTGAAAATATTCTCATGTAACATATACATAAATCTGAAGGCAGTGCAGTGAATCTTATAATAGAGCAATGAAAGCAAGTATTTCAAAGGTCATGTTTTCTAATAGTAAATTAATAAGTTTTAAACAACTTAAAATTCTGCTGACAGGAAAACAATCCACAGAATTGAGAAATTATTTTCTAGTGGAGGTTAACTTGGTGCATAGTTTACTTACCTCAAAGAGATCATCTGGTTGCTGATTTCCATCCACTTCAATAAGATATTGACAATTCTGTTCAGCCATCAATTCCTGTTTAAGAACAAAGACATACTCATCAATTGAGTATTGTTAACCACATAATGACAGTTAATGAAGTTAATTCTGTGCCTATACATATCTACGGATGGACTCCTGTGGACTTCAGCAAAATCAAGATTTATTGTACTGATGGCTTATAAAATCTTCTGGAGAGAAACTTTTATTTGGTGACAGATAAATATAGAAAGAGTTCCAAAACTGGAGTTAAAATGGGTTCAGAAAAAAGCTCAGATGTCTTAGCTCAAATGCAAAAGAGCTAAAAAATATCAAGATACAGTAACATTTTGTGTATGAGTTCAACTTCTAATTGTCTAACTACCTTAATTCTTTGCTGGAAAATGATGACAATGTGAATAACAGATTTCCTGGAAATACCAGCCATGAGACCAATGTTTTCATTTTGGTCCTGACTCCCAATTTCTTTAGAATTTGAACAATATATTTGATTTTTCTTATTTTCAATTTTCCCATTAGTAAGTAAGGCATTAGACTAAAACAAACCTCCCACGTCCATCGTTAATGCCTCTCTCTGAGGACTGAGAATACTCAGTCCATTCCTGACATATGTTGGTCTAACCTCAGCCCTGAAAAAGCTTAGTGAAGCTGACTTGACAACTCCGTAGATAATCTGTTCCAGTTCTTCACTACATTTATGGTCACAGTTCATTTCCTGGCATCTAGTCTGTCTTCTATACAATAAATTAAATTATCTATCCTATCTTTAGTAAAAATAGATCATAACTAATTACTTCTTTCTAATACTCTTCTACAAAGAAGATAATAGTTTGCATGTCTCTAATATACAATGCTCTTATGGTCTTATTCGTACATCCATAATATTTGCATTAATACAATAACATCTAATACATTAACTCAGTTTTGACTAACTAAACCCCCCCAGATTGCAGATTGTCTGCAGTACAGAGGTCTAGCCAATTATTTCACGTTAATTGTTCATTAGGTTTCCTTCCTCACTGTAGTATTTCACATTTATTTCCAGTCAATTGCATCCTAACAATTCATCAAGCAATCAAAGTGTGTTCTCCAAAGTTCATTCAACCTATCCCAGCTCAGCGTCAACTGTGCATCCTAAAAGCTTTTATTTCCAGTTTATCATCTCAACCTCAACATAACAAAACCCTATGTTCTTTTAACGTATTAGTGGACCACTAAACATCTTCACTAATACATTCACCACTAGCGAAGCCTAAGTAAGACCTACCAACTAGTGGAATGTGTTGAACCTGTTGAAGTTTCATATACATCCTATGGTAATTTATTCTAAACAACTTTCCATTAGTTTGATCAAGAGAAATCCATGTGAGACTGTGTAATGATTAAAGATATCACATCTTTTGTTTTCCCCTTCACAGCAGTAACAAGTTTGTTACTCTAGCGATGAGGGTTATACCAGTTTTACACAATTTTATCTATAGGATTAAATAATCCATAGGGAAATCGAAGGGCATAATCAGTAATTGTCAAGTGGGCATCAAACATGAGGATTTTGCAGTTGCTTATAGCAGGAGATAGGGAAAAAAAATAAAAGAACAAATTATTGCTTTGGACCCATTCTGTTTTTTTTTTTAATTGAAAAAAAAAAAAAGACACATTGTACATCCACCTTCCTGAACACAACAGGGAAAGGAAAAAACAATGTCATAGCTGCAGAAACAAAAGAGGCAACAAAGCAAACTGATGGGATAATTATTGTGTATATGGATCTGCAGACAATGAAGCAGGTGAGGAAGGGAATCTATTGGAGTGGAAGGCAATGGATGTAAAGGGCAGATTACTTATGGGATTGCATTCTGGAATGGACTCTGGTAATTGTGATGAAACACTGGAGTCTTCAAATTCTTCACTTACTAGACTCAGAAAGCGTCTGTGGTGGTAGGTATGGTTTCCCTTTTAAAACTCAACTTTTAAAACTCAAACTTGATCTTGATCCCAGAGTGCAAACCTCACTGACAGATGACAACTTTGTATCATTGATTTCAGAATGCATTCCAGAATTTGGGGATATGCTGTAGCATGACCACCTCCATACAACAAATCTCAAACTAAAAAACCCAATTAAAACACTGCAAGATAGTTTTAGAAATCTTCTGTTATACACGATCATAGTACTTTGTTTTTTCTTACTTCTAGAGGATGAAGCATTATATCCTTATATGTCCCAACTCTTTTCTCTGCATTTTCAAGAATATCTTCAGGCCTCTGCACTAATTGATGAAAAGATTCTGCTTTCTTACGTAGATCTTCTGCAGTCTGCAGAACAAAATTTAAAGATACAGAAATAGTATATTGAAATAATTTTTGTCTTCACTCAAAGGTAAATAAAGTAGCTTTGCAGAGTACGGCAATGAGTATCAGTCCAGTGATTGCTGACCATGATCCTTTCCTGATGATGTATAGTTATCACAAATGGAAAGTAATGTGCCTAGAACTTGCATTGATAAGTCTCTGGCCACTCTTATAAAAATTCAACCTGAATTCAAAATTAATACCATCGTGAAAAAAAAAAAGAAAATTCATTTGTAGTAATGTAATACCAAAACCAGAAAATGAGCTAGTGTCCTGCAAATACCAGTAAAACTTGTTACAATAAACAAAATTTAAGAACTCTTTTATTTGCCTAGATCAAAAACAGGCAATGGAGAGTCGCCTTTTTCCTCCTGATGCACTCTCTTAACTTATGGCAAGGAACAGTTCAGTGACTTCTGCGTTAAAGAATGAATCCAGGTTAAGCTATACAATCATCAGCACTTGCTGTCATTGAAACCTACCATTTAAGTATTATCTCACATCTCTTAAAGCAGAACAGAAACAGAATTAAGATTAAAGTTGAGCAAAATTAATTCATAATGTAGTGTAGTGATATTTTAGAGTATCAGAATTTGTTCCGCTTTGTCTAAATTATAATACTTTGCATTGTTTAGAAATTAGCAATATTTACCTCTTCTTCCCCTCCTTTTTCTTCTTCTTCCTCTTCCTGCTCCTCTTCTTCATCCTCTTCTTCATGCTGATTTTTCTCTTTCTTATGCTTCGCAGTAACTTTAGGATCCCACTGGCTCCTCTGATATACCTGCCCTGAATCCGGGTGTTGCCTTTGTCCTGATATTCTTTGGCATAAGTCACAGTCTGGATACTAGCAAGGAATAGGTAAAAAGAAATCATGTGTTTATTGTCCTGCTATAACATCTTTTTCTCGGAGAGACAAAATTTCTCTAAATTGGTCTACTAATAACAGTATTTTATTATTCCCAGAGTTATGTAGAATCTCCATTCTTCTGTTCCTTTTAATCTAATGAAAATAGTTACATTTCTGACATATCTGTGAAAGCAGCTTGAATAAACTGAAATAAAAGGTAAAATTATTCATTCAACTTTGGGACAAGGATTTTTAATGCACATTTCGTCTCAGGCTTTTTCTCAGAGGAGAAGATGATGATGTTACTACAAGAAGTCAAGAATTACATTTTTCTTTCCAGTGCAGTTAGTATATCCATTTGTACTGCTGCATATGAAACTATACAGGACATATTCTCAAGAACTGGAATTTCTCACTACTTGGTATTAAAACAAAGACTGACTTTCTGAAAAGTAGCACAAAAATATGTTTCTCTAGTATTTTAAGATCTTTCCATGACCATAGAAAAAAGGTTTGAAGTACGCATTCACAATTTTTTACTATGCATATTCAAGCAAATTAAGTCTTAAAAGTACAGGATTAAAACAAACATGCAGTTAAATCTGCAAAGCCATAGAATAGATCCATACCCTGAAGCTTAGCATCTGAAAAAACACATAGATATGACAACCAGAATCAAAATCCCAATGAGAATGGAGCACAAGACCAGAGGCTGACTATTCAGAGCTACCTCAGTAGCTCATTCTGCACATTCAAAGTAAAAGAGAGAAATAATCTAGTTGATAATAAACAAAACATTACAAGAAGAAGGGTCTGAAACTTTGTTCATGACTATATATACTGTTATTTTATCTGCATGGAATCTGGCAGTTTGGTATGGGCCAGCTAGTATCCTCCCCAGTGAATAGCTGGGCACAATCTGGAGAATGGCACAGGCCTAGGGCCTTTCCCAGTGGACAGTTTGGGCATGGCCATCCCATTCTGACTAATAAGACAGGTTAGTGATGTTTGGCCAAAGCAGTCAGCCTGATGTCTGAAGAGTCCCTGTTGCCTTGTTTTTTTACTAATATGGAAGTAGAAAGCAAGTCCATTCTTTTAAGTTAAAATGAGAAAGTTCTCTTAATCCTACACTTCCAACAATTTATGGTTCTTTGGTTATATCAGAGTCACTTCTGTAAAATATCTGGTACGTCCCACTACAAATTGAGATTTGTAAACAAGATGAATGAATAATGAATAAGAAGTAGTTTCACAATTAGTGAGTGAAAAATAAAACAATTTGCTTTCTAATTTCCATATGTGGGAAATTTTTTCCTGCAATATGTGGATGGTGGATGTACATTTATCCAAAATCCCATAATAATCATGTTACTCAGAATTTCCTTTTCTTGAAAACCTCTATCTTCTATTCAGTAGAGGTGCAAAGACTGTAACTGCTGCTGAAGTTTTAGGAAATGTTCATTATTTTACCTGAGCAATGCTTATAATGGAATAAAATAGTGAAATTCCATTCCAATATAAAAGAGAACAATTTATCGCTCCTCAATAAATACTATACTCAAGTGCACAGAGGAAAATATGATCTTTTGGCATACGTGGCATATGAGTCTACTAATAATTAAGAAAATTATGAGCAAGTTAATGAAGATGACATTACCTTAATGTTAATCAGGAAATCCGGTTTTAATTTTAGATTCTTTATTTTCTCTATTTGCTGTGAAACAGTCATGTATTCCTCCGAGAGAGAAGGAAATCCACTGAGAACATAACCTGACAAATACATTTTATGAAACATATTTTTTAGAAGCTTATGTCAAATATAAGGCTAGTTTTACTTGTCTTTAAACAATACATTTAGTGGCACAATTTTAAACCATGTACATGATATAACACTACTAAAAAAAATTGTGCACCCATGTCTACTTCCGATGAAATACAGAAAAGTGTGTTGTTTTCAACTTTACAGAGTACTCCCAAAATTTGTTAACTCAAGAATTACGAGGACGTTAAAGATCATACTCAGACCACCTGCTTTCTACAACCTTGGAAGGTCTTTGCTTCTATGGACAAGGAAGGGAGTCTGAACCACACTCGTGCCTCTCAAAAGGAGGCACTATGCACACGGTATGCACACAGAGACACCCAACTTGGTAAGCATCTGTTCACTCGGGATTCACAATGCCGAGTCCTGTTTGGCAAGCAGACATTGGCTATATATGACAAGCATAGTGGTAATAGTACTTTTTTTCCTAGTATTATTACAGTGCTCAGCCCCACAGATGAAATTGTGGCTTCAAGTTCCTAGGATAGTACTGTAACTACTAACGGTTGCATCTGGTGCAGCAAGAACTACTATTACAGCAAGAAAATCAATATTTATAAGGCCAGAAGGAGAGACTAAAAAGAATTGGGTGGATTTTTTTTTAGCCAAATAATGATAATATTCCCTTAGAGAAATGGTGCATGCTTAGAATTTTATGTGCTAACATTTAAATGCAAGTCTGGGCAGCACAAAAACATAGCAGTCTTTGCAAGAGGTATTAGGAGTGAAGACTCCTCCTTCTTTAGGGAATTACTATCCATAGATGCAAAATTTATAGAAAAGGATAAGCAAGAGAGAGCATAATATATAGTCATTCCTCTAGGAAATTAAAATCCTGGATTCTAAGTTGTCAATACCTTTAGAGAATTCTAACTGGTAGGTGTGAAGAGTCTGCACAGTCTCTGCTTACCAGCACATCCCAGACAACAATAGCTCAGATGATGAGAATGGCAGTGTAACATGGGAAACTGTTTGTTCTCTGACAGAGTGTTTGCTCCCAAACCAATAATGTGGGGAGACTAACAATGATGAGGTACAGCTATGGCAACCATCAACCAGATCAAATAGCAACCAGGGGATTACCAAGAAACTTTTGAGGGGATAAGGAGCCACCTTGAAGAGAAGCATTAAAATTTGTGCCACGGCAAGAGATCTTAGAGCAAGGCAAAAGAACAGGAGCCTAACCAGGTTTGGTGTGCCAGCACCACAGCCTTCTGGCTAAGCCTGGCAGAACAGCCTCCTTCTTGGATGCTCTGAGTAATCTGCATTTCAACTACTGGACTGACAGAACAAGGTTAAACACACAGTGACCCACTCCCCCAGTGTGTGTATGTGAGCTCACAGGGAGCTTTCTCACTGGTGTGCGGCTTAGCAGACTGCAGGAAATGGCACACAAATATGTGCCTGCATTTCCAACAGAAAGCCTGCTTAAATAGGTGAACATGTACTCTCAGAAAAGGGAATGTGTGCTTCTAACTTCCACACAGCTTTGAGAGAGGGTTTGTGTGCATAACCATGCCAGTTTGAGTATACTCCCTGGAATTAGTTTTATGAGGATGTTCAAAAATTTGTAGGTGTTCATTATATTTGGCAAGGGCCTAGTGCTGTGGCTTGTCTGTTTTGTGGCTGATATTGAATCTTTTCACTGATCACCAGTTTGCTGATTGTCAGTTAAGAAATCAATAAACAACTTAGCTTCTGGTTTGATTTAGAGCATGCTAATAGAGTAATTCCCTCCTGTGATAATGACATAGATTTTTCCTTTGCAAATATTATTTAGGTTAACCTGATATGAACTTCTGGTTTTCTTTCTCTTGAAAAAAAAAAAGAAAGAAAAGAGCAAGTGTATCAATTACACAGAGGTTATAATTCTGTATTTTCTTACCTACAATGCCCTAAAATACAAGTTTGCTTGTTATTGTACAGTGTCTATGTTATTTTAATAAGAGACACTGTTTGTTTCAAGAAGTAGCTTTCAAGATCCATATCTGACCTACTTCGGAAGTAAAGAAAAAAATCTGGTTTTAGCGTCTTACAATTTTTAAATATTATCATTTGCATTAGCACCTGTGGATACCTCTGGCACATCAGTCTCCAATATGATATGTTTATTATTTAAGACAGAAGATTATAACTTGAAAGAATACCTTATTGTGTGTAGTGTTTAGAAACTTGTATTTTTCAAACATTAAAAGTAAAAACTCAGCCTCTCATAAAACAGTTTCTTAAATCTTTAATGAATAATTAACAGAGAATTGACTGATTAGTTCCTGCTGAAAGCTTAAGCTTCCCAAGGATTATACTACGATAGTAGTTGATTAAACAAAAAGTTATTAGAACTACAAAATATTTAACAAAACTGGTTTTGGAGATCAGTTCTAGTTGGTAGGAAAAATAGTGAAAATGTTGGCTGTTCTATTCCTTGCTACTTTGGGGTATCTGTAATACAGAAAATGTCTTGGCTACAAGAACCAAACTTTTATCAACTTTACAGTCTCTAGGAATCTCTGTGTCCTCTGTGATACACACATCTTCAGGCAGACTCAAAAAGGGGAACTCCAATAACAGAGATACCTCCTTATGCCTTTATTAAAGTCCTAACATATGGATTAAGAGACTGGCATTTCTGCTGATAACTCTTCCAGCAAATTTTCTGTCCACATCATACCTTTTTTTTTTTCATTTATTCCCTATTTCTCTGTCTTTTTTTATACTGTTTTAAAAGCCTGGCTTCATCAGTTAAGGCTGCATATTTTGAAAAACTGTTGGGTCTTGGACTAGAGAAGAAAAAAAAACCCATTGCAACTGAAAGCTTAAAAAGCATGCTAGTTTTCAGAGCCGAAGGAACTTAAAATTTTCTTGCCACTACACCTGTCTCTCTCCTATAATGGAAATTTCAAATAAAAGTCAGAATGAGGAAAAAAACTACATTTCCTTTTTACTTTCTTTCCATTAGCAGTGTATTTGTTTTTTCTTCAGGAAAGCAGGTTCAGACTAGCAAGATCTGCAGCACTAGTCTTGACAGCCTCAAGTGAGAGTCATAGCAACACTTAAAATTTGGGGCAAAATAATTTTCTCAAAATTAACACAACATAGGACTAGTATGACACCTTCTGATCTTCCATATTGGTAAGCTAATCCCTAAACACATTCATTTTATTGATATTTCACAACCTGAAGAGCACAAAAAAAGGTGTTACCATCGAATACAAAATAAATCATATTTGAGCACCAATGGATGTGAAGTGTGGAAAGAGGGTAAGCCTGCTGAGCAGTGGCTGAGGTCCCTTGGTTTGGTCAGTCTGGAGGAGATTGAGGGGAGACCTCTTCGCAGTCTACAACTTCCTCAAGGGAAGAGGAAGGGCAGGCACTGATCTCTTCTCTGTGGTGACCAGTGACAGGACCTGAGGGAATGGCCTGACATTGTGCCAGGGGAGGTTTAGGTTGGATATTAGAAAAAGGTTCTTCACCCAGAGGGTGATTGGGTACTGGAAGAGGCTCCCCAGGCAAGGGGTCACAGCACCAAGCCTGAGAGAGTTCAAGAAGCATCCGGACAATATTCTGACACAGATGGTATGATTCTTGGGGATGGTTCCGTGCAGGGCCAGGAACTGGACTCGATGATCCTGATGGGTCCCTTGCAACTCAGCATATTCTACGATTCTATGAAAATTACAGCTAGCACATTCTAAGAAGTTTAGGCTACGAACATACTTACCAAAATGAGCAACTTCTGGTGACTCAAGCTTTTGCAGAACCATTTCAGTAACCAGTTCCTCAGAAATACTTTCACCTTTAAAAAGCAATTCTTGACACTAAGGCAAAATGCAAAACATAGCATTATACAATATGGATTTGTCAAGAATGTGAAAAACTCACTAGAAGGTTAGACTTTTACCTTAAGTCCATATTCTGTTTCTTCATGAATATTTGTTTGAATTACTTCTGAAGCTGACAGAGTACATCAGAGAGAAGAAAATTAAAATAGTTAATAAAAAGTATTTTCTATACAGACAGGTAGATGCAGATACATAAATACATACACATACACATATCAGAGTATGTATGTGTGTTCCAAGCAATCAGACTACTTTTGAATGAACAGCCATTATAATTAGGGCCATTATTGTACTTTGCCCACCCAGAATTTGGAGCCTTCTGGCAAGGTTTGGGTAGCTGTTTCTCCCTACAATTTAACCCTGTATATACTACAGAAAAATGCACAACAGCAGTTTTGCAGGATTATTTTTACTACTGATTTATATTAAATCAGCATTATTCCTTTGTAATCCATAGATAAGTATTTCAGCTCAATCCCTTCCTAAATTTTAAAAGCAAGATGTAGCAGAACTGCTTAGACATACAAAACCATCTACTTAAAAAAAGTCATTAAAAACCTATTTCTTACATAGTTTAATTATCTAAAATTAAATGAATACTAAATTTGACATTCATTAAATTCAAAGACCTGCCCTCTGCCACTGTGGACAGTGGCATCATAGCAGAACGATCCTGGAAGTCTTTCACACTTCTGTACAAATTAAATAAGCAGACACTTTACAAAAGTTTTCAAGAATGACCCTTAAGGCTACATTTATATTACTAATAAACCAGGTCAGGGAAATGTCTGAAACCAGGTGGCTCATGCCTATACGGCCGTAGTCTTTCTTCTCAAACACAGTGGCTGTTTTCCAACTGTTCCTACTATTAATGCTGACTGTTGCACATACCATCCTTCATACAATGAATGGGTGCTTGGGAGAACAGCATTTGCCGCGGGTCAAAGCTGAGACAGGGAATGTGCTAATAAACGATACAGACAACTGAAAATCAGCAATCTGTGTGCATCCTGGCCCTGTTTTATTTATGAGTACTGACCTATTCATTGGATAAATAGATAGAAAGTATTATAATTAAAAAGACTGCAAACACCTTTCCTATTTAATAATTCTCTATCTTGGTTTATTTTTAACACAACACAGGACAGATATTTTTACACTGGAGCAAGTCCAGAAGTGGGCACCAATATGATTAGAAGTGTTGAATGTACTAGGAAGCCCAAAAGAACTGGCCTTGTTCAGCCTGAAGAAAAACAGACAAATCTTACTGTTGTCTAAAACTTACTGGGAGATCACAAACTCAGAACCACTGTCTTCACAGAAGTGCAATTAGGACAGGAGGCAACAGACATAAGTAGGAACGTGAGAAATCTGAATGGGGTAATTAGGAAGCAATTCTTCATTGTGAAGGTAGTCAAATATTGTAAAGTGTTCCTCTGAGAGGACATAGAGTCTCCATCCTTGGAAATATTCCAGACTCAACTGAGCAACCCTCTCTAGTTGACTCTGCTTTGAGAGGAAGTTTGAGACTCAGTCATTTCTGGAGGTCCTTTCTGAACTCAATTATTCGTGTTCATATATGTTGAATTTCTTCATTTCTTTCTTTTTTGATATAGAAAGTGAAAAAAAAATTATTAGCAAAAGTTGAAGGAATATGTGTGTACACATATTGTGTGGGTACACTAACCAAAAGATTAAAAGAAATATCATGAGCAAAATTAGAAAAGAATAATTCTCTGAATCTAGTAGAAATAAGGCTTAAAAATGCAGGAAGTGAGATTTAATCAGTCATAAGAAAAACTTTCTAATGGCAAAGGCTGTGTTACAGAGATAGACTGCCTAGAGATTCTAAAAACATATCTGATGGACATTTGTCAGTAATGGTTTAAATACTTTCAAACAGAGTGGATTGGCTTAAGTACATTTCTGAGGTGCCTTCTGATTTTGGTCTGATCTATGTTTTGGAACAGGTATTAATTTTTTGTTATACAATAATATGAATTTAAAATTCTATAGTTACATAAGTCCAAAAAGCACTTTATTAAAACTGAATTGTACCATGTTAGAGTTCCAAACCTTCAAAAGAAGATAAAGATGCTTCATTTGATAAATAACTACATACTCACAGGAATATGAAGTGTTACCCTGTCCACTAGAGGGTTTTCATTAGAACAATAAAAAAATACCAGGGGGCAAATTTAAATGACAAAACTTAAGCATAAATGATATGTAAAGAATAAGTTCATAATCAGAACAATTTACACATATATACCATAACATCTGATTTATAATTTGGTGTTCTCAAAGAGGTACTCAAGAAATTGCTTCATAGTTAAGGTTATATTGTGCTTCTTTTACTTAAAAATATTGTATTACTCTTCAAACTGGTAGGACATATGTGGTGTAAAAGTTTTCTTTCTTTCATAAAACTACAGTGAAAGAATCAAGATTTGTGAATTATAATGTCATAGATATAAAAATATTACCAGGGCTTTAAAAAAATTACATCTTTTTTAGCGTTTCTTTACTTACTGCTGACAAAATTAGGACCAAAAAAACCCCGAACAACTTCCAGAGACTTAATTTTTTTCTGTAGGAACTTTCTTTCTGAGATGACTCAAAATGAAAAGGAAATCTCAAGCAATGTGTTTATAGGGAATAAGATAATGTAATACATAACAGGTTTTACTCTATAAATCTTCAAAAATCTTTGATGAGAGGGACTGTCAGAAATGTAGCTCAATAGCTTAAAAAATTAAATGACACCTTTTATTCTGGTAAATGCATGGTGGGAGAAATAAACTACACCTTCTGAAATAAGCCATGGGGTATTTTTGGTTTAGAAATTTGAAAATGCCAGTTCCCATTACTTCCTTTACTACTTGTAGTGATACAAAAGCTATGCTTCTGTTTCCTGGAGGACAACCACCTTGCACTGAATGCCCCAAAAAAGAAAAGAAAGATCCTTCTATTTTTTCATGGTCTGTATTGGAAAATGTCTCTGCTCCCTGGAGTTGAATGAGTTGCCTCCATGTGAACAAGAAGGGTCACATGAATCACCTTACAGGATTGGGAATAGAATTTGATTATGATGAAAAAAAAAACCACAGTGATTTTCTAAGACTTTCAATAACTAAAAAGCCATTATCAGCAATTGTATTTCTGGCAAAATGGTTACTTGGTCCTTATCAGAAGCCTTTGCTGGAATCAGAAACACGCCTTATTGAGTTACAGGGAACAGCGAGGACATTCTAAACCAAAAGATACTGTGAAACAATTGCAATGTTCCAAATACAGTGTATGTTTACCTTCTATGAAAATGGAATTCCATCTCTGTGCTAGTTTTCTAGCTAATGTTTTCTTTCCAGAACCCTTAAAACAAAAAATACACTTTTAAAAGAAAAACAGGCTGAACAAAAACAAAAAAACCCTGCAAACATATCACACAATAAAGAATATATTTTCATATGATAAAAACACCTACAAGCTACCATTGGGATTAGGGCCTCTGAGTTATGCACTGGGCAAACACAGAACACTCTTTTATTACCATCCTCTATTGTATACTGCCTAGCATTGCTAATATACTGCTAATGCCCTTTGCAGTTAATTATCATCAAAGACTGTTTCTGAGTAACTCTATCTAAAATTCAGCTATGGTTTGCCTACATATTCCTATGAGAAACCCTTTAGGACTGAAATTTATTATCTTCAGCCTCAAAGCCTATTATGATGCAAACCTGCTCAAGCCTTTCTGAGTAGGATACATAGGGATAATATTCTTTGACTAAAACAACAAATGCTTAAAAACTGCCCTTGTTAGTCCACAAATTTGGTTTTATACTGACAAAATGTTTATTTTATCATTTATATGAGTCTTGAGGAACCGACACAATCAAGAAAAATGAGTCATCTAGGAGTACAGCTACCTGAGTGGGATTTTTTGTAACTCACCATCTTCCACCCTTAGGATTGTGCCCCTTTTTTCCAAGGGCATATACGAAGACCTCTTTTGACAGTTTGCTTGCCCCAGATAAATTTTGTGATTAAAACATAGTAAAAATCCACAAATAAATCACAATTCCCAGTTAACCGTGTATCAGCAAATACTCCAGCTTCTCACACCTTAAATCTTACAGATGTGATGTAAGTATATGTATTTGTTTTTGGTTTAATGGCACTATGTTTTTAACTTAAAAAGATCTATCTTAAATAAGATAGGTGCTCTACACATCAGTCATATAAATAAAAAATATTATCATAAAAATAGACTATTTAATTCTCTGTTTTCCTGGTAAGGACTGTACAGTTTTAACCCTTTCTTAAATTTGTATTAATGTAAAGCATCTACTGAAAGCAATGATTGAGAATATGAGAATATTTTTTTATTGTTTTTCAATGAGCATTTTATGCTGGTTTAGTCTAAAAAATGTAAAGTTACCTTTTTCACGTGAGGTTAGAAATTTAATGTTTGTATAAAATTAGACAAGCTAGTCCAGTGTAGTTTTCTACTGAGCTGAGTGCATTTTAACTGCATATAGCCATACGACATGTTATACAGTAAACTTGTACCAAAAAAAGAACTCCCTTCAGCAAACTAAGGGAGTAATGCACCCACACACAAAGTCTCCTACATTTGGTAAAAGAGAAAAATCTGAGAAGTTTAGGATTATAAAACATTGCATTTTCCTAAGTATGGGAGGCCACAAATTATTTGAGAAAAAGAGAGATCTTGAATTATAGTTGAAATGAGGTAAAAACCTTATTGGGACACCTTGATGGATTTCAGATGTTCCCAAATACATGATATATAACTATGTCAGAATTTTAATATTAAGGTTAAGATATGTAATATCTCACTGCACGTCTGTAAGTCAGTACATTAACCTTAAGGTTCTTTTATGGTTATTTATGTCTTTAATCCATCAAGTTTTTTAAAAGTTAGAATACTTGATAACATTGTTCTGGTTTTGGCTGGGGTGGAGTTAATTTTTTTTTCATAGTAGCAAGTATCCATGTTTTGGATTTGTGCTGAAAAAAAGTGTTGTTAATATAGAGATGTTTTTGCTGCTGCTGAGCAGTGCTCACATGGAGACAAGGCATTTTCTGCTTCTCATATGCCACGCTGGTGAAGAGACTGGAGGTGCACAAGGAGTTGGGAGCAGACACAGCTGGGACAGCTGACCCCAACTGACCAAAGGGATACTATACAGGGATACTATACAGCATCATGCTCAGCTTATAAAGCTGGGAAGAAGAAGGAAGGGGGGACATTCAGAGTGATGGTGTTTGTCTTCTTAAGTAACCATTTCACACGATGGGGCTCTCCTGGGGGTGCCTGCCCATGGGAAGCAGTGAATTAATTCCTTCTTTGGCTTTGCTCACATGTGTGGCTTTTGCTTTATCTGTTAAACCGTCTTTATCTCAACCCATGAGTTTTCTCACTTTTACCCTTCTGATTCTCTGTCCCATCCCACTGGGGCTAGTGAGTGGCTGCGTGGGATTTGGTTGCTGGCTGGGGTTAAACCACCACAAAAATAAAAACCATCCAGTTGTCAATGTGAAAAGAAATTTTTTGAGCAACATGTAACTTTTAACACTTTTAATTGTACCTGACCGATCACTCAGGCCAAAAATTGGCCTCATTAAATGAGATCAGAATCTTTACCACACTCTGAAGGATTTGAAGAGTGGAAAAGGTGAAAAAGTAGGTGTTTGATCCTTTCAGTAGCATAGCTAAACTAATGCTTTGAAAGGAAAAGTAAAATTGTTAGCAAAATATCTGAAGAAAAAATTTCTATCTGACATCTTACTGGCTTTCCAAAGATAATTAAGCAAGTGGGCTTGGACAACAGAAAGGATTTTTCAGCCTCATCTTCATCAAAGATGTCTGTAAAGGGCTGAGCTTGTTTTTCCTCCTGCGAAGCCATGTATTATCTAAGACTGGGAGAAAAATACAGTAGTTACATATGTGTAAAATGACTTTCAAGTGGAACTGAATTACAAGGTAAATGGCTTTGTAAAAAAAACACCAAACTGTTATAAGAAGAAAAAGCATTTAGAGAATGTACACAATTGAGAACATACCCATTACTAAGAGAAAAGCCACTTGTGAAAAATAAGAGACTCTCAGAACTGCCCCTGACCCCCAGCTGGAACTTTATGGCAGTTGATAACAACTTTTTCCTGACTCTCAAACTGCCTGTTGCTCTTTTTTAGTTGTTTCATTGCCTTGTCCTTCCTGTTCCAATTACCACACAGTCTCTCTGGTCCCTGAAATGTACGGTGGGCATGCTAAGACCTTCGCTTTTGAGCTTCAGACACAGAAGGCCCCCGTCATGGTCAGTGGAACCACACGTAGGTACATGAATAAGGCTTTGCAGAATCAAATCATGGTTCCTAATCTGTCCACTCACAAATCCCAGGTTTTCCAGGACTGCCAGAAGCCGCACATCCAGTACTATACAACGAATTAAAACCCAAACAAACTTCTAATTAAGGTAAGTTGGAAGAAAATTTGGGTGGGCCTTTCACACAAATGGAGGCCAAAAATGTGAGGAGCTTGTTTAAGCTTGTTTGAAGAAGGCAAAAAAACCCTCCAGCTTTCTTTAGAGGGCCACTTCAGTCTCACCCATACGGCCCCAGTACAACCTCCATACAACCCAGTACAACCCCACAAAACCCCCAGCCATTTTTAAATTAAATAACTGAATTTTTAAATTCTACTGAGAACCTGAAAAATCTGAAAAAAAAAAAAATCTGAAAAGAGTCTTGAAACGTCAAACTGAAACATTCAGACACCTTCGCAATAAGTATTTTAATATAAAAAAAAAAAAGGCCTCCACGTGCGAACCAACACCCGATTTCTCTCACGGGAAACGCACCGGCTGAGCTTTACGCGCCGTTCCCCGCAGTTTCGCCCCTTTCCAAACCTTCACAATTGAGGGTCAATTTCCAAATTCACAAAAACACCACAACCAAAGCAAAGAACTAAACCAGACAGACGCACACCCTCCCCGCTCCCAGGACCACGTCCCGGTGGGCGCCTCCCTGGGGTCGGATCGGAGGGGCACTTACGTCGCACGCGCTCAAGGCCTGAGCGAGGGCACCGCCACCTCCGCGCGCGCCCCGGTACCCGGGCAACTGCCGGGCCCCGCCCCCTGCACCTAGCCCCGCCCCCAGGGAGATGGAGCCCCGCCCTGTCAGGGAGGTGAGGCAGAGGCCCCGCCCTCTGACATTGGCCCCGCCCCTCAGAGGCGGGTGAGGCGGAGGCCCCCACGGGGCTGCGGAGCTGTTCCTGGTGCTGACCATGCTCCCCTCGCAGGGAGCGCGTCCCGGTGGGAGCAGCGGCTGCGGCTACGGCTGCGGCCGCCTCGCCCGCCCCGGTGCCGCTGCCGGGAGCCGCCGCTGCCGAGGAGCGGCGCGTGACGCTGCTCCGCCGGCCCCTCCGGCAGTGGCGGCGGCGGCGCAGGCGCGCTCCCTCTCCCTCCCGTGGGTGCGCCGGCGCGGTGGCGCGCGGGTACTTCCGGGTTCCCCCGTTGCCGGGGGTGTGTCCCAGCTCATTTCCGGTGTGTCCCCCCCGCTCTGACGGGGCCTCATCGCCTGTTCCTGCGCTGTCCCTGGGCAGCCCCCGCCGCTCCCGCCCCGGCCCTGCCTCGGGGCCGCCATGCCGGCCGCGGCCGTCCCCCTGATCAGCTCCGTGCAGAAGCTGGTGCTGTATGAGACCAGGGCTGTAAGTAGCGTCCGCCCCGCCGCCGCTCCCGAGGCTGGGAGTGTCCTGGCTCCCCTGGCGTGCTGGCTCGGCTCTGCCCGGGGCTGCTGCCTCGGCTGGGCTGTAGCTTGTCAAAAACTGCTCCTTGCCTTCCTTCTCTTTTGCTGAGGTTTGGTTCGTTTTGGTCACATTCAAAACATCCTAATAACTTTAAAAAAAAGAAGAAAAGAAAAGAAGTGTTTAAAGTTCTTGCCTTCACCGTGTCTGAGGCTCGTGACTTTAGCGAAGGAAGGGCCCCTGACACGCAGGTCAGCGGAGGGCCCTGCGGTGCTAGGCGCTACCAGGGTGGCAGGGAAGGCTGGGCCTTGCTTGTTGTGTCGTGTGTCACACAGCCAGGCTCACAGTGCTCACTCGTGCCAGGTGGAGTTAAAACTGGGCAGCTGAGGGTGTCCAGAACTACAGATTTCAGATTTGAATTAAGACTTTAAGCAGGATGGCTGAAGTGGTTACTCCCACTGATCTGTTTGCTACTTCTGGCAGATTTCAGTCCTCCTCACATGAACGGCTGGTGAAAGAGTTTCCAGAGTTTTCAGTCAAAGATTTTTAGCATTCCTAATGTCCTGTCGTGGAAACTGTAAGGATGTGTTGTTCACAGTACTTCTTTGCCATGGGCAAAATGGATTGGAGGCTTGAGTGGTAATTTCTGCTTTAGCCATGTGATGAGCAGCATGTGAGTCAGAATCCAATTTCTTGATGTAAATAGCCTAAGATAATACCACTGTGTTTATTACTTTAACTCCAAATCAAATTTCTTTGTGTAGTTTCCCTTGTTTCATAGTATGTTGGTTTTTTTAACTTGAGGTAGTTTTGGATGGGATCAGGTACCACGGCTTTAAATGCAACAATTAGCTCTATTTTAAGTTCAGATGTTATCTGTAGTGATAACAGAAAGGTGTTTTGTACACTGAAGTCAGTGTTGCCTCCTGGAAACTTGCCAAAATGGCATGGATTGGATGAAGGGGATGCAGTTTGGTCTGCCTGAATAGTCTCAATATGAAGAAGAATCTGACTTCCAGCTTTTGTTCTGTCAGAAGTAGGTTTGTACTTTTGTGCTAATTCCTCATTAAACAGCCTGTGAAACAGAGAAGGATTAAAGCATGCAGAGTTAACAGTATACGTAAATAAAAAAAATGAAGTTTACACTCCAGAAAGTCTTTCCAGAATGTTACTTTTTTCCTATGCCTGAAGGAATTTTGATGGCTGCCTTATTCATCTTTCTCACTGTTGCTGGAAACGGCTGATTGTTGTTTTATTTTCAGCTAAATTATCTCTGTATGTGAGGAGGGCAATGGGAAAATGTGATTTCTGAATCAGGTCCTAAATTACTGAATTTGGTTGTTCTTGGCTCGTAACTCATGCTGCCTCTCAGCTGAGTTTTGGCATCCATGGCATGCATGGATATCTGGCCTGCTCCTCTCTGAGCTGTAAAACTCAGTTCCTGAGAGACAACGGGGGGTGTGTGGGGTGTGCAGGGTCAATATTGTGCTTTAGAGTTCTGTCAGCTTGCTACAATTCTTTAGGTGTCTCAGGTTGATCCTCTTAGTTCGGGAACCACAGTCTTTTACATCTGGCCAGTGGTAGCTGGCAGTACCTACCTGAATGGGTGGTTTTGCCCATGCTCTGTTCTGTTCAGAATTCAGTAAGGGTCAGATCCAGCAGTCCTGATCACTCCAGGAGGCAGGATGGTTTCCATCAGCTAGTAAAGGCAGTGGTTTGTGGATGAACATGTGCCATTTGAAATGTCTCAGCTGAGCAAGGGTGTCTCAAAGCTGTTCCTTTAGTCACTTCTTGTGAGTGATGAAAATGGAATGTTTTCCCTGAGTGTGGTTATGTTCTTATTTAAAAAAATAAAAAGTGCGAATTAAAGCACATTGTGTTTTGATATTCAAATTCTAGTCCTTTTTTTAGAAGGAAAAATACAATAGGAATCATTTTGATGTGATTATACGAAAAGAGTCGATGCACTTAATAAACTCATAGACTGAGGTATATTAGAAGGGACTTCTGGAGATCATCTAGTCCAGCCCAATGCACAGAGCAGCTTAAACAAGAGCATGTTGCTCAGGGCTGCATGCAGCTGAATTTTGAATACTTCCAAATACATAGATTGTACTGCCTTTGCAGACAACATGTTCTGAGCTTGACCACCCTTATTGTTTAAAAAAAAAGTGAGAAATTCCTTATATTAAATTGAAATTTTGCCTGTTTCAAGTTGTACCCATTGAATCTTGTTCCATCCACTTGAAAGAATTTGTCTCTGTTATCTACACCTTCCCATTACATCAATTTAGATGCTGCCAGAGCTTTCTGAAGGCTGAACAAACCCAGTTCTCTCAGTCTCTCCCAGTGCATCATGTGCTCTGTCCTCCGAATCATCTGGGTAGCTCTCTGCTGGGCTCATTCACTATGCTGATGTCCATCTTGTGCTGGGGAGCCCAAAACTGGACTGGGGATTTGAATAGGTCACAGTTGCTGTTGCAGCTGATTCAGTGTCACATTGGGCTGCTGACAGAAGTTCCCACTTCTTCTCCCCGAGGTATCCCTTGTGTGATGTCCTTTGCATGAAATCTCACAATCATGCAGTTGCCAGCTCTGACAGTCACTGGTATGGCATAAGTGTCACCCAGACATAAAAATCAATAGCTTTCTCCTGGTTTGGGGTACTCTTCTGATTTTCCTAAGGCCAAAGGCTTGCTAGATTGAGCATATGGGATCCGGAGTTGTATCAGATACAGGGTAACATGAAACTGTATCCTAGGATTCCTGGTGGAGACCTTTAGTGGGCAAAGAAGCAATGACTTAAGTTGTCAGCAGTGGGAGAAACAGTGAGGTTTACACTGGTCGTACGACTTATTTCTGTAAAACTCCTCTGTATTAAAGCAGGAAGAGATGAAATGGATGAGAAAGTGGAAAAAGTAAAAATGGTTTAGGGAGGGGTTTTTTATTTTTTTTGTTTTGGTTTGGTTTTTTTGGGTTTTTTTTAGTTAAAAATATAGTAGTATTAAGTCAAACAGGAAAGGCTCTAGTGGTGTTATTGGAGTCAAATGTGAGACTGCTAGAGGTGTGGAGAACTGAATTCACAGTGTCAATTGAATCAACAGAGAGTGAAATTCTATATTTTCTGTTAATGTTTATATTTAGGATACTTGCTAAAACCTACCTTTTAAACTGATGCTTTGGGTCAATAAATGCCATGGAGATGTTAACTGTATCTCCTGTTTGTCCTGGGAAATTGAAGGCTTGTTTAGAACTAGTCAGAAAGATGAACCGAAGGTTGTATTCAGATCAATGTCAATTAATTTTCATTTTATGCATATATTGTTGCTGAAAGGCACACCAGAGGGCACTAAAGATATTTCAGCACTATGACTAATAAGAGATGAAAGATATTTTCCTCCCTTTTTCAGAAGAAGATGGAACTTTTGTGTATTCCCCCAAATGAAGCCCACCTGAAAGCTGTAGGTTAGTTCGTTGGAAATTATCATTTCCCTGAGGCAGTGTGACATTGAACAAGTCAATTTGTGTCATCTCTATAAAGGCATATCACTTACCTATCTTTCAGGATATTATGAGGCTTAATTAATAATATTTTATTCTAATCAGGTTTTTCTACAGTCTCCATCTCCACAGTATTCAAATGACTTGCACAAGCTTATTAAGGAATGTGACCTGCATAGATACCTGTAGGTTTTTCTGCCCTTTTTTTCCCCAGGGAAAACTCTGTGCATTTGTTTTATTTTAAATTTAATTTATTCTAATAATAAATGTAAACATTTTTATGGTAACAAACCCAAGGTTTGCTTATTTAATGCTGAAGTTAGTCTGTGATCAAACTGGAGAAGCTGTAATGTAGAATATGACTTTACAGAAACAGCTGCAGAATTTTTACTGAATTAGGAAGGGGACTGATTTATATAGATGGTTATCTGGTATATTTAAAAAATATTGGAAGTAGTGAATAGCTGGACAACCATTAGATATCATAACTTCTAGCTAGAAGTGGCTGTGAAATTTGTTCTCTCTGTAGCAGTTTCATTAGCAGAAGATGGCCCCTGTCAGCTGACTGTCCTATTCTCTGTGTCATGGCTTTCTAGGAATGGTAATTATGTAGTGGAGCAGAGGATGGAGTTTGCACAAGAAAAGGAGTTTTGTGAAAATCAGGAAAGCTCTGTTTCTGTCTTAAATGTCTTGATATACTGACAGATATATGGCAATAAAATAGAGAAACTTAATCAACTGGTGAATGTGGGATCTGAGACCATTTATGAGTAGGGCAGGTACTTGGTGGAATAGCAGTAATGAGAACACCACAGGTTTTGAAGAATGTGTGCCATTCAGGAAGAACAAAAATAAAGTTCGAAAGTGATAGCACCACACTGTATGTGAAAGATGTGCCTTCAAATGTCTGCCTAAAGTTGTTCTGGTAACATATTTTTGATTTCTTTTGTCCTGTATTGTCCTAGGTGTCATCATTTAATCACTAGATTAACTGGAGGGAGATAAACTTGGAGATTTGATTTTATTGTGAATCCACCTTTCTGGATGGGATGGTGATGAGGGGCTTGTGGATAAATGGTTGTAAATTGATGTACTTAAATGTGAGGATTCTATGAAAAAAAAAGGTATTTATTTAAATGTAACAAAGGATGAATAAAAATTAGCATCTTCTACTGCTATTTTTTATTATCAAAAATAAGTTTGTTATAGCCCTAAAACTAAATGGACGTTTTTCCTTGTTTAAAGTAAGAATTTACTTTGAGTATGAATGTACTGAACAAGGGGTGAAAACAAAATGAGTAACAAGAATGGGATTACGAAAAGGAAATCAATCAGTGTTGAGATAGAAATGAAATTAAATATACTAAACAGTGGAATGAATGTAAATATTTTCAAGTTGCTCAAGTCAAGGGTGGTGCTGTGACTGGAACATGACAAATGGAATATTTAATCCATTATGAAGTCCCACACATAATTATCCATAGGAAAGTAATTGAAAGTTGAGGCAAATGACATAAAACAGAGTCTAGACTTACAAAGGTGCTATCAGATTAACCTGGTTGTATTGCACATCTTCATCTAAAAATTAGATGGCCTTATGTATTTAAATCAAATCTTCTGTGGAGGTGCAGTGCCACAAGGAAAATCTCTGGCTTTGTTATGGAAGGAGGGAAGTTAATAGATAAATTAGTGTGGAATGAATGAGGAATCATCTGATAGGGATGATTTTCTTCAATTGATGATGTACTTCAGCATTTTCAGTAATGTTATTAGCCCAAAATGTGGGCCAGCTCTTATTAGACTTTTGAAATACTGGAAATAAAGTGGATAATCAGAGCACAAGAAAGCAAGAAATTATGTTGACCCTCGGGAATAGATAATAATTTGAAATAGGATGGCATACTATGAAACTTTATGTACCTTATGATAGATTACATACCAATAAAAGTTTATTGGTTTATTGGTAATATAAATTTGTCATGTTGAAAGTGCTTCTTTTGAAGAGTTTCAAAAGATTACGGGAAGCAGATGGCATGCCAATCCAATTTTTGCTCTTTTCAGGTATCTCTCAGCTTCTTATCTTCCTTTCTTCATGTCATTCTGCCAGTTTCTGTGAGAGATGACAGACCGACACTTCCTGAATTGCTTTAGGTTCTGTAGAAAGGAAGAACATAGTGGAGTTTTTGCTGTATCTTACATCGAGGTGTAATTATGCTGTGATTCCATTTTAATTGTCAATAAATTACATACATTTTCCCCAGGTCAAGTCTGTTTTGCCCATAATGGTAAATCTTAGGCAATCTTTCTGTCCTCACCTTGACCCATCAGCTTTTCCATCTTATTTTCTGTGCCTGTCCTCTTGAGGAGGGAGAGCAAGAGAGCGGCTGGGTGGAGGTCTGGCAGCTGGACAAGTCAATGCACCATGCTTCTTCAGGGCTTTGTGTTTTTAGATATATCCATGGTCCTAACATGTATCTTTTGCAAGCATTTTGTTTAAGATTTTAAGGGTTTTCTTTATGCTCCTTGCAGATTTAAAATTGGCTGTGGTAGTGCGCTTTTCAAGTAACTTTTAGTGTATTTTTGTCGCTGATAATGTCGGAACGGCCAAAGCGACACGAAAAAAGGTTCCAGCAAAATTTATTCCAAGAAAAAAGCAGGGACAGCCACCCGGGGCTGCTGCACAGCCCCTTAAGTGCAGTTTTTGAACACACGTAATGCACACGGATAGGACAGTTCAAACTTTTACACCAGAATTCTTACAGCTAATAGGTGCATTTTCTAAACTCTACTTTCTCACCACAACTTTGCTCTTTCTCAAAACAGCCCAGTTCTTTCCCACAACAGTCCCGAGCACCTGCTCTTATTTTTCTCTCATGTTGATGTTCTTCCCAACCACTCTCATTCAAAACAGGTCCTTGTTCTCATGAGACAGTGCTCCTGTTCTCATGAGACAGTGTTCTCTGTTCCCACGGGACAGCTTCTTCAGGATGCATCAGTATGTTGTCAGGATCAGGGCCTCCATTTTCAGTCCTCTCTTTCAGTCCATCTCAGGGGTATACTTTGATCTGGTCAACATCTATTGCTTCGTCAGTATGTGCCAAGGTGCTGACAGACCCACTGTCACCCGTGACACATTTTCACTTTTTTTCTTGCCAATTAAGCTGTCTGTAGCTTTTTAACTGAGAAGTGAAAGAAGTTTTTTGCAGTGCTAACATTTCTTAATGCTAATTAGTTTATACAAAGAAAGAAAGCAAGCATATTTTTAGACCAGGAGTTATAAGAAGTAATCTTAAAGAAAAAAATATAATAAAAAAATTGTGAGCAGATTGTTTGATTTCAGAACTATTACCTTGCCATTAAAAGCAACAATTTGCAGTAAGAAGTTTTTTATTTTGTTTAGACTCCTTTTAGAAGATGTTTTGTTTGGCTTGGCTGAATCAAAAGATTGATAAAAGAGGGTGTAAAGCCTTTCAATTAGATTGTTTTGGTTAAAGCTAAGTCCCAGGTGGAAGTGACTGATGATTATTCCTATCTTTTAGTTGTTTAGTGATAATTGTGCAATACAATAAGCTTCAGTCCAGATCTTGTAGCTGCATGGTGCACTGCCTTGGCTGGTAAAGTGCTCTTGTTAACAAGTTTCAGCGAAGGCCAAGGGCAGTCTAAACCTGGAAGCAGCATGTGTCACCTCAGGTGATGGTTGAAGGGCTCTGGCCAGAGCAGAATGAGGGAGCCTACACAGTTTCTACTTGTGTACTGTTCTCCGGTAAAAGTACTTTGGTCAAGGTTGTCCATTTATCTGAATGCACTGGCTTTGCTGTGGAGTTGTTTGAGACAGTTGGAAAAAGCTTAAATTTATTCCGTTCAACTTAGTAATAAACGGAATGAGATAATAGGGATAGAAACTCACAGAAAGGTTTCTGTTTCCGTAGCTTACCTGTGGATTCTCTTTTTTTTTTTTTACTGCAATAATTTCTCTTAATCATAAGAGTTGTAATCAATAAGCACATTTTAGCTTTTATTAATTTTACAATTATATTGCAACCTCAGAAATTAATTTATTTTATGTTACATTCTCAGTGTTGATTTGGTAGTCTTTATACTTTCCTAGTATTCATGTGATGGTAAATTTAATTGTGGAACATGTCACTGATATGGTTTTATTTGTACTCCATGTCGTCCAGTAAGACAGACTTATTTATTCATTAGATGCATAAATTAGGTAGCATAAACAGCTAATGTTGAAGTGTCTTTTTTGTATATTGCTTTGCATTGTTAGTTTTCATACAATATTTGTTTCCCTTTTAGATTTTGTAAATCGAATATGAGTTGGCATATCATACTGTTTTCCAAGTAATTATGGGGTTGGTTTTAGCCAGTCCTGAAAATTTCCCAGATAGAAGTCTAATTTTGGGTTCTTAGTTTTGAACACTAGTCTAAATTCAAAAGTTTTTGCAGATTACTTTACTACTTCTTTATTACTTCCACAGGAATATCCTCTAATATGCAGTGGCTAAGATTCCCATTAGCCAGATAGAGATTTCCCAGTGCCTGGCTTACTTTAAGTCCCTTGACGCTCAGTTTTGAGGCTGTTCTCAACTGACCTTACTTAATATATTATACAGCCTAGCTAACTTAAAACCCATAAATTAGTCCTTAAAGGACTTCAAAGAGAGCCTGTTAAGTACCATTAATTATGATAGTTGCTTCCATGGTCTGCAGATACAATTACTCCTCCTCTAATCTAACTCTGCTGCGGTTCTAAGCAGCAGCTGCAGCAGCGCCTAAAGCTGGCCCTGCAGCTGGGCATAACCCACTGTAGCAGCTGCTAAGGTGATGCAAGTGATGCATTCCTCATAGTACTTCTTTATGTTTTATCAGTTAATTAAAATAGAAATGGAGAAGTATCCAGCTGAACTTCCTTAGTAATAGCATTTGCAACCTCCTATGCATCTCTCTCTCTCTTTCTCCCTTCCTGTGTGTCATGTGCCATGTTCCAGTTTTAAATGTGGTCTTTGGTACAAACAGCTGTTTGGACAAGCATCTTAAAGTTGTGCAGTTCTGTTTTTATTCAGGATTATTTGTTGGTAACCATAGGTGTCACTTTGGGAAGAAATTGCACTCATTTAGCAGTCTGGATGGACGTGGTGAGGCATCCCTGAGCTGTGTTGCAGTATTGTGGGCTACTTAAAATTGTTTAGCTTTAATTTTAGTTTTAATTTTAGTTTTCTACAAATAAAGAAGCAGCACTCTTAAAACATAAGCTAACTTATCATGTGTATTACAGATGAAAATATTTCTCTCTGCCCATTCACCTACTGCTGCCTGAAGAAAAAGGTAGTACGATGGCATGGTCAAAGGAAGTGTCTGTCTTGGTGTTTCTTGCTGGTGGATGATAACAGCGGAAGAGCTCCATCCTCCACCTTTGTGTCATTTAGTGCCATGCACTGTCATTATGATTTCCCTCCTGGGAAGCACAGATCTTGGCACTAAGGGATCTCCTGCTGAGGCTGCTCTCTGAGGGGGCAGGCTGGGGAGCCTGGCTGTGCACAGCAGCACATCGCTGCTAAAAAACCTGTAGGAAACATTTTCCTGTGCCAAAGTGCTGTTTCAGAGGCTTCAGTGAGGGAGTACTCTGATGGAATATGACTTTGAAGGGCCTTCTTACTATCATTTACGAGTAAAGAGCAAAACTTGACACTCAGTAAGCACTGTAATGTCAGTGTACTAGGTGGAGCCAGAAGTTGATGCTGTTTCCTTTATGCTTTTATGGCTTTCAAAGTTAAATATTTTATTTTCTTTTTTAGAACTTAGTGGCTATGTAGATGCTTTTGTGAATTAAGGGAAGCCGAAGAGGGCTTTGAATTCTTCTTTCACCTTAAGTATTTTGGCTGTAAAGATGTTTCTTAACATCTAATTGTATAAATTATGAAACTGTGAGGTTCATATAAATGTTATTATTGATTTCCTCTCTCACATCTGAAGTCCATGTGACTTCTAAAGTTAAGAGCTGACTGCATAGATCCACATAAATTTGCCATGCTTTCCTACTAGGCTAAGCATTATTAATGAGTTACACCTTGCTGTGTGGTAGCACCACACTGATTAAATGAGTTAGTAAAATGAGAGCTGCTTTTAGCAAGTCAGTCCTACAACCTGTGCTTGTTTATTCCTCTAAATGTAAAAATTAATTTATAGTTTGATTCCCTTACATGAGAAATGGACATATTATATGTTTATCTCTGGTCTTTCTTTCATATTTTAAATGTGAAGTAAAGCTAGTATTTTTTTAAACAGTAGTATTGTTAATCAGCAAATTTGAGTATGGTGGAGGAACATTAATGAGAAGTCTTATTATATCAAATATGAATAAAAATTAAAAAAAACTTGTAGTACTGAAGTGCTGAAAATTTTTCTGGGTTTAGTATGGATCACGAAAGACTAGTTGTCAGAAATAGTTGACTACAGTGTAACAACATTAGTTTTAGATCATGAAAAGTTACAAACATATATAAGCTTCTGCTAAATTTTACAAAGCAAGTGGGAAGACAGTAATGGCTGGGGCAGGGTGCCGTTGGACAGTACCTAGTGCAAGTTATATTTTTGCCTCTCTAAACAGGTTTTCACCTTTGTTCAATTTCTAATTTTTTTTCCCTCCTTGTACAGAAGAGGGGAGGAGGTCTTTTAAGTTGTAAAGGCTGATTGTATATAAATGTCCTTACCTAAAGTATGGTGACTAAACCAGTTCATTAAGAGTCCATACAGACTATTACATACTTGTTAGGTGACATGGATCTAGTCTAGAAACTGTGTAAATGGCATTGTTGATGCCTTGTGTTACGCTGGGCTCTGGTTGCTTTATCTTGTACAATATTCTGACATTTTTTCTTTTTTTATGTAGCGGTATTTTCTAGTTGGAAGTAATCCTGCAGAAACCAAGTACCGTGTTTTGAAAATAGATCGCACTGAACCAAAGGATTTGGTTATAATTGATGATAAGGTGAGTGTATTTATTTTGTTGTGTTGGTTCATTATTCCAAATAATACTGGCTACTTGTTGATAGCACTGAAACAGGAAACAGACGATGTAGGGGAGGCCTTTAGTTTATTGTATATTAAGTAAATTCTGCTGGTCTCTGACATGAAATAACATTTAACTACCAAAGCAGTAACTTAAGTGACTTTTTATTTTAAAGCATGTGTATACACAACAAGAGGTGAGGGAACTTCTTGGACGTTTAGACCTGGGAAACAGAACAAAGATTGGGCAGAAGGGCTCTTCTGGGTTATCTCGAGCTGTCTCTGCTTTTGGTATAGTAGGTAAGTGTTTTGATTGATTTTATAAAATCTTTTGTTTTCTTGGGAAGTGAAGCTTACTGTGTCATGCTGTATATTCTGTCTCCCCTTGATGTTATTTATTTTTAGAACTGAAGAGGATTTAGAAATTTTTCATGCTCAGAGGTAAGTTTCTGTGTACTTTATGAAAACAGTGGCCAGTACAGGGGTGATAGTTGTGCTGTAACCAGTCTCTTTGTCACTAGGGGAGAGATCTAGGAAATAGCCAAACTCTAGAAACTTGGTTGAAGATCCCACCAAACTCAGCTGATCTTAGGATACAAATTATGCAAGCAAGGTGGAACCTGGTTCCTGAAATCCAGAGCTCACAGAATGCTTTTAAAAAAGAAAATGGAAATTGCCATTCTTTGTTAGGCTATATTTCTTTATCAGACACTATTCAGAAAGAAGACTTAATTTTCTTTTTGGTTAACTTTTTGCAGTGACATATTTAAAGATTTCTTTTTCGTGTTTGTATAGCTGACTGGCATGTCAACTGAATTTTATAATGCTGCTCAGCTGTCCATAATCCTGAAGCATTGCTTCGATGATTTAATAGCTTCTAACTTCATCTGAAAGTCACTACTTTCCTGCCTGTTATCTGATACCGAGGTCAATATATTGATGGGTGATATCTCTAAAGTAAATGTTAACGTGTGCTGTGGCAGGCCTCAAGAGTACTTTGTGGTTTATTAGAGTCAATATATACCTGAACATCTAAATCTGAAGCTGCAGAGAAGCTGGAGAATGCAATTACTCTAAAAGATGCCCCTGCATTTTGCTTAGCAATCAAAACATAATAAAATTTTATTCCAATCTAAAGTGGCAAAATAGACTTTCTTCTGTATTCTTTTTGCCCATGAAGCATTTTGGAATTTATCAATGCATCCACTTTTCAGAAATTCCTCAGATGGGGCTTATGTTCCTTATTAATTTAAGAGTATTCATAATGTGGGTAAACCTAAAGAAGCTGCTAACAGTTTTGCAGCATTGGGGTTTTTTTGAACAAGCCATCACTGCTCACTGTCTAAGTACATGATAATATATTCAGTTGGAAACTGGTTGTGATCAATTAAAATTTTGCATCCCAATTGTATGATTGTTTATATGTACTCTTCATAACAGAAGAGTTTCTATTCTGTAGCTGGACAAATATATTGGCCAACAGATATGGGATATGTATTTCTAGATGCCTTTTTAGAAGTAAAGCACTCTGTAACAGATTATATACTTCCAAAGTATATGGTTTAGACATCTTCCAGTCTAGATTCTACCTAATCATATCTGTATAAACATGTAATTTGAGAGAATGCAACTGGTTGTTTATTTCTGCCTCTCGACTCAGGTGAGGAGAACAGGGCTATTTTTTGTAAAATTGTAAAGGACAGCTTTGTTCTGTTCTGTCCTGTTCTGTAGTTATTTTGTTAATCAGATGCAGTACATGCAGTGCACTCAGAATGGGGGTGCTAATAAGCTGAGTTCTGTTTACTGTATAGTGTTTAACAGTAGAAATTGCTTTTAAAGGGAGGGAACCAGGCCAAGGAGAAAGGCTGGGTTCCTTATCAGGTTCCTTATGTTTGGTGAAATTCAAAGGATAGAGGCTATTCACATCAGTGATTTTTGTACCTGGAGGATACAGGCAGAACTGTGACTACTATGTAACAAATGAAATTCAATAATCTGACTGCTTCAAATGGAAGATTTGTTTCTTACTGTCAGCAGGGCCTCCTGTCCTTGTGCAGGTGAGAGCGTTTTTCCAAGGGGGGCTAATAAGGTAGAAGAAAAGATTGCAGTTCACTCAATCACATTGCAGTCTCCAGCAGTGACAGGGAGGAAAATATGTGCTCTGCTCATCCTTCTTCTCTACTTTGTAATGCAAAGCTAAAAGAGCTAAAAGAACTGAATATAAATGCGAGTAAAAATGTGAATTGTGAGTGTCCGTGTGTGTCGTGTTGTCATTCCCCATCATGGACTTCACTAAGGTCAGGTGTGGTATCTGAGAGAGGAAATAGGAAAAAAGGATTACCCCTGATGCTCTGAGTGGCTGATTCTGGGGAGATGCTGCTTTAATCAGGGAACTAAATTCCCTGTTAAGAAGAGAGAGCACAGAGGTGTTGTAATACCCACAATTCCCTTTGCTGTTCTCTGTCCCTCCCCAGCAGAGAATACATAAACCTGAAAAGAAAATTGGAAATTTGGATTCTTCCTTGTCCTGGAAAATTAACCTTTTGGTATGTGAAGTAATTAGAGTATGCCTTACTCTGAAAAATGAGAGTTCTATAAAAAGCAAATACAAGTACTCTAAGTAGACAGAAACTTACTCCAGATTTTCAGTGTCTTAACTCTGCTACCTAATATTAAAAATATGCACAGTGGAAGGGAAAATAAGCAAAAACTATGTACTTCATTGATTAACACTTACTGGGGGTGAATTTTAAGACTGTATGTCTTTGTATATATATATATATCATGGTATGTGTGTATATATATATGCACATTATACTTGTAACACTAAGAACAAACAAAAATTATATGAAGTCTTGAAACAATTCTGATACTGTTTTTCTAAATATGTTTTATCAAGTCAACCCAAACATGCAACTAAAAGTATTTTAATGCTGTTTTGACAGGTTTTGTCAGGTTTTTAGAAGGCTACTACATTGTATTAATAACAAAAAGAAGAAAAATGGCAGATATTGGAGGTCATGCAATATATAAAATAGAAGATACAAATATGATCTACATTCCAAATGACTCTGTAAGAGTCAGTCATCCTGATGAGGCCAGGTAAATAATGCTGGTAATCAGTGTGTACTTTTTGAATATTTTCTAGTCATGTATAACTGCAACTAGAAATTTCAGTAATGGATTCCTTTGTATTAGTATGTTATTCAAGCCTTTTTGTCTTACTTGGATGGAAAATAGGCTACAAGTGCTGTGGCCTCTGACCTGGAGAGTAAATACAACTGTTACAGTCTTCTAGCGTTTTTCGTCCGCATCTCCATGTCACCTACATGTCAGAGCTACAGCTTAGCAAATCTGCAGGAAGCATCAAATATAAGCAATGTTCCTACAAGGGCAAAGTAATACTTATGCTGGTTTGTATTGTTTGGGACACTGTTCTTTTTTTAGTAGCTCTAGCATGATGTTAATCTCACCTGAAGAGATCTTTTGTGCCCTTCAAAAAGTGCTGAATAGATCATTAAATGATTCTGTGCTGTCAGAATCTTGTGAATGTTGCTGTTGTAAAGGGTGATGGATTGACTCACTGGTAAGTTTAGCTGCTTCTTTCTTTTTGGGTGCTTTTTTTCTGAAGACAGAAATTTGAGCCTTTGATCATCAGGGAATCTTGTCTGAAATGTACAACTGTGTCATAGTGGTGTTTTTATCAGGCTAAGGTAACTTTACTGCTATGAAATACCAGGCAACTGGTATGAATAAACTGCTTTTCAGTCTGTACCAAGTATGAATAGTCGAAAAGTGATGGCTTATGATAAACTGATGGTAAATATTAAAAGAGCTTCCACTTTAAGGTCAGATTGATCATAGACCTCAGTCTCCCCTCTTAGTGTGCAGTGGATCATAACCTACATATTTATGTCAGCCATTTTATCATTCATAGACAGTGTTATAGTTTCTTATGGGAATTTGCAATGCTATGTCAAGTTGAGGTAGATATTTTTTTCTTATTTATTTGAGAATAACTGAAAAATTTTATTTCTTGTATAGTATTGCTAAGAGTTTGTTTGTTTAAGTTCTGAAAAATTGTGGAAAATAGAACTACAACTTTATCTACAACTACCTAAAGAAACAGAGTATGTCCATGAGAAGACAGTAGATTTAAAAAAAACCCCAAAGAGCTATTTGATTTATTTAATCCAAATGCTGACATTCTAGTGAAATTACCTGTCAAAACAATTACAGTAAGATAGGAAGGGAACATAGAGCAAGAGTCAATATTTATATGTAGTTTAATTTCTAAGATCCTCTGAATGACTTCTTGTGGTCTATCTTGTTTGAGTAATAATTTTTCCTATAACTTGCATTATTTCGCTAGGTATCTGAGAATTTTTCAAAATGTGGACCTTTCTAGCAACTTCTATTTTAGGTAGGTATTAGTTACTGTTCCTTTAAAAAAAATGTGTGCTTATACTTGCTGTAAGTTAAGGTTTTGATTTTGACACCCAAGATCCTTAGGTTGATATTCTGAGGAAATAAGACGCATGATCATGCTGCTTGTCCATTTTTGTCTGTGTGTTTTGAACCTGCTTTCTCCTTCAACCAATTAGTTAGGATTTTAGTTTCTATTAGGTTAAAAAATAGAGAACTATTAGTGGCTTGGTAAAAAGTTGGCACTGATACTGCTGTTTTCACTGACTGTTTAGTCTTGCCAGGGTATGCAGAAGTTCTGTCTTGGAAAATTATTATATTTCAGGGGTTTACTTGTCCTGTCATTTTTATTTCTTGATCTCATTTTCCGAAAATAAAGCTTTGCCCTGATTCAGAAATGAAGATAGAGGAAATAGGTCCTTATTTAAGATATACCCTGCATGGGATATATCTTTCATAGAGTCTTTTAGGCATTACCAATTCTCTTGCTTATTGTTTCATAAATACTGTACCTAAGACAAATTTCTATGTCCCAGCTACTATTACATGAGATTTTTGGGACAACAAAAAAATGGGAGAAGTGTGGTGATAAACCTGCCAATAGTAGTTAGAAGACCCAAAGACTTTAAAAAAATAAACAAAATAAATCCCTCTTGCAAATATCAAAAAGTGTATTAGTCTAGAAATGCTTCCTCTTGGAAAATTAAGGCTTTTTGTCACAACTGGATCTATGAAGACAAAACCTTCCAAAGCTTTATATGTATTTCATGCTTTTGTATGGGGAAACTCTTTCACAGTATAAAACCTGAATTTTTTTTCCATGCTTTGTCTCCCAGCCCTAACATTATATAACTTCCCCCAGCCCACTCCCTTGCTTGGAGATGATGAATTTGTGCTGTTTCTGTGGTTGTTTGTAGAGAGGGAAGGAGAAGCTTCTTATATGACTCTAACACATTTACCATAAAATGAATCATAAAATGGTTCAGGTTGGGTTTGGATTTAAGTTCAAAAGTCATGTTTAGTTTTCAGTTATAAGAAGAATATATAAACACATTTTCAGCCTTTGTAAACTGGAAACAGTTGCTATATTTGTAAAGCTTCTTTTGGAAATCATTTGTATGATTTGCCATTATAGAATCAGAACCTGTGTATCTTGTTTAGAAGTCTTTTCTAATGGAGAAAATAGTACGGTGTTAAATGTAAATACAGGTGGAGAGTAAGGGCTTTCAGAAAATTCCTCTGCGTCTACAATTACTAATAAATGTTAACTGTCTATCAGTTACAGCTATGATCTATCTCACTCGCTTCAGTATAATCTTACTGTCCTGAGAATGCCACTTGAGACATTAAAAACTGTAACAACCCAGACCCGGCAAGAGAGTTTTGATATATTTGAAGATGAAGGACTTTCAACACAGGGGGGAAGTGGTAAGAAAATACACCTAATTAAGCTGATGTTGTTGCTCATGACTACATTTAAAATATGTTCCACTTAAGTTTACTTCTGAGGAACATTCAGGCCTTCTGTTATTGGTCAGTAGTTTCCTAACAGTGGTGAGTCAATAAAATATTTTGTAAAGTGCCAATTACAGACATTTTAATTTGAGTAATGCAATTTCTAGAGTTGTGTAATAATTGTTTTAAGTTACATTGCAACTCAGGGAGATGATTGAGTATGCTGACGTTTTTTAACAATTGATTACTCAGCTGACTTGTAAGTCTCCCAGTAGGAATGAGTTACAAAGAGAAGGGGAAGCAATAACTGATTAAGTACTAATAAATCTTTTTTGTTTCATGTTGGAGAATACTGGTAACAGAGAAACTGTGTGAAGTTAGTATCATCTTGATGTAGTAATCCCTGTCAGGAAGTCCGAGAAAAATTACTGATTTCAGTTGAAAACTACAGACTTCAGTTTGGATGTAACATATTCCTAAGAGTGCAAAGATGAGCAACCAGACAGAAAAACTACTTTCTCTTCCTTTTCCTTCGTACACATGCACACAAAGTTTCCTCTGAAATTCTTAATATTGGATTTTATTCTGTTGAATGAAACCCCCACATATATATCAAGATATCAGGAATTGGTTATCAAATACTGCAATGTCAGAAAGGACCATTAAGGAGTGAAAGGAGCAATAATTCCTCCTCTGCAAAGACTCTTCATCTGCAAGATTATGCAGGAATCCCTACAAGCACATCATCTCTTCTTTGTCTTTGTGAAAACATTAGGAAATTAAGACAATGCCATAAGCAGTGTGTGCTAGTCACATATCTGTTCACAGAATATGTGTAAGACAGTGGCCTGTCCTTTAAGAACAAATTCTTCCCAAAGTAATGCTGCTAGCAATAAGAAAGAGGACAAACTGCTGGCTAAGTGCTTGTGACCAGGTTCTTCTGAATGCGTTAACTCCTTCATCAACAGTTTGTTCAAAAGTTGCATTTTCACCTGCATTCTAGTAGGAGAATTCCTCTTTTTCCTGCACAGAACATTTGACTGCTGTAATTGTCTGCTATAATTGACATACATATTACAGCAATATAATTCCTCCTGCCAGAAATTTCATTTGAAAAAAGTATGCAAAAAATATAGGAAAAGAGTTCTTGTCCTCTTTCTTCTCTTTTAAGTTTCAGATTTCATTCAATTCCCTCTACCACCGTTCAGTAACAGTTATAATCTCGGTCCTGATTTTTGAAAAAGACTCAGGTTCCAGATCTATCAGAAATGGAATTTTAATTTGCAGGTCTGCAATAGCTGTGTTTTTTTGCTGTTAGTGTAAATTAGGAAAACCACGCTAAATTATGTGAAAATGGATTGATGTGCTTTTTGTAAAGGGGAACAGGGTTATGCATGATCTTACAGAACCTAGTGGGTAACTTCAGAGGTGACCCAGAATTGAAAATCTTGTTAAGTCCTCCTGTAAGAGCATTAACTGGAATTCACAACTTTATTTCCCTTGTTATCAGATCCCTTTGTGCTACTGTGCAAAGATTTCTTTTCAGTACTAAAGTATCAGTAATGAGTAAGTATGAAAGCACTTAACCACGACAGTGACTATAGCAAAACTGCAAATCCTCCTAAATGCTGGACTTCCGCATGTGCTTTATCTGTTTTTGCCAAACTTCAGGGCTGTGAGTAAATGATACACTGAGCTACAGTCAAGAGAAAATCAAAACAGGGATCCAATGATCTGCATTTTAAAACAGTCCAGTGCAGGTAAACTTGTTTCTTGATTGCTAAGCATTTTCATTGGAACAACCTCCTAGGTGTCTTTGGGATTTGCAGTAAACCTTACGAAAAGTATGTCTGGAATGGCAAGCTTCTGGAAGCAGTAAGAGATACTGTTCATCGTGACTGGCTGCTGTATATTATCCATGGATTCTGTGGGCAATCAAGTATCCTTTTACCGTTGCAGTAAATGTTGGTTTATCATTTTTTTAAAAAAAAGTTTGAACATTGAATTATTTCTTTGTCATATAAATACCGTTCAATTTTAGAATTATTGTCTGGCTTTTATTTTCAGTACTTTTCTAGGTATTATGCTAAACAAGAAATGTGATTATACTCTTATAACAAGGCCTGACAGGTAGACTGCATTTTCGGTGAGGCTCTGTTTATAAGCATGGTGTTTAGCAGTTAAGAGCTTGAGAGGATTTTAAGGCTCAGCTGTATTTTTTCAGATGTTTGAGGAAAAACTGGATTGCTGACATAGAAATGTTCGCTTACTAATCTTCTCTAAAACATTTTTTAGTATCTGAGATTTGCAGAAATGCTTTTATTTACTCTGTTTCTGTGAAGATGATGATAGAACTTCAGCTCTGCTGTGTGAAGATCACTAAGATATCTGAAAGCCTTTTTTCTTGACTATATATTATTTTAAATGGTTACATGGGTCTATGTATATTGCAGCAGGAGGAGAAAAAGCCCAAATGTATGTCACAGTCCAAAGAAATGTCATCTCAACATCTTACATGATAAGAATTCAGTGTATTACAATGACATTCTAATTTATTCATCAACAGTATCATGTTAGTTTAAAAGCCTGTCAATAAAATTTCTAGGGGGAAGGAAATACAATTATGAAGTTAAGGTTAGTGATGTCTGCAAAATTTAGTTTTGCCTTTTTAAAATTGTAAGGCTATTGGTCATTGGCTTAGTCCCCAGGCAGAAAGTTAGATCTGTTTTTATATGCTGCTATTTATTTGTGGTCTTACTTAAACAAAGTAGTAGCTGTGGATCTGACCACAGCAGCGTTATGCCTGCAGCTGCTTAATGTGTGAGCAAATGCCTTCTTTCCTCTTCCTTGCATCTCCCTTATGCTAAGGAAGCGATAGTCACCCTAGGCATCTATCTGTTTGTTTTTAGTAAAATATAAAAAGCCCATAAAAATCCACCACTGCATCTGTAGCCTGTTTGCCTCTGGCTTCCAGTTGTTGTTATTTAAGTAGTTGTGAATTTATCTATTTTTCCACACAAGTAATTAGAGGGTGACTAATATACTTGATCTGAAAATAGAAGCTCCCAAGCTTTAATTCCAGTATTCACTAAAGCAGCATCTGCAGTGTTACGTGTATCTTGTACCTATTTCACCTCCGTTGGCACTTCATAAAATAGAAATGCGTCTTCTCATCTGTATGTTGTGTATGTGGTTGATGTATTGTAATGTAGATTCCCTTGTCAAAGTTCTTAAAACTGATTGTTGAAAAGGACAATGTTCTCTCCCAACTGCAAAATAAATCGTGATACTCATCACCGTTAAGGTGATTTTAGTAAATTAGCTATTACAGTTCCATACACCTCTGTTAGAATTTATTTTTCTTGCATAAAGTAAGTGAACAAAAAATTGCATGTGGCACTTAAACCTTAACTTCTCTTTCAAGAACTGTTAATATATGGTCGCCCTATATATGTCACTCTGATAGCCAGAAGATCAAGCAAATTTGCTGGAACACGCTTTCTGAAACGAGGAGCAAACTCTGAGGTAAATCAAATATGATTTTGGGGGTTGTTTCCCCCTGCCTCCACAGTATGAAAGCTTGAGTTTGACTGACTGAAGAATGGAAATGGTTTAGAGGGTTATTAGGGTTTTGACTATAAATTATGCTCTTAGATAACGTTATCACAGGTATCATTACGTTATTAATTGAGATAATGAAGTTGTAATAGTAATAAATTTAATAATTCTGAATTGGCCGTTGTTTTGGTTTTTTTACACTTAGAGATAATGTTATTTCCCAAACAGAGGAAAAAACCCCTTGATAATACACATTTAGGGACAAATAGGAATTTAACCTTCAGTGTTGTTCTCACGACTGTGATTAGGTATCTTACAGTTTAATTGTGCTCTGTTTGTAATGATCAGTTCTGTGTAATGCAGGCAGCTCTGAAGTGCGTTGTGTCTACATCATATGTGTATTTCTCTTTGGTTTAGGGAGATGTTGCTAATGAAGTGGAGACTGAACAAATACTTTATGATGCTTCAGTTATGTCATTTTCTGTGGGGAGTTATTCTTCTTATGTTCAGGTTCGAGGATCTGTCCCTCTGTACTGGTCTCAAGATATTTCGACTATGATGCCTAAGCCACCCATAACATGTATGTACAAGTTATTCTTTGTGATAGATGATGGGTAGTGCTGTGACCTAAAGAAAGATCTGAGAGAATAAGGGAAAACTGAAGTTGCAAAAATGAAGTAATTGTCTATGCACTTGTGCTTTGGGAAGCCATAACTTAGGATAAAAAAAAAATTAGGAAAAAAATCTCCATCTTAGACTTCACATTCAGAAATGGAATACAAAAAGTTTCTACTTGAAGATGAGAGATTTCTTTGTGCTTATTTTGTGTACAAAGTTAGCTACATTTGTCTTAGTATTGGGGATAAAATATTAAACCTGTTGAAAATGGTGGAAAATGTCTGGGCTAAGATTAATGGGGCCAGAATAATTGTTCTTTGTAAGTATCTTGTGAAAGTTTAAAAAGTCACCTCCAATTTGGAAAAGGGAATTTTTTTTTGAGAGGTTTTGCATGGAAAGAGGGGAAAGTATGTAATTGTATCATTACTACCAGATAATTAGTATGTCTTTTGTGAAGAGTACTTGTAAGGCAAAATGATTGCTTACTATCATCCTGAATATATGTATTTGTTGCAGTGGACCAAGCAGATCCTTTTGCACATGTTGCTGCTCTTCACTTCGATCAAATGCTTCAGAGATTTGGCTCTCCTATTATTATATTGAATCTTGTGAAGGTACAATATTTTGAGTATGCTTATTTCTGTAGAGTCTCTCTGTAATTCTGGTTATGTTTGAAACTAATATTAGCTTATAAATGGAATATTTTGTTCATAAATCCCATCCTACATGATTTAGTGCATAGTTGCTTCCACTACAGCCTGCAAAAAAAAAAAAGTCCCACATTTACAGACTTCTTACTGTAACCTTTCACTGTTGTTTTCAGATTTTTGCTATTACCCTTTACATGTAAGTCCGAATAAATTTATCACTAAATTTAATTTACCACTAAAAAATACCAAAATATAATGATTCCATGCAAAGCAAGGTTTGTAGACTTCTTGACAGAGGTGGTTATTTGAAATATTATGGTAAAGACTTATCTTCTGTTTTTTGCTTCCAAGACTCTGCTCTGATAGAGTCATGGAAGTATGAGTGGGAGAGAAAACTGAAGCATCTGCTGCTTACTAACAGGAAATGCCAACAGCAGGGCTGGATTATTGGGGGGAGCTTCACATTTGCTGCAGAGTTCACTGCTGTGTGAGAGGCTGTGGTACAAAGCCTGGATTCTGAGTGGCACTGTAATTTTGCTCATTACATCTTGTATTTGTGTTGAAGTTGTTTTTGTTTTGGGGTGGTTTCTTCTGTTTTGATCCAGCCAATTTCTGTGGTGGTGCATGTTCCAACATTTGAATTTAATATATTGATTTGTTTTGCTTGAATAATATCTTATTTCTTGTCGTCTTTAAAAAAGGTAATTTAATTTATCATATTATACAACTGTATTCAGTTGAAAAAAAACATATTTTCTGTGTTTGTAGTATCTGTTCTTAGTATAAAAATATAGGTAAAATACAAAAGGAAGGCTTTTAAAGCTCTAAGTTGTAATAAATGGCAACTAAATAACCTATTTTCTATTTCTATTCTATTTCTATTTCTAGAAGCATTCCTGTGTAGGAGTGCTTTTAAGACTGTCCAGAAGTCTGTGGGATCAACTTAGGATAGTATTTGTGGACATGAAAACTTTTGTCTCTTGGAGCCATAGCTTTTAAAACCCATTGTGGTTGTGTGAGTCTGGGCTGACGTGACCTTGACTCATGAATCATTATATGCTTTTATTCACATTGGGCTTCTGATGCAGTGGCTGGCAATGCATCTCTTTATTTAAATCCATACCCTCTTATATCTGTCTGTTCTAGAAGCTTGTTAATTAGTAATGAATATATTAGACTTCTTTGGGTTTATTTGTTTAAGACTGCTGTTAACACGGACAAGGCAGTTTCTATAGTACACATTCAGCATAGGTTTTAGTTTGGATGGAGTGAGAGACAAACCATATTAATGTACAGAGTGACTGGTTCAACACCAAGTTGGATAATGCCCCGAGCAACTGTTCTAGTGAGTTGCATCCCTGCCTATGGCAGGGAGTTGGAGCTCGATGACCTTTAAGGTCCCTTCCAACCCAAACCATTCTCTGGTTCTGTGAAAGCATGTTGTATATTCAGACAATGGCAACAAAATTCTTATTTTTAAAAATTATTGCAAGACTGGGAGATGGGAGCTGTTGTTCACCATTTCCTGTCAGTAGTAGAAAAGAATTTATCTTGGTACTCTTTTACCCCAGAATTGAATGGGATGCTCCCCTTTCTACCTTTTTTTCCTTTTCTTTCATCTTTGTCCATTTCACCTGTATTACCACTTTTGTTTCTGTGTGCTCTTCTTTGCTCTTACAGCATTCCATTTTTCAGCCAATGACTATGCACAGTCATTGAAACAGGTGACTTTTACTACTAATACAGATAGATTGTTAAAGACCTAGAATGCTCAGATTTTTCTATCTCTTCTATTGTTAATTTAATTGTACTAGTTATGAAGAATCATCTGCCCTTATTACAGCTTCCACTTTTAATTTCCTATATATATACATACATGTATTTGTGTGTGTATATGGGTTACATACATTTGTTAATAAAAATTATGATGTTAACTTTTTTCTTTTTGCTAAAGGAACGTGAAAAAAGAAAGCACGAAAGGATTCTTAGTGAAGAACTTGTTGCTGCTGTAACATATCTCAACCAGTTTTTACCCCCAGAGCATGCAATTATATATATACCCTGGGATATGGCCAAATACACAAAAAGGTAGAAAAGATCCTTTTCTGTACTAGTGCTTGTAGCCACAATACAAATGACTGTGTGCTGCTGAGTGTGTCACTTTTCAGTTCAGTGTAACTTAGAATGTTGGGAGAACTTTATTAAGATCATGAACAGAATAAAACCTCACCTTTTGAAGGAATTTTAAGGTTTTCTGTGGTTTCTTAGCAGAGTGGAACAAAACCTGAAAACTTTGAAATTCTCTGCACAGGAAAATTTTAGAGAAAAGTCATAATAAAAAAAAAATCAACATTCACTTTTCATTTTGAATTAGTCAAAACACTGCGTTCTGTTAGTGTTCCATTTCAGTCATTGAATTTATTGAGTTGCACAATTTAGTAAAACAGAGGAATTCATATCAATTAGCCTTTTCTATTTCCTCTTCCAAAGGGAAATGAGGGCATTAAGTTCAATGTTACAAAACCTTTAGTTTATTAGAAGCATGTATCTTAGAAAGACAAATAAATTCAGTAACTTTTTATTCAATAATTTTTGACTATACAATGCTGTAGTAAGATCATGTGAAAAGGATTAACGTTTCCCAAAAAGTATAAATATTTACAAGGCGTAAAAATTTTAAACCTACAAGTATAGTTTACTGTTCTTAAGTTGCATACAATTCAGTTTTAAAGCTCTCTGATATGCATATGTCTACTGTATCTTATATTGCCAGAAATTCATGAAGAAAGACAAGAATTGTTAGATCATATTTCAGGTGTCTGTTACTATATGAATCTGAGCAAAACAATGGAAAAACTCTTTTGGGTCAAAAGGCATGAATATAATTAATGTTTGTCAGTTAAAATTTTTGGGGAAAAAAAGCTGTGGAAAACAATCTGCTGTTTGCGATTAGTAGTTGGTTGATAGGGCTGGTCATGTAGGTCATGAAAATGTTACATTGAAAGTTGACATGGTTTCACACTACTTTTTGTATTATAAAATGGCATTGTGCACAGTTAAGTGTATATGCAATTGTTTGTGTTATGATTAAATAACAACACTCAAAATAAGGCTTGATATCCTTTCAGAAGATATGCTAGATGTAAGTATATCCACTCTAGTACAGATATATAAAATACCTGAGAGCTTGGAACAAAATTATGTACAAAATTGACAGTTTCAGGAATACTGAGGATGTATTTGTTTTAAGATGTAATTTTGAAGTAAGTGTTGGAAAGTAATACTGTTGGAAATGTTCCAAAATATTTCTTCTATCTCAGTATTAGCAGTCTTTAAAAAATAAATAATTGGTTTTGCTACTTGAAATTTAAACACTGCAATAAAACCCTGGAAAATGAAATTATGAGTAAACAGAAGTTAAAGTCCCCCATAATGAACAAATGGACACCCTGATCTGAGCAGAAGGTGCAGGACACCATGAAGGCCACCCATGGAAGCCAATGTTACTGAACAAAACAGTACCTTGCAAACAAAACAAGGGAATGTGATTTAGCATAATCGTGTATCCTTTTCTGCCTCATTCATATTTTGTGAATCAAAGGAAGTTTTGTAGAGAAAAATCAACGTGATGTAAAAGTCAAGTAGTGTTAGACTTTTTAAATCTTCCACTTCTAGTTTATATAATATGTTTTATCAAAAAGAAACAAAATTGCTCAGATATGGTCAGTTTCTGTATCCTAAGTCTGTAAAATCTAATAAAATTACAGACATAATTACTGTTAGATGAATAAAAATGTTATGGAAAAACTTCACATAGTGAAACTTTTTTTCGTGTTAATGTATCTCTACTGTCTTTTTTTTTTCTCTCCTCAGCAAACTTTGCAATGTCCTTGACAGACTGAATGTGATTGCAGAAAGTGTAGTAAAGAAGACTGGTTTTTTTGTAAATCGACCTGATTCCTACTGCAGTATCTTGCGTCCAGATGAGAAGTACCTATAATTTATTTGATGCTTACTGAGTAACATCTGTTCCTTGGAAAGCTGTTTGGAATTTCTGTCTATTAGATTATTTCTCATTTTAAGACTTACTAATTTGGAAATTAATAAGTGACTTCTTTTGAGGCATAGTAATAAGATAATTGTCATCTGAATGTTGCCGGTGTTTACCTATGGATTTTATGGTATTAGTAAATAAAAAATTTAAAACTTTTTAAAAAAAAATATTTGCTTAGACTGCTGCAGATGAAGTCTCTCAAGTCTCTGAAAATCCAGAAATAAAATAACTTGTACATTGGAAGTTCAGTAAGACTTTGATTCACATTTTCGTATTGTGGATCTAATTCATCACTACCCAAATGGATGTTCATATTTCACATGAAGAGCATCCTTGCTATTTTAGCCTATTTTCGTTTAGAAACAGTTTGAGCTCAAACTCTCTTAGAGCTTTTCTCTGCCATGCAGTATAGCAGATGTGATGAACTACCAGGAGCAAGATCTAACATCAGTGCCCTGTTCTGTAGAGGTAGTCTGGTGAGTCTCAAATGTAGTGTATAGGCTTACCATAGCAGTTCTCTAGTCAGACTAACTAACTTGAAAATATTCAGTAGTTCAGGGGTTACTTGCACCAAGCATAACTTCTCTTCTACCTCAAAATACCTTTGATTTCTGGATCATGTTCTCTAGCTCTGGGGTACAGTTAAGGCCTATACAGAATTGCAAGACCTGGACAATATGCCTGTATGTATTGATGTATCCAGCGCATATGCCTGGGATCAGTATGAGGGAGAAGATTTAAATCAACCAGCTTGTCCTACAGTGTATGTTATACCTCTACTTTCCAGTCATTGATGTTGTACCTACTTAAGTTTTTGTGCACTTGCATTGCTCTTACTCTTTTTTATGGGGAGAAAGGAAATATTTTGTATGATTTTGGAATATTTCTACTTTAAGACTAGATCCTTTATTTTATTTTTCAGTGTGGTTTAAATACGACATCTTACTGCTGCATAAAGCTCTCATGGCTTTCTGTTATTCAGGGATATCAATTTTGCTTTATGTCAGGTTTTTAATTGTCACCATTTTTCACTGAGTAGATCAATACATGATATGATGTTATTTTTTTAAATTTTTTAAAGTCATTCTGTTCTGTTTGTCATTCAGGTGGAATGAACTGGGAGGTTGTGTTGTTCCCACTGGTCGCTTGCAGGTACTAAACCACATTTTTTTAGTTCATAGTGATAATGATATAGATCATCACTCTCAAAGATCCAGTGAACTGTTTCACTCAAAGACCTGATTAATGACTCACAGACTGCTCTTAAGTTAATATTTTAGTACACAGTATTACTACTGTCCGTCCTAGAAGTCCAGTTGGGGATTAGGGTGTAAAGTTCTTGTATGGTGTTGGACTTCTATTTTTGCTGAAGGTTGTTTGAAAAATGCTTGTATTTTAACTACTTTCTATTATTATTTAGTCTGTAATGTGTGCAGTGCAATGATAGTTAAAACAGCAGCATTTCAGCAAACTGCATCATTCAGAAGTAATGAATAAGAATGCCTAACCCTGGTAACATATTCATACACATGAACATGGGTTACTAGAAGCATTTTCACCAGTGATGAATATTCTGTACATTGTTACAGTTTCTATGACTAAAAGAAAATAGAACTGTAAACATGTCTTTCTTTAAGGTCAGAAAAGTACTGACTAAACTGTAAACCATACAGTCCCAAATTTGTACCTGGATATACTCTGAACACAGGGTGTATTCTTAAGAAGCATTAGTTGCTTTTGACTTGCCATTCATAGTTTTGTAGTTCATGTAAGTTTGAGAGCACATGACCATTCCTTTACTAACCAGTCACTGGTAAATGTTTGTTGAAGGCAGATAAACAGCAAAGCAGACAGAGTTTGATCTGTTTAAAAAGAGAAATCAACCCTAGTTAGATTTTTTTAATGTTAGTCTTGCAGATTTACCTGTATTAGGAGAATGATTATTTTTTCTTTAGTGATTTGAAATAGTCACCAGTGGCATACATGTAAGCATTTGGATCACAGTTCATCTCTGAAAAGACATTTTGTGACTCACACCCAAAAACTACTTCTTCAGGGCATGGAGACATGCAGTTTGTGTGTTGATAAAAGTAAGAATATTTTGGAAGTAGGCATTGCAGCAATCTGATGTAGCTTGCTAGAGATGAACTGCTTTTTAACATTTTTTAGAAATGTCTTTTCTCAAATTTTTGTGAAAACATAGTTTGAGATTTGCTAAGACTTGGATAGTAGGAAAAAAGTAATAATTGTGAATGTAGTAATTTTTTAATTAAGATAAAACTTTTGTTTGGATTGCTTTACCAGACTGGAGTTCTCCGAACCAATTGTGTGGACTGTTTAGATCGCACTAACACAGCCCAATTTATGGTGGGGAAATGTGCTTTGGCATACCAACTCTATTCATTGGGATTGATTGATAAACCAAATTTACAATTTGATACGGATGCTGTAAGGTAAGATATGTTAATAATAAAGCCATGTGTGTCATGGCTTTAACTTTTAATTTGGAGTCAAGAGATATAGGAGGATTATATCTATGTAGAGGAAAAGTATAGTTTTTTCTACTGAAATGAATTAATAATATTTATTCATTGAAGTTTAAAAAATCTTCTGTACTTGAAAGCTTGAGAAAATCCAGTCATGCTGAAAGTTCACGCTTGTGGAAAGGTATGTTAGTTAGTCTTCTAACAAGTCTTCTTACAAGACAACCACTTGACTTTATTCTTTTTACATGCCTAATCTTAAAGGTAAGAGTTTTCCTTTGAAAAAAATGTAACAAAACCTCCACTCCAGTCTTTTACACTTGCTTGAATTACCTGGGGCAAAATGCTGACTAAAAGTGAAAATAAAAACACACTTTTATGGAGAATGCCAAACTGGTGTTCATATAGAATACCTTATCCTGCTATCTCCTATGTTTTCTTTGCAAAAATTTTGTTGGTTTTGATTTATTGAAGAAAGATTTTTCAGCAAAATTGTTCTTTCAGATCAAGTATCAGTGGTACTTTTTCAAGCATCCTCAAACCATTTAAGAAAACTCAGTATTTATATTGAAATGCTTTGGGAGTCAGAGTGAACTGAGCTACTTACATTAATGTTTGAAGCATATTTACAAGTAAAGAGTCCTTTAGGAGCTCTGTTTTTATTCCTTAAAGCTTTTGTCACACCTGTGAAACTTATGGCTTCATTGCTGATTTTGACTAGTGCTTTGATAGTTTTAGAACACGGAGATGTAATTCATAGTCAGAAAAGACAAGTATTTTTCCTGCTAATACCAGTTGCTGTGCAGCCTCCTGGGGCCTCAGCAATCAGGACTCTTGGGTTCTAACTAGTAGGGATTAGGAGGTGGACAGATCTCTTACATCCACTCTGTGGTATCCTCTACAGCTATAACTTACTTTGGCACCTCAGGCTGCATTTTACAGTCTTTCCTTAAGTGTCACTACCTGCCCCCTTCCTACCCTTATTTTGGGAGCCCAGATTTCTTCTGTTGCTTTCTGCTGCAACAGTCTCATGTTTCCTGTCTGTTTTCTCTCCTTCCTCTTTCTTCTTTATGTCTCAACCACCCAGATTTCAATTTCTTACCACTATCTCTTATGATTCTAGTAGTTGCTTTGTCTCTGATTTTCCTGATACCTTATTTCTGATTATCTCTCTGAAATGTAGTTATTAGTCTGACAAAAAAAGCTACCTTTATCTGGCCACATTTGATTTATTTTTTCTCCTCCGTTGCACTAGATGTGAGCTTGTCTGAAACAGATTCTGTCATCTCTGAATACTTGTTTCTGAATTACTGTATTCAGAATAACTAAGAAATCCTGCTTCATAGTGCAGCAGATTCCAAAGACAAGCATGTATTCTACTGTCTGTTCAGTGCAATGCAGTGCAGTCTTTCACTTTTTGACCTCCTGCATTCTTGTTTCTTGCATTGCCTCACATCAGGTATCTGCTTCCTGTGTATGTTACCTCTTCATTTGCAATCTTCTAACTGGCCAAAGAGGATAATCTTAAACCACCTGTCTTCCTTAATTTAGATAACGTCTTAAAAACTAAATTTTTTTCATCACATTCTTCAACTGTCCTTCTTATAACTCTTATTTTTCTCATGTGGTCTCACTGACTGGCTACAGTCCGGAGTTTCCATTGAACTAGTATTTGAAGTCAGCAATTTATTTTGGTTTGCCAGCCTGATAGATAAAGAAACTGTGTGTCTAGCAAGACTAATTTTCTTAATGACATTGTTGCACGGGATCATTTCTGAAAACTCTGTTTCTTAGTGATTCCTTCAGTGTAATTGTCTAGGAAATTTCCTAGATAAGACAACAGAGTCTACCTTAGCAACTTATTTTATCATATATAGTTAACTTTTCTCTCTGTGGAAGACTGGTCTTTGTGTGACTGTAGGCTTAATGTGTTGAGGCTGTGGAAGGGTAATTTAATTCTGTGAGTCCTTTCCAAATCAACTGGATCAGCGTCCTTAATGAATTTAAAGTTGTCTACTTTTTATGAACCTCTGTTGCAAGGTCATTGGAACTCTGTTCATCAATCCCCTGTTCCTGACTGGAAAATTTTTGAGAGTTATCCTTTTACCTGCCAGTTCTTATCTTCAACCAGTTTTTTAACTTTCAGTTGACCAGCATTGCTGGTCAAACAAGAACAAACCAACCCACCAAACCCAAAGAAACAAATGAGATTCTCATACGTGGTGTTGTGAACTCTGAACAAGTGGAGGCAAGTGGGTTTGGAATTATTTCTTTGGGGTTTTTTTGTCTGTTGTTTTGTGTTTTTTTTCTTTTTTTAAAAATTACTTAGCAGATGTTTCCTCCTAATTGATATTATTTTACTTGACCTTGGGCAGAAGATTTGCTGGACAGCTATTTGGTTTTTACAGAAATTGATTTACTGCTCAGATAAGTGTTCTTCATCCAGAACCTTTTGAAGAGAACTTCGGTCAGATGGTTGCTAGGTTACTTATGCAATACTGTCCCTTTGTTGGAAACTTTCTTAAGGAAATGCTTTTCTTTTTTGTTTTGGTGGGTATTTTATTTTATTTTTGTTTGTTTCTATCTTCCTTTTCACTTCTTAAGGACTTCTTTCTTCTACAGGTATTACGTGCAGATGCCTGAGTTACCGTGTCTTCCTATACTGATGGGAAATACTTTTCCCCAGGTTTGATGGTTACATTTTCTGGGTTTTGTTTTTGGTTTTCCTTTTTGTTTTTTTGTCTCCTAACTAAAATTCCAGCTTCTTTTAGCAAAATGTCATCCTTGTCATTGTCTTGCCCAAGCAAGGCCATACTCTGCATTTCTGAGAAGCACTTCTCGATCTGTTGGTTTTAGACTGGGTGTCATCTGTTTAGGAGAGTCTTGTTTTCTGAGGCTGTTGTCTTATTTTTGTCATTGATGGGAAGCTTCTTTAATTTTTGCTATTTGGACTGCTTCCAGTTTGGATACTGCCAACTTCCTGATGCGAGAGGACTGTGTTGCTTTTTAGCCAGCTCTCCTCAGTCAAGTTAGTTCTTAGCCAGCTCTTTCTGCCTTCTTCTTACGTCGTGATCTTCCAGCTACAGCAAATGTTATCTGGCTTCTGTATGCTTTTCCAACAAGTCAAGTTTATTTGGTTTGTACTCTGAGCCATCATTGTTGTCTCTAGGGAGATTTTTGGAAGGTTACACGAACTTCAGTCCCAGTGGACTTGACAGAAAATGTACCCTTGAGATATTGACATGTTCTGTCCCATTTAGTGTTTTTAAAATACCCTGCTTTGGGGAGGTATATTGTTTGTTTTCTCCCCAGGGACTAGTGGGACGTGTTAATCTTTTCCCTGAATCTACAGCACTGCATACTCTGTAGTGTGAATGTGTTCTGTTATGTTAAAAATTAATGAAAATCTCAACGTCTAAACCTTCTTAGTAATTATTGTCTGAATAAAATTTCCACATATTTATCTGAATAAAGGAGAAGAAAATTTATTGCATTTGCAGAAAGACTTTATTATTGCAAAACTTTATTATATTTTCTCTTTATAAAATTCTATTTAGAAGTTTGATAGATGACACATTTTTCCTTCAGATTATTTGAAGAATTATATGAAGATCATGGAGACACACTTTCTCTGCAATATGGAGGGTCTCAGCTTGTCCACAGAGTAAAAACATACAGAAAGATAGCTCCATGGACTCAGCATTCCAAAGATATTATGCAAACACTCTCAAGATATTACAGTAATGCTTTCTCAGGTAAATTTAATTTTAAGTGCATTCTTTTAAGGCATTATTTTCAAAGTATCTTACTTGTGATGTTTCAATAATCTATACTATGATCTTATGACACAGAGCCTCTATATTAAAATTTCCAAATAATTCAGTAACATCTGATGGATATCAAATAGGTATTCTGATTTGATGAAATATTTATTTATCCTGTGTTATAACATGCAGCCTTATTTGTTAAAAGTTAGTGACTTGATATAAGGATTATTTAGAAAATGTACAAATATAGCGCTGAATGTGTCAGTGGCATTTGTAGATCAGTAGAGAAGCAGGTAGCTTTTACAGAGCTGTTAAAATGTTGGACAGAATGTTTTCAGCAAATAGAAGGAAAATTGGTAAATCTAAACATAAGTAGAAGGCTCCATGTGTAGTATTTCTTGTGATGTTTCTGGAGGCTTAAAACCAAAAATAAGCTGTAATGCATGTATTATTTTGTATGAATAGGAGCTACAAACTTTAAATCTGTGGTAGAAAAGACAAAATTAAATTCAAAAATCAAGGTCCACCGAGTAAATAAGCTGGTTTTTTCAGTTAAATAAGTTGTAAAACATTAACTTACTCCATTACTAGCTTGTATCACTCGTCATTGGAACACTGATAGTATTCTACCTTCTTTTGAGAAATACTGCTAAGGAGAAACCTCTTTTAAAAATGCTGAGCCATACCTTTTGCAAAATAACAAAACAAAACAAGAAAAGTTAGTGTTTTTAGAAGCCATGAAAAAGGTCTAAAAGATTGATCAAAGGACAGTGTAAGACATGTCAAAAGGGAAAATATTGAGTGCTACTGTGTTATAAATACTGTCAGTCCTCTATTACTCTTTTTCACAAAAGCTGCATAGCCAGGGATGGAAGTACTTTTTTTTCCTCTTCCTAGTAGGCTGCAATTATTAGACTATGTGAACTTTAAAACAATAAGTTGAACAAAGGCTAGAAGTACTTTAGTAATCTCTGATTTTTTTGGCTGAAATTATTGCTTCTGTATATGTAACATAATGTGAGAGCTCACCATTCGGAGTACTTTTCTGAATATAAGTCATGTAATTTGTGTATCATATTTGCCTGAGAAATGCAGAGCTTGTTTATTTCAGTGATATGGCCTCTTACTGTTTGCATTGGCAATAAGATATGAATTCATCAATTGTTATGAGCAAAAGGTAGCACACTTGCAGTGTCACCTGTCACGATACATAGAAGATGGAACAAATCTCTGAAGCTGTTCACCTTTATGCCAGTCACTGAAGTAGTTAGATGTAAGCTGAATTCTAACATTTTTCTTTAATTTGTAATTGTCAGAGAAATTAGGAAATAGTGTTCCAAATAATATTCTTCTAGCTTTTATGCCTTTTAGAAAGTAATGTGATGTCATAAACTTCAGTGTTAAGAGTTGCAACATGCATAAACTTCTGAAATCTGGAACAATCTATTTATCCACAAACAGGACTCAACACAGAAAACTACCTTGTAGTGCTGGAAGAAAGTAAACTTAATTACCATAACCTTTTAGTCATGGGACATTACAGTCCCATATGTGCTGAATCTCTCATGATTTAGTAATTTGTCATGTGGTGCAGTTGCAAACTCAAATTGAGAGCAGTAAATTATTTTAAGCTAATTCAATTAACTGGCCCTTTCAATTCCTAATTTCTCAAATGGTCTTAAATATGTGCTAGTATACACGTACATTACAGTATCTTTTGAAAAATCAGTGCAGTCTTTCTACTTGCTTGCATATAATTATAGCATTCAGTGCTAGCAATGAAGGGAGAAAACCTGTTTGTCCTTTTACATTCCCTAGTGCACTGACATGTTCTCTTTTTTTATTGTCTAGATAAGAAAATTGATCTGAAAAGCTGAGTATTCTCTTTTCTTGGGCTAGTATTTCAAAGCAAGACAAAAGCTTTCACTGTTCCTGTTCAAAATTAAGTGATTAAATTGTTCAACCATTAATGTAATGCAGTGGGAGGATTATGACCTTTCAAGTTCACTATCACACATACATTTGTGCCAGCTTGAAGACTTATGCACAAAGAATCTTTAATATTATGGGGTTTTACCTACTTTTAAATTATAAGTTGAGAAGTAAGATGGTAGAAAGACATTGTCCTGTAATTCTGTTAAGTTTAAAACACAACTCCATAATTGAAACATTAAATGCAGAGGAAAGTTTGAGTCCTTCAGCAATGTAACATTTACCAGCAGTCATTTTTTGCTATGAAAGAAAGGTAAGATTGCTTTAATGAACTGCTGCTATACACCATTTCAGACAATGAATTAATTAATTCAATCGATATGAGTTTAAATTCAACCTGGTTTTCACACAACAAATTTCATTTAGATTTATTTCATTTTAGCATCTGTCATATAACTAGTGAGATGGTTTGTGAACTGTATTACCTTGTTTCAGTCTAATTATTTTACAATTTCAGTATACCTTCTGCTCCTGGCAGATGAAACAGTAAAATGAACGAAGGAAGCTCATCTATCCTTTTGGCTTTCAGAAATTACCACAAGTGTTGACCTGTTTGCTCCTGTTAATTAATTTTGTCTTTAAGGCTCCTCCAGTTTCTACACTTAGAGAGCTTTCTTAAGGGTTTGTTCAGCACTTTCTTTAAGCCACACACTAAATATCTTATCAGGAAGAAAAAATACACTTTACTGCTTGTGACATTTACTTTCTTTTTAATTCTTAATATTCTCAACAAGGTTGTTTTGGTTGGGGGGGTTCAGACCTTTTTACTGAGTTTTCTTTCTGCACAACTTTCTTACTGTATTCTTGGCCTTCCTCATTCTCTCCTTATGTCTTGGTTAAATTGTGACACTGTTTTGCAGAAACAATACAGCCTGCAAACTATAAGGACCTACATATGCTTTTGAGTATTACTGTGTAGAAGAGTTTATCCTCTTAAGAAAAATGGGAAGGTGAGGAGCAATAAAGAAAGAAAAATAAGTGTCTTCTTGGAACAGTGCTCTGGAGACAATAAATGTATCTGGAGGGAATATGAGTGGATAGAAAAGGAATAAAAGGCCCAAATCCAGATGAAGGGTCCTCTAAATAGTGAAGAAAGCTAAGCAACATCAGGAGGTTCCCCTTTCTTTCCCTTTTCCTGATGTCTTACCCTCTTACATCATGTGACTGTTTATAATCCTATTGTCATCACATTTCTACACAGCACTTAATTTGTCAGCTGCTTTTGTGTTTGTAAAAAATGCTTTTTGTTGCACAGAGGGAAGAGATGTTTGAATTCTGAGGAAAAAGAGGTATTGACTGAAACCTGGGTGGTAGCCAGGAATCAACTTTCTTCTGTCACACCACTGTTTTGTGGACTCTGCCTATTTTTTTACCTGCTTTCTGGTGTACTGAGACTTTATGTTTTTGATGGAGTGTATTGGTAAAGGAACACTCAACTCTCATAGTACTCTTTTTGAAATGTGGAGAAAACTGAAGGAGTAACCCTATCTATTGAACTAGTCTGAACTATTCCTTGTCTGATGATCACTGACATGCAAATAAGAGTGAAGAGCTTTCCACATGCACAAACAGAGCACAATTCTCCACACGTTCCCCCATACCTGAAGATCCTTTGAGTACAAGCCTTCTTCTGCCCTTATGACTCTGCTTGCAAAGTTGTCTTTATACAGTTCACCATCCCTGAGCCCTCATTTGACTCTAGTGTTTCTTCATATCTATTGTAACTCATCCTGTCTGCGGGTAGGCAGGAAGAGGGATTTCAAAGAAATAAATGAATGATATTCCTTACCATGCTTCATCTACAGTGGTACGTGCTACTGGATTTTAGCACCTGCCTTATTTTATTTGGTGGTGCTCAAAAGATGACAAGAGAAATTAATAATTTAAAACAACAGGAAAAAAGTCCAAATTACTAAAAGGTGTTTGTGAATTTTAATCATTTTACTGACTATGTTTTGGCTAGAAAACCCCAAAGAATTCATAATTTTTGTGTTTTGTCGTAAACTTGTATTGTATGGATACCATTTAATTTCATTAAATCATTCTTCAGTTATTTAGGTTGCAGTAAGTTCAGCACAATGTGTCAGATTTCCTGAAACATGCATAAATACATGCACATGGTTCATGCATACACTAATATACAGAGGTGGGAGATGGAGCTGCAGCATGAGGTCTTACTTCTGCAAAACCTTGGCTCCTGGGAGAGAAGCCAAGGAAGGAGGCAGTGCTGCCACCAGCCCCACATGCACACTGCAGTGTGGCAGAAAGTCTGGTCTAAATGAGATTCCATTTATGTTGCTTGAAGCCCAGAGGTCACAGGGGCTTCTCTGTATACACAGAGTGTATACACACTCTGAGGACCAATGTCTGAATGGGCTTGAGCTCTGCAATGTTCCTGGTGTTAATCGTACCTCTTGTCTAACAGATGCAGACAGGCAAGATTCTATCAATCTCTTTCTGGGAGTATTCAAGCCTTCAGAAGGAAAACCACATCTCTGGGAACTTCCCACTGATTTTTATCTGCATCACAAGAACACCCTCAGTCCATCACAGACCAGGCAAAGGTATTTTGCTGTTCTGTTTTTTGTTTTGTTTGATATTGCTCTAATAAATTTTAAAAGACATCTGTTGTTAATCAAGTAATTTAGTCAACCTGTCAAAAACTTGCTTACTGTTTTTTAAGTTTTTACAATAGCTTAGAAAAAAACCTTCAAGAGATTACAAAAAAATGTTGAATGTTAGTGTTTTGAAGGATCTTCTTTAATGTGTTCTTTTGCTATTGCACTGGAAAAAGAAGTTTAATTTCATATGAATTTCTATCCTGTAGTGCAAAATGCTTCACTAATTTACTGAAGTACAGTTACTACACTTTCATTAAGCAATATTCAGGTGCGTTCTTGATTTTCAGATTTATTAATTGTTGAATTTGAGATTAGGTGATAAGGATAGCATTTGTTTATTTTTCTGTGTACTGCACTTAGTTTGCAGCTGTGCATACCAAGAACCCCATGATTTTCTACCTTCCTTTCAGCCATGTCTAGCCTGTTTTGAAGACTACTTTTCTTTATTTGCATTCCACTGTAGTTGCGTGGTAATATACGGAAGTAATAAAGTATAAAAATTTTAAAGTAGTTTGAGTGCTTCACAATGTGAAATTATTTTGTTGAGGATTATAAGTACTGTGCATTAAGAAAAATCCATTTTAACAAAAAGGACAGCACTAGACTTTCAACTAAATAATCTCTTGAGAATTTTGACAGTTTTATCTTTGTTCATGCCATGAGTCTTAAAGCTCCTTATTACAAAGAGCTGATCTGAATATCTGCATTTAGATTTTTGTCTGGGGAAAATTGCAAGTGTTTAAACAGTGCAATCAATCCCTGTTGGCTGCTTATTCCATTAACCCGTCACGGCAGCTGGCATATGATGTGGCTGTTCCTAAATTTCAGTCCTTTTGTATTGGCTCCTGAGGCTTCTCATGATGATAGCTCATATGAGCCGTACAACCAAGTGCTATTTCAGGCATACATGAAACATGCAATATTAATTTTCTTGCCCACTGGTTCTGAACATTATTGTGTGTCAAAAATTATTTCTGTTGATACATCGCAAATGTGAGAATGTTCTGGTCTCCGTTTTATCTGTTCTCTGTTAAACAGCTGTCTCTTATTTGTCACAGATACTGTTCTCAAATGAGGTGGAATATTAAAAAAAATTATTGATACTCTTTGGTTACTTGTTAATTAGTTTTACCTTTCACTCTGGCAGAATTTCTTCTGAGCAGTTACAGTATAAAACAAAGATGTTTCCTCCTATGAACAAAATGATACCTCCGTGTAATAACTAGGTGAAATAAATAGGTGAAAAAAACTCTTCTAAGTAATATTTTGTTTCTACTAAACTATTGGACATGTACTTCATGTAACTTCTTCCTGCTTGTATGCGCAGTCTCTGTTTTGGATTCCTTGGGCACAGCAGCAAAAGAAATAATGAAAACTCATAATGATATCAAGGATATAGAAAGAGAGGGAAGATGATGTTTCCTGTCATTGAAACTTCTTTTGACTATCTGTGCTTTTTCTATATTGTATTTACCTCTCCATTAAAAAGAAGAGATTTAATAATGAGCTTCATATATTACTTTTATATAATTTGTGACTCACGTGAGAGCACACTGAATATCGAAAAGGAGACTTTGTGTTGCCGTGTTACTTATCGTTTATGCGGGCAGCAGAACCGGGTATGTCTGCATAGCTTCTGAAGGTACCAGAGAAAATAACTTGCTTAGCATGGCCTGATACAGGACTTGGAGGAGAGGCAGGACCATTCCTTTCTGTCTAGGACACACACAGTTCTTGGAACTGAAGTGTGTTTCCCTGCCTGTTCTTACTGTCTGCTTAATCTCACTAACAAGTCTATCTCTGGGTATGGGAATATATCCATTGTGTTTGATCCAGATGGCTACATTGACATGAGTAGGAGATAACCACATTAATACTCTGACTACAGCCTTCACAGTATTGTGAATGCATGCATATTTGAAATAAAAATCAGTGAAGACAATTGTCTTTTCATTCCATATAATGAAATAGAAGAATCTATCAGAATAATTTAGAGAAGAAATTAAAGTATATTTGAGAAGAGATAATAAAAATGTGTAAACGTGAATGAAAGATAAAACATGCTTTATTTCATGAATGTTCCTTGACTTCCTTTGTTGTTTTACAGAAATCCTGTATAAGCTTCCAGCAGGGCTTGAATTTTGCTGTTAGATATACCAACATACAGTTCTCAGATGTAGGACAGCTGTTACATCAAAATGTATTTCTATGTGTAGAAATCAGGTGTTTTGACCATCATCTGATTTTATTATCATTGACCTTCATTTCTTCATACACTTTTTCTAAATTTTAGGATCTGAATAACAAGTGGGAGGAAATGCCTCTTTTCCCCCTCCCCAAAGACCAGAACAAAAGAAATACATAAATACCTTCTATATGTACTAAGACTTTAATTTTCAGTACTGTAGGGGTAGGCACCTGATATGTATTTCTTTAATGGAACAAAACTACTGTTCCCTCCATACCTGTGCAGAGCTTCATGTGTTTAAATTTCCTAACCTGAGAGCAAAGTAATCGAATAAGGGCCTGTTGAAATCCTCCATCCAAGGATAATTCTTTACTTTTTTTCATGCTTGAATTTTAAAACTGCATTTGCTGAAGTGACACTGTATGGATGGGTAAATGTTATGTGCAAATGTTTAGACTGGATACAAGATTAAATCTTCTGTATCAACCATCTTTCTGTTTTTCCTGTAGCTATACTTACTGGTGGACCGCAGATGTGCTAAAGCATTTACCTCTTCCTTTTGATGAAGGTAGGAACTGTATTTTCTCCTTGCCTTGCAAGAGTATCTTGAAAAAGAACTTTTAATTACTAATGATTTTTAACTGTATTGGATCCCAAATCTGAAAAAAAAACAGAACTTTCCAAATAATGATTGCTAAATACTTTTTTATCTTTTCCTCCTAATGAGACATGATTTTCCAACTGCAGGTTGCAAGAACTACCTAATTGGTTAAAACTTGACCTCCGTCTGTTTATGAGCCAGGGCACACTTGATTCTTTTTTTCTTTTTGCTTCCATACTAACATATATTTATAGTCTATGCTGGTGGTTACATTCCTGTTGCAGATGACATGGTAGAGCTAGTATGTCTTAGTTCTCTGGGGTACTGTGAAGCATCTTTTATTAGGAACTGTCATCATGAAGGGAAATCAAATTATGATGTTTGATAATGTATATTTATTGAAGATGTGCAATGCATCTTCTTCATGTCATATTTTCTTGTCTCAGGGGGTATATGACTGTAGAAAAAAATGCCTGGTAGGGTGGCTAGGTGAGCAGGCTTTTTTAGATTTTTGCAAGAGTCAGTAATGGTTTGTAAAAATATTATTTTTTTTCTTGCCAGTGACATGTGCTGAAAACAGACGCAAATTGACAGTGAAGAAGTTCCACAAATATGAAGAGGAAGTTGATATCCACAATGAGTTTTTTAGGCCATATGAGTTGAGCAGTTTTGATGAGACCTTCTGCTTGGCAATGACCAATTCTACACGGTATATTAGGATGTTTTGTGGCTCTAAATCCTTGACTAGAAGTTGATTTGGTGTGAATTAAACATGCATTTGATTTTTTTTGGTTAAATATGTGTAACTTCAAATTTAGCAAAGTTCTCGAAACTAAGTCACAGTACTACATGGAAATGTTACTCTAAAAAAAGTCTGTTAAAATAGTGCTTAAATTTCCAATTATTTTCCATTATGGAGTGTCTGATGTTTGAGCACTTGAAGGCTGACAAATTAACTTTTCTCTGTGGACTCTGATCACAGACCCTACCTTCAACACAATTGTTTTCTAGTTGTTCTGCTCTCATTTTACAGTCGTTTTCTTCAGTTCATCTGGTTCTCACAGCTGGCCAGATATTTTTGGGGTTTTTTGTTGTCAGCAATCAGCTGGATATTCTGAGAATAATCTGAATCATGCTTTAGCTAAAGACTTCTAGGGAGATTATGTTTCATGTACCTTTTTGACCCTATTTGAGTGCTGGCAGCATTTTGAAAACAATATATGAAGCCCTGAGTTACAGGGCTTCTTCAGCACAGGAATGAAGCACATTGTTTTAGCATCTTTGGCAAGTGGTGCTATTTGCAGCTGTTTTATGGGACTAAATAATGCAACTGAAAGCTTTTTAAATACCTAATATACGTAACTTGCAAAGATGAAGTTAGAACTTGATATCTCTTTTTATAAGGATTTTTTTTAAATCAAAGATAGATGTTAGAGGTTGTTCTTCCAGAAAACTTAAAAATTTTATGTGTTGAACTTTGCTCATGAACAGTTTTGCCTTACTATTTTGGCAGAGATTTTATGCCTAAGAATGTGGGAATTGATCCCAGTCCATTTACTGTTCGTAAACCTGATGAAACTGGAAAATCCGTGTTAGGGTAAGTGTGAAATGGGAAATTTTGTTTTGATTTAATAGTAATGAAATTTTAAAGAAAATATATAAACTCTGTGTGTGTCTCTGTGTAACACATTCTGTGTTACATGGGAAATAATTCATTGGTGTTATACACCAATGTGTAATTGTACACTTTGAAAATCACGTCTAATTTGAGATTTTTATTTGACACTAGGAATTCTTAATTCAGACTTGTTTAATATTTTCTGTTTTCTCATATTCCTGTAAGTGAAGTTCATGAGAAAATTTTTATTTATAATATACAGAAGTTATTAAAATTTGATCATCACTTCATATTGGCGGCAACTTCTTTCTCTATTGGAGATGACAGGAATGCGCATATTCTTCTTGTCTTTAGGAATTATAATTTTTTCATAAATAGAACATATCCTGAAACAGCAATAAATGCCAATTTCAGTATAGTTTTTTTATTAAAAGGGTTATTAAAATATTTACAGGTAAAATTATATAAAACAGTTCAGCAGCAGTTTTGGGGACAAATGAATGCTTCATTTAGCTGCTTTTGCATCCTGGACTTGCTTTGTTACTCTGTTTATTCCATTGCTGTGTTTGATCTGCTGTATCACACAAGGGCTATGTGGACTCTTCCTGAATTCATTCTGTCTTTGGTACCTGATATGAAGGAAACCTTTTGTCAGTAATGAACTATCCCTGTGCAGTCATAACATTATAAGTTCCTCTGGAAACTCGCTGTTCGGTTGAACACTAGGACATTTGACTGTCTCATGTTGTGCTCTGATCTCATTGCCAATAAATGTTGAAAGTAGACTATGCTTATCATTAGTAGAACCTAATTTCATGCTACCGATGTTCCCTGGGAATAAACAGGAAGACTATTCAATTGTTGTACAGTTTATCTCTGCTAAGAATTGTGAGTTTATGAGTACTTTGAGGAGCAGCTTTATTCTTCCGCTTTGGTATAATGTCAGATTTTGGACTAATTTGTCTTCAGATATTACATTAAATACTTGACTGTTTTACCTTTTTATCAGGCACTTTGCCTTAATGTCTCTGCTGTGATTTTTAGGGATTGTTACAACACAGAGAATCATCTCAGTTAAAGCCACATTCCCGGACTCCCTAGTATTACTCATAAAGCTTGCTCTGCATTGGCTGTATAGTAGGGTAAAAGGTGGCTTCACTCTTCTGCCTTACCCATATTTAACCTTTGGTAGAGGTGGTACCTTTGCCTTGCACATTTGTCATCATCTTTTGATCTATGACATTTCTGAAGGGTTTGTTTATCTCTTCTTGTCCGTAAGTGTTCTGGTCCCTAGGACAATTAGATCTTGGCCTCTTCTGAATACGTGCTGGGAGTGGGGTGGGGATAACACTGCGTGGCACTAGAACAGGCTCCCCAGGGTAGTGTCACAGCACCAAGCCTGCCTAAATTCAAGAAGTGTTTGAATAATGCTCTCAGGCACATGGTGTGACTCTTGGGGTGTCCTGCACAGGGCCAGGAATTGGACTTGATGATCCTGATGGGTCCCTTCCAACTCGGCATATTCTGTGATTCTATGAACACTGTTACCAGTGTTTGGCTACTTGCTCCGTTCTTCAGCTTTCAGAAAGGACTACTTTTCTTGTGACCTTCACATCAGTTAGAAAAGTAGGGAAGATAACCTTAATTTTCTCTAAAAAGAATGCTTATGTCTTCATAACTTTCTGTAAACTTCAATCTAACAAAATGTCAGGTTCTGCTTAGTCAGAAATTAAACTTGCTGTGGTAAGTTCCTGTGTAAGAATTCTTGGGGGTGGGGTATGCTGTCAGACCTCCTTTAGGAGGACTCTCCTGCTTGCTTATACATGTTCCTTGAGCATATAATGTTTAGCTAATTCAGTACAGGGGTAAACTGCTGTATGAGTTTGACATCTTTGTAACAGTCATAATGTGCTCCTTTAGAGCTCAAGTGATGCTCATGAGAACACTAGACCTGCAACTAGCATTTGCACCACACTGTATGCCGTTTTCATAGCCTCTTAGCATGCTCCTGTCTTCCTTTGGAGTTGTCAAGCACAGTGTCAATGACATGTGGACAGCCATTGCAGCAAGAAGGAGAGGTTTCTTTCCTGTTTCCAGGGATTTGTCTATAAACTGTCTATTTGTTAGTTAATATCTATTCATTAACTGCCTTCCCTGAAAGATTGTGAGAGTGTCTGAGAGGAAAGTGCAACCACATACCCTTCTATGGCCAGTAGGAAAGGATGCAAAGGATGTAGTATAATTTCTGATGGGTAATGTATACCTTTCAGAGCGTATACTGTTAAACACAGTGTTAGCCTACTTTTGTTTAAACGCTGCCTCTTGAAGTCCTTGTACAAGTAAGGCACCTTTTATATTGACTGGAATTTCTGGAGTGAGAAATACTGCATAAAGAAATGTTACTGATTAAAGAAATAAATTGAGGGGAGAGGTATAGAAAAGAAAGGAAAAAAGTGACATTATCATTAGGATTTGGGACCAAGATTAAGAAAGCTACTGGAGTGGATATTATGGATATTCCTGGATCAAAACCGAAGATATTATGTCTCAATTAATTTTTATTCCTTTTTATTTATTCAGTTGGGGGGAGGGATTTTAGTAATGAATCAGAGGATTGGTGGAGAAAAGCTGACATAATCCTTTGGACTCTCTTTAAATGACCCAGAATAAAAAGAAATTGAAGAAAAGAAATCAATTGGGGATTTCAAAAGATGAGCAACAGCTTATTCCAGAGGATAGAATTTATTTCCCCAGAAAGACTGTAACCAAGATTAGGAATTTAAAGTATTCATTGTTAATGTCTTGCTGATTTCATACATACACACTGCCTTTCCTAATAGGAACAAAAATAATAGAGAAGAAACTGTACTGCAGCGCAAAACAGCTGCTAGTGCTCCTCCTCCCCCAAGTGAGGAAGCAGTCTCAAGTAGTTCTGAAGATGATTCTGGGACAGATAAAGAAGATGAGGGTGCTGTTTCTCAACGTTCAACTCCGGTAAAGGTGACTGATACAGGAGACAATACAAAAATCACAGAGGTAAGAAATTACTGTGATAGGCAAGAAGGCTTAAAAATTCACATTTCCTTAGGGAAAAAACAGTAAACATTATAGAACAGTCAAAAGTAAAGCTCTGAGGCATTTAGTGAAAAAGGTCTCCAAGGTAATTTTTGTGTGTAGATATTACACAACTGCTTATAAACCTTCTCTGTTCTTCTTGTTGTGTGTTAGTGAAACACAAAAGAAAATAGCACTAAAAGAAAAGAAATCTACGGTATTTGAAAGGTATTCAGGTCATTACATAAAGCATAAAATACATTTGTGTTAATTCAGAGCAATAGTATACTTCTGATTATTGTTACTTACCATTCTCTGGCACACATCCAGATGGTCTTGGAGCACGCAAATAGGATTCCTTTTCTTCAGGAATGTACTTGATCTAACTACCCAATCAACATTTAGTCCATGGGAGCTAATTTGGAGCAAATACCCTGAAAGACTTGTAGTATGGACCTGAGATCTGAGCACCACATCTTTGAATTACAAAGCAATTCCTTTTGGATGATGCCACTTGCTCAGGTCAACATAACTGTAAATTAATGATCAATCTGTATAAATTTCAACCAGATTTATGTGAACACTTTTAAATTACTGTTTCATAATTATATGGTCTGGCATTTAAAAAAAATTAAACTAACTCCAAAAATGTACATGATAATGTTATCTCATTGGTCCTATGATATTACTCCTACTCAAGTTGAAGATATTAGCAGTGAATAAAATAGTGAAATAAGTTGCAGAAGCACAGTGAAATGGAAAGAATGTGTATTCTCAGTTGTGGGCTATTAATCTTTTTTTACTAATGTAACTCCACTTTCTTGGAATCCCTTGGGTACTAATTTAATGAAAATATTGAGTTGTATGAAGTATTATGGAAATACCTATTTTATTAATTCATGTAATCATTCTTCAAATTCTTTCTTATACCAGTGAAACTGTCTTAGCAAAAGGATATGCTAATGGAGACTACAGAAATTTGGAAAATACTTACATTGTCTGAGAGGAGGGTTGATTTTTTTTTTTAGTCACAACTAATTTAAATGGTTAGAGTGTTGTGCTTGTACATGTTACCACTTTTGAAGAAAATTGAGTATTTATGATCTTAGTCAATATAAAATGTAGTGCCTGATAGGCAACAGACAATAAATCTGTTGGTTTTGGTTTGGTTTTTTTTCTACCACCATACAGATTTTCATTCTGTTCAGTCCTTAGCCTAGGATTTGTGTTCTCAGATAGTAGATTTTCAGCCTTCTGTTCAACAGTGCCTTCTTCCTAATCATAACGAAGCACTTTCAATAAAATAACTGAATTTATGTGGTATTCATTTTGGACAATTTGGATTAAGCCAATACAAGTGCATTTTTCTGTTTATGCAAGATATTTTATCTGAAAGTTTTCCATTATCTCTGAATAATAGAGTACCTGTTGTCCAGCAAATCAGATTTATAGATTTTTTTTAAACAGAAATCCAAGCTTAAATTTTACTCTTGATTCCTAGTATTGCACAATTTATCTCATGTCATTTTTCCCCTCTGTTTTGAACACACTTCAACACTCATACCTAAGGTAACTTTTTTAGATTTCTAAGATACTTAAATGAAAAATGTATGTAAACACAAAATATGATTTAAAATATTATCGAATGTCAATGGCTTTCAATTCAGTGAGTTATTTTGATTTTTTTAATAATGCATATGAAGAAATATATTCCAATTTATTAGCACCTTTTCATGCACTGAATTTTAGTCACAATTTGCATTGTTAATTCATGCTATTCCTTGTTATTTGGAGAACCCAAATAGCTAGTTCCTATCCTCGTCTCTGAGAAGTTATTAAAAAAACACTTTTATACTTCTGGTCAGCCCATATCTTTCTGGAGTTCTTTGACTTTGGATCTTTTTGAACTAAAAGAAAACTGTCTTTATAGTTGACTTGCAGACATTTGTGTCTTGTCAGTAAACCCCCTCAGTTTAGCACTGAATCCTTAGACAAAGTGCAGTATTGAAGGTGCGTTGGTTCCTTGTTATAGTTGACTGACATGATTGCGTAATGTATTAAATAAAAATAGTTTTGTTCAACCTGAGGTTTGTAATTATTTCAGAATTGACAGCAGGAACTGTGAAAGCAAATGTGGGAGCGTGTTCTGAACAAATATGATTTATTCTATATTAAGTTTCAACACAGAACATAATTTAATAACTACATCATTACGTTCTAGGAATATAATTTATTCTCCTAATATGTTGTTTTATCTGATGTTATCTTTAAAGAATTCTTTCTGTGTTGAATAATGGTTTTAATATAAAAATATGCAGCAGCTAAGATTAATATTTATATAAGAAACTTATTTGGTTTTGTGTGCTTTTGAAATTATTTTTAAGTTTAGAAAGAGTTCTGTGCTTAAAACCAAACTTCTTTGGATGTTGTTATGGTATTCTCAGTTTGAATCTTTCTTCTTATGTTCCAGAATGTAGTGCAATCAACAAAAGATGTGTATGGAATCAATCTTTCAGATATTCCTTCAGAAGATGATCTCGCAATATATACCAGGTGAGATAAATTTCCAGTAGTAATCAGTAAAAAATAATTTGAGGCAGTTAAATGCAGTTTTTCAAAGTGCTGCCTTTGATCAAACTTATGTAACTTATAAATTTTAGAGATATTTGGATATATATACTATTCTCTTTTTAAAATCAAACTGTTTTCGGATGTCCTTGTCAACTCTGATTTCAGTAGAAGTTAAATAAATTCCATAGGAGTGGTCCCATGATTGTAAGCTTTGTAGTCTGTGGGTTTTGCATTTTTCAAATGTTGAATTACAGTAATTCAAATCAGTCATAAGTGAAATAGCTTATTCTGTAAAAATGCATACAAAACAATAGAAGTTTTCCTTTTTTTAACATAATGTCTTATTCATAGAGATGTGTTAACTGTTACCTTTTACTCAAATTTAAATAGTTGTGTGACTTTTGGAAGGAAATAATCTGTGACTTTTGAAGGAAAATTACTTTTCTGAATAATATTCAGCTTTTTTTCTTGAAACATCTTGGTCTTCTGAGTTTGAAGTAACTTAGACTGTTCTCCTCTAGAAAACAGTTGTCACATTCCTACAGGAGCCATGAACTATCTGCTCCCCAAGAGCAATCAGCAGATTGATTTTCTGAATTGCCATAACCTCATACAGAGCACTGGCTACATGTCGCTCTTGTTAAAAACTGTGTAGTTACACTGTTGTTCTCAAATACTCTCCTCAATATCACAGAATAATACTAAGGCCAAAAAGAAACTGGTTCAAATTTTCGTTTTTTCTTAAACCAGAAAATTAATTTGAACATTTTGGTTTTTTTTTTAACTTGAACCAAAATTGAACTAGAATAATATAAGTTACGGATGAACTAGAGCTGAGCCAAAAAGTCATTTACTCTATTCCCTGGATAGATCAGTTGGAGAAATTTAGATACAAATTGAACACCCTCTTAGTTCCTAAAGTCTTGTAACACTGTTGTCAAGAGAGCAGTTGCTTATGCAAGACATCAGGAGGGCAAATCAATGGCATTTGCTTATTAAACTAATGTTTCAAACATCTGCTTAGAATGTAGAATTAATGATGTTTGAGAAAAGAGATAGATATAAGAAACCTACACATCATCTCGGAAAAACACTGTACATATGTTGAAGTGAATACTTGTGAAACATGTTGAAATGGCCTTATGTGCACTTCTGTTTATTTTCTAATGTGTAATAGCAGGGGCTACCTTATTGTATTTGAAACATTTTCAGTTTTTGAGGGGAATTTTAATTCACTATGCTGTCTTCTGATTTGGTGATATGTGATGTTTCATCCTGACTTAGTTCGTTAATCCACTGAAATATTTTTTTTCTTTTTATTTAAAAGTCTTTTTGTGTTAATTTTTCTTTAGGTGTAGCTACTTCTCTTGCAGTCTTTAGTTCTTTGAAATTCCCATTTCAACCTATTTCCTAAATCCTGAATCATTTGAAGATAGAACACTTGAGTAGGGCTGAAGAAGATGTTTCTCATTATCTCTAAAATTTTTAACTTCACCTATGCCTCTAACTTTAGTTTTTTATTTTAACCACTAGAAAATGGGTGCCAATTTGCCAATTTTCCTTTGATATAGCTGATAATTATTGTGGTTCTGCAAATGGCACAGTGGAAACTGGTGTCTACTCTTGAGTCTCTCTGTGTAGATGAACGACTCTGTGATAACATCCAGAATTGCAGCTACTTCCCATTTTATAATTTTTCAGGCTGGACTAGCATTCAGTCTATTGTAGTCGTAACACTATAAACCCCATGGGGGCTTTGAAGCTCCCTATTCATATTCTTTTAAGACCAAAAAAAAAAAAAGAAGCTTGCATTTACTTAATTTCCTTCAAGCAGTGCAGGTTTTAAAAATAAAACAATTACAAATTCCTTACCTCTTTTAGCTAACAAGACATTGTGCTATTTCTGATCTGATGTGCTGATTTATGTAATAAAGGATGTCAGTAAAATCTATACTTCCCAAAATGTACATCACTTGAGAATAGCAGCAATTTCTCTCACAGTATGATTACAGTTATCACATCGAGTCTTTTTCTGTTATTGTAATAAGGGAAATGGAGATGTAGGATCCTGACTTTACATGATATCCTTGGCCATGTTACATGTTTTTTTTCTTTATTAATATTAGGGTCTCGCAGATTTAAAGTACTTCAGGTTAAGTTACTTTACATCAACTGATCTATATTATAAGCCTATTTGTAAATGCAAATTGAAAGTAATTTGAATCTATTCAGCCCGTTTTCACTGATGGCTGAGATAACTTAATTCTCTTCAAAACAGAAATCACAGAAGCACAGATTTGTTGAGGTTGGAAGGGACAGGAGGTCCCTAAAATAATTTGAAGATGTATACTGCAGATCAACTGTGCATGGTACCTTACTGATATCTGGTAACTTGCTTGTGTACATTTAGATCTTGTTTGTTTCAAAATATTGAATAATTTAAAGCAATTAATTAAAATACTTATGCCAGTAGTTTGCCTTTGGTTTTTGCTTTTTAAGCTGGTTTCAATAGCAAACTCCTGCACTAGGTCTTAATTATCTTGGTTTCCACTTATAATTCTCTTATTTAGAAATGTAAATATTCATTCCTTCAACATCCAAAGTGATGTTGTGTGTTTCTGAGGCTCTTGTTTCTACAATATAGAATCTGAATGGAGCAGAAAGCAAAGCTGCAGTAAGTTGTTTAGAAATGTATTGCTCATTTGACTTCTGTACGTTCTTTCATGCAGTTGGTTTTACACTGGTAGTTGCTGCTTGTTAAAATGTAGTAAATATTCCTGAAATAGACCAGTGAGACTTTTTAAGCTAAATGGAAGCCAACTACTAAGAAAAACCCTTTGCCTCAGAAAATTAAAGTATTAGATCACAACTAACATTTACTTCTCTTTTCCGTCACACAGATGTGTTGGAGGGTGAACAAATTGAGTGCAAGATAACTACATATACATATATTTGAAACTCTCTGACTTTTCCTTTTAGGCTGAATGACTAAGATCAGTGATAAACAACTTTTTAAAAAACTTTGCTCCACTTCATTGCCAAGAAAAAAAGCCATGACAGTATTTACCTTTGGCAATGTCTTCCAGCAAATATTTGAAGATGGGGGAATTGTCCCAAAAGGTTGTGCTTGTAAATAAGTGATCTGGACTAACAACATTTCAGATGAATAAACTGGATTGAATTTGGCAGAGGACTGACTTAAATCTGAAACTTGAGAGACTTTACCTCTTTTCCTGATTTCATCTAAATGATTGTTTTGAAAAAGACATAGGAAGTTGACTGTAGAGGGCTATCTGTTTCTTCAGGAAGGCCTGCTTCTATCTCATGACATACTAGATGATACCAATTGATAAGCAAGTCTGTTTTCAAAGGAGGTTGGGAGTTCACACATGCATCCACTGTGAACTTTTAAAAATCCCTCTTGTTCACCGGAGAGGTACGCCATGATCGGTGACTTTTATAGCACAACTCAGAACCTCATTTTTTAGTGTCAGTTTCTTTCATTTGATGATTTTTTTTGTGATAGTTCTTTTATTTCTTTGATTTATTTTTCTATCTACTGCTTTTTACAGGTTTGTTCAGCTGGGACAGGGTCAGCATAAACAAGACAAGGGCAACCAGCCGTTTTCCTCAAAACACCAGTTGGATAGGGTAATAAATTTGTAAGTGTTATTCTTCTTTATCCCTTTAGCCTGATTTTGCTTTTGTAACTAGGCCTGAAAAAACATCAGGCAAATTTGATGCTAAATTGTTTGAGTCACACTTCCATTTTTTTACTGCATAAAGAGATTTAATGCGTAGCATGAAGAACTGGGTTTTTGGTTTGTTTGGTTTGGGGTTTTGGGGGGTCGTTTTTTGTTTGTGTTCTTTTGGGGGGTGTTGCTTTTTGTTTGTTTTTTAGTTTTTGCAGTATAAGGGATTTTGTGTTCAAAAGTCTTAACAATGCTGAGTTAACACAACGCGCTGAAGCTACTGAGTTTAAAAGGCAGTTTCTTCTTACTGTGATTACTTTTGAAAGAGACAGTTTGAAAGACTGGTTGCATATTCGTCATTAAAAAAATTCAAAGTTGCATTTGAATCTTCTTAGTATTAGTAGAAAAAAAGGGTCATGATATTATCCAAATGTTATTTTATTATTGAAGCAAGTCTTAGAGTTTAGATGATCAAGTCCTAACTTCCCAGTTGACATCTTCCTGTACTGTAGGCAGCTTAAAGTTTCACCAAGGCAAGGCAGATTTTTATTTATTTTTGTCTCTGGGGTACCTGATCTTTTATCCAACAGCATGGCCACTTCATAGAACTCCAGTCCATTGAAGTGAGGGAAGCTTGGACACAGCATTTGTCCAAGCGGGGATAGAGACTGTGAGTGTCTCAGTTGGGCTGAGAGAGTAGAATAACATGAAACAGATGTAATGCTGTGTATGGGACAATATTGTCTAATATCAGTGATTTAGTGTTATCTGTCTTTAAAGTGATGATACCACATTTGTAGGTAAGTGAGCCTGTAGTTTTATAATAAAATATATCTCATGGGTATTAAAGTAGTAAATTAGATGGGCAAAGTGTAAAACTGTTTTTCATAAGAGGGAGCAAGCCTGAATGTTTTAAAGGGAAATGCTTATTAAGAAAATATTTTATAAGAATATTTTTTTATGATGGCAATTTCTTTTTTTGTAATTGCAAAATCTCCTGGCATGTTAGACAGTGTAAGAGGTAACAATTCCCTTCTTAACCCTTCAAAAGTAGGGTAAATTTTCCCTCCATGCTTTGCTGCTGCAAAATAAACACATTAAATAGAATCTATACACAGAACTCTGGAGGCTTTTGGTAGGCAGATGTTAAGTTTTTTCTTTTCCCAAGTGTATTTTCCCTGTGTTTCTGAATAGTAAAAGTGTAAAAGTCATAGAGCACACAAATCTGTGCTTTCTGTCACTCCTCCTCTTGTAGTCACGTAGATCATCTTTCTCTGCCAGTTCTACCAAATATACTCCTCTGTGCAGATCTGGGAGGAAATAGGGTATCTTAGAGTTGGTAATTTCTTTTTTCTAAAAGTGTATTTTTACACAACTTGAAAATTTCCTTTGGGTTTTGTTCTGTAACTTTTTAAAGATGTTTAAATACTGTTTGGATGGTAACAGATTATTCTTTCAATAAAAGTCATAAATGTAGGCATTCTTTAAAGGCATGTTGTTAAATTCTGAAACAAGGAAGCTTTCTCTTACAGAGGTGGAATTACTCCTCTGAATCAGAAATTTCCTTGGAGAATGCTACCTTTTTAGAGATAAAATAGAATGAACTAAGATTAGGGAGAGAGGGAGGGTTTTCAGTAACAGCAGCTGAGACACATTCTGCACTTGTTTTGCAAGGAGCTCTTGAAGAAATTGAAAAATTATGGTAACTTGTATTAATTTGATGCTAAGTGCATTTTAAATAGAAAAAAATATGGCAAATTTAATTTTCCAGTAGTTCCTTCTAGATGCAAATGCAATTAAACCCCCATTCTTTTCATAGTAAAATGAAGTACTCAATCCAAAACTTTGGTTTCTCATCAGACATGAGATATAATTTAGACTTAGATTAGTTCCTGACATTTCCACACTTCACAAGAAAAATCTTTTTGAATAACCCCACACCTCACAACCTTAAAACACTTGGCCATTTTTATCAAACACATTAAGCCAATACAAAAAGAAATACGTCTTATTTTTATAGTGTCACTTCAGAGATATCTATGAGCTCAGATATACATTGTAGAAAGGCTGAAGAGAAAGTTCTGGTCTAAATTTAGAAACTGTAAGTAGAGATTAGAAATAAAAAGTGGATACTTGAACAGGGACTGCAGTGATGCAGTGAAATAATACTGAAGTTGAGTGGAGAATGTGGAAGGATATTGAAATCCTTCTTTTTGTTCTTAGAAATTCTATGAAGGGATAAAGGATAGAATTTTACTTAGAGCTAAATAGAACTAAGCAGAGCTGGACGACTATTAGCACAATCTATTGTACTGTATGTGAAGAGATACTTGGAGTACTATAGTATAATTACTGTGGGCTGACACAATGCACCTGTTTCTAATTCCCTAGTATTCATTGTGGTGTGATATAAATATACTGTTGTAAAAACATACTGTCAGAACCTTTTCAAATGTACTTCATGCATTTGTCTGGGAGTACAAGAAATTTTATTACCTGCTGAAGAGGGAATTGAGTGTTTGGATTCACTGCAGCACTAAAGAAGAGTGTGGACACGTCTGAATGTCCTTATAATAGAAGAGTAGGTGGTGCATATGTCAGAGTCCAAGCTGTCTTCAGTGCCTGCACTAAGTGTAGCCTGTACAAGTTAAATGCTCTACTGGGGCATTTTAGTCTATAATACCACTATAAAATATAAAAGTTAAAATAAAGCGTCAGAGTCCAAGAAGTGTTTGGACAATGTTCTCAGGCACATTGTGTGACTCTTGGGGAGTCCTGCGCAGGGCCAGGAGTTGGACTCAGTGATCCTGATGGGTCCCTTCCAATTCAGCAGATTCTGTGATTCTGTAATCACCAGCTTAGTGGGCTGGTGTTCTTTCTTTTGCCTTTGAAGTCTCATTTGGATCCTTATGTCAGCAGCATTGGAATCATATCCTCTAAAAATATGACCATAACAAATTCCTTTGAAATATGGAGGAAATTTAGTTGTTCCTACATAGGATATTATGGTTTTGTTGAATTTGGGATTTTGTAGTATTGACAGTCTCTAGCAAAAAAACAGAAAGTACTGAAAGGTGTGCCACCTTATCCCATCTGCTTTTAGACATTCTAGTGAAAATTCTCTGACCCTTCTTTAGCCTGTCGCTCTGTCTTCTCTGTGATGTGATAAATTTCTATTCATCAGTATAAGGTAACTGTCTTCCCAATTAATCTATTTGAAAAAGTAAGTCTAAGCTTTTCCTTAAAGAAACACAATATTCCTCTTTCTTTTTTTTTTTCTTTTACTTATGAGTTCTTTTGATACTTGTTTTTCCTGTCCTATCTTTAGGTTCCCTTGTGTGTTCGATCTTTAAATTTTGAATTAGCTTGTGGTCAGTGTAAATCATTCTTACTTAAAAGATTTATCTTTCCTTGGATATCATCTTTCTGTATCAGATGTTCTTTCCTTTTCTCATATTCCTTCTGTCTGCTCTGTAGAGAAGCTGCTTCTAATTTGGATTGTAAAATGTTTATCTAACTGCATTACCTGTATAAGGAGACTCTGTCTTTTCTCTAACCCTTGAAATTGTACATACCTTTAGAATTTCAGTTAATTGTTGTGGGACCTGGATGTAGTCCAGTTTTTGCTCCTGCTTGGTTCTGCAAGATACAAGTTGTAGTATTATTGGGCATAGAAGTTTTCTGTTTTTCAGCCCTCTCCATTCACAAAGAATGTGACTGAAACTCTGTTGTATGGAGGTGTTGGTGTCTAAGAAAGGACAATTCTGTTGAAGGTTCTTTCAGGAGCACAGCAAGCAATTTAAAGGGATACCATTTATGGTAAAAAAATAATAATTAAAAAAAAACCAAAAACAAACCAAAAAAGCAGCCCCTCTGGATTTGCCAGAGTTTTGTAAGTCAAATATCATAGCATCCTAGAATGCTTTGGGTTGGAAGGGGCCTTGAAGGCCATCTAGTTCCAAGAGCCCCTGCCATGGGCAGGGTCATCTTCCACTGGACCAGGTTGCTCAAAGCCCCATCCAACCTGGCCTTGAACACTTCCCAAGACAGGGCATCTGCATTTTCTCTGGGCAACCTGTTTCAGTTCCTCACTGCGCTCACAGTAAAGAATTTCTTCCTAATGTCTAATCTAAACCCACCTTCTTTCAGTTTAAAACCATTACCCCTTGTCGTCTCACTATATGCCCTTGTAAAAAGTCCCTCTCCAGCTTCTTGCAGCACCCTTTAGTTACTGGAAGGCTGTTGTAAGGTCTCCTCAGAACCTTCTCCAGGCTGAAGAACCCCAACTCTCTAAGCCTGTCTTCGTAGGAGAGGTGCTCCAGCCCTCTGTTCATCTTCATGGATATTTGCTTAAGATTCAAACAAGGCAAAAGAGTGCATTTTGTTTCCTTCTTTAGATATACTTTAGAGACTTGAGGAGAACTAATCAATGTTGAAACAAATGGTGGCTTTCTGGCGACCTCTATTTTTCTGAGAGCTACACACATCACCATACACTTTTTCTTCAGAGTATGGATCATCATCAATGTAATTGAAGATTTTAACTGTCATCTTCTACTTTAGAGTCAGTGGGTACTCTTGGTGAAAACATAACGCTGTGAAGCAAGCATGCTTACAAGTGGGATGAAAATAATTGAAAGTTGCATGTCCTTCATGACATAGCATTTATGTTCCTATCTGTGTAATTTTCACTGGGAGGCCATAAAGCTATAGGTCTCTAGGGAAATCTGATAGCCAAGTCATAAATAATGTGCTCTCCTTCATGACTATTGTAAGATATTGAACTTATTAAGTAGAATAGATTTTTACATGAATAGTGTTAGAGAAATTACTTTTAATTAAATGACTGGATAATACAAGCACTCTGCAAATAGCTACAGCTTAATACAGGGTTATTAATCAAAATTGTCATGCATGAACATGCGGTTCTTTCAATATATTTTTATCATGTTGAAGCAAGTAGGTGGAAAATTGAGATTTAGTTGCTAAATGCTTCCATTGTGCCTAAGGAAAGGACTTTTGATTCATTAGTGCTTCAGAAATGTCATGTCTTTAGAAACCAATCAATAAATAGAGAAGGCATCAAATTAGTGTTATGGCTCTGTTTTGTTCTTTTATTTAATTGTCCACCTTCTAGTGGACTAGACAGACCAGCTACATTTGAGTAAGTGCCATCTTTTGGTGTTAGATAGTGACACTGGTAAGTTAGTACAGTGTGCTAGTGTCAGATACCATTGCTACAGTCTCAGCTTGGATGCTTTACACTAGTTAAATAAGTACCTGGGGAAACTATGGATGCTTTGAAAAGCAATCTACTTTTAAAGCATCTATATATAAAGTTAGATAGACTACTGTTTTTTACCAGTTCTGAAAACACCTACCTTAAGTAAACTAGTAGAAATGATAATGAGAAGAAACTAGCACATTGTTGAGAAAAAAAATTTGAGTTTTAAGTATGCAACCAAACTCTATGGGTGAGTAGTGATTTTATTGTCTCAAGTTCAATAGTATTCTTGTGTAAGTAATTCTATCATTGCAGTCAAAATATAATCAAATGAATTTATAGCTATGCAAAGCTGAAATATGAAATTGAAGACTATTATTTTAATCTGGAAACCATTTTGATATACCATATTCCAGTTGTAGTGGAATACTAGGCATACTGTACTACATGGCACACTAGAGTCATTTTTTTAGACTAATGAACTATCCTGATGAAACATCCAAAATACAACGTATTTTAATAAAATAAAAGGCTGGAGGAAAAAAGGGAACAAGATTTTTTTGACAGTTTTAATGGAGATCCTGATTTAGAAACAGTGTAAAATGTTAGTTTGTGCTCATAATGCAACTAGAAGTTGGCATTATTATGGCATTTCATTTCTAGAAGGGCTTTGCCATTGCTGAAGTGTTACAGGTCTTCCTTGTTTCTTCCCCTTAAAAGATTCTACACACAAAAATAACTTCATGTCTCTTGAAGAGCACCCAGATAGAGAGTCATGACTGTGGCTTCTGTGGAATATGACAATGATGCTAATATCCGAATCTCTGTTGCAATTGGGCTGGTCAATGTTTGCTTTTGGAAATAGTGAGATTTGACAGTAAGTTGCCACTGCACTCTTTACCTGAGAAGTTTTGAGCCCAAAAATATGTGCATACACTAATACAATATTTAACAATAGCATTCTGACTTTTTTTCAGCCACTGGCACTGTCTACTACTCCAATATGCTCTTATGTAGAGTACTTAGAAAATTTCTCTTCAGTAGCCAAAATAATAGATGACAAATGAAAAGCTAGTTAAAAAATCTCAGGTATTAAACACAGTTTTGGTAGAGCTTGGAGCTCTACATTAATGGCAAGGTTACAAGGTTGGTCAGAAAATAACTGGTGTATGAGTAGAGATAAATAGACTTGGTTGTCTGATAGTGATGTAGAGGAGGCAAGCAGAGAATGACTGATCACCGTTTCTCCCAGGGTAGGAATTACAAGCAACCCAAGTCTGTGATGACAATGAAATGAGTGTCACATCAGACACAATTAAGGCATGGAACTTATTCCCACGGGATTCTGTTGATTGCTAAAATCCAGGAAGATATACTAGAGAAGGGATTGGTTAGTACCTGTTCTGTCTTAACAGACTGTCCTCAAACCTTTCTGCTAATTACTCCATGAGACAACTACTGGGCCCAATGGAATTTTGGGTCCACCTATGAGGAATGATCGAATGTAGGAAAATGTTCAGTGTCTGTGGTTGTCTGAAAGTGAGTTCACAATTTCCAGAATTGAAATCTTTGTGTTGTACTGAATACCAGGGCAGCTTTGTTTATATAATTTATAAAGTAGAAGTATTTTAATAGCTATCTAGAAAGTAGATATAGCTATGCAGAAACTAGCTTCTCCAGCTGAAATGTGAACTAAAAATGTATGAAACTGATGATTTAGAGAACTCTTTAAAACCTGTATGTAATTTTTCTTTGTAAATTGAGAAGTCAATAATTTCTCCTGTTTAGTGTTTTCTACATGCATTGCATCTGCTGTTGTAGATAATCATAGTTCTGTCAGGTTTTTTTTTCTTGGAGTTAGTTTCAAACTTTGATTTCCTTTAAAGCAAATAGTATTGACAGAAGGAAAAGTTAATGTATAGGTTACCTTCAGATAGCAACATATCAGTTGAATGTTGAATCATTCAGTTGAATGATATATTGAAACGTATCAGTTGAATATCATTGAATGTTTTGTCATGTAATCCAAACTGATATGCTATCACACAGGTAAAACATCTGTACTGTTCAACTTTGGGAGTATTTTATAAATAAATTACTAAAATATTGCTGGAAATGTACAGACTGTACCTATGAATGCAGCTTTCACAATTCCTGAACTGCTTTAAAATAAAGTTACTTACTGTACAGGTACTTCCAGTGTTTATTCATTTATTATATATGGAGTATAAATAGTTCTATTGCTACCTTTCAGTTGGTTGTGGAGTTCATTGTGGAGAACACATTGCTGCTGAAGAGTTTGGCTTAGAGCCGTAGAATATTAGAAACAGGAAAGCATTCTAGAGGTCATCTTTCCCCCCTGCTCAGAGGGGGACTAAATTAGATGAGGTTGCTCGGGCCTACATACATTTGACTGTTGAATATCCTTAGGGAGAGAAATTCCACAGCCTTTCTGAGCAGCAACAGTGATTGACAACCTTCATGGTAGAAAAAAGTTCCCTTTTATCTGATCAGAACAACCCATGATGCAGTTTGCATTTCCTTTTTGGAATTGGTCTTTTCATCACACACTCCAAAAAGAGTCTGGCACCGCACAGACGCCTTCCCACTGGGTAGCTACAGATGGCAATAAGTCCCCTTTAGCTTCTTTTCTCCTGGCTGAACAACCCCAGTACTTCCAGTATCTCTTCATATGCCATGTGCTCCAGCTCTCCAGTCATCTTGGTGACCTCTGCTGGACTCATCCAAATATTTTGTTGTCTGTGTTGAAGAGCCTCGAAGTGGGCCCGTTACTCTCGATATGGTCTCTTGAGCCCTGAATATAGAGAAACAACTACTCTCCTTGACCTGCTGGCTATGCAGTTTTCAAGAACTAACAGTTGAAAAACCAGCTTCTACCTCATGAGTGACTCTGACAACAGTGTTTAGAAAAGATCTGACAAACTCAAGTTCTTGTAAACTTTCAAACTTTGTGTGTTTCTCATGAGAGGTTTAAATATTAGCATTCAAATATGGCATTTATTGTGTGAAGATGATTTAAAAATATTTTCTTAAAGTATCTGAGTGCTGTTGCTGATAATAAATTGTCAGCAATATTATTACCCTAATAATTATATGGAAATTTCTTACCTGATAAATCCTTTCTCCGTTTTGGTTCAGAGCATAATCACTTACTTGTTGTAATTGCTACTAAGTGGATAGCTCAATAAAATCTTTCTGTTATCTGCCATAATGCATGGCACAGATCTGTTTCAGCTGGCGTACTTACTGACCATGGGAGATCTGAGGAAGGATGAAGAAATGAGGGCAGGGTGGAGGGAAGTGAGAAAGTATTCCGTAATGCGATTAATGACAACTTACCTAATTACCCTACTTGGGAAGCTGGGTGTTATCAGGTCTGCAATAGTGATAAAAATCTAGGTAAATGAATTATCTAGTGGGAAGTTGCCCTTTCATTGACTCTTTTATGTATATTTCAAGGCAAAGAAATACTCTTCTCTCTCCGTGGAAAATTTTTACCTAAAGGTCTAAATATTCTGCATGTTTGTCTTTTTCCAGAATACCAATCTCCTCCTTTTCTCAAGACAATATTTATGAAGTCCAACCTCCAACAACTGATAGGAAATCAATAGAGATTTTTCATGCACACATTCAGGCTGGAAGAGGAAACATGCAACCCCTGGGAAAAGATGACTTCCTCATGTACAGAGAGTACATTCGAAACAGATACATGTAAATCTAAGCTGGATTCTCCCACCAAGTCTACTGTACTGATAGGTCATAAAAATAGTTTTAGAAAGGAAATCAAGTTTTGTTCTTTTGCAGTAATGAATTTATTACCTAACTTTTCTATTTATTATTCTTTACTGTTATCCATTTATTGCATTGTGCTTTAGGGAAAAAAGTGATTTAATATCTGCCATTAGTTGAAAGAGAAAGTGCTTCTTAAGAGATTAAGTGAATAATCAGAACACTTACAGTCACTGAAGAGTATGTAGCGATTTATGGCAAAGAGAATATTACATCTTTAGTTTTTTATTTTAATTTCTTACGTTGTTATGTTTGCTAATACAACAGAAGTGATTTGTACACAAGAATCAGAAGAGAATAATTTCCTTCCTCTTTGTTCCATGGCAATAAACAATCTTCTTTACAGCAGAGTATTTTCTGATATTTCTTGAGATTTTTAGTAGTTAGTGGTGGAATGACTGCTTGTAATTTGCTGCCGTCTTGAGCAAAAGTGAAAAATATTTGGCTGATGTCAAAACCAAAATTTGCATCAAGACTAATCAACTTTGTAACCCTAATATGGGTCAAAAATAAACTCTCTGTAGTTCTAGTAGCTACAGAATCTGTGCCACATGCAGGGTGAAGATGGTTTGTGACTAATTATCATAGGCTTCTGGTAGGAGTCTGAGGTGAACCATATACTGACTGCATCTCCAAATGAAGGAATGCTCTCCACTTTACTGGGTTTGGACTCTCAGAGGATGCAAAACCATCCTGTCATTTTTCTGTATGACAAAAGTGATCATTTTTGCAGTATGCTCTTTCCATCCCTGTATTTGTGCTCCTGTGAGATGCCTTCAGGTTCAAGCCTACAGCCTCCCAGGAAATAGACTCATTTGGGCTTGTAAGTAAAACATTTCTCAAACTAAAAAAAAAGAGAGGGGTTGGAGCCTACTATTTGCAATTGCAAGCTAAAATTCCCAACACTTTCTAGCCCCTTGCCTTGAAGAATACTGACAGTATCAGCAGCATCCTTGACAAACCATGTTATTCCAGAAGCTTGTACAGACCATATTTCAGAATTTTCTGGAGTAGCGAAATAACTGTTTTAGGGATGTAGCCAACTGCATGTAGCAGATGTAGCGAACATGTTTGTGTTCATAGTAAATTGTTTTTCAGGCAGTTGTTGTAGATTCTTGGCTGCGTGCTGCAAATATGATCTGAATATGTTTGAATATTTTATGCAGTAAGTTGCAACTCTGTTAGTAATTCAATGTAAGAAAAGATGCAGTGGATAAAGGGAAAAAAGGTTACTTGTGATAGAAGTTTGTGTGTTTCAGGGAATGACTTGTGTGCAGTCAGTGAGAGAACATGGTATACCTTGAGCTACCAAAGCATTTTAGTGTACATTCTCTTTTGTTAATCGATTAATATTATTTTGAGACAAATTGTTGTATTTTTGAGATATAAGAACAAATTGTCACCTTAGATAATACTTGATTGCACCTGTCAATGGTTTTTTTTCTCTGAAAAAAACTCTGTACTGAATTATTTTGTCCAGTATAAAAATAATTTGAAGGAATAAATGCTTGCTTTGAAAAAATGTAGAGCTGGAGTCCATGTCTCAATGAGACAAATGCACACTTTTCTTACTGCTCTTAAACTACTGAAAAGAATGTTTTCTAGACTCTCACAGTCCTTAGTGTCGTTGTTCATAGCTACTGGTAGTTCATAGAAGTTATCCTTGAAAGCACACCACTTAACCACAGCTAACACAAAAGATGATAGTCTGTTTTTCAACAACCGGTGATGTTGTTGCCAAATATAGGAATTGGAATAATTTTGCAGCTCTAAGGGAAAATATGTTCAGCCCTCAGCAATTCAAGCACTCCTCAGGAGAAGAGTATTAAAGGAGCTTGTTTTACAGTTCTGAGAGATGAATGACATCTCAGTCCATTATCTGTAATATAATGCCAAGCTTTTCAGTGTCTCACTAAATGTGTGCTGTGACAGTCCTGTTGTGGCATCGCTTGGAATTTTTTAGTATGTACAACTGCTACTTGTTTCTCATAGCTGCTTATAGGCATTTAAGCCTTGTGCTTTACTTTCTATGGTAAGATGCTTGGTTATTAATATTCAGGTGATGACTGAATATTCAGTATGATCTACTGTCATTGTACTCGTAGCAGCTGTTAAGAAAACTTCAGGGTACCAATGTCAACTTTTAGTAGGTTTATTAAAAAAAAAAAGGCAATGCAGAAACTTAGACTCACAGCTTAACCCTGGCTAAACTCATCGGTCTGAGTCAATCTGCTGCTTAATGCATGTAAATGATTATTTTAAAAAGAAAATACACTCAATCGCTCATCTAACAAGTTCATTTGGATGAAGGACTCCACAGATGCTGCCTCTGCATCTATCTACTTTATCCTGTTCTTGTGATAATAAGGTTCAGTTCTCAAGAGTGTTAGAAGTTCAGAAGTTTCAGAAGCTGAGGAAAAAGTGTGTAAAATAAGTATAAACACAAAAAGAGTGGGCTATGTTGGGTCTGAAGAGTAACATGGTGCTCTTTTTCACTCTTAAGTTCTGTTGATCACCTTTAACCTTAAACTATGTGGACAAATAAAATATTTGAGAAATGTGTTGATTTTCCTTCAAAATATAGTTAGTTTGTTTCAATGTGTTTGAAGGTTGCATTGACATACAATTACAAAATGTACACCTGGAGAATAATGGCTTTGGATTAATGTCTTTTGGAATCAGGAAGCACAAATATCGGATTAGGACTGACTGTGTCATTTCTCTGCCAATGGTTTTTAATGGCAGTCCAACAGCTTAAGCTTCGTGCTGTGACCCTGTGCCATCAGTAGCGATTATTTTCCAACACTTTCATTGGTAGTTTTCCCTCCTTGTGAGTTTTGTCTCCACTTGCAAAGCCTGCTGACCTTTTGTTCTCTTCCTCTCATTTTCCAGAGGGTCTCAGCTGTGGCCCTGAAATAGGACCCTTCTAACATTCACACAGCTGCCAGCTACCAGGGGAAGAAAGCAAAAGAGCTGTGTGTAGTTCTGGGGTGACACCTGGGACAGCTCTTTATTTTGTTCCTGACTTTTTGAGGTTTTTGCACAGGATCCCAGGAAGGTTCTGTTGGCATTCACAGACTCAAGCCAGCCTTCACTTGTATAAACTCCAAAGCACTTGGAGTCAAACTGTCAAACAGTCACATTTTACAGTCAGAGGAAATATCAGCTTCATTCAGGAGATAATTTCATTCTCCGCAGGGGTTTCACCCTATCAGTGGTCACTGAATAATTACATGAACAAGTCCAGTTCACTGAGGACAAAACTAAGGTAGGTACACAGCAGTGTTCCATTTGCTAGCGTAGTTTCAATCCAAGTGATTGCCTGGAGCCTGATTGGAAAAAATACCGTGTGCTTGGCTCCCAAATGCCTCCCTCTGTTTTGTATATATTTAAAAATCTAATTAAAACTGTCACTCTTGGTGATGATTTAAAAGTAATGTGGAACTAGTGCAATAAGTTACAAAATATTAATTAAAAAAATCATACATTGAAATTACAATCCTTGCAAATATCGATAATCAGCAGTTCCCTTCTGGAGTTCTTAAATCTACGTGCTACAAAGAAAACCATTGCAGCTGCTAATCTGTCCACTGGAACGAAGTAAGACAGTGCTGAGAAAAGGCAGGAAAAACAATGTTTAGTGTTACTATGTATTGCTCCTCCAGAAGTACATTATCTTTGCTGCATCTGACCCAAGGGTTGACCAGAACATTTAAATTCCATTTTGTAAATATATTAATCTTTGAAGAACAGAGAGCTAGTGTAATAAAGGTAGGACAGGCAGTAGCATTTAATGAGCCATCTCTGATGTTCCATTTGCATTTTCCCATTCAGATGTAGTTGTGCTACCAGCACTGAAGCCCAGTGTGGTTTTTAGCCATTGTGGTAGCCACAACCTATGTGTTTGTGGTTGTATTCCCATTTTTAGCAGGCTGCATGTAAAAGATCATGTGAATGCTTGCAACATCCAAATCCTCTCAAAAAACCTGGGCCTTGAGAGACCACTGTTGTTTTGTATTCTCTACAGCTCAAGTATTCTTTTTTTTTTTTTTGGTAGGAGTTATCTTTTGTCTATTTCCTTTCTTTTTCATCTGATTTTTGGTAGCTTGTTTGATTTTTTTCACTGTCTGTTTTTCAGAATCCTGTTCCTCTCACAGAACTGTGCCACAAGTTGTAGTTTTCCCACGATACCCATCTCCTCCTTCTGGAGTTACCACTTCTTGAAGCAAAACTCTGTAAATTTTATACTTCTGTTGAAAAACTCTAATGTTTTCTTCAGCAATCCATATCTCTCCTTTTTAAATGCAGGCTGTGCCATCATCTGCCCTGCCTGATTTCCTGCCTCCTGTGGTGGCAACGGACGTGTCTCTCTCTTGGGTTCTGTGTCTTGGTATTCTTGAGAAGTGCTGTGCTTGGGTACAGGATGTTAGTGCTTGAACAAGTTGTAGGCATCACTTCCAGTCTTTTCCTCTAGAGAAATCAAGCGCTGCTCTAGTTATTGAAGAGAGCATTTAAAGTGTTTCCCTCATGGCTGTCTCTAGCCCTGCTGCAGCAGCACTCTGCATCCTACTGCGTGGAGCTATCCAAGGTGGAGGCAGGTGGTTCTTTTGCTCATGCTCCCAATAAAGTGCATCCAGCCTGTTTGAATAAGCCAGTGCTGGCACATATCAAGGCTCCCTGGTGTGGTTCAGTGTGAGATTTTACAGTGATAAACCTGGCTTAGGTCCCTTCAGGTTTTTAACCATTCCATTTTGATGACTCTGTTCCCTCCTGTGCCTATTCCTTGACATAAGCATCAATGAGACAGTTTAACTTTTTTGATTTTCCACATACTTCCCTGGAAATACAATGTGGATCGTGTAAGGATGAAAGAGAAAACAAGAGGAGAAACTAAGGAAAATGGTAAGCTTTCAACTCTCAATCAAATTTAAACCCATCTCATTGCACGCAGACATTCTTCACAGCCCAGAAATCCCATAATAACTTCTCCCATAATAAAATTAAATGCTCTGTGCCACCCTCTTCCTATGTTTTTCCCTGATCAAACTATTGGATAATTGACTCGGATGCTCACAAGTCCAAGCTATGAAACCTGATGCTGGATTTAAGGCTCTGCACTCTATTTCAAGAGTTTTTGGTTTTGTCCTCCACAGCTTACAAGGGTATTTTGTAGGCTCGTGAACTCCTTAGCAAGAGAGGAACAACTCAGTAAAACCTTTCCTAACAGAGGCAGGATTTTAAGGAAGAGTTAGACCTGTCCTCTGGTAGAGAATCCTTTTTATCAAAAACTGTCATAACATTTAAGCAGTATGTCCTAAGGGAGATTTTTAGGTATTTTTCCTTTTGGTCTCCCTTCTCTCCACAGAAATCACAGTTCTTTACAGCGGACTTATTACCAGGGGTGAGCAAGAGTTAACAGTGAGGGAAGGTGAAAGGAAAAGGGCAAATAAGGGAAGAGCTAGAGCTCTCTGGGTGAAAATAGAGGGTTGGACCTCAGTAAGGTGTATTTGAATAAGCAACCTGAAGTAGAGGGAAGAGGAGATAGGTGGGGAGGCTGTAATTTGGTTGCTAGGAAGTGCAGAAAACCTGTGCATGAGCCTGGGCACATGCACATCCTTTGCTCTCACGTTGTCAGGCAGGTGGGCAGGTTGAAGTAACAAAGCTGGAGCACACCGTGTCGCAGAGCCCCAGCTGAGTGTGTGAGCATGGGTCCAGCATGCACAGAGACACGTGGAGCACAGGGCTTGTGCTGCTACGGCAGGGAGGAGGCTGGGTCACAGCACATGTAAAACAAGCAGCAAGCCTGCAGTTGAGACATACCCCATATCCACATGATCCCTGACGGGAGTCACAGCAGTCATTTGGAAGACACATGTGCCAAGCCTAATTTGCATTTCCAAAGGTCACATTTGTCATTCTTGATGTACCAGGATCCTCATTAACAAGCGTTTCCAGCTGGTCCTGTGCAATGGCCTCAGGACATGCTGTTGTAACCAAGCAGCACGGGGCTTCCACTGAGGCTTTAGGCTTGTCTGTTCTGCTCTCTGCTTAAGGGGTGCTGTGGGAGAGGGGGTTCTGTACTGGACACACTAAATAAGTGACCAAATTTTGACCTAGCAGACATGTCTTGCTCAGTGCGGCACAAAACCCGTAGAGCAGCTTTCTGGAGTTTGTAGCACCACCCGATTGAATTCCATCTTACCTGATAGCAGTGGCATCAAAGCCAGGTAGACTGTAAACAGAGAGGAAGGCTTCCACAGGCGAGTCAGATCACCTCTCTTAGGATAGGAAGAATTATGCAGATGCTTATTTCTTCCCATTGTGCCACCTTGGAGGAACATACACAACTGGCTTAGCCAAAATACTGCATTTAAAAAACTAAAATTAGATGAGTCCCTTGTCAGTCTTTATAAAACCTGGCAAAGCTCTGAGATACATGAACAGAGTTCTAACGTTACAGTCAACAATGGGTCCCTTGCAAAAGGATTTTAGGGCTTTAACCTCTGTCTCAACTACTCCAGACACAGCTAGGTACACCTCTGACACAATGCTTCTCTAAAATAGGGGCATATGCCACTTCAAAGCTACCCCATGTTGTCATGAGTCGATGGGACTTACGATCTGTCACCAACCAGGGCAGAGAATGGGCTGCTGAGGCTCAGAGGAGCTTGTCAATCATCAATAACTTTAACCAAAACAGCATTTGTCTGTGTCTCCATTGCTAATGAGTCATGGTCACCTCTTTAGCCATGTCAGGAGCCTCATGCAGGGACCAGCTCTCCCTGACTCCCCTGGGACTCACAAAGCTTAGCTCTGCTTCTCCTCTGCCTGCTATCATCATGTTCTCCCTCTGCTGCTTGGTGTTGGATCTCTAATGAACATTATGTTAAGGAATGGCTTTTCCAGTAACATTTATACCATTAGAGTATCCACGGACCTATCCACTTCCCATTCAATAAATGCTTTTCTTTCAGAGGTTGGTTTTGGAGAGTGTTAGTTCACACTGCAGCCTGCTGAGTAAAAACCAAATGGAAGAGCTTCACTCTACCCAAAGCACAGGAAAGTGTCCACAGCCTGAAGATGAGTTACCTGCTTTTTTGATCAGAATTAATTGGTCACAATTAGGAATCTTCACTTGTCTGCCATATAAATACTACCTGACCCTCACCTACCTTCTGCATTCCGCTTTTGGTTGCTCAATACTGTATGTGCCCCACAGATCATGGAATCTGCTGGTCTTTTTTAATCATCACCACTCATCTCCTCCATGCTCCTGTTTATTAAATGTTGGTGAATTATTATACTCCCATTTATTAAATGCAGAGCATACAGTGGTAGCACAAATACTGCATTGCTTTAGTTGTTGCCCAGATAGACCCTTTAAATTTCTTCTCTTACAAGTTCTAACTTACAGACATCTTCGTTGCCTGCTTTCATTCTGCATATCTTTGCCACTTTATCCATCTTATCCATCTTTCTGCACATCTTGCATATCATGGGGCTGAGCACAGGGCCACAATTCCTGCTCTGAGCAATCACAAAACTACCCTTCACCTTCCAGCTGTGTAGTTGCATATGTGAAGCTGAAAAATTTAGTCAAGTGTTTCTTGCTAATTCTTCCTCTAGGCATTATTGTTTCTGTACTGCAGATTTGGGCTGACTTGGAAATAGATGTCTCTGATTATATCCCACAATATTTTCCTTCTGTTTAATTTTTTTTTCTTTTTCAGTGATTTGTCTATTAACTATGCCTGTAGAACGAGAGGCTGCAGTTCACAAAGGCATTTAACATCCTTTCCATGCTCTCAACAGTCTGTCACTGCCTGAAATTGCAGAAAGGTCCAAGTGCTGAGGGTGCAGTCCCAAAATGCCCTTCTAGGGCCACTGCATCACTTCCTTATAAGAGGAAAGGCTATTCAGAAAAAGCCTGAAGAGACATAAACACAAAGTGTCTCTTTTCCCACTTGAACTTCATCAAACACTTGTCTCTTGCAACTGTCTCAGCTCCCTCCTACTGCCACTTGAAATCTCTGACAGCCCTTCACTCCTATGCACGTGCAGGCAGCCCCCTAGTCCTCTCACACAGAAGATGGAAAATGTTCCCAGGTCCCACCTGTATTCTCAACGCTATGGATGTATTTCAGGCTGAGCATATCTGCACAGCTGTATGTCAGTGCACAGGCAGAGGCAATGGAGATATGCTGCCTTGGACCGGCTTACGCTCACTCACAGCAGGAGATGGGTAGCATTTTGAAAGAGCATTGCTTTTCCCACTGCACTCCCTGAAGCTGAACTGGTTTATTTCCTGTTAGAGGATAAGTTTTCCAGTACAAAATATAAATACTATTAAAACATTTTCAGTACTACAGTGTTCGGTACAGTATGAATTTTTTGAAAGGCACTGCTTAACTCAAGCTGATTATTAGCTCAGTCTGTAAATCCCCTGAGAAATGTTTATCCTCAATATAAGTGCAATGATTTTGAGAAGGATATACTTACATTCTTCATGAGTATGAGATGCTTTTCAGCTTTGAGCTATGGAGCAATCACAAACACCCCTATAAAGATATTAACAAACTTTAATATTTGGATGTAATGAATATTTCTCTATTTCTCAGTTCCTTTCTTGTTACTGACAAAAGAAAAAAAAAAAACAAAACAAAAAAGGTTTGCCAATGCTTTTCTATTAAATGCTGTGATTTTAGAGCATACATTTGCATTCAGCGTACATTAGAGTCCTTTTGCACATTGTCCTGTTTGTAACTCAACAACTGCATGACCAGGAGCACAAGCAGGAAGTCTCCAGTTCTTATCTGAGCACTGGTCCGGGGGCTTTTGTATTCTCAGCCTTACCCTGCTGCAAGGAGCCATAGTGCAGACTCAGCCAGGTACTTGCTCTTTGAATCCGAACTTCAAGATTGTAAACATCCTCTTTGCTGACAGTCTGCTTTTTGCCAGCATGGCTTTTAAGCTTCCTAACGCTCATGCTCCTTTCCTCACTCCCTCACTCCCTTTTCCCTCATCTGCTTTGTAGTTTGATCATGCTGGCATGCCATGCTCCATGGGCTCCCTCTCAGATAGTCTTCCAATAACCTCAAGGGAGTTTTGAAGATTTTCTACTTGCTTTAACATGCCTAAAAGCTGTTGCTCTCATTTCAGTCTGGGCAGAATATCCTTCATTTAAAATTACATCACCATTAAGAGAGGTGCTTGTTGCTTCAGCTACAAAGGCTACGGTGGAGTTTCGACACTGGAAACAGGATGGCAGAAGGAAAGTGTACACATTGCTTTGTCTCTGCTTCATCAATAACAATGTATTTTTAAGGACATTGATGTCTAGGGCCAAGTCTTTCTCACATGGAGCTTTGTGGGAATACTGCTTTTAGTTCAGTGGGAATAACATCAGGCCTAAAAGCGAGCATAAAAACTTTCTAAGCCCTGTGGTACCTGGGTAGAATTATGCCATACTGTACATGCACAGTATTCTCCTCACATTGTCCAGCAACACACATTTAGCAGCAGTAAGGTTACAGTTTAACCAGGGACATCATTCCAGTGACACCCTGAAGATTTCCTGGACTATAGACATCTTTTGTTGTCTTTAAAAGTGTTGACTTTTCAGCCTATGTTAGGCAAGAATAACTGAAAGTATACATTGCAAATCCTATCTTTCATTTACTTAGTTTACTGGAAAATAGAGCCAACAAAAGCAATTTCCCTCAGAGATGTATTTTTTTTTAAAAAGTGACCTCTTCCGAGCCAGACTCACAGCTCTTTAGTCATTGTTTTCTGCGCACTTTGTTTCCCACCTTCCTCTCTTCCTACCATGCCATCTCAAAATTATTTCCTCTGCTGTGCTCACCTGTGGCTAGATGCCAAACCTGCCATTTCTATGTGGATATGTAGGCAGGGAAGAAAGACCATGTGGGAACCAGAAGGAAGTGAAAGCAATTGCCCAGAGTCCCATTGTTTCTGCAGGCACTGCCTTTTGAAGCAAGTGAAAGGAAGCCTCATGTTCTCCCTCAACTGACAATCAACAATTTTGTTGGCTCTCAAACAGTGTAATTTTGACACGTTGTTTAGGTGGTCCATGGCCAGCGCTGAGTCAGTGGATCCATGGCCCTGGTCTTCACTGCTTCATACTGCAGACTAACCAACAGTGCTGCAAGTTGGGACTTTCTGCACCAACTAACCACAAGGACAGCATGAAATAGATGTTTCCCTCATATCCTCTGGCACAGGGGTGCCAGGTCTGGAGAATCCTGTGTTTATTTCAGATTCTGGTGGGAATGTGGTATAATTGTTCTCCCCATCTTTTTTTACACCATGTCTTCCTCTCATCTGCCTGGTGTTAACAACTCACTTGCTTTCACCCACATATTTACACTCTGTTGTCCTAACATCTCCCTGCTATTCTCTATATCACTGTCAAGTGATGCTGGCCCCTTGTGTCACCCACCTGGGGTGTGCTCATGGGGAAGGCAGGCATTGGGGTGCAGTGATATACCTGGACTTGTAAGAGGACACAGGGAGGGAAGACCAATAGTGTGGTCTCTGGCTCAGTTAGGTGGTTTAGATTTAGGTGAACAATGCTGAAGTACATTTAGATTGGATGAAGACTCCAGGATGGATTTGCAAGAGAAATTTCTTGTTTCTTCCTATCCAACCATTAACCATAAGTCTACAGAACAACCGTATTTTTCAAGTTGAATGAGACAAGGCAGAGTCTTATCAACCATGAAATAAATAACTTTCTGCTCAAGCAATAAGGAACATAACTTACTCTCAGAGCAGAGAGTTCAATTAACCATACATTGATCTGAGAAGAAGACCATTAACTTCAAGAAACAAGGTATATATTTTTCTGATCTGGAGTTAGTTACATTACTACTGAGTCTGATCTGAGATAAATTGACCTCTACTGGTTTTGAAAGCACACGGAAGGTAGGGTCTGGTCAATAGTTTAACAAACCATGTCAGGGAATACAGGCACTGTTGATTTAAACACAAGAAGACAAAGGCCATTGTGGATGCACTGAGTTTGCGTGGCCAGGTTTTGGTAGCAGAGGACTACAGGGGTGGCTTCTGTGAGAAGTTGCCAGAAGTTTTCCCTATGTTCAACAGAGCCAACACCAGCCAGCTCCAAGACAGACCCACTGCTGGCCAAGAGCGAGCCCATCAGAGATGGTGGTAGAGCCTCTGGGTTAACAGATTTGAGAAGGTGGGGGGAAACCTGTGCAATAGCAATTGCAGCTAGAGAGAGGAGTGAGAATATGTGAGAGAAACAGCTGTGCAGGCACCAAGATCAGGGAAGGAGAGATTAGATACTCCAGGTACCGGAGCAGAGATTCACCTGCTGCCTATGGTGAAGGCCATGGTGAGGCAGCTGTGCCCCTGCAGCCCTTGGAGGTCCACAGTGGAGCAGAGATCCACCTGCAGCCCATGGAGGACCCCATACTGGAGCAGGTTTATGCCCAAAGGAGGCTGTGACCCTGTGGGAAGCTTACGCTGGAGGGGGTACCTGACAGGACTTATGGACCCATGGAGAGAGGAGCCCACACTAGAGCAGGTTTGCTGGCAGGACTTGTGACCCTGGGGGGACCCACATTGGAGACCCTTCCTGAAGGACTGCACCCCATGGAAGGGATCCATGCTGGAGCAGTTCATGAAGAACTGTGGGAAAGACTCACATTGGAGAAGTTCATAGAGAATTGTCTTCTGTGGGAGGGACCCCCCACTGGAGCATGGGAACAGCATAAGGAGATCTCCCCATGAGGAAGAAGCAAAGGCAGAAATAACCTGAGATGAACTGACTGCAATCCCCTTTCCCATCCCCCTGTGCTGCTGTGGGGAAGAAGGTAAAGAAATGGAAAAGTAATTGAGTCCAGAAGAAGCAGGGGGAGGAGGAGGAAGGTGTTTGAGATTTGACTTTTTATTTCTCAATATCCTACCCTGATTTGATCGGTAATAAATTGTTAATTTCCCATAAATAGAGTCTGTTTTGCCCTCAATGGTAACTGGTGAGTGATCTCTCCCTGTCCTGATCTCAACCCATGAGCCTTTTATCATATTCTCTCTTCCCTGTCCAGCTGAGAAGAGGAATTACAAAGTGGCTCTGGTGGGCATCTGGCATCCAGGCAGGGTCAACCCACCACAGTGGAAAATGTCAGTAGAACCCTGGAAGAAATAGTCTGGATTAAACATGAATCATCATGAGTTAATGACAGAAATTACATTTATTTTTAAGATTACACAATAAAAAAGCACTGACCTGCATTTGGTTTGAATTTTGAGTGGTTTGGCTTACCTTTCACTTATTTTGAGCTGAAAATGTGTTTATTTTAGAGTGTTTATCCTGCAGAATCTGTGACACATTATCCATCATCCAGGGTACATGATGCACACAGGTATTATAATTAGCAGAGCATGCAACCTGTCATAGCCCCTATGCATTTTCCTCGGAAATGTATCCCAGGAATTGTGCACATTTATGAAACACTCAGAGGCATGTGCATCTCCAACTATGGTTTTGTTTCCAGCTGTCTTCTCAGCAGCAGCCTAAGTGACAGTGAATCCATTATGCTTCCCTGACAGTTTCCAGAATCCTGAGTTCAGTTGCTACGCCTTTGCCGAACTTCACTGTTTGGGCTGAAATTTTTTATGGCAGGACAGCAAGAAACTCAGAGTTGCTGTTATTTTCATGCTATCCCTTCAACATATGTTACTGTCTGATATGAGGAGGACAGGGTCCACCTTTTATATATATATATATATAATATAATACATATAATACATTTATTAAATAATATAATACAATATACATGTTAGATACTACATTTATACTATACTACAATATGCTATACTGCACTGTGTTGTAATATGTTTTATAATGTGTTTTTATAATTGTAACCCAAACTAGATAAGACATATTTTTTGCCCTAGCACTCCTAGGAGAGGAGCCAGATGAGCAGCCTTTCAATAGGACAGTTCTGTTTGTTCATTCGGGTGATTCTTGCATCATTGCTGGGAAGGATGAAAAAAGGCATTTCGAGATCTCAACATGTGTCATTTAGCCTTGATTTGGATCCTGAGGGCTCTGTACTATGGGTTTTTCTGTCAGTGGTACTGCTTAAATACCTACAAACAAGCATATCCTTAAGTGCTTTGCTGATGGAAGGCCAGACAACTTGGCAGCCTCCTGGGGAGAACCCTCTCCTCTCTGCACAGCATGGTACTGGGAGGGAAAGAACTCAGCTATGTCCTTCAGTCAGAACTATTTTAAAAAATGAAAGGGAGGGGAGAGAAACCAAACCAGCCAACAGGCAGTGGGAACACTTTGAAGAGGTACTTCTGTCACCTTTATTCTCCTCTGACCATCTTTACGCCCTAGTAATTATACTGATTTCAGTGGACTAGGCTGTTCTTTCATGTATATTTAGCAGACTGTGGCCATGACAAAAATCAGTGTAAACGATCATAGATCATTCATAGTAGGGTAGGTAAAGAGGTATGAACTGACAGAAAGTAACTTGAAGATGACTACAAAGAAGTCCAAAATCCATCTAAATTCCAAAGATCCAGACTATGGTCCTGATGGCCAGGCCAGTGAGCATATCTTTTTCTTCATAGCCTTCTTTGAATGCTATTCAAATATAAGAAGGGAATTTAACTATTTGGCCATTAGAAGGAATGTTCAGGCCACTCAGCAGCTGCATTTGGTATGGGTTGGGTTCCCTGAACACCATGCATGTATCTCTGGGGGTGATTTTCCAGATAGAGAGACAGGAGCACTACCAGGTGCAGACCTCAAAGGCACTTAATGCAATGCACAATGTATAGTGATAGCTTGAAACAACAGAAGCATCAAAGGAAACGTCTGCAGCTGCCCCTGACTGCAGCAAACACATGAAAGGACAATATCATGAGGGGTTTTAATTTTTTATTTCCTAACAGGGGATCAAGCAACAGATCAAAATTTCACCTGCATTGAAGCGAGAGACTAAACCACAAAAGACTGATTTCTCTGAGCTGACTATGTCAATGGATTTTGAAATGAGATGCTTGAAGCACTGCCTGGGAGAGCAGAGAAGGGAGTTCACTGGCACTGGAAATGAGGCACAATTGCCCCAAAGGGCTGTTGACAGAGGTACTGTCAGCACTGTTGCAGCAGGAAGGGGTTCTCAGGCTTGCAGCAATCTAATAGGGAAAAGGGAAGGGAAAAGATGACCGGAATCAGCATATAATGAGTTTATTCAGCATCTTTTGAACACAGCTGCCTTATTGCTGCCTTTTTTTTTTTTTACCACAGATCTGGAAATAATAACCTTTATTTAAGTGCTTATATTCAGCCATATCAGCACTGCCTGTTCCAGTATGAAGGCTTTGAAAGGGATATTTGATATGAGATGATTATTTGCTAAGCCATCAGGTTCAAAAGTAGATTTTTTGGAAATAGACATGACCAGAGCTGTTTTTTAAAAGTGACCTGCAAACAGTTTTCTAAAACGCAGCAGCTTTGCCTTTCATTGTATATTGCCTCATATTCACCTGAACTGAGTTCATTGCTGAGCACTGACACCCTCAATTTTTGACATCCAGCAAATTAATTGTCTGGGTTTTTCAGGTGTCCCACTTGTGACCTTGTGAGACCCAAACATATTTAGGAATCAATAATATCATGAACTACATCATGATGGTCACAGTTGGGTCTCCCATATGAATCTTGCATATGCTAACAGTCAAATACCCAAAAAGAAAGTTTATTTTGTGTATTTTGGTGCTAAAAATAGATGACTGTGTAATGAAAGGCATTATAGTTAGCATTAAATTAATGCTAACTGTAATTAAAATGCATTCTTAAATTCTTGAGCTTGGATTTTTGATGACTCATCTGTATCCAGATGATCTGCCCTTCTCTCTGTATTCAGATATTTTTGGAGCATGGATGAATTCCAAATATGAAATCTCAATTTAGACAGGACAAAAGAGATCACAGCAGGTTGGGGAAGTGACCAAAATAAAGGCAAAATTTCTATCAGCTGCTTTGATGAAGATGGTTCCTCCTTTTCTGCCTTAGCATTTTGAGTCCCTGCTCTCAGGAGGTCAGGGTATAGCAGCCACAGCTGGGACAGGCTGTTTTTCCTCATGTACTATTGAGTGAGCATTTGCAGCTTCCTCCTCCTGGTGCAGCCATTGCTGCCCTTCTCAGTAACCATGTCATACAGGAAGATTAAAACCCACTGAAAAGCTGCCCTGGGATAGCTATGACCCAAAAATCTCTGTTCCATGTGCCTTTGTATAGCTGCTTGGACAGCTGGCATCCATGGTGCAGACCTGCAAGACTGATGATCCTGTGTCTGCTTCTGTGTTTAAAAATATACATGGCCATTATTTCCACTCACCAGGAACAAACAGTTTATTAACACTTCTTGGTCTGCAATCTGGGGCTTGACCTTTTAAAACCCTAAGTGTTTTAGAGGTTGGGAGTCCACACCTTCCCAGTGTGATGAAGGCAACGGCACCTGTGTGGGGTCCTACTGGTACAGCAGAGTTATTTTATGAAGTCCCTTTGGTGTTCAAACTCATCACACATCTCTGCTTCCTTCCTTCCCTACAATATGATCTGAAATAACCTGGATATGTTAAGCAGGAAAGCTTTCAAATCTTGATTGTCTGCAGAGCTTTGCAAAGAGACAAGGTGTCATCTGAGGGAGCTTGGTGACACTCAGGATCTGCCCGAGGTCCAGGAGGGGGCAGTGGGAGGGCATGTATGGAGGTTTGTTGGCTCTTGGCTTGCTGCTACTCAGATGGAGATCATTATCCCCATACAGGAGTTTCAAGCAATTCCTTGAAAATGCAAGGGCAGCACAGCACAGGCTCTCCCCGCCACAGTGAGAGTGGTGGGTGAGAACACCCCAGAGATATCGGCCCCTGTTGCTCTTTCCTCTCCTCTGGGAAGTACAAGAGCAATGGGTTATGAGCAGAGGATGAAGTGTCCCTGCATATGGGTGCAGTGGTTGCCCATCTGCAACAGGCTGCCAAGCTGCAACTCCTGCATTTGGAGAAGTCCAACGGGATAAAACCTCAAGTGCCCGAGGAAACAGAATGTTTTTCTGTGCCAATCACCTTTGCATCACATTCCTTCCCTTGACCAGCAACTGCATTTTCTTCTACAGTCATTCAGCTGTTCAATTCCAGGATTTTTTACAGGTCCCTGGTGCTAGCCAAGAAAGGAATAAAAATTAATTTGGGTGGTTAGATATTCAACCCAGAAGAGCATCACTGGACCAGCAACTCTGATAATGTTCAGATACATGCTAGAGCTGGGCATCCCCACTTTCAAAGATTAGATCTATTGATCACTTATTGGGTAGAATAAAAAAAAAGTGGTTTAACTGTGAATATTGTTGGAGAAAGCTGAGAGATAACCAATAATGAAAACCCCATTAGAAGTCCATCAGTGCCACATGCACAAAAAAAAAAAAGGCTTGTGCTTTATTTTGACACTGCACATGAACTCAAAACCAGCAGAAAGGAGGCCATTACAAATGCACTACGGGATGCTCCCCTGAAAATCATCTTCATGACTTTTTCAAGCCAGATCAGAAATCTTCCCCTGCTCCCAGAGCAAGGCAGTAGTTGGTCTTGCCACGGGGATGTATGGGAATGCAGGAGAGATTAATCTCTAAAATTGTACTGGGATACTTTCAGATAAATTAATGAAGATCAACTTTTTCACATTGAAAATGCAAACTAATTTAGAAAGTCTGATCTTAATGACCTGCAAAATGTCTTTAACTGGAGCTCAGCTCTGACCTTTCAGATATGTTAAAATAAATGTTTCTATGTGCTTAGATAATAAACACAAGCAAAAGTCATATTAGTGTTTTAAATGTCACAAAGATAAGGAAGCATCATTTTTGGAAAGCTCTTACAAAGTAGCTGGTTTTTTACATCTTTTGACTTCCACAAGGGATTCACATGGTTTTCTGAACGGTTTGGTCTAAATACCAAAGTTACTAAACAATTTGCTCAGAGAATAAATGGTATCTGAGAATAAATGGTGTTGTCCTTTCCCTCAATTAATAGCTTTTTGTGATATATTCTCAGGTACAGTGCCAGTGTTTTAAAATGCAAAGAGAGGTGACACTCTATCTGGATTTTTTTTTGGCTAATATGTAACTGCAAACAGCAGAAGGGCAATAAACAAAAAGAGCTTCAAGGCTCATGGAAATCGCTGACTCATGTTTGATGATACAGAGGCTGTCCAAAAGCCACGGGCTGTGGGATGAAGTAAACAAAACACCGTGAAGCTCGGTGTGCAGCATCCTCCCCCCGTGCAGAGGAAACTCGGATGGGACAAAAATGCTGCCACTAATCCACTCCTCTGCAGGCAGCACACACAGAGAGGGGCTTTGCCTCCTGCCTGGCCCCACCTGTATGGTGAGAGGTGGCACTGAGGGGTGGGCAGTGAGAGGGGAGGTCCTCCTGCCCCCACTGATGGGATACCTGCTCCCAGCTCTATCACTGGCACGAGGTTGGACCCCACTGCCATAGGGCTGTGCAGCTGAATTTGGTTTGGCTGGTTGGTCAGCTTTTGGGTTTGTGCCTTTAAATTGAAAAACAGGATCTTGCAGTCACTGTGAACTTCATGTACTAGACTGACTTTCATAGAGATCTTCTTGAAAAGGACGATTTGCTCATTTTCCTTTTCTCTGTGCGCATATGCGTGTGTGTGCACACAGCAGGCAGGTGTGTGAATGTGTGTGCATGCATGTAAATAAGGCCTAATAATACCATTAAATTAATTCCTTCTGTTGCTATGGGAACATAAACTATTTCATCAAGTGTGTGCAGCAGAGGTAGGTGCTATGGCTGATATCAGAGCAGATCTTTGAGTTTATCTTCTAAAATGTTGTGGTTTTTTTCAAAGTAGACTGGGAAAAAATTGGACTGGAGCGCCTGAAGCCAGGATGTGCAAATCAGGAATTGTCAGTCTTTTCCCAGCTTGCAAATGAACCAGTCTTCACACCTAATATTAGCAAGCCCCACCTGGTATGCCATCCTGCACCTGGGGCTGGTTCCCAAGGAGATGAGCAGTGGACTGACAGGGTGGCAGGAGTGGGCAACGCAGAGCATTGGCTCTTTCAACACTTTCCAGTGATTCATGGGGCTGGAGGAGAAAAAACCCAAGCCCCAAAACCCATCCAACGAGAAAAGGCTTGTAGGGCATCTAAGGATCCTGAAGTCACACTTCCCCATGCCAGGCAGGGTTTGCTCCCAAACTATCTGTGCTCTCAAATCAGCATCCCTATGCTGTATGGCAAATGTGCACACAGCCGTCCCATATCAATGGGCACTATTTTGGGGGCATCATGGTACAAAAGGTATCCTGCCCTGACCACCACCACTGCCCCCCATGCTGAGGGGCTGGGAGATCTCACAGCAGCAACCTCAGCTTCCTCCTGCTCTGTTTGCAGCAGAGAGAATGGTATTTACCCAAAACTTCACTGGCAAGGCTGTATAGCTTTCTCCTTGTGATGCACAGGTAATACCCCTCTTTCTGAGATGGGCAGGTCATCTCAGGAATACTTGCTACCTTTCTCACTAGAAATCTTTTGATTTCTAGTCCAAATCTGAGCTCCCCTCCAGCAAGCAGCTCTCTGCCCCAGACAGGCAGTCTGAACTGGAGCCAGGGACACCCATCGCCACTCTGCTGGCTGCAGAGTCTGTGCAAGAACAGCTTTGGAAGAGTTTTCCCAGCTCTGCCTGTCCATGCTATGGCACATCAGTGAGTTAGGAGGAGGCTTGGAGGTTTTAAGGGTTTTAACATTCTTTATCACTTGCTTTTCAAAATCACATTTCATCACATTTGATTTGCTATTCTCTTTACAATCAATCACTTTACAATCTTAATGAAGATCAGAAAGGTGTGAAGCAACACAAATGCTGGAAGGACCCTCTGCTCCACTGCAGATACCCACACTCATCCAATTTAACCCACTCATCCCTCCACACTCTTCAGAGCCTGACTTATCAGGTAGCTTTAAATTATTACTGATTTCCAGTTTAACAAAGCAATTTCTCATCCAAAACTTAGATGCAAGTGTGATTATCCGTGTCAACTGCCAACTCTCCCTTGGAGTCACAGCTTTCCTAGACAGGGCTGTACTCTCCAGGGAGAATTCCTGGGAGTTGTTCCCAAATGACTCACCTATCCTTTAATCACAACTGAAATGCATCTACTCAGCTGCAATCCTTCAACTAGAGAATCCCATTCTACATAGAGCAGGAGCTTGTCTTCTTGCTCCTTACAACACCACTAATCTTTATGCTGACTTTAACAGTAGTAGCTGGGATTTGGTGGTTTTTTTATAATTTTTCTGATTTGTTGACATCGTATGATTTAGAGAACCATAATAATAATAATAATAATAATAATAATAATAATAATAATAATAATAATAATAATAATTAGAAGACATCAGTGAAGGCACAAGCTTTGATTCTCCCTTACCCCCGTTTTGCACTACTTGCTGAGATCTGACAGCCAGTCTGTTTTTGACCCCGTATGCCTTGTTAACACCATGTCACAAAAATGGCTGACATCACAAGGTCACACAGTAGCAAGTCACATGCTTTGGAGAAGTCCAAGTATATTTTTCTGCATAGAGTTGTTGGTCCCCTCCATGGAGGGGTTTAATCCCATCACAGAGGGAAAGAAAAAAAGTTATCTACTGTGATCTGTCTTCTGAGAAGCCATGATAATCACATTACTTAGGTTTTCAGTCTACTTTTCATACTTAGCTGCTGAAGCTACCTGTGCATCTTCTTTTAACCAGGATGATTTCTCATCAACAAAACATATTGAGGAGGGTTTTTTTTAATGTTTTTTTGGTTGGTTGGTTGGGTGGGTTTGGTTTTGTTTTGGGGGTAGGGGAGGAGTTGGGTTGGGGTCTTTTGAGCTTTTTGCAGCATTTTTGGAACTGTATCTGTAGGAGCACCCATAGAAGGATCTGAATGATATCCAGGTGGCACCAACATTTCCACCATTAAACTCACAGTCACAGCCACTGCATTACACTTTGGAAAACTGGCTGTTTTAAAGCCCTAAATATACATCTGAGTGGTTGGTATTGCATTCTGTTTGCACAATATAAATGTCAACAGAGCCTGACTAGGAGTACCTAGGCAACAGCTAATTTTGAGGTCAGTGATTAACTCTTCTTCATCAGAACACAATTTACCATCAAATTATCTCTAGCTGAATATAGCACTTTCTGGACTAAAAAAGGTCTTCTTGCTATATTAAGACACTGAGAGCCATTATTGATGGTGGCAAGTGATGTTTGTTGCATTTTCTCCTGGTCAAAATACTGATGTCCATGAGGGAAGCAGTCTCTTAGGGACAATGACTCCCTACTCCAGGATTCCCAAGAAGAGGAACTGAAGGCTGAGCTCAGCCACTGCACACCATGCTGCAGTGTTTATGGCTGTAGCAGGGAGCAATCAATTTTTATTTTCTATGGCACATATACACACTTCCTTGATTAGACAAAAAGTGAATACTACCAATTAGCACATATACCAACAGAGAGGGATTGATGCTCAACTTGAATTTTGCTCTTTCCCTTCCCAGAGCACTTTGCTACCTTCAGCTCTTCAAAATCCCTCATTTTTTTATTAACTTCTAGCTAGTGAGTCAACCTATAATTTTGAGTTTAAAACTCTCTATGTTCTAGCACTGTATTTCAAACCCATTCTGCTATCTCATAAGGCTTTTTGGAAATAAAACTGAAAACCTCATATATTAGAAGGTCCTTCTAGTGGTCATCTCAGGAAGCAAACTGTTCTGCAGGGATTACAGAGGTTAAGCAATCATCCTGCCTGGAGAAATACTCATTTGTGATCTACATCAGCATGAGCATTTGTTTGGAGGAGTCCAGACCTGTGGACATTACACCACTGGGCCCTGTTCCTACATTTGGTGCTGCCAAGCTGAGTATGTGTTCACCTGTGGGATAAGGAGGAGGAGGGTGGGCTGGATGCCTACAGGAGGGCAATGGGTTTTGCTTGCTACTGACACCTGAGTATTGCTTTGTCCATGGATTTTTCCTAGCCTTTACTGCTGCCCTGGGAGATGTAATCATCCCAGACCCTATGCTTTGCTCTCTAAGCACCCTGAGATGCTAATAACTTCAGCCTTGCCAGCTCTACTTTTGATTTACTCCTGTAAAGCTGACATCACCAGAAAAAAAAAAGAAAAAAGGTTTTCTGAGAATTTGCAATTCTTTTTTACTGCCACAGCTAAATAATCATCAATTTGTTTCTTGCTGGCAGGGAGCCAGGCTTTTGAGCAGTGACTGGCTTGTTTTGAAGTTACTTTAATTTGTTGTCTTAGAGGAAATGTCTTTGCTGATGTTTGCCAAGCTGACACGTAAAGAAATATGAAACTATATTTGTTTCTGTAAGACAGGTAGAACACTAAACTTTATAATAATAAGGGTATACATATGTTGATGCTATTGGTTTATACCTGAGTTACTAATGTCTCTGAGTAATATCTAATTTGACATATAATATGTTTGGCTGGGATGTATGAATTTGTGCCTGTGATGTTGAATTCCTGGGCCAAGCACCCCAGGACAACATTCCCACTGGTGGGCAAGGACCTTACTTTCTCCCTGTACTGTGCTCCTCTGCTGAAGCTACAGCCTTCCTCTTTGAAGAAGAGAGCAGTAGCTCTCTATTCACTTTCCTGTCATTAACAGAAAAGATCCTACCTATGACACTAGAATGCAATCTTCTCAGATGCCTGGGATTTCTTTTAGTTTAGTGACTCAAGACCAACCAGCATTTCTTGACTACCTCCTTGTAATTAAAGACTTTAGTTGACCCCTAGAAGAAATTGCCTATGGAGATGAGACAAACTCCAGCACTGAAGTTTAAGGGCAATTTTAAAGGTGTTGTTTTAAGGGAAAATTGGAAAACCATCTAAAGGGGATAGCTTAAGTACAGTTCATTTTGTACTGAGACTGTGTGGAGAGGTACCAGAGCAAGCACAGGAAAGAAAGCTTGACTACAGCCTCATATGGTGAGTGAAGATAGAGATTTGGTCCTGTCTCAAAGAGAATGTTTCTGTCTTACATGCAGTGACTGCTTAATGCCATAGAGCTGTTGGCCCACATTTTTGGTAGGGTATATAGCTAATTCATTCCTGTGAGAGGCGGGTGGCAGAAAATCAGATCTCCTCCACCATTTCCTTAGGGACTCGTTCAGTCATGAGGCAAGTCCCTAAAAGGCTGTGTCTGGCCAAATATTCTCTCCTAGATTTAAAAAAAAAAAAAAGGATGAATAAGCCCTGCTCAGGTCTCTAAAAGCAAAGATATGGCAACCAATTTTTGGGAAGGGGTTCTAGGGCAGATGCTTCTTGGTCAGAGGTGCAGATCTGCTGTCTCAGCACATCTCTCTGGCCATCTCCACAGAGATCAAGACTGAGCTTATTCCATTTTCTCAAATCATAGTGTGGTCTGTGGTGGGGAGGAGGGGCAGGAGGCGATCAGGATGCACCACTACACATTTGGATCCTATTCTGAGCTCTACCTGCTCAAGGGATCCTCAGCATTGGGATTCCTAGCTTAGAAATAGATTTTTTCCCATTTTTGGGGAGGCACGTACCTTACTGTAGTTCCCCAAACCCTTATATGGACTGGCCTGCAGAGCCAGTTCTGTGCTGCAGACATGGAAATTGCTCGTGGGTGATGATGGGGCTGTCTTCTTGTGATTTCTAAGAAAGCAGTTTCAGAGAAGAAGATGAGCATGGTGCTTTTTCCACTATTAAATTTATTTTTAGCTTGCATTCTAGTATCTGGAAAAATTGTTCTCAAACTCACTTTTAACTGCAATGAAAAAAATGTATCTACACCCTCCTGTGTAGTCACTGTTCAGCAACTTATAGGATCACATGAAACACAAACATCTTAGTGAAATAAATTTGCAGTTTCTTTTTACAAAGCTGCAAAAAGACATTGGTTAGGTGAACTCTGGATTCTCTCTCTCAGATGTGCAGAAAAGCCCTGGAACAAATTAAAGGCTAGTTTGAAGCTATTTAAAAACTTAAGCAAAAAGGTTTGGGAAAAGTTTGAAAGAATGAGAACAATAAAAGATCTTGTTCCACTGCACTTGATGACACATCTAATGATGAATGACCTTTCTTGCTGCTGCTTGCTTTCCATCAACAGAACAAGCAGGGCAAGGAAGGAAAGGCTGCAAAATATGTGTATTTAGCTTCAGTATATTCATCCCTAATCTTAGAAAAAACAGAGTGGACCAGCGACTATCTTTTTCAATAAAGGTAAGCAATGACCATGCCTTTCCTAATGAATTCTATACAAACCCATGTGCAGCTCTTTAAGCATCCAAGAGTTGCTGGCCAGCATTATTCCTTCAGAAACTAAGCCAGGTCCTCTGGCTTAGCCTGGTTGGCTGGTGGCAGTGGGCTGACAGATGTGGAGATTGCTAAGCAGATGTGTGGATTGTGCTAAGCAGAAATCCTACCCCACAAAGGAAAAGGGAGACTCTCCCTTGAAAGTGTTCCAAAATCCTTTGAGCGTCATAAGTGCAAGCTCAAAATAGTATTTGCTGTGCTTCTGTTTTTCTGTACATACCTGCATTTACATCTTCTTCTCACTGAAAAAGAAATTAATGAGGGCTCAAACTCTGTGGGATTCAACCTAAGATTCAGCCTGAATCCATTTCTAATGACCAATGTTTCTTACAGTATGGAAAGCAGATTTTCACCTGCTTATATGAGATTTGTCCCTGAACTTTCTGCTAGTGATTAAGAGATCACATAAGACACAATACCACTTTCCAAAGCACACATAAAATCCATTGGAGAAATGCAGCTTTGTGAATGCAACAATGTAAACCAGGATTTTCAACCCAAGCATGTTCTAGAAAAAGTATAACAGTTGTTTTCATGAGTTTATGCAGTCCCATGTACCCTAACTGTGCAAGTAAAATAGATTTTACAGACATATAGGCTGTTTTCTGGACTGTAGTTGCATGAGGGACAGAGCAGCCAAGCAAAAGGGAGTGATGGCACCCTGGGTGCTCCATCAAGAAGCACAGTCAAGGTCCTCATGAGAAACACAATGTGTGATGGAGAAACAAGACTGTGAAGGATGAGATTGAAATTCTAAATGGTGTCTGACCCTCTCTGAGGTTTATGTCATCAGTAAGTTTTGCAATACAGCATGTTTTCAGGTGGACACCTGTCCAAATCTGAAGGATCAACCAGAGGGTATTGTTAGTAAAAACCTAGTAATTGGTGTCACTAGGTAACTAGGCTGAGTTCACCAAGTCAGGAAAATTATAAACTTGAAGAGATTCCTAAATGTATTGCTTAGCGTTTAAAACATCTTTTCACACCAGCTGCATAGAAATCTCTGAAATGCCAGCGCTGGTTAGCTCACCATCTGTGTTATCCCTCCGTCTCTTCTCCTCTTTCAGCCTTTATTTTGAGGCTTCTTTATGTTGCCAGAAGAAAAATGACTCTTCAATATTCTTGGCGTGTTATTGGAAAGATAAATTTTGAAGTGAAATTTTTGTTGGTTCCAACTCTTGCTATATAAAGCACATTTAATAATACTTAACATTTACTCAGCCTACTTATTAATCATTAAAGAATACCAACTATCAAAATAATCCATAGTTAACTGAAATTAAGTAATCACATACTAAAATTACACCACAATATTGCTCAAATCTCAGAACAGATGGAGAAGTCAAGCAGAGAGTTTTTAAATAATTTGTTTCAGTAACTTTTTAATTTTGTTGCTGCTTAATTTTCAGAAACTCACTAAGATAATTACTGACATATCATACTCTGTGCTTAGGTATGCACTGCTGAAAATATAGCTTTTTATATTTATATTCATCTGTGAGATCTGCAGATCCACTCTCAGCTAGGAAGGCAAGATGAAAACATCTTGATGACAGTGCAGGAGGTCTGACCAGACTTCTCTCCCTGCTGTTCCTTTACGGTGCTGCAGTAATTGTAGCCACTCTTAGGCATCAGCTTTATCTACTCTTTGATTCCTCCTTTTTCCCCACAGCCAGTTAAAATTAAGAGCAATCCATATGGCTCACCTTTTGTTGGAATGACTGATGCAAGAAGCTCTACTAGGAAGATAAAAGGCCTTTAATGGCAGCTCTGGAAATATAAACAGTTCCCAAGGAGGTGTAACCATTTTAATAAGCTTGGAGTTGGTCAATAACCCTGCCCATCAATACTTGGCAATGTGAGGGAGATGAGGAAGATGCACAGCACTGCTCGCTGAGCTCAGTAAGAACCCCACAAGGACTGTAAGAGTATCCTTCTCTTGAAAAGGTAAAAGTCAAGAGAAATGCAGGAACTAAAGAGCCAGAAGAATTCAGAAAACACCTGACAACAAAGAGCAAAGTCGAGCTGGACACACACATCTCCCTTTCAGAGACACACTACGGTGCTTGAGCAATTGTTTCACTGAGTGAATACCACAAGTAAGGGGTGTGAGATTAGACTGCTCATAGGTTGAAAACTCTTCCTATGTCTTTCAGATCCTAACACTCTCACAGGGTTCCACCACACATGAAATGACTTCTGCCTCAGCAGCATGGGCTTTTAATGTTTTCAGTTAAGGAAAAAGTATTCAAGAACAGAGAGATTTAAAATGCCATATATCCATAATATAAAAAGCATAGACTGACTTCTGATATACATGCTATCATAACCAAGACCTGCAACAAACTTGTTTCCCAGAGGTAACAGGTTGGTCACAGATGTGAGAAATTACTCACAACCAAGACTTTCCACATCGCATTTCATTAGTGAAAAGTAGATTGATTACATGTTTCTCTCTGTGCTTTATAGATGCCATAAAAATACTGCAGATCTTACAGCTTCATTGTGGAGCCCAGCTCATTCATGTTTGCAAACCTGACTTGCTAAATTTGAATGGCACCATTTTTAATCGATTTTGGAAAATGTTTTAAATAAGTTACTCTGCCACAGGCATTTTAATGAATATTGAAATAAACCATCTGTTTGGGGCTAGACTGGAGGATTTCCTCTGTGCAAGTCCAAAATTTTATTTTACCTTGGATTTTTCCTTGCCTCCACTTGACTTGGTCTATAGCATGTGTTTCCACACTAGGATTCTTGTGTTCTCAGTCTTAATCCAAGTTTATGTTGGCTATACACCCTCTCTGCTTGGCAAAAGAAATATGGTAACTGCTGTGTTCTGAACTGTAGTGGGGGTACTTGACCAAGTGCTTGAGCTATGTAGACTTACAAGCCCTTCTTAAACCTGCTTGAAACTGCTTTTCCTAATTGCAGTTACTAATGCTGTTGTAATGCCTGGAAAGGCATGGGAAAACATACAGACACTGGGACACCACACAGGGCCTGCAGGCACAAGTTGCAGCGAAGGTAATTACTAAATAAAAAAGAAAAATCTTTATAGTTGAGGGCAAAGCATGGGCACAGGTTTCCCAGAGAGGATGTAAAATCTCCTTCCGTGGGAATATTCAGACTTGACTGAACGAAACCCTGAGGAAAACCTTTGCATGGTTGCAGGTGGTGGGACCAGAGAGATGCCCCAGATCTGACCTCCACTGGTCCCTTTCAAATTAAGCAATTCTGAGATTTGTGCTTCAGAAATCCTGTGAAGGAATGGCTTCACTTTTTTACGGAGATACAGTGTCTGCAGCTTGTCTTAATAATAGCGTTTAGCAGGAGGACACGATGGTAATGGATGTAATGAATGCTGACACTCTAATTCCCTTTGAGTGTGCCCACCTTTTACCATGGCACATGGCACACTTCTTCATTTGGACTGTTGAAGACAGTAAACACATTTTCTTCTAATGAATTTTTCAGAGTTGTTTCTAAATGGTTTGCATGCTGTTCCCATAACCAAGAGGGTATTTTGTTTCCACATTCTTTCGATTGTCAGTGACAGAATGAACAGACCCTCCCAGATTGGGGCAGGGGCACCTTATCTTCTAGGAAAGTCACATTGCTACAAGGGGGGAAAGTACCCACTGCACACATTTGTTCGATACCAGTTCTGGTAGCAAGGGTCATGAGGCACTTATCCCTTGATCTCATCAATACATATAAATAGCTCAAAGGTAGTTGTCAAGAAGATGGTGCCAGGCTCTTTTGGTGTGCCCAGCAACAGGACAAGGAGCAGTGGCCATAAACTAAAACACAAGAAGTTCCACCTCAACATGAAGAACTTACTTACATTGATGATGGCAGAGCACTGGAACAGGCTGCCCAAGGAGGCCGCGGAATTTCCCTCTCTGGAGACATTTAAAACCCACCTGGACGTGTTCCTATGTCACCTGCTCTAGGTGACCCTGCCTTGGCAGGGGGGTTGGACTAGATGATCTCTAGAGGCCCTTTCCAATCCCAAGGATTCTATGATTCTGCTTCAATTATTCATGTGCTTTAGAGAGGAAACACCCTGGCTGCTGGTTAATTTTGAGACACAAAAGAGAGGGACAAGAAGAGATATGGTATCTTTTACACCCTTGGGATTAGATCTTCTGTGGTTTGACCTTATCATTTGGGAGACCTTAGAAAACAGCGCAGATCCATCCTTTCGGTGGTGAACAGGCTGTTAACCCCAGGGTATACACTGTTCAGACAGTGTAACTGTGGAACAGGCTTTTTCACAGCTATTTCTAGCGCTACCCCGACACGTTTCCCTCCGGCGGTGCACAGAGCTCCCGCTGGGCTCAGAACCCTTCCAGCCAAGCGCTGCACGGACGGCATCCATCGCGGGAGAAGCGGCTGCGGAGCGGGGGGGAAAGCAGCCATGGGAGGGGCGGCTCCTCCCCCCGTGGCCCCGGGAGACCCTCCCTGCCCCGGAGCCGGGCGGGGAGAGCCGGCCAGCGATGACCCTCCAGCCTCGGCATCACGGAGCGTCCCCAGCCCACCCTACGCCTGAGAGCCCCCCCCGCTCCCCGCTCGCCTCTGACGTGTGCGCGGGGCGGGGGCTGCGCGGGGCGGGGCGCGGGGGGCGACCGGGCCGGCGGGAAACTTCTGCGGGTTCAGCACCACAGACGGGGCGGGCGCGGTGCCGCCGCCCGGCATGAGCGCCCCGCCAGCCCTGCCGCCGCCCCGCCAGCCCTGCCGCCGTCGCCCCCGCGCTCCGCCTCGGCCCCCGCACAGCCCCAGCCGCCCGGGCGCCGATGGAGGCGGCGGCAGCAGCGCTGAACGAGAGCGGAGCGGCAGCCCCCCGGCTGCCGGCCGGCGGCGGCAACGCCTCGCTGGAGCTCTCGTCGCGACCCCCCGCGCCCGCCGCCCTGAATCCCTGGGATGTGATGCTCTGCGTGTCCGGCACCGCCATCGCCTGCGAGAACGCCCTGGTGGTTGCCATCATCTGCTACTCGCCCGCCCTGCGCACCCCCATGTTCGTGCTGGTGGGCAGTCTGGCCACGGCTGACCTCCTGGCCGGTCTCGGCCTCATCCTCAACTTCGTTTTCCAGTACGTGATCCGCTCGGAGACGATCAGCCTGCTGACGGTGGGCTTCCTCGTGGCCTCCTTCGCCGCCTCCGTGAGTAGCTTGCTGGCTATCACGGTCGATCGCTACCTCTCCCTCTACAATGCCCTCACCTACTACTCGGAGAGGACGGTGCTCTGCATTCACACCATGCTGGCGGGTGCCTGGGGGGTCTCCCTCTGCCTGGGGCTGCTGCCCGTCCTGGGCTGGAACTGCCTCCACGACCGTGCCGCCTGCAGCGTCGTCAGACCCTTGACCAAGAGTAACGTGACGCTGCTGTCTGCCTCTTTCTTTCTCATTTTCCTCATCATGCTCCATCTCTACATCGAGATCTGCAAGATCGTCTGCAGGCATGCCCACCAGATAGCTCTCCAGCAGCACTTTCTGACTGCTTCCCACTATGTCGCCACCAAAAAAGGAGTCGCTACCCTGGCTATAATCCTCGGGACTTTCGGAGCCAGCTGGCTGCCTTTTGCCATCTACTGCGTGGTGGGGGATCCTGACTACCCTTCTGTGTACACGTATGCCACGCTTCTACCCGCTACCTACAATTCCATGATCAACCCCATCATTTATGCCTACAGAAACCAGGAAATCCAGAGGTCCATGTGGGTGCTCCTCTGCGGCTGCTTTCAGACTAAAGTGTCCTTTCGTTCCCGGTCCCCCAGCGATGTCTGAGTGACTTTTCTCTGCCGCACTGCACAGAGTGACAATCTCCCGAGTGGACTATTACAGTGCCTGTTCTAAACTTCAAACTACATTGTGAAATCATTGGAAACATGCTTAAGTATTAGCACTTTATACATATTTGTATCTCTGAGAGTGGTTCAGGGTGTGGAGTTTTGGGTTCCATCAAAATAATAACAATGTGGTTGTATATAAATCTGCACATCACATTTGTGAAGTGAAGACAGTCTGGTACCGCTTAATTATAGCACCTTATTTCTAGCTGCTCACCTGCCAAAACAGTGTTGCCTTTCTGAAGGGCAGATAGAAAGAAAGTTGTGTTTGTGTTGTATTTATACGTGTGTGTGTCTGGGGGGGAGACGGGGCTGGGAGTGTATGTATGTATGTGTGTGTCAATACCTTGCTGCACAATATTGATAAATTATAACATTTTGTATACAAATAAAAATATGTAAAATGTAATATAACTTTGTGTGTTTAGATGCTTTTTAGACATAGGAGAGTTGGCAAATTTGCCTGTTGAACAAAGACCCTTGAAAGCTCCCCATGTAATTCTGCCTAAAGAGATCATCATTCACTATAGAGATGAAATACTGCACCAACAAAGGCACCTTCTGCTTGCTTATTTGTTTGTTCTCTTCTTTAGTCTGGCAAAGAGTAACAAAGAGAACAAACTCCTTTTTTTTTTTTCTCTCCAGAAACCCAAGAAACAAAAAGCCTGATCAAATAAGCTGCTCATTACAGTTATTCACCAGGTTTCCAGTAGCTTTTATTTTCACATTATAAGTTAGCCCTTTACGATCCACTGATCCATTTAAAAATTATCTAATTGTGGGGAAAAATCATTCTCTAAACCGGGCTTTTTTCCCCCTGTTTTAATCTAACACTGGAAGAGAAAAAAAAAAAAGAGGAAAAAGAAAAAAAAGGCACGGTCTTCTTTCCTAAAAGCCTGTAAAATGCCACGATAAATTGACTTTCTTTATCATCTGCAGTTCTGAGGGGAATCTGAATTGTTTCTCCCTCTCCTTTTTTTTTTTGGACTGTGTGCCGTAGAAAAATCATTTAAGTGCATCTTTGCTTCCTGCCTGTCTTGGAGCAGTATACAGTTTTCTGATAATCCCATGGCTTAGTGGCTTCAAAGAGTCCATCAGAGGTCAATGTTATTCAGAGTTTGGAACACTCCTTCACTCAGCTTCAAATTCACCAGCAACTGATTTATTTAGAGCAATAACATTTGCAGCAGATTTTAGAAGCAGTGTTGCTACTTATTTATTTGTAGTTATGCTACACTTGCATCCAGGTTATGTTATGGTTTATTGCTATCATTTCAATTTTGTATTTAAGGACTAAAACAGATTATGTATATATGCATGGTACTGTATAAAAAGGACTAATGTGCTTCCCAGCTTATGACTGGCAGTGCATCCAGCATCTACCTGCTGGAGTAGCTGGGACCACAAGGATCCAACAAGCCTCAGAGAGGCTGTGAATCAGTAATGCTGTGAATGCGAGTATTATGCAAACTAGTGTCATTTCACTGATAATACAAAGAGATTTAATTTAACAGAAAAATTGGTATTCAAGACTCTGCTAGTTCCACTATTTTTGTCAATTCTGATAATCACAAATGTGACATCGTAAATGATTAATACTTTAAGGCATGCAGTTCATCAGGGAACTGTTGCAGTGATGTTACAAGTATAATTCAAAGCAGGTTTTATTATAGGTCGAAATGGTGCTCAAATTAAGAACTCTCTAACTGCTTGTAAAAAAGACTTCCCTCCCCCACCTTTTTAAGCCCCCTTCTCAATTGCTACATCTAAGGTAGTAAATAAAAGAGGGTAAGGCCTTCCCTCTAGCCCTGCAACTGGGTGGCACAGAGTATGCTTAAGTTTCCTTCCCCTTGCAAAGCCAGGGACCAAGGCCAGGCTGGGGCATCCTGGCCCTGCTCTGATCACCTGTGTAGACTCAGGCAAAGATGCTGCATCACCCACAATAGTAACTGCTGAGAGAAAAGACCATTGAGTGCCCCAGACAGGTGAAACCTTGCAAAACTTTCTGATAAAACTGAAAAACTTGCCATCTGCTAGGCCTTAGGATCATAAATCTTTGTAAATCCACAGGGGAGGGTTGCCAGATGCAGGTCGTCGCTGACCCTGCACCCAGCTATGAGATGCTGAGTGGGACCTGAACAGGCTTCTGGGAGCCCTGTGCAGGCTCTGAAGACCAACATTGGCTCTAAAATCCCCTAAGAGAAACTTCTTACCCTTACTTTTAGTCCTTGAAGTTAGGCAGAATCTGCTACAGACCACCCCTAATGCAACCTCCATCTTTTAACTCTTTCAGGCACTGAGCATTGGGGATTTTCACCATGGATTCGTTATGCAGTGACAACCTGTATAAAAATTAGATAAGGAAAACTTAGTTGAATAGAATCCTACTTCAGTAATAAAACACTTATTCGATGAATGGAAAGGACTTGAGTGAGTTCCTCTTCCAATTTTCTGTTACATGATCACATATTCAGTTAACCACTTTCCCCAATGATTTACTGTCTCTACAAAATAAAGCTGGATCCCTCCTTTTAAACATGTGACACTTTTAAAGTATTTCCCCAAGCGTTCCTCTCTTCTAAGAAACAAACTTGTATTACAGTGATCTTGGCCATTCATTTTCCTAGGACAATACAAATGAGAGAGCTTTTTCTATATACCACCTTCAGAAAGATTTGCTGACTCATAATTTCTCAGAAAAACTAAGGCAAAAGAGGAGAGAGTATTTTGATGGGTTTTGTTTAGCCCTGACAATGGAATTGACATCAACCAACTTGAAGTAAAATATAGCTTTTAATTTTTAAAGTGAGTCTGGATCTCCAGGAATATCTGAGCAGAATAACAAAGAGCAGACTACATAATCTCTTCTCTCCCCAAACAACATTTCACTTTAGAAAAAGAAAAGCTGCACTTCCTGATGGAGGAAATGCAGGAACTGTGTATAGCACGATGCCTGTATTTTCCTTGCTGAGTTTTTTGTTGCAACAGCAGAGATGTATTTGAGAAAATGGTGTTACATTTGCAGTATCTGGACCCACAAACTCCTCCGGTTGTCAGATGATGGCACTTTTACCTTGGTCATGAAATGATGTGGGGTGACAAAAATTCCCAGAGTCCCCATTTCCAGTCCCTGAACAGGGCATGGCTGTGACCCTCACACAGCCACGACAGGAAGCCATCTCAGGGGACAACCATGTGTCTGATTAAGAGGGACTGTGTCTGATCTTCTAGTTCCAAGAGTCAAGGGGCAACTCTGTCTGCATAGAGACCAGAACTGCAATGGCAATTACCATTACTGTTGGTGAGCACAGATCTTTCCTTGTCCCTGCAGGTTTGTTTTTATGTTCTCACATCAATGCTATGAGGGGAGAAAACACACACTGAGTTAGGTGCAAGTATCAGGTCTAATATTTGGTAATGGTATATTCTGTGTAGCTTTTACTGGAACTGGAAATGAGATTTCCTGCTTTACCACTCTTAAAAATTCTTTGCCTTATTCTGGGGTAAAATAGTATCAGAGCTGGTCTAAATAGCTCCCAATTTGTTCCCACTGAAACCAGTGATGCTCTATTCCACATCAGTCACAATAACAGCAGTATCTCATTACAGAAAACTACTTTTTTAAGGCAGGTAGTCCTTGGCCTCAGCTCCAATTTTCATTGGAAACTAATGTTTCCATTAGTTATTACCAGCTTTGAAAGTCTTCGCCTTGAAAGTTACAGGACTTGCAGTGCCTTGCAAGACCAAATCCCAGCAATTTGGCTTGCATGAAGTACCTGTCGCTGGGATTAGCTCCCTTGTTTCAGAAGGAGCAATTACAGAAAAAAGGGCATAGCTCTGATAAGGAAGGCCTGATTGGGAGCTGGGCCGAAAGCACCCCACACTGCTGGATTTTCTGTGGAGCTTCTACCTAAATCAGTGGTAGAACAGTGGAAATGAGACTGACTCTGCAGGCTGCTTTGTATGAGTCACTGTATATTAAAAAGCCAGCTGGATTCAAAATCACAGGTCAACCAAAACCTCTTTATTTAGCTAAGCAAACAAAAGGACAGAACACTTTTAAACCTGAAAAGTGAGTCTGTACATATTTTTATCGGTGTGATAATCCCCAGGTACCAAGTAATACTCAGCAAAGCACTAGTGTCTCTAATTTCCATTCTGCCTCTCTCATTTCAAAAAGGATCAATTTTTATAATGAGGTAAAAATAATTTCTAATAGTGCAACTGCTCCTCAGCATTTCAACTAGCTTTTGTGGCAGTCATTTAAAAAGAAAAAAAAGACAAGGGGGAAAACAAACAAGGTGGTTTTCTCCTTCTTGCTGCTTCATGATGGAGATGTGTGATTGGATGGCAAGGAGTGATGAGTGGATGTGATTGAGCTCTGCAAGGAGGATGAGCACATCTGAATCTCACCTTAACCCTTGCTGAGTTTGCTTGTTGGAGGGACACTGTTGTGAGGTGTCTCCTCATCACCAGGTCCTCATCAAGTGAGCTCCTCCCTGGGACCTGCTGCAGCTGAAAGTCCACAGAGGAGCTCCTGGCCTCAGGAGCTCCTGGCCTCAGGAGCCCCTCACAAAACTCCCCCAGCTAGAAAACCACTATGCCTTACCCTGCTCTCTCGATGTTTCTTTCTGCTTTCCCTTTCTCCCAGGAAAAACATTCCCCCAGGGGCAATTTCGTTTATTGAGGGCAGGAACTCAGTGCCCTGGAAATAACCCAGCTGCTGCTGGGACAGCTGGAGAAATGTAAGCGCTGACTCAGTGCTGACAGTAGAGGTGGCAGCCGGTTCAGCAGAGGCAGGTCTGCTCGTGTCAGCTCTGTCGGCTGCAAAGAAGTGACAGAAGGCAGAAGGAGGTGAAGCAACGGTGAGGTCCCTGTGCAGGCTCCACATGTTGCAGCAAAGTCCAATAGTGATGGGTATTTTTCAGCAGATTTCCACCCTTTTTTTATGATTCTACTTTTTTGGCATCATAACAGAAGTGGTGGGAGAGAAAGGGCAAGAGAAAAGATAAATGTGCTAGTATTTGCATAAGGGAAAGAGCACCGTGGTTCACACTATGACTCACGTTGTGGGAACAGCTCCTCTGGCAGGTACCTTGGATGCATCAGCTGGCTGCAGTGTACCCTTCCAGCAATGGGTTGGTGCTGCACACAAGACAAAAGATCAAAAATATTTCTTCACTGTGGCATTGTCTGAGTTATCATCGATCCTAGACACCTCAAGCAGACAACTGCAAGTGCAGGCAGAGCTGCCTAACCGATCGTTCAGCCAGTAAAGGGATAAAACATAGTCCAGATTCACCTTTTGCCCTGTTTTTGAACACAATTAAACCTCTAGCTGCAAGGCCAGACTTGATGGTTACCTACAAGACAATTTATCTTTTCCATTTGCTGCTGTCTCTGTGCCCCTGACACAAGGTGTTGGGGAAGAGCATCCTTGCACTGTCCCTCACATCTTCCTCTGTGGCACAGGCTTTTTCTACCCAGGCAAGACTGGAGTAAAAGCTATACCATGGCATATTTTATTAAGATTGTCAGCACTTAAAAGTGCGAATTAGATGTTTAGGATCAAAATTACCAGAAGGATTTAATCACCAGTATTCCTAAAGGTGGATGTCTCGGCTATCTTGCTTGCTGATTGGACCTACAAGTACCAAATCACTCAGCTGCTTTACAATTTTATCCTTTGTGCCCTTATAACCAGGCAGGAGCACACACACAGGCTGCTTTGCCCAAGCAGCCCAGAAACTGCTTTGTCCCCCTACACTTGGTGGGGATTGAGGGAGTTTGTGTCCTTACACCTGTGTTTTCCACATGGCTTCGCTTGCTAGGAAAGCACAGGGATACCACATTGAATAAAAATGATCCAGACCTTTTGTCTCTGCACTGGCCTATGTTCCACAGGCTTAAATTTGCTCCAGCAGAGAAAGGGGCCGAGTCCAGGATACTGGCAGGGAGGGGGGTTTTATGCAGTGGATGTTTATCAGCACTGTTGGAAACACTTATTTCTCTAGCAGGGATGAACTGGCTGCAATGATTCAGGTACAGGGGATGGATGGGGTCAGGAGGAGGTGAATTGTCTCTTGGGAAAGGAAAGAAATTCTGAGCTAGGGGAATATTTTAGTGCAGGAGTGGGGTTTTTTTGTTTGTTTTTGTTTGGGTTTGGTGGGGTTTTTGTTATTGTTGTTTGGGTTTTGTTGTTTTGTTTTGTTTTGTTTTGTTTTGTTTTGTTTTCCATGCTGCTCACTGTCTAGCTCCGGGCTAATTTAAAAAAAGTTGTTTTTCCAGGGAAGGTTTTCTCCAAGTGGCCTGCTTGTTGTGTAGTTGCTTTATTTTGTAGCTTAATTGAAAGACTGAGATTTTTCAGGAATGGATTGGAAAAAAGGATTTAAAAATTAGCTTGAACCTTCTGTCTTTTTTGAGATAAGGCATGTTTTGTGTGGATCAGTGCTCATTTTATCACCACCAAGATGGTGGTGTTATGCATATTTCCATATGCATATTAATAATTACATCTAAAACCAAGGCCGAAAGAGAGTTTCTGGAAACATTCTCCTACATGTAGATTGTTTAAACAAATATTTAGTCTCCAATAAAAAGTAATTAGATCTACGACACTCTTTGAATGACTTAATTATTTATTTTAACCAGCACCTTCTGTGACATGTTATCCTTTGCATAGCAGTGAGATAAGGTAACTGTATACCTGCAGATAGATACAATTTGTCACTTTTTATAAAAGAAGTACACCTAGGTAGTATTAAGATGTTGTCAAAAGAAATCTTTTCTGTGGGAAAATCAATGTGTCAGTAAATACGGGGACCATGATGTATTCCAGTATCAGTCTCTGACTTCTGATTCTGTGGCTAATTTTTGTTAGTCAGTAGGAAGTTAGGTTTTCCTAAAGAGTTTATCATTTTTCCAAGCAGGGGTGTATTTTGTTTTAAATGTCATTATTCAGTGGCAAATAAAGAAAATGGGAGACAAATAAGTTAAGGGCTCCCCCTTTCTGTATGCTTGCGGTTCTGTAAAAGGCCCAAAGAAAATAATAATAAATTGTATTGAATTATGCTGTCAGAATAAATGCATCAGAAAACCTTTCGCAGGGAGAGTTTGGGCATGAAGTGTGATCTGTGCACCAAGCATAAACCCAAGACTTTGAGTGGATCCCCTACTTGATGCAGCTGAAGATGGACTCCTTTCTCCCAGGGGTCTGAGCTGCTCCGTGACAGACAAAGGCCGTCACGTGGGAGACAGGCATTTGCAGAGAAGTCCATTGTATGAGGCCTTACTTGTAACACTAATAATGAGCTCTAAGAGTAATCAGATACTGCCTATTCATGAATGAGAACAGCTAATTGCATTATTTTTATTTTGAATGAAATTGAAAAGATTAGAATACTCTGCTGCAGTTGCTGTCACAGCGTTAGTTCCACACCAGACGTGTTTGCAGGAAATAAAGACTCTGTAAATCCCAACAACACTCCCAGCTATGTTAAGGTAAATGCCCTGCTGCCAGCTGGCCTCCTGAAACCCACCGCTACGTTAGCAGCACACAGCTCTAATTGTGTCAACCAGAACATTTTCTTCTTTCACTGGACATTTTTAGGAGTTAGAAAAGGCTCTGTCTCTGCCTTTGCTGTCATTAAAACTGGGACCTTGTATCTAATCACAGTGTCCATAGTATTGGTCAGATCCATAACAGCTTCCTAATAATATTCTCCCATCCTGCCACGCTTGGTCTGAAATGAGCACTTGTCACTTTATCTGAGAAGACAGAAACATGCTGAATGTCTCTGATACTTGAGCTGGTGATGTCAGTCCAGCTTTTCTATAATGCAGAACTTATTTTCTGCCCAGCTGGTTGCTTATCCCCTTTGAATGGCAAGCTATGTGACTGCTTCCACCTCTCTGGTGATTCCTGGTGCCTTAATCAGTACTAAGCAGGGCATGAGTTCCCTGACACCCCTCCCCACTTTATCCCTGCTACAAACTGAGGCGTGTGTTGGTGGCACTCAGTGCTGGGGGTGCTTCCCAATTCTCATGAGTACAACACAACCCTGGACAGTGCAAGGCATGGAAGGTGTCTCATGTTGCTATGCAAAGCATACCTATGTAGTAGCAGGTGAGAGCTGAATACCTGCATGAAAATCTGTGCTTTGTGATCCTCCTCTTCTGCAGCGCAGAAAATGAGGACATGAGAAAATGAGGTAGCATTTGGTTGGGAGCTACCAAAGAACATCAGAAAAGTAATTTTTGTCCTGGAACAAGGTATTTGCATATAAAACATAGATAGGATGCAAGTCTCCAGTTCCCATTTTGACAACATCCATATGCATCTGTTATTCCCATTCCTCTGTATTCTTACCCTGACACCCTTTTCACCTTCCTTTCTGTCCCAGAGGTGGCTTTTCCTTCTCTCTTCCTTGAAGACCCTGTGGCAGTGGTATGTTTCCTGCTCTTGGTATGAGCTGCCTTTCCTCAAACACATCTCCATTTTCCTTTCTTTTCACATGGTGCTGCTGTGGCTTCCCTCGTAGGGGTTTCACATGTGAGGAGTTGGATGGATGTCGCCTTGGAGGGGATTGCTCCAAGGGGGACAGTGTTATGTCTGTGCCAGTTCTGCTCTTGCTGCACCCAGAAATACTACAGATAATAGAGGTCTATGGGCCAGTCTGGCAGTGATGCAAACAAAAATCATAGAATCACAAAACCATAGAATGGTTTGGGCTGGAAGGGACTTTAAAGATCATCTAGTTCCAATTCCCCTGCCATGGGCAGGGGCACCTTTCACTAGATCAGGTTGCTCCAAGCCCTACCCAACCTGGCCTTGAACACTTCCAGCCTCTCTATCATGCAGGCAGCAGAACTGATTTTCTGCCCAACCAGTTGCCTATCCCATGTGCCTGCCAAGATATGTGGCTCTTTCTATTTCTCCAGTTATTCTCCAGGGAAAAATGACTGGATCCATCAGACCTGCAGCTTGCTTGTCTCACAGCGCTCCAGAGAAGCATCTGTGACTGGTGGAGTTTATTCTCTGCTTTTTGAAAGTCACCTACAACTTCATGAGAAGTGAAAAGACACAACAAGAGTGGCATTTTTCAACTTACCCAGTATATTACACTACTAAGGGCTTCAGAGTGAGCACTGAAGGCTTAGCCCACCTCTCTAATATGTGCTGTTTTATGGTCAGGATAGTCCTAAATGGCATGTCATGCCATTGGACTACCTGAAGGACATCTTCAAGACTTGCCTTTGGAGTGCAATAGGCAGAGCAATGACCTGTGGATCATTTTTTCCAGGCACCAAGGGAGGAGCAGAACAGTGGGTGCAGTGGTGTAGTCCCACTGACAGAGCACAGCCAATATGCAGGTGCATTCAGGTTGTTCTAAAAATACAAACCAAGCTGCTTTTACACACATCAGAGAGGTCAATCAGACCCTTTGATGGAAGTAAACATTCTTACCCTGCGGCAGCTCTTCTGGTAATGGCTCCCTTTTAATATGGACAGGCAAGCCTGGCTGAAGCAGAGGGGAGGGGGCAAACTGGGTAAGATGGGGAGGGCAACCAAGCTCAGGGAGCTGCAGCTTCCAGCTCCGCTGCAAGCCTGACTGAGGCTCCCCCGGGGAAGTGTGCATCTTTTCTCTCCCACTTGGATTACACAAACTCCAAGTCTGGGGCAGGTGGTAATGCTGTGCCACTTGGAGACCTTCCTCCCAACTCTATCTTGCTGCCTCTCAGAGAGGTTCCAGTCACTGTCTGGAGTTTACTGGCTTTCCTAATCAGAAACTGAGACTGAGAAATACACATTTATGTCCTTACACATTTCATCTACAAGTAATAAAAATGTCTTTTAAACAACCTAAGGCAGCTTTTACATCTTCTTGTGTTTACCCTGTTCCCAAAAGCCTTAATATGATGTTTATAACTTTGCCTGTCCTGGTATCACCTCTCTTTGTTTCCGTACAGAAGCTGTTCCTGCTTCTCAAGATTACTCTCAGATGGCCTCCCTTAAAAATGTATAACCCTATATAAATCCATAGCAACAATTTCTCGGCTGTTCCAGCACTTCGGGCTATCGATTGGCTATGATGTGCTTGCTGTGCTGTGGTTAACCAGGTTCATACCCCTGGTTCACCCCAAGTAAAGGCGAAAGAAGAACTATTGCTCGGTGCGGTTTCTCGTCGAGCTGCATTTCCCATGAGCTGTTTGCACACTCCATCCATCAGAGAGGTGTTGTCTTTCTGCAAGCTTCTTTATGCCATGGCCCAACAGTGGAGGTTTCTAACTTTTGAAGATGTTCCTTTGTAGACAGATACAGCAAAAACCTCTATGGTTTATATTACTCCTTCCCTGGATTTAATTGTCGAGGTCTTACCTGGAGCTGATGTAGGCAGCGTGACTAGGGAATCTACAGTGCCTGAGAGCCTTATTATTGCTTGTTTCTGCCTTATTTGTATTTATTTTTCTTTCCACAAATATGACAGTTGCTTTATGAAAATGTCCTTCATAGCTACAGTGAAGAAGAAAGCCTAACTCAATCCCCACTACTTCTGTGTAACCTCTCAAAAGCAAGGGAGGAGAGCTTCATTTGGGTGAAATTTCTTTGTAAAGCCCCCTATGAGAGCACTCACTGGAGTGTGCTGCCAGAGTGGAGGATGTACTGAGTCACAGGTGCCTGTCTCAGACAAACTGTGATTCAATTTTTTCATAAATTATTTGGGTGACGGAGCAGGGACAGTACTTACTCAGTGGGCGGCTGTCAGACATCTGGGAGGGGCTGCAGTTACCTTGGAGGACTGGCTTGGTGTTCAACACAGTCTTATCAAGTGTGAAGGAGAGTCTGAAAAAAACCCAATAGGTAGTCTATTAGAGGTAAGCACAGCAACTCAGCAGGAAAATCAGCAGTGCAAATCCAGGATAGGGAGCGAACAGTCATGTAGCAAACTCATGGAGGAGTATCTTGAGCTGAGCTTGATCAACAGCTTTTCACCATTTGTGAAGGCTCAGGGGAGATCCTTCAGTATGTGAAAGCTGCTGTAAAAATAAAAGAAAATCTGGTGCATCTAGCATCCATGTTTTGTAGAACGATGAATGATGAGATTAAATGACAGCAAGAAAGAGTCAGGCTTGACACCAGAAAATTGCCAGAAACAAAGTACACTGGAACAATCTTTGCAGGGGGGTTGTGGGAACTTCATAACTGGACACCTCTCACAGCAAGTTGCAAACATCCATCTGCAACAGCACAGGAATAATGACCCCGTCTTCAGACAGAGTGACCAGATGAATAAACTTATGTGGTCTCTACCACTGCTGTTTTAGTATGTCGCTGTTACAGTTACATGTACTTCTTTAATTTGGTGTTTGCAAATACGTGAGTAACAGGTAGTCAGGTGCTGCAGATGCTACAGTGCTCTGCCTTCTGTTTAGTCCAGACTTTGTGAATACCTTGTTATGTATTGCTGGCTTTCAAGGGCCAGCAATTCTTCTCCCAGTTCATACAATATTTATGAATACATATGGAAGGCCTTTCCCCCTGAATATTTCCTGCACAGTGTCAGCATCTCCTTAAACAAACATTAAACTCTGAGTTTGTCTGTATGTACGTATATACACATCTTTTTAAATCAAGGGGGTTTTTGTTGCACTCCTTCTGTGCAAGCCCATTTCCAGGAGGGAGTGCTACAAATCATTCCTCACCATAGGAGGTGCTTTGGTACACTTCCTATAATTATTGCACCCAGCTGACCTCCATGATGTTATAGAGAAATGACTGGAGTCTTCTGAGGATAGCTGTACCTGCAGGTACCAGCCAAAGTGCTCTATTTCATTGAGATGCCATGCAAAAATATTATGGAGTAAATCATTTTAGCTAAAGATGGGTTTGGAAACTAGTGACAAACAAATAGCAGTCTGGGAAAAGTGTCCCAGGTAAAGTGTTTTCTATAAAATGTTCTTTATTCCAGGTTATCTACAAATTATGGGAGGGAAGGTTTACTGAATCACTGCAAGCTCCTAACACCAGATTGCCGGCCCCTGACCTGAACCCTTCCCACTGATGTGGTATGAGTGATTGCTTGCCAGGCAAAGTGAGTGGGGGCTGGTGCTACCCAAAATAGCAGGGGGTGGAAGGAAACCTCCTTGAGATGCTCATGTCTGCTGTATGCTCTGCAGCAACTGAGATAGCACTATAGAGCCTGCAAATTAAATCATAACAATGTGGATAAACAAAAGGGGTCAAATTCTAGTCCATGTCACTAGGACAGAGACATCAATTTTAGTTAATGGTAATTGTAACACAATGATGTTTGACAGCAGAACTAAGGTAGGTGTGTATGTGCATATGTGCACAAGTCAGTGTCTGCAGCCTCAGAAGACAGGCCTTATGACTTTGGCAGAAAGGCCAGGGTAAGAGGGATCTTGAGGAATCACCCAGTTTCCTTTTTGCTCAGGCCATTCAGACAACCTGTGGAAAGTAGCAGAAAACAATGCCATCCCTGCGACAAACTTTGGCCAAGTTTTGTTGAGAAAACTGGAGTAAAGCAAAGCGTCTTCTTGAAGCAACTTCTACATCTGGTAAATAAAAGCAAATAGGGGAATCGATAAGTAATAATGTAGCAGATAAGCTGATGAGCGAGAAGCTGTGTGTGTTCTTATGGGATAGATCACATCAGACAAAATCAATAGCTGCCTTTGTCAAAGCTATAGGCTTGGTGACTGCAGCAGACATTTATCTAAATTACAGTAACTTTCTACAAAGAACCTTGTAAAAAACCTGGAGAGAGAAAACTTGTTCAGGTAATCATGCTGCTGAGTTTGAATTAGTCAAACTTTATTAGCTACAAAAAAAGACAAGAGTTCAGTTTTCTAGACCCTTCCAGGGATGCTGAGAGGACACATTTTGAATAAGGATCAGGGACTAGATGTTGTCCAACGCCCATAGAGCTGCATGGTGCACTGATCATGGCATACAGAAACTCTAGTCATTCACTATCCTAAGTAATTGTTGGTTGAAAACCTTTCTATGGCTTTGAAGATCTGTGTTACAGAGCAAGTTCGCTATAACCAGTGTCACTTGGATGCATCTTTCCAAGGATATGTGAGCCCAAAGACTGTGCCATGGACACAGTGTGCAAAGACATGCAAGAACTGAAGGAATGAATGAAGAAAAAGAAAGCTCCTTGGGCAGTGGGAATGGTGTGAAGGGGCATGGAGATGTTTGTTTCTGGGGCTGGCAAGGCAGCATGCAGCAGCAAGTGCCTGCACAGACATGGTTGTTACCTGAAAAGGATATTTCTGCTGTGAGTGCACCTGGATACAAGATTCACAGCAGGGTTTGCCACAGGACTACAGATGTTACTTCCTCAATGATGAGTAGGTTGTCGATGTCCCTCGTACATGGTCCTGCTCCATGGCCTGGGTTTGGGTTAGGGTTATGGACTTGACTCATCGGTCTTTCATTTTTGGCAGCGCACACCTGTAACACTCTCTTTGTACTGTCTCCACTGTGCACACCCAGGGGTTCTGGGAACCAGCTTTAAAATGGTCGTAGCAAAGCACATAGCAGACACGTGGGATTGACTGCCAAATAAAATGTGTTACCCTTGTTGATATTCTCCCAGAGTATTTGCTTTTCTGTGAACATCAGGTTAGTACAGATATTTAGTACAGCCATGTGCTTGCAAGAAGAGTTAATGTTGTTTTATAGCTGGCTCTTCACATTAGTTTTGCCTAGAGGAGAAGGAGAGGGAAGACTCTTAGAGCATTTTCATTCCATAGTATTAAAAATATTCCCATTAGGAAGGTATATGATGCAGGAATATGTGCAGTTAACAGCGATAGCTGATCCACAGACAACAAGCCAAAAGAAAACTAGTAATTTAACAAACATCACCAGCCTGATTTATTGCAGCCTGTAAAAGGAAATTCTACACTTAAGCTGCCAAAATCATGGGCACTGATACCTCAATATCCGGTCACTAATAAAGGTACAGCCCTGCTGTTTGAATGAAAACATTTATGAGAGAGGGATCAGTTGCTTAATTTAAAGAGACTCATATTTGCCTTGCCAGCCACATTTATTCCTGAGCAGTCTAGCTTCTTGGCTGAAGCCATGCTGCCTCGTGCAGCAGCTCAGCCTTGTTCCACTTGCCCAGGGTCACTGAAAGGGGCAGGAGAGGCGCAAACCAGGGAGCAACACCACCCCACATGCACATGCATGCTCTTGTGAGACAGCAGGCTCTGGATTTATACACATTCAGTGTTTTCCTTTTGTGAAATAGTTTATTCTGCTGGTTCCCCACAGAGAAGCACCTCTGTGAGCTGGACACCATGGACAAGCAGCTTTGCTCAGATGGAGGTCGGGGCTTGTCCTGCAAATCTGAGACACAAAGAGGTCTTGATGTCATCCCTGCCATTCCTCCTCTCCTTCCCAGTAGTGGAAAGAGCCACTCTGTGCAGGCTGCTCCTCCCCAGCCCTGGGCGTGCATTAGGAGGTGAATGCAGCAGCAATGGGTGAAAGCCTGGGGGTTTCATGGTATGCTTGCCTGTAGGATGCTCATTTTAACCTGAGTGATGCTCTTGGGAAATGACCCTGTGGCAGCCCATCTGTCCTCCAACACGTGATAAAATATATGCATTTTCTTGCAGTGCTCATGGCTACAGACAAAATGGATTTTCAAAAATTTTCATTTGTAGCCTTTAGTTTTCTTGACTACTCAATTTTTTTAAGTCAAACTATGCTTTCCTGCTTTTCAGCATTTCCATAGAAGAATCAAAGCCACTTCTCAAGCTGCTCCTTATATATGCTTAAAACAGGAACTGTGAGCTCAGCTTTGGACATCTTCAAGTAGGTTGTGTGGTGTTTAATGCAGCAGGGGCCAGGACCTAATTCTCTGCTGCCCTGATACAAACATGTATGTGATGGTAATGATCCAGTACACCATAAAACAACTTGAGGGTTGGCAGGAGCGTGTAATTGTTCACAGCCCTGGTACAGAGGGGATGCCCCCAAAAGGGAGCCCTGGGGGGCTGGGTGAGGAATGTCTCCTGCTGCCTGACCTGACAAATCACCAGGACTAGACAAACTGCCACAGTGGGTGAGACAGCCAGACTCAGTGCCAGCTCTCGGCACAACCTGGATGGGGTGTCCCAAAGTGCTAGCTGTGGTGGGGAAGAACTCCTCAGAGTCCCCAGCACAGTGACTTACTTTCTCTGGGCTGCCCCACTGAATCCTGTTCCTCGAGGAAATGCCAGATTGCAGAGGCAACACACCAAGCTCCTACTTTGGTTTCTAGGTCTGTATGGAGACCAAAATCCCTGAGCAGCCTCAACTAGCTCCAATCTCCACTAGTCGTATGAACCACACCACCATCTTCATGCAAACAAAGAAGGGTTTGTCACTGGGACCACAGTGCTCCAGCACAGCAGCTGTGGCCTGTGGTGACAGCTCTGGTAGTTGACCCCAGACAGCGCTCAGGGGTCATACAGGGTGCGGAAAGCCCAGGGAAACTCATTGGGAAAAAAGTGACTTTCTAAGCCTTGGGGACTTGTACTGCTGTGTAGTACCTGAGAGCTGGAAGGGTTCACCTTGCCTTGGCATTGCCTAATAATTGGTGTCATTGCAGCCAACACAGACAGTATTTGGATACGGGACACCACCAAGCCTATGCAGATGCTGGTGTTAGAGCATTTGGTCCATTGGGGTGTTTGGTTCCACATCAAGGAGGAAATGTTTACGCAGCATGAAGTCACCAGGGGACTACAACCAAGGTCCTGGGCCTGGGCCTTCAAGTGAGAGAAGCATCCTGCATGCTTTTGCTCAAGACTGAAGCCATCTAGAGACACAGAGTGCCAATGCTGTCAGAGCTGTGCCAGCGAGATTGCTGGGGCCAGGCTGTACCACCAGCTCCCTGCCAAAAATAATGCTGGAAAAGAAAACAGAAAAGGGGGAGAGTCAATGGACATTTCCCTTCAGTTCCTTCTCCCAAGTCGGCCCTGGAGGAAGGGTTCAGTTTGGAAAGGTGTTGGTTTTAGAGGAGTACAGAGGCACAGGGCACACCAACAGGGATCTGGCGTGCCCTGGTACCCCACAAACACATCATGGTGAGGATGTGTAAGTAAAGTCCCATACAGCAACACTACAATGTAACAAATTAACAAATGCACTACTGTCAATTATGTCACTTGACAGTGAGACAGAACCTCTATCTTTATTTGTAAAAACTGATGTCAACATATTAGAAATTATACCT